>NC_052671.1:6987500-9387500 GCF_016802725.1 Solenopsis invicta
CTCTCTCTCTCTCTCTCGTCTGTCTGTCTCCTTCTCTCCTTCTCTTCGAATATTCTGCTACACAGCTCTTTATTGTATACATTGCGAGGTGAAACAATAAGTTTCTTTGTAAACTAATCGATTATCGTTCTGCTGGAACTCGATACTTCCGCGATCGTCGGATCAGTTATCGTCGGATCAGTTAGCGAGGCTCTCTTTTTCGGAATCGCGCGCGTCACAAATCGTTATCGCGATCACGCGATAGGAAAAATTGAACGACACGCTCCAGTTACGAGTGATTTATTCCCGAGTAGACAAGGAGCCAGCAATGTAATTCTGTATCGTATTAAATTTGCGAAATAATGCTGATATGAATATTTCATAATTTCGCTGCCCGGGATGTTATGCAATATCGCCGTAATAAAGCTGGTAAAAAGGGATTTTTACTAAAATATTCATCACTGGAAATAAATTATGCTTTATGTAATAATAATAATAATAGTTAGAGCTATTCCAATAATAAATCATTGTTGATCATGCATTTTGCTTATGAATAAATAAATCGTAGATTTCGCCTTTCATACAAATTGAAATGAATTTTATTAGGATCAAAGAACAATAATAAACAGATTTGGATTTTATACCGAGCACTCCTCCCACCCTTATAAATTGCGATACATTTTGTGTGAAAGTGTTTCGCCGATTACATTCTTTCACCCAAATTAACATCTGGCTCTTGACCGGTTCAATAAAATTGAATGGGCGAAACATTAATTATACCAGGTTTGGCAGCAGAAATTACAACTTGAACGAAGCCGCAAAAGTAGTACGCAGCAATTCTGAATATGTAATAGCGAATATTATTGTATGTAAAAGCTTACCGCTATAATATCGAGTATAAATGATACGGACGTATTAGAATAATTGATGTTCGATTAATTAAAATTAATTAAAATTAGATACGATGTTTCGGATCGCGAAAACACACACTGTGAACTGTGCGTGCGTGACCCGATGTAGATTTTCATATTTTCTCTCGTCGTGAGAATTTGTGCAATAATTTGTATTTTACAATGAATGATATCCGATATCGTAAGTGTGAGAAAAATGATCGACGCGGAAATGGTACTTTATCTCTTCTCCGCGAATGTCGCGCGCGTAAAGAAATTAATGTGACCTACGATTATCGATACATGAACGATAGCATGAACGTACATACGTATCACCTCGAGTATTTTGGTCGTACGGTGCAAAGTTTGCCTCTCTTTTTATTGTTTTGTTTTACGATGTTTGGCCGGTTGTATATAATTAGTTTATGTAACTCGGGAACAATAAGTTTATGCTTTTGGAGATGTCTCGAGCTTAAAACTAAATGTCTCTTAACTTAACTTACAATTAGCTTAAGAAACTATGTTAGGATTTCGCGATATTTTAGGAAGGCTAAAGAAAATGAATAAATTTGGATTTATTTTTAATTTATTAACCGCTCGATACTTCTTCTCGTTTATTATATTATATTGACGAAACTTGTCTGAAGAAAGTTCACTAAAAGATTATGTAATGCTTGCGTATTTTCATAAGTTTCGATGAGGTATTTACGAAGTTTCTGCGAAATGGGTCTTTACCAACAAGTGTTGTGTATTACTTTTAATGGAAAGTCGTTTCACCCTACAGACAATGAGTTCAAAAGCAAAGTGTCGGATTGGGTTAGGAAATTTCAGGCTAAAAATAATTAAGCATTATATAATTGACCGCGTACGACAAAAAGTTTGCTGTTACCGCCCGCGTATAGAAATTCTCTCGTCGCGGTACAAACGCAATAAAACGGAAATATTTTTCAGATCTTACCCACAGGATTCGAAACAGTCTGTCATTTCCAACATGAACTGCTTAACATTCCTTTACGTCGACCCTGAGGCACTTGGGGGGAAAAAAAGTTCGACGAAGTCGTTTCTGACCGCTAATTCTGTTTGAGCCATCTGGCTTTTCAGATATTTACTTTATTTGGCTTCTTAAGTGGTTTCTTAAGAGATTTTCCTTCTTTAATGTATTTTTTTTTCTGAGACACTGACTAATTCTCTGCGTATCGATTTTTCTTTAGCAAAATTTAAAAAGCATCATTTCTCTTCCAATATAGAGATAATAAAATACTTGCATTTTTACTTTCAATAGTAAATTTTTAGATTAAAATTTTGATAACCCAGATATGCATGAAATTAAATTACATTTCATTGTTTGTATCTTTGAAACTTTATTTGTTTGTTTAAACTGAAAAACTCTATTAAGTGATGCGATCAGTTAAAGAAAAATTAGAATTTATCTTTGAGCTTAATTTTTCATCCTACTCAAAAAGAAGAATATCCAAGAAATATATTTAGAGGTTGAAAGGATAGGAAGTAGAAGTGGGACATTGTATATGACATTCTTGAAATATTCTGTTCCCATTCATGTGTATTGTCATCTGTATTTAAGCTAAGATATGGAAATATCAAGACTTTTGGCATTTCAGGAACGTGAAGGAAATACTCAATGAATATTTGAAGAGCTCTCAATATATAATACATGTATCACATGTACAATTTGCTTACTAAATTATTATAGAGTAATTTGTCTGAAGGTATATTAACATAAAATGATTAAATATAAATGAGAAAATATTCACGGGAAGAACGAATTTTGTTGAAATATTTAGCTAGATACAGATCTGAAAATAATTTTATTGGTCCATCAAAATAATTGTAATGGACGTTCAAGAATGCTGAGTAAGGCTGCGAAAAACCTTGACATTCTAACAATTCAATTTGAGAGTTTAATATAATTATTTTGATGGCCTAATAAAGTTATTTTCAAATCTGTATCCAATTAAATTTTTAGATCCTTCAGCAAACCGTTCTTATTATAGCGCTAATAATGTAATTCTTGGTATTATTATTGGATAAAAAAATTTCTCGGTGATAATTCTATCAGTGTTAGTTTCATGTTGTAATATCAATGACAATTAATTGGATCTTACACTTTTTATTATCAAACGCATATCTAAATAATTTACAACATATTTGGATAACGTTATTTTTAACAAATATCAAATAACGTTTTTAACAGATAATAAATTTATTTAAATTTTAAAAGAAAATTAACATTTTCTTCTTTATCATCGTTTTTCATCGTTCGAGACAAGTTCGAGAAAACTTTATTCCTGTGAAAACTAGATTATTTTCACTTATACTTTCTTCCGATCGCACGTGCACTATTGTTGCTTACTACCAGGCGGCCAACGGTGTTTATGTGAGGGAAACGACTGGCGCAACGACGTTCGGAAGTAGAGATCAATCCGCTTGTCGAGTGCATTATCTCAAATTACACAGATCCGGTCGCGTCAAAGTAATCCGTGCCAGCTTGTGCTGTAGAACCTGTGTAGAAATGACACTTGTCTGCGTCTTGGTTGCATTTCGAAAGGAGAAACGAGAGAGAGAGAGAAACGTGGAAAAAATATGAACGTCTCACCTCTGCCGTCAGTAAAGTAACCAAAGAGAAATTTCTTCAAGCAAGCAAGGAACTAAAACCGATATCAGATTGGAGATTAAGGATTGCGAATTACACACACACACACACACACACACACAAATTAAAATTTGATTAATTAAATAAGTTTAATTTTAATATGTTTCGTTTTGATACGTTTGATGCCCTAATTACCAATTTGCAATCTTCATTCTTCAATGCACAGTCTAATATAAATTTAAAGAGTTATAGAATTTTGACAAATCAAGAAATAGGATATTTTTTAACACCATCTGAAACTCTTATTTAAAGAGACAGATAATGTGTTTCTGTCCTGAAAAAATATATTTTTATTTTATTTAAAACAGATACAAAATTAAAATAAATATGAAAAAAATCAATAATTTGAAATTAAAAGCTAAACACATTTTGTTTTTCTTGCATTTATCATTCGGATGATAGAGGGAATTTTTTTCGTGAAACTACACACATTTGAATTTAAAAATTGCGTTTTTCGAAAAATTTTTTTATTTTGTTATACTTAAAAAAAAGATACATGGAGTATTTATAAAGTCTGTTCTTATTCTTCTATATTTTTCAGTTTTGCATAATTTTGCATCGTTTCCGCAGTATAGGGGATGATGGGGGCTTACAGATACTTCGTATATTTATCTTTTAAATGAAAAGTTTTACGTAATACTTTACATAATATGCTATTTTTCGATTCGCTAGAGTTCTATATAACTCCTTAAGAATGGTATATCTTGCATAAACATCATTGACATTTCCATCGTGCGAATCGCAACGTACCGTCCTTTTTATCTCGTTCGTTTTTTCTTGTCGGACACGACGCTAAATCCGCGCGTACAGATGCGCTTGAGAGTATCGTTCCGATGAAATCTGCACGTGAGATTTCCATATTGCCGATAGCTTATCGATACTGCCTTTCTGCAACTCTATTTACTGATATCATCTGACATTGTCAATACATGTTCATCGACGATATCAATGCGAATGCGGATTAAACTTGCGAAACTGTCAGCGATACGTACGAACGAGCAGAATGCATTTCGTAACTTCCGTCAGGCTTTAGAAGTGTGATCTTCGATGATTTCTTCCTTGGCGAAAGTTTGATTGGATCCTTGACGTTCGTAATTGGATCTTCTCCGTGACACTTCTAACTTTCTCACAGTACATTTTTCACCGCGGTGTCGATACATTCCTCAAGTCCGCTTTACTCGGTCTACAATTTGCAGCAGAATTTAATACAGAATTGTATTCGTAATTTTATACATCGAGTTATGAATATAATTATAAATGAGAAAAAATTATTGTATTATACGAACCATAATTGAACTTAAAAATATGTATAGATTATTCGATGGTTTCTTTTTTAATTCTGTCGTAAATTATAAATTGCGTAAAACTTTGTATAACAATCGGGGTGGAATAGTAACTAGTAAAAAGTTGAAAGTTAAATAAAATAAAGTTAATAATTTTTTTTTTTAATTTAACTTGGTTAATTTAAAATTATTTAATTTATACATTTAACTACTTATTTTTGAGACACAAATTTTAATTCATTAACCTTTTTTCCAAGTTAAAAATTTAGCTATGTAAAAGAAAAAAATTATATCAGAAAGAATTTTTACATAAAAAAATGATATTTCTTTGTTATTTCGTATAAATTTAATTTACAAATAAAATATTAAAAATTTTATGATCTATATTATATCAATTGTTTTGTGTAAGTTAATTTAAAAAATTACGAATTTCTAATTTAATACGAATAATGCTTTTCAAAAATTAACTTTAATTTGATTTAAACTAATTTAATTTTAATGTAATTTTTAATCGAGTTCTTTTGCTCCTGTAACTTTTAACGTAACTACATTAATTTTACAAGCTATTAACTTCAATTTTTAGGAGTTAAAATATATATTAACTTACTCAATCCTGATAATAATCTATGACTATAATAATATGGAACAGTATATAGTTCTTTTCAAAAGGCAAAAGGAAAACAGCCGCGATGTTTTTCCACACTTTTCCAAGGCCAAAAACACAATTAATTTCTTCTTTGTTCGTGACTGTTCGCACAGTTACTTCACACGCGGCAATGCAAACGCTCTAATCGGCCGTAATTATCATCCTCGCGAGGATGAACGCCGTCGCTGTTCCCACTGGCGGCGGCAGGCGCGGATTAGTCGCGCCCCTCAGGATATCGTCGTGTATTTCTTCGCGGCGCGCACGGAATCCCGATAACGGTACGCGAGCACTACCTGTTACGTGCCTGCGCTACGTTTACGTTACGCATTACCGTCACGGGTCCATATTATCGTCGCTTCGATCGCGAATCCCTGTGCATCAATTACCGTTACGGCCGCCGCCAACGCGTGCGCCGCCGTACTTTTGGTTGCGCAAGGAAAGCGATTTTACCGGGAAAACGAAACGCGCCGTATAGTAAGAGATACCCATCCGACTGTTTCGCAATCCGAGAGACCTCCTTTTATTCTTCTTTTTTCTCTTTTTCTGGTTTTTTTTTTTGTGAACGCACGTATCGTTCCCTAAACCAATTGTGCTTCGGGCAGTCTTTGAGAAATATTTCGTCTTGATTGTTCATAGTTGTACGTTCTGAGAACTTTCGAGTCTAACTAGAACAGATTCCTTGAGAAAACTCGACCTTCTTCCTCGAGATGAAATTTCCAAGTAAGTTTGAGATAAGAATGTATGTCTTGTATAAATCAGGATGTTTATTTAGCGGCCACGTAGGTGGAGAATGTGCGAGGGCGAAACTGTAGCCCAAGCCCCTTCGCCGATAATTTGCGACCGCCTTTGCTTCTCTGACTCGCACCTGATAGATATTACCCAAGCACTGAATAACACCTCTCCCGCTGCTTTTCTATTTCCCCTCCTCAGGATATCCTGAGAGCGTTAAGGTCAGGTCTCGAGGGAGTTTATCTTTTCCCCCGGATGAGGTAATTGGGACCGATGTTCGAATGATCATTTCGGAAATGGCCACTCTCTGTGTAACAGATATACATGAGACTCTGGCTCTACATTATACCAGAAGCAGTATTAAAGCGTTATATAGAAGCTCCTTCTGAAGATCTCTCGACGAAATTTAATCCATCAACGTAATTTACATTTCCTTAATGGACGATCCGGTGTTTTTTGAGTGCACTCGGCGCATTTGATATATTTTCAAGTCCAATATTATTTCGAGACACAAATTCATCCACTTATTATTTGCAGAATCATTTTTATATTGCGTATGTTTCCTAATGGCATTTATGAGTGTCAGCAATCTCTTTACGCAAGTCTTGATTTATGTATAATCTCTTACATTTACGCTGGTAAAAGACAAATTTGAAACAAAAAATTGCATTAAATTTATAAGGCGCATATCTTGCTGTTATAATTTGTATTACAAAATTTATAGTACTAGAAATGCAATACTAGAAACACAATAGTATAAAAGGCGAAGTATGCTGTATATATTATGTACTATATTTAAAGCGGAGGAATATACATAGATAAATTCTACGAAACTTTTTGAGCGTTTTCTGTTGGCGTACTTCGCCTTTTGTACTATTATATTTCTAGTATTATAAATATCTATTGTACATCCTAGATCTGCAGCTGGTTGATACTTTTCAACCGATTTTGCTTATGGTCACAGAATCTAGATTGCGCGCGGAGACAAAAAAACGCTCAAGCTTATCCTCGTTGGTACGAGTAAATTCACCAAAAATTAATGTTGACATTTCATCCCTTAAAACAACAAAATTCAAATAGACTTTGGCAATTTTAATGGAATAGACTTACGGAGGAAATCACTAAAAAAAAAACTGATCGACAATAATACTTCAAGGGTGATATAGAAATCTATTGGTGTTAAATTTAAAATATTTAAATGTACACACACATACATGTGCAATACATACACATACAATTAACATACGTATTCTACTTTAAAGTGTAATGTGCTTATAAATTTATAACATGATGGTAAAAGTAATAGTGTAGATGCTATAACAATAAGCAAAATTGGTCGAAAAGTGCAAACCGGTTGCAGGCCTAGTATATTTTATAATAAAAATTGACAAAAAGATCTTATATTAATTCAAGGATGTTTCGGCTACATAATACGAGCTAAAAGTTAACAAAATTTAAAAACTGAAGGTTTCTCTAAGTTTACTTCTTTTTTTCTAGTTAACAACAAAAAAATTTTGGTTGCCAACGTCCGAATTTTGGCCCTGACATGAAAAATTTGATTTACAATGGTTTTTGCAGCAAAAATTACCATATTTTGCTGCAGTTTTACATAAATAACTTTTAAACGAGTGAGTGAAGCTAAATGAATTTTTGCACGAATATTTATTATAGTTCAGTATACGTAAAATTTTTAATTTAATTGGTAATGCCACTTTCCCATCAAATTTACAAATAAATACTGCAAAACGCAATTTTACATAAAAATCAAGAGTAAACAAAAAATTAAATAACTTTTAAACCAATAAGTGAATTGTGCTCCAATTTTACACAGATACTCAAATGTAATACTAAGAGTATTCTATGCAATTTTTATATTTTTGGTAAATTTAAAATATGATTCATACATTTTTAATGCAATTTTTTTAAATGCAACCAGCGTAATGAGAATACCTGCAGAATTATTCTTTTACTAACACAGATACGTAAAAATTAAATACACATTTAAAGCGATTATCGCTTTAATAGCCTATCTCGTTAAGTAATTTGAATATCGTTAATCTTATCTATGCGTATATAAAAATAAGGTGGGATTATGCGACGGTGTTTTAAATGTCACGTTTTCCAATAGATAGTAGACTTTTCACAAGAAGCACGCTTCATCGGACAGATTAATTGATTTATTGAGCACAAGAGAGAAGTGCAAGGGTTGTAACGGCGTATTAGTGAGCGCAGTTCCGTTCGCGTATTCGTGAGTAATACACATCGACACACAGGTGTATCGAGACTCGATTTCCCGGGATAGTGGTCAGTCAACAGTCGTTGGCCGCGCTGGCACGTTGTCGACCTTTCTGTAACATCGAATTCCACCGACACGCCTGTCAATCTCTCCTCTCTACCGGTTATTGCAAATCGCGGCGCGGCATAGAGATTATTTCGAACCGCTTGCATCTCCTTGTCTCGGATCTCGGAGAGATCTCCAACGTTGTTGCGGTGCACGTGCACGATGTGCCCCCGTCCGTTAATTTGCGACTTCCGCGTCCGCGCGAATACGAAAGTGTTCAGAAAGTACGACGCTCCGCTTGCCACTGCATCCGGGAAATGCGGTCTAGAGAAGAGAACGCGTGGCGCGATCTAAATTTCAAATGCGGGTCCACACGCGTTACGCTCATCGAAACGGATTATACTTTCTAAGCGCGAAGTTCCCGTTCGGTGGAATCTATCGTCCTCGTACGTTTGCGAGAAAATCAGTAGAAAATCTCCCTGAAAGATCTTCCCTCGCGCTCTTCTTTGCACGAAGCAATAAATTTATACGGATAGAATAATTTTGCTGAAATACAGATCTGAAAATGGTTACGTTGAACCATTAAACAAATTTATATTGGACGTTTAAGCTGATTGCTAGAGTGTCAAAATTGCTTTTTGCAGCAGTAACATCGTGCTCAAACGTTTTACATAATTATTTGGATAGTCCAACGTAAAGTTATTTTCTGATCCATATCTAACTGAATTTTTAGATAGTACGGTAAAATTGCTCTCTCCGTGCACGTTATTTCTCGAAATTAAGGAGCCTCGGCCTCAATATATTACTCCGACGTTAAAAGAGCGATATCGCGAATAATATTTACTTTATTATCAGCCCTCACAGCCATCGGGATAATTTGCTTGCCGTTTAATCGAACCGATAGCGAGAGACTTTCACACTTTTTAAGGAGAGACTCGCGTTGGAATAAAAATCCACGATGTCGTCGATTATTCGGAGTCCCCCGACAATTCGCGACTCGTATAAAGTGCGTTTCAGGTATTGGCCCCGACCAGTCGTAAACTTATTACGTGTAACTGACGCTCATGCATCTCATTATTACACGGACACGTGCGGTAAAAGCAGGTCAGGCTGACATCGCGGACGTGCTCGCGCACAGGTAGATCTTGATAGTGGAGGACGAACGTCGTTATCGGTTAAATGTCAAGTTCAATTCGCCGCGACGTGATGGATCCGGATGGATAAAGGATGATTCGCCGGACGACTACGTTTTCCTTACACGTGGAAAATTACCGCGATGGTAAACGCCCTGAACATACAGAATTGATATTCCGTTGTTCGGAAGCTTTATTGATTCGCAGAATGTTAGGAAAAATTTCACATACGATTCATATTTATAATATTTTATGGACGATTCTTTTAATGCGATTATTTGAAAAATTAATATACAAATAAGTAGCGAAAATAATTGTCATGAATATTAATTTATTAATTGCGAATACGAGTATTTCTCTACTTGTGACTACCTCGATTTGCTGCGAATTTTTAAACTTACGTAAAAAATAACTAGTAGGTTTATAACGAAATTGATTAAGCACTCGTTAAGCAGTGGTCCAAATTAAATATTTATAATATTAAATATTATGTTACATTAAGAAAAAAAGAGTTGAAATATTAATAAGCAAAGGTTACTTGTGACGTTTTCTTCGATATTTATTGGTTATAAAAAAATCTGATTATGATGACAAAATATACATTTCTGTGAGATATATCCTATTTTTTTATTAATTGGTTTGCTTACCAGGAATAAAATTTTATTTTAGCGTATTTAAATAAAGATTTATTTCGTTAAAATAACTTTATATCTCACAAACAGTTTTTTAATCACTCGTTGAAGTTAATCTGAGCTTACGCTAAATATTAATTTTATAATAACCAATATTATATTCTAAATTAAAATCTTTAAATGTCATCTTCTAAATACGGATCCCAATGAAATTATTATTTTTCATAAATACTGTTTTATTTACGAAAATAAATGTTTGACTTACGATCAATTCAATTTACAACCAAAGTCTCGGAACGTAACCCCGTCGCAAGTGGTGGAAACACGCGGACTAGCACGCATGTACTGCATTTTTATAACATTTCGAGCTTTGCGTTGCGTTGTTTCACAATGTTTTTCTTATTTTCTTTTCGTGGGGCGTTTTTCTATTATTTTTGTCATATTGTGTAAACGTTTGTATTTTCCCAGAACAAGCGTAATCCTCTAAAGCGCTCAGTGCTGCGCCAACGATAATTTTAAGAATTTCCTGATGTAGACAACTCCAATGTCATTTATTATTTAGGTCACGTTGCAAAAAGTACCCAACAGCTTTTGGATTTAAAACGAAATTAGGATGACGTTCTCGTCAACCAAATTGTTAATCGCGCTATACGGCCTGTTAATTGCGCTGCGCGTAAGTCCGGATAAAACGTGGAACCTTCGTGCGGTCGCAGCCGGTAATTGCATTACTCCGTAATGCCGTAATAGCATCACTTATTGCGTAACGGCAATTAATTTTCCATGTAACGGCGAAAAGAATCAAACGCGTCGAACGTGACGTCCACGCGCGCGCGCGCGCGCGCCGTGATTTATTTTAATTGGAATCCGCTTCCGAAGAGCGCGCACTCAATCACTCACGCATTACCTCGTTTCGCGAAAAAAAAAAAAAAAACATCTGTTGCGGCACGAATTTTTTGATATCTGTCAGTAAACGGGCACTCGCGACGACTTGGCGTTGATTTGAGCCTTAATTGATTAACACGTTGCCCAGATAATTTATCATCTTAACAATGAACGATGGTGCAGGGAACGCTCGCCGATAATAATAACACCGGTGAGAATGGGAGAGAATACTCTCGTCTTATTTATATCGCGTCACATAGGCAATGGACGCGTTTGCGCGAAATAAAAGCCGTAAACCTCGGCGGAGTGAATGTCAGTCTTGCGTCAGCATTTGCTATAAATTGCCCGGCAAGCACGGATGATTCGATCGTTAAGGCATTAATCTGATCTGTTTTCGTCGAGACCTGGGGGCCTAGAGGACCTTCGGATAGAGCGTTTTCCGAGAAGAAATTTTGACGTGCGTGCGCGAATCCGATCGAAGCGATTCACCTCCTTTATTGGTACCTACTGCCGCTTCGCTCGACAAGGTTTATTTTTGCGTTCTTCGTAATCTTCGTTAAGAGTATCCAGAACGCACGCACGGCGAGGAAATGATTCGCAGCTCCCGACGGACGGGGACCGCGCGCGCGTGGCCGCGTTCCGCGCGGCGGGCAACGGAGGCGAGAAACTCCTTTGCAGATCCCAAAGGAAGCTGTAGGTGGAAGTCGTGGATCGATTTTTTCGCGACCCGCTGTCGTATTATATTTCCATACGTCTATACTAAGAATGAGAGACAGAGTTATTATTAATTTATCTCTTCTCTCGGAAGAATCTCCCTTCGAGGAAAATGAATGAAAAAAAGAAAGTTATATCGGGGAGAGTAACTGAATCTGATCTTCTAAAGCATACCTTTTAAATATTTTACAATTTTACTTAATATAAGCAACATTTAGTGGATAAAGATAAAAAGTAAAGTCAAAAATAAGTAACATAGAAATTTTACAAGATTCATCTCGTTTTATGTATGCTATCAGCATTTTAGAAAATCAGGTTAATTTGATGTTAATTTTTAGAATATAGAATAATTGTAGAATTATTACATTAATTGTATGTATATATATATATATATATATTTGCAATTATTGTAAAAATTAAATTGATATTTTTATAAATTCTATCAAGTTTTTTAACTTATACCGCTATAAAATTTACAGTAATAAATAATGCTAATGAAAAATTGATAAAAGATGATAATAACATTAATAATTAACATGAATAAAAATACATCAATTACAAAAATAAATTTAAGTCAGTTTTATTTCGGTATCCTTACTATTTCATTTGACCATCGATAGCTTTTCGATAAATTATTAATAAAATAAGTATTAGTTAACGATTCCTTATAATTTTAATTATTTTAATTCATAAATTCGATATTTTTGGAGACGATACGATTTAAGAGATCACAGATAGGTTTTAGGCAACCGGTTTTCTATTTAAATCATACTTTTTGCAATATGTTATAAAAAAGAACAAAGAATACGAAAGAACAAAAAATAACTTTTAAAGGAGAGAATCATGTTCAAATTTGACATAGATACTCAAACGTAATAATAGAACAATATGAAATTTTTATATTTTTGGTAATGCTTTGAGATATGACATATACATCATTAAGATATAACTTTTGCAGAAATATTGATCGATCGATTTTTGTAGATATGTAGAGTATGATATTTTTTTATTATTGCAGACTATCCAATGATTGATGTTGGGAACTGTAAATTTCTTCTGCGGAAATGATTGAGAGCCATTAATTGACCTGAAACATACGACAAAAAATTTTCTTAATTTATATCAGATTGTGCACTGATTGAACTAAAATTATTAAAAATTGGAAAAATATAGCGGCTTTTCAAAGTTATTTTAAAGATTTTAATCTTGCTTTAACCTTTGAAAAGCTGGCATTTTGTCAATTTTCAATTTTTAATAGTAGTTCTGCTTCAATCGGTGCACGACCACATATAAATTTATAAAATTTTTTGTTTTTATGTTTCAGGTCAATGAATTCCTCTGAAAGAGAAAGAATCTACAGTTCCCAATTTAACATCATCTATACACCACCCATGGATAGTCTGTACTAAAAAATACTATCATAATCTACAAAAATTAATAAATATTTTTATAAAAATTGCATTTTAATTGCAAATTTTTTTTCTTAAAAGAATCCTTTATATGAAAACGGGTCTTCTTTCGGATTCAACAAAGTACAATAACCCCTTAATGTTTCTTGAGTAAACATTAAAATATTTATTTATTAAAATATTAAAAATAAAGAAACAGAAGGCACAGCATATATCCAATAAATATCAATGCAGAAGAGGGAGGACGGAATGCGAGATACTGCACCGACAAAAGGCAGCCTCGACGCGTCGCGTCGCGACGCGGTGCACCGTAGCGTTTCGCAACTACGTTCCGCCAAAGACAATGCGTTCCCTCGGCACCAACATTGGCTCCTATTCCCATTCAGCGCTAAATTTGATCGTGTACTGCTCACCTCGTGTTCGCATTAGCGCTACTTTCGCGTTAGACAATCGAGAGTGGGACGGACGAGCGAAGCGAAGCCTTGCGTTTACCGTTTTCTTTTTTCTTCTTTTAAATAAGATCATCGATCCTTCGGAAAGTGAATGAGCGATCCTGCCGAGTCGCGCCTCGATACCATCGATAGACAACAGATTTTCGCGCTCCAATTACTCGAGTTTCTAATCCGATATTCACCGTGGAAAGAAAAAATCGATTCCCCGGGGATTATGCACGATTTCTATGCACTCTGTGTTGTGATACATTCTGAACGCGACGTAACTTCGTTCACTTACGAGCAAAAGTTTGAATCGGATAACTATATTTAGCGTCAAACGTACGTACATTGCGTTCGGTCCATTAGCTTGCCACGCTATACGTATTTTTCCAAAGCGATAGTACACCTCTTGTCATTCCACCGAGTGTACACTTTCTTTTTTTCACTGCTGCCGATCGCACGTCCTTCGATGGCGAAGCGATTAATTATTGCTTCTACTAAGCGCTAAAAATAATAGTGACCTCTTTCTCGCGCGGAATGGACCGACCCGCCCGTACTTACGCGACTGTTGTTGAACGTTTCTGAACGATCGATCAGAATTCGATATTTCGAACCATTCGTCCATTCAACATTATCATACGTCTGCGAGCAAGTAACGAGCAAGCACTAAGAGCGTTTTAAAAGGGGACGGATGAAACGCATTTAGGAAGTGTAGTACTCACAAATGTATGAATAAAGCGTTCAGATAATGTAGTCGATTTTGAATCGTTTATCTTAATTATACAGCGCCATAATTTTTCAAAATGTATACAATTCTGTGTCACGACGAGCTCAAATTTGTAGAAATTACAAGACAAGTATACCGAACAAAAAAATTTTTTATGTTCAAGTAAATATATTTCATAACATCATTTCCATGATTTAAAAAAATATTTCCCAAGTTTAAAAATACATTGTTTTATGCTAGTTAATATTTATTTAAATTAAGGAAATGTTAAAATAAATATATTTACTTGAATATAAAAATTTTTTTTTCAATGTAGCTTCCATAGAATGAGAAAAAGTTTGACTTCAAATAAATATCTATATCTCTCTTTCTTACGTTTGTCAGGTTCGATTTGTGTGTGTATAGATAAAGTCAGTATCTCTCAATTTACGACTACCTCGACTTACGAAATTTTGGATTTACGACCGGCATGCCATTAACTAGAAACGAATTAGTAGATTAGCAATTGATTAAGCGTTCGTTAATGAATGATCCAAATTAAATTTATTAATATTTTCATATTAATTACACATTAATTTGATAATTTATGCTAAATATTATATATTAAGAGTTACATTTTCAAGAAAAAATTGTTTTTTAATTACTTTCTTAATCTGTGAGGTAAATATTAATTTTATAATAGCAAATATTAAAAATTATAATCTTTCAATAAGATTTTGTTTTGTTTTTGAGTAAACGTCTATAGTCGTTCTTAGTAATAAAATAATTATTTTAAATAAATGTTTTATCTATACGAAATGTTAACGCTATTTGACTTACGTTCAATTTGATTTACGACCGAAGCTTCGGAACGTAACGTCGTAAGTAGAGGGACCTGTAGCTATTTTAGATAAGTAATGTCTTTTTCATTACTGTATAAAAACTTGCAATGTGCATTGCAGCGGCACGAGATGAATCGAAGAGTGGGATATAGCAATTACGATGGCAAGATCGCCGGCCTTTACGACCTGGAGGAGACCCTCGGCCGCGGCCACTTTGCCGTGGTGAAGCTGGCACGACACGTTTTCACCGGTGAGAAGGTTGCAGTGAAGGTGATCGACAAAAATAAACTTGACGAAGTCTCGAGGGCTCATCTTTTCCAGGAGGTAAGAGAAATGTAACTGGTCATTTCACGAAATGCCAAATCTGTCGATTTACTTCAAGTTCTTTGGCGACTCATTCAGTTTGATCTCTCGTCATTTCCAGAAGAAATGAACGAAGGAAATATTACTTTACTCAAAGAGTAACTTAAATAAATATTACGATGCCGGAATATATGTATGAGGCCCATAAAAAGTCTACAAAAAAATCTAAAATTATATTTCTCTTCTTTGCTTTTTTTATGTCTTTCTAACATAAAACTAAATTACAGGTTAATTTTTTTATTTTAGTACATGCGAAAGAACAGTTTTACTAAAGCATCTAAAAATTTAGCTGAATACAGATTTAAAAATTGCCGATCATTAAAATAATTGTGTAGGACGCTTAAGTATCATGAGTGAGGCTGCAAAAAATTTTGACATTCTATACTGAGAGAAAAAATCTTAAAACAAACAATTTTATTTAATACAAAAAAATTATTTACTTGGTTGTTACATTTAGTGTTACATTATTTTTAAATTTAAGATAATTAGATTTTTTAATCTAAGAAAACGATTTAATTAAGTTTAATAATATTATTAACTTACTTGTAAAAGCATTCTTTAAATATAAGATTTAATTCTTAAAAAGTATAAAAATACAAAATTATATAGTATGCTTATTTCATTAAAAGTAAATATTTTTACTTAAACAGCAAATGCTTGCATTAATATACATATATGATTTTAAGAAAATGTATTTTTTTTTTTTTTTCATTAAAAAAATTGTTCTTTTGGTGTAGCAAACAATTTGAGTGTCCTACATAATTAATATGACGATTTAACAAAATTATTTACATATTTGTATCTAAATTTTCAGACACTTCAGAAAAACCGTTCTATGTTTCGATTTCATGTTTAGATGCTACAGATACCTGGTAGATCTAAAGATTTGTTGTTCTGACTTGTTTGTTTCTATCTTGTACAGTTCATGACTGTGCAATCGCATCAGAGTTACTTTCCGTCCGTTTAATGTCCTAATGGACACACCAATCACTGATGACATCCTGATTCGCGTAATGTCATTTGGATAGCTAGTTCGTACACGGAGATCGAATCATCTCGCGTAGTTGCATCGAACGATAGGCTCCCTTATTGCGGTGGATCTCGTTAAGGTCGGCGAGATAATGATACAAATGGATGACAGAATCGTTGACCTCTGGATTTAAATTCGCTCAGGCGAAACGAATTTTATTTGCTTGTTGATCACGAATCATTCGTGTCGCAGGTGCGCTGCATGAAGCTAGTGCAGCATCCCAATGTGGTGCGGCTGTACGAGGTGATAGACACGCAGACCAAGCTATACCTAATTCTAGAGCTCGGCGATGGCGGGGACCTCTATGATTACATCATGCGCCACGATAGCGGCCTTAGCGAAGAGGTACTGTTGCACGGCTATTGTCGTTTTATTATGCCATCGACTTACAATTGCCGCGTGAACAAAGGATACAAATTTAACCTTCTGATATAAAGTTAATGTATCTGTTGAAAATGCATTTTTTTTCTTGAATGTAAATTGTTACAAATTTATTATAAATTTTGATGAAAAATTATCTGTAAGCTTTCAAAGTTTCTTTCAACTCAAAAAAGTTTCTTTCGTATTAAATTTGAAATTAATGGATTTAAATATTATTTTAATAGAAATTCTTACATGTTATTTTTTTTATTAATTATATGTTGATTAAACTTTTAAAATTATAGGAAAATTTGCATTTATGAGCGCGTTATGTGGATCATAATGTTTGAATTTTCGTCTCAGGTGGCCAGGACTTACTTTCGGCAGATAGTTCGGGCTATATCGTACTGTCATCGTTTACACGTAGTGCACAGAGATTTAAAACCCGAGAATGTTGTGTTCTTCGAGAAGCTTGGCACGGTGAAGCTTACAGACTTTGGATTTAGCAATAGATTTTGTCCTGGTCAGAAGCTCGAGACTTCGTGCGGCTCGTTAGCATACTCTGCTCCAGAGATACTTCTGGGCGATAGTTATGATGCCCCCGCAGTAGGTAAGCTTATATTAATTAATGTAATTAAGAATAAAGATAACCTAATTTATTAAGACTTTGTTATCTATTCAATGACCTCTAAATTGTAATTATACAGGATTAACGTAAAAGTTATGCTCTTCGTCATAAGTTTTGTGAAAGGCGTAATAAACTTAAAATTCGAGAGAAAGAATCTTATTAAAAAATACGATAACGAAAGTGAAATTTTACTTCTTTCGATAAACTAATTTTGTTACTTTAATTTGTTACAGATGTTTGGTCGTTAGGTGTAATACTGTACATGTTAGTATGCGGTCAAGCGCCGTTTCAAGAGGCGAACGACAGTGAGACGTTAACGATGATTATGGACTGCAAGTATTCGATTCCGTCGCATGTGTCCGACGACTGCAAACGGCTGATCGCGAGAATGCTCGTGCGGGAACCCGAACGGAGAGCGTCCCTCGAGGAGATTGCCGCGGATCCGTGGTTAGTGATCGGTTCCGACTTGGATACGATGGAGACGCTGCCGCTCGTGTCGCGTCAACAAGTCTCCGACGATCATCACAATCACATAATTGCCAAAATGGTTAAGGGTAACATCGCCACCAAGGAAGAGATATTGGAGTGAGTAGACATTAGGAAGAGATTTGACCGTTATGATTGTGCCTTTTTGCATGTTAGTATATTTTAAGCATGCGTCTTTGGCGCTACGTTTTACTGGCGATTCTCATCGTCGATTTTCTTACAGTGCTCTCGACAAGAACGAATACAATCACATCACCGCGACGTATTTCTTGCTGGCCGAGATGAAATTGCGCCATGATCGAGAACAAGAGCAAAAAACTCGACCAGAAGCTCTAGACGTCTCCTCAAGGTATGTTTTAAGTACTGAATCACTCACTAGTACTGCTGCCGGATGTGACTCACTTACAAAGATATGCTAAATTTAAATATTTATGCCGCATACCAACTTAAATGAAATCATTAATATACCACAATGTGCATGCTGTTAATTTTATGCAGCCGGCAGGATGATCTGACAACAAATCTACGCGCGGACAACTCCCTGAGTACTAAGAACCAGTCGCTATTAACCGTGCCACGGACACCTGGTGACGTACCGCAGGTACGTATCGCATGCTCGTCGTCCAGAAAAACATCGACTAATATGTGACTGAATATTAAGGCAAATGCATAAAATGTTTGTTGGCGGTTAGCGTTCCTCGCGCGGGAAACAAAGATGACTGTTCTCGTTACAGAACGTGCGCACGCGCAAATGCAGTATTGTTCAAGAGGAAGAAGATGAGGACGATGTGTCCTCGTGCTCTGGCCGAGACGAGCACGGGAGCAATTCGGCGCTAAATTCCTTTAACCGTCGTGGTTCCCGATCCGAGGGAAAGCTCTCGCACATTCTGCAGGAGCGATTAGCGCAGCTTCCGGAAAAGCACACCAGCACGAAACCCGTGCCGAGTCAACGGCATCCGCATCAAAAAGAGGATACCGTCATCGCCGAATCATCGCACAGGGGAGAAAGACTGAAGCAAACTTCGAGAAACGAGAAAGATAACAAGACGTCGTCGCCGAAAGGGGCTGACAAAGGGGGTAACGTACTCTTGGAGAAACTGCCTGCAACTCCGCGGATTACCTTGATGTGCGAAGAAAACTTGAAGAATCGATTGAGTGGCGCAAACTCTCCATCAACTGGATGGGCGGCTAAAAAAGCCACTAGCACGGAAGCCAGACCTAAATCAGTGACGGAGTGTTTAAAATCGACTGGACCAATACCAGCGAACAAATGGAGAATGGGTGCTCAACATCATCGATTTAGCGTGCCGCTCACGGAGTCTTCGTCGGTGATTTCCTCAAAACCATCCGATGTACCTGCGACAATGGCAATGACAACGACCACTACTAAAACACTCCATGAATCGTCAACCGTCTCGATACCTCTTCATCCGATTAACGACAATCAAGTGACATTGACACCTAAGTACAAGACGATGCCGTCGCCCAGTGGTAACTCGTCCGCGACGCTCAATGAAATCCTGGAGGATGGAGATGACATGCACGCGTCAGCGAACTCTACGGAATGTGGGGATTCGACAACCAAATGCCGCGTCGTTAGACGAACAACGTACGAGCAACGGAAGAGCAAGTTCCACAAGACGCGCACGACCTCTTGCTCGAGTTCGGATGCCAGCGACGATGACAGCGAAAGCAGGAAAAAAAGGGCACATAAACTCGGCGCGTCCACGGGCAAACCCTTACCTCCGAGACGCGACAGTCATGACGACTCGAGCGACTCGCAGGATCCAGGAGGAAGCGGCGGAGGGCGAGGTGGAGTCGGCGGAGGAGGAAGCGGAGTGAGCAATGGCGAGCACACGACAACGGACACACCGACGACAACCGAGAGCAATCGAAACGACAGTGGTAGCGGCACTAACACGACAAATACGAGCACAACGAATGGAGGAGGGCGGCATCGATGCACCGAGAACCAGGTAATGTTTGGCAGGAGACATCGCGCTGGTAGGAGAAGAACTGGCGAGACGCGATTACGTGAGAGCCAGTCGTTGAATCGTATCACCGAGGTCCAGGAAGCCGAGGCACCTTCGTCTTGTCACAATCATTGTCACGTATCGCGCAATTCGACTGTAATTGGCACGCAAAACGTCTCATCGTCGTCAGTATCGCAGAATAGCACAGCTTCTCAGCACAATGTTGTTCCGCCTGTTTCTCAAATGGCAACCACTACTGTACAAAAGGCAAAAGGTCTCGGAGCAAGGTTGTTGCAGAGCTGGTCACTCAGCGCCGGAAAATCCCTGATACAAGGCTCAAAACAATCCACTCGTAGTCCCGATGGAAAGAGTAACGGTTGTCATCGGCAATCGGATGATTGTCAGACGGTCAGTGGCGCCAGCGATGATCGTCGCGGTGATCACAAGTGCGTGAGTCAAGCGACATGCAACGACAAGGAGAACCGCGGTAATGGCTCGATGAATCGAAACGAGTGTAAAAACAGAAAGATTCGGTTGTTGAGTCGTTACTTCGCCGTGCATAAGAAGCTCTGTGTACCGCTGCCGGGTATCTTTGGCAAGGGACGTCTCTATAAGGCTCGCTCGTGTGGCAGCATCACTCGTGATCGCGTCAGCCCGCCGTCGCCTAAATCGATGCTGCTGGTCGAGGACAAGTGGCGGGAACGTCGTCAGTGGTGTGACGCCGCGACGAAGCAGCATCGCGGTAGCGACGGTGACATCAATCAGAATTTAGGCGTCTCGCATCTCGTGCAAGAGAACATCGGTAAGGGCTGCACTGGTATGCCCAACGTGTGCCACATTCATCTCGGAGACGCTTCCAAGTGTTGTAGCCTTTGTTGATGAATCGCTTCTGCTCGAAAGAGACAGAGAACTCGATCCGCGCTTAAATACACAAAATGAGAGACACGAGTGTGAGTAGGTAAAGCACCAGATCCGTTCTGGCTGGGTAGCTAAGTGGTATGGCCCAGGTATGGCTGGGTGGTAGCAGGTGGTATATGCGTGCGGGACTTTTTTCGCGACAATCTTTTTTCGATACTACGATTAATTTCTAGTGAGTTATTATCGACACAGAAATATTCTTATAGTTTGAAAGATCTGATATATATATATATATATTTTTTTTTTTTCTTTAGAAACTGCAATTCAAACGGCGTAAATGCCGCGTCTTTGGTACATCTTAGGGAAAACAATAGTTAATAATTTCTGAGTGCAGAACCGAAGTCAGATCTGTTTAGAAATCTTTTTAGTAATTCAGAGTGCAAAAGATGGTCATAATTAATATTTCGAGAAAGGTATGATCTGTTCCTCGCTGATGCCGAAGTTACGTTAAGTTTAGGGTGCGCAACCGATATTTGCGCAAGAATGGTAATCGCTAATTACAATAGCAAAGATTACGTGGCTTTGGTCTGCCATCACTTGACTGATCACATCATATCCCCGCGGGTCCGTAGAGCACAGAGATCAAGACAACAATAAGAGAAAGAAAGATGGAACGTACTGATGTTTATCGGTCGTTCCGAAAGAGCTGTATCTAGTCCATGTGAACAATGTATTAAATATTGCAGAGTTTATGATTATTATTATATTATTATTAATATTATTATTATTATTATTATTATTACGATATTATTACCACTATTACTCTACTACTGCTACTATTACTACTATTACTACTATTATCGCTACTATTACTATTACAGTCGCTATTATTATTGCGAAAGAGATCATTATCATCTCCATGCTATCGTCATTATCATCATTGCCATTATCATTATCGCTGCTTTCATCCATTTCCTCTCTAAATATTTACTACGCTAGCACGAGTGTAATGCATCGTAAACGGGTAAAGAAATTCCACGTGACGATTGAAACCTACGGTGTCGATCGATGCGAAGTCGTGCAATGCGAAAAGTGTCTTCCTCGTCCCTCTTTTTCTTCCGACTTTTTCTTTTTCTTTAACGCGATCGTCTCTCTTTCTCTCTTCTCCTATACGATACGTCATTGCCTTTACAAAGCTTCCTAACTTATTAAGACGAAGAACAGATAGCTTCCAAATGGCGGTTGACTATATGTGTATATATATATGTGTATATATATATATATATATATATATATATATATATATATATATATATATATATGTATGTATGTATGTATGTATGTATGTATATATATATTAAAATGCAAATTAACATCGGATGGAAATGCGAGTGTTCTACAACGGTAGTCTGAGTTGCGTCTAAATGAAAGGAATTAAACGATTAAAGGAGAGAAACTCGCGCCACGGTATTTGTATACGTTAAACCCGGTGCGGGAGTAGAAGTGTTCTTATGCAGGCAGTGCACGATGTAAAGCCCACCGAGTACGTAAATACTCTGCGCGCAGATGTTAGAAGCTTAAGGGTAAGGCGATAGTAGCAATCGTCATCTATTGATTCATTCTCGTAGATCTAAATAATCGGTAGCGAACAGTAGATACAAGATCCGTTGAACATGCTTGCCGGTTAAGCACGTTGCGACGGTTCTTCGGTCATTCGTTCCCTCGGGTGTTCGCGCCACTTATTAAGAGGACATATACACGTATACCTAGACAGGTCAAATGAGATCGAACTTTACAAATTTTTTATGGAAAAACGAAAAATGGAAAAAGATAAAGAAGTCGTGTTTATTTCATTATTTTCTCTATTTGATATTTAAATTTTATTAAAATAAAAATAATATAAAATAGCTATTCAAGTTTTCCTGAATTATATTTTTTAAATATCATGTTTAAATACAGCGTACGGTTACTGCTCCTACAGAACTCATCAGAAAGCAGAATGATATAAACTTTATAAAGTTGAGAAACATGGATTTTGTGCTTGACGTTTTCATTTTTCGAAGTATATTTGAACAAAATGGTAGTTTGGTCAAAGATAGTTTTTTTACTATAAATTTTTGTTTATTTTTTCGCTGCGACAAAAAAATTAAATATCGTAAAAGAATCTTATGTCAAGCACCGGTTTTTGATATCTGGAAAAAATGTGTAAAATTGTGAGTCAATTTGTCGAACAACATCTTTAAGGTATTGTAGCCACGTAAAAATATAATTTGAGTAGCAACGCCAAATTATATTACTTTTTAATAAAATTTAAATTTAAAAAAAGTAATATTTTTTACAATGGATTAAATACAACTTATCTATCTTTCCGTTTTTCCACAAAAATTCGCAAAGTTTAACATTTAGATGTATGTGCCCCTTTAAGTCATCTAGACGAATATCGTCATCGTCTCTCTATCATCGTCATCATTGCGAGTGCTATCCGCTATTTAAAAGTACACATTGTAATCATAAAATAAGAAGTGTTTCTCATTAATGTAGCGAAAACTCATCAGATTTCTTTTTTTTTTTCTTTTATCGATGTAAACCTTTAGGGTGTTTACCACTGGGAAAAATCAAGAAAACCTGAAATTTTCAGAAAATTTATTTTTTATGATTTTCTCTCATTATTTTCTTAGACCATCAAAATTGTATTTGAACACTTAAATCATTAGAATATCGAAACTTTTTGCAACATTACTCATCGTTTTTTGTATTCACCATCAAAATTATTTTCAAATCTGTATCTGGCTAAATTTTTAGATGCTTCAGCGAAATCATTCTTTCTCTACAAATTCACATTTCTGTATCAATATGCGAATCTCGACGATCGAGTGCTGGACGCTCGACAAGTGTCGAGATAATTTTTCACAAGTTCATTTTTCAACTCTCCCGTTTCGTGCATGTATGTCACATATGATTTTATTCAATTAGTATGAAAATGTAAGTTCGAAAATGATTGCAGGGTGATGTTAGCATAAGGCAACTGTCGATTCGTCATCGCTCATCAAGCCCTCGTTTGCTCTTCCGTCTTTACGTTTGCGGCTATCTACAAGATGTGTCGATTGTAACTTCTTTGATAAAGACTGAGAATTCCGCGATGACTTCAATGATATCTTGACTACCAGCTACCTGCGTGTCGCACGATGATGATGACCTAACGAGACCAAAAATAAATAATTCGTAAGAAAAAATAAATAATTCACAGACCTAAGTTTGCACTAGCTACAAAGTGCAATACAAAGTCGTACAAAGCCAAGTACCTTGTGTCGGTGTAGTCGTTGATTTTAAGGATCCGAGACTCGATTTTATCTTTTTCACCCATTATTGTAAATTCAGCAACTCGGGAGCTACTTTTGAAACTCGGAGCTAATAATCGCGGTGTACACATGGGCATTAACGTTATTTCGGTGTAATGAGAGTAATATCTCGGGAACGATAGGACTTTAGGGTACAAGAGTCTCTCCGCTACGAACAATCGGGCGAAGATTATTATTGTTGTAATCGACGTCGAGAGAATTGTGTCTAGCGCGAAGCTCAAGAAGGATTTCCTCGCAAGCGCCCCTAGGTCACGTATGGCTTGTCTCGGTCCTATATTTATGTAACAAAACGAAGGCGTCTCTCGCGTAACTCGAACAATGTATTATATATTCTGGAGTTGCAAATAGAGCAAAGTGTCTCTTCCATGTACATATCTTTGGCATTTTCCTATATCCTGGGAAAAAAGCGATTTATCCTAGGAGAATTATCGATAAGTAAAAGAAAGAGAGAGAATGAGATATTTTCGTGCTAAAATACGGAATGCCGGATCCGCCGAACTGGATTTCCTGAGATGCGATATAAACGCACATATGTATTATATATGTATATCGCGAAACTTACGTGCAAGTTGACGTACCACATCGAACGCATGTGATTCCGTTGCGAATCTGCCGGCTTCATTGCTGTTGCGCTGCTCGTGTTAGTTGCCCATCCTCCCCCGTTTTAGCGAGTAACGCCGCTGTTTTGAAACGCGTTGCACCGCAGAGTACGAGAGAGAATTGTCTAAACGGTCTACTCTTTTCACTCGTCCTAAACGTCTATCCGGCCTGAACAGACCAAAGTTTTCCCTCCCCTCCCTCCCCCTTGTCATTCCCCGTAGTGTCCGACTCGTTACCCCGATTTACTGCCAGCTCAGTGTTAATGACACACCACTTTGCTAAACCGGCATACTATGAGATCTGTAAACCGCCAAGCATGAGCGTTCATGCACTGTGTGCCCAGATGAAATAAATTGAAATGATAAAGTTAACACCTGTCCTACGAGATTTTCGTACTTTGCCCATCATATTCTCCTTTTTCTTCAGTATCAGCTTTCCCATTTTATGAGAAGAATAAGATGTAAGTAACACGTCAGTAATTAGGTTTATGTCACATAAACTTTTATGCAATTGTAGGTTTATTTGTTAATAACATACAATATAATATTAATCTTACGTATTCTTTCTAAATAGCAATGACTACATCATTAGCACTGTCTACTTATATCTTACACGGCACTTGTATCAAAATGAAAAATTATTTATCGTAGGCACTTGTTTATAAGAAAGAAAGATATATTTACAGCGATAGAGAACGAGTACATAACACTCATAACGCTATAACTTTACGTGTAAACTTATATTCTAAGAACATAGAACAGGGATTTGATTACGGATCACAGAACTTGAAAATTACAAAAACGAGTGAATTTATTAGAATATTAATTTCATTGATCAATAAATTGGTAAATTTACTTCACTTTTGTAATTCTGACCAAGTTATATGATACATAATAGGTATCCTTATAAGGTATCTTATAAGTTAATTTGTTCACTAATCACTTGTGACTATACGAAGACATATAAAGATCAGGCTGCCAAATTCAGCGTATTCGCAACAATTGTACGAGTATCGCGTCTGTCTCGTTTAAGTTTATGTAAAAAAGCTATCCTGTCATATAAAAAATATTTTTTTAGAAATAGGAACTTCGAAAATAGAATGATTCGTAACATTCCTCGTAATCAGTCGTAGTCAGTCCGTTGGATTGATCGGAACAACCGATTGTGCGCATTAGCAGCACACTTCGCTGATGTGGAACGACTTCGATAATCGTGATGCATACTAAGAGAAGACGGCGTATACGAAAGAAGCTATTTCTGTCTCTTTTGCAATTTCGCGATTATCTCTCAGATTCATATATTAAACGAATCTTCAATATCCTCTCATGAGAATTTCTACGCCGCTTACACAGGCCAAACATTGAATGTCCGAAATGGTCCACAACACATTCTTTCAACAGAAATTTAATTCCTAACGTTTACGAGGCCGCAGAATCTTGTTCCAATTGCCTCAGAGCTTTCTTGCTGTTCTCCACGAATTCCTGAGTAAGAAATTTTTTTTCATAAATGGTTCTATAATGGTTAAAAAGTGATAATATTGATGCACTTGTTACAGTTAATACGAACCATCAAACCGCGGCTCATGTAATAAGGCCTGCTTATGCCATCATTCTTCTCACAATCCTCGCAAAAGCATATAAATATCGTGTCAATAATCATCTACAAAAAATTATTTTCAGAGATTATATTATTTATTTAATAACGTATCGTTTAGACTTGCTTTGTATGCCACTCACCTCGTAGATAGATATGAAGCAATGCGCGACTAAAAATGCGAATATCCCCGCGAGAGTAATTGGTATCCAAGGATGATTAAGTCCTTCCTTTTTCTACAAAGGGATAAAACTAAAGTGCTTAGTAAAGCCCTTGAAATATAGACATATAGTACAATTAATTTACCTGTACCTGCATCAAATAAATTCCTGAAACGACCGTAAGAGTGACGACAAGGACTTTACCCAGAAATAGAACGAAATCACCAACGCTGTTAATCGCCGCTACTCGCAAGATGTTGCTGGACAAGACTTGGAACGCCTTCTTCCCGCCCGTGCAAAAGTTGCATCCGTATATGGCTAAAAAAAATATTGTTTCTTAGTACCTACATTAATAAATTTAAAAAAAAACTTTACTTTTTTTCTAGTAGATATTTTCACATTTTTGAAAATAATTGGTGATTTCTGTGATATTAATGAAGGATTCAAAATTCTAATTATGTCATTGAAAAAGATGTATAGCAGTTACCTGTTTCGATGTAAGCATTCCTGGTAAGGAATTTTAGTGCACATTCGAAACACCAGAGACAGCATTGACAACACCATAATATTCCTTTCACGAAAGCGTTATCATAGCCTTTCAGATGATTCTGGACGAAGGATATCATGGCTCTGATCACTCGAACAATGCCTATTATTAAAGCTCCAAAAGCCACAGTACCCATGTGATATCTTATAAGATGTCCGAAGCCTTTTACCACTGGTAAGGAAAGACGATTTTTGTCCCTGTTAAAATATAGAGTATCATTCTCTGTATAAAATTTATGCACTACTATATAAAAGTATACTCTACACCAGGTATCGTATATATAAACAGAAGACCATTAATAAGAAATTTAATAACTTTGTGAAAAATTTTTAGTTGATATTTCAAGCACTATTATTATAACCAAAAAATACATTATTTTTCTCTTCATATACATAACTATAAATGATCAACTTTTTGCTGCGTTATTTACTCTTCTATTTAATTTTTGATATATACTAAAGATCTTACCTTGTAAAGAACCATCGAGCAACAGCGCAAGCGACGACCATGTGTTGGCAACCCAAATAGAATTCACACGCCACGAAGAATAAAAACAGATTGTACCACCTCGTTGCCTAAATTAATTTCATTTATTATGAAAAAGACATAAAGAAAGAAATGTAGCTTAATGAATTTAAATAAATAATCAATACGTGTATAATACAAAATAAATAAGTATTAACATTTTCGGTATTAAGCATATCTTATATCAAGTAATAATTTTTGTCAATTTTATATATTAAAAAAAAGGGAAAAATACGTAAAACGCACAAAAATCCTTATTAGGTATAAAATTCTGTTTGTAATAACTATAAATATACACAGGGTGTATATTTACAGTTATTAGCTGAAATAGATAGTATTTAAGAACATATTCTATTCACTGTAAAATAAAGTTATATAAACAAGGGTTTAGAAACACTTTCTTTCCAAGCTACAAACATATTTTGTCTACGGAAAATTTCTTAATAATAATTATATCGATCAATGAAATGGCAAATGAGATCCAATTGCATGGTTACGTTCTCCTGATTTAAACCTTTTCGATATTTATTTATGACATCTTAAGACTCTCGTTTATAATACTCTTGTAGAATTATTGTGAAATCGTATTATGGTTTCACGTGACAAAACACAAAATACTCCGATAATTTATGAACGTCTCCGGCTCTGAGAGGTAGACATAAAGCATGCATTGATGCGGAAATTATTTGCAACAATTTCTTTAATGAAATATTCTTAGTCTGTTGTAAATAAAACATTTACAACTTGGAAACATTTACAGATTCACGTATATTTTTTTTATCCTTACAATAGAATATGCTCTTAAAGTTTAGCCACCTATTTCTGAAACACCCTGTATATATTTATTAAAAACATAATCTTCATCAGTCGACAAGAAATATGCTTACGTACAATGAGTAATCCATCCTTCTTGAAACGAATATGATCTTTTTTATTCTTGTAAATGTCACCGGCGCTTTCAATCCACAACATACAGTAGATCCACGCCACTACCGTGGCACCGATCAATAGATACGTCTGAAAACAGAGCATTTCTGCATTCACAAGACCAATTCAGTATGAAGCTAAGCCGATTCATATAATTATAATTGAAACGGGATATGCTCACATAAATCGGCTGAAACAGCAATGCCGGCATCGAGTACACGGCTTTACCCGCCTCCCGGAAAAGCTGCATGACTAGCTCGATTCTCTTCCTCATCACCAGAATCACCAGGAGTACGATAACCTGCGGCACATATATATACATATATGTGTATATATTTTCGCAAAGTTTGCGCTAACGTAGCGCGCCGGGTATAGCGATTTTCCTTACAGCAACGACCGACATAATAATAGCGTAGATGAAGTAGGGCTCCACGCTAGAATCCTCCGGGTGAATGTCGCCCCTTTCCAAACCCTTCTTCTCGCGATACCACGCCAGCCTATACAGAAAGGTTTAAATTGCTTCGCTAAATTTAAATAAATAACAGATATTCTATTTGCGGAGGAATAAAATATTTGTCTAATATCTCACATAAAAGAGAATTTTTAGATTGGAAGATTTAAAATATGATTTTTGCTATATGGATTTAATTTTCATAAATTGAGATAATTCCGTTTACCAGAGATACGTTGTGCCGCCGATGCAAGCCAAAACTGCGCCAATTAATACGATATAAATGACATATTGTACCATATAGCGGAAGGCCACCAAAATTGCGAGAGAAAGTGCTGAAAAATCGTCGGTTGCAATCAATCACTCAAAGTTCCTGTTTTGCCTCGCGCAGAGAGAAAGAGAGGTGATATAAGAATTTAGAACCGAAATTTAAAACGCAACAAATCATCTCGATGATAAGGATATATTGCTAACATGAAAAAGATATTATTTGAAACTTATTTTGCATTGGTCGATAATGTTTAAATTACGTGGAAATATTATCAATTTAATAAAATACTTAAAATTTTATAAATAGATATAAAAGAGTAATTAAGAATGCATAAAAGAGAGTGAAATTGGAAGTTCTACAAATGATATTCTAAAATAATACATGCTATATGCTTTTTCGAAATACCTACCTAAAGCTATAAGTAAAAGGTAAATCAATTCGTGCCATGCAAGTCCCAAATCAGTAACTGCATCCTGAAATAATAATACATTATTGATTACTTATTAATTACTTATTTAGACTAATTAAGAAGCAATCGTGCATGCTATATATGATTTGCAAATTTATAAATGTTTACTTGATTTGAATTAATTAAAACTAAAACTGATCTATTTATCTTATTTTATTAAAATTGTAATGAGAGCATCATGACAAAATGCCATATAAGAATAAATACATTTTTAAAAAGAAATTGAAGATTATTTGATTTGAAGTTTAATTTAAAATGTAACATGTTACCCGACCGTCATAAAGCGTTCAAATTAAAATAGACTACTTCCGAGCCGTTTTTAAAATAAAACTGATGGTTGCTCGGCTTAGTGATTGATACATGACTTTTCCTCCTGGAAAAAATATATTGGAAAGGATATAGGATTTTATCTTATTTTTCAGTCAATAATTTGGAAGAAGATTAGATTTCTGCTACGAAAAGAAGAAAAATAAAGCAATATATCATGAGATTCCTGGAAAATAAAATTAAGCATTAAATGGAAGATGCGACTCTAGGAATAAATCAAAGGAAATTAAGTGCATATAGATGTTTGCATGATCCAAACGCAAATAATGATACGCAAGTCAGCGTATGGTATCAATTTTACAGATGCAGAAATATAAATAGATCAAATGCAATATAAAAGTATATAATAAAATAATATGTTTTTTATTAACGTAATCAGAATTATGATCTAAAAATATATAGACATCAACAAAAAACATAAAAAATACACATTTTGCACATTTTGTTTAAAGCTCAAGATTGGATTTTGGTAAAACAAAAAAGTAGCTATTTTTGCGCAAGAGATAATCTTAAAAAATATTCTCAAAATCACTTACGTTGTAAAAGCTGTCCAAACGAAGAGTCCTTATTATGGAACTGATGGTTTCTGTCACTTTTTTGTGCATACAGCGATTCAGGAATAATATTCTGCGAGACAGAAAGAGAAACAGAAATTGACGAACAGAGGAAACCAGATTGGGAGAAAAAATAATCAAGTTTATACGTCTCATGAAATTTTCTGCGAAATTGTGATTCCGATAATCATTTAGATTAATGTGAAACGAGTGTAATCAAAAGCGCACGATACAAGATATAAATCTTAACTTTACTAACTTGGTCTCGTCCACTATGCAGTTCGCCACGCACGTACGGTTCTTCATACCATTCATTTCGAAATCAATCTCGAGATACCTAATAGACACAAAATATAAGTTATTAATGAAGGCAGGGATCAATTCTCTAGACCTTTCTCAGGACAATGGCGCGACAAACTGTTAAATCGATATATCGACCTTATTATTATTGCACTTTATTTTTAAATATTTTGGACTTTTTGCTAATTTTAAACTGCGTGTATTTTTTCAGAGCAGATTAATTATGACAGTACGAGCTCTGATTATTATTTCGTTAATTTTCTAATAAATTTAATAACCTGTGTTATTTTTTGAGGAAATAAATCATATAATTTTTTACGCAAATCTCAACTCCAATATATAAATTATTAATCGCGAGGAGTTTATTTATTTCCAATTAATACAAATGCTTCAAAGTGCACTCACGGTTTTTTGGTGTAGTCGGCGCCCTTGCAGTCGAATTGCGGGTCGTTTTCGTGCGGGGTGACGCGGCCACAGACATTTCCGCAATCGTCAAATCCATGTATCACGCGGTAAATGTCACCCTTCTTCACCACATTCGTCATCATGAAGATCTATAGACGCGAATTACAGAATAACGTTTAGCGAACACGCGCGACGTTATGACGCGGATGAAAAAGCAACATCACTTACGAAACCACCCGCGAGAACGAGCATCAGGATCACGGCCCAAAAATCGGTGCATGATCGATTCTTTACGTATATCTGCGTTGAAACGTTCGACGGCGAGCCTTGATTATCGGGTGTCTAGAAGGAAAAAATTGTACGGTGTAAATTTGAAACTGTTGAGACGAGCAAGCTATCGAAGTGATATCGCTTACAAATAAAAGAATTTAAGAACGGGCTTATAAAAACATTGAAAGCACATTAGTCAAGAAACGGCGGCAAATTAATTTTTCATCACAGAAAAAAAAAACTAGGTCAATTAATTTAATGAATAAGGCTAATCATGAAAGACTACATGAAAGAGTTAACGTATAAGGACAATTTAATTTGAGTTGCGTGTTTGAAAAATATACGCATTTTACGCTTCACAGTGGATGCATAACGTTATTACTATTTTTAACGAGCATGCAAAATATTCATAAATACGTGGATCCGTTGTTTTAACAGGCGTGTAGGAAAGGCGTTTACCGTGGGTTCCACTTTGGACGAGGGCTCGTCCGCACAACCGCAGCAACCCATCTCTACACTCGCCGGGGCGACTGGCTCCTGCTCCTCCAAACGATCGTGCTCGTCCTCCTTCTGGTCGCCCTTCGACAAGTCTATCGCCTCCGTACACGCGCCAGCTTCAACAGAACAAAAGTTGGAGATACGATTACCAAATCGCTACTGATTTCGGGAAACGATTTTACGAAAATCAACGTCGTGTAATTGCTTGCAACGCGCACGATAAATATATGGTAGCAAGCGATATAATGCTTTTTGTGCGTGATACTCGTGATTTTATCACATCTTCATATATATATATATATATATACACACACAAATATTTCGGGCTAGATTGAAAATATCGGACATCGCGTGTGACATGTTTCTGGATTGAAAACTTGTTGAAGCAAAGATACCGATCGCTATACCGTGAATTGTTGTCAGTTAAGAAAAGTTTCAGTTAAGAAAAGAAAGTGACATAAATTTCGAGAGTTGATTCTATTGCAGACTTAATTTTGAACAAGTTTAATCTAGATTCATAAAGCACATTGACATGTATAAAGCATATCAAAATAATTTAGACGAATGCACTCGATGGCGATCGCTGTTTTCCGGGACGCGTTCCTCAAACTGAGGTCACGTCGATATCGATCGATTAATACACCCGGGAAGTTGCATGCTTGGATATTATTGTCGCAACGCCGATCAGAATCACGCATCATCCATGGTAACCCACGCGAAACATAATTACGATTGTTCAGAAGTAGAACTTTGAAAGATTGATTGAAATACGTCGAATTTCCTGTAATGAATTCACGAGAGATAAATACTTTAGCAATTAATTCTTATCAAGTTATGAAATATTCAACTGAAGTGATAAATGGAAATAATTATATGTTGGAATTGGAACATAAAAGTTCGTGGCGGCACACATGTGTATGCGATTGAATAAATCAATGTAAGGTAGAAATGAGCCGAATAAGCCCCACCTCTTAGTTTATTTTTTATGAACTATTTATGGAGATATTGAAATAAACCGAGCAACAATAAAATATTTATTTCAATCACTTACAAAAATAAAATTACCTTCCATATAGAACATTTGTGAATAAACAAAACAATTTTTTAACTCTGACATGGAACCTTATTAAATGCTTGTGTTTTTAATAAAGCCCAAATCAAAAATAAATTGAAAATAAAAAAGGAACTATTTAAACATTATCTTCCAAATCCACTTTTAAAATGATTATTAATCACAAAAACGAAATTAGCGTTTGTTAAATGTCACAGTTATCTTCAATTTTGTCTGTAATTAATTTTTCATCTTTTGGAAATTCTTAGCCATTTGAGTACAATTTTAGCTTCTCAGAAATTAGCAACATTGAAAATCGTTCTCTGTTGCAAGCTACACACATAACAAACGAATGATAACAGTCATAACCAAAAACACAATGAATTTTATTTATAAATAAAAAAACGTTACTTTTGTCCCAATCCAGTATAAATAAAATTGTGTATCAATGATACTCGAATGACACTTGTAATGAATGTCATATTTCATTATCTCAAGTCCAATAAGAGATTAATATTATAAACGATAAAATACTTGAGTTGACTAGTTGACTATATTTAGATCATAAAATCAGCTTCACACTATATGAGACAGATATTCTGTAATGAAGTGGCGTGTGAGATTTATTTAGCGCAAAAACAGCTTTCACTAACACGAAAAAGTCTATCACAATCACTAAAGATACATATACACATGTAAAAGTCACACAAATATATATTGAGTGCAGTAGGTTAATGTTACTTCCGTGTTTCAGTCACGAAAGAAACGCGAGAGAAGTTTTTACCACGGCAACATGAAGGCGAAAGAGCGCTTTAGTTACGCGACACGGTGTTGAATAACGGTCGTGGATACGGCTATTGCCTCTCGAAGACATTACAATTACGTCATTATTTTTTCTCTTTGTTGTGGCAGCTATTCTATTTCACTTCAGATATTTCAAGTGAAATCATCGTCACTTTCGTTAAATCGCACGCTGTAATATTTTTATCAAATGCCGTACGATCGATAATATAACTTGAAATGATTGAATTTGAGATATTATGTTAACATACAAAATTAATGTTATATATTAAATATATCCGTCCTGTTGATAGAAAGGTGACACAAAATTGGCAACCTTTCAGGAGAGTATTTTTAAAATTCTAAATTAGTACGAGACGTTTTAACTAGGACAGTAAATCGCATAACTTTACTTTCTTTTCATGTTATACTTTTACCCACAATCATAATATATTCTTTAAAACTAGATAGGGTTACTGCACCAGTTAATGAACAAATAAAAAGTTTAACTAGTCAATGAACATATAAATAAAATTTTAATATAATTACATTTTTAAATAAAAAAAAATATTTTAATATAATGTTTATGAAAATTAGATCATAAAAAATACAATTAATTCGCAATTTATTATCTCAAAGTCTTATTATTTTAATACATAGTCATTTACTGGTGATTGTTCAGCGATTTGTGAAGTGACCCCATGTCATATTCAAATTTGTATACTGTAATGGCTAGTGTAAATTTTATTCCTTATCAAGTTGTAACACTTTTCCATATACTCGTAAGTGACACTTTTCCAATAAGCCACAAATATACTTTCCATAAAATTATTTTGGTCTTAGGATCGATTGTTTTATTGTCCCAAAAATACTCATGTTTTACTTGTATCATTTTCTATCAATAGAGCGATATATTTATTTATTATTATTTCTGCGAAAGACTCGCACTTGTTAATTCTTCTATTTCTTTCTTTTACTATTTTTACTCTCCTCAGAGTTGTGTTATAATTTCAAGATTACGTGTACATGGATTATTTACGCATTGTTTATGCAAATCTATTTCATGTAGACACATACAAGCAACGTAAATGATTACAAATTGGATAACATAATGCAGAAAAAAATAATTAAATTATAAGATTGTTAACACATCTGAATTCAGTACTGATAAAATAAAAATATATAATATTGAAAATAAAAGAAGAAACGAAATATTTCCATTATTTCTGAAATGGATGGAATCTGAATCTTTTAGAATCCATAGAGTATTTATGACATGTAAAAACAATGACGTAATAGCTTCCATGGTTTACAATGTACACGTGTAACGTAGATTATTTCTATTTTACGCATAAATGCGCCCAACCCTGAGTCTCCTATTACTTTATATGACATGAAAGTTTTCTGGGTATTTTACCTCGTTCGAATTAATCATTGGTAAGATGTCATCAATCAAAAATCGACGAGACCGAAATTAAACTTTAATCCGGCCCGCGATAATCAAATTGCCCTCCCGCGCGCGTGTGTGTGTACCGTATCTCAAGGAATACTCATTAGAACGTGGACGTAAGACGGATTAACGTTTCCCCGAGCCGATCGATATCGAATAAGTCGGCGCATCGCCCTGTGAACACACTGTCCCTAATTCCGTTCATGCGCTCAGAAACTAAACATGATAACGCCTGATCGTCACACACAACACCACAATACACTTTCTCACTAATCAGTAGATTATGAGAAAAAGGTATTACTCCTATCGCAAAGATAAATTCATTTATGTGCACGTAAATATTAATTTTATCGCATAATTACAAGTGTACAATCATCTTTTATTATTTTATATCTTTAAATTTCCGTTGCATGCACGGAAAGAACAATTTTACTGAAGTATTTAAAAATTTAATTTAAAGCATGACGATCCTGCTGCGAACAGTTTCGACATTCTAATAGCACACTTACAATCAGCAACTATCTTAAACGTCCAATATAAATTTTTAACTTTTAACGCTCTGACCCCAACAAAAGTTTCGGCTAAATTTTTCCTGCGTTATTATTTTAATATCGTCACCGTATATTAACAATTCTAAATTCCTTCTATGCAAGAGTGCTGTTAGTCTATTTTCTCAAAAATTATTTCTATTACTGTCAAGATCACACGAGAAAAGCACACGGATTTACGGAGGAATAATAACTCAAATTTATAATTTTCCGCGTTGACGAGTTGCGATATTTAACACAGTGAAGTATGCCGCGCGTTCGAAACGTCGCGTCGCGTCGCTTCGCGCCTCAGTTCGCACTGCTCGCAGCATTCGTCGTTTGTGAAGTGGCTGTGAGTCTTTTGTTCCATCGGCACGCGTTTTAATTTTGACATTTCGAAAGCTTGTGTTTACGTGCGGCTAGTTTCTTTTCCTCGACAAGTTCATCCGCACCGAGGTGGTCCCCCTCCTCCCTCCCCACTCCTCTAATTTTCGATAAACACCTCGGTCCCTTCGTGAGCCTTCGTCGTGATACGATGCCGGGCACACGAGGTTATTTAGTCATTTCGTCAAGCAAGTGGATTTTCGTGAACGTGCAAACGAGCATCGGGAGTGAATCGAATGGAACAACGGGCGATCACCCCGCGTGTTTTCCGATTTCCGCGCGATTGTCCCGTAAAATTCGCGAACGCGGCACGACGTCACGATAATCTAACCTATCGTCCGGTCGTTGGTAACGGCGATGCGCGCCGCTCGAGTGTTAGTGATGTGACAGTGAGAGTACGGTTGCGACTAACGGTCAAGATGATGCTACAAATGCTTTGAAGCATCTTTTGATTGACCAATTTGTAAAATTCTTTATTCTGATTGGTTAATCAAATGCTACGAAGCAGTGTGATTGACCGCAGCTTAAGGATGCAAGCTGCAGCAGAAGGCAGAAAAGAGAGAGAGAGAGAGAGAGAGAGAGAGAGAGAGAGATGCCTGAAAGCAGAGATCGAGGAACGAGGCAAACGGCGACGCATCCACCGGTGAGTTACTTGTTGCATTACACTTTATCACTTACCGCCAGATAATTCGATCGAGTACAGATAACAGGGCGTTTGCTACCGAAAGAAAACCTGAAATTTTCAAGGAGTCTATTTCTTTTTTAAATCGTAGAAATTTACGGGTGCTCCGAGAAATTTTGGGGAAACTGTATGTATTTTTAATTGAATTGAAATTCTATCTGCTTTATTTCGTCAAAATTGTTTGAGGTTATTTTGGCCCGTACAGCACAGAATAGTAAAAATATTGCAAAGCATTTGTTGCAATGTTTCTACGCGATAAAACGTCCTCTTCAGAAATATCGATACATAACGCTGCAGCAACGTATATGCATAATATTGTATTAATGGATATTTCACCATTATTACAATGGAACGTTGCAGCGATATTTTGCAATGCTTTTTCTACGCAGCGTGAGTTAAGGGTTAATCGTTCAACGTAATCACTTTCAGATCTGAGTTAATCTAGCAAAATTGTTCTTTCCGTGTAATACACGAGATAAGCGCGGTTTTTCTGCGCGAGTACGCGCGCATGTGTGCAGTGCAATGACTCCCAACCTGGCCATTCTGGAATAACTTTTCCCAAGCAAACGGGTTCATCGGCCAGATCGCGTCGCTTCCTCGCGCGAGTCGCTCCGCGAGTGCAAGAAGCCGTAAATGTTTACAGAGCAAATCGTCGTAATCCGATATGGGACATTTCGGGTTTGCAGTTTCGGACGCTCTTCTATTTGACTTGGGTTTAGCGACGGGATTTCAGCCAAATATTAGACAGGCTGAGCCTGTCGCGCGTATTACATACGGGGTTTGCCAACAGCGCGCACCACTATCTTACATGCCTCAATGAAATTATCCTGCGTATGTGCGAGACTACGCCTTAATCAGCGCTAGCACCGATAAAGGTATAATCCCTTTCGCTGTTAGCCGTCGGCGTCGCGAATTATTTTCGCGCTGGTGGCCTGCCAGTCCGTGATCTATTTTCGCGTAACCAAAGGCATCGCCGCGCCCGTGAGATTTCAGCGGAGTTGTTCCCGTAAAGTTATGAAAGACGTACTTCTCTCGAAAACTTAACGGGCATCAAGCGGCGGGCGGCGGTATATATACCTACGTATACCTTTTCAATGAAACTTCGCTCGGTGAAAAGACGCTCGGCAGGGCTCTACGCATTCCGTGGAAAAATTCCGAGGCACGAAGTTGCGGATTTTTCTTGCGGGATCAACCGGCGCGCTTCTCACCAGCCGGTGAGCCTGGATACATAATCTCGACTGCCGGCAAGTGCGTGGGACGAAAGATGCATGCGAAAGAGAACGAGAAAGAGAGAGAGAGAGAGAGAGAGAGAGAGAGAGAGACAGAGAAAGAGACGGAAGCACTCAGGCCTAACATTGAAACACAATATAGCATCGCCACAGCTCTTTCACACGCCCGCGATAAAGATTACACGAGACAATGGAAAAACCACTAAACGGCGAGTTAGAGCGATCCTTGTGCTAATTATACACTCGTACGAGGAATTAAGAAGACTCGTGAGTCACGTTTGCACACGCACGTCCGCGAACACGGTATAACGTCACAGCACTCGCTCACATAATAATTATACGTTTCTTCCAATTATTATTATTTGATATCTCATCCATCTCCGTGTGCGTATCACGTCAATAATTTAACACCATTAATTAAATAATAATCTCAAGTTCGTGCAAAACTGGGTGGCTCTTACGATAGATAAATTTAATTCGCGCTAAATTAATGAAACGTTATCGCACCTTTTCCTGTTGCGAGTAAACGCGCAAAAGAAACTCGACTGCCACCGAACACGCGCTTACAGCTCGACGCATCAAGTCCGCGTGCAACGCACGTATCTCTGAGCATCGCTTGTTCCCCCACAACTTCGCCCCCTTCTCCGAACTCCCCGGCTGCACTTCAATGACAAACTTATCGCGACTGATATCGTATTGCATAATGACAAAGAGAGTAGACGATAATCATAATATTATACCTGGCAACGCCGCTATTGGAACTCGATAACTGAGAGATAATTCGACTCTGTGATATCTCGAAGTTGGAGCGTCGAAGCGACGGGTGTCTATGCACACCTCGCACTCGAAGTCAGCTAGGCTTCGCCAGAATCAAAACACGTGCAAAGTATTAAAGGTTGAAAAGTAAACAAAGGGACCGTACGGTCTCAAATTCGCTCGAATCGAATTGTACGCAACGGCGAGATGGTGGACGAATATTGAGGTAGAGTGCACTCGAAATGCTAAACTTCGCGCATATAAAGGAATACCTGGACGCCGTCGAATAGCTCAGTTTCCATAGACCAAAAGAACATCTGGGTAGGACGTTTCGCGAGGAATGCCGAGCAGAACCGAAAAGGCCCGATTTCCTCGCAGACTCACTTTGTTCCTGTGATCTCGTCCCTGTCCGAATTGATAGAGCGTTTCATAGACACACGTTTCTAGCTTATGATTTTCGAGAACTCTGACTGGTCTCCGAAGTTTAATATTGTTAAAATTGCGTATATGAGAGATAACTCAATATTATTGAATCCATGGCCAATATTTAAGACGATGCTAATACAGCTCTGATTAGTTGATGACATCTTGTGACATGGTAAAACGTCCACTTCAAAAATATTGATGTGATTGCAGCAATATATATATAATATTGTATCAACGTTGCAACGTTGCACGTATCAGTATTTCTGACGTTTCATCGTTGCTGCAATATTGTGCAAGATTTTTGCTATTATGGGCTGGATTGTTATAAATATAAGAATCAACTATGATATGCATGTACGCAAATTGTGCGACGTACACTGGGAAAAAAAGTTGACTGAAATTTTCAAATTGATTAATTATCTTCAATTCAAGTATTTATGTGCTTAAGTTAAATATATAAATAGTTAAATTAAACTCCAAGTATTTTATGTATTGGAATTAAATACTTTAAATACTTGAACTGAATAAATTTAATCAAGTTGAAAAATGCAGTTGTCAATGTTTAAAAACTTTTTCTCAATGTAGCTACATTGAAAAAAAATACTGTAATATGAATTGAAACGTAGTTTGATACAATTAAATATCGAATCACAGGTTGTCGCAGATATAAGTAGTCGATTTATCTAAATTTTATTTATTCATCTAGATTTGTTATTGTCTTTACTTTTAATCTTTTGTTTCATTAATACTGCTATTGAATTAACGAGATATTTCCAATTAGACTGATGCTGCTGAATCAAAGATTTTTCTTTGCACATGACTCATTTTTAATAACCATATACGTAAGATCGTTGCTAATCTCATTTTCGTTGCGTAACTTCTGGCGGCTAACACCGTCATTATCTTATGTAGTAATCGTTAGATGCAAGTTGACAGATGGTACCTACGTCAGCTGCTGGCACTTTATAAGTTTCTTCATTTTTTTCCTTCTTAATGATTTATGAACCGGATAATCAACGCATTTCAAGGCCAACACTGATTCCCGCCTCAATTTTCATCAATCTTACTGCAGCTTTCATAACAAATTATCTCAATGAAATAATAACGCCAATACCCCACGTCCGGAATTCTCAGTTTAGGTACAAAATTATCGCTCCCGCAATTGCGCAAGAAACTCGTTTGCCCGTTGGCGATATATTGAGGCTTAAAAGTTAAATCGCTCCGCAGCCGTGTAATAACGCTACCAAAATGGAGCAAATAATCAAATAGCGAATCAGGCCGATCAATCTTTATGCATGAAGATATAATTTATCTGAATAATATTCATTTCACAAATGTATTCAGGTGTAGTTAATGAGCTCGGTAATGAAGGATGAAGATATATATAATACGTGATAATCGATTTAACTACATTTATTGACGATAAGAAGATAAAAGCATATTCCCTCTACGAATCATAATTGCACGTTTTACTTTTATTAAATAATTATTTATTTAAATTTACTTGTGTACGTGAAATCATTTCAGACTAAACGATTTGAAATAAGTATTCTCACAGCTTTTCTTAATACTTTCCAAAAAAATGTGTTTTATTAAAAGCGTAAGTTCAAAGATAATCTCTGTCTTACACTGTATCAAGCTTAACCTCGACAGGTAACAGAAGTAATAGTAGTATATAAGGATTATAGGCAACGTAAACGGATGTAGGTCGGTACCTTGATGAGGATTTCCCTCGGCGTCATTCACGCATTATGATAATCCTGCGTTCTATGTTCCTCAATTATTCATGAAACTCGCTCCGACTTTCCTCTGTGCTTAAGCTTCCCCTCGTAAAACAGATATCAGTACTTTCAAATTCGTTCTCGAGAGTAACCACGTGCGTTTTTTTGGATTTTTTTGACAACGAATACAACTCGCGTACCAGTTATGCTTATCCTGTCCGTTCGAACTCACGTAACCCCTTGGGTCACGATCGATGCACTATCAACACAACTGTCTGAAGATAGGCTTGTAGCACGTTTGCGTTTTGCTCGATTTAACATATGTCTATCATCACTCCTTCCCCCAAGAATATAAAAAGAAGCATAATTTCGTTCCGCGAAGTGTGCAACTGTCTAAAGGCATTAAAAGCTTATGAGATTCGCGGCGAAATTACATTGCGTTTGATATCATGTGTCATTTATTCGTTTTAAATTAGCGCTTCGTAAAATTTTCAAAATGATTATTAAGTTAATAACCATTACTGCGAATTAATAATTGTTGCGACAAACAAGATTACAAGATAGGAGAAAAAGATCGTTGCGAGAATAACGAAGAAATATGAAGAATAAATAGAGAAAATCGAAGCGAGTTTCTGCTCCGTTTCCGTTCAAGGTTCTTTGTTTTCTCGCTTCTGATTCATTGACCCTCGCGGGGAATTCCTCGGTCTTTCGGCGCATTGTCTGCGTTCATCGAATACGGTAGACTCCGATTAAAATGAAGGACAGGCAACAAGTCGTGCGCTCTCTAAGTTAGGAGGATATTTGCTTATGCAACGTGACACTAATCAGAATTAATATGCATACATAATTGACTGGCGTAAGTTAAACGATTTTGCATGCGATTATCAGCTTTCGCTGAACTAAACTGAAATCCCGAGGATATAGTGCTGCTTGTGTAAAGCACGTTTAAAGATTTAATATTCTTGATTATATTATTCTTGATTTCAGTTGTGTCAATATCCTAAAAATCACGAGATTTGTTTACGTTATTTCTAGAGGTATGCGAACAGTTTGAATTAAAATCGAATCAAATCCTGTGAATTTCAAATCTGAAAGATTCGAATTTGAATAGTTCGAGAATTTCGAATCATCTGTGATTCGATTTTTTAATCAATCATCTATTTTGATTTTATTTTATTTAGAATATAAAATTTAAAATTGCTCCATTATTTTTTTTCTAATAAAATACATTAAAGTACTTGGATAGTAACATTGTAATTCGTATAGAGAGAAAATGCTGTTGAATCACCAGTCTAATTGGAAATATAAAAATTCAATAACATTATTAATGAAACAAAAAGATTAGAAATAAAAGCAATAATAAATATAGTTAAATAAATAAAATTTAGTTGAATTAAGTACATATTAGTAACAGCCTATGATTCAATGTTTAATTGAATCAAACTACGTTTCAATTCATATTACAGTATTTTTCCTACGAATGTAGATAAATGTACGATATGTATTAAATGCTCGTTTATCAGTATAATATCCTCACATCTTGTTTAGTATTTATCATAAATTTTGACTTAATAAATTATTTTTTAAATTATTTTCCAAAATTCTGGAGATTAATTTGTTCAATTAATCAAAGAGGTTCGATTTGACATAAACATTTCAAGTTTAATTCGATTTCGAACACGTTATCAATTTTCGATTCCACTTCGTTTGATTTCACAAATACTTCTTGGTTCGCACACATCTAGTTATTTACATTTTGGATTATTACTATCAACTATCAACGGCCTATTTTTACGCGAAAGGCATACATCCGCGCAAAAATAGTGCGATAAGTTTCGATATAAACGCGACGTAGGGAAAGTGTTATTATTGAGACGCATTAGTCTCGTGCCTTTCGATTTTTCGTAATTGAATACGTCGCGTCGCGATGCATTTGTCATTGCGAGCGCGTATCGCCTCATTCATCTTACATCACTCACATGCATCCAAGGACTCCGCGCGCGTACGTATTGTACGTACGCGTGCACCTGCGCACCGTAACCCGCACCTGCGGTTGCGAAAAAATAACGAAAGAAAAAAATCGCCGTTCGGCCCGATATTCGCTCGAAAACACGAGCTCGAAAACACGAGAGCCGTTTTGCTCGTCAAAACAAAGGAAAAAAAGGAACCTCTGGAATTGTCAACATTCGTCGCTAAGTTGTGCGATAAATTATCGAAGCGACGCTGACGAATATTGAAGAATTGTCAATACTAGAAATAACGCAGAGACAACCTCGTGGACAGCAACATATTCCCGCATGTTGTCGATAAATATTGACAATGTAGGTCACATTTTCGCGTATTACGATGAAATAGCTGAACAAACTTTCTCGGGGCTGTATGTCTCGCCGACGTGAACTGGATAACAATAAATATTTAGAAATTAACATCCGTTTACCGAACAGACGTACCGGCCGATGAATAATCGGGAAAATAAACGTTGGCCCGCATTTTGCAGACTCTTAAAAGTGACGATCGCCAGTGCGAGGAGCACCAAAAACACCGGAACGCGAGTCATTTCGCAGAATCGGTAGATCTTTCCATCGCCACGCAACGGCGCCAAGCCGTGAACCATGTCACGATCTACTGTAACGATCGTGACACACCTGTGGGCGTAACTCCCCAGACAGGCAAGAGGAAAAAACCGAAGCGAGTGTGAAAATGACGATTCCGACGGTTACCCCGATGGCTACTCGAGATCGAGTATCTCCCAATTAACGATATCAAAAGGTCGTCTTATCGCTCTCGGCGAAAGCAACGAGACTGAACGTATCTGAGTCACCCGAGAATAAACCTATGCCTATCCCGATTAGATTAGAACGAGTATGGCGGCGGCCGGTAAACCGTTAGCATTCCAGCGAGGAAGTAAGCTTGCACAAGTCGCGCCATTATCGTGCCACTTAGAGCGAATCGGTCATACGCCATCCTCTCCGCTTCAAGGTTTGCTCGCGACTGCGGTGATCTACGAACCGTTCCGACTATCGCACGCCGATATCGAATTGACTTATCGGCAGCCCTCCTCGCGCGAATTCTCCTCTCCAGTCTTGATCAGGTAGTGAACGTACCTCTCGGGTCAGTCTTCTGTCTTCGTCGGTGCAGACTGGTCACCAGACTGCAAGAGAAGAAACTTCACTTCGACGACGACGACACGCGGCGCACACGTGGCTCTCAATCCTGGAGAACGAAACAATCGTGTGAATCGTCGGACGACGCGGAGATCACGCTCGTCGCTCCGCTTTTGTTGCGCCGCGTGACTCGCGGCTCGCGACGAGTCCGCTCGCACACTCGAGCTCGGGCACAATACTAACAGTCCTCGCCGACTCGTGTGATTACCAGTGGGGTCTGTTGGAGAACGGGCACTCTCTTGTGTGCCCGCCGGTTAACGATACTCCTCCGTTCCTTGCAGTCCATGCTCCGCTTACTCCGTCCTCCTCTTTCGCGTCCTCTCTCTCTCTTTCTCTCTCGCTCTCCTCCCACTTCTCTCGCGTCCTCGTCATCCCCTTCCCTCCGCCTCTCTCTTACTGAATCACTCTCTTTGTCGCGTTGTCTATCCGTCACGCACGCACTCACTCTTTTGCCCGACTACTGACCTTTCTGTCTCTCTCTCTGTTTCTCCTCCACCTCACCTTGCTTCTCTCTTTACAGTCCCGTCTGTCCTCCCCCTTTTCATTCTCCGGATCTCCTCCGATCGAGTCTACGAGTCAGCCCAAGGTCCTCTTGCGTTAAACGTTAACGAGTACGTACGCTAATCACGTACGTTAATGTCGTTAGCCAACTTGTCGGGGGCAATTTCAAGTACCGTGCGATACCGTATCAATCTCTTCCGACCGATGTAAACATCTCATCGCTACGCGCGCAGTTAATTAATAGTTTGCGCTGTAATTTTGTGTTAAGAAATTATGCACAACAATTTCTGCAAAAATTATTTTCTCTCTCTCTCTCTCTCACTCTCTTTCTATTTCTGTCCTCTTTTGACAAATTTTAACAAGATATGCGCGACTTTCGCGCGGTGCAAGCACCATCTCCGCTAAATTACACTCTACAATTTTAAAGTGGTTTGATAAGATCTCGTGCAACGGTATGAAGTAACTCGTTTCTTTTTATATGAGATTTTAATGACAGGCTCTCTTCTTCGCGGAGAAACTTAAACTCGACTCCTCCCGAGCAAAAATTACAAAGAACTAATTATAAAACTGTTTACCGCCAAAAAATCAAGAAGCCCTACCCTTCGGGAGAAACTGCAAACAGATAACCGAGGTTTATCCTTTGGTTAATTTTAAATGGGCTTTAATCGATGGGAATTTCACTTGAGAAACCTAACCGGCCGGGGCATTCAATGTTAAACATTTTTAAAACTGCAACGGGCATTTGATGCGCCATTTGATTTCCCGCCGAGGAAAAATCCATTTCCCGAGGACTGGCTTCGCGGAATTTATCATTAAAATTTTATAGCGCGTTGGCATGGACGGGATATATACGTTTGTAATATCACGCATTAAATATATGTCGAATGTGTCGACCAGTCCTTTTGATTTGTATGCGTCCTATCCATACGCGGTCCGCATGTAGGCCACGTAAACATACATAATTGAAACAACAGGAGACGAGTAATAAAAAGCGCAGGTGAAACATTCTATTATTATGTTTATTCCATTTATAATATGTGTGCGCTCTGCGAGACATTGCATTGTAATACTCTCCCATGAATACGCGGCGGTTATTCAGCGCTGCTGCGGCCTGAAATTGAGGCAGCCGGAATCCCCGCGTTTCCCTTTCGTCTAATATCAGTTAAACGAGACCGTCGAGTGCATTTCAGCAAAGCGCTCCAGCGAGCAGCTCTTTGCACACTAATAAAACATAACGGGATTCAGTGGCGCGCTGGTGCTCGCTGTAAGAAAGCAAGTGCGCTGTATCGTCGCACGCCGGTGCGCGCCAACCGGGGCCTTTGAACGTGTAACACGTGAAATTGTATGCGCGCTTAAAAAAAAAAGGGCAGCAACCGAGCGCCTTGTGAACATTTCAGAAACGTTCCTCGAAAGGGCAGCGTAATTAGACCGCGCTGGCTCGTGAATGAACTCGTTGAAAAGTCGATTGCCTTATCGGGGAATCGCCGAAAATATAACTGCGATCCTGCGTAACAATGGCTGCGTTCAGGAGAAAAAATAACTTTGTAACAAAAGTAGTTTTGCAACTGTTGTAAAATTCTTAAATATATAATAATAAGTTTCTAGAGAAAAGTTGCTAAAAGCGTACTATCTATTCAATATTTAACATTTTTATTTTGTATAAGCAACATTTGATAACAAAAATAGAAAGAAAAAACAAAGAATAAGTAAGAAATAAATAATATAGACAAAAATTTAACAAGTTTTATTTCGTTTTTTGCATGCATATTTTAAACATTTCGAGGGAAAAAGTATTCAAAAATTTCCATCGTAACACGCTGATTTTAGGATATGTCGAAGGCAATGCAATCGATAATAGAGTAAAGCGGGAGAGAAAGCGAGACAAGCTCTCTCATAATTTTTATGCGCTTGCACCCTCTTCCGTCGAGGCTGATTACCTTTACGAGGCCGACGCTCCTCCGTTTTGCTAGTTCGTTTCCGTTAGACAATACGCGGTACGTCGCGATGGCCAGTTGAAAAATAGCGGTCGTTGCACCATGAATTTTTTATATGACGCAGACGAGTCAGCACGCGACATGTCGGGCGATGCGTTACGGATAACCCGTAACGTAACGTGTGTATATATACGTGGAGCGCTGAATAATAGCTGCTCGCGGAGAAGCCGCGCGCTTCGATTCCGCGCTTCGGTTCGCAGCCGCGCCGCGAGACGCTCTCGTACCAGAATGCAATTTGTATTAGCAATGATATATCGGTAATTGCGACCTCGCAGAGCGCAGGCAGCGCAATTGCGCTCGCGACAGGTCCGTCGCTCCTCGCATTTTCGCATATTCGTGACGTCCGCGAGTGTACAGCGGGAAATAGCAATGTCCAACTATAACGACATTACCTTCTGTCATCGGACCGCGTCATTTATCGCCGGTTCTGCAATCGCGTTGCAATTATAAGGGATATTTGCTCAGTAAATAGGCTGCTATCAATTTGCATTTACGAAGAAAATCGCTGGATGATACGCAGCATAATGAAACTTTTTGTAGTTTGCCTCTTTTTATAAATTTGTATTATTTATTACGAATTTATAAACGTGAAGTTAATAACTTTTTTATCGTGTCTTTATATGGTTGAAAAATACGTATCAAAACATGTTGTGAAATTTTGAAAAATTATTTCTAATTTTGAGACTTGTTTTTATAGTAGAGAAACGGGAAATACGAGGTATTAAATGTTTGTTAACTGTATTTATTTACTGATATTATTTTTTTTATGCACGTATATTATTTGTTAGATTGTCTGTTTATATTAGTTATTACAAATTTATAAACGTATAACTGCTAGAGTTAATAATTTTTTCACTGCGTTTTTATATGATTGAAAAATATGTATCAAACACTTGACAAATCATTTTTAAATTTGAGATTTATTTTTATAGTAGGAAAAAAGAAGGACATTGTATAAAGATTTTTTTTTTATTGATAACATCAAATATCGAAATACTAAATGTTTGTTAACTTTATTTACTGATTCTTGTTTTTTTATAAATTTACATTATTTGTTTGTATTATTACAAATTTATAAACATTTGACATCAAATACCGAGATACTAAATGTTTATTAAGTCTATTTATTTTGATACACTAATAAATTTTGATCTCTTGAAAAGTAACGCACCGATAAGCGGCGCACGAATAAGTTTTCCATATAAAAAAAAGACTAATGCGAATGCAGTTTCAAGATATGATGCTGCAACTTTAAAGGAAAGAGGCGCTAACTTGGTGCTCCCTCCTCCATCCCAGGCGTTCTATAATTCATCGAAAAATACATTTCTCTGAGAGGCCCTCCGCTCGGGGCCACCTAAATATTTATTTCCAAAACGTTGAGTTAAGTTTCTCGCCGTCCGTCAAGCTGGCAGAAATTGTTCTTGACGAACTCGTGGAACGAGCGCAACTTGCGTCCCCGCGGAGGCAGAATACGTCTGTCTAGAATCCGGGGCTCGTATTCATATTGCACATCTATACGGTACCGAATACATAATATTTTGCGTATTAATCCCGAGTATGCATTTATGTCTCGAATGTGAATATTCCGCTTGTCTCGTTTGTATGCACTTACGTTCTCAGATGGTGATCTCGCTTGTCTTACATGACGTCGTTGACGTTTGCGTAAAGGACCGTCTCCCTGGTGAAAATAATGTGTTTATAAGGTGTTTGCTTAAGTGTTGAGTAGATGTTTAATTGGAGTTTTGAAACATTTATTGAAGTGTTTATGAGATGGAAATTTAAACATGGAATTGTTCATGCGACTGTTTAATAGAAAAGGGTTTTACGTTTTCGGAATGTTGCAAATGTTCAAAGGGAGTTTTGTAAAACTATGTATTGTAGCTCTGACGAAAGTAATATGTAGCCCTGGCGAAAGTAATATCTTTTTATTAAACATTTATTGAAGTGTTTCTGAGATGAAAATTTAAACATCGAATTGTTTATAAGATGTTCACGACTGTTTCGTAGACGTTCGAGAAATGTTTTCATAATGTTACAAATGTTCAGGGAATGTTTTATTAAAAGTGTTCTATGTCTTCAGAACGTTGCCAATGTTCAAAGAGTGTTTTGTAAAACCAGAGCTACGATATATGAAGTAAGCGTAAAAACTAGAGTTAGAGTAAGAAATAAAACTAATTTATTCGCTGATGCCCATACTTTAGCTCCTTACATCGGAAGTACGTAACTTTACACCTACTCCTACTTCTTACGCCAAGCTTAGTCCGCATATAGACAGTTCAGAAGATAAGAGGTCAAGACACGCCTGGGAAAGACGCTCTTTCCGTAATCATCAAATGCATTCTCATACCTAAAGACACGGGGTAATCATGATAATTGACCGTAATTCGCTATTAGCCTTCGGAAACGCAATTAGAATCGCATGACCGCGTTTAACGCTAAATGCGGCGTGGCCTAAGCGAACCCGAGTGACCCCGCGCAGTGTGTTCGCCAGGTATACGAGGTCGTACCTGAGCACGCACGCGTAACGGCTCAGGACGAGTACCCCGAAAACGACGTTAAGCCAACCGCACGCGGTGCACGACGGCCGTCGTTGATATACAGGCGCGCGGTCGCGAGATAATTCACCACGGATGGGCTTCGTGAAAAATTTAAGGCCGCATTAAATTAAGAGAGCGGAGCCGGCGCGCGACGCGGCGCCGCGTGGCGTCGCGACACACGTCGCGTCGTTGCACCCGGCCGACCCTATAAACCCGAAACTCCTGGCGAAACACGCCCATCCCGTGACGAATTAAGCCATTCAATTAGACCCGCGCGAAATACATTTCTTTCCGGATACGCCGGACGCGTGTCGCGCCGTGATAATGAAGAGGTATAGACACGCTCGTGCGTCGGACACGCCTTCATCTTCCGTCCCCCTGCAGATGCGCTCGACGACTCCGTCACGTCCGCGACTGGAACCCCGTTTCGAGTGATTTATGTAAGCTGAAACAAAAGTCGAAAAAAAAAAGAATCCTATCCGTAATTTTGAACATCTAAAAATGGGAATATAATAAAATATAATAAACAAATTTTTAATATAAAGAAACTTGGCGATGCTAGACCGAATAAAGAAAACAATTGAAATAATAATAAATTTAACTTGAATGTGGTTACTTTATTATTTAGGTGGTTTAGCAGCATCCAGTTTTTTAGCGTTAAAAATTTTATTTTCTTTCAATTAAATTTTTTTATTTTATATTATTATCTCTTTAATGATTAAATCTTTTATTTAATTAAAATATACATACCATTTGGGTTTTATTTTGTTTTAATTAAATGTACTACCCATTTTGGTTGCATTTTTTAAAAGTTGTACAATAATTGCACTTTTTCGATAAAATATACATATTCTCTTTTTAATTAGCGCAATTTAAATATTTTATACATTTTTTTGGAAAATGCATATCATTTAGGGTAAATTAGATAATAACATTTTGTGATCTCGTTATTTTTTAAGAAGAATTAAAGTTACTGCCATTTGGATTTTATCTTTAAAAATATCACTACTTGTGGATTTGCGGTAAAGTAGTTTTTATTCTAAAAGTACGTATACTTGGCATCTTTACATATATATTTTTAAAAAATAATGTCACATTTACGTAAGCTGAAATAAAACTCAATATGGAAATTTCTTCGTAATCTGAAACATCTAAAAGTGGAAATATAAGTCTGAAAAAGAAGTGTGCAGTACGTCAATTATATTTGTATTTTACGAACATAAAAATTGTGTTATTCTATTTCTAATTTCAGATCTGTCCTTATTTCAATGCTTTTTTTATCATTAAATTACGTACAATGAGTAACAAACAATTAACTTTTTTTTTGCTTTAAAATTTTGTAAAGAACTTTCTGTAGATTTTTGGCTGCTAAATTCGAATTTTTAAAATGTCTCTATCACATCAGGATTTTAAGAAATCTTTTGAAATATTGCTAAATATTTCAAGATATAACAAGATATTTTTTAGACATCTAAACAATATATCTTTTTGTTTATGTGAGTTATTAATTATTATTTTTTAATTATTTTTCTGTTTTCAAAATCAAATACATTATTATTATTTATTTAAATAAATGTACGCGTGGAACGAAACGATTTTACTAAAGTATCTAAAAATTTAGATTAATGCAGATCTGCAGATAATTTTACTGGACCATAAAAATAATTATGTGCAACGTCCAAGTATAAATAGTGAAATTTTTGAATAATATAATAACAAGTTTGAAAATCTTACATAATTACTTTGACGGTCTAACAAGATTATTTTCAAAGACTTGTAGCTTCCTAAACTTTTAGAATACTTTAGCAAAGCCGTGCTTTCCGTAATTGAAATCTGAATTACAATAATGAGTTAACAAGTTGTTAAATCTTTTTATTTTTTTAAACAATTTAAAAATATAAAATACGACGCGTATTTCATGGACTATAATTCTAATTTGTCAAATATATCTTCCGTGCTGCGCGGCGTATCATATCTAGAATTTGCCCGTCGCCTGAAACGCAGTTAGCGTAATCTCGCGCGGACGTGTATAACTTTTATTCCGAATACAACTTGCACGTATTCCGCGAGTAATTTCAACGTAGTAACGCGTTGAACTTCGCGGATTGTTATTTTCCAGTTTCAGTACCCTTCACGGGGAATACGCGCCGGGAAATCGCCGGGGGTTCGTCGATCCGCGGCGCCGTCTGCGACATATAAGCACGTCGTGCATTTCACTGTGACATTCGCAACGTAGTATCGGTGATCGTAGATCGTCCCGCGATTGCGTGACCATGCCCGTCACCTTACCGATGCGCGGCATCGATACGTCAGGGAAAATTATCGATCTTCCGGTGGCGCATGTACAGGAAATAATTCCTCGTGACTGAAAGTCGACACATTTCGCATGAAATAGCGTAACATAAAGGATTCCGTTAGTCTTTCCGTCTTCCCCCCTTCCCTTTCTCTCTTTCTCTCGATGCGTTTTCTTTCGTCAACGATCTTTCGCAACGAGCTAAAGACGATACGGCGTCCCTTTTCCGCGCGTGACGAGGCGGAAGTTGGAAGCGGATCTTGGTACGAAATAGGAGAGAAACCCTTGGGTATCGTCGCAATAAACACCCGACGTATTTTACGCCAGTTTCACATTTATGAATTTTGCGTCGATCATGCAAAATGCAGCTTGAAACGTCGCACGCTTTATTAGCTCGACATATATTTCGCGTGTACACAATAATTGAACGTAACTTATTCATACGGCCGGTGTTTACGGCCACGAGAGTTCGATGGTAATTCGTCGCTTTTGCGCCGGCCGTTGCGACCGGAAAGATGATCGGAAATGAATATTCACGAGCTGCTGCGCGCGTCAGCTCAGCGAACGGCATTCTGAGCGTCCGGCGAATCATCAACGCTTATTTTTCCAGCGATATTTTTTCGCCCGCGAACGGAGGTGGAGGCGACCGCGGGAGGGCATTATCGCAATTAATCAAACGCCGTATCGACCGACGAACGACGGAGAGCGGAGAGCGGACAAAGAGTGGTTGCGTCGCTGTCACGGCGCAAATTACGGCGCGATTATCTCCGGCCCCGCGGATTCGATTTGCTCGCGTTAGGCGCCCCCCATCCGTTACCGATACGACGGAAATGTCGGGCGTGATATTTTCACCCGGGCGTGTGTTCCTGGAAAGGCATTATCCCGCGCCAGGTGGAACGAGTGCAGGTGGTGGTGTTCGGACGCGAAATTCGGTGGCCGTTACTCGCGCAGTTTATCGAGAGCACCGTTTCCTCCGTGCTTGCTTTGATGAACCCGCTCAGCTATTTTCCTCGGCGCATGTGAGAGCGTAAATGTGACGAGAAACACGCGAGTGCACATAAGCGCCTTCAACACGTTCAATCGACTAACGTTTTACGTCAGAATTTTTAAAAACAAATTTGTATCGAATGCTCCTTTCTAGGACATTTTGCTTTTGCATCGTGATATATTTATAAAAATAGTTAGAAATTATAATTTAATTCTAAAATGTTACTCATGCTTTTCTTACAGTAACTCTAGGTGAAATTTCACTCACATAATTAAGAATTTTATTTGGATTTTTATAGTAAGGTGTTAGAAGAACTAAACTATTAGGTGAGTGTTGTAAAGTCTTGGCTCTTTTTGAACAGACGATGCTATTTTTGTTACATAACATATATCAATGCTGACAGATGCTGCAATGAACTATATATTGAAAAGATGATGTCAGATGTCTATAAAAGAAAAGTTGGTGTCTTTTGAGCTATTTACAGTGCTATTTTGTATAAACAAAAATGAGTTACAGCACTATTTGTCTTAATAAGAAAACAAGAATATTTGTATGCGATTGTATGTCTAATTTTGGAAAGAAAAAAAAATGAATGCCGAAAAAAATATTTTGGGAAATGCGTCACAAATGCATTCTACAGTATATTTGTTGCTTTCCGAAATTCGATTATAATTACACACAAATATTCTTTTCTAGATTCATTTTTGTTGAAGCAAGATAACACTGTGAATAATTCAAGTGGAAACAACTTTTTATAGACTGCTCACGATGTCACCTTTCTAATATATAATTTGCCGTAATATCTGATATAGTGTGCTCAAAATTAATGCTAAAAAGGGACCAAGATTGATCCATGCGGAAAAGAAAAACATGCTTGTTTGAAAATTATCTTTATTTTTAAAATGTTAAATGTTAAAATCAAATATAGCGAACAGACATAATTTGTTTACATGCAGAAGAAATTTTGTAGTTTTATCAAAAAATGTATTCTCATTATTTAATAAGAATTTTTATAAGTTAAGATAAATATCAGATAAAACTAAGAAAATGTCTTTAAATGAAGAATTTAGAATTTTTGATATTTTTTTGTGCTTTTTAATTGATAATTATAATATTGAAGTAGAAAAATGGAAAATATTTTGCTGAAGGTTAAGATTATCAAATTCTTTAAAAAAGATTAAATTATATATATGTAAGATTATCATTGTTACATATCTAAGCAAACATTTATATTTTTTCCATTTTAATGTAAAAAAAATCTTATTAAATATTAAAGTTTATCAAAGTTTCATTAACAAAAAGTGTAGTAAACTTGAATTAACACTTGATAAGTGAAAATTCACTCTCAGTAGCACTCTAGAGTTAGAAAAACTACAAGTGAGATCCGTATGTATATACACAGAAAAAAATGAGTATCAAATCAACAATTTATTGTTTCATATGTAAGCAAGAATATAAAATCTTCTGGAAACAAATTATGTCTGTTTAAGATTATCAACTTTTTCCAAGATTTTATATTCTTGCTTATATATGAAACAATAAATTGTTGATTTAATACTAATTTTTTGTCCTGTGTATGACGAATACATGACGAATACACACCATATGAAACATATTGTTTGGTGTGTAACTTATTAAAATTTCAGATAAAAAAAAATTAGATTTTTTAAACAAGGACTCTGGGGAATTAGACAAGGTTTCTGAAAATAAATAATGCTGAATAATGCATTCGGCGTACAGCGTTTTGCCATGCATAGAAATTAGCGAGCTCCGTGCGAATTTATTAACAGTGTCCAATTGCTTGGCGGGATACGTCTTGCAAGTTTGCCGAGGGCCTCAAGGGAGGAGTCGACGGTGCAGGTGCGTACGCAGGCGGCATGCATCCCCGGCTCAGACTCACCCTCCTCCAACAGCGACTCCATGGCGGAATATCTCTCTCCTTTTCTCTTTCTTCCTCTTTCTCGGGCAGAGGTCCAACGAGTTTGCGAAAATTGTCTACGACTCACGGGCGGGTCGAGTATATATTTCGTAGCTCTCGCTTTGGTCCAGCGCCAAAGATCTCGCGTACACGGTTTCTCGCGGTACTCGACGATCGATGCTCTCCTCAACAGTCGCGGTACCTCAGATGTATCGCCGTCGTGACTCCTATACCGAGATACCGAAATCCATTTCCCCGCGACCCTCGAGGTACCAATACCGGGTCGAGTCAAAGGTCAAAGTGGAAATACGCGAAGAGTAATTTCGCGACTCGGTTATTGGATTCGCGCGATGTTGATGTGTATTCGCGAGATGCCATGTACGCACGCACACATTCACCGTTGGCACGCACTCGCAGGAGCGATGCCTGGCGGAAAGCAATTTCCCTCGGAAGATCGGATACGGAATATATTACTCGCATTAATGCGTTTGCATTAAGATTGCCGGTTGTTGAAGTTCGGTCCCGGTGCGCATCGTTTTACATCTCTATAGAGAGAGAGAGAGAGAGAGAGAGAGAGTTGTAATTTGCGATATGCGGATGGCAAACGAATTATGCGAAGCGCGAATTGCCTTCGCATATTCGCCTTCGATTTGCAATGATATCACCGTTTTGCCGATAACGATCCGGAGGAACGAATCGCCTCCTAGAAATTCAACTTCCGTGCCAATCGGGCGCCTATGGCGCCAGTCCTCAGATAATTTCGCAACGACGTTTACGTAAACTCGAGAGCGTTACGTTAAAGTCGGCGCGTCGATGCGATCCTCGCGAACGGGATTTTGCGCGAAATCTCGCGCGGCACTCGATCCGCGTGAAATGTTGGCCACGAGACGCGAATTTTTCTACTCGCCACCCCGAGGGAAGGATCGCCCGGACTGTACGGCAATCCTCATCCTTTCTCGAATCCCCGACGTGACGCCGCCGCTCCGGTTTACCGTCGCCAGGCAACGGAACCCTCGTTCGTGTGCGAGTACTCGCGTATACTGGGCCACGGCATCTAGCTCGCCGATACCCACGAGCGCCTGACGTATGCCCACACACCCAGCACGGTCTGGCGCCATCGATTGCCAGCCACCCCTAGAGCATCCGCGTGGACCACATCCGAGGATCGGAAACTCTGACGTGCTGCTTCGTTCAATGGAATTCTCCCCTGGCGATACACGCGGAGGGGGAGGATCTTGTGTGTTGGTGCAGTAAATAATAAATATGTTTATTTATTATATCCCCCGTATTGTTGTAAATAAATGTAGCGACCGTGTTTCGTGAGCGGCATCGGGAAACTGAGCTCTCAACGATATTGCAGGCGGTTTCACGGCACGCGGCGATGCGTTTGTTAGTATCGAACCGACGCGATATCTCCTCATTTTGTTAGAATATACAAATTCCGCACGCACACTTTTCGCATCAACGACGATTTGCTGCATCTGTGGCTCTTGTGCGATGCATTTTTCGCATGTCTTCACTATTTTGCGGATTTAATTATTTTTTAAAATTTATTTATTCAATTAACGCGATGCGGAGAAAATGTAAAATTACGGAGAAAATTTTGAAATTTGAATATGTGAACGGAGTTTTTTTTTTACTCCGACTCCATCGTTATCGAATAATGCATTTCTGTAAACTTTTAGAAAAATACAATTCTTTTCATACTTACGACGAGAACACTACGATGAACAATCTTGAATTGTTACTGTCGTTGTCAACCACTTCAATAAGAACCATTCAACGAGATTCTTGTCTGGATAAAAAAGAAAAGTATCGAGGATCTTTCAAACCTTCTCGTAGTAACTACGAGAGTAGTTACCTCGACCAAATTTGCGTGTTTGTGAAGTTCTGTTAAAAGACGAATGAACAATTTGAAATAATTTTTTGGGAAATTATCATGTCAGAATATTGTTTCAAAATTTAATAGAAGTGTACGTTTGTCAGAAAATTATTTGAGAATTTAATACAAGTTTTATACCGAAGTGTTGATGCAAGAATCAAACGTACGAATCTTGAAAATGAAACATTTGAAATCGGTATAATTATAAAATTTTAAGAATATTAATGTGAAATAATTGTAGTTGTACTTTGAGATATTTGTAGAAGGATAAAAAGATGATGTCGGCAAACTTGGTATTTCAAGATACTAACTCAATTCCTCTTGAAACACAATAACAAGCATGCCGGCGCATACAGGTATATCAAAAATATCCTGTGTGGTCATATATTTCGCATAACGGCACAGGGTAAACATTACGGCGTGCAATAATTGAGTTATCACATTAACGGCGTACACACACGGCGGTCATGCATAAATAAATATAATAATCCGCAAAGCGGCGTTCCTCGCGATTCGCCAGGCGAATTAACGCGCGCGCTTTTGTCGAATGATATTTTATTTAATGTCCACGGGAATCAGGCGTTTTCACCAGTAGTCGACGTCCGGTCCTCTTCTTTGCGCTCGTGCATTATTTAGACGACGGCATTGTTTTAATGCCGATCCGGATCGTTTGAAATGACAGTTATACGCTCTAGCGTAGAAAGTAATATTGTACCGTTGACCCAACGCGTCTATGAAATATGGTATATATAATGAAATTTTATCTCTTAACGAGAATTATTATATTTTGCGCTCGTATTGTAATAAATATAATATATTTTTATATTAATACATACATATTTATATTGATACGGGTGTACGTATAATATACAGGCTATCCCATTTTAAATGACGGATTGAGATTTCTCGAAAACTATAGAAAATACAAAGAAATATTTCAGACAAAAGTCGTATGGTCTGAAGGGGGATAAATAATGGTAAATTTGGGAAAAAATAAATTTTTTGAATAGAATTATATTATTGTATTTTATATAATAATTCCTTTGATTATTCTATATATAAAAGTATTAAGTACAATAGAAATGTCAAAAAATTAGTAATTTACGAAATATCTTTACTCGACACATTTCGACGTAAAGCATAAAATATCTCGTAAGATATTCAATGTTTTTGACAATTGTATCTTAATTCTTTTATATAGAATACGAGAAAAATCAATTGGTCTAAAGGAGATACATGGTTATTTGAAAAAAAAATCATACAATTTGTAGTGTTCAATTATGTACCTTTTTGCGTAAAAAAATCATATAATTTTATTTTAAGAAATGGTCATGATTTTCATATGACTTCAAAAAAATAATTTTATTTGAAAAATTACTTTTACTATTATTTGTGCCCTCCTTCAGACTGTACCAACTGTCCGCAACATTTTTCCGTGCCTTCCTTTCTTTTTTGAGAAATATTAATTTGTCGTTGAAAATATAACATTCTGTATATTTTTACAGCACCACGCGAGAAATCAAATCGTTACATTCATCTGTATAACTATGTCTCTCTGTGATATAAAAAAAAGGAAACTAAATAGAGAGGAGTCACTTTACTTTCAATATTCTTTTAATCATTCTATTCTTAGAATATTGTATTCTTACCCTTATTTGATAGCATATTTAGTTTGTATACAATTTTACAGAAATATTGAAATATTCACCGAATGGGAATGCATTTAGGACAAAGTGGTATCGAATATCGATACGCGCAAACGGCGCGCGATATAATTTTTGATGTTGCCTGAGTGATTAGCCGATATTTGATGAATGATATACCTACGCGCAGAGAGACAGTAGACTCTATTTTGCATGATGTAAAGAAGCATTAGAGTTTGCCGTTTGAATTGCAGCGAGATATAAGAAATAGAGGTTACATACAAGGAAACACAGTGACAATATACTTAATGAATTTATAATAAACTCCAGTCGTACTGTACATCAATGAAATCAGCCTCGTCAATAAATTAATTACGCTTTAATATGAAATGGAATGACCGAGATACACAAAGTTGTGTTGTTATCATATATATAACTCGATATAGCACATCTTTTCCTCGCTTATTATATAATACATAGTTTCTAAATAGCAACACAAGAAAGAAGTTCACGCGAATATCCGATTCAGGTACATCATCTCGCACACTGTAAAATACTTAGGCGGGCCGCAATATATATTTTCTCGAACACTTTTAGTTATCAGTTATTCGTACAGAGAAAAAGTGTGATTGTGTATGTGTATGCGTGTGAGTGTGTGTATCAGTGTGAGTGTATGAACGTGTATGCAATACGCGTGTATACGTAATCGAGCGAATTTACATACTCATATCTGTCGTGTACATATACATCTGTTTATATTTCCGTACATGTGTGTTTGTATTACGTGTATATGCGTTTTTACGCTGTCGAGAAATACGCACGTACATTCATGCTACGTTATAGTCTCCTTCTGAGTTATAAAAGTACGAAAAAAAAACTATCTTCTCATACGATGCGACGTAAACGTACTATATGTATGTATACCTACACATTGCAAACACATTATTCCCGCTGGAAGGAAGCAAGAGTACATGGTCTAATAATAATAAAATAACTCCCGAATATACATATCGCGAGTATATATATATTCAGCCGTGTCTGTCGTCGCTCTAGTGCTTTTTGGACATTCGTTGATCGTGGGATGAGTGAACGTCGGATAAATCGTCTCGCGGGAATGCGCTCTCCGTCCACGATTTTTTCTTCTTCTCCCCCGTCCTTCCCGTTCTTCCCGTTCTTCCTCCGTCGTTCGTAGCCGAACTGTTCTCGATCGCGTCCCGTCACTTCCATTCCTACGCCATTACGAACGAGCCTTTCAGGTTTCATCGCCGTGACGTGACCCAAGGAGCTCCCTGTGTTCGCTCCGGTTGTATATTGCTGCTGCGTGGTGATCCAAGGCGATCCCATAGAGGAAACGTCATCATCGCACAAAGCGCCTCTCGAGCTCTCCTCCTCCTCCTCCTCCTCCTCCTCCTCTTCCTTCTCAATCTCCTCCTCCTCCTCCACCTCCTCTTACAAACACGTCGACGTACGCAAAGTGTTCCAAAGCGCGTTTCTCGAACGATGCACTATATGCGTTTAGCGAATGACGATTAGAAGAAGCGCAAACAATTCCACAACGATCCTCGCCGACGGCCGCAGGCTCACCGTGGAGGACCCCAGCACTGAAAAGTTATCGAACGAGACGCTCTGATAATACGATATATATCCCACTCTTTGTTTCTGTTTTTCTTTTCGAGGGATTAAGCTGAGCGAGCGGAGGAATTCAGATCACGGCTCAACGTGGCTTCCTGAATGCCCCGACTGTTTGAAAGCAAACTCTAAGAGCTCATCGAGTCCGCCGGATGTTGCTCGAAGAGCTCGAAAAAGAAAAATAGATCGCTCTCTAAGCAAATGAACACGCACTCGGTTCGTGTTTCTAGCGGTGTATCGAATTTCGATAAATAATCACCGAGCAACGATATATTTACGAGGCCCATTCGAGGGCCCCCTTGAGATAATGAAACCGCGTCGCGCGCTGATCCGGCGTAGAGTAGCGAAGAAAAGCCTTTACCTTTCACTCCAACCTGACCGTCGGGCTTCTTCTGGCCGGTCTGAAAATTTGGCGGTGGCTGGAGGTAGTTGATGCCGACGATGGTCGCGGCAGGCTCATAGTGTATCACCCGCGGCCGATCCTCCTCGGCGCTGACTTCCGTACTTTGCCAATAAATGTCGTATACCGACGCGCTGCAACGTATCTTCAGCTTGCCGTTCACGAAGTGATCGTACGTAACCAGGAACTGGAGTCCGATTTTCGAGATCTGCCACTCCGACTCGTTCGTGTCGAGCGGGCTGTACGTGCGAACGTACGACGTGAGAGGCTGAGGAAAGAGAAGAAGCGCAAAAGGCGTAAATTAGTCATTGGGATTAAAGAACGTCTCTAAATGTGTAAGACTCGCGCGGATATAGAGATAATACGCAGCGTCGCTATAACTGTAGCGTACAAAAAATAGTGGATAATGTGGAAAGATTATTATTATTATTTGTAATCGCGCGTGTATGTCAGAATCATATATTCCGATATAGTCGTAAATGACCTCGAATATATTTAATTTTAGAAAACTAAGTTAATTAGGTTCAGTTAGCGGTTGTGATGAGTCGATGATGGTATAATGGACTGTTAAAGGATGAAATAAATACTAATATCGTGGTATAAGTATGAAAAACTGTACTCGCGCTGCTTCGTATATCGTTAATACTGTTATATAAATTCCTGGTAGCAACGGCGATTTCAATTTGCCGACGATCATACATTCGTGCATGGCACGGGAAATACGTAGAGAGGTGCGTTAACGTAAGGTGATTAACTATTTTGAGCATTAAAAATAATGTTTTGTAAGTATGCTTAAAATCTTGAAATACATATCTAGGTTTGGAGAAAAAGCTTTCAACATTTTAATTTATCTGTTATGAAAAAGAACTAATGAAACGCTTCAATAAACTGTCCAGTCGACACAATTTGTAACTGCTGTATAATTTGGGAATAATATTTTATATAACAAATATTTTATTATTTGTACCTATTGCTTTCTTTTATATAATATAAATGTGCTACAAATTATTTGTGCAATGCTTTAATATATGCATGAAATTTAAACATTGAAACTATATAGACGTTATGAAAAAAAGAGTAATTAATTATGATAAAATAATATAAATGTACTAGCATTATTTTTGAAAAAGGGTGAAATTATAATATAACTACAACATTGCTACGACTTTCACGTTATATAAAATGTGATACTGAAATAATAGCTGCTATATAGTAAACACATAACTGTGTTGACCGGGTGATTACTATATCAGTTTATTGAAAATGATATATGGTAACCGATAGTAACTGATGATATTTCATCAGTTATTGAAACTCTTTATCAGTTCCTTTTCGTAAAGGATATTATTTATCAAATCTGAATAACAGACTAATTATTTAAACAACTAGTAGTTGATTTAGCAATAGATAAAATAGTGAACTGTAGATTTAGAGAACTTCTCGAACATGTTCTCAATTAAGCCTTAATTAAGAGGTACTAACGTTAATATTCTATACGCTATCGAGGATCAGAATGTTAAATTATTTTCCGCACCGCGAATGGCTGCTCTCTCTCTCCAACTTCGGAACATCTCGAGGAGGAACGTATCCCATAAGCTCCCTTGTCTCTGACGTTTGATCAGGGATAATGGATCAAAGCCGAGGTAAACTAAATAGAGGTATCTGATCCTCCTCCTCTCCCGTTCCTTTCCGTCGGTCTCTATCCCCCGGTCTAACCGCGCGCGCATTACTATCATTAGCAGTTAGAGCATACCTGTCGATCGTTGATATACCAAGTGAGATTCGCGGCGGGTTTGCTCCGGCCGGATGTGCAGTTCAAACGTAGCGAATCCTCGACGCGGTATTTCGTCTTTAGCCCCTGTATCGACGGCCTCTCAGAGGGCAATTCTGCGAAGGCAATATATACTCCACGTATATAGAGTGTTCCAGATCTAGCCACCTCGGCCTCTTGGCCTCGGTGTGCGAGGGCGCCCACGCTCCTCCCATGCATACACCACACTACTTCGCGGTGTCGAAAGCAGATTTTCTCTCTCTCCGCGAAAATATCAAGGGAAAGCTATCGTCTCCTTTCAAGCAAATCCTCAATTTCTCACGTTAATGTGTTCGCAATAAATTCTCATATCCCGGGCATGTGTTCCGAAAACTGTAGCAAAGCTCGTCTCACGTCAGATTAAAATTGACGATAAGAAAATCCGCGGGGAGAACCCTTCTTTCAGTCGCGCATAACTCAGATGTGAGATCCTCGACGTTTTTTTTTCTTTTTTTTTCGTAACGCGAAGTAAACGACGCCGGTTCAGACAAAGAATGATTTCGGATCACCCGGTACGTACGCACGCGACCGAGCGTCGCACGAGCTTGCGTGCAGTCGAGACGTTGTCGCTTTGACCGAGCTTGACCGAACCCGTCGTCGTTTCCCCAAAGCCCGACGCAGTCGAAACTTTCGGCGACGGTGACGGTTGGTCGATACGAGGGGGCAAAACGGCCCTCCCCCTTCTCTCCCCCTCCCCGACCGCATCCCCTTCGCATACTCGTCTCTCGTACGAAAAATTCTTCTCTTACGATAGACGGAGCGATTCGCGCTCGCGTGCCCGGCCGTTCTCGCTATCGGCACGCGTCGTCGAGAGTACATACACATACGCACACGCGCGCGAGTCGTTACAGGCACCTGCACGTGTCGCCGCCAGCCCCGGACTCGCAAAATATCACTTTTTCACTTTTTTTTACGGTGGACGTAAATTCGTGCGCTTCGTCGCGCCTTTACGACGAAACGGCGCGGGATGATAGGGGCGAGGGCTGGGGGGGGGAGGGGCTAAAACGCAACGAATAAAAATGTCGCTGCTCTCTGACGCGAGAGACGCGAGAATTGAATAGTCCCGTCCTCGCGAGAAGATTTGTGTCGCATCTCCGAAACTCCGCGAGAGCTCGGGGATATGTATATTTCTTCTTTCCTTTTCATTCGCCGAGCTCCTGCTGCTGCTGCTGCTGGCGTTGACGCGCGCGGCGGAGACGCGAGTAATTAAAAAAGACATTTAATTCTCTCCGGGCGGCGGAGGAGTATACTACGCTCGTACGTAATATCAGAATAGATTACGGTATATTCGAAAAAAAAAAAAAAGAAGGAAGGAGCCTTTCCCTCGGCGGAATGTTGTAAATTTATCGGATGCCGCGTTTTAATGAGGGGACCTCGAAAATAGCGACATGCAATTTACGTTGTTAAAATATATTACTCGATGCGCGACCTCCGTATAAATTGCGAAGGAAGGCATAAGCATGCGCCACTTTGGTTTTTTCTCTCCTCCCTATCCCCGTTCTCGCCCCCCGTTTTCCCATCTCTCTATTTTTCTCCTCGCGGCGTTCGTCTATCTTATATACGGTGAATTATCGTGAATGTTTTATTGATGGCGAGAATGCGATTTAAATAGCGCGCTTATTATTATTCCCCCTTATCAAAAACTCGATATCGCGACGGGGACGACGGCGTCGGGCAAAGCGCGCTAAGTCGACCACGCCGGTGTAATAATAATGCTCTCACGTGTTTTTACGCGGTCGACGACGACGACGACGACGACGACGACGACGACGACAGCGGCGGTCGACGCGAGTCGAGTCGAGTCCTGAGTTATTAACGTGAGCAACGAGAGCGCCGGATGGGAAGGACGACAGAAGAGAGAGGGGACACACTTACCGACGACGTTCATCGCCGCGTAAACTATAGCCGTGTGGAAGGAAGGTGCGTCGGCTGATACCTCGCAGCTGTACACGCCCGCCGCCTCCAATTCCAACTTTGTCAGCACGACCTGCGTCGCGTTGCTCTCCGTTTTCTGCGGAAACAACAGTAATTCATTACGAATGAGACGGGACACGAGACGCCGTCTTCGTCCGATTATCGGGGACACGCGAGGACCGCGGGAATTCTCTCTTCCCTGGGACGGATACGCGCGGCATGTATACATGTACGTGTATGTAAGGAAGCACGTAGGCAACGCGGGCGCGTTTACGAGAGGAATCCGTCCGATTCCATTAATGACCCAATGCTTCCGCCAATCGCGTGACATGCGATCGACCTGGTTGCTCGATATCAGCCCCCCACCCCCTTGATTTAATTCCCAATCGGGACTGCCCGTCTCGCGTCTACCCCTCGCGCGCGGCCCATCCGCGCGCGTTAAATATTCGCGATGCACTCGCGGGCTCGCTTTTTTTCAACCTTTTATTTGTTTTTTTTTTGGTACACATACATCGGCTGCCGATTGCCGAGAGTCGTTATCGGCGATGTTAAAAGTAATGAATATCGCAGCAAGGTGTCCGAATTGCGCTTCGAATTGCAGGGCGGAAAGCGCCCGCGGCACCTCGGCCCCGTTCGTATTGCAAAAATGCGGCGCACGCGAGCGAGCGAGCAAACTAAAACAAGTTGGAAGCGTTAAAAAACGCGCGTGCGGGCGCAATAATGTCAGGATGATCTGGTCGCCAGACCAATGGACGTACGTGTCGCGTCACACTGTATAGCCGTTCGTCACAACAACCGTCATTAGATCGTAATCGGAGCTGTCGTGTCCGAAATGCGGAATTATAAATTGGACCTCGTCGCGCCGCGTTGGTCCGCGAGTACCGCGCATAAAATTATATTTAACGGCGTTTTAAGCAACCGGAGGATTGACGCGTGTAAACGCGTTACATGCGCGAAACGAGCGCTCGCGAAGTAAAATAGAGTGGAGTAGATTTGTGTCTTATTTGGGAAAAGTACTTTGAAAATATAGTAAAAATTGTAGTTCAAGGTGAACGTGCAGTATGCCGAAATTTGAAAATTGCTATATTGTCCCGATAGTTAAAATCTCGAAATTTAAGAAACATGTGACAATGTTTCCTAAAATCAGTCGTGAAATATAAGAAAATAGAACAATGCCTGAAAGAATTATCGACCAAAGATAATATATTAAGATAGAACCGCATCTCGAATTTCAAAAGAGAGAGAAAAAGAATAGATAAAGTATTCAAAATTAAAAACAATAAGAAAGAGTAAGGCCAGTGAGAGTCAGCGCAGATATAATTGCGCGATAAAGACTACAGATAAAATTAAATCTGTTTATTCATATAATAACAATAGACGAACGTTTCGACTCTCTTTGGAGTCCTCTTCAGCGTATTAATAACAGAAGAAAAGATAGCCGACATCAGTCCATAATGTTAAATGCGGCTGTGTTACCATAGGTTTGTCAGATCCGCAGTGGCCTCTTAGTGCATAGCATTCTCGAAGGAAATGACAAATCTCAATAAGATCTGATGACGACGTGTGAAGTTTTGAATAACGCTTGTCATGTGAAATATTCACTTATCAAAATTATATTTGTTCGCGAGTTATCGCAAGTTATTTACCCCGCAGAAAGACGTGTATCTTATCTCAACACAAACGGAAATACATTCCTAATAAGTATCTTGTGTTCACCGAATGTGATTGGACTGCACTAGTGCGCACTGGTGCATATTAAAGCCTGTACACTGATCTAATTTTATTTAAAAATAAAATATAAGTATTTTGAAGAATAAAATATATATTTTACCAACGTGCAAAATAAAATATCGATTAAGGATTTCGCAATTTAATCCGTTCATATATTTATATTAAATACACATCCTTCGTCGATTAGTGTACGACGGTTTTATAACGTGCACTAGTGCGCATTAGTGCGTCCAACCGAATTCGCTATTAGAGATTTTTGTTTTTTATTCTAATAATTTGAATTGCTTTTGTACTTTTTAAGCTAATAATTTTCTTGGTTTTGAATAATTAAAATATTTAAATAGGTATATTGTAAATGCGTGTATACATATACACGTTTATATACATGTTTTTTTTTGTTTCTTTTACTATAAGAATTGTAATGTATCGAAATGAAATATAGTAATTAACTTGTGAAATTTCTGAAAAAAATTGTCGAGATAATTTTAATATAAGTATTTTTATTCTCTTTTTTTTTAATTTCGAGATACGGTGTTATCTCGATATGTTCACTTTGGTCAATTATTTTTCCGGACTGGACCATTTTTATATTGCCCCATTTTTTTAAGTTTCTAGTATTATGATCTATCGGGATGTTGTCACATTTTTTAAATTTTGGGATTTTGACTTTCGGGACATTGTCGTAATTCTCAATTTTCGTGATTACGATTTTTCGGGACACCCAATTCAACATCGTGATATTTCAGATATTTCGGCGACATATATTTCATATATGTATGTACTGTAACTACTGACGTAAATAATAGAATATTATCGATTTTTTCTCTCTCTCTCTTGTTGATAAATTACAAAAATACAATTTTTAAAAACTGCAGAATTTTGCGATACCATAAATTGAATATAAGACTACAATAAAAAAACGCGATAAAACTCCTGTCCAGTTAAAAAATTAAAAATAAAAATAAAAATGGAATTTAATGGAGGAAAAACGCGTCACTCACACCAGGACGAGCAATGCACATCGACGATGGCCATCAGTTACCCCTCTCTCGTAGGGAGAGACAGCTCGAATTCAAAAACTTCGATCAGCCGATATGTAGAACGGTACGGCTATACAGCAAGCAGGAACTGTACGTTCCGGCGCTATCGGTGTTATCGTGTTCCATTCGCAACTTCTCGACCGCAATAAATCCTCATCCCTACTCTTTCTCTCTTTTTCCCTTTCTTGACACCCGCTACTTTTTTTCCTCCGCACCCGGTCCCGCCGGGACGGGCAAAAGGATCTCGAGATTTCGCGGGACGGTCCACGGGACACCCCGTGAATCGTAAGCTCGTCCGTCTCCTCGGATCGCGGGGACGAGGGACGGGGGATTGAGGGACGGGGGATTGGGGAGGGCAAACTCACCTTCACTGTCAGGTTCCCGATGGGGAAAGTCTTGACGGGCGGGCTCTCGTTCGGGGCATAGCGATAAAACTCTCGACCCCCTTTGTACCACTTGACAGCGTACAACGGGTCGCCTTCGGTGTCATACCAACATTTTAGCGTCGCCGAGTCGCCCTTCTTCACGGCCGTCGGTATCTGGATGCGCACTCCCCGCAGACCCGAACAAATTCCTGAGGAGCAGAGAAAGAAAGGAGAGGTCCGTTAATTATATTTTATCGGTGCCGTCGACGACGTCCGGGTAACCGGGTATTATACAGCCGTTTTGTCGTCGAAACGCCCGCCCCCTCCCCTCCACCCCCGGCTCGCGCTTATCTCGACGGGCGATCTTGGCGAGGTTATTAGAGCACGTGCAGGACGCGGAGACTCGCGTATGGATCCGAATCTCGGTGCCCGACCCATGCCCCCGGGGGAAAAGAGGAAATGAAAGCCGAAGGTGAATTTCTGCCGTGTCATGTCATGAGAGGGCGGCTGAATATCGCCCGCGATGCATACCTCATCGATTACTGTCCGCGGACAGTGTTTCCCAAATAGGAGAAGTAGGGCCGATGGGCTTTTCGCGTTTTCTGAAAGGCCGGGCTAAAACCAAGTTCTCTAATACTCTTTAAATTTGTATCAGTGAAATCCTACTGATTTGTAAGCGATATACTTATAATTATGATCCTCAGTGACTGTTCACTGTTTTTCACAGTGATTCCGATTGAGAAGGGGATACTCTTCCTGACCGGGATCAGTAAATGTATCATTGATTGATACATATAATTATAAAGATACCACTGAAATCAGACTATTCATTATCTTTCGGTGAATAATATATCTACTGCTTCCAATTTAGAGAATATACGTCACACCGATCTTTTGCAGCCGTGTCGATTTTAAAATTCTCGCAATGGTCTACTTCGATTTGATTCCGTATGAGCCACTCTTTCGCGACTCAATTTTCCGCTAAATGTCATCTCTATTTTCGGCTCGGTAAAATACGCACGATGGTAATTATAATTCGTAATTTAGTTTCGACCTTTATACAAAAATGTCACGTTTCTCCGTCATCGCTTCCTACGGTGGCCGTATAATGGGACGCTCCAACGAAAAGCCATTGAAAGATATATTACGTTAATTAAAGATTATATTTCCCCGAGACCTTTCTGCGCGACTATCGTAAGGAAGCCTCATCTTCTAATTAGATCAAATGATCCCGTGCCGCGAGCTTGGGAACCACTGGGCTTCGCAGACAGCTACACAGCCACGGACCTGGTTATCAGAGACGACATCGTCATTACGCGGAAATCTTCGTAATGAAAGCAGCCGCGAATACAATACGGGCCCTCGCGGGAAATAGTTTTCTTACAATAAAACGTCGACGCGCAACGCACTCGCCCTCTCATCCGCGGATTCGAAATTATTCGGCGAATCCCACGTCGGCCGCCGGAATCCTTTATCGATCGCGCATAGAATCCTTGCCGCGTTATGCCTCGTAGGCCCTCCCCAGCTCCTTCCGCCAAATATTCTCATTCACGAGGAATGGGGATCGATCTCACGCGAGAAGCAGAACTTACGCGTTCCTGCCGAAACGAGTCTCGTCGCCGCCACCGCCACCGCCGCCGTGCACAGTGGGCTGTGAACGGGGGGAAAAAAGTTGGCTCCGCTTACCTCCGACCTAAATCTCGTTTCTGGCTATTCCCTGTATCTTCAAAACCACACAAATGCAAATTTGGGCTGCGCTTTATCTGCGCTTGCTCATTTACTGCTCTATCAAAGAGCGAGCAAGCGCAGGTAAATCCAAAATTCATCTATTTTAAGTTATTATAGTAATAGTTTTACAAGTTTTTACAATAATACTATTCTCTCTAAATCTGAATTAGTGAAATTTTATAACTTATAATTGTGATTTTCAGTGACTAATCACTATTTTTCATTCCGATTGAGAAGCCAGGATGCTCCCATTGACCGAATTAGTGTATTGTTACTGAAAGACAGGGCATATATCACCGAAATCAGACTATTCATTATCTTTCAGTGAATAATACACTGATTTCGATTTAGAGAGTATTATAGAGGAGGAAGGGATATTATAGCTACTGACCATTATGGTTGCCTCTATTATCTCCTTTATTAGATGACGAATTCTAGCAATGTGGCTTGTGGAATTATTATCGTTTAGCTGCCCGTCGTTTTTTAGTAGCGCTAATATGCTAATAAACAATAGCTGATAAAACATTTTTCACACGAAAAGAAGAATTTTGCTGAAATACAGATCTAAAAATAATTATGTTAAACCATCAAAAAATTTACATTGGACGTTTAAACTGGTTGCTAGAATGTCAAAATTTTTTGCAGCGTTTATCATCATGCTTGAATGTTTAACATAATAATTTTGATGGTTCAACATAAAATTATTTTCTGATACGTGTCTTTTCTAAGCTAAATTTTTAGATACTACGGTAAAATTGGTCTTTCCGTGTACTTTTCAGCACTTTGAACATTTTCATTTCTTTTTCAAGCTACATTTTAACGCTTAATTACATATACGTCCTCATTGTTTTTAAAATTGAACGTATTATCACGCGAATGTATGTAGACCCGAGTATTTTCTTGTTATTTAACTTTTTATTCGGCTTTTACACAGTTAAATAATAACATAGATGTTGTTGATATGGCTTTTAAGCGAAATTCTCATATCGGAATATTTTTTCGATAAATCGATTGTCACTTTAGAGAGCTGTATTCAGAAACATTAGAGATATTATTTTATCCTTGTTTAACATTAAACAACAAGGATAAAATGTTTATGAAAATCTCTAATGTTTTTGAACGCAGGAAAATTTTAAACGATGGAAAATCAAAAATATATCATTTTGTAACAAAATACTCTGTTTTTTTTAAACTAAACCAATTTTTTAAATTTATATTTGGGCTAGTCATATTACCACCACTTTTTCTCTTCCACCGATTATGAAATCACCTCCTAAGTAACAAATATTTTATTACTTTGTATCTAGAATCTATTATATTAAACAACACATTGGCAAATCGTTCAAGTCTCAACATAAAACGTCGATTAAGTTATTCAAGTTGGTCAACAAAGTTATTCGACGAAATGAAAATAGGTGCCCTCTTTTCCTCTAATAGGTTTAGCAGCAATAGGTTTTTTGCAATAATACTATACTATTATTAAATTTATTATTTTTAATATAACTTTTTATTAATTAATCTTTGAAAAGCATTACTTTGTTGTTATTAAGCTTAGTTACAAGCCTTTTTGTTACAAAATAATAAATGCAGCATCTACTATTTTATAAGTTATAGACTTTTCTCGGCGAATATCTCGTTTTGTTCGACTGTGCGGCGCTCTTCGCGGAATTTCCACATGTCGACCACACGTACCCAAAAATCGTTCATTCTTTCGAAACGGTCTCGTTCTCCGGCTATTCACGTCGCGCGTTTTGCATAAAGAATTACGGTATAAATCTGTAAACGGAAACCATATCTCGGTCAACGAGAGTTTCCATTATCCAAGAATTCCATTATCGACGACAGTTTGTGTGTTAATTCCAGCTTCTTTTTCAGCGTGTATATACGTGTTCCGAATGTACCTCGGCAGAGAGGAAATCTAAAAACTTCGGAGTCACACGACGCGACATCGCGGACTCGGGACTCGTTACCGTATTCAATCAGGCAACAAACTTTACGGTCAGCAAACTCAAGTTGGCGATGTCTGTTTATGTAAAGAAAGTCCACGGTATTAAAGTTTCCGTGTAAATGATTCATGCAGTACGCAACGATTTCAATGCGATAGTTTTTGCCAAAGTTTCAGCTCGCGCTGCGCCGCGCCACGTCGCGCCGGCGAGAAATTCTTAGCGTTTCTTTCCATCGCGAGATCGATATAATGCCCGAGTCGCAGTTTCGCGGATTGGATGAAGGAGTTTCGGGGGAGAGAAGTATCGTAAGGAAATATTGCTCCAGCGCATTAAAGGGTGTGACGACGATCCGGACGTAATGTCCCCGTGCTTCGTTTAGAGGCACTTCACGGGACTTACGGGTATTTAGTTACAAAACCACCAGAGAGGGCACTCTCTCTCGTGGCCGGTCGTTAGTCGTTAATAAAAAGTGGATTTGCGGCAAGCACGGAGACGACTGAAGAACGGGGAAGAAGAAGAAGAAGAAGAAGAAGAAGGAGGAGAAGGAGGGGATTGAGGTGACGACCGCCGGCTCTACTATACCCACCCTGTTCCGAGACTATCGTCGTCTCCCGGCTGAAAGTAACGAACGTGCTGTCGTACGAAAGAAACAGATAAGCACGCACGACGCCGTAACGCACTGCTTCTAGAGCACTACACTCTCTTTCTCTCTGGCGGGCGAGGACGATTAAGGGTGCCGGCACGTTAACGAGCCGAGTTCAAATTCGAGTTTTTTTTCGCGAGGGAGCGCCGAATCGTTGTACGATACATCCTCCCGCGCAGAAAGAAAAAAAGAAGAAGAAAAAACGAATAAGAGAAACGGCTGAAAAAAGATGAAGTGGATGCGCAAACAGCGCTCCGCAATAATTTCCATTCGCCCCGTGGGTGTGCTACCCCCATAGTGGCGAAGTGGGTAATATCAATCTGCTCGAGAGACAGCGGCTCGATTCGGAATATTCGATACCGATACGAGAGAGGCGAGTTCAGCTTAATTCGCTTACACTAATGGCGATACGCTCGGTTTAACGGACAGCTCTCGCGCAATGAATACGATTTCGCCCGATCGGACAATCGCGCGGACGGATCTGCAGAACGGATATGACGTTCGGTAGAGCGATCGGCTTAATTAGCTGCCGAGCGAAGCGACGAATCGCATTTGCAAAGAGAGAGAGAGAGATAGAGAGAGAGAGGGAGAGAGAGAAGGAAAACCCGTATCGTCATGCGCTTGATCGCTTCGTGTCCCTACGCACTCCAATGAGAAGCTTATCTTTTATGCACCAGCAAAAGACTCGCGCACGATCGGACGAAAATTACTGAGTGGGAATGCGAGTCGTCGCGGGACTTCGATTCGAAATTTCGCGAACGAAAATGTTATCTGAACTCTGCTATTTTTGGCGCAAACTGATAAAGCGAGATACCGTAATAACGGAACAATCGCCGCCGCGCATCGTTATCTGCGCGTTATAAATGGTAACGCGTAGATAGGCGAGGTTCCGTCATTCTCTCTTTTTTTCCCTTTCCCTCTTTCCTCTCCCGAAAAAAAGGGAGAAAAAAGGGGTTATAACTCGCTTTTCATACAGTAGATCCTCGCTCGTAAAAATATCGCGCTAATGCAGACGGGGTATCTCGCGCTTAATATCGGGTTTCGGAATCCGTTCAATTTGAAGCACGGTACTCGTTTTCGAGCGAGATGTTTGTTAATGTCAGATGCGCAGGTTTCCATGACGTAGACTGTAGACGATCGCGTGGAGTATACATTTTAACACTTCATTTATCAAACGTTATTATTTGTTGGAGGAATCGAAAATGGTATGATTCCAAGCGAGTTTATTTCTCGATACTATATCTCTATATCTCCCGTTCATTTTTATCGCGACGAGGATACGTTGAGATTATTTTTGCGCATCTTTAGCATCGACGTCTTAATTCCCGGATTTATTATGTAATTAGTTGTGAAAGATGAAAATCTTATATCAGCGTGTCAATATGATGATTTCTCGATAATTTTGATTCGAGAATTTATTGATTTGATCTAATTTGATATAATTTTCATGTTGTTGCACGGCAATTTTGACATCATAAATTGATTTAATTGTGATGATATCATATTAAAAGGAATTCCTTCTCGATGAATCTTTTTTCAGTATATCAACATTTCTCGATAATTTTGATTTACCGATTTATTGATTTGTTAATAATTTTCATGTCGGATGACACGGCGATTTTGATATCAGTTTATGTCATCGCAATCACGTGTTAAAAGAAATTTTTTTGGGGAAAATCTTTTATCAGTGTGTCAACACAACGTATCTCGCTAATTTTGATTTCTTGATTTGTTAATATAATTTTCATACTGTCGGACGATACGGCAATCTTGATATCAGTTTATGTTATCCTAATTACATGTTAAAAGAAATTCTTTCTTGAAAAATTTTTTATTAATGTATCAACACGATTTCTTGATAATTTTGATTTATTAATTTGTTAAAATTATAATTTTTATGTTGTCAGACGAAACGGCGATTTTGATATCAGTTTGCGTCATCACAATTACATATTAAAAGAAATTCCTTTTTGAAAAATCTTTTATCAGCGTGCCAACATTTCTCAATATTTGTGATTTGCCGTTTTATTAGTTTGTTGATATAATTCTTACATTATCGGACGAAACAGCAATCTTGACAATCAATTTACCGTGTACAAATTCTGTCCTCACAATCACATATTAAAAGAAATTGCTTTTAGAAAAATGTTTTATCAGTTATATCGACATATTTGTTAACATAATTTTCCTATTGTCAAACGAAATGGTAGAGATGCTTTAATGTCAACCCATCAAATACAAATTTTCCTTTCCACGTCTTAAAAGAAATTCTCTCCAGAAAAGAGCTAATCTAACTGAATTGTTCAAAAATGTACACATCATCGAAAGAAGAGCAGGATTGACATAGGATTGACGGCGAGCAGGAAGACTCCATTTACAAACGAAAGAGTCGTTGCGAATAGTCGATCAACATATATATCGGGAAGTTCCAAGATAATCGGAGAATATCTGATCGCTCACCGTGACTACCGTTAATATTAAGGAAGAAAAACACGAGTGAGATAGGAAGTTTGGCGAAACCGGATCTTTAGAACGTCGAGCGGAGCGCAAATTCATCCGGCGAGAGAGAGAGAGAGAGAAAGAGAGAGAGCGAGAGAGAGGGTGAAGGGGGAGATGAGGGAATGATACTCTCCATCTCGCGTCGTAAAATCGCATTCGTCGGAATGTCATTAATGCGATTATATACCACTGCGATGGGAATTCGTTAAATTTGTTAATGCCCTATTACGGGGAACGCCCGCACGTTTTATGGCGAACGGTGCAACGACCCGACGCCAACGTCCGACATTCCTCGGGTACACATCGCCGATACTCTCCCGCTGGTTCAATGCTCGCGGGGGAGCGAAAAGGATCCCCTTTCTCAAAGACGAGACTCGGTGCGCGCGAGTCTCTCGTCTCTCCGCTAACAGTTTTTGCACTTCGTTCCCCGCAACGTAGCAACGCCCATCGCCGAGACGAAATTCCGTTTCACGAGCTGGGAAATCCCGAGGATCCGGCGGAACAAACACGTTTGCGACGCTTCCTGACAATTCACCCCCCCCGACGACGACGTTTGCGTGCCGCGTTATTATACTCACGACGGCTTCCTCGCGCGTACCCCACCATGGTCTATGCATGTGCTTTATGCTAATATCCGTAATGGAGAAAGTTTCTGATATCGCGAAAAAGTGGCTGACCTGGCGCACTCGAGCACATGAATTTTACGGTAGAGCTAAATTAACGATGGTAAAACGCATATAAGTAACGCGCTTGAAATTTTTATACTTTGTCGCCCATGCGCTTCGATGCGATAATGCGATAATTTAATCCCCCTTAATATCGGCAATTTAATTTAATCCATGTTAACATAATAAATTCATTGGGTTTAACGTAATAGCTTGACCGAAAAGTCGAATATATGTGCGCATGCAAAATTTATATATCGTCGGTTCGCGCACGTACACGCACATGTTTATTCAGATGTGTCAATGCAAACGTTTCGCGTTTTCGAGCGAAATATTTGTCCACGGCTAACTTATAGCTTATTTTCACGTTTCGCAGATGCGGGCATTCGCTCGGCGTGCCGTCGCTTCCGCGGCTTCCACGCGAAAAGTCTGACCCGTCTCGCTCTCGTCGAGATGAGGGACAGGTGTAGGAGGAGGAGGAGGAGAAGAGAAGGAGAACGGCTCGCCGCAAGGACGTGCATCCACGTTGGCCGATAGCCATCGTGGATGCAGCAGCAGCGAACAGCCGACCCGCTTCGGCCGCAAGGCGAACGGTCGCAAGGATGGATCTATACCGCGCGTAGGATGCCGTTTATCGGGGCAACGAACGTGCCAGTCAGCGAGGGCAAACACGCGAGGCGAAACGGAGAGCGCGTGCACGCCGCCGACGACGGCGGATCGCACCGAGTCGTCGCGTCGCCGGATGCAACAAGGGAGATTCTGCGTGTTACGCGTGTATGCCGTCGACGATGACGTGAGTACATTATGCGTGTGTACGCATATATAAGGGGCGGTGTGGCGGTAGGAAGGCGTCGCGCGGCGTCGGAAGGCAAACTCACCCACGATGTGAACCCAGAGCAAAATTTTCAGTTCCATGGATGCTTCTGTCGGTGGTCGTCGTCGTCGACGTGTATCGCTAGGGCTGCGATCTGCTGCGATCCTCGCTCGTCGTCGTCCGTCGTCGTCGCGTCGGACGCGTCTCTTCGCATGTCGTCGGAGAGGCACCTCTCCGCTCTCTATCTCTCTCTATCTCTCCTCTTCAGCAGCAGCAGCAGCAGCAGCAGCAGCAGCAGCGGTAGCAGTAACAACAGTCAGTACGGCGCGCGTGTAAAGGGGTAGAGTAAGAGAGCGACGATAACAGCGGCGGCAACATCCCCCTTACATAATAACGCCGCGATCGGGGGATCGTCGGCGGAGCGTTACGTGTGAAGCGTACGCGGATCCCTGCGCGACTCGATTACGAGAATTATTCCCCCGGCGGTAGGGTATATGCGCGGTCCGCCGAGCCCGGCTTCTCTCTGGTGGTGCACGGCTGGCTCCGTCGCTGCTGGAACCCCCGTTGCGTTTCGCGCAGAATCAATTTCCTCGCGAAACGACGACGGCGGCGCCGGCGACGCGGCGCGCGCCGCGAGTGCGCGAGTGCGCGAGCGTGACCGCGCCTGCGTCCCCGAGCGTCGCTGAACGTGTGTCTCGCGGCGACCGGGGTGTACGTGTATATGTACGTGGTGCAGAGGCGCACTCACACGCAGAGACGGGGCGGAGCGACACGCATTCACCCCCGACGTCGTTGTGCCGCGGGGGTGAATGTGCGTACGTACGAGTAAAATCTGGTCCACCGATAGATTCCGAACAACTCCGAGCCGGCCTCGATAGGCCAGTCCGTCTCCCCTTTCCTCCTAGCCTCCCCGCGATGTTGTTCCCCCTTCCGCCCCTGCGTATTTTGTGTATGTACGTGTGTGTGTGTGTGTGTGTGTGTGTATTCGCAGGATGAACGCACTCCTGGCTACGAGGCGAGCGATCTTGTCACGATGTGTTCCCTTCCTCCTTTTTCGAGATATATACCGCTATCGATATTCCATCAGACCACCTATCTGGATATCCGTTTGTCTATTTGCAGCTCTGGCTGTTCTGTATCGCTGTGTTTTACTGGGGTAACTATACGCGATGAGACAATACCGCCTCGCTCCCTACTCAGAATCTATACATCCGCTCTCGTTTTCTCTTTTATCTTGACAATTAATTGCGTTTAATTTCGCGGTAATATTTAATTGATTCAATTGCTGTTTGTTGTACATCTAGACATCGATATTTATACAATATAATATTTTCATATATTTATATCTACGCACTTGCATAGATTTATAAATATTATACAAGGTATTAAAAAAAAATTTAGTATTTACATGGTAAATAATCCATATTGACACATCATACTGAGCAGAAAAACCTTGTAGACATAGATATAAACATTTTTGACGTCGCGCAACAGAAGTATTTTCATTAGCACGATCAGACAAAAAATGCATATCTGTTATTTCTTGATTGCAACAATAAGTTGACATTTTTAGCACGATACCTTATATGCACGTAATCACCAAGTTGTATATAGATCCGCAATCACCAGTTTATGACACCTGATAGATTGCCGGAAATCTTCTGTTATGAAGTGTGTATGGAAATTGAATGAGGACATACAGAACGCGGTTTACAAACGCTAAAGAGGTGAATATCGCATGCAACACGCAGAAGCCTGTAAGTCATTCATAATGCTAACGTACAAAAACGTTTCTATCTCAGAAACTGTTGAGCTTTCGACCCGTGTTCACTAAGTTTTTTTATTCAGTACGTTGTGTACTGTTTATCATATAAACGCTGAATTATGGTGTCTAGCGATATCTGGCTAGCCAATTCAAGAATATCTTCACGATACTCTAGGATACAAATCCTGGTTTTCCCAGATTAACTTACATAATTTTCATTGATAATATTATGTTTCGTATTCAAGTTAGGATTTTATATGACGTATGAATTATATAAAAAACGTTAACAAATTTGGAACAATATTATTTATTGTTTTATAAAAATGTCAAACGAAAAAATTACTGCCGTTTTATTAAATTATCAATCTGATTTTTAATGTCCACACTTGTTTTTAAGCTTTATTTAAAATTACTTTTTTTCTTATTTTTTAAATTCTTTCACAAGTTTATCGCGCTTCTTTGACTATTCGATACCACGCAATTCTTTCACTTGGTCCTTTTTTTGGCAATTTTTTCGCTTCTTTATACATGCGCATTGCGAACAAAATGAATCATAGATTCGGTTTTTTTTAGAATGAAAAAAAGAATAACAAAAATTCCAGGTCAGTCCTGAAATTCCAAGGTTTTTCCAGGATACGTTAAATTTCAGGATGATTCCAGGATTCAAGAACATTCAAGGATCGCTAGGCATTATGTGAATGGCGTTTTTTGTTAATACCCTATATATTTCTTTGTACATTTATATAACATTCATTCTGCTTTAAGAAAGAAATAAAAACAATTTATGGGTAAAATAAATAAAAAACTTGAGTTTGAACGTGTGAAAGGGACAATTAATCTGGAGTGCTCGTTCATCCGTTTGCTTAACGGTATTGTCTTCCTACTATTCCCTGTTAGTTCTCGTACAACAGTTAACGTAACGCTGTGACACAATGAACGAGACTTGTCTACGGCACAGATATTGTTCAGCTTTTATCCTCCAGAAATATGTGTGAACATAACTTACGTGAAGAGTATCATGTACAGGGGAGCACGGATATCCACGGATTATTTATCGCTGTCGCCCACCCCGATGTAATACAAGAAAGTAGAATGAACAGGGTCGTATCGTAACAGCACAATTGCGAGGCTTGCGTAAGTAAGTGCGTCGGGCGAGTGTGTTTGTGCGCCGATTGCACTCGACGGCAACGACGACGACGACGACGACGGCGACGACGTCGCCATTCGAGGGCGACACAGCTATACGAAGCGGAGCTGGACGTAACTCGCAATCCCGAATAACTTCCGAAGGGGAACTTGTTCGATTCCCAATGCAGCCGGCGACTTACCAAGGAATATCCATTCTCCCGGGATTATCAGTTTTAATTAAAACGAATTTTCGTCCCGTTCTCCTCCTTCTCCTCCTCTCCTCCTGCCCCGCCCACCGCTTCCGGTCCGGCGGTATTCGCACGACCAATTACGGCGAATTAAAACTAATTCGAAATAATCTTCAAAACTTTTCGCCGCCTCGCCAGGCCGGTTCAGTGGCCTTTCGGTCGGCCTTATCGTCTATCATTCGCACGTTCCTCGCAAAATGAACTCGAACTGTAAATCCTCATCATTCGCCACGTCCCAATTTACATTCCGACTCCTCGCCGCGAATATAAATAACTTTAATCATCATTGCATCTACGTATGTAGCGTGTCCATTAAATAGCATCGACGAATGAATACTTGCGAATACTACCGGTCGCGGTGGCGGTGGCGACACATTTATGTCGGGAAATTTAAATTCATGCCGGACACTTCGCATATGTATCCGCTATACATTGGTTTGTAATAAACTAATTACACACTCGCGCGTCTCGCCACTTCATCGGATTAGCCCTTCTCCGCGGCGCGACGAACTAGTAAATTTCTGCGCGATGAACGCGCGTGCATGTTCCGTTGTAAGTAAATCGTGTCGACTCATCGCGCAAAAATAAGTCGGTTACACCGCGCCGCACCTTTGGCGACGCGCTCGACGCGATGGTGAGCAAACGATCCTCTCTCGCGGGGTCTTGTTTACGCGGCAATAAACCTGAAAGGTCCCTGGTGAGACGCAGGAAGATGGATGGTGCGTTTCAGCGCGCACCACCGATGCGGCGGACTGAAACCATCCACCTGATCGCGGACGACGGTTAGCGCGGGCGTATAAGAGACTTTCGTCAGGAAAAAGGAAGTGGGCGGTTAATTGCCGAGGAAAAGTTCTCGGATTGACCCGCGCGCGACCCGTGGCCAATTTCTCCTTTCATTCCGCATCCGGCGCAGCGTATTATCCATGGTAGGTATTTGTGAGCGACGGACGAGGAAGGGAGATGCCCGACGCGGCGCGGAGCGATCTCATTTCGGATTCATAGGTGCGCGATCGCACGAATGAATAGCGGCTAATTAATATACCCATTGGTGCCCGGCATCTGTTTAACATCTTAATTACGATTCATTCGGCCGTTCGCGGAACTCTACTGTCGTGCGATAACCGTGCCGATCGTCCATTTATCGTAAAATCGATGACCGCCAAGTTTTTCATCCGTCGCTCTGTGCCAGTTTCTATGCCGGTCACCTACATCCCCTTTGTTCGAAAATAAGTTTGGTTATTATAAGTAAAAATAATGCCGTTGGCAGAAGTGAAAATTACTGGCGCTGCGTTTCGTTTTCCCCACCAGTAAAACCAGTAGACGATCTCAAATAGTCCGAAACGTCATAAAGATTTTCAGGTTTAAAATTACGGACATTCAACGTTACCGCAACCTTGTAGTAATATTGCAGACACCTTTGGTAACTTCCATACAATATTACAATGTTTCAATGTAAGGTTTATGTAATATTTCTTTAATCTTTCAATAATGGGTTTTGATTAAATCATTTAAAATTAACTTAAGTTAAAAGTTATTAACTTTATTATTTAACTTTTAATTTTTTAATTACCTAACTGTGCAAATGATAATGCAAGTAGATCTCCTTAAAAGTCGTTGATTAAGAAACGCGGTGGTCTCAAGCAAAGTGAACGTAGAGAGAAAGACTCCGCTTACCTAAGACGCCGTGCACGCCGGTTAATGTCCCCCCACTCGAGTCGTTGACCTCACGCGGTCTCGTCAGACAGGCGCACGTGCTAGGCCGTCTGGGCCGCCTCCCCACTCTCCGTCGGCCGGGAAGAGTGGGGAGGCGGCCCAGACGGCAAGCACGTGCGCCTGTCTGAGGGGACCGTGCGCGGTCAACGACCCGAGTGGGGCTTTAACGCAGACGGCATGCACGTAATGCGAAATCTCTCTCGCTGCGCGAGACTGCCGCAACGACTTTTAGAGGAATCTTACATCGCGCCGCGTTACAAACTTTTGTAACTCATTTGCAGGGTTTGGTAATTAAATAATTATATATATAAGTTTAATAAAGTTAATAACTTTTAACTTAACTTAGTTAATTTTTAATGATTTAATTTTTAACTTTAACTAGTTATTTTTGAAAAACGGATGAACTTTAATTTATTACATTTTTATCAAAGTTAAAAATTTATTTGTATAAAAAAAGATTATAAAAAAATTTTTTTTAAAGAAGAAAAAACAAAGAAAAGAAAGAAAGAGTTTACAATAAAGAATTTAAAAAAGAGAAAATAGGAGAGCGAATATACACAAAAGAATAATATACATTTTTCATAACCGCTGGATTAGGTGTAATATATTGAAATTTTGATATAGAAGCAAAACTTTATTTAATAAAATATTATTTTTTTCTGTCTTTCAGGAAAAATCACATGTAATAAGACGGATAGATATTATAAAACGTTGAATATAAAAAAAAAGAAATAAAATAATGAAAAATGAAAAGAGAAGGAAGAAAGGAGTTTTTAAATACGAAAAAAAGATGAAGAGAAGAAATGAAAAAAAAGGGGAAGAGTTTAAAATAAAAAAATTTTTTAATAATAATAATCATTGGTTTCTGCCAGATTCGTTTAATGTAAGCGAAAACGCGTTGAATGAGTCTAATTTCATCAAAATCGGAAGTGAGAGGTATTCTGAACAAATACCTAATATTTGTTATAAAAAATGAAGATTAGAATCATAACTCAGCATTGAAAGATTAAAGAAACATTGCATAAACCTTACATTGAAACATTGTAATATTGTATGGAAGTTACAAAAGATTTCTGCAACGTGCAATTACTATAAGCTTGTGATAACATTGAAATGTCTGCAATTTTAAACCTGAAAATTTTTATAACGTTTTGGACTATTTGGGATCGTCTATTGGTTGTACTAGTGAAAGAAACGATAACGCAATGCCAGTAATTTTCATTTCTAACAATTGCATTATTTTTACTAGTAATAATCAAATCTATTTTCGAACAGACTAATCGTCAATAGTCCGTGAAAAGAAAGAACGAAAGAAAAAAAATATCGTTAACGTAATTGCATGAGTTTGTCGTGACGCGTTCCACAGCGTATTAAGGCTATTTTACATGAAACGCAGAACATAGGTCGCAGATCGCAAATGCGAATAGTTAATGATATTACGCTTTCGTTTGGTTGTCGCGTTCGCGACTAGAGATGTGCAATTTACAAAGTTGTTTATTGCGATTGCGATCTTCTTTAAGAATCGCAGTGAATGTGAATACATTGCATTACGATTTTTATCTTACATTTTAAATTGTGTGTAATTTTATATTGTGAATCACGTAACATTTTATATCGCAAGCACTATTTAATTTTAAATTTTACTCTATTAAAAACAAAATACACAATAGAAAAGTTATTTTGAAAAGAAATAAATAGCATATATGCAATCGTATAAAATTCTACGCACGCACGATTTGAAATTGCGATTAAAAATCCAATTGCACACTGAGAATAAAAGTTGTTGACAAAATTTTTTAACTTGATTAAATTTCTTCAATTTAAGTGTTTATGTATTTAACTCTAATATACTTACATAAAATACTTGAACACATAAATATTTGAATTGAAGAAATTTAATCAGTTTGATAAATTTAGTCAAATTAACAACTTCTTTTTCTTAGTGCACATCGCATTACGATTCAAGAAAGAAAAAAATTACGATACTTGCGATATCGTAAAATTGCACATCTCTGCGATCTATGACCGGCGTTCTGCATTTTATGTAGAATAGTCTTTATGAACGCAGCGTAACAAAAAGCCGGATTGGGAAGTAACGTGTTACGTGTAACGCTGTTACCGTTATCGTTACTTTTTTCCGGTAATGATCGTTACTCTTTTTTGTCTGTAACGATATCGGTGATGTTATTAAAATATTTTAACTGAGAATTCCGTCGTTACTTTTATCGTTATACTTTGGTTCTCTATTATCTTTATATTTATTCAATAGATTTCGTGCACTTCTTTAAGGCGCTAAATATATGTTGTAATCGACGTGCCAGATCAAAGATTACGTCTTAAATGCAATTATAAGTTTAATTTATTTTTATATTTCAAGTATATTTTAAACATTGGAAAAATGTTTTGTACTTTATATTTCAGACTGCATTTTGATATTTATTTATAGTATATACAGGACTGGGCAAAAAAGTATTTTAAATACAAAATACAAAATGTTGGCATAGTATTTGAATTATAAAATACAAAATACTGGCAATCTTTTGATTTAAAATACAAAGTACAACTTATATTTTATATTTGAAATCAAAATTGCCAATATTTTGAATTTTGTAATTCAAATACTAAGATTGTTAATATTTTATATTTTGTATTTGAAATACTTTTTACTCAGCCCTGAGTATACATGTAACATAAACTATAGATTTTTTGTATTAACATAACAATAAATATTGAAATACATTCTTAATAACAGTGTTTAAAACAATGAAAATTTTGCATAAAATTTGTGTTTGTAAATCTGAATTTTTATAAAGATACAGTTATTAATATAAAGAACTAGAATTATTAAATAAATTTAACATAAGGAAAAGCTTGTTATATAGAAATTAAGTTAAAGTTGTAAATTTTAATATTGATCGCTACATTTAATATCGATTATTACATAATGTAATTACAAAATCTAATATCTTACTTAATTACAAGAAAGCAACGAAAAAAGTAATGAACTGTTTTCTACGTAACGTTGACGTGACGCGATTTATTAACACGTTACGAACGTTTTATGACAAAAAAAAACATAACCCATTGTAATATCCCTTTTTTTCTAAGGTTTATTCACAATAAACTCCAGCGCGAATACGCGACCGAGACAACTACTGCCGCGCGACTTACGTAATATCCATTAATCCCAACGAGGGAGGAATCGCGGTTGAACGAGTTAACGAACCCGGATCTTTTCGTCGTGCATAAATAAAAACGCGATGCTATTGCGTCTGAACGTCTTATCTGCCTCGTGGTATCTGCGCGGAGCCTGCCTGTCGAAATCGTTACGATTATATAAATAGCGTCTGTCCGAGATAGATTCATTAATATGCAACGAGAGACTGTCGGCCCACCAACATTCTTCCAGTGTCGCCGACGTACGAAAATTTCGCTGTCGACCGCCCCCTCGACCGCCGACACTGTCGGAACGAACGCGACAATTCGCGCTCGAGTACCGTTACTTTCAACGTTCTCGGCTTCCTCTCGCTAGCTTTCCCTCGCCCACGATTTCCACGCCACCCTCGCGTGGAACCCTCGCGCACCCTCGCTCGTCGCTTTCCGCACTGGGGAAACGAAAAGCGGACGAGGGGCGATAGGGCGGCCCCGTTAACGCTGCGTTGACCGAGCCGAGCGCGCGTCGTTATACCTCTTTCGAATCATCGAGCGATGCTGTTGTGCAAGGTATACCTTCTAAATAACGTAGCAGCATATCCCCGCAATGTTGCTCGCGAGGGGATATAAGCCACCCCTCTCCAATCTCGCCAGTAATAGAGACAAGAAATAAGACGAGCAAAATTTCGATTTGACGTACCGTTTGCGACTTTATTTAGACCCGGCCTTTCATACGAGACCATTATGGAATATCGATAGCGAAAATACGATGGAAAAATGGTTTGCAACATGTGCAGCGCAATTTTATACCATTCTCTCAAAAATGTAATAGATACAGTAGATTTGTTATAACTTTGTGTCTAACTTTATCTCAAGTTGCATTTATTTTTGCGTTCTGTACTTGTAGTGTTGCAGTAAGGTATAAAAATACATTTGTAGTACACTGTTGAATATTAAAGAATCAAATTTGAATCAATTCCCCGAATTAAATAACATTTTGTTATTTTTAACTTCTATATATGTGTGTCGAAATTTATTATCTTAACGCATATACATGTAGTTAAAAGAACAGTTTTTCATCTAATTGACCCATTTTTGTGGTTGAATTGCTTAGTTTCAAAATAAACGGTGTCTATATTAACGTACTTCTTAGTAAATAATAAATAAAATTTGAGTCAAATTTAATATTTCTTGAGTCAAATAACTTAATATTTTAGTCCAATGTTTTAACGTTATAAGTTAAAATTAAATTAACGATACATTGAGTAGAAATAATAGCGACCTATAGGAATGACTAAAAATGATTGAGCTCAAATTTAAAACAGTGTAAATATGTATAGACTTGAAATGAAAAATCGCCAGTATTACAAGGAAGCGTCATTCTTCAAAATCTTTATTTCTTTTTATACTACAAGTTTTTGATACTACAAGTTTCATGTCTGAAAAGTACACGTAACATACAGCTCATATATAACTGAGACACAGCTAATACAAGATGACGAAAAAGTATGGAACCGTTAAAATATCTCTAAATTAAATTTGAGAAAAAATGTTACCTACAAAAATGGTACAACTTTACTCAAAAAGAGTCTTGTTGCATTATTTAGAAATTTAGTAGATTCAATCAGTACGTCTTAACAAACAAAAAAAAAAGAACGGATGAATCATAAATTGGAAATTACCAGATTATAATAAAGTCTATCAAACGTTCTAATTATAAAATCTTAAATCTTATTATAATAACCAGAAATTGGGCTTAGTTTCATCAAAATACACTCAATACATTTTTTGTTGATATAATAAAATCACTTTTCTCTGAGTGCCGAAAAGAAATAGATAATGGTAAAATCAATTTTCGGAAAAATCGGGTTTTTAAGACTATATAAAGATTATTGTTATCTTTTAAATAGAATTACATGAGTTTTGTTACATAATATGATTCCTCCGTTATTCCGTATATAAAAGTATTAGAGTTTATCGAAAAATCAATAGTTTTCAAGATATTTTATATTTTATTTTAATATATTTTCACATAAAATATAAAATATCTTATAAATTATTAATTATTAATTATTTTATAATAATTATACCTTAATACTTATATTCACAGAATAATAAGATGAATTAATTGATGTTAAGAAAACACATTGTTGCTTTTCAAAACAGTTTTATGCAATTTGCAGTCCGCAATTACATATTTTTTAGAAAAGTAACGTGTATTTTTTAAACTAATTCACTCATTTCATTGTTCTGCACATCAAAATTACGGTATAATTATAAAAAAATATTTTATGAAATATTTTATGTTTTAGGTCAAAATATATATCAGAATAAAGTATAAAATATCTTGTGTTAATTTGTCGACAAATTCATTTTAATACTTTTATACGCAGAATAATCATTATGTAACAAAAATCATATAATTTTATTTAAAAAATGTAACGGTACTTCATATAGCCTTAAATAGCCGATTTTTTTTTTCAAAAATTTATTTTACCATTATTTTTCTCCCGCAGATTATACAACTTTTGTACGTTACATTTTTTTCGCAATTTTTGCCTTTATTTTGAGATATTTTACCGGTTCCATACTTTTTCATTACTCTACGTGTAAGGAGGATTATGAGCAGCACACATGCATTTACGTGGATATACATCTATTATTGTTTTATTTGCGCGATATGCCAATATTACTCCCGTTGCAACGATACACTGAGTTTCGAGTTCGCGTATAGTGCGACGACGATCGCCGAGAGATACAATCGTTAATATATGTACCGAGGTCGCGATCTGATTAAAAATCTACGGGCGTTCATATAACTCTCGGCCATATGCCGCTCGTCGACGCGCGGTTCCAGAATGCCCTTTAAATTATGGAGCACGGGAAATGTCGTACGTTATATACGATTGCGTGCCCCGCTGCAACAAGCGGCCACGTTCTCCCGGCAGGGTTGTTTGCTAACCCTTGCCTTACTCGCCCGCGAAGTACGGCCGGGCCCTATTCGCGGCCGGGCGGCTATAACGCCGCTCCAAGTCCGGGGGAACGATACCCAGCAGGCTAATTTCAGGATAAGCCGCGGTAATGCCGTGTACAATCGTCACGCAGCCGGCGCGCGCGGCGCGAGGGTGAATTCGGAATCCGGGCCGGGTGCGCGTCGCGTCGCGTCGCGTCGCGTCGCGTCTGGCCGGCCGATGTGACTTGGATCGATGCTGCCTCCTTCATTAGAGCACCGTTCGGCGGCCGGCGCGCTCGTCCATCAGAAATATTAATGACGGTGAAATTACAGGCTCCATGTAATTGACGAGATACGCGACGTAAGATCGTTCGGTACACGCGAGATCGCGGCGGCCCGCGCGAGCTTCGCAACCGCGCCGCGCCTTCGTCCGTCCGGGCCGCATTTCCTCCTCCCCTGATGCGCGGGAAGCGGAGGAGCACTTGTTTGTGCACAACGCGAAAATAATGTTCCTTGATTACGCTTTCTCTCTCTCTCTCTCTCTCTCTCTCTCTCTCTCTCTCTCTCTCTCGAAGTCGGAAAACGCGACAATCCAAGGTTGCGCGTGTCGTAACGAAAGATCGATAGCCGCTAGAACACACGAACGGGCGAACGAATCAACGAGAGCGAATAGAGGGCGAGACAGAGAGACGGAAAATAGATGTACAATGTCTCCCGCTGTCCGTTATCATTGCTCTTATTAATAATAAATTCCGCCGGATATGAGAATCATCTCTTTGTAGCGAAAATTTTATGAGAAGGTCAAATCGTCGACCAGCGGCGCACATGCGAAATTAATGGCGTTTTGACAAATGAAATAAAATACGAAATTTCGTTTCTAATTAACGCGCCAAGTGGATACAGAGAGAGATTTGAAACGGTAGCAATTGTGAGAGAGATAATGGTCTCTCTCTCTCTCTCTCTCTCTCTCTCTCTCTCTCTCTCTCGTAAAGCGGCGCGAAATATTTATTAAAGAGAAAGCAATTTATTCTTTAATTTGTCGTCATTAACGGCGATACAGCGACGGAGCGTCGTTGAGGAAAAATGGAGCAATGGTTTTTTTTCCTGTTTCAAACGATTCTCATCACTTTTATCCGTCTGGCCGCGATTGCCTGCGACGGATGGTGCGATAATGTGGTGCCCTAAATCAAACTGTATGCACCGCAGACTACCTCGATCGCGCACGAAATTCCACGAGGCGGATCGTTTCTTATCGTTTCCCCGCTAATCGTGTCTTATCGCTGTGCAAACAAGCGATTCCCCGTATGCCGGCGTATACAAATAGCGGCGTAACCGAATGGATCTCGGTTTTCCGGTCGAACGACTCCTTTTATCGATCCAACCGAGTGGCAGATTCGTCGACATGCGACGACAACGCCGCGCGATGCAATCGAGCCTGATCGCATGTGACTTTAAGATGTATCGCTTAAGAATGTATCGCCCGTGTATAGTCTCTGCAAAAAAAAAGTGACTGGAAATTGGAAATGTGTCAATATTTACACTTTTCGTATAAAAATAAATGTTGTATACATATGAAACTGTTCAATAACGTCAATATTTATATTTAACAATTTTATAGTTTATTTCCTTTATTTGCTAGCATTTTTCATTTTTTGTTTTTGTAATACTCTTGATGGAAAATTTTGGATGAAAAAATGCTCTCAATCAAACTTGAAGAAAATAAAATATGAATACAAAAAACGTCATTTTTTATAATAATTGAATCAAAGATATAAAAAAAATAACTGTGCTTCAAATTTCAGTAAACTTTTTTATTTATAGACCAACTAAACTCTGTATTATAATGAAACGTGATATAAATCATCTTGAGTAGGGTAACTCAGGGGAAGATGTCACGGGTATGTAACTTTATATCTTTTCAATCATTATTGATATATAAAAGAAAAAAAAACAATAGAAAATTTGATTGACATATTTATTCTGGTCTCAATTACAGAAATGTATTACGTACATATTTTGCACAGTAATAAAAATAAATAGAACCTTTGAAGGTAACGTTTTATACATCCAATTCTATGGATAAGATGTCATGAGATCTGGAGTAAGATACTATAAGATATCATAACATTTTAATTATGAATAAATTAATATTTATCTGTAGAAAATAAAAAGTATGCTATTCCTCTCAACAGAAACAAAAAAGAATAGTTATTTTTTACAAATTAAACAGACTTTACTCTCTTGAAACTTGAACCACATACAAAATTATTCTTTTATTTTTAGAGCAATTTTAAAAATAATAATTGAAAGTAATTAATATTTATTAATATTTATTAAAACAAGACAGTATATTGTTCGTCAATGATTTGTGGAGCTTTGCAAATTGCAATAGCGATAAAATTCTACTGTTTGGATTAATGTTTTATAAATGATAACGATTTTATAAAAATATATACATAATTACAGACAGAATATGAATATTATCATGCAATATTATATTTAATAAAAAGCAAGATATTATACTGCAGGATCACTCAAACCGTGCATTAATATTTTACATCTTTACGTTGAGTAAGATACCACTTGTGACATTTTACACCAACAAAAAAGGGGCATTTTATCTCGACACTAGAAAAAATAATGTTGAAAATTTCCATATCAAACATGTGCTATTAATAATCATTTTAGAGATTATAAAATTTATTTGATATTGAACTTCAATGTCACCCACTGTGATATAAAGCCTACAAAGGATTAATATGAATTCTAAATCATGTAAAACAATAACGGAGCAGTATTTTTTCAATTTACCTCGATAAATCTAAAGTTTTTTAAAATAAATGAGCAGCCATTGTGATATGGTCGTTGGCACACAAATAAATAATCTAAGCGTGTCACTAACGTCGTTCATGCATAAATGAGAAAATTATTAGTAATTGACATTTTACCTGATATAGCGTCTTCCCCCTGACTTACCCTGTTGAAAACTTAAAGTGCTTATAAAAAAAAAAAATAAAAATAAAAATTTTTTTATCGCTTCAATATTTTTCTCTTTGTCATATATTACATAAATGCCATACGTTCCTAGACAACATATAGTTAAAAATTGTTATATTTTTAAAAGTTATACTTTGATCTTTTGCAAAAATATAAAACACAAAGCTATAAAATTTTGATTTTTTGCAAAAGTATCTGTAACATGTCTTTTAGACATCTTTAAAAAGTTGTACCTCCCGATTTCAGACTTTATATTGTTTGGATTTCCCTTACAACATATATAAAAACATACCACTTCTTGAAATAACTTTTGGTCCAGACAGAAAATTGCCGCTAAATTTTTATGACTTTCAAATGCAATATAGAACAATCTGTACATTTTTCACAATTTTTTTCATTATTTTAAAAATGGGTGTATTATATGTTTAACCGATCGATCACATGTGCTCGTGGTAGAAAAGAAAAGAGAAATCTTCGGCGTTCTAAACGTGCGCGTTCGTAAACGCAGCACTCGGGCCAGCGATTTTTATATCCGGGTGGGTTTGCGCTCTCGCCACCCTTGGTGAAAATAAGTCCCGGTCTACAATGAATGTTGTAAGCCTTAAGCCGTAAGAAATTGATCAACCATGATCGATTATTCTCCTCATATTCAATTATGATTGGTCAATTTTTTACTACGTTTAATATTGTAAACCGGGACTTAAAGCGTAAAGCGAGGATTGGAACGTCGGGACGTAAGGATAGCGATATGGAAAGAGCGATGAGAGCGTGAGCGAACTCTTTAAGAAGCGTAAGCTGGAACATCGGAGCGTAAAGACGCTTGTATGACGTTTGTATGACGCTTGTATGACGCTTCAAGGAGTTTTCTATTTTTTTCCCGAGACGCGTCGCGACAACGTACGGCGCCGAGGGGTTTCCGTAAGCCTCAGAGATCTCGATAAACAACGGGGGCGGGTGTGGAGAGGTGCATATACCGGAGGGGGCAGAAGATAAGCGCGGAAGTTAAAAGTAGCGAGGGCAGGCGAGCACCGCCGCCCGGCCGTGTGTGCCTCTCTACTCTATCGTTCCACAAACAGCAGAACCGCCTTGCCGAGCATCATTTGTCAAGGCAGAAGCTACTCGACGTCCCGATAATTTTTTATTATGCAAGTAGGCCGCAATAAATCCTTATCTAACCGCATTTCCCGCCGCGGCGCGTCACACGAATTACCGTTCGTGTTGCGCAAAAAGCACGACCCGATTAGCGATATTCACCGTAAATGGCGTCGCGATGATTGCGGAGGGAGGAAAATTGCGGGAGCTCCAATGTCGTTACGACGACGATACTTAAGCCGGTATTTATAGTTAATTCTTATTTCAAGACAGTCTTAAGTAATGTCTTATGAAGCCAATACTGCTCTTTAATTGGCTGATGACATCTTAAGATGGTACCTAAACTGATTATGAATACCGGCCTTAGGGATGTACGATTTGGATCGATTTTTTAAAGAATCGATCTTCTTGACCCCAAAAATCGATTTTTTTTATCTCAATTAAATTTGCAGATTGATTCTTTCGTGAAAAAAATCAAATTGATAACAAGCGTAATTATTTATTTTATTTATGGCTAAAGTTGCATTCTGAAATTCAGAATGCAAGAAGTTCGATTCTTGAAAACATGCGAATAACTTTCGCATACAAAACTAGTAGTATAGCGCATAGCTAATGAAATTATTTAATAGCATTTTTCCATCGGCTATTGTGTCACTTTTGTATGCAAAAGTATATATTATATTAAACGACAAATATATTTAACGTTATTTTTTTATAAATTAGCAGTGATTTTTATTTAAGTTAAGTTAGATTAGATTGATTTTTTAAGAATCGATTATTTGGCGCTCGATTTTTTTCATGAATCGATCTTCGTGATTACGATCCAGATCGATTTAAAAAGAATCGATCGGTCGAATACTACATCCCTACATCCCTAACGATCATACTCGACGACGATTGTGGTACGTGTGTGTCACTGGCGTCGCATCACGCCAGAAGGACTCCGAATGCGATCTTTCGCGCATACGCCGAAAATCCGAGCTGGCCGCGCGTGAATCCGCGCGCCGGCATCGAGCGATATGCCGGCGCGTATCCGTTGCGCAAGGTCAAGGCCTCCGCGAGACCCGGCGAGTGACGCGGCGCGTTGCGCCGCGCCACGTCTCTCTCTCTCTCTCCCTCTCTCTCTTTCTATCTCTCTCTCTCTTCGGCTTAAGATCGGCGTCAGTCAGGGCTTCGCGTGGCCGTCGCCGAGACGTCGAGACGCTCGCGCGTCCAAGTGAAACGCGTCTCGATTACGAGCGGGCAAATAGTGTAGGTATTCGTCGCGAAGAAACACCATCCGTGCTTCGCGTTCTCCTGACAAGCGTGAAACATCTTCGGAGCAGTGCACGATCCGCAAAAGACGCGTAATAACGCGAGAGTATTTCTGGCGAGAGAGAGAGAGAGAGAGAGAGAGAGAGAGAGAGAAGGAGAGAGAATTTCCGCAGAAACACACGGGGTGCATCGGCGTAACAAAACGCGCGGCGACTTGCAGCGTGCGACGCCGCTGCGCTGCTGAGGGTAGGCTATGTATATCGGGGCGTCGTGACGCTTGCGCGGGTTTCATCGACGATCAGCTGGCTGGCTGGCGGAAGCTCCCGCGCTGAGGGTAGAGCAGGGCGAGAGCGGTGGAGGGATGGCAGTCGGTCGGAACGCGGACGGAGATAGATGAAAGGAGCGAAAAAGGGAGGACGAACGGTCTATAACCACACACGTACGATCGTACCATCGTACCTATCGTCACCGACGTCGACGTCGACGACGACGTCGACGACGAGGAGGGCAGTGCCGACGGCGGCAGCCCACGCACGTTTTTGGCGATTCCCCGCGTTGTTGCTGCTCGCCGGCGTTATCGGCGTCGTCGCCGTCGCCGCCACCGTCGACGACGGCGACGGCAGTGCGCGTCAGTATACGTGCGGTGCTGCCGTGCAGTGCTGCCGTATCGGTCGCGTTTCGTCGGTCGGTCGGTCGATAGAGGCACATACACCGCCGGCGAAGGTGCGACGCGCGTACACGTCCAGCTTCGATGAGCCATTCGTCGCCCATATTTTATAATGCGGCGCGCCCGTTATCATCGTCGCGCTTCCTGTCCCTCCACCGTCACCACCACCACCGCGTTGTCGTCGACCACGACGGGCTGCTGCTGCTGCTGCTGCTGCCGCCGCCGCTGCCGCGCGCTGCGCGTCCACCAGACCTCGTCGCGCTCACCGCCGGGCGACTCCGTCGTAAAGACTTGAGAGCGCGTCGCGGTATTCGCGAGCGACGCGTAAGACGAGCAAGACAGGCAGGCAGCGTCGCGTGCGCGATCGGTAGAACCGAAAGCCGGAAGTCGCGTGACGTAGTTTTCCTCGTGCATTTTTCCTTTTTCCTTTTTCCTTTGCGTAGGTTTTTCCCGTTCGCACGGACCGTGATTCGACGCGTGAGAGAGAGAGGGCCCAGTCCAGGATTCCCTCTATCCCAAACCGGAAAGCGCACGATCGCAGCTGAGTTTTCTTTCGTTCGGTCCTCACCAAATACCAAGTGTTGCGAGGGACAGTTCCTAACGATCCGCGACAGCGAGGTGTCTCATGGTGCCGCCGATTCCTCCACGCGTGGGACATGGACCGCCACCAGCGGCAGCTGTCATTGTAGCGCGCGTGACGTCTTGGCGCCTAAGCGGTATGAGTCACGCTTAATTATTGGGTTTGACGTTTTAGTGATTTGTAGCCGCGACACTTGTTATCCCTCATTTCGGATCGCGCCAGTCGCAGCCGGGTCCATCCAGTTGGAGAATTAGCCATTCTTCGCGCGCCATCGAACCGGTCGGCAGAAGGTTTTCTTTTCCTCCTCGTGTCTCGTTACGACCGTCTTGAAATTACGTTCGTTTTAAGCTCGTGAAATCGTAAAAAGAAAATTGGAGTATCGTCCACACGCATCACCGGGAGAACCCCTATGTAAACAGACTGCGATCGAAGACACGAGTTTTCCTGACGGCAGAGGGAGACTTCCGAAATCGCTCTATCGGTTTGTACCGCATAGCGCGAGCCGAGGGGGGTAGCAAGGGGTGTGTGTATGTGTGCGCGCACGTGAACCCCTCGGAGAGGAACCCCTCGGAGAGGATAGAGCGAGGCTCATCGAGCAGACCTCCCTTCCTGTCGCCGCTCATACGGGAGGATTAGGAGAGTCAATCGCGGGGAGGCTCGCAGCACACGTGCGAGCGTGCTCGTCGTCGTGGCGGTTCCCTTCTGATGGTACAACGAGTAGAAGTAGTGACTCACCGGCGACGGACGAGCGCGGACGACGGCGCGGATCGTCGTCCACGGCAGAAGCACCGCCGCCGTCGTCGTCGTCGTCGTCATCATCATCATCGTCATCGTCGCAGCAGCGCCGCGTCAACAGCCGCCGCTGCGCCATGGGTCGACTCGCCTCGTCGTCGATGATCATCCCCGCGTTTCTCCCCCTCGTCGTCGTCGTCGTCGTCCTTCTGTGCCAGCCGGAATGCGGCCGCGCCGACGACCTCGAGTCCTTTCACGGGCTCGGATCCGCGGAGCGGGTTCCTGCGGACAAACATGCCGCGTCGCACGGGCCGCAGATCGACGCCGGTGATTTGCCCAGCGATCCCTACAGCGCCTACCCGGGTATGGGCTTCGGACCCATGGGCCCGGTAGCCCGCTCGGCCCTGCCGAACGATGCCACCTTGCCTCGCAGCCTCTCGTCGGAGGCCCTTCCTAAGGAGTCGCAGCAGCTAGGAGCAGCCTCGGCGCGCTCCGGCGACGTACCCTCCTCGACGAGCGGCGACGAGCAGTCGCCGAAACCGGAGTATCGCATCGTCAGCGTCGAGTTCACGCGCGTCGAGACGCCCTTTCTTATTGGAATTTGGATCTTCTTCGCCAGCATCGCGAAAATCGGTAAGTGTCTGATTGGCGAGAATCTGAGATTCGATCCGAAATTCTCTCTCTCTCTCTCTCTCTCCCGTCTTTCTTCTTTCTTGACACTTTCGAGAGAGGACACGTGTAGGCGTGACATGTCGGCATCTCAGAATGCATATCGTTTAACGTAAACAGCAGACTTTTCAGTGTTTATGAACGAACTCATTGTAAAGAATGACAGGCGGATATGACACTCGTGATAAACATTTGCAATAAATCAAGTATGCTCTTAAATAAAACGGTATTCATCCGCGAAGCTAATGTCTCTCTAACTGTGTATTTTTCTCCGAGATATTTGCACCGATAATACGGCAAATGAGTATTTACCGGTGTACTTAAAAGTCGTTCTTTGTAATTACACTTATAAAAATGGTCTTGCAAGTAGAGTCACAATTTTTTTTTGTTACGAAAAATTAATTAAGATAGATAAGTGATTAGTAAATATTGTGATATCGCATATGTTTGATACTTGATCAATTAAAATAACAGACAAAACTTATATCTGAACTGTTTGTGAAGTTTAAAAAGAAAATTTTTCTGTATTGCGCCTATTTATGTTAAGACCAATCATATTTGTACATAAAATGTGACTGTATAATTGGTAAAGAGACCTAAATTTTCTAGAAGGATTGCTAAAATATTGCTACTATAAATTTTATATATGACAAATGATATTTTAGCAGATACAAGAAATAGCGATAAATTATTATTGTGATATCTAGAAAGTAACTTGTGTCAGCAAAATATTTTTTGGGGTGAGAATAACGTGGGAGTCGATCTAACACATATCACATACTGTTTCCCTTTCGTAGATGCAATCTATGTATTGTATATCTATATATATACTTTTTTTATAATATTAATAATGATAAAGGTGAAGAAGAAAATATCTATACTGAGAAAAAAAGTTTGTTGGAAAACTAAATTATTTCGCTATGTGCAACTGAATATTGAGTTGGTTTAATTAAGTCTTAATTAAAAAATTTGAGTGATTGACATAAATGAACTACATATATATCTTCTTTGTGCAATTAAATAACTATATAATCAACTCAATGTTTAGTTGATCGAATCAGGCTAAATATTAGTTTTAAAAAAGAATTTTTTTCTCAATGTATGTTTTTAAAATGTTTTATTTTTAGTTTTTATTTAATCAGTTCAGGACCAGAGTACTGTGCATAACTTGAATATCTCGAGAACGGATTAATATTTTTTTATGGATAAAGTGTCATTTCAATTAGGATTTTAGGCTTTACATTTTAATACGTGTCATCACTCATTTTCATCATACTTACAATTTTTGACTTTTTAAGATCGCTTTTGTTTATACAAATAGTCATTTAATAGAATTTGAAAATTGTTTTCTATTTTCACTATTTATGTTCTATTCAAACCTTCTAAATCCATGTTTCCTGATTTCAAATTACAACTAATGGAAAATGTTAAATATATTATTAAAAAAGTAAATGTAAAATATTATAAATAGTTATTAAATATAAAATTCTCACAAGAATTAATCGAGTTTAGAAGTTTATTTTTTTTTTTTAATGGGTAATATTTTACATTTGCTTTTTTTTGTATAACATTAATAATGATAAAAGCAAAGAAAGAAATATTACTTAAAGCGTAGCAATAATTTTTACATTTGTTATTTATACAATTTTAATTTTTTAATTTTATTAACAAAATTTTTCTTTATAAACATTTTTAGAAACATCCTTTTATACTTCTCTTCGTATAAATATGATAAAATTTTTTTCCGTACGTATAATAGGTATAAGAACAAAGTTTCAAGCTTTGATTAATGTTTTAAGAATTCATTTTAGAGAAGAAAATAAGAATACTTCTATCCTTGTAGATAAATGATTAGTAAATATTGTGATATTGCGCATGTTTGATATTTAACCAATCTAAATAATAGAGACAGAACTTATATCTGAACTGTTTATGAAATTTAGCAAGAAAAATTTTCTAAATTTTCTAAAATTTTCTGGCGCGTATATAAGTTTAGTCATACTTTTTATAAAATATGACGGTATAATTAGCAATGAGATCTAAATTTTCTAGAAAGTTTGCTAAAGTGTTGCTACTATAAATTTTATGTGACAAGCAATATTTTAGCAGATACAAAAAATAGCGATAAATTTTTTTTATGACACCTAGAAATCTATCTACATCAGCAAAACATTTTTTTTTTTTTTTAGTGTGCGACTCGTATCTATTCCTTACAAGCATTAAAAATTCAACGGGCCGAACACGAGCGTTATTCCTTCATTTATTGTTAGTTTAATTTTTGTTTTTTAATAGAAAATATTATAGAAGTTTTTCAGAGAATAAACGTTCCGCACGCCCATATCTACCTATAATTAACTGTTTTCACTTGCAATAATATGCGCGACAAAATTGAAAACAGTCACGATGCAACTCACATAATATGATAATTTCCAACATTACGATAGACAACAGGTTATTTGAAAATTGCCCTGCCGTATACACACTTTGCGCCTATTGTTATACTCGAAAACATCTGTGGCAATTTTGTTGTCCGCCCGCGCCCATCAGGCTGCATCACGTTTTCACGATAGCGAAACGCTTTTCGATGAATACATTAGCGCACGACATATTTTTCCATTTGCTTGCATAACAAAAACCTAGCAAACCGGCTGCAATATTCGTTACGTTATGCAAGGCTCATTACCCTTTTCCATTACGATAAAATTTGTTTTTAATAATTTTCTTTAATTTACTTACTTTTAATAATTACGAGCGAATAATGCACGAGGGAGCGCAAACAAAAAAAAAATGAAAGCCATTACCGCGAATATTACCGAAAATATATCGAATAAAAATTTGCGACCTAACGATCTGTGACTCGTAATTTATTTCGCGTAAATCGGGGCGGAATCAACGCGCTCGTGCGCGGGCTCTTGAAAAATTGCTCGCGCGGCAGTACAGCCACGACTACGCGATTCTGCATTTTGAGATGCATGAAGATGCTCCACTCCCGGCACTCTCGGAGACACTCCCGGAGTGTAATATCTTGCGGTGCACGTATGTAGGAGTCGTTTTTGTCGTGCGCGGCGCGCGATAAACGCCGAACAAACTCGAACGTGAGCATTCCATTTACTGGATCCGCTCGAGCAATATAAAACTCGATGGACGCGCAATTTTTTTCTCTCTCCCCGTGCAATTTCCACTCGCGTCGCTCGCACGCGCGCACGCACGCACGCACGCGTGGATGCGCGAGTGGTTGAAGAAAAACAAACTGTGCCGCTGATATTTCTGTTCCGTTTGATGATGCGGCACCGGTGGTAAAAGTCGCGGGAGCGAAAGAACGGGCAAGAATAAAATACACCTGCCCACATAAAATTCGCATGCACCGCAAATATATCTCGGCGAGGCGTAAAAATTTACGGAATTTTGCGAAATAAAGAAACGTGGAAACCGCTGTCGTAGATAACGTATCGTAGATAAATATGAAATGGCTGGATTTTACAATAATGTCGCGAGTTAATCTTCCAAGTTGACGATAGGCCATCGGTCATTTGTATCACCGCTACGTTCAGCGGCTCGTTATTCATCGCATTATTACGAGCTGCCCAGAATCGAGGCGGAGATTCCACGGAGAATATCGAGCGAGATGCACAGAATGTCGTCAGAACACGAACGGATACATTCGTACATACAAGATACAGCACGACGCGCGCCAACGGAACCCTCCGCGTGCGGAGGGGACCATCACCACGTGCCGGGCGTGAAGAAATGCAGGGCACACGCGACACGTTGCACCTGCCGCTGCACTCTGTTGGAATCTTCGCTATCGCAGCGCGTCGAGCTGTGTGCTACACATGCAAATCACGGAAAAAATTATATAACTTGCTAATTGTGCTATAATTGATTTACAATATCTTTTCAATATATATATGTAATACATATAATAAATAATAAAGTTTTACATATATAAGGTGAGCAAAAGGAATCGGATCGGCAAAACAGTTTTAATAAAGGCGACATTTGAAGAAAAGTGTTTTATGCAAGTTTTAAAATTTGAAAAATTGATTTTTTCAAAAATTAATTTTATCATTATTTATCCCCTTTCAGATTATGTAATTTGCACACTGAAAAAAGTTGATAGTTACTAAACCTTGATGAAGTAGTTTCAATTAAATATTCAGTTAATGTAATAAAATATTTAATAATATTTAGTTTGGTAACCGTTTAATAATTAATTGGTTACTATTATTATATTTGATTTCTCTCAACATAATTATTAAATATTACTCAATAGTTGATTACATTAATCGTTTAATTACATTAAACATTTAATTGAAATTATTTCACCAGAGCTAAATTATTATTAAACTCTTTTTTCGGTGTATAATTTAAAAGGGAAAAATAATATGATAACATTAATTTTTGAAAAAATCCACTTTTCAAATTTTTAACTGTCCAGGTTATTACGTTCCTACACTATGCACCTGTCTTGTAAGCTCAATCGCACCAAGTCGCAGTTGAAACTGATCGACTCTGATACGTAATAGCGTAATCTTTAAATCGAATTCCGATGATAGGAAAATGTAGCTAAATTTGCAGTTTTATACGGGGATGAAAATTTATAAAGATTTACAATTCTACGGCATTTTTTTACATATAAATCATTTACTTTGAAAATCAGTAAGTAGAGAAGTACAGTTTTATAAAGTTATTTTGTTATACTTTAAATTCTACATAAGATTTTATGATTAATGATATAAAAAGTTGTAAGACTATGTGAATGAAAGTCTAAAATTTCTGATACATACAACGATACGTTTTTATTCAATTATTTTACATTAAATATATTTTGATTAAAACATATAGGAACGATAAGTTACACTAAATAATAATCATTTATATATTCCTTTTTGAGTTTTTATACGTATTATCTTTTAACGTAAGTAATTTTATTATAAATTCAGATTTCTTCCACTTTGCTCTCGATCGAGGCCGATGTAATTTCGATAATACTGATTTACGCTGCGGTATCGTAGTTGCCGTGTCTATCTCGACGCGAAATCGAGAACTGAATTGCAGAGAGATTAGAGCGGCCTCGGTCTCCTCTTGATGATTCAGCTGACGATTAATGATTTAACACTGCACGTTCGGCCGTATCCAGGTTTCCACATGGCGCCGAAGCTCAACAAGATCTTCCCGGAGTCCTGCTTGCTGATCGCCGTCGGCATAATCGTCGGTCTGCTGCTGTTCCAAGCGAGCAGCGTCCACATTTCGCCGCTGACGCCCGACACGTTCTTCTTGTACATGCTGCCGCCCATCATCCTGGACGCCGGCTACTTCATGCCCAATCGGCTGTTCTTCGATCATCTCGGGACGATACTCCTGTTCGCCGTCGTTGGGACTATATTTAATACGATGTCGATAGGTTGGTAAAACGGCGACAGCACGTCGAGCGAATTTGCGACCGTGATAGTCTTTTCCCTCGGCGCACCGGTCGTTTCTAGCTCGAGCTTCGTCTCCGCCCTGCCCACAGAAACGGATCCCGCATATGTAGAAATGTGAACACTTATCTACCCACGGGCTCCCAGGAGGCAACACAGTGCGCTAGACTCTTTCTGAGTGATTTCAACCATAAAATGTCACAAAGTCAAATGGCCACAGTTATGCAGGAAACGTTCAACTCACATGAAATCCGTTCCGAGAAAAATGCAAATAATATTCGATATGATTTAAAAATGTAGGTAAAAACTGTTTTTTATTCATTTTAAACATCTGTTAGACTTTGAACTTTTTGGTTAATATAGAAAAATGTACAGACTCTCTATCCGTTGTTTACGATAATTACAAAAATTATAATTTTGTGGATTGGACGTTTCTTGCATAACTATGGCCAAATGTGCTCGCAACGACGACGATACTGGCACCGCGAAAGATCAGAAAACAACTTAAATTAATTGTAAAACTATTATCGTTACCGCGAAATAAAGCGTCTCGTCTTCAGTAATAGTCGAAAACTATTTTTTTTTCTTTTTCGAAGATAGCATTATTTAAAAGGAAAAGCAGGATTACAATCTTAAAGATATTCCTCCTGACGTACCTAGTACAGCTGCACTAAACTGCAAACATCTGTTGGGCACCATATCAAAAAGTGAAGCTTTATAGGACGCTGTCGGATTAGCTGCTCGTGGCTTATAATCCTTTGTATTTTTGGGAACTACAAACCCTAGTTTTATATATATATTTTTTTTCTTAAATTATAAGACTATATTTTTAACTGCAATATAATCTTTGTTTTTTAGAACTATGAATTTTAAAACGTGCGACAAATAAGCTGGCGCAAGGGGGATGAGTAAACTTTTCAAGTCAAATTTGCAATTTGTTAAACAAGTGTTCAGTGCGCCAAAACAATTCTTAAAAAAAGTAATTAAAAATTTGAAAGTGTAATAAGACTTAAGCAAGTTGGTTGCGTTATACATATGTAAATAACGAAAAGCATGCATAAAGAAAACACTCTGACCATCCACCGCAGATGGTGGAATTTTCATTCTTTACTTTTGCCCACGGTCTGTTCGCGGTCTAGCGTAAGCGCAGATGTTCGTCTTGAAAACGCAGAGAATACGCGCGCGGCTTGAGAACGAAAATAGAGCGCGCGCGAGGCGAGCGACGACGATGACGATGACGACGACACCGACGATAACATGTAGAGCACATGCGGCAATTGTCATCCCAACGATTGTCGCTATCATCGCCATGATAACATATGATTTCGACTCCATGATAACTACAGATTTCGAGCGAAATTGAAGTGACCACAAGGGAGAAAAAAAAAGAGAGTGTAACTGACGCGAAGTCCGAGTTATTTAATGCTCGATAAAATTGCGCGGGCAAAAAAAAGACGTAATTGGATACGATAGACACGTCGGGAGTAAACGATGGGCACGATTATTGATTAGGATTGATGACGCTACATAAAAAGGCTGCCGGTGCCATATTCTCGTGAGCTGTTATTCCTTATCGCGAGAGACGCCAAGAGTGTGTGCCAAGGTCAATAGCATTGTAAAACGTTTCACAGGTGCCATTTATACGTGCCATTTACGAGACACACAATAGATACGAAAAGCACGTTCTTATTCTTCTTATAGGTGAATAAATGGAATGCGAATAAATGTAGCGTCTCACGCGAAATTTTTCCACATCCGTCTCTCGTAATCTACGTTCGTTTAAATTTGATTATTTCAATTCCATTTTCGAAACGAATTCTTGCTTAGTTAGTATTTAATTAGTATTTATTTAAAAGCGTTTTGAGAAGGAATGCGGAGTAGCACGGCTTTAATTATTTGCAGTTTTTCATTCCGGCATCAAAATTTAGCCGAATATATCGAAATCGCAGTTTGATTAATACGGAAGCGAATATACGTACAGAAAAATACCTAAAATTTCTCAAGTGATATTTCAGCGAATATTTCCGCGATTAAATCGCGACGATGGCTTTTCAAGACGGACGCGCGTTAAAAAGAAAAAGGCGGCCTCAATGTTACATTAAAATTTAATTATTTTTAAACGACCCTTGACGTAATTGCCGCGATAAGGTCTAACGATATCCGATTAACTGAATTAATCTGCAAGAACTTGCGACGGAAATGAAAACCTCTTGCCTTTCTGGAATCGTACCACGCGTAACTTCCAAGTAGGAAAGGACACGGTAAGCACAACAATGGCACCGATCGATATACCTGAAATTGCGGTACGACGTTAATTAATGTACGAGCGGAGTAAATTAAAAACTACATCATTATTGTGGTGAATCTACGGAGGGCTTTCTCCCGACGACGAAAGGGAGGAAGAGTGCGAGTACTTGATAGGTACGAATATAACACGTGGGCGGGGCGCCGCGCCGGTATCCGATAATGCAAATTTCTATCTTTGGCGATGGTTAATCTCTCTTTCTCTCTCCCTCTCGCCCTCTTATCGCGGTTCAACGTTCAATGACTTTGCGGATCGATGGGATAATAATAATCGCGATAAATTGGCAATTTATTCAGATATATTTAAAGCAGATTAACGACGATATTCGTAATAATTAAGGGGGGATTATGGGCACGGAAAAAATTACAGATATCAGATATTGAACGTTCATTTCTACGATTAAAGGGCTGTTTGCACTTTAGGTGTGTCGCTGTGGCTGTTGGGGAAAAGCGGTATATTCGGTTGCGAGACGCCTATCCTCGACATGTTCCTCTTCTCGGCGTTAATCAGCGCCGTCGATCCCGTGGCCGTGTTGGCCGTCTTCGAGGAAATCCACGTCAACGAGATACTCTACATCGTCGTGTTCGGAGAGAGTTTATTGAACGATGCGGTCACTGTCGTGAGTATTACATTATTTACATTACACGGTCCTACACGTCAAGGAGTTTGTTGCGTAGGTAGCACGCTGCGCTGCAGAAATCTCTGCCCTTTTGTTGCAAACTGTTGAAGGTCTTCGATACGTAGGGAGAAAGAGAGAGACGAAAATTAAAGCCGATCAGTCTTAGTCGTTCGATTATCGACATTTATCCCTAACAACACATGTTATCGAACAAATATTGTGATATTTTATAAATATACGCACGATATCACGATATTGTACGAATGTTCGTACGATATCCAGAATATTCCTATGATATCTTGCGCTGTTGGGGATGCATCTGATTGGCATAAGAAGAAAAAGTGGAGACGACGTGAATACATTTCTTTTTTACGAAATAGTTGTAACAAGTACATAAAAGTACGCAGATGAACTTGAATGATTGCAATATAAAATAGAAAATTACAAGCGTATCTCTCTGACGAGGATATCAGAAGGTTAAAAAAAAAACTAGAACTTCAAGTAAATATAAATGGAACATAAAGATAAAAAACAGGTGTGCATCTTTTAGAAAAAATTAATTTTCTCAGCCGTATTATATTTTATGCATTAACGATCGCGAAACATTAAAGCGGAATCGATGATAGCAATGGCTATCCCGCAATCGTTTTAAGTATGGTATTACGTATGATATTTTATGTACGGTCTCCTGCCCTTTTCGCATCCGCTCAGAATTGATTCTGAAGTTGACGTAGATTAATAACCCTGTCTCTCACCCTCCCGCGCATATCACATTTTAGAATATCTGCTAAATAAACGAGGATAGAATGTAGCGCAAAAGCTTTCACGCGTGGCACCGCCAAACGACAGACGCTCGTCGGACGGGCGATCGATATAACATTGATCACCATTGTCCATAAGTGTGAGTCAAGTATCAAATACCTTCGCCTCGCTTAAAAATTAATGTCGTATTTGTCCGCGAGCTACCTATGTACACACCTACGATCTGTAATGCTTGAATAAAACAAAATGATGTAAACGCGCGTTTTGCACGTGCACGACCATGTCGCCGCGACGACTTTCAACAAACGTTTCGCGGACATTGGCGTCTCGACGGTTATTAATATCATTTGTGCACAATTGACTGTCAAAAAATATCTGTTCATCGTTCGAGCGAGCAGAATTGTAGTATCACAACGTGTGCGGTCGTTTCCAGAAATTCATTTATTCCGTTCCAATTTTATCTGTTACGTAGCGAGACTGAATATCCCTACAAATAGATCAGTATCGCTAGTCCGTGCCGTATTTATAGTTCATAGTATTTGCAATGTCGCTATTGACCGTCCGAAAAAGTCTGGCTTCGCCGTAAAAATTGGGTCGTGCCGGTTGAGAATGGTAATGCGAAAGAGGTTGAGCCGTTAACGATCCGCGTCGCCTATTTAGTTTCGCGCGATGGTTGCGAGGCGAGCGAAGGAAAGTGTCAGGGGTTACACTGCGACGACCGAGTAAAAGGCCATTTAATACGAATACGCAGGTGCTCTATCACATGTTCGAGACGTACAGCGAGATGGGCCCTTCCAGGATCGCCTACACGGACGTGCTATCGGGCCTAGCGTCGTTTTTGGTGGTGGCGATTGGCGGCACCATCATAGGCATAGTATGGGGTTTCGCCACTAGCTTCGTGACCAGGTTTACTCACCAGGTGCGCGTGATAGAGCCGATTTTCATATTCGTGATGGCGTACTTGGCATACCTCAGCGCGGAGATCTTCCACTTGTCCGGCATATTGGCGTAAGTAAATCATCGGCTTTTCGACATGTCTCGTTGGCATCTCCAGCCCCGTGGCGCGTTCCAATAACGAATATAAGCGCTAAATCGAGAAACCGCCGAGCGCTCCAACTCTCGTCTCTCTATTGCGAAGTGAAGAACTATCGGAACTGTTTAATCTTGAATATTAAGCAACTGTCGATGAACGATGTTATTAATTTCAAAAATAAGTTGCGACTACTTGTTGCACTGATCCTGTTGGCACGACTCGGCAGAAATTATCAAGGAACTAAAATGAGCGCCAAGAATCCGGCGCGAGCGAAATATCAGATGGATCAGTGCCGAATAGAGTTCTAAACACTAAACGGCTTAAATATCCCCCTCCGTAGTTACGCCCGTTATAATTACTCGCGTTTACAGCTAACGCGAGACTCCCGCTCGCCTTCGAGCTTTAACTTTGTCGGAACAACGGTGATTGCCACGCTGCTCCCTTCCGTAATTCGCGCTCCCTTTATTCAGAATAACCTTCTGCGGTATTACCATGAAGAATTACGTCGAGGCCAATATATCGCACAAGTCTCACACGACCGTCAAGTATACAATGAAGATGCTGTCGAGTAGCTCGGAGACCATCATATTCATGTTCCTCGGCGTCGCCACGGTGAACAATGCTCACAACTGGAACACGTGGTTCGTCGTCATGACGATAGTCTTCTGCTCCGTCTATCGGGCCCTGGGTAAGTAAAAGCCAGATTTTCTCTAATTTCACTCGATTGAGGGGGTGGGTCGGAGAAAGACTGCCCACGTACGTTTGGCATTCTCACCATTGAACAGCTATTACGGGAAACACGAGAGATTACTGTTCTCAAATTGCAACGTGCTCTCTTTCTCTCTCATAAGAGTCTTTTTTTAAGTGTCCATATTTTTACGATACAATTTTACGTGCACATTTTTGGACTCGATTTGAAAAAAGAACACAATTTATGGAATTTTAACTGCTTTTCCGGAGATTAACCGATGAAAAGAAAATTGACCCGCGAAACTGTTGGCGTGGGAAAGGTTTAAAAGAGAATTAAAGCAATGAGAGGGAAAACGCGAGAAAAAGTGGCGTGATAATAACGAATTCGTGTCAAAGAATTCTTACACGATCGCGCGGGCCTTGACCGGGCCAGCTGGACGGCTAAGCGCTAAGGGCATCGCTTCGCCCTGGCGTAAAGCGGAATAGCGTGTAAAGCGATATGGTTAAACGATGAAATCATAATGGGACTTAAGACAATTGACTCTTACTTACACGAGCCGCTCTTACGTCACTCGTGAACGACGCGCTTCGCTTATGGCTTCTTGTTCTAACCGGACAATTTGTCACTTGATCGTGTGGAAAGTGTGCAGAGATAAAGGCAAGCCTGGAACGCCACGCGTTCCATTAGAAGTTATTACATCGGCAGACACACAACGTTTCACACCCTCACACACTATGGGCGATTAACGCGGATCGCCTTGTAATCAAATAAATCGATCGGGATTGTATAACGGACTTTTATAAAAACAAAGCTCTAAACTAATAATAAGATAATCGAGAGAGACAAACACATGACAGTGCGAAAATGCGCGGGCTCTTAGGAAATTCTTCTCAACTTATCGTGCGCTATCAAGTATGTCAAAAATAATGCTACACTGGTTCTTTTTTTTTAAGGGGATATTACAGCCGTAATCACGCTCGAATTCGTGTTCCAGGCGTGATAGTGCTGACAGCGCTGGCGAATCAGTTCCGGCTGCACAAATTGGACAAGGTTGAGAAATTCGTGATGTCCTACGGCGGTTTGCGCGGCGCCGTGGCGTTCGCCCTGGTGCTTCTTATAGACCCCAAGCACGTGCCCCTGCAGCCCATGTTCGTCACCACCACCATCGCCGTCATCTACTTCACCGTGTTCATCCAGGTAGGATCGCGATCGCATCGTCACCTGCATCTGCGATTCGCGTACGACGGTGCGTGATCGCCGATCGCTCCGTGACACGAGCGATCTGTCGTTGCGTTACGAACACAAAGTGCACGGGAGCGTTGCATAACGAGCGAATGTTGCGCGTGTTCCTTCGCGGAGTGCAAGATTGCAGAGCTTGTGCTGGGATAAACCGGGCCGACCTAGTCAGCAGCGTCTTTCACGGAACCGATGACTCGCGCGTATTTTGAGACGCGCGCCAAAGCCGTGGCACGCGTTCCAAGAGAGGCGAGATTATTTCATCGGAAGGACGGTGAAGGCGCGGACGAGGAGAAAGGAGAAAGGCGCGACCGCCATTAGACCCACGGATGACGGTCGTCCGTTTGATATACCTAGACGATTAATGAGCGGCGCGACAAAGATGCCAGCCCCCCGCAAAAAAAAGCTCGTGTGCTCTGCACGTGTGCTTTGTTGCGCGATCGATCGGAAACCTAATATCTCTATGCCGCATACACACTTGAGCATACACTTTTGCATCAAGCGTTTTATCAGCCGCGCGCTTTTGCTCGTCTCCGCTCGACGCCGACCGATAAATCCGCGTCGGTTCGCTCGCGATGACGCTCATGTGCGTGACTTATTTTTAGGGGATCACCATCAAACCCCTCGTCAAAATTCTCAATGTCAAAAGGGCGGAGAAGAGGAAGCCGACGATGAACGAGAGGATCCACGAGAGGGTACGTTGCGCGAGAAATCGCTTTCTTTGCTAAATAGCTCTGTATAATGCGGAAATTGTCGGGGAAACAACGCCGATCGCGAAACCGATAGAGACGTGTGCAAAGATTCGATACGATCATTTCGATCGTTGCCGCCGCTGTGACGACTTAACAACGCGCGGCCTATTATCTCGACGTATTTCTCTTTAACAGGACGACAGAGCCGTACGATCGATATGAGAAATAGGGTCGAATTGTGAAATAGGATAACGTCCGTCATTGTCAAGCCGCATTACAGAATGTGTATATAGCGGCAATTTTTACCGGGACTTTGATACATCATTCTGCTTGCGTTTGCGTTCGCCCGCGTATACACGTAGCAAATCCCGGCGGATCCGTGACGCCTGCACCGTGCTCGTCGAACTGAAAGGCAAATAACGTCTGTCTCTTAATTCTTAGATAATGGATCACACGATGGCGGGTATTGAGGACATTTTGGGACAACACGGCAACTACCACGTCCGGGATAAGTAAGACACTTAGTCATAACTTGATAGTGTTTATTCAACTCGACGATGTTTGCACGCGCGTGCGCGAACGATCGAGCGAGAATCTGTATGAGTTATTAGCGTAAAATAATAAACAGAAACGAGATAAGATTAAAGGATTTATATCGTTTAATCTGTATGTCTTCCATACGTCTAAATGGAAGCGCACACATTTTTTACCGAGATGAAAAGTACAGAGCGTGATGTGCACCCAGAGAAAAGTTTCTTCGAGTAACAAATATTTGTTTAAATCAAAGAAAGCGCATTGTTATACGGTTAAAGAAAAGTTTCTTCGATTTGAAGAAATATTGTTCTCTTTATCAGAATTAAAGAGATAGTTTGGTTGTGCGAAACAATCTTTCTTTACACGAAAGCAATACTCGTATATTTTTGAAACTTGAACAACTAAATTGTTTCTTGCATGTCTGCCAGTACTTTCTTTGAATTAAAAATTATTTCTTTAAATTAAACAAATAATTTCTTTTAAAAAAAAACTTAATAACATCGTTTTGTAAAATCAAATAAATTTTTATTTTCCTCAAAGATACGTAAGTCAAAGAAGCGATATAAACGTCATCAATTTAAACATAATTTTTCTCTGGGTGTAGACAGATTAATTGTATCTAATTACCGGAATGTTTTCTTTCTTCCTCTTTCTCTCTTTTTCTCCTGATAAAAATTATTTGACTCTGTTTGCCTGTAGATTCAAGCGATTCGACAATAAATTCATCCGACCTTATCTCGTGAAAGATCATTGCGGCGCCGAGCCGAAGATTCTGGAAACTTACTCGAAGCTGGCGATGAAGGATGCGCTAGATTACATACGAAGAAATGCCTCCACCATCGGTAACATTAGCGGCACCGAAAGTATGTCGGCGATATTCCGTAATTACAGCAATACCGGCCAGTTCAATGGAAGGTGCGGAATTCCCCGTTGTTCGTCGCTGACAATTGTCCTTGATAAAATAAAAGCGCAGTCTAATCGCATTCTTTTTCCCTCTAGTCCCAGCTGCAGCCAGCTCGAATCGGGATGGAATATCGATCTGCAGGAACTGGAGTACAATCCTTCCAAAAAAGACCTGACGGACGCGAGAATCCACCATCTGCTCGCCGAAGAGCTTTGTAAACCATACAAAAGGGTAAGAGATTATGGCCGAATCTGGATTTTCTTCACATCTAGAGTCTACTCGTGATATATGATCTATCGCATAATATATTACGTGTAATAAAGCAGTAATCTTTCTACTATCTCACATTTTTTAGCAACACTCTCTGACACAAATTCCAAATCAATTTATCTCAAGCAGAAATATAGTTTCTTGTAAATTTTTAAAATCCTGCTTAAATATTCTGCTATTCTTTAAATCTTATTATCCATTTGTGTCTTTGAAAACTTGCAAGAGTTTCATTTTGAATTCGATATTTCAGTATTTTTTTTTAAAAAGATTTATTTCAAACTTATTAAAGTTATTAATTGTGATAAAAATAATGTTAGTAACAGACTGTTCTATTCATATTTAAAAACAATTAGAGCGCATAAGAATTTTGTACAAGCAAGATGTGTTAATTATTCAGCATCGGCGCTTGAGCTACAGCCGTCACGCGGTGAACGATCGCGATCTCTCGACGCAAGTCAATTACAAAATGCACATGAACATTCGGCGGATGATGGGGGAGCACAAACATCGCCACAAACGCAGCAAAAAGTTGCTCAAAGTAAGGATCGATCGTTTGTCATATTTAATTTCTGTCGTTCTTTCACTTTCCATTTATCGATTTCGATTGTATAGGACGGCAAACAGAATCACGTTAGTTTCCCAGAATTTCAACAGCAGAACGGCTCGACAAAGTTATTTACGCAAGGTACGTGCGCGGAAACGTCGGCGGATAATTAATTGTGCCTCAAGATTTCGTAATTTTTTTTTCCCTCCCTTTTCATAAATTATCGTGCGCAGATTACATCAATGGCGTGCTGTACGAGTTAGAAAACGGAGAAACCTCCAAGCCCTCGAGCAAAGAGGACTGGGATTCGGCGATCACGTTCACCGCACGAACATCTGGTAAGGAAACTTTTTTCTTTAACTCACCAAATCGAATTGAATTGAAAAATTGAGATCAAAGTTTAAAAAGTATATCGACGAATGCGGCGATGAGGAAACGATCAGGATATCTCGTTTCTTTTTTTTTTTTATAGCAAAGATCAGCACCTCTCACAATTTGTGTGTGTATGTGTGTACATATTTACAGCTATTTAATTATCTTCTTAATAAAAGTTATGACTAATAAAGTTTAAAATCTTTAAACGGAAGATTCGCCGAATGTAAACGCGGACAATCAACACGCTACCACCGCTACTACGTCGATGGACACGATAAATACGGACGAAGGAGACTTGAAAATAGGACGCGACGGTACGTTTTCGCAGTGAGGAAAAAGAAAGAGTTCGAGCGTTGGCTTTGCGTTGGAGTGAATCGTTTCTTTCGTTTTGCCGTATTTTTTTTTCATATTGTTCAGCATTCTCCAGGAATCAGGAGTTGTTGATGTTTGCATTACTACGAATAATTTCCTGTCTCTTTGCGCCTTTTTTTATATTACTTATATCTATGTATATTGGTCATTACTTTTGTTCGTTTGTTTTGCCAGGGTATTTGGAATCGGTATAATTTCGGTGGAGCTTTTCGTGTTTACGGCATCGAAAATTGCACCCATCGAAATCATAACGGTTCCGATTTCCATTCCCGTATATATTCCTGTTGCTATTATCTTGCGGTATTTGACCTAGGCGCGGAAGGCTACAGAGTAACCACCCCTACGGCTACGGAAACTATGTTACCGTGGAAACGTGAGGACGATTACGAGTCGGGTCATCCGATCAAGCAGCACGAATTTCCAGCCTGGTGCTCCAATAAAGAATACCTCGCCTATAGCTCGCCCTCCGCCACTTTCTTAGGTAAAGAAAAAAAAAAGAAAAGAAAAAAAGAAATGAAAACGAGGCTGAATCGGTTTAACTGCAAAATATTAATTTACTACCACAAGTTTCGTCGATCTCTTCATAAAAGACTAACGAGAATGAAAACCGATAGGCCGTCGCGACAGTCGTAAAGTCAAGGTTTCCTTTAAGACGATTAACTGCACTCTAAAAACTTTCAGCTCGTGGAATCGGCGCTATCGCTGCATATTTATTCCTGACGGTGCCTCCGTACATGCCCGTTTATGTCTTTCCGCTTTTCAGGTGGGATCGAACAGCCGAAAGTCCAATCCGTGATTGGCCTATTTCGACGCGAGAGCGTGTGCACGCCCGACAGTATCGATTGCCAGGAGACCGTCGAAGAGGCGGACGAGACGGACGAGTACACCCCCGCGAGAATGGATTCCCCCGCGAAAACCAAGGGTACGTGACGCAAAGCGGAAGGAGGGTACGTGTGGTTCACTTTCATTTTTATTTATTTTTTCCTTTTTTTGTTTCTTTCCTTTTCTTCTTCACGTATATATACCGAGACAAATTATTCTGTTTCCATTCTACACCACCTTCCAAAATGTTTCCAACGCACAGAGAAGTACTTGGCAAGACGTATCGCCAATGTATTAAAAAAAAAAAATCATACGTTTCAAAGTTCTCAAACAATATTTTCGAAAAACTCGATGATGCGTAACGACGGTAAATCAGTTATTCTAGTAAGTTTTAAACAAAAGATGTTCAAAGTGACACGCGAATGATGAAAAAACATTGAGAAGCACTGACCATGCTATTTTTTAATGCGTTGTGACGGGCGTCACTCACGTTGCGTTGCACGTCCATGGCTATTTTTGCGAGCAATTGCAAAATGAGCATCGACACGCGAGTGCCCACAATGTCGTTTCGGTATAGAAATATTGTTTCGAGAACGGATTGCATGCGTAAATGTAGATGCAATCTCTCTGTTGTAGGAATTCAATTCTTTTGTTATAGTGGCATACAACTTTTATTTTATCAGTATTGTAGTGCAGCAAGAGCAATTGAAAAGCTGATAGACTTCTTAATTTTTTTATTTACTTATACTGAGAAAAAAGTGTTTCGTATTTGTGACACGTTGACTATAATTGCATGATAAAAAAAATATAGCTAGCAATTCCTTTTTATAGTAATTAATGCTATAATGTTAATAATAATGTTATGCTTATAGTTCTGTTAACTATGAAAAATTTTTTTGTGAATTGTTATAATTTCAAATATTATTATATTAATATAGCAAAATATTAAAACATGAATGATAAAAATAAAATATTTACTTATAGTAAGAATGCAGTTAGAATTATATACCTGTTCTTTAAACACTTACTATTTGCGTAGTAATAATAAATAATAGTTATAATTTGCATTATTACAATAGCTTAAAATAGTTAAAATCGAAAATGATTATAAATTATTGTTAAATTATAATTGTAACCATTTTTTCTCTCAGTGTAGATATTATTTAACAAATCACTGTGCAAATCACTTTTTACACTTCTTATGCTTTTGTCTTTAAGACAAATTGGTGTTCGCTGCTTTATTTGCGATAACGTTACGGCCGGACAAATTGGTGTCTTCTGATAAGAATATTTAGTATCTACCTGATTTTGAAATGATAAATTGCTGTCATGTATCAATTTTATCATTCCATTTGATACATGAAATATTGTATCTATGTGTGTTAAAATTAATTGAATAAAAATGTTTTCTAAAATATCATAATAGAGACAAAACATTACTCGGAAACGATAAAACATTTTTATCGGATTCTAATTACGTTAAATCTCTTCGAATTATACATTTCAATAATTATGAGACACCGATAATCGGCCAAAACGCTGCTCGCGAATTGTGGTTTCCCCGAATAAATGGAATTTTTTGATTTCAGTTACCTTTGCAGGCAACCCCATGAGGAGGATGCCCATGAGGCGGGTGTCAATGATGGAACTCGGCTTCGCCGACCGAGCTCACTCGATGGACAAGGCGGCGGATGACGGGTCCCACTCTTTGCCGGACTGCCGGAGAGTACGCCTTAACTCCCTCGCCTGCACGCCCGCTCACATGCCGAGCCTATCGACCGCCCTGATCACCTCCTCCACGTCGGAATCGTCGGAGGACGTGGACGAGGAGGAAGAGAAGGCTTGACCCTTGGGGACCGTCGACGAGGAGCGAACGTCCGCCTTCGCGGACGTCGAGCGTCGACGACGTCGGCCCTTCCGGCGACCACCACGTCGTCACTCGTTGCTCACTTCGCTCCTGCGCCGACCGAGTGCCCCCGTTTGAGAAGACCTGCCCTTGACGAGACGCCTTCTGGCTCCGAGGGCATCTCGCGAAACCTGAATCTCGGCCTGAATCTTGTTGATGCGCCTCACTAACATTGATGTGCGAAACAAGACGTTACGATGAACAAATTCCAAGAGAGACTGTGAAAAACGCGTCGAAGCTTTTTATTGGATTTTGCAAGAACAGAAATATTTAGGAAAATGCGAAAATTTTGTGCTAATTAGATGAAAAAAGGGAAAGATTTTCTTCTAAAAGGTTAATGACGAGTTTCGTGGTAACGAAAAAAAAGGACAAAGTGGCGAAATCTCTTTGGAATGAACGATCTTCTGTTCGAGTTCGGTATTCGGTATTCGCGAGATCGCTCGCCGATTTCCGGAAGGAAGCGGAACGACGTATACGAAGTTGAAATTCGACGAATCACTGTTATTTTTTTCTGCACGCATTCGCGAGAGCGAAGGCGCTTGTCGAGAGCAAGGGCTTATTTCTAAATCCGTCTCTAAGACATCTTGGAATTGTGGCCTTAAGGACTATAGAAGTGCTTGGACGCCCCGACGATCCTGTACACGCTGCCGTCGTCGTCGGCGCAAAATTCATTTGTCGGTGCTATCGATAAAAGTCTTGTAAAAATTACGCCGCGCGGCGCCGTAAAATGCGCCGCCCAAGCTTGTCCCAAGATTTACCACGAGTACCTTCTCTCGAAGGTGGATTCAGCGGTGATCATCGCTGCTGTATACTTCGCGATTAAGCTTCGGTCAGACTAATCGACTTGGTAGAATGTGACCTGCAAAGTAGGAAAAACGCTTGGAGTTGTTGTCACACAATTTACCATAAATTCTGAAAATGATATTCTGCCAGTAGCATAATGCGAGACACTTACGTCACAATGTCATTTTCGATAAAGCTAGTTAATTTATGACACAATGTCGATTAGCATTACCTCCGCGATCTTTTATGACATCATTTTCTATAGAGAAAGTATAATTTTTTATCTCCATCGTTGCTTGCTAGTAAGTATTTCTAGTCTTCTTAACAAGATTTTGAAGAATGCTCACTCATCAAACTGTCAATTATAGATATAATATGAGATCTGCCATATATGTTTTGGAAATAAGAGGGACGATTTTATCGTCACGATAGACGAGTATGTATTTTTTTAATTATTTGATTAAAGGTGCAATTTCACATGCTACTAAAAGAAGCAACGACATATTTGTCGTTTGTATTCCAGCGGCTGAAATTTTGTAGTTTGAAAAGTTTTAATTAAGTACAAGCTTACACGCTATGCAAAGCATGCTTACACGCTGTCAAAACCATTGCTTTTCGCATTTTGTCATGATAATAATGACGAAAGTCATCGTGTAATCCTTTTTGTCACTCAAACGACCGGTTCAAGCGGCTCGTGAAATTGCACCTCAAAGCTTTGTATGTACGCTAAGTCGCCAAGTCTGGCCGCAGCTTCGCGGATGACGATAGTCCAACATTAAGTGCGTTATATCGTTAGTAGTCCCGTTCGTGAGTCTGACGCATGTACGCGACGCATGCATGCGACACAGCACATCACGGTGTACGTAGATGACATCCCGTAGCGACGCATCCCCAGCTGAATTTAGGAGTATTCCTTTCAAGCGAACGGTTGCGTGATGATTTGGACGACGATGCGACTATCGGTTGCGTAGAACCAGACGTGAGAGATGCGTACAGATGCGCGCCGCTCTCCCTTCTAGTATGGCCTTAAAAGAAAAAAAAAGGAAAAACTTTCCAGCAAGCGGATACTCGTGAGTAACACGGTGCCTGGTGTATGGATAATACACTGTTACGATACATTGTTAAATATCGCGCAGCCACGGCACCGCTTAGTTAATATTTAGCGAAAAACCGCCAGAAGCATGTACATACGGTTTTTTCTTAATGATACGCTAGAAAATTGTCAGCATCCTCATCGTTGTCATCCTCAACAACATCCTCATCCACACTATTTTTGTTATCGTTTGGTATTATTTCTTCGGCGGAGTGAAAGAGAAGATATCAGAGAAACAGAGAGATAGAGAGAGAGAGAGAGAGAAGCGGAGCGCGACCACTATACCATTCGGTATTCTAGTTATTATTGTTAACACTTGTTACTATCGCTAGTATATGATTATACTAGTTCTACTACTAATAATTAAATAATGCAATTATAGCTATCGCTCGATGCGGGCGGAAAGCGAAAGCGCCGAGCTCATGCTAGTTTCGAGGGGAACTTTATCAACGGCCGGAGAGTCTTTTGATAGCTGGAGACTTATTTTGATTAAATGGAAGATCGAGAATAGAATGCAGTTACGAAATGGAGTCGCCTCAAATAGTGGAACCTTGTCATCAATGTCTTTTGAATACGTTTATTGCGCATTGCAGAAATTGCAGCCTTTCTCGTACTTATTTTCGCGTCACTCATAACGATTAATACCAATTTTATTAATAACTATAATTAGCTTAGGCTTTCAATAAACTCTTGACCTTTTAACTTTTGACAATTACCTCACGGCTCTTGCGGGACCCTGCGATTTTTATACTTCCTTACAAGTACATCGTACTGCGGAGTACTTAATTTAGCGTATACGCGATCTCTGATACCGAACCACTTTTGTATCTACATAAGGGTGACAGGGTATAAGTTCGCATTATTAGAAAAAGAAAAAAACACGGGAAGTTCAATAAAAATGATTTTGCATTCGGATTTGGAAGTTCCCCTCGCATGGAATATTCCTCGCGGCCTTTAGTTACTTAGACCGGATAAAAAAACGTCGGACTAGTCTCTAGGTGCTAGTCTACGCTGTTGATTTGTTAAAAAGGAAATAAATGTTTATTTCTTAAAGGACTATTACATTGGACATTTTTATATTTCACACACGTCTCTTACCTCCTTATTTACTCCTTATCGTTCCTTAAATGAATTATTCTCGCCAATAATGACACTCGAAGAGTGGAAGAAACGTTTTTTAAATTGCTCAATTTTCTCGTTCTTTCCTTTATATAACATCTTCCTTCTTTCAATAAAAATTATAAATATTTCTCTATGATGCTTCGAGTATATCCAAGTAAAAATATTTCCAGTTGTCGGACCTCGAACGTTCCTAATGTCACGATCGTCTGAAAACAGCATCGTAAAGTCATCTTTACTCACAGAACAATTACGAGCCAGGTAATAAAATAATTATCGTTAGCTGATGAATGAATTGCACCTTCGATCTTCTGAAGATCACTCGACGAAATCGAGGCAGAGGAGCCTTGGCGATCGCACGCGGCAGATCGCGTGAGTAATTTTCGTGCGATAAAATTGTCGACCGTGGAAACGAACATGCCTGGAGGTGTCGTATTCCTGGTTTGCATTCCCACTCTGAGCTACGAGCACGAACTTGTGTTCGGCGTGCCGCTGAAGCGATCGAAGAAGATCGAGAAGAGTAAGAATAAAATCGCGACGCCGAAGGTGGATCTTCGATTGAAGGAATCGAAAAACCGCGCGCAATTGCTTACGCTCGACGATGATGGTGACGATGACGACGATGTCGGCATCGATGTCGGCATTGACTCTAGGAATCGTGCTCGCGGATACCCCACACGATCGAAAACGCCGGTCTTTGTGTCGATGGAAACGGTAAAGTGAAAAACATTTAGAAGACGTAAGGGAAAATTGCTGAAGGCGTACTGAAGCGTATCTATTCAATATTTTATATTTTTATTTTATATAAGGAACATTTAATGAAAAAAATAAAAAGTAATTAAGAAATAAGTAGATAAAAATTTAACAAAATTTATTTTGTTTTATGCATGCTATCAGTATTTTAGAAAATCAGATACATGTAAATTTTTCATCAACTTATATAACGTAATTATGCAATTTTATTTTGAATTGTTATATTTTCATAAAAAAAACTTGTAGACTATTTTACATTATTTATATGTACTTATTTACAATTATTATAAAAATTAAATAGATATTTTTATACTTTACTAAGTTTTCTTAATTTGTACCACCACACATTTTACTATCAAGAAATGATATTAATATAAGATTCTTAAGTGATGAAGTGACTAAAACTAAGTAATTCATAAAATAATTCAAGCCAGTTTTATTTTAGTATTCTTACCTTTTCATTAAACTTGTTTATTAATTACTGAATATTTAATCGCTTTTTCGATAAATTATTAATAAAATAAATAGTTTAAATATTAGTTAATAGTTTCTTATATTTTTAATCATTTTAATTTATAAATTCGATATTTTCAAAGATGAAGAATTTTATTTTAATTACCCCAGATACGCTTTAGGTAACCGATTTTTTAAATCATACTTTTTGCAGTATATTACAGAAAAGCTTATAACAAATTTAATTTATTATTAATTTAATAAATAATTCCATTAATTTGATAATAATTAAATAATTCCAAATTTAGTCGACATAATTAATTTATTAATTTATTATTATTATTATTATTGAAAGATTTAACGTGTAATAATAAATGACTGAAACATTTAAGCTACAATTTTGAACTTTGATTTGCATTCAAAACAGCACTAAATACGAAATATAATAAAAAATAGCTTAAGTGCACATTTGGTAACTAAAAATTTAGTTAAATACAGATCAGAAAATAATTTTATGTTGAACTATCAAAATAATTATGTAAGACATTCAAGAATGATGACACTGCTGCAAAAAGTTTTGACATTTTATTAACTGGTTTAAACATCCAATACAAATTATTTTAATAATTCAACATTATTTTCAAATTTATATCTCAGCAAACTTGTCCTTTCCATGTGTGTCTATATTTGTTTAGTATAAAGACGTAAAGTAATATACAAAGTAATATATTTGTTAGTATAAAGTAATTATGGATCATCAGATCAGATCATAGTAATTATAGATTTCATGTTTCTTCATTAATTCTTTGTTGTTAACTTGCTTAAAAAAAAATAAAAATATTTTTTTTATAAATATTTTTTTCAATTCAATTTCAGATTAATATTCATACTTATCAAATTATACAGTTTATTTCATTTTTGCAGGTGTTGGAAGAACTACTCAAAAAGCTAAGGATAGAACACGTCGTGTGGTGCAAAGATAAGGAAGACATGTATTACGAGGTATAAAAGTTATATGGTCATATTTTTATCGGAAAAAAACGATTTTACTGAAGTATCTAAAAAATTTAGCTGGATGTATTTAGCCGCATGCAGATCTGAAAATAAGTCATCAAAATAATTGTTGATCATTCAAACTGATTGCTGGAATGCCAAAACTATTCGCAGCATTATTCATCGAGTGCTTGAATATCAGTTATAATTATTTTGACGGTTCAATAAAATTATTTTTGCAGATCTATATCCAGCTTGATTTGTAGATACCTCAGCGAAATCGCTTTTTCCACGTGTATAATATTTCCAAATGTGACTACAAACGAGGTTTCTTGATGGAAGGTGATATTTCCGGTGCCCGCCGGCGACCCCTGCGAAAATTGCATACATTGCCTCACCGAGATGGGTATTGGCGTTAAAATGAACTCGATAGTGAGGTGATTTTTCCCTGAGCTGAAGAAGTTGCACGAGCGAGTTCCAATGCGCTCGCGGAGTCATGACTTTGGCCATTGATTTTTTTATTTTTAGCGTAATCCCAACGCAATGTACGTACAGCGGTGTGGATGGGACAGGATTGCTGGCTGTGAAGGACGACGTTGCTCGCAGGTTTCTCTAATTGACTTTTATTGCTAATGCGATTGGCGTAAAAGCGGAAATATTTCTGAGACATTATCTGACATATATTTTCTGCCATTCAGACGGAAAGAATCGGAGGATCGAAAGAACGCTTGGGAGGATTTCGTAGGATCTATTAGATCGAAATTGACGGTGAAACAAGTGGTCGATGGCGTCCGCAGTGGCGGTGATCTCAGTTTCGATTACGTGTGCCTGGTATTAACCGCGGAGTAAGAAGCCAAAACTACCTCTTATACGCATTATCTCTAGATAAATAATAATTAAAACAGACTTCTGGTAAGTTCGTCTGTGACTGTGAGAGAATAATACTCTAATTCCTCTTATCATTCATACGACGATATTCATTTCATCGTCATGTTTTATTATTAATGCTATTACGATTCGGATGTAATTGTGAAGGGAGAGCATTAGAATATTGAACATAAAACATGGGTTTTACGACATTTTGCTGTAATAAAATATAGGATGTATTAATAATAATAATCAACTTTGCGAAAATTACGATCTTGCAGCTGTCTCGCTGCACTTGGTCTCGTCGAGAACAGTGCAACTAATGTCGTTGCAGCCATGCTAGTTTCTCCCCTCATGGTAAAAAAACCCTTTAATGCAACTCTTTGCTAGTCGTCAAACAATGTTTCGCGCGTCACCTCACGCTTTTGATCGTCTCGTTGATCAAAGGGACCTGTGATGTCTCTGACTTTCGGGACGATCATAGCCGACAGAGACCTGCAACTGGTCGGCCTGAAAAGCTTGATGCTCGGTATCTTCTTATCGATACTCTTCGGCTTCATATTCGGCCTTATCCTTGGCACAACCGAAATGCCTTGGGGCTACAACGACTGGCCAACCGACGAAATGAAGGGCAGGTGATATCACCAAGAGTGACCAGACATATTGTTACTAACGTAGATTACATACAGCTTCTACACAATTATATAAAAATATAGTTATAAATTTTATCACACAAAATGACAACTTTCTTTTACAGAGGCAACTATAGATCGCTCTGGATGGGTGTTCTCTGGGCTCTTCCATCTGGCACAGGTGTCGCAGTCGCTCTGCTGCAAGGCAGTAATGGACCGTTAATTGGCGTCGCCATATCAGCTTCATTGCTACCGCCAGTCGTTAATTGCGTGAGAGAATAATGCACATACCGTATAAAAATAAATTCTATAGAGTAATAATTAGACGTGAGTTGAGTAAAGATACGTTTATGTTTGCTTTTTCTCCTTTTGCACGGATAGTCGTTAATGATTAATGTAATTACGTTGATCGGATTGAGAGCTCGTTTTTATTTTTCACAGGGTTTGTTTTGGGCCCTGGGATGCATATGGCTCATATATCGACCCATAAAAATGCCGCACATCAAAGGCGAATCTTATACAAACTTTAATAGCTCCTATACATATATCTACAGCGATTACTTGCCCGTAGAATTCTTCTGCAATGGCATTATCAGCGCGTGTCTGACATTTATCAATGTAATGTGCATCTTTATTACGGCGATAATAGTCTTGAAGGTAATTAAAGTTAGCATGCGATACAGTTCGTTAATGGGCCGAGAACAATCGCAAATTGCAACAGTAATTTGCATCCCGTATTATTACGTCACCGGCACGATATATACGTGGCGTTGTTAATTGCAACTTCGCTATCGAGTTACGCAAATTACATTGCGATACGACAAATTCGCCGATTTTAATAAATAACACGTATAAGCCGCTCTATATCGCGTACGCGTTATTTTTATTTTCGTCGTAATCATTTTTTCACAACCGCAGATAAAAGAAGTGGCCGCACCATACACATCCACGCCGGAACTACGTCGATTCTGGGAACACGATATCCGGCTGGTTCGCGATAAGAATATCTCTAGAGATAACAGTTCCTTGGATTCGAGGTAAGAAAAAAAAACTGCGAGTGTAAATATTGCCAAACTATGACGTTATACTTGATCTTACTAGTGAGTCATAAGTAATAACATAAAAGTACGCGTTGATTAAAAAAGTGATTACATTCCTCCATATTAAAACACATTTCAATTAGTTTCTACGATGGGCTGAGTAAAACAAAGCAACGAGCGTTGGAACGCACGTTAAACGAAGCAGTCAGGGAAGCGATGAACGATGAAACCTTCCGAAAAGTACAAAGGGTCAGTTACGGCCAACACGGACCAGAAGAGGTACCATTTCCTTACTGTTATATCAATTTGAACATTTTTTTAAATAAAGTTATCTAAATTATTATATATTATATTCTACAGATACTTTAATGGTTTTTTAAAAAATTTGTAGATTGGCTCTCGACTTGGTCTTCATGGTCGCGGAACCGCGGGTAGAGGTAACATAAATGACGGTGGAAACGTCGAAGAAATAATAGGTGGAGATCAAAAGTCGCACAAAGGCTTAGCGAATTCTGGCAATACAAGCGAGGACTTGATCGCATTGGATCGTTTAATAACATATCTCCTGAGCCAGCCAAGCAATTCCACTGGCAGCAATTTGGATTCATGGAGACGCTCGCATCGAGCTAGTTTACGAGGCTACAGACAATTACGTGGCACCCCCGCTGATATTGCGGAAACCGGTGGCGTTGGCACAACGCCCCTTTAAGCACAAGTTGACATTTAAAGAAGAGCCAACATCGCATATAAAAATAGCATTACAACAGCTGGTGTTAATTTAAATGTCATAAGTGTAAAATGAAATTGTAATAAGGACAAGGAACACATATAGAAACGTTAAACAATTTTTGCTAAAGATATGATAGATATTATTGATATTTGCATTTGTATCACAATTTACACAACGTAGCGAATATATATAAGAACTTTAAACTGAGATCTATAAATCACCTTAATCGTCAGATGGCTCGGTACCAAAGTACCTATCGCCAAAATTGCCGATGCCAGGCAGTACGTAGAACTTCTCATTTATCTCGGGATCCAATGCAGAGGTAACGATCTTTACGCGCGGGAAGGCGTACGCAATCGAATGCACCCCGGATTCGGCCATCAGCAGTGACGCCAATAGCACATTTTCCTCGGCAACGTCGTGATCCAGAAGTACCCTGATCGCCATGATAGCGGCAGCACCAGTCGCAACAGTTGCATCCATCAATATTACTCGGTAGTCTTTAATGTCTTTCGGTAATCGAAGATAGTACAACTAGGTATAAAAAATAATCTATAGTATCGACCTGCTATCAAAAATATACCTATGACGGACAAATTTTCGAGTGCTTACTTCGGGCTCGCCAGTCTGCTGATTAGTCTGGATAAGAATTTTTCCTATGCGTATGTCTTTGCACACATCTCGCACAGCCTGTTCCATGGTTTCGCCGGCGCGCAATATCGACACACCACATATTTTGTCTGTTGCTCCTCGTTTACCACCGTACAACACTCCTTGTGGTGTTTCGACAGTTACATCCTTCATGTAAAAATAATAAAATTATAACATATCAGAAATTAAGTAAGAAACCTACTTCTTATCCATTGAAATAACAATTACAATAAAATAAATAAAAAAAAATATATATATATATATTGACAGTTTTCGCCTAGCCAGGGCTGTGATAAAATAAATTTAAAAAAATAAATAAATATTCGTACATACCATTGAACAACTGCAACATGTTTGCACTTACCTCAAAAGGCAGTAGAGATAACGCATATTCAATGACTAGTCGGATCAAGCGTTTAGAGTAAAAAATAAATTCATCTCTATAGGTCTCCTTATTTCGTATGAACGTATGAAGACCTTTTATTTGCGGTGTATTCGGTAATAAGTACAAAGAAGAAGGTAACGGTTGTCCGATATATGAGTGCGCTAATTTTTCCCTCAACTTGAAACCTCTCTGAAAGCGACACAGAGATCATTGCAACCAATAATAATTTTACATTAAACTGTAAAGTAAAAGCTGACAATTTACCAACTGAAGTTGAGTGTGAACGTGTTGTACGATTAGCTCTATCGCTACTTCGTTTTCTCCTCCGCGCGGCACAATGATATCGGCATGAACCATAAGAGGCGCTATGTAATAATAAAAAGCCGGTTGCACATGCTTACTATATTGTTTTAATACACCCTCCAAGTCTCTGCCTCTTTGCGAAATATCTCTTCGTAAACGTCTGGCCAGTCTGACGTCCGCATCAGTATCGACGAAAATTTTCATATCGCACAGCTTGATGAAACGTTTATCCATTTTGTTACTCTCTTTCGATATCTTTTCCGATCTATAAATTAATTTAATCTTTTTATTGATTTACCTTTAAGACGTCGACATTGTAAAAGGTAAGTATTCCCTCGAAGATAATGACGTTGGCGCCATACATCGTTTTCTTCCAAACAAAGAAGAAAAGAACTGTACAAATCGCGTTAATTTCTCGCATATTAAGTATAAAATCGTAATTAATCAACTTACCGTTCTACTTTCTCTACGATGCGTTAAAAAATTATAAATAGGAACTTCTACCATACGCCCTTCCTTCAAACGCTGCAACGTAGTCTTGAGAAGTTCGAAATCGAATGCATCAGGATGATCAAAGTTGTACTCATTGTGTGCAGCCATCTCGTGCTGCTTCTCGTTTAATACCTACAAGATAAATATTTAGTGATTATCTACAACATTACAAAATTATTTTCCATCGTGATAATGACAAATTGATTATTGTATAAGATATTTTTAGCAAACACTATTGATTAGAATACTTAACGCACTTTATAAAAGGAATCCATACTAAGAAGGGTCACCCATGGGACGTCAAGAGATTCTATGATTTTAGTTGCCACTGTTGTTTTCCCAGAAGCACTGCCCCCACAAATACCTATTGCAAATATATTTCTCCATAATAAAAGTTTACACTTATTTTAAATAGAAATTTTAAATCACATATCAAATTAAAAACAATATTAATAGAATTTTAATTAAATACTACTAACCAATTACAAAAGGTTCTACTTGTTGACCAGCTGAATTATACCAAGGAGGTCTACCAGCTGTATAAATGGTTCGCGTTTTACTTCTGAGGATAGATTCTGCAGATGTCTTTTTACTTGATTGTGACATGCTAGTAGTACGCTGCCTGCGTGAACGTGGTGACTTTTGTGAACCTGTTATAATTATACAATATATATTATACAACATATATTTTTCTTTGTTATTTCTATATGATAATCAATACTTATTCTTAGAATATGGGTGCTTTCCATTTAACACAAGTCAGCACAAGTGCTGTTCTATCGTTATTACTCATTAAGTATTAAGAAAGCTAGAATAATGTTATCAATTTATTATTAAATGGAAAGCATTTTATATCACTTCATACATATGATTTATAATAAAAGGATTTAATTAGTAAAAGGAATAGGAATAGGATTAAAGAAAGGAAGGACCTTTTTATTCATGTATTTTTTGTATTGGCTGTCTTCGAGGAGTTCATTAAGGAACTTAAGGCATTGGATTGTTTGGATCTTCTTCTACAGGAACAATTTCATAGAAGTTTGATTCTGCAAATAGCGCATCTATATGTGCAAAAATATTATGCTTAACAAGTATTATACTTAAACAAATATGACATGCATTAAACTATATATTATTTAAAAGTAAAAGGTCATATTTTTTTTTATTTAGTTACAATTATTTCATTCACTGATAAGATATTTTATACAGTTTGTATTACATATGATTTGTTGCCAATGAATGACTAACCCAAGCTATCATAGATTATCAATCACATAAAAATAAATGTATTGGTAAATATATATAAGAAACGTATATAAGAAATTTATCGTCATTAGGTACACTAATATATCCTATCTAGTTTTACTAGTTTCACTAACAGGTTTTGCTAGCAAATAAAATAAATCCTTACCACATACGAGATCAGACCAAATTCTGGAGCACATGTTACAAAGTTGCTCTTTAAGACCAGACTAAAACCTTACGCGAGAGTCGACGGATTTATACCTGTGGACGGTGGCCTCGGAGATTGCGGTGTGCCGACGTCGGAGGGCTTGTAGTGTTCGACATCCTCGCACAGCTCGTCAGCGAGAAAAATTTCGCGGTCGTCCAAGCACACGTCGCCGTCGTCGCTGGAATAACAATTTCAGCGATAAAGTACTGATGAATTTTTAATGGACGTAGAAAAATATGTTACGAAATAAAAAAAGGAAAAAAGCCACTCTCCTCGCGCATACCTCTCGGAACTCGCCGAGCTCGGTGGTTCGAACGGGGGTTGCATCTTAGCTGCCATATTCCGTTGACTCTGCTGATCTCTCGGAGTTCGTCACCACCGGCCGACAACGTGCACGTCGCAGACGATCACCTGCGGTCTACTGCGTTGTACGTCAGCACCACGCTGCGCGCCGGACATACGTACATACGGTGCACGTCGTAACGCACAGAAATGTTTCGCATGCGGTCAGTGTTCCCGAATCGTGGGAAAGACCCCACCATCATTCGATCATCTTGCAGTTTTTCCGCGCGCGTGCGTACGAACGACCACGTGACGGTCTCGTCAGTACCGGGTCTAGAAGCGCATCTTTAAGCCTTGTGTTCACGATGCCAGAAATCGCTCCAAGAAAGAATTAAACATATCGCATTTGAACAATTCGGCAAATTAATTTCACTTAATTTAATGACTAAATTCGGAACGATTTCTAACATTGTGGACATAAAGCTTCAGCAATAATATTTTTAGGTCTTTTATTGCCATTTTCCATAGTTCAGATTATTTCACAATTTTTTGTTTGGCAGAATATTGATAAAATTTCCTGCAATTATCTGCAAAGTAATATGAAACTTATAAATAACGAAAACAAAATTATATCTTTGCGTCCACTGCTTTATTGCATGCTTCTTAATTTTTATTATAAAATTAAAAAAAACCGTAGAAATATCAAAAATATTTTAAACGACAATATATGATAAATAAATAAATTATAAATAAATAATAAATAAAAAATTTTATAACTTCGTTAACGTTTCCTGTCTTTTCATCATAACGGGCGTAACGACAACCACTTATCGCAGTGAAATATGTACGTGACTGAAGAACTGAGCGCGTTGTTAAAATCTGCGCATGCGTGGGATTTTTTTGAGGGAACCGGCCACGCGCAGCAGTGTCGATGCAAGAAATCGCGCGCATGCGGACCTCGCTATAGAACATATGTCTGACTCACGCGAAGTCTCAGCCTCGGTCGCCTCCGTACGGCTATTCAGCTCTGCAAAATCAATTCTGATTACGCATTCTTATACAATATTACATAATTTAAATTTATATTTTTAAGGATGCGTGAGTCATTTCTCAAAACATTAAGAAAATTGTGAAAAAATTACAGATTGTTTTGAAAGCAGTAGAACAAATTTCTTATCTGAATAAAAAATAATTTTAATAAGAAAGTAGGCATGTGCTCTAATAAGATAATGAAATAAGAAATAATGAAAAAATCTGAATTTTTGTTTAAGTATTTTAAATATTGCATCTTAAACTATTGCTGGTTATATCTAGACTATATTCTGGAAAAAAATTGTAAATTTTAAAAATATTAAGAATATTGTAGAAATATCGAAAAATCGTTTTTCCTTGAATCTCTTTTTTCAAAGATTATTCAATTTTGATTATTGCAAATTGATTTCGTAGGTTTTCGTTCTTTTTTACAAGACCTTTTCTTTGACTCTCTTCATCTCCAACATTTGAGCACGCGTAGACGTGCGATGACAATAAATACATCAGAGGCAGTGACGTAGGGGAGGCTGGGGGCAAGTTTCCGCCCACGTGGGCTAGATTGGCTATCTTTGGCATGTATGTTTGCGAAAGAGAAGCGTGAGACCAAGGAGACCAACGCTTCGAATATTGTAGCTGCGTGCTGCAAGAAAAACGTTCCTTTGTTGGCTTTCGCTTTTAATAAGACGCAAATGCATGCATCTTGAGTGTTCGGTATGCGAAATTGATAAGAAACATGCATGAGAATCAAGTAACCTGCAACTTCATATCTATGTTACGCTCATATCGTATGTAATGGCAATTATTGAGGATAGAAAAGGAAATATTTTAACGTACAGGCACTAAAATTAAAAATAAAACAAAATTCGTACGAAATAAAATTATAAATAAAATAAAATTTTTGTGAAAGAAAATTATAAAATTCGATTAAAACGCACGTGTTTTATGTAATAAGTTAATAACACACGAAACTGCATGTGTATCGAGGCATGTATCATATATCTTCCTTTATACGCATAAATTTATTCGTTAATTGCGTGTGTGGATCTATTACCGCAAAATAAATCAATTTTTTAAATGTAGTAAAAAGCAATTTGATTGTGTATTGGAAATTCAAGAATGACGTTAATGATTACATCATGTCGATGTGAATACATAACGCATACACAAGAGAGACACGTGTAAATCCAATTTTTTTATTGGAAACATGAGATGTTAGCAATATTTCCCGGATCTCGGTTATTTCTGATATTATTATAATGCCTACGTAACATCTCTAAAAAAAATCGTTTTTAACATTCAAGCTAAAGTTAATATTCAAGAAAAGTTATTCATCAAGCAAATTTTAATATGTCCAAGGAAAACGCAACAATTTATCATGGAATGGAATGTGCCGCTGACGGAATAGAACTTAAAAGAGCTAGCAATCTTACCAACTTCGATTTAAAAAAAATCAAACTGGTTAAATTTATAAATTGCCAACTGCAAAACTTAAAACTGATCGTTCCTAAACAACTTTTCAATTATTTTAAGTGAAAATCATTCAATTATAAGAAACACTTGTTTATTCACTGCATTCCTGGATGCAAGCCATTAACTATAGTTTACATAGATGACATGTAAAAAAAAAAATAGTTTACATTGTATACGCGTAATGCAGATAATTTGTATTTTACGCATAAGCGTCTGAATAAAATTTTAGAACAAGAAATCGCCCATTCCCTTTATTGGCGAGGCGTGCGATCAGCGAAGAGAGAGTAACCCTTTGCGATAAGAGGTGGGATCATGTTGCAAAAGGATACTTCTCTGCAGTTTCAAACTGCTGCAGTTGAGAGTGTTGAGACATCGCGCGATGCAGCGGAGAATAGTCGCGCCGCACACTCATTCAGCCGGTAATACTGGATCGCTGCTCGATCTCGCGTTGTCGAGCGCGAAGTAGTGAACGCCGCACGCACATATAGGGAGTAGGAAGAAGAGCGAGAGAGCAAGAGAGAGAGAGAGAGAGAGAGAAAGAGTGAGTGAGTGAGTGAGTGAGAGAGGGAGGGAGGGAGGGAGAGAGGGAGAACGAAAGAGGGAGAAAGAGAGAGCGTGCCGAAAGTCACCCCGCGTTCACCCCCGATGGCTTCTGCGTCGTGTTGACTCCGTCGTCGCGTGACGTCGCGTCGTCGTCTTTTAATAGTCCGCCGCCTCTTCGCGACCGGTTCGTCCGTATGATACGACACGATACGTCTACACGTATACGTACGTCGCAGCTCGTCGGGAGACGCGCCCTCGTTCGACCTTGAACGACTATAACCGGTGCGTAACGTTCGATGTACGGAGGAGCATCGTCGCTGCTGATCGCAATAACCAACCGACCGCGAGTCACCGCAGCTCCGCCGCCGCCGCCGCCGTAGGCCCGTGCTGTTGCTCGTTTTACTCTGTTTACCTCCTCCACCTCAGCGCTTGTTCCTCGACGCGGGACAGCCTCGGCGACGAAATGGCGAAGAAGACATACGATCTGTTGTTCAAGCTGCTGCTCATCGGCGACTCCGGCGTCGGCAAGACTTGCATACTCTTTCGTTTCTCGGACGATGCATTCTCCACCACGTTCATTTCGACGATAGGTAAGAGAGAAAGAGAGAGAGAGAGAGAGCGCGTGAGCGAAAGAAAAAGTGGGAAACGAGATCGGAAAGGCCGGTAGAGAATCGTGGAGGCTTCTTCGTTAGCAACGACGAACTTGGCTCGCATTCTCCTCCCGGCGATTAGGTTAGAAACGCGGCGCTTCGATTGAAAAAGACCGTCGCGCCTCGTTCTCCGTAAAATCCGATCGAGCCGACCATCGCCGCGGCTTCGTTTCCGTGTGCGAGAGTCACTCACGTGCGTGCGTACGTGCGTGCGTGCGCGCGCGCGCGTTTGTATGCACACGCATACGCACGCACGGCAATCGAGGGTGCAATTACCAACATGTTTTTTTCCAAGAGAAAAAAAAGTGATCGTTGTACTTTGTTTCTGCGAGACTTTAGCCGCGTCACACATCCGTTCGTTTAGCATAAATACATATTGCATTAGTTACAAAAAAGATATTTAAGTAAGTTTATAGATGATATACAAGTTGCACTTTGCATATATAAAAGTTCACTTAATGGAAATAAAAAATAATGAGTGTAAATTAATAGAATACATAAGGAGGCAAGGAAAAAGATTATACTTTCCTTAATTAATGTGTCATCGTAATGATAACGACTGCATATAATATTTAGACTTTTTCATATATCCAAAATATTTTATTCTTTTCTTTAATGGAATGAGAATAAGTTTTTTTTTACAGGTATTGATTTCAAAATTAAAACAGTGGAATTAAGAGGAAAGAAAATCAAATTACAGATATGGTGAGTTATCAGGGATGTTTTTAGAATTATCTATGTACTTATCTATGGGTGTGTTTTTTTATCTGTAGGGACACAGCTGGGCAAGAGAGATTTCACACTATTACAACGTCGTATTACAGAGGGGCTATGGGGATTATGCTTGTTTATGATATTACTAACGAAAAGACGTTCGAAAACATTGTGAAATGGTTGAGAAATATTGACGAAGTAAGTATAGTTTACTTTAAACATTTAGAAATTTATTTATGTAACTTTTTTAAAACAAATGATTGCCATATATATTTTCTGCAGCACGCTAATGAAGATGTGGAGAAAATGATATTAGGAAATAAGAGTGATATGGAAGAAAGACGCGTTGTCAGCACAGAGAAGGGAGAAGCGGTAAATGTTTTATATAGATACTATTTTTAACAGGGTTGGGCATTTACATGTAAAATATAAATAATTTATATTACGTTTATACAATGTGAATTATGCTTTATGTGGTATTTATGTAAACAATAATCAATGGATCATGGAAGTCAGATTTCATCAAAAATAGCAAAAATTATGTTACATTTTTTATTTTTAAAATTATATATTTTTTTTATCAATGCTAAAGTCACATATTAATAATTTTATAATTGAATTATCTTCTGTATTGGATTAGCCAATAATTTACATTACTTATATTGTCTATATGAAAAAGATTCGTGTATATAAATATAACGTAAACAATACGTAAATAATCCATATAAACGTAATCTTGAAATTTATAGCACAACCCTGATTCTTAGCACATTATGAATGTAATTAACTTGTTAAAAACACATTTTCTTTAAACAAAAATTTTTTTTCTTATACAGATAGCGAGAGAACATGGCATTAGATTTATGGAAACGTCCGCAAAAGCGAATATTAATATCGATCGAGCATTTAGCGAACTAGCGGAAGCAATACTGGACAAAACTCACGGCAAGGAACCACAAGATGCGCCCGACAGAGTGACGGTCGATCGAAGGGTAGAGAGAAGTTCGAATCGGTGCTGCTAATTTTATATATTATTTATTTTAACGGCGCATAACGAACTATATATCAGCTCGTGCCACACTTGGGATAGATCCCTCGATATAGGATTTAGAGCGTAATTTAAAGCATATAATAACATAAACACTTCACGACACTGCCTGGATCAGATATAATCTCACTTTTACTCTGATGAAAATACGTTTTTCTATGCTGCAATCGAAACGAAAATGCTGCAAAAAAATTACCGATATGATATTTAAAAAAGATTGTGTTATGTTCTTTAGTTACGTCTATATAAATGTCGATAAATTTATAAAAATACGCGCGCAGTTTTATGCATATATATAATTAAACCTAAAACTGTGGTATGTAAACAAATGTCTCATTAGTTCATACGCGGATGGTAAGAATTAAACGCAGATTTCACTGGTGGACCTTCATGTTTCATGTAAAACATTACATCGGTGCACGAACAAGAACAATTAGGACGTATTGTTTGTTATGAGGCTGCAATTTGTTACCATGTTGAGTGGTGTGAGTATGAGTGTGTCGGCTTTTAATCTTGATAAAACTTTGGACATTGGACGCTTTCCTACGTGAATAATCGCACCATGCTTATTTGTATATTAAGTTAGGGAAAACTTAAATACCAAAAGCTTCTACCGTTTTGTGTACGGCCGATTTACTATAAATATAAATATTCGCAATTTCGAACTAGTTGTTTTCATTTCTCAATACACACATGCGCAGACACATATATGTACTTTACATATATTCTCTAGGGAATGAGTCTGCATATTTGCTAATGAAAAATTACAGACAAATAGAATCGTAAATATATGTAGATACACAATAATAATTATATACAGATATGCATTAAAAGTAGTAATAGTGTATGTATGTGTGTAATATATATATATATATATATATATATATATATATATATATATATATATATATGTAATATATATATACACACGCAATTATGCATATAATACAAATTAAATTTCTGATTTTTTTCAAAGACATTAGATAAAAGCTGGTAATGGATATCCCAATTATTTCTCTTGTCATATCAGAAATGACGTTACAGAATTGCTCCGTTACGTAATTTTACATGGAAATAATCTTATCACCAACAATAGTATTAACATATTTGTCAAAAAAGAGAGTTGCAACATATAAGTACACAGTGGAATCGAAAGAAAGGTTATAAATATCAGAGAAGTAAATTGTTTTATTATTCAAATTTGAACAAAGAATAAACACAATCTCAACTTTTTATATATATATGTATGTATATGTAGGCAACAAGATATAAGCGTCTCTTAAAGTTGCCTGGAGTTACATATAGTCAAGTCCAAATATAACTAATGCTGGTTTTTATTACACTATGACATATATTTATAACAATTATATATTAATAATTGGTTTTACGTACTTTTAATTAGACATATACACTCATTGATCACATTGGAAAAATCTAAGTCTCTTAAAGGAATAAAAGAAAAAACGATGCTGTAAAGTTGACCATTGCTTTTTATAATAAAACAGTTCTGGTGGTAATTACTCAAAATGATACAAAGAAAAAAAAACACTGAACATTGTTATAACAATAATAATAATAATAATAATAATAATAATACCCACACTATTCTACACATTAGCAGTTAGAAGAATTTATATTTGGTTTTCTCCCGAAAATAACAGGAAATGCTTTGCTGTATTATGCCTTATGGAACTAGACAGAAGGCTTTGAATACAAGCGTGCTGTTTGTGTATATTAATCTTTGAAAATTTGTAAAAGCTATCTTCGTAGAAATTAAAGTCTTGCCAATATCCCTTCTTCATACTTCATTGTTTATTCGCCTACAGTGTGCTCTCTGGACAATAACTGCGGAGAGCCAGAGCAGGACGGCGGTAAGTAGACACTGACTGTGTATTTCTTAGTAATTATAACACAAGTCAAAAAAATATTATAATTGACATCAATTAGTCTCGCGTAGCGCCAATGATAGTTAAAATGTATAGGAAGATGTTGATTACATCCAGATACAGACTCAACGCGGCGAAGATATACTCTTCTGGTGAGACAGAATATTTATGTTTTCCGCCGATCATCATTTGCGTGTCATAAATCAGATATAGAGAGAATATCAGCGCACCGAGCGAGGCATAAACTAAAGTAATAACTTTTCCGTGCCAGAATATCGTAATTATACCGAAAATCATTAAAATGAGCACAGCGACGAATAAGACACTGTGCAATCCGGTAAAATCGATTTTTGTTTGAAATGCAAATATCGTCAATCCTAGACAAACTGCTGCTGTAATTCCAACGGCCAGCATGACCTGCAAAAGTACTTCTATGTAGATATGCCAAGTTTGTTACTTATATAATGACGTAGTACATAATAAGTTATTTTAGTACATAATAAGTTACATAATAAGTTATGCTCATGTAACGTCAAAATTAAAATCATTTTGGTCAACTTACTTCCTGAGATTGATACGTTGATGCAGCTGTAGCTAGCAAGAAAGCTTCCGCAATTGTAAATAAGAACAAAAATATGAAATTCATCGGAGCCTTGCGTCTCACACTGGTACAGCAAGCCATGCATATGATCAGAACGATAGTCATGGCGAAAGCAATCCAAAATACTTCTCTGTGACTCTGAACCCATCGCTGTGTCGGTTGATGATAAAGGAACAGAGAAATCATCCCGAGTGTGATAACCAACTGACACATGAGAATGCTGTAGACTTTTCTATAAAAAAAAAAAAAAAAATTATATACATATATATTCATTTCTTAAAACCTATTGAATTTTAAGAGCCTGATAATTACCTAATGAAGCCATTTCTAATAGTTTTGTCATTGAACTCAAATCCTTTGACTTCATCCTGCATAGGATCTTCCCCATAACCAGACCCGTACATTCCTGGGTGACCTTGTGGAGGTATTCCTCCAAATTCTGGATTAACTGGTGGTGGTGCTTCACCGTACGGCGGGGCACCCGGTGGTATAAATCCTGGTCCTACAACAAAAAATAGTAACACAACTTGATAAATAAATTATTGCGATAATTTCGTGAATTAACATTAGAAGCACCATGTTTTATTCACTAGACAACTAAGCGAATTATTATGAAAATAAAGAAAATAATGAAAAATCAAACTTTTTGTCAAGATAAAGGAAATAATTGATAAAAAAATAAGAAAAATTTAGAATGTTATATTTTGCACAAGAAATAGGATGTTAAGAGTATTCTAATTTGGAGAACCGTTTTTAAAGACTTTTTACGAATTTTTTAATCAAAATTGAAAATACCTAGAATATTGGTTTTATATATACGAGTTTATTACTTTTTTATCTTTACAAAAAATGAACTTTTAGTTCTTATTATTAATAAAATCAAAACATTGATTTATAAACAAAAATTACAAAAAATTTTATTTATACCATCCCAGGAAATGCATCCCTTATGCTGATTGAAATCTCGCTTTCTCTCTCAACAATCCAAGATTTATTTTAATTTATATAAAATATTAATTATAAAGTGATTACTATTGAAATTAGGAATATATAATTTATCACAATGTCGAGCAAAATAACAATCAACTAAAGATAAAGAACGATACTTCATTAATTTTTTCAATTTTTGCAAGTAGTAAAACAAATTTTTTTCAATATTTCTAATAAACTTTTCAAAAAAATGGTTTCAACCATAACCACAGATATTACTAATATTTTGTTTGAAGACAGAATTTGATCGGCTTAATAATTTCCGAGAAATGCCTAAGACAAGATTAAAAAACATGAATTTTGCGAAAAACTCATTTAAATGTTTAAAAAAGATTTAGATAAAGAAAAAGAATAAATTATCTTATTCTGCTATATCAGAGTCATATATTCGTCTTTCTTGAGGGAAGGTTTCGTTACGTTTTGATGAGCATGTATAACGTTAATAAGATTATACAACGCTCGGTACTTAGAATGACTGTCAAGCATTTGTTGATTCAAAGAAATGCGTGTTGAGATAAGTACAGATATTCATTCGAATTATCATCATGTATTTGACTCAAATAATATTTGAATCAAATAATTCATAAACAACTAAACGCATTTAGTTCAGTTAACAACTTTTTTTTCTCAGTGTAATTTCGTATTCGATCTTATAATTTCCATCACTTATAGAATGATTGAAATCCTTCGTTGAAAATGTTTTTAAATAGTGTTTTGTCCCATTTGCAATACATACGTTTTGCAAATCTTCATACGGATGTACACTCCGTTGCTACTTTGGGTATATGATCGTTTTAATAAAGCATTTGCAGTGAAATCTTCACATGTAAGATGAGTTTGTTAATTCATCAATTGATTCATCGATGAATTAAAGAACTCGCCTATATTTGTTTTACTACTATTAATACTGTGCTATCTAGTAGTGCTTTTTCACAAATGCTTGTAATATGCACTCAGCCCTTACGCCGCATTCCTCAAACGTGAAAAAACATCATCAGACTGTTTGGATTTTATTAAATTGCTTTGTAAGCTTGTACTTTAAAGAGAAACAATTTTGATTAAAAAATTATAAAAAAAGAAAATCGATTTTTTAACTCGCCAAACTAAAATATCTCCTTAATTTAAAGAATAGAAATTGTTAGTAATGCTGTTAGGTACTTTCTAATGTTAAATAACATTCTCTTGTATCTACCTGGTGGGTTTCCACCGGAGTAAGGTGGAGGATATCCTGGAACTTGCTGAGGATACGGATAACCTTCCTGTGGTGGTGGATACCCAGGATTTTGTTGAGGATACGGGTATGGACCTGCACAATCAAATGTGAGAAACATAAATATCAATGTTATAATATAATATGCATGAAACCTCGATAAGCAGTAAGGCTTATTAAGCACAATTTGAGGAACTCTGTGCAGTAACAGCAGCCACTATTTTTACATACATAGTGCGTGTTTTATGCTTTTTGTAAAATGAAGTTTCAGGACTGTGTATGTGTATGTATATGTATACATGTGTGTGTATGTATGTGTGTGTGTGTGTGTGTGTGTGTGTGCAGTAGGCTTTTTGACGCCACACTAATTATATTTAACACAATCTGCTGCAATGTATATGAATATATGAATTAATTATAGAGGCATGTTGATGACAATTGGTACTTTGGCATGTTACTGTAAGTTTTATTAATAATTTTCGTTTCAAGAGTATTGTGGACTAAAAATAATCAGTATATTAACAGTGTACTTTCAAATGAGTGATATGATATATCCGTTCAAGTAAATGATTACATTAACTGCTGACTGAACGGTCTTTAGCATGGACTCCGAATATAACATAGTTAAAATAATGAAATACAGTAATGTGGAAAATATATTAAAAAACAGAAGGAAAAAGATCAGAACCTTGTTGCCCTGGATAGAACCCCGCACCAGGTGCTTGCCAAGTTGTCATCTTTTGGTTTTGTTTTAGCTGAAAAAAAACCTATTATTATAACTAGGCCTCCTTTGAGGAACAAAAAAGGAACATCAATGGAAAAACTCCGATCAACAAATACGCATCGGCAACCTTAGAGATGTTTAATATATAAAATTATCAAAATAAATTTACTCTTCACTTGTCTTTACGTCAACATTATACATTCATATCAAACCGTCATTTAAACAAACACAATTAGTGAATCACTTCGATAAAAATAATAAGAGATATAAATGAATCAATTTCAATTAATGATTCAAATTTCATTAAAAGATACATTTTATGTATTTTCTTCAATTGTTATTATAATTTGCAATTTTACCTCAAAAATCTTATATCTGTTATAGTTTATAATACTTATTATTTTCCTAAATGAAACGTGCTTATAAGTGTAAAAAATTATAGACACAGTGTTAGGAACACAATAGTTAAAGAGGTTAGTGTTTCACATTTCTTGCTCGAGGAGTCATGGATAAATACCTGAAAAAAAAATGTATATTTGTTCTACTAACAATAACTGTAGGACCTCTGACTCATACATGATTATAATTTATAAAAGATCTAGAATATCTTGCAACTGTACACATATTATCTTTCAGTTCTGATTAATTTTATCTCCCTTATTAATCGGACTGGGTATATTACTTTTTAATTAAACTAAAATGCTAATAGCATATAAAAATAATTTAGTTACATTAAAAATTATATAAACAAAAAAAACTAATTCACTTAAGTTATGTTAGATAGAGATCAGACAAGATAAACTTAAGATTAGATAAACTTAAACAAAAAGTTAATTTACTTAATGAAAAGAATTATTTATGCTAAATTATAATTTATGCTAAAGTCATAATTTCATAAAGTTAGATTAGTCAAAACAATTATAATATGGATCATCAAATAAGTTTAATTCTTTATTTCTAAATTAAATTTATGAAATAATAAAAAAAATTTGTTTACGTGAGACTGGTATCTTTTCTTTTAAAATTGTTTCCTTTCTTGTACAAATAATTTTTTAGCTTGAGAAAGAAGTCAAGAAGTTAAAGTTTATACGTTTTAAAAATAACTAAGTTAAACAATAAATCTTTTAAAATTTATTATGTTAAAGGTTATTAATTTTTTCAAGTTACTATACCCAATCTTGCTTATTAAGAAGAGAAATAAAGAGTGACATAACATCATCTACTATTATAATCAACTAATTATTCATAATTAGAATGAAAATTTTGACAATGACAATCATTAAAGAAACAAAAACTATTTGCCAATTAATTTTAACACATTATTATCTTGTAACATTGGAAATAATATATTAGTAGATAAAGACATAAAATAAATTATTCCAATTACACAACATAAATGAATATTACTTAATATTATTAGTATTATTTATTATTATTAGGAATATTAATTTGTGTTAGCCGTCTGTCTCTAAAAGAGAAAAAGGACTAATACATTGCAAACATATAAGCCATACTTATCACTTAAAAGGTTATGCTTTGCAGCAAGCAGCAGCTTAATGTTTGTGACAATTGCGCAGAGGCACAGGTTTCGCACGGTTATTCGCGAAAACGCAATTATGCTAGCAAAATGAAAAATATAAATTACCGAATACAAGGGGCGTACGCCTTCTCCTCTTTCTTCGTCGTTATAAACTATACTGAACTATATACATGGTTTTTAGATAACAGGCGATATCTTGACGTGGTAATCGCATTCATCGTTATTAACACGTTGATTGCAGAATCGAAATGTATCTCTCGTAGTCTTTCCTTATTTTTACTCTAGATTACATGCCGATTCCAATTAACAGGTATTTGTTTTGCGGCAATCGCATATAATAATCGTAATTGACAACAATCTATATTTATACTGTTAACTTCCTGGAAAAAATTTAACGCATTATGTGCGCGCGCGCGCGCGCACACACGTAAGTGTGTATACATGTGAAGACGTCAATTCGCGCGTGTATACACCTAGTATTACTCATCGCTGCATCAATTCGGTGAAGTGGATGCAACGATTATCGAATGTTATCTAAACAAAAGAAAGACCCTCGAGGATTCGAACACATTTCGAATGGATGACGCGGCGCTACACAGTCTAACTAGATCGATTTTCCGCGACAAGGCAAGGTCACGCATATAATCAAGTGGTAATCTATCGTGATTACAGTGGCCGGTTGCACGGTGGGTTGGCGTTTCCTTCGCGAGCTCGCACGCGACGACGACGTCGCGAATCAAAAGGACGACTCGCGCGACTCGCTCGCGAGGCGTTCCGGCCGCTCGCGAGAGGCCGGAAGGAACGCGAGAGTCGCGCGAGGTAAATACATATACATACGTCTATTCGATGCGTCACCCGTCGTCCTTTCTGGAAATAGTCGCAATCGATAACCCGCCGTGCCCCCCGAATAATGCGATGCGGATTGATGTGTATTTACCTCGTTTCACACGCGCGGGCCCTAGTTACTCGCCGCCGTCGTTTCCCCGGTCAACAGCAGCTGTGACACACATACACACACGTTAGACGTGTCTCGCGATAGTCGCGGTCGCCGCTTAATTTGGCCGGACAACGCAGTCGCACGCAACACACCTCACGCGCCGTTACGAACACCCGATAAACTACTAACCCAGGTTCACGCGTTTCAAGTGAAGTACGACGTCGAATGTCGAATGACGCGAAGTAGGCCGACATACGCGGTCGTCTGGGGAGTGTCGTGTCGAGCGCTTGCGTGTTGCGCGCGTCTTCGCCCACGTTTCCCGCACGAAAAGTTCCTGGCCGATCGTTTCCGGTCAGCTTTTCTTTTCCGCAAACCGTAGATACCGACATACCGACAACCGACAACGCCGATTGCGCGCGAGAAACGATGAAACTTTGAACCGCGATGAAAATGCTTAAGGCCATTGCACGAAAAAAAAGTTTTTGGTCGTAACCGTAATGCTGATGTTGTCATCGTTCTTTGTAGAACGAGACGTAAAGCGTTTAAATTTGACGTGACATAACATGACGTGTGCATTGAAGTGAGACAGAAAAAGAACGTAAACCGTCTTTTGTTTTCATTTCTTTCTACGCGATATCGTAATATGTATAGCAAAGCAAAATATTAGTTAATTTAAAATAAGAATTAAATTTTTCATTTGGCACAAGTAGAAATTGGTTAAATTATATTTACACAAAATAATATGTAAAAAATCATTAAAGTTATTAAAAGGAAAATATACATATTCCGACAAGAGATAACGAAAATTGAAATATACATCATAAAGTTTATCGAAAATGTTATTACTATTTATATAGTCAAAGGTTATTACAATTTTGCAAGAGTACGACAAAATTTCACTAGCTTCGTTCAGATGGCTCTGACTTCGACCAATAATAAAGGCATTTGTACCGCCCACGTGCGTGATACGGTTATGTTTGCTATGAGCGTATCAAGCGCAATCAATTGAAATTAAATTTAATTATATAGGAACAAATATTCAAAGATGGCCTCGCATCGTATACATAACGTAAGATTTTACAATCTAGAATCAAAGTCGGTGACCTGTTTGTCTTATGAATCAAAAACGAAGAAATTAGCACTCGCAAGGTTAGATAGCACGTATCTATGACTGTATATTTAATGTTTATGTAGTGAACTCATTGTCTTTATACATGCCCGAAATTTTTACGATTACTTCCTAATTCTTTTTTTTTCTTTCTGAAGGAATAACAACTCTATAGAAGTTTGGAATGTGGAGAACGCCCCATTTGTTGAGTGCACCATAGCTGGTCATGCCGAAAACTCGGTGGAAAGTATACTCTGGATTGATTCCAGACTGTTTTCGACAGGTCTTCATGGTGCGGTAGTCGAATACGACTTACAAACGCTGAGTATCAAGCACGAAGTCATGGTGATAGGAGGAGCAGCTTGGTGCATGGATGTGAATCAAACGAAAACTCGCCTGGCTGTTGGCACGGAGGATGGATATATCAATACTTTTACCGTGCATAAAGATAAACTGATTTTTGAGAGAATATTTGATAAACAGAAAGGTAGAATAATGTGTATTAAGTGGGATAACACAGGTGAAATGGTTTATACAGGTTCCACAGACACCATTAGGGTCTGGAGTGCCATGTCTGGACATGCGATACATAAAATGACAACTTGTAGAAGTAATATTAAGAAAGACACGATAGTTTGGTGCCTCGCAGTTACCGACGACAATATAATAATATCTGGTGACTCTCAGGGTTTCTTGTGCTTCTGGGATCCTCAAATGGGAGTCCTAATAGAGTCTCACGAAAGTCATACGGCTGATATATTAGCTGTTACTTTGTCGCATGACATGAACGTGGTATATTGCACGGGCGTAGACCCAGTTGTGAGAAGCTTCTGCAAAATCACATTAAAATCAAGCGGAAGGCCTCAGTGGGTAAAAGGAATCGAGAGGAGGTTACACGTTCACGATGTCAGAGCGCTTGTAGAAGCTAATGGGAAACTCTATTCAGCCGGGGTAGATGGATACCTCGCTGTGTCGAGTTACCCACCAAAAAATCTCGTAAAGTATCCTCCGCTACTCCAACCACCCTGTGCCACAATTTGTCGAAAATCTCGATGTATCTTGTTACGATATACAAACTATCTGGAGCTGTGGAGGCTTGGTTCAGCCACTAAGGAACCTCCGGAATTAGTACGCTCCTCCATGCTGCATCAATTAGATGAAGAACCTATGAAACTGCTGCAGTTACAAACAAAGGGTGATGAGAGCATCATCTCTTACGCCGTTAACAAGGACTCCAAAACAATCGTGTACTCAACGGACACTCACGTTAGAGTTTTCAACTTTGACGTGATGGAAGGAGATGCTCAGCTATCTAGAAACGATACCGATCTATCAATGAAGCGAATACAGAAGATGCTATTCAGTCCAAATGGCAAGTTATTCATCGCCATTAACAACGACGGCAGCGAGAGTACCATAACAGTGTTCAAAGTAGACAAGAAGAGCTTAAGTCTGATCGGATCGTTTCAGACGACGAAGGAGTCTATTAAAAATGTCAGTCTTGTGTGCTTCTCTCCGGATAGCAAGTATCTCGTATGCACGGACCGGCAACGTGGAGTCGCCGTGTACTTTATCGGCGACGGCATAACGGCGGAATCGCTTAAAGCATGGCAATTGCCTAAGTACAGTTGCCCAGCGACGGCGATAGCCGTGCAGAAAAGTACGCTCAATTTGGTCATAGCATATTCCGATCATAAGGTAAATACAGCACACTATATGTATGGTACAACGATATGAGTCCTGCTCACAAGAAAATAAGATTAGATATTAATAAAATATAAATAAAATTCAAAAGGTAATAAACTGTAGGACTTCATATAAAGTTTATAAAGTTTGTATGAACGGATAATTCAATAACGGGATTATAGAGGCGATTACGTGCGATTACGTGTAACGTCATTACGTAAAAATAAAATTGCAGTAGCAGTTAACAGTAAACTGCGAATTTTTACTGTCGTAGGTCATGAACGTTGTGCAGTATTTTATAGTGCATATTCGAGTCAGTTATTACGTATAGGATGAATAACACGCGCGCATGTTAGGCTCTATGCACAATAGTGAAATATTAGGAATAGGAATTACAATTTTAAAATCAGTTTTCTTAATGAATATTAAACGCAATATACAATGGATATAAATAAAACGTAAGATACAAATGTGTTGTACAAGATACAACATAACTTATTTATTTGTCATGTTCATTGAGGAAACTAATTCTAAAATTTTAATTCCTATTTCTAATATTTCACTATTGTGCGCAGAGCCTAACACGCGCGCGTGTTACTCATCCTATATGTTGACATTAAAGTAAAATACTGCACAACATTAATGATCTGCGACAGTAAAAATTCATAATTTACTGTTAACTGCTACTGCAATTTTATTTTTACGCGATGACGTAATCGCCTCTATAATCCCGTTATTGAATTATCCGTTCATATAAGCTTTACGAACTTTATGAAGTTCTACAGTTTATTACCTTTTGATACGGGCAATATTAAATTTTTTAAGACGTGTACAATAAAGCATGTTAAATAATCGATCTAAATTCAAACAGCAATGCCAAAATTAATATCCTGAACGGGAGCACAATCAGTGATGTTAATGTTTCAAGAAATTAAGATATTCTTGTTACTGATATTTATGCAAATCGATTTTCAGATCGTTGAATACAATATTCCTACGAACAACTACACCGAGTTTTCTAATAATCTACAAAGTCGGTTGTCAAAGCAATGGTTAGCACGTCCATTCCCGATAACAAACATCATGTTCGATTCGCACAACAAGGATATCATAATCATGCAGGACGATTCGAGCGTGTATATCATCAATAAAAGTAGCGAATTATCAGAAAAAGAAATAAAGATTCCTAAGCGAGAGAATGGAGAAAGTGCAGAAGATAGCAATTCAATTTCCAGCTCACAGTCTCAACATATGTTTCAAGTTGTCAAAAAATACAAGGTAATATTGCTAATTATAAAAAAATATGTTTTAAACAATTGATAATGGAAGATTGAGAAAGGAAAAAATTATGATTTTAATATTTACAGCATCTCGTTTACTTAAATTGGTTGAACGACGAAGAGTTGGTTGCGATTGAAGTGAATCCTACTTCACTGTTGGAGAAATTACCTCCCACACTAAAACAAAAATTCTTTGGCATGTAAATATTGTATATATGAAATAATAACAATAATAACAATAATAAATTTATATCCTATTTCTACATTAAAATTTGTGACTTATGTGTAGAGTCTGTTATTTCGTTACATCAATATTATTTTCAATAGATCCGAGTATATACACAAGTCTGTTTTAATTTTTTATAATAATTCAATTTATTTCTTTTATCTTAATAATGACCAAAGTAGAAAATATCGGTTTTCATTACGTAACTTAATGTCTATAAATCCCATAGGTAATTTGAGTAAATAGTCTGGAAGTGAAGTGGGGTTAAATAGACAAAAACGTTTATCAGATTAATTGTTCAGCTGGTATACATAGTCGATTCTTATTTCAAGACTGTCTTAAATAATGCCTTAAGATGCTAATATGGTTCTCTGATTAATTGATAGCATCTTGGTATTTAAAATGATCTTAAATATAAAAATTGATTGTGAATATGAATGCCGACTTTTGTCTATTTAATCCATTTCACTTCTGGCCAGGTTCTCAATGTTTAAAATATTAATAATGTATATTTTACGTGTATACAATGTAAAGTATATTTTACATGTCACTGTAAACAATAATTTTGGAATCGTAGATAATTTAGTTTTTATCAGAAATGGTAAAAATTATATTCCAATTTTCATTTTTAATATTATATATTTTTATTTTATCAATACTAAAAAGATCACAGATAAATTAACAATTTTATAACTTGATTATTTTTTCTATATAGAATTAGACAAATTTGTAATAATTTACATTGTAATCTCTACATGAAAAAGATTTGTATAAATATAACATAAATAATACATGTACATACCTAATTATAATTTTAAAATTTACGGCGCAACCTGTCTGTTTCTGGTCATAGAACGGAAGAGAGCCAAAATCGTGGACATTACCTACGGGATTCACAGACATTGTGGCTACGTAGTTCAGTGTTTACATTTTATGGATTACAGGCTCTAAAATAAAAGGCGTCACAATTAAATTGTGTCTTCTCTCAGACTTCTCTTTGTTAATTAATTATAGTTAAAATAATTTAAATTTACTTTCTATCGCGAAACAGCTACTCATTGGTTCGCGGTTTCGACTTTTTTGATACTTCGAGAATCGTAGCATAATTCTCTTCGATAATTCTCGAATTCATTCTGCAATTGCAACAGAAAGTTTTGTCTTCTCTGGTCGCGAAACGCGTCGCGGTGACTATAAAGTTCAAACTCGTTCCGCATTTCTTGCGAACACTCGTCGAGTGTTGTGTAAAATTGTTTATTACACGATTATTAACAATGGCAATTAAAGCCTCCTGTTTACGTGGAGAGAGAGGAGGGGGGAATTCGTTGAATATATTTTCTTCGCACACATTTCACTGCAATAGCAACAGGCACATAATTATTGCCAGGTGCATATTTTCAAGCTCTGCTCGATCACATTTCTCATAGTAATTCGATCTACTCTTCATTTCTAACATTTATTCAGATGTTTCAAAATAACCTCATAATTATTTTGTCGCTGCTTCGATCAATCGTTATATGGAGATTCGCAAGACGGCTCTTCGATAATTCTCGAACCGTGGTCAGAAACGCGTCGCTGAATCGCCTTCGAATTCGCTCTGCATTTTCCCGCGATCTTTATTGCTAAAAAGACGAATCTCGCGCACGAACAGTTTCGCTCTGTCGTAACGCATTAAATTCTGTGTGAACTTGCTGTCGTATGATTCTGATGACGATAATTCAGTCTGTGATCGGAGTCCACTGACACATTTTTTTTCCGCAACATTTCACTGGGACAACAACAGGCGCATAATTTTTGTCAGGTGCGTACGCTTTTTCGAGCTCTGCTTAACCATATTTCCTACAATAATTTAATCTACTCTTCATTTCTAATATTTATTAAAATATTTTGAATTTACTTTTACTTCGTGAAATAACCATACCATGACCATTTTGTCGCTGCTTTGATTAATCGTTACATGGAGATTCGCAAGATGGCTCTTCGATAGTTTTCGAACCGCGGTCAGTTGAGAAACGTGTCGCGGCAATCGCTGAATCGCACTCGAAATACTCGAATGCGCTCCGCATTTTCCCGCGATCTTTATCGCTAAAATGGCGAATCTCGTGCACAAACAGTTATTACGAGTGTTTCTCTGTTGTGACGCATTAAACGTAGCATGAATTGCTGTTATGTGATTTCGATAATCCGATCTGTGACCGGAGTCCACTGAACACATTTTCTCTTCGCGCATTTCACCGGAATAGCAATTCATTGGGCGCATAATTATTGCCAGGCGCAAGCACGTTTTCGTTCTGCAACTGAATTGCGTCGATTATATTTCTCATAACAATTCGCTATTTCGATCATTTCTATAAGTGGTTAAGGTATTTCGCATTTTATATCTCCGCGAGAAATAGCTACGGCCATTTTGTCACTTCATACGTTCTCGTTGCTTTCAGATTCGCGAGATGGCTCTTGGATAGTTCTCCTACTCCGCGGTCAGTTACGAGACGCGCCGCGGCGATCGCTGAATCGCATTCGAATCTGCTCCGTATTTCTCACGATTTTTTTATTGTCTAAAAGTGTGAGTCTCGCGCGCGAAGTTATCGCGAGTGCTTCTCGTAAAATCGGATTTGCGTCGTAACGCATCGAGTGTGTGAAATTGCTACTATTGTGTTTTCGACGTTCCGCGCTGTATAGAGAGTCTGCTGGGCATGTCCTCTTCCCGCAATTCGATGTACATCGCATTATTACCAGGTACGTGTACATTAATTGAACTAAAATTATTTCTTTATTGCGTAACTCGCTATTTATGTCATTTGAAATTGTTGCTGAAATACTTTGAATTCCACTTCTTTGCGAAGTGTAGCCGCAGCCATTTTGTCGATGCTTCGACCTTTCGATACTTCGAGAATCGCAATATCGTTCGAATGCCGGTCGGTCATGGTATGCAACGAGACGATGTTGCGTTTAGATCGCTCCGTTTCATTCGATCGCTATTTTTCGTAATCGTTATTATCTAAAAATAAATTTTATGCGCGAAAAATTATCGCAAATATTTTTCATAAAATAATACGTGCTAATTTATTAACTCTTTCGGTCATAGCGTATTATATGTAAGACATCATTTTATTTTATTTTTTTAAATTATATTATATAGTATTTATCAATACTTTTTGACTATCTAAAAATTCAATCTTGACTTTTTAGTAATCATTTATTTAATATTGTTAATGTTTTTGTTATATACAAATTAATACTTAAAAAATACTACTTTTTACATGAAATTCATTTGTACCGTGAACTATTTTAGACAAATGCATTTTTTTTTTTAAATAGATACATTAAGGAATAAAATATGATTTTTGCAGATTTTTGGCAGGATCAATTTTCAACAATTTCCAACAAAAAGTTGAAAAAGTGTAATTTGTACGAATAAACGCACATTTGCGGTAACTTGAAAAATGTATACGTTGGGTATTTATGTACAAAGGTTTTTAAGGCTGCTAATTCAAATTTTCTATTAAGATTTTGTATTCAAAACGGTGGATTTAATATGACGGATCAAATAGATTGAATTTTCAAGTATTTTGTCTACCATGTGAGATCTACCATTTGAATTTTAGAAATCTGACAGTGGATTTGATTTCAGTAATTCAAAACCCGTAATAATATGATGTGAAGATCTGCTCACTTCCTAAACTGACTGAAAGAGTTAAAAATTACGCTTGATAATGCGAATTAAATATTACCAAATATATCACGTATACACATTTATAAGTTAAATTGTTTTTCATACTTTATTACGCCTAGCAGTCGCTTAGTTGCTTATCGAATTTTATGTTTTATTAAATAACTGCTGCGATAAAAATTATTCTTTGTTGACGGTATCAATATTTTGAAAATTATCTTTTCTATATTTCGAAAATTGTATTTATACGATGGATAGTATACCATTCATATATAAATCTGAACAATATATTTAAATCTAGTCTATTAATTGTATGTTAATTTTAATTTTTACAATTTTAATGTAAAAATTAAATTTAACATATAATTAATAGACTAAATTTAAATATGTTTTATACAAAAATACTTTTTTATATTTTTTTATTATGACGTTTTTATGAATCAAAGAATTGTTCTTGGTCATTTGACGATTACAAAAATTTGCACAAGATTTTTAGTCTGTTTGACAATGTAATTAATCTCTTTTGAGCTATTTTAATACAATCCAAGAAAATGTCTTTCAAAAACTATTTGTGTAATATTTTAATAATAATATTTTAATAATTAAATATTTTGATGATATTTAATAATGTTTTAATAATTAAATATTTTGATAATATTTAATAATGTTTTAATAATTAAATATTTTGATAATATTTAATAATATTTTAATAATATTTAACATAAAAAATTAAGCATTTAAAAAACATTTTTTTTACAAATCACAAAAATATATTTCTATTTGAGACAGAAAACTCAGAAATACTGCTACAAGTATTAAGCGAAAGGGAAATAATAAAATTGTAATAACGTAAATTATTTTTCTATTTTTATATTCATTAAAAAAACAATGTGAAAAAAGTATATACTGAGAAAAAATATCTTAAAACAAAAAATATTACTTAATATAAAAAAATTATTTACTTGGTGGGTCCTAATAGCTTTTTCACTTATTTGTAGTCAGATCAAAACTTTCTTAATTGAAATATTTATGTAAATAAATGAAGAAATAGTTTTTATCAAGTATTGTTTCAGTTCTAAAAAAAATATTTACTGTTGGATTATTTTTATATTCAAGATAATCAGATTTTTCTAAGTAAATCCAAGAAAATAATTAAGTTTAATAATATTATTAATTCGTTTGTAAAATCATTATTTAAATGTAAAAAATATAAAAATACAAAATTATATATTTAAGATAACATATCTATTTATTTAAAAAGTTATAAATATTTTTACTGAAACAGAGCAAACAAATCTATGCTCGCAAATTATATGCTTTCAAGTAAATGTTTTTGCATTACAGAAAAAATTGTTTCTCAGTGTACATGAATATTTCTATATGATATTAAGACTTCTCTTTCAACCTAGGAAGATAAATTTTTGTTGCACCGCGCGTAATTCTGGGGTATCCGGTGGAGGGTCGATCGTCCATCTCGGCGAGACGTAGAGACGACCCGCGAATTCCAGGTTGTATTCCGCGCGAGATGAACGATGGCCGATCTCGGCGGATGTCGTCCTGGGGAAAGCCGGTGAAGCTTTCAAAGGAATCGGCGAACGTTCGGCCGCGTCTTCCGGCGGGTCACGCTCGAAAGTGTTCGCCGGAAGTCCCGCTTTTCTGCATTCCTCCGCCAGCACCTACGGTCAGTGACACGGCGGGCACATTGAAATTCGTCTGCGGTTCGCCTACTCTTTCTTTCTTTTTTCTTTTTTCTTTTTTTTTATTTCTGTCGTGCGCGACTCGCCAACCGACGGAGTTTTTAAGGTACCTGGTTGAAAAATTGCCCGGTTAGGTGCTCGTACTTCTGCGGCCACGATCGTCGCGACAGGCTTTCGAGGAAGTTGGTTTCCTTGCTGAGATGTTATCGAAATAATTATCTCATTACTTTATACATGTATAAGAATGACTTTACATTACCGTTACTTGAATATCACTAAAATTATTGTATTGCACTTTTACGGCGGACGTATTACCGAATATTATCAGCGGTCACTTTGTTTTTATTAAAGACATCACCGCGTTTCATAGGGATCACCCTCTCGGCCACCTTCTTGCTTTCTTTATCTTGTTTTTCCTCAGACATTTAGACGGATATTTTTTCACGCGACGAATGAAGTCTCCAATATTGAATCTGACCAAAGCGTATGCGCGGTTTGTTCGATACCTCGGATTGTTGCTATAGTTATCCCGCGCGGTAATATTGAAATTCCCGGTTTATTTTCCGAGATAAACATGGCACTTTTTCAACGCTTTCGCGAATCACATCGTGAATGAAATCGGGCGAGTTTTGTAATTCATCGATTGATCAATCGCGTTATGCGCAAATGCAGCTTTTATAGAACAAAATTGCATTTGCGCATAACGCGATTGATCAATCGACGAATTAAAAAACCCGCCCATCTTTGCAATGAAACACGAAGTTCCATACATCAAAAGTGTCTTATGAACAATTTCCAATTTTCGAGTTATATCAAATATCAGCGCAATTTTTTGTTGGCGTCGTAAATTTTCCAATTTTGCTGTATCCAATACGTATCGCGAACTATTCCAGAAGACTATCGAATTCGAAAAGATGAAATGGACGAGAATTTCACGATTTCGATGAAGACCTTGTAAAATCCGTTATCCAGTATAACATTTGTCGTGGTCGCGGTAATTTCGCGGTTACAAAGCCGGTTGAAACGGGGACGAGCATCAGAGTATCTTCTTCGATTGTCGAAACAGGAAATAATCAAGCGAACGACGATAGCATCTATCTAGCCTAGGATACGTCTACATCGACGAAGTCCTCCTAAGTCGACGTTCGAGTGTATGAGGACATACGACCAAAGGATACACTGTGTAGAGCGTATATCGAAGTAAAGAGAAAGAGGGAAAGAGAGAGAGAGAGAGAGTAGAGGGACGCGTTTATGAACAGGAGAGAGACCGAGAGCAAGAGAATGGGTACGCTGCAGAGTGCAATGTACCCAGATTACGACTAATCTGCACCCGAGACCGCTATTCGTAGCGCCTGTAACTTACATCGTTTAAAACATCAGCCCGTTCAACCCCTGACTTCGGCGCCATAGTCTGCGCCTTCATCGCCGTCGCCATTCTCTCCCGTCTCTCCCTCTTTCGATGTCGATCTATCCGTCTAGCCATCCGTCTTCCTTCGTCGTCGCAGCCTGCATCTCCCTTCGATTTATACCCCTGGGAAAATCGCGCCGTCCTCTAGTCCTCCTTCCTTCGTTCCGAAATTCGAAAGTTCATCGCCGTACTCACTCGCTATCCTGGCGCAATTATCTAGTTTGATGCTGAAAATGCAAAGCAACGACATTCCACATAGAATAATATGGATTAATATAACATGAGATGTCGTAAAGATATCTAAATAATTTTAGAAGGGTTGAATAGTAACTAATTCCAAAGTTAAAAGTAAATAGTTTTTAATGCTAGTTATTTTTGATAATTTTTAAAATTAGTTATTTTTGAAACACATAAACTATATTTATGTTTTTTTAACATAAACTTTAATTAACTTTTTTCATAAGTTAAAAAATCTATGTAAAAGAAAAAAAATTTATAAAAGCAAAATACATTCTCACATAAAACAAAAACAGTATTTTTTTGATATTTTACATAAATTTAATTTCTAAATAAAATATTAAATTTGTTTGATGATCAATATTATAATTGTTTTGAGTTTCGAGTAATCTAACTTTTAAAAATTTAATAAATAATACTTTTTAAAATTAACTTTCAATTTAACTTCAATTTAATCTGACCGTAACTTTTAACTGAACTAGCTCTTTGTTCATGTAAACTTTCAACGTAACTAAATTAATTTCATAAGCCATTAATTGTTTCTAAATTTAATTAAAAAAATGAATTAATTTACTTTAGTTTTCGAACACTGTCTTTATATATCTTGTATGTTTTTTCATATTAAATATAATTCTATATAGTTATTTAACTATACTTGAACAAACTACGTCTGTACAAGCAAAATGATATATGTATAAGTGTGTCCAGACATACTACGTCTATTTTCCATAATATTTATTATTTATTTGGTTAAATCCGCAAAAACCATAGTGTGAGATGTGTCGAAATACCGAAAACCTATATCGATTTACCTGTTTGAATAAAATCTTGGGAAAACAACGCAGTGTACGGCCTACGAATGATTCACAATTATTTCGACTGTTAGAATGAATTAGAATGCGAACGATATACACGAGGATTTTTAATCAAAGTTTACTGCGCCCCGCTTATTTAGCGGGAATCGATTGGAAATTTTGCTTTGCCTTTCCAACCGCAGACGCATATTTCGTACTTTAGACGGGGCTTGTTTTTATCTAGTATCAGGATTAACAGAGCTTCCTCTAACCGCTATAAAATAGTCATATAAAAGTCTGATTGCGGGAGGGATGACCGAATGGGAGATCGCATGCATGCATGCATCCTACCGACCTTGATGCAAATATATCTGCGCATCAGTATTAATAAATGCGATAACGTCTGCAGCTTGCCACGCCATTGTTCCATGAAATTACAAACATCCAACTCTCGGCAACAATTTCCCGTTCTAATGAACGGGCAATACAAACGCACGAGCGTGAATTTTCGACCAAATAACCGTGGACTTATGCGGTAACAAATTCACGCGTCGCGCCGTGTCGTCGAATGTAATTATCTCATTTCCATCGCGTTTCATACGAAATTATAAGAAAAATGATCTCGCGATTTAGACGTGAGAGATTTATGATAACGTCGGTGAACTTTCGATCCCAGTCACTCGAGCTGGTATCGGATGGCAGAAAAATGAAGGAACGTCAAGGCGGGAACAGGTGAGGAAGAGGGAAGGAAGGGGCCGCGCGGAAAAACTCGAGCAGAGGAGGTGCAAGTGCGATCTTAGCCGTCGTCAGAAGTGCGAAAGAGGCGGAGAGAAGAAGAGAGCGATGAAGAGAAAGGTAGAGAAAGGAAGGAGAAAGAGAAAGGGGGGGAGAGAGAGAGAGAGAGTTGGTGGGTGTAGAGACACGGCGGGGCGCGCTGTAAATTACAAGCGGAGCGCCAAACCGCTATGGTCTTCTCTCGGTGGCGCAGGGGTGTCTAGACGTATAGATAATGCCGGGTTGGCTTGTGCGGCGGGGTAGACGCAAGCTAGACGGTCCCCGGTTGATCCAGTCAGCCGAACCAGCCAGCCAGCTACTACCCGAACCAACCAGCCAGCCAGCCAGCCAGCCAGCCAGCCCGTCCGCCAGCCAGCCAGCCAGCCAGTCAGCCGGGTTACGCTAGACACATCGACCATGTTCCGTTTCTCTTCGTTTCTCCCGTTTCCACTATCTAGCTATCTATCCGCGTCTCTTTCTCGCGTTCGCCACGATCTACACGGTGGTCCCAAATTAAACACAACTTTTAATTTGGCCGCCGAACCCTGTGATAAATTTGCGGCCGATTTCTCTATGGTGAAAATTTGATTGATAAGTTTTGCTACCATTTAAACCTCAGCAGATACCACAAAATTCTATCTTTTTGTTACAGAAGTGAATCTGTTCGTTACCTCATTTTAAAGAAACTCATTGAAATGACAATATTTGTAAAAAGATCATTTTAATTCTATCACTTTTTACAAAAAATTGTTTTCTACGCTTTTATATTTTTACATTAATTATTGTTATGTTTTAAGTATACGTAGCAACGTTGCTAGCATCATTGGGTTTCGAAAGATTTCACTTTGAGAGTTGCAAATCTTTCGATAACTAAAGTTTAATAAAAATTAAAGTCTCGATTACGAAATAAAGAATAAAATTTGATTTGATAAAAATTGATTTGATTTAATTTGGAAGCACCCTGTATGCGCACTGGCTGCGTCCTCGTCTTACCCGCCTATATATGCAACGCAACCGGATTTCCCATCGTTCTCGTCGCGCCAGCCGGCTCACGGACGAGAGGGCCTCTTCGCCTCTCTCATGCATTCGGCGCGTCCAGGAGATGCAAATCCCCAATAGCATCACCTGATATCCAAGATCCCATTGGCAGCGATCGTGACGTGGATGATGCACGAGAACGTCGCCTGACTACCAACCCCTCCTCCCGCCCCTTCTCTAGCTCTCTCTCGCTCTTCATTTCTCTCGACACCCCCGCCAACAGTCACTCGTGTATGCACCGCGAGCGCATAGAATTATTCCGTTTCTCCGCGTGCCAAGAATCTCTCTCTCTCTCTCTCTCTCTCTCTCTCTCTCTCTCTCTCTCTCTCTCTCTCTCTCTCTCTCTCTCCTTCGTCGCGTCCTAGAAAACGCCCCGACCCTTCAATGCGATTGCCGTACTCTCCCGCGCTGATTGCGATAGCTGCAATCTCGGAAAAATAGGAAGCTTGAACGTTGCTCATAATCCTCGCATTGCTAGACGTCTAGACTTTCGTATTAAGAAGATGAAAAAATTTATTCCTGACGCTTTTCAATGTTAAAAAAAAAATCGGGCAGTTTTATTTGTACGTAAGAAACGATTTTTTTTTGCTAACGTGTCTAAAAATTTAATTAAATACAGATCTGAAAATAATTTTGTTGAATCATCAAAATGACTATAAAAGATGTTCAAGTACAATGAGCAAAGCGGCAAAAAGTTGTCATTTCAGCAACCAATTTAAGCGCCCTATATAATTATTTTGATGGTTCAACATTAGTTTGAGATCTGTGCCTAGTTAAATTTTTAGACATTTCACGCAAAATCGTTCTTTCTTGTATGCTTAACAGCGACATTATAATTTGTGCGATATCGACAAATATTATGATTCAAATTGAGCCTCTGGAAATACAATAGCGCTTAAATTTTATATTAAAACACGAAGTCAGTTTCTCGTATTTTCGGATCTCTGCTTTTAATCAGTAGAACCCTTTTTTGAGATATCATTACGTATTCTTTGGGAAATTAAAGTCAGAACTCTGTCGATTATATCGAAATTCTAAAAATGGCGTACTAACTTTACACCGATAATATTGGCTGTGTTCTGATATACTCGTATACTGTTAGTACTGAAAATATATAACAGGTTCGATGTCATTATCTATATAAAATTATCTAAATAATTATTTTGATGAAATAATGACTTTATATTATTTTTATCCGCATTGAAAAAACGATTTCGTTGAGAATACAGATATGAAAATAATTACGTTAAATCATTAAAATAATTACGTCGCGCTGAAAGAAGGGATAATCAATATTAGTGTATAATTTTATTTTTTATCTAGATAAATTTGAAATTAAGTTACCTTTATTTTTATCTTCTAAAATACATTTGCAATTTATCTGACCCTAATATAGATAATTTTAAAGTCTTTTAATTTTTAAAGCGCATTACTGCATACGCGCTATGTAAACTCCATATTTTACCGGCAAGGTATAACGGAATATTTTGTTGCGAGATAATTTTTACATAAATAATTCTTTTTCTTCTACATATAAAATATCCTTATGGAATGAAGCTAGATTGTCAATGTAGACACGCAAGACCAATGTAGACACAATAGCATTATGGCGATAGTATCATGATTTTGTGCTTCCCATATAACGTTGCAACTTGATACCGATGCGACGGCGTTCATGTCACATCAGCGACGCAAACGCGCGCGATTTTACGTCACGTAAAGTTTCTCGTATGATGTATTTTTTACCGGAAAAACCCAGCAGACGTTTACGGATGCGCTCGTCTACACGTACGTGTATACGCACCGAGACGTTTCGATCGTGGTGTAACGTGTAACGTGTAACTGCCGACGTAAAGGAAGACAGGCCCGGCGCATTAAATTGGATCACGACGGAGCTCGCACGTCGCCGAAGGTAACGCCGTCGTAATCGTTTTCCGTATTTTTCACCGAGACGTGGGTCCTTCCCGCCATCGCCGCCGTTCCGCCGGCGGGACGCGGTTGTTTATCAGAACGAGGCTATAACGAGGGATTAAGAGCACGAGATACGGCGACCAACGTCTGCATCCTCTCCTCTTCTCTCATCTGCATCTCCCAAGCGCGGCGACGGCGACTGCGGCGACGATGTGGTGGCAGCCACCGCCATCCTTCGCTAACCGCGGTGGCGTTTTAATCGGCCGACTCTCCGATGCATAAATCTACGTTAAATAATACGGCAGTTAACAGCGCCATTAAGCCGTTCGAGATACCACCGCGAAACCGAGAACGCGAGCCGCCGCGCTCGCAAAGTCGGTATTTATCGATACCACCGAAGCGACCGACGTCATTCGCGGACGACGGCGCGCAATGTCGCGACGCGCCACCGAGAAATATTGTATTGCTTTGCTAGTTCACCCCATTCGCGCGTCCGGTGCGGGCAAATACCTCGCGCTTTGCGACCTCATCCTGACCGCCGCTTTCATTGCTCTCCTCGTAAATCGCTCAAAACATAAAATACCACTGAGTTAATCCGACGCGACGCTGTACGCATTGAGAGTTGAGGTAGCGACATGTTTTATACAGTTTTACAATGGGAATAAAACTATCTTCCTATACATAATTACTCTTTCAAATTGTATGAGTACTGAATACCGTGTAGGAAAAAAATCTATAAAAAAATCTATCAGAAAAGTTAAACAAAATAAAGTTTTGGATCAAAATTAGAAATAAATGTTATTTCAATACGTTACGCGATAAGAAAAAATACAATTAATAAAATAAAACTTGCCATGAAAAAATATTCGTAGTTTATTGTATCAATGAATGTCACACTTTTATTGCATTCGCGTACACTTTTGTTTTAGCGTGTAAAATATTTTATAAGCTTTCCGAACAGCATATCATTTCTTCTTTCTTCACGCCGTTTGATAAACATAAAATAATATTCTGAATGGAAATAGATCATTATTAAAATTATACCGCGACAAATTCTATCGTCATACGATAGTTTCGGAATTATGAGGAATCAATTTTTCTTATATATACGTCCGATTCTCTCTGGAGTGATGATAGCTCTCGCCAATTACTATCGATTTGCCGTGGACGAATATCTTATAATGGTACCATCGATCATTACGTTTTGTCAGCGCCGTGTCGTTGCGCTCGGCGCGAAAACGAATAAAGATTCGAAACGGATACGACTCGTTAATCAACTGACCCGGACTCGCGCGTTCTCGTTTGGCAGGGGAGACAAGGGAAGGGGAACACCTTGTTTCCGGTGGCTTAATGCCACGCGATGCGATTTGTTTCTCATTTTTGTCATTCTCAAACGATCGTCGGAAACGATTCGAGTCGTTGGCTACGATAATCTCATCGAGGTGCCGTTCCTCGACCGAACTCGGTGTCTTCGTTAATCATGAGACCGACCGACGCGACGTGTCTCGCTCTTAACGACGAATCCCCTTTGATTATTTCTGTTACGGAGCGCCGAGGAAGTAATTCGGGGATATTCCGAAGGATGGGAAAGGTGGCATGGCAGTCATCGCTTCGCGGAGTAACGCGGCCGATTGTAAAGCCGCAACCGTACGGCAATAACCATAACTCGCAAGGACGCGTAGCCATTGCTACATAGTAATCCCTCCCTTTTGCCCTTCCGTCGTGGTTTCTTCCTTTTCCGCGCTTTAACGAGCGACAATCAACCTCACCGCCGCCGCCGTCGCCGTCGCTGTCCCTCCGCTTTCGCGACCGCGCGATCCAATCTCATCCGCGTGGCACGACGAACTTTTTACAGCTCCAACTACCGCTCCCGCCCGCGAGGTCACGAGCCCCCGGGGCGCGGTGCATGGGTACCCTCTCTTCTTCGCGAATTACGCGAAAACGGTAGTCCTCCGGCAGACAGTTTTCTCGGCGCGACGCCGCGCCGTGTCGAAATGACTCACTATTTCCGTACCTCGGCCGTGAAACAAGAAGTTAACGCCGCCCCTCGTTTGCTTCCCTTTACAGCCGCCTTAGTCTAAGGGACGCGATGAGATCTTATCTCGGTTGACTTCTGCCGGTTGCGCTTATGCACTCATCCGGTGCCCCGAGAAAAACGACGACAATGGCAATGACTCCTGTCCGCGAAAATTACGTTAGCGTAAGTTATTACGTCTGGAATATCGTATATAGGTTTTCTCGCGATTAAAAATGTTGCGATGTATTGGTAACAGTTACGTATTAAAAGTAACTCTAATGTATAAATAAAGGAAAAATGTTTTAAGAAGCTTCTAAAATAAATAACTTACAATCTCAAAGAAATCTGTACACTGGCGAAAAAATTATTAAATTTTAATAAATATTTATTCGAATAGTACTAATAAAATATTTAAAATTTTTAAATGCAAATATATATTTATTTACAAAAATTACTAATTTAATTTGAGCATCACTTTTTTTTATAGAGTAAATATTTATGTGTTGTATAAGTAAATATTTTATTAGTACCGATCGAAAAAATATTTATTAAAATTTAGGAACTTTTTCTCTCAGTGTATTCATAAAATTACAGAGATACTTTTTCAAAAGATAAAGCAAGTGCGTAACGCATTACGTCATTCGCCTAAAATTGTAGAGATACGAAAAGTCTATTGTAAATCTCTCGCGTGTTATTTCATTCAACATACAAGAGAAGTTGATACTGTAAACGTAGTAAAGCCGAAAGTTTCCAAGGCGAATTTAATGATTCACTACGTATTACGGAACATGCGCGTTTACGCCTGATAAGACGAATTAGACATAACAAAATCAGGCGATGTGTGCAAATGTTCACACTCTTTTCTCGCCGCTCGTGTATTTAATTCGACGAAAACATCACCTTATCACGCGCGACTTTTATCGCCCGACTCCTTCGCGTATGACGTCCGCGAGTCACACAGGCTGCCTTCTACAAAAGTCCACAGGAAATCGCGTGAGATTTTAAAATAGCAGAAAATAGCGGAAATTTACTTTCGACTTGGAAGATACTTGGGATTTTTCTGTTACTATATATATTGCACGTATCTGATGAAAGTAGACTCAAAGATTCGCTGCGACTTTTATCTTTACCCACATGTCTAATTGATAAATGCATACGAGCGCTTTGATAGAGAAGATGACATCATGGTATAACATAGTGTACGTTTTATTTGCCAAGCGTATTGCCCAAGCGTGCCTAGACTTTGCATTACGACATTCGCGCTCTTGAGAACTCGTCGCATCTCCAGACTTGTGTACGAAAGATTGCTTGCGTTTGCGTGTGTCGTTTGTGCAACGCGCTAGTCATACTGAGACTAATTATTGCGCTAAACCTTGTCGAAGACTTTTATCAATGAAAAAATTGTCGGAATTAAAAATTACGAATTGTGTTATTTTTATATTGTTGTACTTTTAAAATCATAATTCTTAGATGAAAAAAATTATAAGACTTCCTCCTGTGTACATAAATACATAAGTATGTAAATTGTACAATCGCGTGTGAAAAAGCGTGAATAGAACAGAAAAATGAAAATACTAAATATGTAAATATATGAAATTAATTCAATGCTAAACGTCTTATAAAGACGTTTAGTATTGAATTCATTTCACATATTTACATTTTAATTTCTTCATCGCTCCTCAATTACACTGAAATCGTTTGGCAAGATCATCAATTAACGTTTGGTTGAATAGCGATCAAATAAATTTTATAGTTACTAGTATCAAAAATTTAGTTATATTTAACAAAATTTTTTGTAATTTGTTGTATGAAAAAAATTATTTGGTTAAAACAACTATATATCAAGTTATTATAACTATAAAATTTATTTGATTACTGTTCAACCAAACGTTAGTTGATTTTACCAAACATTTCTCTCAGTGTAAACAAAACGATTAAAGATCAATGTTCGGCATTCACACGCTGTTAAATATTAAAATCAAATTTAAATAACTTCTTTGAGTTAAATAACATTTTGTTATATTTTTAACTTCTATGTGTACCGAAATTTATTACTTTAACACAAAGTATGTAGCTAAAAGCATAACTTTGTCTAATCAATTCAGTAGTTAAATTGCTTAGTTTCAAAGTAGTGTCCGTATTAACGTATGCACCTATAGTAAATAATAAATTAAATTATCGGAACTTATTTAACTTCATTGTTTGAGTTTAAATTGACGACATATCGAGTAGGAGCAATGACCTACGAGAATGATTAAAAACAACTCAAATTGGATAGAATCCGATAAGTACTACAAATTTCATAGTGCAAACATGCAAAGAATAGACAGATCTATTATTTCGCGATTTCGTGATGCAACGCAGGACGATCGTTCCGCTGTCGCCTATCGGACGGAAATGCTTAAATCGCACTTTAATTCTATTCGTCGGAGCACGGCGCCTTACGTACGTGGTGAAATTCCGAAAAAAGGCAGATCAAAGCGGCAGGGGGAGGCAACAGCAGGGCTGTCTGTTGCAGACGCGAGATCCATCGTCGAAAGGAAGACGAAACGACTCGAATAAAAGCTGAAATCCTTGGAACTACCCTACGCGAAATCGCCCTGCGCACCGAGTATCACGTCCGCCACCCCGTACGACGCCTCCTTGTACCTTCGTAACCCCCGTCTCCCCCTCCCCCGCCCCGACGTAACTTCTCCTAGTGCAATTCGCCCGCGCCAGACATCAGACGTCCTCGCCGCAGTCGTAGCCACAACAGTTATAACCGTTGACGTTTTTGTCCCTCGTTTCATCGCTGCTACGTCTCGCATTGTCTCGCGGAGATCTCTTTCTCTTTTTCTCCTCTCGCTCCGTTTCGCACAGTTCATCTGATTATCTAGCTACTTGCAGTCCGTTTGGTCTTCAATTAACGCTTTAGCTCACCATTATGCCCGTCATTGAGAAAGTGCTCCATTAAGTTCCGTCTTATTAAATATGAATGTTTAATTCTCCGAATATTATTATGAGTTTCGCGTACCTACCTCTTAAAGTGGAAATGGCACAGTGGACGAAGAATTATATTTAGAATACCTCGATGGTCTCATCGATACTAAAATATTGCGAAGTTATTTCTGATTTATTTACGTATTAGAGTAGCTACATTGTAAATTTATTACGCAGATTATTTTTATGAAAATAATCAATTAAAAATTTATCCAATTATCTCAACTGATTAAGGCTGATTATTTTTACAATTTTTTTTTAATAACAATTAAATTTTGATTAAACTTTTTTATTTCTATGCTTAGCGTTTGCAGAAAGTAAATTTCTTTTTCTTAATTTTAAATACTATACATCTTGCTGATAAACAGAGTACTAAAAAAATGATCTTGCATAATTTTTTGGCTGTAAAAAATTAACTAAAGTAGATAAATGATTAACAAATATTATGATACCTCATATATTTGGTGCTTAACCAATTTAAATAATAGATACAGAATTTATATCTGAATCATTTGTGAAATTAAAAAAAAAATTTTTTTGTGGCATCTATTCATGTTAAAGCCAATCATATTTGTTATAAAATTTGACTGTATAATTGGTAATAAGACTTAAATTTTCCAGAAGAATTACTATAAATTCTACATGTGATAAACAATATTTTAGCAGATACAAAACATCGCGATAAATTTTTGTTGTGATATCTAAAAATCTGGCTATATCAGCAAAACATTTTAAAAAAGATGAAAATAATATGGAAATCGATAATATATAACAAGTTAAAAAATATTTATTTTTAATTTTTTCTTTTATATGGATAGACAGATAATTTTTTACATTTGTTTTTTTTTTATATAATAATAATAAAAGTGAAGAAAATATTATTTAAAATATAACAATTTTTATATTTTTTATTTATAAAATTTTAATTTTTTAAATTTTATTAACAAAATTTCTCTCTTTACAAACATCTTTAGAAACATCTTTGTATATTTCTCTTTGTGTAAATATAATAAAAATTTTCTTTGTACATATAATAGGTGGAAGAGGAAAGTTTGAAGCTTTAATTAATATTATATTTTAAGGATCCTTTTAAAAGAAGAAAATGAAAAACTTCTAGTCTTGTTTGACTTTTACGGAAATTTCATATTTACTATCTCCTATTTATATTACCTATTTTCTCTTTGATTCTTGGCGGAACAAACTTATTCGCGATGCTGTGCTGCTTACAGAAAATGATTTAGCGCCATAATCTCAATTTAAAAGATGGACCTGTATGGTTTTTGTAGGAAACTATATGTGTATAATCTCAATTTAAAAGATGGACCTGTATGGTTTTTGTAGGAAACTATATGTGTATAATATATATATATATATTAGACACATCGCTGAGACTTGCAAGGTCGTCGTCAAGGTGCCTCGTTCTCGAAAATGGATCGATGCGGCCGTCTCGAAGAAAAGCGTTCGTTTATAATTCATTGGAATTGCAGAGTATAAAATCGTAAGAGATTATATATCCCCCCCTCTACTCCGAATAAATGAATAATACTAAAGTATTAACATTTTAACGTTGTGTAATTATAATAATCAAAATCACGAAGTAACGTATCTGAAATCTATAACACAATAATTCAAAACAATTTCGAAAATTTCCCCTATATTTTCAAAATTGAAAAGAAGCTGAACAATTTACATGCTGAATTTCGACCGTCCTCGATCGTCGGTTCATTCAACGTCACCGAAGGTGACTTCCCAATCCCCGAGCGAACTATACTGTCGAGACGTAACACGGGGATTCCCGATACCGGAGAAGGATCTACTGGGAGAAAACGAGACGAGACGGGACAGGACGCGGTACGGAACGGGACGAGACGAGACGGGAGCAGACGAGCGCAAGCTATACGTCGCGATGTAAGGCGTCTAGACGCCCTAGTGAGCGTGCCACTTGAAGATGCCGTCTCGCCTGAGCAAGGATCGCGTTATATCCCGACGGAGGTAACGTAGGAATGTTCGATTTCGTATGCGAAAAGGAAGGGGTGGCGGGGGAGAGGGCGAGGGTGAGCCGGAACAATGGCGTAAACGGTATGTGCATGTACGTTGGTGCGACGCGACGCGCGGGGCGTCGCGACGCGTCGCGTCGCGTCGCGTCGTATCGTGTCGCGTCGCCCTAGACAGACGGACAGACGGCGGCGCTGCGGGAAATTACGTCGCACGCACGGAACGACCACGAAACCGTAACTCCTGTCCCCGTCTAGCCCCCTCGCCATCCCTCCGGGGCATCAGGGTCCTGATGTCCTCCTTCCTGCCCACTTGCGGACGTCGGTCAGCCACCTGTCCCCGCCGTATCCTGCTCCAACAACCGACCGTTCGCCGCCTCGTATTCACGCTTCCGGGAGGCCGACGATCGCGCTTCCGGGAGAACACCGGCGAGATATACACAGATGGCCACTTCGACTCCGTTTATTTTCGCGACGAAGGCTGTCGCTTACGTGTTTACGGACTATCTCGAAACGAATGTCCTTTTAATTACGCAAATATCTCTTCTTTTGCTAATTTGAAGATGAGCTTTTTCTAACAGGACATATCGAACAAATGATTATTCGTTGCATTTTTATTTCCGATTTTTAGCACAATGTTCAGCTGTATAACCTAAACTAAATCTCGATTCACGAATTTGTCATAATAGAATCTACTTAAAATTAATTAAAAAATATAATTTAGCTTATGTTTGCGAAAGCCTCTTTATTCCTAATTATTGTAATTACATATAACCCAATGTACTTTGAAAATGTAAACAAATGGACGAAAAAATCAAGTTAAATATAATTAAAAAGGACCATTTTCTGAATCTAATTACTGACATAAATCGGCAACAATCACTTGCAACAGGTTGCTTTTGAACTCAAATATTTGAAATATTATGACAATTATCACGAGTACTGTAGCAATTACAATAATCCCGCGTTACGAAATAATTACGATTGTCATAATTACTGTAATTTTTGAATTTCCTCGATTTTAGAATGCGAATGGATTAAACGAAGAAGTAAACACATTCGTGAATTCGTGCGGATATTGAAGACGTAGGCGGTGAGACCTTTATCGCCTTGATAGCCCTGTATTCTTTTAAATCGTGCTTGCGAGCGACGCAGCAAAGTCGAATTACACATCAAAGAGAATGAGTAACGCTTGCAACGTCAGGAAATCCCGCTTTTATCTTGCATACGCGTGATCTTAGTAGCAATAATTTCCTTTTGACTTTGTAACGCATGCCGGCGAAGCGACGACGGCGGCATCCGAGCCGTCGCTATATGATTTGCATGTTATTAAACATTAATTCAACACACATTAATTTAAGAATGTTTGGGTATACATACAATACGAGCTAAAAGTTATCGAAATTTAAAAGTTGAAGACTTTTTTTATCCTCTTTTTTTCATGATTAACGAAAAAAGTTTTGGTTATGAATTTTGCGAATTGCTCTGAAACCAACTGCAAAGAAAAAAACAACGAAAAATTTGGTTTTATAATAATGATTTGGTAATAATGATTTTTGCAGCAAAATCGACCATATTTTGCTGCAGTTTTAAATAAATAACTTTTAAACGAGTGAGTAAACGTAAATTAACTTTTGCACCAATATTAATTAGTTTTATTAGCATATGTAAAAATTTTTATTTATTTTGTAATGCTACTTCCTCATTAGGTTTGCAAATCAATACTACAAAATGCGATTTTACAAGAGAATCAAGAGTAAACGAAAAATTAAATAACTTTTAAACCAATAAGAGAATTATGCTCAAATTGTACACAGATACTCAAACGTAATAATAGAATAATCTATGAAATTTTTATATTTTTGGTAATGTTTGGAGATATGACACATATATACTTAAACTTACAACCCCCCTCTTCCCCCCCGAGTGAACGTGAGTAAACGAATTCTCAATTGATTGTATCAAGTGATGTTGAAGTCATTTTTACGTTTTTTCGTACAAACTATTTTGCTTTTTTAAGGAAAAATCGTTCTTTTTGGGATCCACGGAATACACAGTGCTTATATATATATTCGACAGGAACTTTTTTCTGTTTAAAATAATCATTAGGTACTACAACGTTCTATTACATAAAAAAAAAATATTTAATGATTTTATACGATTGTTCTCCAATAATGCATAATAATAAATAATTTGTTAAATTAAAATTAAAATAATACTAATTTTAAATAATATTTTAAAAATTAATATTTAAAAAATTAATTTAACATAAATTTTGAAACATTTGCCGTTTATCTCTTTTTCAAACAATAAAAATTTTTCTTGTTTTCGAAAGTACAAATATATTTTTACTAAATCGTACAATATCATTTGCTAAACACGCAATACTTTAGCTCGGAAATATATATTTAATATTCTGCGACACTGAAATAATTTTAAATTGAAAATGAACTTTTCTTAACGGTACGAAAACATCGCCGGCGGAAAAATAGGAATGGTCGGCGTGAGCTTCTTATGAGAAAACTATGGAAATGACAGATGTCTCCTCATCTAGAATACCTTCGTCTCAACCTGGGCCGACCCAGCTCAGCTCGGTCCAAGTGCGAACTCTCTATCGTCACTTGATAAAAAACAGTTCGCTGCATCCCCGGTTCATGCCGATGCATTGGCGTAATGCACCACAGATTTCGATTGCATCAAAACAAGTTAATGCAACTTTATCGTAATAACGTGAAAATAAACGTGAAAGACAAATGTAAAAATGTTAATCGCTTCTTTAAGAGACTGCCTTTCATATCATGTTTTTAATATTAAATATCTTCAGAAAATATATATTTATTAAAAAGAGACTCGTACATCGTATTAATACATCTGCAAATATTATATATCATTATTTATTTGTATATCGCATAGATATTACATGTATTGATGAATGATATCAATGAAAAGATCAAAACATCAAAGAAAAAAATGCGTTTGCAAAAAATATCCACAACTATAAGGCTGTTTTTCATCATGCAATTTTGGAATATCGTTCGAGACTTTGAACTATGAATAAGCATTTCCACGACACATCGCAGCAGTCACCTGGACAGGCGACCGATGCACATTGGTCGTGCCTTGCATTTGTGCCTCGCATATCTAATCAGGACACGTGCGTTAGCGAAGGTCGGTGCAGGTGTGAGCGACGATGATTCCGGGAGGTCGCCGCGACGTTATTGTGCACGCTTGCGTCGATTTCCATCGAAATGTCGTCGAATGCGTCTCGTGTATCCCGGTGTGCGTCGACGCCATTGTAGAAATTATCCCCTGCGACCCCCTGGACCGTCTGAGCGGTGTCTAGCCAGCGCCCCCTACCTCGAACCGGCTCGGCTGAGCTCTCGCCCCCGCTGAGCCCTCTCTCTCACTCGGTCACCCTGTCCTTTTCCTCGCCTCCCTACCAGCTCTCGCTGTCTTCGTCGAACATCACGTTCGTACCCACGTTTCCCTCGCTCTCCCTCACGGGGCCCCCTGAAACCCAACCAACCAACCAGCCCGACCAACCACCCGCCCACCCACTTTGCCTAACCCGTCGGCGTCGCCACCGACCCCCCACCGACCCCCTTTGGTACCCACAATCTCTCTCTCTGCGCCGACCTTCTCTCCTCGGTCGTGCGGGGGTGCGGGGATGCAGTCTAGCCAGCGACTATAGTTCCCGTGGTACGGCAGCGTTATATTATATACCGGGCGACCAGATGCATCGCATCGAACAGCTAGCGCGAACTACATCCCTTGAAAATTCATCGATGGGCTGGATGATGCCGTCGCCGTTGAATCGCGGAAAAACTGCTTTCTTCCACATTTGCTCTTCTAAGTGCATTCGCGATTCTCTCTAGAGCATTGTCTAGAGCGTTGAATCAATAGATTGCACTTGAAGCTTACTGGGAAAGAATTTTTAGTTCGAGGAGACTTGCGTGTGATGTCATTACTTGCATAGACCCATGCGAATAGTTACACTTCAATCGAATATTAAACTGGTAATAATAATTTAATAGCGTTCCCTAATAATTTGTCCAATAATAGCATAAATTTACAAAATTCAAAGACCTAATTGCTATCTACAATGACTGACTAACAAAATCAACTATTCTTATCCGTTAATACCATAATCTTTTCCATAATGCTTTATTATATAAAACTATTTAATTATTTATTATTTAATTATTACATTATGATAGTTTCAATATTGTATCCAATAATGCTCTTCAATGTTTAAATGCTTGTAGAGTAATCAATTTCTGAAGTACACTCTTTGATAAAAAAGGATCCAGACCTGCGTGCAACTTTTTTTGTCAAAGAGGGTGTTTTACTCAACACGCGATGATTAGGATTTAAAAAAAAAGTCTCTGACTCGGCTAAAAGACTGACAGTTCACACGGATTATTCACACAATCTGTTCGCATCCAATTTCACGATCAATGAATGGTGTCCTAAAAATAAATTATACCCATTGAAAAAAAGTTTTTTTAGTACGTGGCTTCATTCGCGTTTAAGGCACATCTATAAGGTACAATATGCCGATTTGTTCCGCTCGGTGGGATACAAGATGTTAAGGCTGGTCGTCTGCGAGCCTCGTGAAACGCACGAAAACAGTGACTCGATTCGATGGGATCGAAGTGATTTAATGGTCTTGCGTATTAAAGGAGCTCTAATCCCGTTAGCGAGACGGGTCAGGTGGACCCGGGAAAGGGGGATGATCTTGTTCGAACAACGGTGTCTCGATGTTTGTGACTCATCGGAAGATTTAGTGACCAGACTGGGTTGTCCTTTTATAAATTTGTAATGTAAAAAAATCATGAATGTAAAATCGTGTCTCGTGTTAATTGAGGATAACTTCAGGTGAAAGCAAAGTTTCGTTTATGGATAAAACTGCAATAAACTCTCGAATGAGACATCTGCTGATGCAAAATCTTATTCCGAATTTTATATCAAAAAGATTTTTTACTTGTATTTTATTTTCAAGACACAATTTCGATTAAATACTTTGATTTCTAGGATTAAACGTCTTCTGAAACAGAGAAAGACTCGTCGACAGAAATTGGACAGTAAGATAAGCTAATACGCTTCAATAATGGTTACTTTCTGCATGTACGGTATAAATGTGTGTGTGAGAAAATTAAATAATATCAGTTGGATATCGTGATAGCCGTGCTGAAAGCTTTTCTCGTCTAAAGATTTCGCTACGGCATCATTCGCCAATGTCTACCAAACCGCTACCAAGTGAATGGTGGAACACACGCGACAGCAGGCTCTCTTGCGCTTTTCAGACTTACCTTCTTCTCGTCGCGTGACTTGAGACGATTACCAATACCTTTGGCCTAGCAGGGAGCGCGGTTCGTTTAGCTTCACTTTTGATTGGGGTAGGTCCCAAAGCATAGCCGAGGCGTTATCGCGATGCAACGACTACGAAAGACTTTCTCGTCTGTGCCGTGACGAGGTCAGTGACGGAGTCGACCGTTAATTAAGACTTCGAATACACGAATCCTACGAAGATCCGCAAATATTAATGAGATTTGCGGAATCAAAGCCGTAATAGGGGTTGTTTTTTTTTTTTTTTTTTTCTTTCGACGCAAGAGACGTTCTATTCCCTCGCATTTTCCTTCTGTTTAACGCCGGTAAACGTGAAGAGGCCGTCAATATAAGGTGCAAATCACGATGACATATTTAACGTCGAGAACATGTTAGCGAGAATAAGTATATTTTTAGGCAACATTTTCATTCCCACTTAGCATTCGGTCGATTTTGGTCAAGCTACGAGTATGACTAATACCACGAGCGCGTCGAATGTCAACACGAGACGAGAACCGGTGGCGGGTGGACACGTCCAGTGCTAAATATGCGCCGAGAATACGCGGCCTTTGTCTCCTCATGCGTACGTACGGAGTGTCGGTGTCAGAGCGGCTGTTGACTTTGATATCGAGGTGAGCCGTTATATGTACGTAGCCAATGGTAACGCCGGCAGGCAGGCTATCCCTGGCAGGGCAGGAGCCAGATGGTTGTCGTAGGTTAGTGATCGATAAAAAACCCATTTCCCCCGTGTATATGCGCGCGCGATGGCCGTGCATTACTACTTCTATTACAAGCTCTGCGCGCGTTTTACCGTACAGGGGGTTCGAGTGGCGTCATCGTCATCGCGAGATCGTTTTGTTGTGTTCGTTCGCGCGGAAGATCAATGGACGGGCACGACGGCGGCGGCGGCGGCGGCAACGGCGACGGCGACGAGCCGAACCGAGCCGCGCGCGCGAGCAGGCCGACCGGGGCTTATTGAAAAGCACGGAAATGGGACGCACGTATGAGCGGTAATACGACCAAGGAAGTGCGCACAAACTGCACGTTCAATGAGCACCCTACGAGTTCGTTCCGCCGCCGCCGCCGCCGCCGCCGTCGCCACCGATACGGGGAACCCAGGATCGAGACGAGACGTAAACTAGTTGAGTATTCGTCTGGGGTCGCTGTTCTTGTGTCAGGGGTGAAATACCACAAAAAGTATGATTTAAGATTGTCTGTTATTCTTGTTATCGATTTATATTATATTTATTATACGACGTGTCTCGACATTCGAGACGAATAAGATTGTAATGTAAAAAGTTCGTGAAAAATCAAGTAATAAAAGTGCATTTATTTAATTCACGAAGTAATTTTTTAAGTACAAATGTTTATTGTATACCGTCTAATAGCACTGGATGTATCGTACACTTTGCGATCACCGACACTGAACAGACATCTAATACCGTTGCACGTACATACGACACACCGACAGTCTTTTTAATCAACGTTTGTGATTGGTTGTGCGATAAAATTTTATATAGCTACTTGATGAATAAAGAATATAGTATAAATTTTTATTATTGGATTTTTCATGACTTTCATGTCTTATTATTCTCGAATTTTGGGATATCATGTATCCTAACAGCACATGATATCGAACGAATATTGTGATATTTTACAAATATACGCACGATATCGCTATATTGTACGAATGTTCGTACGATATCTGGAATATTCTAGAATATTCATACGATATCTGTTAGGGTACATCAATTGAAATTTAAATTAAACACGCAAATAAAACTTGGGTTAGAATAGAAAGACTTCAACATTACATTCTCATTCTATATTTCTAACGTCCATTTTCACCAATGCAGATTAACTTCGATCTTGGTTTAACTTACTCTTTATTTTTTCCTAGTTTTAAGAATTAGTTAAATTGAGATCAAAGTTAATCTGTAATACATTAATGAAAATGGATTTAATTCCTGTGTTACGCCATCTTCCTTGCATATAGATACAAGTTGTTTGAATATTTTGATTACAAAATTCGTAGGTGTATATTTTTGTCATTAGTAATACGTACATGTGACGTTATTAGGACAGAAGTTTAATTATCCCGATGTGTAGCATAGGGTCGCGCAAATATCGTTACGATTGGCGCGTCGGGAGATATCTCAGCGCAACCCTTGCTCAGCCCTTCCCTGCGAGAAACACGCAAATAAATTGAACGTGTGCGTCTCTTTTACGACATGGTTACAATGTCTGTCATCAGTAGAATTGCTGTTCTCGCCCGATCATATCGAGTTACATATAATAATCGTGCGTTCTCGCGATATTATCTAAAATATCAATACGAAATTACGCGATGAAGTGTGCAGGTAATTTATTTGATGAATATTATTCTTCGGGGATCATCGGGGATAATTACATGCGTGCATCTATTTTAACAACGTTATGTTTAAATCTGTGATGCATAATGAATGTACGATGTACAGAATATTTATACGCATAATACGCGCAACATTTAATTATCGTATGTAACGTAATAAAGTTGAGGATGCGGTTCAATCCTCCTTGTGCTCTCTAAAAAGACACGTTTGCGTAGTAAATGTTTTCACGCATCTCGAGGTAACAGCCACACTCGTTTTTAACGTACGTATGCTGCATCTCTCGCCAATCGGACTGCAAGTCGCGAACAATATTTTGATACGTAAGCGCCGAGTGTTACCCGGATTTTTCCCGTCTCCGAAATCCTTTCGTGCGCGCGCGGCAATATGATGTAACGCGGCCGATGTACACGAGACCGTTCTCGCGCAAAAATACGCGAGACGCACGTACGCACGCACGCACGTACTACGCATGCTGGTATGCGCGCTCGAACGAAAACACGCCCGTGTCTAAAAATAGTCACGCGTGAGTCAACTCGTGGGTCTAAATAGGAGGTTCGCCGCATTTAGAGCTCGTATCTAGATTATATACGGTCCACATACGCGAAATAACCCAGAAAATACACGACTGCCGAAAGAGGGTCGATCGTAACGCAGCGCGCTGACGCGAACGCGTCCACAGCGACGCGGTGATGGCGCTGCGACGAGACGCGAGAGATGGGTCGGGGAATAAAACGCGACAAGATACCAACGCCTTCGTGTACATACTCGCGGGCGAGCGTTAGCGTGAAACGTCAGCCGCAGAATTTCGATGCTCCCTTCGCGGCCGCGCTGCGCGATTACCGCGCGTTTGTTATTCATAACGAAATTCGCCTCGATACTGGCAGGCTGCCCGTACACAATGAAATAAAATGAATGTTTTTTCTTCTCTCTCTCTCTCTCTCTCTCTCTCTCGTATTCACGAATACGCGCGTCCGCGCGATTATCGCGTAACGCGAGCGTGGAAAAATCTCAGTTAGAATTTTGTTCGCGTTCAGAGACGATATGAATGAATTATCGTTCATGACTATTTATGGCAAAGGGAGCAGGCTCCGATAAACGTAGCCGCGGGGAATTTTCATCGCTGGCGGATCTCGAGCCGGCCCGTTTCGCCGCGATTGAAAGCTATCAGGCGATAATTACTTATCGGGATCTACGTCATGACAAATGTAGCAATTCGCGCGTCCGAGAGCATTCGCAGCATTGATTAAAGTGGAGCGCGAAGGGACTCGCGGTTAGCTGGATCGTGCTGGGAGAAAGGAGCGCCGTTGTAGGACGTAGGACGAGACGAGAAGAAAGAAAGCCTGGGACGCGTTAAAAGAGCGGTGAAGTCAGAATTACACGCGCCCTCCCGAGGAAAATTCAATTCGCGGTCACTTTGACGTGTCCTCTCGCCGAGTCGTCCGATAGCCGCTGATACGACACTCTCTCTCCACTAGGTGGATACGACCGTCTTTGTTTGGGCCGCTCTCGACTACATCTCTCTCCCTTCCCCCTCGTGCCGCGTCACCACCGCCGCCGCCGCCCCTCGTCGTTTACGAGCGCACAATCTCGACAGTTTTATCCTGTTGCCTATATCGTGTCGCGCTCTTTCTCTCTCTCTCTCTCTCTCTCTCTCTCTCTCTTTCTCTCTGTGTATTGGGATACCCGGGCACGGCCGCAGACTCGTACGTACGCGGGGCGGCCGGTAACAATTCCTAACCAAAAAGCCGGAGTCACCCTCGCCTCCTTCTCCCCTTCCCGGGTGCGTCTGACTGCGACCGTCATCGGAGCGCGGCATCGAGACGGCGGCTGACGCCGGGGGTGGCGGCGGGAAGGGAGAGCGAAAGAGCGAAAGAGGAGGAGGAGGAGGAGGAGGAGGAGGAGGAGGAGGAGGAGGAGGAGGAGGAGGAGGGTACCAAACACCCGGCGTAGGACCGTGGAGAGAGGCGGAAAGGGCGAGAGAAAGAGAAAGGGGGAAGGAAAGAGTCGGGGGTTTCGGGGACACACGCCGAAAGAGGTGGCGGTGAGAGAGAAGGACCGAGGACGAGGCGACGGGACGAGACGACGGAGACGGAGACGGCGCGATTGTCTGCGCGAGGGAGCGAGCGAGCGAGAGAGCCAGGGCGCGTGTCGACGGGGGGCGGCGAGAGGGAAGAAGTGGAGTACGGACCGACCGACGGCGGCGGGCCATGGGGCCGCGGCTGGCTGGTGCCGAGGGGACGGGGCTAGGTATTCGCGTGACGTTGCGTCTAGACGCCCCCTCCATCTCAACCCGAAACGACGGTACGGCGCGGAGCGGCAGCGGCGGCGGCGGTGGCGGTGGCGGTGGCGGCGGCGCAGCGGCGGTGGCAGCAGCCGTGTAACGCGCGCGTTTCGGCTCCCTCTGGCCCACGTGCACGTGAATCGGCAACGACCGACGTTTCGGTCGCGCATTGTTAGATGGCAACACGCGAAGTCCGCTTGGATTACGAGACAGAGATACGGTATGATGTGAGACTTGCCCAATTTGGAGGCTCTTGTCAGATAGATAAATAAATAGATAACAGAGAAAGAAAACTGTTTTATCTAGTTATGTGTATGGAGGTGTGTAATCTCTGACTGAACTTATTTATTTATCGGACTTTCTCTGTACGAAAGCTAAAAAGAAGCTTATACATCATCGCAAATCTGTTTAAACGCTAAAAATTATTGAAATTTAAATCTGAAGACTTTTTTCTAAGTTTATTCTTTTCCTATTCCTAATCAATAACAAAAAATTTTCGTCGTAAATGCCCAAATTTTGGCCCTAAAACTAGCTGCAAAGGAGAAAACAGTGAAAAATTTGATTTATTATGATTTTTGAAGCGAAAATTACTACATTTTGCTCCAGTTTTAAATAAATAACTTTTAAACGAGTAAGTGGATCTCTAAATGAATTAAAAAACCCAATGAATAAATTAATTAAATTAAATAACAAAAAATTAAATAACTTTCGAATCGATAAGTGAATTGCGCTCAAATTTTATACAGATACTTAAACGTAATACTAGAATATTCTATGAAATTTGTATACTTTTGGTAATGTTTTGAGATATCCGTATATCCTTAAAAACATAATTTCAAAAGAGGATTTTCATCTCTGTGGCGATATTTATATTTAAAAATTAATCCACGTTAAAAATTTCAAAAGATACTACAGCATATAATTACTAAATTTCATTATTAATTTAGAGCAGCAAAGTTATATTTTTCTTGCGTCGCAGAAAATAGTACTTTCTCGAATCCTTATTTATTTTAGATTTTTATTTTTATCTCGTAATTTGAATTTTTAACTTTGTTAATTTAAAAAGTCATTAGTAACATATTGACCTCGTTCCTTCGATCGAAGTAAGGTATTTTTTCTTATTTTAGACATCTTTCATCTTTGATACGTCCAGTTTTACATCTATGTTATGACAGGATATCATCAGAAAATTCCAGCATTTTTATCACGACCTACCGTAAAACCTAATATACGCATATCTGTAAAGAACAGTCGATATCTCTTGACACCTCTTTGCTTACCAGACAGTCTTCTTAATGTTGTCTCGAGACATTGGTCACCCTGTCTGGCGTGTATTTTTTCACGTACACACCACGCACACACGTATCCGCGCGCCAGACGGGCAAATAAAGCTCGATCCAGATTCAATGCCTCGTTTGGCTTCTTCAGCCGTCAACGAGAGCTATAACAATCGAATACGTGACAAGCGGTAGTTGCATGTGTTTATGACGATCGCAGTCTGCGCTCGTAAAGCTCGATTGGCTGGCCCCTTAAGGCATCCTCGCTCCTGCGCTCCTTGTTTTAAGGCCGAGCAAACGCGCGACCAACTTTCCTAGCGGGATATCTGATACGTGCCATCGAGACGCGTACGACATTAATTGATTCGAATACCGTTGGAAAATGTATATAGAAAAAAAGACTGTACGTGTCGATGCATAAATTGCAGCTAATGAATGTTCGTAAACAAATTGATGGTATTCGAAACGAATCATTTGCCTGATTTCAGCACGATGAAATTAGACTTTAACTTTTTTTAAACGCTGTTAATAAGTGTTGTCTACTTTTGAGTTAGGCTTGTCTTCTGTCTATTTGCTCAACTTTTACAAAATTTTACAAAATGTAACACGATGACACTTTAGCAATTGAGATACACTCGGCAAGAATGGATTCAAAATGATTCGATCACTTGGCGAGCGTAATGCATTGAAGAGGACTTGAACTAAGTCCCGAAACACATGTGCTTTTTGAGAAATTTATTCATATTATAATAGTAAAAATGAAATATATAATAACTCACGCACAGTCAACGGCGTCGGCTCGGAAAAGCTTTTATCACATTTAATTATTATTCTCAGAACTTTACCTTATATTATTTGCACAATTTTTCGTTTTTTGAAGAATTTAACATAACGTTGTGTTTAATAGTTACAAAATAAAATCTCTTGTTCCAACAATATTTTTGAAAAAAAGAGAACTGATCGTTTATACTTCAACCACGCCTTTTATGCAATTTAATAGCGACGTTTCTCAAGATTTTAAAAATAACGTATATAATAATAAAGGTGATAAGACAAATTTGATACACCGAATAAGCTTGGGGGCGACGTTGCTGAATAAAGAATTAAATACGTAGCCGGCTGCTCTCGTATGCAACATTATTTCGCGCCCGGTTTTTTGTCAGTCGCCCTGCCGTGTCATTCACAGAAAAATACGCGTTCGGGGAAAATTGGATTCGAAATGCGGCCGTAGTCGAATCGTGTCACCTCGGGGTTGTCGCTCGGGCCACCAATGAACAACCAATGAACGCGAGCGATTCGATTTGCATTCGATCTCGCCGAATACAGGGCGTCTCTATTGCGACCGGCGCGGCGCGGCGCGGCGCGGCGACGATATCGCCGGAGAAATTTACCTAAGGTGATTCGCTCGAAACAGGCACGCGTATGATCAGGAGATGAAAATGGTGGACGGGGGATGTAAGAGAGAAGATAGGAGAATAAAGGGTAGAGAAACGCGTTATCGCCCTTTCGAAAGATTGAGGACATTCTTTGTGGTCGCGATCGCAGAAAATAGAGAAGATTGCGCGCGTACGCAGGCAGGCTTAAACTGTTATATAGAATATCGGTAAAAGGAACGGATGTCCCCTATCGGAGAGACGAAAGAGATTGAGCGATCGAGGTGTGCGTTTTACGATCGTGCCGGGTAGATATACGCTTTAATTATTTAGTTTCTATTTCATTCCGGAGCGCAAATTCACCGGAGATGGATGAACGAGGTTAACTTTAATCAATTTTATAAAAAATGATGTAAATTTGATAATATTTGAGAATTATCGATCACGGGTATTAACATTTTTATAAAATGATCAAAATTTTATAATATTTAAGAATTATCGATCACCGGGTATTAATATTTTTATGAAGATTTTAATTATGTTTCCATGGAACACGCGCTATTCTTGTGCGTATATTTAGAAAATCTAAAAACGTGGGAATTGCGAAAAGATAACTCGATAAATGTTATACATAAATAAGTACATTAAAATCGTTTGTAACAAAATTGACTCGCTTATGATTGGCGGAATCGAAGCAATTGAATCTGATGACCCTGCAGAAGCGGGAGTTGACTTGGCGAGAGGAAGATGTGGATTGCGAGAGGCGAGAGAAGAGCGTACGAAGGAGGCACGGGAGAAGCGCGTCTTCGTTTTGCAATTAAATTTAGTCGCCGACCGAGAAGCACGTTTTTAAAATAGTTTCCATTCTTAGCTTGCCATGTAGGCATGTAAGCAACGCGACGATACGTCCTAACGGCGTCTTCGGTGTTATAGTCGTGACGCGAAAACCTCTCTCGGTTGATTCCAAACTTCCCGGCGGTATCATTCAGCGAGAAACCAAAACAGCCTCGTGTTTCTGAAAATACGTTGGATCCTTCGCATAATTCCGCCTCGTCTGGGTGGTCCGTACGAAATCGCCCTCCCCCTCCCCCCCTTTTTTTGCAAACGGTATCTTTATTCGTAATCTTTTTTATCTTATTCCTCGTGATATCGAGCTGAGTTCACGATTTACGGCTGTCTATGTTTTACCTTCGTGTATCGTTTATTTTTTTTTTCCTTTTTTAAACGCGCGACTTTTTCAATTCTCGCACGATATTTTTCGCGCGGAGCCGCGAAGTGTCTTTCGTCGATGAGCTCACAAGCCACGGCTTGTGTGCATTCCGTGTTCCCCGTGCGCGAAGCGACGCGTGACGCGCGTGTTTCACGTATTTCACGTCACTCTTTTCTTGCAGCTGCAGGATATTATTGTGCTTCGATTGCAGTCATAATAGAAAATAGTCCCGAGCCGCCTTGGCCTTAATAATAACCGCACGAAAAACCGGTAGAAAAAGAAGGCCGCGTGAGCAGATGCTGCACTGTTTAGTCTGAGCGTGAGACCCACTCAAGCTCGAGCTTACTATCGTACGCACGTCTGACATTCGCCGCGTATTGAAACTATATCGACGTACGCGTCGGGAATGCAGGCTGGATCAACGCATCTGGAGCGTAAGAGATAATACGACGCGCCTTGCTTGAGCGTTAACCCTTGTACCTATGTCATTCCTACTAATTATTCGCCATTATCGATTGATATATTCACTCTAGTGGTAATCCAACCGTGCTACGTGATTTCTGCTGTTTGACGATTAACCACAATTATAAGTGATTGTTCAAAATCGCCTGCGTAAACGTCATTGTGCGTAATTAAGCGCGATATTGAACGCCTAATTGCGCGAATTGAATTACTATTTGTTTTGATGCACACATGCGAGGATATTTGTCGATCCTTCATCAAGTAATGTTACATATTTAAAGATGTGGACAAAAATGTGAACAAAAACAAGAAAAGTAAGATAAATATATTAATAAATATGGGAATTTTTTAAGAACAAAAGTTTTTTTTATAAAATATAAATTAATTAAGCACTAATATCAAAACTCGATTAATATAAGCAACAAATAAGTAAAGGTCAATAAACGTGCAAGTTACAAATTAGAAATAAAAGATCAGTTTAACATTGTGAGATCGCAATTTTTTTAAACATATACGTTTCAGACTCACTTGTCTTTCCTCAACATGTTGCTGTCGCAAAAAATTAACATTAATGAAGCATTAAGTATATTAAATGGAATCAAATTGCATGTACAATATACAATTAAAGACGAAAAAAAGTTTTTTTTATAAAATAATTTAGAAATAAGAATGTGCGACACGCGGATCACATTAGAAGATTTAACGTGAGAATAAAAACCTTGAAAATTGTGATATGATGGAGATTTGCGAAAGTTCAAAGACCTGTTAAGAAAGAGATAGGTCTTGAACATGGAAAAAATAGCAGTTGAGCGATGACTTCGTACAAGTTTGTTTTATTGTAAAAAAATTAAAATATCTATTAATAAAAATAAAAATAATGCTCGATAACGTATATTAGCAAATAATCAATTATTACAAATATTTCGGCGAATTGATACGTTGACATATCAGCATAGATATAAGAAGAAAATGAAGAGAAGAGGCCTTTCAAATATACTAAAGGGCTGCACGAGAGTTGAAGGAAATCGTAAAATAATTTATTACTCTCTTTATTATATTTATTATTACTTGTGCTTTTTAATTTTTTTTTTAATTTTTTAAAATTAAATTTTTAGGAGTATTAATAAAACTTGACTCTTTATTTAATGCCAAGTAAAGTTTTAATTTGAGATTTAAACAATTATAATATCGGGAGGAAATTCATTGTTTGATTCAATCTTTGGTTTAATAAATATTGTGTATAACAAATACACTGAAAAAAAACTGTAAGCTTAAGTGAATACATTTATTTTAACATCAATTACTTAATTTAAAAAATATTTTCCAAATTTAAAAATAAATCATTTTGTACTGGTCAATATTTGTTTAAATAAAGGAAAAAAATTATATTAAAATAAATAAATTTACTTAAACGCAAAAAACTTTTTTCAATATTTTATATACATTAGCTATTTATTAGATATTTATTCCAATATTAGCAGCGTTATTGCTGCTAATATTGGAATAAATAATGAAAAAAATGTCGACGTTAAGCGCTTTGCATGTACCGGCGCGGATATAAATCTCCGATCGAGAACACTACCGTCGGTGGTTTACATCTCGGCGAGAGACACGCGAACGAACGAGGGGAGATCGCGACAAAAATGTCTTTGTCGGTGCCTCCGCGCGCATACTTCGACGGCCCAACAATTACATTCCACGCGTCGTTCCGCGTCGTCCATCCCCGAGAGTTCGCGTCTCCTTCGGTCCCGTCGCATCCCCTCGCCCCCGTTCTATATTCCATCTGTGCAATTCTCCGAACGGCTCCCGCCTGGAAAATTTCGATACACGAGGCGCTGTACGGTCACTCGCGAGATCAAAGCTGCACCCTTTACGTGCCCGGCATTTCAATACGTCTCTACCCTGTCTTCGACGGACTTGGCCCCGGATTCCGCTTTTGATTTCGCGCGAGAGGGTGTCGCGCGGCTACGTCGCGCGTCCTGACGTTTCAATTTGTACCTTCCGGGTGAATTTACGGCAGACGAGACTTTGGAGATTTACGCTGTATTGGCTGGCGCGTCGCCTCGGCGACAAAAAATCTCGGTGCATCAGCAACGTTGCTGAATTAACAGTCCCACGGATAGAAGGCTTCTATGCAAATGAAATGTATGGTCCATGCGCACAGACGTGGAAATGCTCTTCGCGAATTAATTTATGGCAGCGCTACGTGCGCGCATATGTTCCAAACGTGTGAATATCATTTTTCAAATATTGATTACGAATGCCAAAATATGAAATACGATTTGGATAATGCTCTACGGAATAATGTGTGCTAAAATAATGGATCTTTCTCTCTCTCTCTCTCTTTCTCTGTGCTTTAAACGTGCTGCGGTCGTTGATCTACCGTTTTTACATGTATAATATTATTCTCTCTATATCTTTCGCTTATTATCCCGCGCCGTAATGATACGGTGGATGCATGCATATGTACCGCATGTACGGAGGGTGCATCGCCCGACGCCATGTATGCACGCGTACACGCAGTCGTGTTACCCTTACGTTCGCAGCATCGTGCGAATTTTATATTTTCAAGAAGTTAAGACCCTGCGAAGAATTGAAATTTTAGAATCAATTTTCTTAATGAATATTAAACATAACGCACAAAGGATACGAACAGAACGTGAGATATAAATGTGCCGTGCAACATAATTTATTATTTATCGGTAGTGTTTGTTGAGGAAACTGATTCTAAAATTTTAATTTCTATTCCTAATTTTTATTGTGCCCAGGGTTTAAGAAAAAACAAAAAAAAAAAACAAGAAGCCAGCAAATCGAATAGATTAAATTTTAAATTTTAAATTCAATAACTGCAGTTGTACGAAGACCGATCAGGATTGTGCATTATTAAATCGTAACAAATCATTCTGTCTGACCTTTCTCGCTTCTACGTAAATCACGTATCTGCTAACGCTCAGCATGTTAAACGCGCAAGGTTAATTGCGTGTATGACGACACGTGCATTGCATGAGTAACGGGAGCCCTTGTTTTTTATCTGTCGGGTAGGCCTGCGGCGAAAATTTATTTGGCCAAGGGCAACGTCGTCGGCGAGGCTGCCTCTCGCTACGACACTGTACTCGCAATCTGTCTGCTCGCAGTCTGAGTGGTGGTGTAGCGGCGGCGGCGGCGGCGGCGGCGGCGATGGTGGCGGCGATGTTGGTGCAGACGGCGTTGCTCCGCTGCCGGAGAGAGGGTGGAAGTCGGGGGTCCTCCCGTCTAGACTAACCCCCTGGCTTCTCCCCCGATCCACCCCCGGCAGACAGGCCAACCAAACCGTTCGAGTGAACCGCTCTCTCCGGCTCCTACTCTGCACTGCCGCCGCGCACCCCCTTAAAAAGTTAAAATACTCTGTCCTCGCGCCTCCGTCTACCAACCCCCCACAGACTGCTCCACCCGTCGCACCATCCCTCGCGCTGCACCGATCGCGTCGGTCCGCAGCTCCTTCGTCGTCGTCGTCGTTGTCGTCGTCGTCTTCGTCGTCGTCGTCGTCGTTGTCGTAGTCGTAGTCGTAGTCGTAGTCGTACTCGTCTCGTCGGCGTGCCAACCCTTCTAGATTTTATTATTACCATTTCTAGTAGACACCTTCCTTCGCTTTCTCCTCGTTCTTATCCGGTTCTCCAGTTCTCCGGTTCGTCTTTTTTGCGTGGACGGGGAGGGCTGGAGGGCACACGGGGGCCACCTAGTATTTTCCCCTCTCCCTCGCCCTCCCTCCCTCTTTCTCCGCTTCTTTGAATTTATTTCGCGTAGACGAGACGCGACTGAGTGCGCCGTCTTTCAAATTGTTTTAATGGGGGATGCATTGTGCGCCGCCGTCCGTCCGTCGTTCCGCGATCGTACCACTCGCGAATCCCTCTCTGTCGAGAAAGGCGTCCTCTCGGACGGCGAAATAGATGTCTGACATTTAAATGCGAAAGCGCCCGTTAATTTGAAATTCATTCCTTTGATAGTCGGCTCCTCTCGTTTGACTCGCTCGTGAGTTCTGTTCGACGCGGGCTTATTTCCTCCTCGTCGTCTCAAGTCTTTCTCTCGTGTAATATGTCTGTCGCGAGAGTATCGAGTTGGCTTCTTCATTCATGAACTAGGGGATGTATGAAATGTTTAAGTTGGCCTTGATAACTCGAGAGATCGGAATAAGCACTGTTCTGGCAGCCTACTTTATAAACTCGACAACTTTTTTCTTATCTCTCTCTCTCTCTCTCTCTCTCTCTCTTGAGAATTGCTCTACACGTAAGAACATCAATGTCTTAACTCACGAATTCAACATTTATCAGATCTCATAGAAATTCCATATATGCTCCGATATGTGCACAAATTTTGAATATCCCCAATGAATTTTAACAATAATAGTTTTTGGGTCAAGAGAGCTTATGATTTTAATAAAATACAAATATTCACAATAAATTTAGCAATACCTTTGAGCGACTCGTATCTAATGACAAATTAACGTATGATCTTATTTTGTTTTCTCATGTTTTATTCTGACTCTGTCTCTTATATGTACATTTAACCATCTTTAATTTATTGATTAATTTCTATTGACTTTCGACTATTCTATTTGTTCGTCGTCTTAATTTATTGAAACAATTTAATTTATTGTGACGTGGTACATTTGCAGCAGCTTTTAACTTATCGACACACATTTATTATTTGAAGTGTTACTTGATTTAACATTGAATCACATTTTAAGATACACACAATTGCTGAACATCATTCAATTTTGAAACTGTATTGGACAACGCAATTTTATTGCATGAGAATATAAGCTAATGCTCTGTTTCAATGACTGTAGCATAACGCACATGAATTGTACATCAGCACTTTATAACATTCTGTGCATTGAAAATAATTGCGAGTATAATCGAAACGTTTGTATAGAAATTATTTTTGAATTAATACATGTGAAAAAAACATTCAAGAAAAAAACATTTACAACGCCGACTATTTTTTGTCATCTCTTTAGATTTTTAACATGCCGATTATGACAATTATTATGGTTTTCCTCAATTTAACGTGGAAAGGAGAGATCAATCACGCGCGTATTTCGTAAAGAAAATCGCATGTTCTTCTTAAATGACAGCAAAAACGCACTCGAGTATAAAACTCATTGAAAGAGAAGAGCATACGGACTAGTCAATTGTTTTTCGACATCATTAAAGGGGGAAGATTTGGGGTTGCATGTATCATGCCCTGCCCAGATCTCGTCTTCTTTCTTGAAGAAAATCGCGTGTCTACCCCCTTCCCTTCCTCATCATGCCCGACCTTCCACCTTGAATACCTGTGGAACAGTTCGCTCGATCCCCCGCCACCCGTTGTTCACGACGATCAATCGTCAACCGATGAACACGACCCTCGTTCCGCCGGCGTAACTGCGGACAATTTCATTGACAATTGCCACGCATCCAATCACGCACAGACACATAGCGTGCACATAGCGCATGAACACGTATGATGCCATACACCCGCACATTTACGTGCGCGTCGGTCCGTGCATTCGTACTCGGCCAACAGCAATCGAATCGCCGCGACGGCGGTGGTGGAGGCGGCGGCGGCGGCGGCGGCGGCGGTTGCAGCCTCATCGGTATCGCGCGTCCCTCGGGAATCGGCACCCGTCGCTGAAATTCGCGCGCGAGTGTGCGTTCGATGAACGTAGGGATAGGAGGGGTACGATCGAGGTCAAGAGAGACGGAGGGAGAGAGAAAGAGAGAGAGAGAGAGAGAGGGGGGAGTCCGAAGAGAGTTCTGTCTGCGTGTAACCGTGACGGGCCACGGCGTTGCATTCAAACGACGATAAGTCTCGGGGCTTTGAAGACACCGGTCAACAGCGGGATAAGAGGCGGCGAGGAGGGGGGGTTCAACGACCCGTTGACAGCCAGACGGGCGGACGCGGGCCAGACCAGTGCATCAGCCCGCTCCGGGCGACGGAACGGGAGGGGGTGGGGGGCGGGAGGGGGAACGAGGAGGGGAGGGCAACGGGCAGCGAAAGAGAGAAAGGGAGAGAGAAAGAGAAAAATAGTGTATGCGTGTGTGGTACAGAGAGGGAAAAAAAGCGAACGATCGCGGACAAGGACGGGGCGCGGTAGTAGCGGGGTTAAAGAAAGCCGTAGAGAGAAGGAGTATATCGCTGTTATTATCGCCATCGACTTTTATCGCCAGACGATAACTCCCGGCGCTTCTGACGGTTACCCTAGACGTTCCGGCGATGCTTTTTTCTCGTTCTCGTTTCCCTTCGCTTCTCTACCGTCCCCCCTCCCCTCCCGCCCCCTTTTTCACGCCCTCAGCCGCCCCCGTTTCGCCAACGCTTGTTCTCGCGATGCATCTCGCGTCGCAATAGGTCCTTTCGTTTCAGTTACGCCTTTCTTTGTGTTTTCCTTCTTCTTTTCTTGCTCTAAAGAACATTTGCTTCATTTTTAATTTTAATGCGAGAAAGTGTAGTTCAAATAAACGGATTTAATAAAGGTTCAAACAGATTTAACAAGGCACGAAAATCCTCGCCTTCTCTGTTTACTAAACGAGCGCGATAATGTACTAACGGAGATTGAAGTCAGAATATCAGGAAACTTTTCAGATTTTAGTGAATTTCTCAGTGCTGTAAAGCTGCTCTGATGCAATTTTGTTAACACTAGTTAAAACTAGTTGCAATCAACTAAAGTAAATTACGTATTCTTTTAGCCATAGTATTACAATTTAAATAACTAACAATCAATTTTAACTAGCAAATATAAAAATAATTTTTATAAAATTTATTTTTTTGTGATTATGACTTAGGATTTACTTATACTCAATATCAGTTAATATATTATAATAATGATTTAAAAGTGATAAAATTTTTATAGTAATTTGGATGATAATCCAACTGTAAAATAATTTTAATTTATATATATAATATAAATGGAGCATTTGGTGTCATATACATTTTATTGTTTAAGAGAAACAGTATTAAAAATTGAATCCATAGAAATTATGTAATAAAATAATTTATGTTTCTGCTGAAAAACTCCGCTCAGTTTTGAGACATGATATTATTCAATAATCCTGAGAATTCTGAGAATTAGTTCGATATTCACAAATAGGCAATTAACTCTAACCGAGAATGTATTTAACTAATTGAATACATTCCTGACTGTGAAAAACAGAACTCTCGTGAAATTTAATGCTAAAATAATGTACGACAGTGTTATGAAACATTCCGCAATATTATTACGCAATAAAATATTGCGTTATTAAAATATTTTTGTATTGATTGTTATAAAATAAAATTATCAATAGAAAATGGATAGATTATAAAAAAATAGAATAAGACTAACTTATTTATAAAAAATCAATTGTTAATAGTGTACTTTTTTCATTAAATAAATTAATTAAAAAATATATAAATACTTTATACAACAACAAAATATTTTTTGTCTAGTGTGTTTCAATTTCTGTATTTTTGTTCGTGAGATGCATATTAGAAAAGAAATCTTTGAATTCTCTTGTGCATATCGGCTTATGTAATATTTAATCTTGGAAAAAATATAGAAAACTAAACATAGATCAAATCTTATACTAATACTGAAAATAAAGAGAAAATAAAGTAATACAATTATATTAACAATTTTTCTCTTGCTACTTTTTGTGTGTTATATTTTTATTTTACATAAACGTACATATAAGAATGAATATTTTCATTGCAATTTTCATTATTTAGGAGATAAAAATGCTATACAAGTATTTAAGTGTTTATAAATTTTATATTGTAAAAGAATGTCAATAGTAACTACTCGTGGATTTCATTTTATATTCTTCTATTTCTCTTCATTTCTGACTAATTACTCACAATCAGCTAGCCGTAAGTTCAAACGTTGAATCCATATGCATTATAATCTAGTTAAAAGTTCGCGATACAAAAGTTGTAATCAAATAAAATTATTAATACCCCTTTATTATGTTATTTCTTTGTATAGCTCTCAATCGCATATCCTGAAAATTTTGCTTTTGGCAATTTCTAATATAAAATACAATTTCTACAAAATGACAATTATTCCAATTTTAAGATTAAATATTTATACTAATTTGTCATAAATTTTTTTCTTTCTAAGTAATAGATTTCTGTGAAACGTTATATTGAGATAAAAATATATGAAAAATAAATGAAATAAAATATAATAAATATAATAATTAGAATATAATAATTTACTGACTTTGCGGTTACTCCTCCTTCGTCTAATGCCTCTCAGGTCCTCTCAGATCCTTTCTTCTTCTCTTACAATTAGACGCCCTCATTAGACTTACATGCACTCGTGAAAACACGATTAATTACGATTTCGCGTACTAATTGCTGGAACGGAATAATCGTACGGCACTTTGTACTACATTCCTGGTATTAATATTGCAATCAAAGATTAACACTAGAAAGTAACTTTATGATCCAGTGCGTATTATTAATGCTCTGTATACACGATTTCATGTTTTTATTCTACCCAAATTTCTTTTCTTTAAAAGATTAAGGATTTACGTTAATTAGTTATAACATTTATATACAATTTTTTTTAATAACTATACAAATACGTTCTAGAGATGTTAAAGTATATATAAGATTTGAAACATTGAAAAGTCATTGAAAAATTTGTTATATTTATGAAAGTAATAAAAATTAATTCAGAAGTGTTATGTATATATAGATGTCGAAAAACAACTTGTGTACAGAGTGTTAATAAACAATTGATATATATTTGTATATTATTTTGCATTCTTAAATCGAAAGCAATGAGCGAATTAATGAGAAATTTAATCCACAACACGCAAGGTATACATTTGATAAGTATTGTTATATAAATTATTATCTCGGTAATTAATTAATTGCGCGCGCTAATAGTTGGTACAAAATACGTTTAGGGTAATAGATAATATCATGAAACACACAAAACAGCATGCGCCGCTAGCTGTCTCGAATCTCATCACATGAATAACAAAATGGCGTTCTTGTTATATATATTTTTGACGTTATCAAAATGAACATCAAGATTGTACGTCAACTATTTTATTACTGTAATGAAAATTTTGAACATAATATAAAATAATATATGCCAAACATTTTGCTTCCTTTATTTTAACTTTGATAATTGATTGCAAGTCGTTATGGCGCATCTTCTTTTGTGTCCAGTATTATCTTATAACAAATTCTGTTCAATTGAGAGTTTTAAAATAAAAATATACTGTTACTAATATCATAATTTTAATGGCAGAATTTGTTTTATATTAGTCAATATAAATTATATACTATAACAATTGTTACAATATTGTAACTTTTACATGCGAATTATTTTTAATTCTTTTTTCATATTATATTTTATTAAATTAAAATTCTTTAATAAGAATTATAATTCTATCCTCTTTTTTTAATTTATTGAAAACGTACATAATGCTCTGCTTTTGAAACTCGTAAGACAATACAACAAAGACTAATAATAATAACGTAGTTTTTTCGATCAAAATGAAAATAAACTGTATTTCTCAAATGAATAATAAAAGATAATGGATAAAATAAGTTGATTTCTGCTTTAAAAAGTGTAACATTATATACGTAACTTCACGTTTTTTAGATTGCTGAGAATACGATAGCACTTTTATCCACCAATGCTCGTGAGAAAGTGACCAAAATTTACCTCAAAGGAGTCAAAATAAATCACTTTTAATAGTAATTTGGACAATTTTGTTTCAGTTATTTAATTATTTATAGTTTAAAGCTAATATAATTCAAAGTTATTCGAGAGACTGTTTAGTCTGATTTAAGAAAATATCACATAAATTTAGATTCTATTAGTATTCTTTTATTAAAATCCTGGTCGTTCAGTTATAGCAGTTCATTCATGAAATTGTAAAATTGGCATTCGTGTATTGCATTGTTGCTCATATAAAACATGATAGCCATAGGGTTATCTGGTTTCTTGCTCAATATTTGAATTCAATATCTGTTTCTGGGGAACATTTAAATAATATATTTTATATCGAGGCTTCTTCAAATTCTGATGACGACAAATAAATTTTATAAAATGCTCTATTATACAACATAATACAAAAAAATAATATAATAGAGCATCAAAGGAAGGTTGAAAAACTCAACAGTAAGTAGAGCATCTCTAATGACGGCGTAGAAATTTTAACATTTTTAAAACTGCGCAATGAACGCACGTCTGGTGAGACTTAAGATTCTTTGAATAAAGAAAATCATTCATTATTTTTAATTTTTGTACATATCGATTTTTAAATAGTTTTAGCATTTCTGATATATGTATATATATTATTTTCAAAAGTTTTCTTGATTTTTAATAAAAAAATTATATAAAATTATACTGCAACAAAATTGTTCAAATTATTATTCAAAATTACTTATTTCGATTCTTTTAAGGTGAATTTTAGTTACTTTTTCACTAGGATTTGGGTGGAAAAAATGCTACCATCATATTCTGCAACTGATAAAATGTAAAATTACGTAACTAATATAACTTATTACATTTTTTAGTCAGAAATCGATCTATTTTGCCCATCATCCTTCATTATTGCTGTTATATTATTATATCGAGTCTGGAAACGATTAATTTCAGATAAGCGCGTATCGTTATCTCATTAAATCAATAAATGATATGATAATTTTCATGCACCGCAAGAAAATTATCATATCATTTTTAGTATCATATTTCTCTCATTAATTCGGATTCGAGTCGCGAATGAAATATATCGCTCTCTCAATCCAACGGAATTTATCATTGTCTTAGACGATGCTATCGCGGAATCCGTGGAACAAAGCAACAATATGTGCAGTTTAATAACAGTTATTGAAATCCATTTCAAGCACAGAGAGTAGAATATTCGGTGTTATATCGCGTAGCACGCTCCGCATATACATACGTAGTTATTTCGTAGACGAGTATTTCGTAGAAGCGAGACGGCTGGCGTACGGCCTTGGTGTTTGTTTTGGTAGCGCTACGGCTTAGGCAAGGCCGCCGACCGACGACGTGTTGTCATTCGAGCGGCGAGACTTGAGACGGCAGGTAGCGGCGGCGGCGGCGGCGGCGGCGGCGGCGACGGCGGCGACGGCGGCAGCGGCGCGACGGCGGCGCGAGCTGCTCCGTGCTCCGTGTTCCACCGCGTTGCACATCCAGATGCGATCGTGTCGAATAGCAGAGGACACCGAATTCAATTATTTCCTACGAACAATTGTAGCAACTACCAGCAGCAGCAGCGCGCGCGCGTTTAATTAATTCCCGCGATTAACGTATCGACTATTTGCCCGGAGCGGACATTTCGCCTCACTTATTTTTCATTTACGCGCACCCGTTTTTTTTTTTTTTACGCAAAGATCGAAACGGTAGATAATGAACTATAAATTATTGTTTTATTACATTTACATAGTCAATTTTGCGGTCAATAATTGTTTTAACGATGCTCTTGGTTTCGAACGCATCGCCGAGTTTAGAATTTACTACTGATTTCTTTATTATTTTCGGATTATAAAGCGCACAAAGTAATATACGAATATTTATTAATAATATACGTTTGGATCATAGAATGAAGCATATTGACATTTTCGCAGTTTTTTTTATTCCCTCGTTGTGATATTAAATACGATTAATGTTGGGAGTGTCGTACAACGTGTCGCACGATTATTCCAGTCTGACAATTAGTACGCGCAATTGTAATTAACTGTGTTTTCGCGAGTGTTTGTATACGAATGCAACGGAGAAGAATGGAGAGGAGACTTGGGAGGCATCAAGCAACGGTAGAATAACAATGAGGTATGTCATGTACGCGGTGTACTTATTAAATTATATTATACTTTATCTTTAATAATAGATCTTCATAAAAATTACATTAGATACATACATAATACATATGTAAATGTAGATATCGAGATATGTAAGATCTTTTTAGTATTTTCAATTGCATATTGTGAAAACTTTTATCATTTTTGTTAAATCGTGCATAAAAATTTTCAATAAATTGCTATTTAATTCAAGATTAAATATTTGTATTAATCAATCATAATCTATCCATTCCTAACATATCTCGATGAGTCATGTGTATATTCTTATACTCAATAAAATTTTATTTGATTACTTTGTATATCGCAAATTTTTAACTAGATTATAGTAGATTTAATTTTTTAATTTGTTTGATTTAATAATTAATCAAAAAGATAAGAAAAAGAAAAGAATAAAATGATTGACAAAGTAGAGTATTAATATTGTTTTAGAATATAAATTTTTACTTAAATTTCTTCACATAGTAATTTAATATTCTTATTTCATGGTTAATAAAAATTGAAATAAGATTTTTACTCTTTTATACATTTATAAAAAATAGTTTTTTATATAACAATAAAATAAAATTTATTTATTACTTTAAGTACTCTTTTATCCTCTCCTTTTTTGAATATTTTTAAATATAATTTGATCATAAACATTCAAGATAAAATGTTATATAATTTTGAAAGATTATGTAGATATAGAAAAACGATATTAAAATTTTTTAAACGTGTTTTTAACAAATAAATATATTTTTAAATAAAGAAACGATGAAAAAATATTCGATTGTTAAATAATATATTTCAACTACGTTAATATTTATGTTTATACAATAAATAATTTATTTTTATTCTAATTGTTCATAATTATCTTTATTTAATAATAAGTTAATTTGGTAAATTTGATGTCGCTTGAAATAAAAGCTTTTAAACTAATGTGAGGTTCCAATAATTATCTAAATGCAGAAGTAATTTTGCAAAATGTTTTATAATACTTGTACAATATTTTAACAGGTTCACATTTAATAAGATCAAGCAGGAATAATTTGTTTAATAGTTCCATTTCTCATTATCAACAAAATTTACTTCCAAATTGATCTTTTATCAAAATGTGGCAATTAAATCATATGTATCTCTAGATATGAAATTTTATTCCGAGTATCTCACTTGACACGCTTTTTAATACGAGATTCGTGTAACTAAAAACTATAAATACGAGCCTTGCTTCGAGAATGCTGAGATACGATGCGAGAAGTTTGCAGGCGAATAGCTATAAGAGGCTCTATAAAACATTAATGACATTTATTGTTCCCTTCTGTATTACTTTGATTCAATATATCGTCTCTTAAATTAGCTACTACCAAGAAAGAGAGAGAGAGAGAGAGATTTCTGCAGATGAAGCAAAACGGTTACGTCTTCATCTATCTATAACATTGCAGCGTTGAATGTTTTCATTACTGTCGTCTTGGGTGTACGTTTTTTATCGTAATTTCCAAAAAAATTATCGCTTAATTCATTGACGTCGTTTTTTATGTTGTCCATCGTCCGCGTGCACATCGGTATCCTGTCGTGCAGACATTTTTCCGCGAAGAGCAATAAATGTCCGTCCTGCTCTCTCGTCGCCTTTTTAGTGCGATCTTCGCGCGAACGTTAACGGCGTTGACGTTTGATAAGGACAGCGGCACGAAGAGAGTAAAGCCTTTTCCGTAGGATTTGTTCAGATCTCGCGTTTCATTATTGGTAATCCAATTTAACACATTGGCGTTTCGCGCGCGAGCATGTGCAAACACCTATTACCGCACCGTCGAAACGTATTTTTTCAACGGTCGCGCCTCGTTCGGTCTGTTGCACCCCGTCGGTCGTCCAATTATATGAAATGATGCGTATCGTTGTGATCAAAGCGCCAATAAGGAAGGAAAGGGTCATCCTCCTCCGCCCGTCATCGTACTTCTGTAAACACTGCGAGCTCCGCGATGCCGTCACGTATAACTGATGTGCGCGCGGCATATCAATTTTTTACGATGCACTCGACGTGATATTTAACTTTTCGCCGTCATGTGAGCCCCGTCGCGTTTGAAAGTCTATAAATTGAATAATTGGAAAGGAATAATGGATGGATGGATTGAAATCAAATCGAGTACCAATTTTATACACACGTGTCACATTTCGTATATATTTGTTAAAACATCGGCAATCTCAATTAATTAAAACCGTTTTTATGTTCGCCACTTTTATGTTCTTTTTATAGTAATTTTAATTACAAATAAAAGTGTATAGAAAACTTTATATATTATTAGCGCTAACGTTGGTATAGGCATTTTGTGTTTTTCAGAGCTACACAAACATGTAAATTTAAAATTTTTGATAGCTTTTAGACTATAGAAAACAGATGACATTTTGGAAGTTAAAGAAAAGGATGTTAATGATGTTTTATCAGATATATAGAGTCCCCGAAAAGTAAATAAAATTTGGATAATTTGTTTAATATTGAAACTTCAAATAAAAGTTGTGGGAATAATATTATATTTTTATTTAATAACATATTTTCATAGTTTATTTATTCCGTTATTAAATTGATTTTTATAGTATTAAAAAAATCTCAATTTTTCATGTAAATATTTTAAATTATTTTATTATTAATTATATTTTCATTACATGTCTACTTTTTATTGAAATAATTTTATCATATAAAAAATTGCTACCAATTTTTTTCAAATACAATATAAATATCATCTGTAATTTTTCCAAAATTGTCTTAATGTTTTGAGGAATACATCCACAAGATCATTTTCATATATTTCATTTCATGCGAAATCTACAATTGATATATTTGTCCACCACGAGACACATGTTACTAACGATAAGATATAATATTCAACGTAATGTAGCGTAATTACACGTAATTTATATATAATGCAACACAAAATACACATAATTTAATTACGGATAATTGCACATGCAACATTGCATTGAATGTTGTCGAACTGACAGTTGAATAACGGGTAAGTCGTAGCTCGCTGTAATACGGATCTTAAAATGCAGACGAAGAGTTCGTCGAGCCCTTGACTTAACTATTTCCTTTTTCTTTTCTCTTTTTTCGCAATCGACCGTCTTGTTAACCGCGGACTCGCGATTGATGCGTGAGTACGCGTCACAATACCAAGCTCGCGGGAATCAAAGCAACTGCTTTGTCACGACGAGCGCGATTCGTGCCTACATTTCCTTTTCTTTCTCTCTGTGCCGCTGACGAGTCGCGCTGTCTTCCTCTCTCCCGCATTCCCCTCGTCACTGCTTATCGCATTGTCAGTTTAGCACACAAGGCTCGTCCACGTACGCCACGCATGACGAACGCGGCGATATGACGCCGCTCGCTGTGCGTGACGTTTACGATCGGTGTCTTGAAACCGGCAGGTGTAGCCACGTACATCGCTCGTAAAAATTCAGTTTGCTTGCAGAGGAGCCTCCGTGCCTCCCTCGTGCGTTTTCCTACGTTCCTGCCGGCTCGTCCGCGTTTGATGAGATAATAACATTAACGCTTAAATATGTGTGCGTGAAAACATCGGGCCGTAGTTTGTGAAACTTGACAGTATTTTACAATTACGGATACTTGCAATAACAGAGATGTGTTTTTGTTATATTAACTAAAATATTATTACGAAATTATTTTTTTGTTATAAATCGCGAACAATAATAATTGTTTTGAAAATAATATATGAGCCTTTGGTCACATAATATTTTTTCGCGAATGTTTCGATTTAAGGATGCTAATTAGGTATCATTAAAAGAATCGTGATAGCATATAATTATCACCGTGCAATTAAAAGATACGATCTATCCATGTTGGCAGAAGCATTACTACGAACCGTATGCGGAAAGAATGGGTTTGTTGAACTATAAAAAAATTTAGCTAGATGCAGATCTGAAAATGATTGGGCCATCAAAATAATTATGTTCAAGCATAAGAGCAAGTATTTTTTTTTAGCAATTAATTTGACTATTTTTACACAATTATTTTGGTGGCTCATCAAAATTATTTTTAGATTTATATCCAGCTAAATTTTTAGACATTTTAACAAGACTTTTTCGTGTATAATCAAGTAAATTTGTATTGCTGTTCGTATTGCTATTTATATTATGGTAGTAATCAAAAATATTATTTAAAAGAGACTAATGTATACTAGCTAAAAAATAGATCAGAAAATAATTGAGGGAGAGAGAGAGAGAGAGAGAGATTTATTGAGCTTTAGGATAGCATCCTCTCAAGCGCTAATCATATTATACATAAAAAAATAACAGAAATTTGCAGCATGACAATAGAATGAGTATTTACAAAGAAATCTAATATATGACAAAAAATAAAACCAATAAATTTAAGTAAAAGTTAGTGTAAAAATAATGTAGTGAAAAGAAAAAAAAATTAATTGCATTGACATTAAAAGTAATACTAAACTAATAATAGAGAATCATATTAGAATTATGCAGAAATTTACAAAATATAATACAGACAAATATAAAAATGATACAAAGATGATAATAAAGATAATAAAGAGAGAGAAGAAAGTAAGAAGAAAAAGTAAAATCGTCTCCCTAATAGCATTTCATAAAAGAATGTTTGTTCCTGACACCTTGAGATTAAAATGATGGGTCACACCCGTCTCGCTCAGGACATTCCAAACGTAACAATGACTCTCACTCGATTGTTTCTCGTTATCTGCGCTGAACCCGTCATGCATGAATTTCCATAAGAGCATAAAGATAAACGCATAAGTATGTATCGTCGCTGGTAAAAAGCCTGGCGTGAATCCTGGTAGAATGTGCGATGTTTCGCGCCTATGCACCTCTCACGCTCGCGCTCACGGCGCGTTATGCAAATCCGCGAAAATCAAATCGTCACCTCCGGGCAGACGCGACGCGAGCGTTCGAACAGAGGGGGGAAAAAAAAGAAGCCGTGCGTGCGTGCGCGCGCGAAGGGATTGACTGTCTCTCATCTGGCGACTAACGCGTTCGGGATGCGAGGTGCATAAATAAATTCCGCAGCGCCGAAGCCGAAGAGCGATGCGAGCCGCGAGAGTATCTCGCTGGGGCACCCCGTATAGATCGCTTTTGCCATTACGGGACATCATGGGGCCGCCGACAAAAATAAACTCGCCTTGACAGAGACAGATCGCCTCGCTCATCCGCGAGTGCTATATACGCGCGCGCGCGCGCGCGCGAATGCACTTCGCGTCTCTCTCGCGATCGATAGATCGGAGCGGCGCGGCGACCGCCGCCGCCGCCGCCGCCGCCGGGAAACTTGGTTGCCGGAAACCCCGGCGAGTGGAATTGCGATTGTGCACCAGGATACGAGAATGTTCCGGTTCCTTTGGTCTTCTGGATACATTCGCCGCTGGTGCGCGTGTCCGCTCGTCTGTCCGTTCGTCTGTCTGTCTGTCTGTCTGTCCGACTGTCTGTCCGTCCGTCCGTTGTCTGCCCCAGCGCACTTCGGACGAGTGCATCGCCGTCTGGCCCCGGCCAGAAGGGTCTTTGACCGATTATCACTTGGTCTTTATGGTCTTTGAGGTTCTTTTAAACCACCTCGCCGCTTCTCTGCTCCGTGTCCGTCTGCCCTCTTTCCCTCCGTCCCCGAACGTCCCCTCTCACCCTCGCCGTCACCGCCGCTGGCGCCGACACGACGTATACACGGGGACCGAAGGGAAGAAAATCGGCGAGACGAGGAAAGGTGCAAACGAGCGACGAGGACGGCTGGCCATCGAAGGCGGGGGTAAACAACACTGTACATGTACCCGCGAGTATACCTTCGCACAATGCGAAAGCTTAATGCATCGCCGAGTGGGCACTCGTACGCGGTCATATCCCGCCGTCTCTCGTCGCCTCTCGAGTTTTCGGCACGGCGACGAGCGACGACTAAACTATGCTTATTGTTATAACGAGCGGGCGATTTGGCAGTTAGCACTCTCTTTCCGGACACATGCGCTACGTGCCTGCATGCAGAATTCGAATGTGCGAAAGAGGATCAGGGTTGGAAAGTGACGCGTTAATGCCGCTAGAAATATTAAATTGCCCAATGTATCTGTTAATGACCGATTTCTTTACACCTGCCTGTATTTTTCAGATAAAGATATCCATCGAAGAACCAAAAATTCATCTCCTTCACTAAAAATCTCAGGTTACAGATCTAACGTAATTATTATTTTTATTAACTTTCGACACAAAATGTACTAGAAATTATTATATTTCTTTTAGCCCCAGTCGCCCTTACGTGATTACATTTTTTGTACTTTTGGCAATAAATATTAAAATATATTCTTAATAACAATATTTATGATAAAAAACAATGAAAATTTTTAAGAAAATTTGCGTTTGTGAATTGCAATTTAAATTTCTATAAAAATAAGTAGGTACATTATAAAAAATAAAGATATTAATATAAAGAATTTTAGAATAATTATTAGATAAGTTTAATATGAAAAAAGTTAAAGAAAAGAGTTATATAAAAACCAATAGAGTTTAATATTGATTATTACATTTAATATTAATTGTTGAATAATATCTAATATCTTGCTTTTTTTAGTATTACGAAAAAGTAACAAATTGTTAATTTACAAGTAACAGTAGTGCGTTATTTTTAATAAAATAACACTTCTAAGCCTGCACAAGATCTGCAAAATATACGAAATACGAAATACAAGAAAAATGTATAACGAATTTAAATTGGTAGATGTGAAATTACTAAATAAAAGTCAGATTCATAGTGCAAAAATGTAAAAAAAATATTATAAATTATAAGACTTGATAAGATCCACATTTTATAAGATGATACGATAGGAGTATACTTGATAACATTCGTAATAATGTCACATTTTCCTTTCATTTTGTATACGTTAAGAGAAACATCATCCAAACAATTTTGTAATTACTGGTACCAAAAACTCAATTACATTTAACAAACCATTTGGTTATAGTTGTACAAAAACAATTGTTTGGTTAAGGTTACAGATTGTTTGGCCAAAACAATTACATATTTAGTAATTAACTATAAAATTCATTTGATCACTATTTAACTAAACGTTTGGTCCATCTCGCCAAATATTCATCTCAGTGTACTTGCAACGTGAGTGAAAAGTACCGACAGCGCTATCTTATTTTTCCCTAATAACGCTTGACATTTCGCTTATGCGGTGCAATGGCTGTCCGACAACATATAGGTTGCATATGATAAATAACGGAGAGGCTTCGATCGGTAATAAAATGTGTGCGATGTCGCCGTCGCGGAGCGTACTCTCCCTCTGGAGAAGTACTTCTGGATTCCTACGTTGAGCGTCACGAATTCATTAAGTAGCGAATTATTGAGGTCGATATCGCGCTGTTAAGCCCGACTCTGACGTCTTTGTCGCTAAATAAAGAACGGGCCGGGGGTGTCGTGACACCGATACCGTAATTTCGCGAGGAACAAAGAGAGGGCTGTGCAAAGACGTGTACGGTTAGAGGGATCGCCGCCGTCGCGTAGATACGAAAACACGTGAGCGCGTATCGCCGCGCGGTATCTTCCATGATTAACCCCGACTCTCATCCTCGCGCCCCTCCCATTAATTATTTTCACTGACCCGAAGTACGTCAGCATACGAGCGTATTATCAGCATTTGGTTGAGATACGTCTGTTCTTTCTTCTCTCTACGAAGCGACAATCGACAGATTTAATTTAATCAATGCCAGCCGAGATATTCAGCTTCAAACGGGATACGTGTCTTTATTTCAAATGCGACGTTTTTTTGGAATTCTAACTACGGATATGTACATCAATCAAGAGAAAGATCGTTACGAACCAAAAATCTTTCTCTGCTTACAGCAGTTTTTTTTCTTCTTGGTATTTCTTGACTTTTTACTCTGACTTTCTTTCTTTTTTTTTTTTACACGTATACGTATATCAATTCGTTTGTTGTTGACTAGATATTAGTAAAGAAAACATATATTTTATTCAAATTAATTATTTTAATATTTAATTTGTGTCATAATGTAAACTATTTCGTAATAATAATTTAACAGGAATTCCCAAAATATTGATCGCGATCCAATGACAGATCGCGAAAAATTTTTCATTGATAGTATACAGGAAAAATTGTGTTAAATTTAATATATCTGTTGAAACGTTTCACTCAATTTTTGTGTTAATTTAACACAAGATATGTTAAAAAGTTGCACAAATGTTACGTAAAAAATTAACATAAAAATTGTAACACTTCAATACAATTTATTGGAAATAAATACGTGGAAATATTTTTTCCGTAAAATTAACATTTATAACGTATTGACACATACAATTTGATTCATTTATCATAGAACTAACGCTTTAAAATTGCATTATTTTTATACTATTTGTTCATTTATCCATAAATTGTATTATTTTAATATGAAATATTATTATTAAATTATTTTAATATTAATTTAATACAAAATATTAAAACACAATCATATTACGTGTTACAAATTTGGGTATGTTAAAATTTTAACAAGGATTGGTTTTAAAATAAATACAAAATACTTTCTACTGTGTAAGAATCAAAACCAAATTTTGAAATAAATTACAATTATCAAATTCTTTATGCATATGAAAATGATTCGCATTGATGTCAAAACTATCATCAACAGAAATAAAAGAGCGTATTCTTCACAAATTTATATCTTAATATATCTGAAAAATAGATTTATAAAATTATATTTATAAAAAAATTAACAAGTACGAGGGGTAAAGTGAGATAAATAAATAATCGATTTATTCTCCACCTACCCCGTTTTTTTTATATCCCCTAAAGCTGGAGGGGTCGTTTGCCGTTTTAAAAAATGGGTCGCAGTCCATATGAGTTTCCCTCAGTTTGCGAAACCCCGATTTAGCGTATAAACTCATATAATCTCTAGGACAAATGCCTTTTTAACAGTATATTACAACAGAATAATACGATATGTAATCTAACACTTAATGCAATATCGTTATTCTTTCTCTTCTATTGCAAACAGAAAAAAAATATTTCAATTTAAAAGATATTTGTTTGAATCAAACAAATTTGTGCATTGATTTACGATTAAAAAAAAGTTTTTTTGATTTGAAGAAATTTTTTGGTTGTTCCATTTATTAGAATTAATGAAATGGTTTGGAAATGCAACGCAAACCTTCTTTAAAGAAATATATTTTTAAAACCGAGACATCTAAATTATTTTTTACATTTCTGTCAGTATTTTTTTTTAATTAAAAAATGATTTGTTTAAATTAAACAAATAATTTATTTTAAAGATGTATGGATTATATCTCAAAACATTACCAAAACTGTAAAAATTTTATAGAATATTCTGATATTACGTGCAAGTATCTGTGTAAAATCTGAGCACAATTCATTTATTATTATTGGTTTAAAAATTATTTAATTTTTCGTTTACTCTTGATTGTTATGTAATATCATATTTTGCAGTACTTATTTGAAAATTTGGTGGGGAAATAGTATTTATTTATTAAATCAAAATTTTTACATATACTAATAAAATTCTAATAGATGTTTGTGCAAAAATTCATTTAAATCCACTTACTCGTTTAAAAGTTATTTATATTTAAAACTGCAGCAAAGTATAGTAATTTTTGCTGTAAAAACCATTATATCCATATTATAAATCAAATTTTTCATTGTTCTCTTCTTTGCAGCTAATTTCAGAGTCAAAATTGCAACCAAAAAATTTTTGGTTAATTAGAAAAAAAAAAGATAGAGAGAGCTAAACATAGAGAAGCCTCAGTTTTTAAATTTCGAACATTTAGCTTGTATTGCGTAGCCAAAACACCCTCAAAAAAGGTTAATAACGTTATTTGTTTTTAAATCAAACAAATTTTATTTTTCTCAAAGGCATTTTTACTTTAACTTAAAAAGAACCAAGTTAAAGAAATGATTCGATCAATTTAAACACAACTTTTCTCCAGGTGTAATCTGTCAGTCGACAATGATCGACGAATACAAGCACGAATACAAGCGTCATCGAATTTCACGTAAGAATTTCGCCACCCCCGCGCGAGAGTGTCGAGGTGCGCGAACTTTCAGCACGTATGTACCTACTTAAAGCGTGCGCGCGCTTGCGAGAGAGAGAGAGAGAGAGAGAAAGAGGGAGAGTTTGAGTATACGATGCGATGCGGTGCGGAGCGGTACGGCGGAACATACCCGCCGGAACGGAAAGGGGCGGAAAGCGACGAGCGCCGCCGAGACGAGACGAGACGCGACGAGGAAAGACGACGAGGGCCGACGAGGGTCGCGCACCGCGGCGCTGAACGCAGTGCCATCCGATAGGCAGCACCGCTTGCTCCGCGAATCTTCGGTTCGCTCCGGGTTCGAGCTCTCCCTGCGCTCGTTCAAGCTCCGCCACGCTCGCCTCCTCTCTCTCTTTCTCTTACTTTTTTATTCTCTTCCACTCTCTTCTCTCACGCATTTTCGTTCACGCACTTTCGTTCTTTCTGCACTCTCTTTCTTTCTCTTTCTCTGTCTCAAATCCGCTGTATCGGCGTGGCGCGGCCGCGGCAGCCGCGACGACGACAACGGAGGAAACGTCCAAGTCAACGCGGGTGGAAAACGCGGGACGCGTGCAGCGAGAACACATCGCTTCGCGTGTGTCCGGCGGCCGCGTGTGTGCGCGCAGCAGGCCTATACGTGTGTGAGCGCCCGGCGTGCCGTCCGCCTCGCTGCATTGCGAGCGTGTACGTCGTCGTTCTTCGTCACGCTCTACCCACGAAGAGAGGAGGCTCCCTTCCCCCGGCCTGGATGCGCGGCAGTCTGTATGGTGCGTGTGTCTACCTTCTTTCTCCCTCCGCTGGCGTATCTGCATCTACCTATTCATTTATCTGTCCGTCTGTCTGCGTCCACGCTCGTCTCTGCTTCTCTCTCTCGCTCGTTCTTTCTCTCACTCTCCGTCCGTCTGCCTCTATCTCTTTGTCGCGCACGCTCAGCTCTCTCCCTCCCTTTCTCTCTCTCTCTCTCTCTCTCTCTCTCTCTTTCTCTCTCTCCCTTTCTCCTTCCAATCTGTCTGTCCTCTTTCGTTCGTTGCTCTCGCTCCGTTACGTATCGTAGCGTCTGCATCTCGTGGACGCTTCGCAACGTGGCGTCGAGTGAAGTCGGTTTACGAGATGTCGGCTCTCGTCGCCGTCTCTGGAACCCGCTTTTCTGCGCGTATGCAAAAGATGCACGTTCTCAGAACGCAACGGAGACGCAGCATGGCCGCCTCTAGCACGAAACAAATCGCGAGTCCCTTGCCGGTGTCCACACGCTATGCTCACGCTCGCCGTTCCATCTCACTCTTGCGCTGTGGCATCCCTCTTTCTCTCTCTCTCTCTCTCTTTTTCTCTCGTTCTCTCCTCGGTGCACTCCTCTCTTTCTCGCTTTGCGAATTTACAGATTTTATGTCTATGTAATTTTACAATATATTAAATTTTATATCTGTGTGTGTATGAGTACACACACACACACACACACAGCAGGCAAAAAATATATATATCTGTCGCGCGCCCATCGCTTCTTTTCGCGTCGTCGCGAGAAGCTTTCGCTCTCGCACTTGATCCACGCGTGTTGGTCTCGCTTGTTTTTACGTTGCGTCTCTGTTGTGCGAACGTACACTTTTCCTTTCGCTTTTGCTCTTTCTCTTTTCCCTATTCTTCTTTCTCCTCTCTTACCTATCTTGTCTAATTCTCTCTCACTCTTTACGGCAGCTCCTCCGTTTCTCGTTTGTCTCCTCTCTCTCTCTCTCCTTCTCCGTTTTGCATCTCGTTCACTGCTCGCGTCTTTCTCTTTCTCTCTCTGGTCATCCCTTTCTCGCTCTCTCTTCCCTATCGTTCGTCGGAACACAAATAAAGTCTCTCTTTCTCCCCTCATTCCGCGAGAGGAGGGCTCTCGCGCTCCGTCTCCCTCCCAACGGCTTTTTCTTCCCCTCCTTAGGTTTCTACATTAGTCTCTCGTTCGTGTCCCCTGATCGTGTGTTTCATTCGAAAATAGAACGTCAGCGCGCGTGCCGCGCACGCATTTTTGCCGCGAAAACAGCGAATTCCCGCTCGCTCGCGGGCGCGCTCGCTCTCGCACCCGCCCGCCCGAGCGAGCGGCCGCCGGCCGGCTCTCCTCTCTCGTACCCCTGAACGCCGTCGTCTCCTGAACTCTCCCGAATTTTGTGAGAGTTATGCGACCACCTCCTAGCGAGTTCGCACGCGTGCACTCACGCGCCAGCTGGGCGCGTCCCTGCTTCCTCCCCCTTTCTCTTCTCTCGTGTCTTTCTCTCTCTCTCTTTTTTTCTCTCTCAATCGTCTCGCGTATTAATCTCGCAGAAATCGCGAAAGACTTTCACGTAATCCATGTGCCCGACCTGGGACTTTTAAGGCAGTCAGACCTCAACTCTGCGTTTGTCAACGACAGACTTGAACAGATCTCTAAATATGAACGAAATATATTGTTATGAAAAATTTTAAAGTAAAAACGAAGCATTTTGTATACTTACAATTGGGATTTTAACTATGGCCGCCTCAATAGGGATATTCTGCGTCTATGCTCATATTATACTCTCAAAGTGTAGTATGAACATAGACGTGGAATATCCTTATTGAAGTGATCATAGTTAAAATTCTAATATTAAATTATAATAAAAAGATTAAAGAAAAAAAAGAAATCTACATAGTAAAAGATTAACGTCTTTGTCGCCCTTTAAAAGTGCTCCTTAAAAGTTGCTATGTCTACTATCCTTCCCCATTTCTCGAGAAAATTTATAAAATTTTATTGATTCAAACTTTAAAATCATACGATAAATATTTGCAGTTTTTCGTCAGAGAAAAGTTTCTTTGAATCAAAAATTTGCTTGAACCAAAGAAATTTGTACGTTACTACACGCTTATAGAAAAGTTTCTTTGATTTAAAGAAATTTTTTTCTAAAGAGAGAGAAGTTTTGCTTCTTTTAAGAGAATTAAAGAAATAGTTTGCAAAGATTTCTTTAAATGAAAGAAATGTATTTTTTAAACCAAAACGGCTAAATTATTTTTTTACATTTCCGTCGGTACTTTTTTTGAATGAAAAAATTATTTGTTTAAATCAAATAATTTACTTCCTTGAAAATAAACTAATTAACGTCATTTTTTGAAAACAAATAAATTTTTATTTTTTTCAAAGGTATTCATGATTTTTTTCTTCAACTTGAAATACTAAATTAAAGAAACGATTTCATCAATTTAAACATAACTTTGCTCTGTTGTTACACATATATCAATTCAACTATTTAAGACTCATTTTTCATTAACTTTTTGAATGTGATTTTGATGCTGTACGAAAGTTAATGTATCTAGGCATTACTGCTGAAATGGCTGTACTAGAATGATAAATGCGAAAAAATCTGTTATATATCAGGAACGGAATGGTAATTCGAGCTCATATTTTACGTATTAATATCTATACTTGAGACGAAAGTTTCAAGACATTCTTGAATAATACGTTTCTAACTACTTTAATGAGCGTCGTCGTTATACCGATGATAATGCACCGAGTCACGCGAGCTGCGGATAATAATTTGAAATGTCAGTTTTTAGGATTATGATAAATTCTTCATTTTAGGATGATCTCGGTTTATCGTGATACAATTGTGTGTTATTAAATTACGACACTTCGGTAATAATGCTTGTAATCTTTCAACATTTTCAAAAATTGTCTCGAGTAAATCGTGGCTCCCTCGTGTGTAAACAGATTAAAAATTAAATTAGATCCATCGTAATTGATATAATTGAATTAGAAATTATTGAAAGAGGTGAATCGTAATTAATTGAAGATAGATTTAAATACGACTAAAATTCTATAAAGATGGGAAATAATTTATTTGATATTATATAACATTAACGTACATCTGTAATACGTCACGAAGAATACGTCTATAAATATAAGTAGCGATGTATCGCGATCGAAATCCAGTTATATATTTTTCTTCAATATATAAAATATATTCTTCTCCTTCACATTGTCGAATTTATCACACAATTTCGCGAAAATCGCAGAGTTTTCTCGGCGGGCCGACAAATATTTTTCTACGAAGTCAACCCGCGGAATTGTCGAGCGGTCCGCTCAGTTCACAAATCGAAGATAAGGTATTTATATTTCTTCGACTCTCCATTGTACTCGTTTCGAAATCGAGTTCCGTTCGAGTTATCTGTCGTGCAACGGGATAAAACGCGTCACGTAACACAAAGGTGAACGCCTGTCCTCCCGTCGAGTAGGAGCGCGTGGCAGACGCGCGACGATATTTTGGCGGGAGAGTCGTAAAAATAGTGCCTCCGCGGTTTCCTTCCTTCAGCTACGGGACTATAATTAGCAGGTATTCCGCGTTTTACGTACGGCAGATACACGCTCTCGCGCGCATTCGCGCTCGCGCTCGCGCTCGCGCGAGAGCGTGCGCGCGTGATCTCGCGTTTTGGGATAAGAAGAGGATCAATCGCGGCCGCGTGCCGCAAGCGTGCGCGAGCGTGTTCGCCGCGCGAGACACCGCCCGACATCGCCGATGCGAAAGTCCAATCGTTATCAACCAGCATACACGAATCTCGCATTAGACGAGCCGGGTAGAAGCGGGTACCGTCTTCCACGAGGTCCCTACCATGCCGACTCTCCGCTACTAGGAATTCGTTATTCGAAGCGATAGCGGAGTGTCTCGTGACCTCGCTATGGAACTATGAAGCATTTTATGAGTTACTTCTCGAAAAGAATCCCGAGGCGTGCTTTTCCCGTTATTGTGCTTTTCGGCTAATCGAACTTGGAGACGATTTAGTTGGGGAAAAAGAGTGTCGAAAAGTTAAGATATTTAGTCCGATACGTTCAACTAAATATTGAGTTGGTTTTGGTTAAGTTTTTATTAAAAAATGATGTAAAAATTATTTTTCATTTGAATAAAACAATTTATTATAAAAAGAAAAATTTTGGAAAAAAAACTTCTACATGGTTAACCATGTATAAAGAAGACGATAATAATAGTTTTTAAATTGTTCAATATGAATTATATATTTTTTCGTGTAGCTACCTAGTTGTTGAAATAACCCAATGTTAAGTATTTTCATTTTTTAACAAATTCTTTTTTCTCATTGCTGCATTGATCTAACTTATTTAGCAATATTAATAATATTAAAAATAAGCAACAATTTTGAAACTAAATTTGTGTCTTGTAAAAATCGTATTGTGAAGTTCTTTTAGAAGTAATCAGCGATCGCTTGAGAGTTTTACTTTTAGTTTAACATGAATATATAAATTGTTTTATAAACAAATTTATTTATATAAGTTAAAGATTATATTGAACAATTTGGAAGCTATTATTATCAATGTACATACGCTTAAATATATAAGAATTCTTTACAAAAAAAATTTATTTATGTAAGTCAAAGATGACAATTATTTACTAAGCATAAATATGTGATTTTTTAAATAATTTATACTTAAATAATAAATATATTTGGTCGTTTATTATATTACACAATTCGGAAGCTATTGTTATCATCTTATACACGATTAAATATATAGAAATTCTTTAGGAAAAAAATTTCTTTTTGATAAAGTATTTTACTCATTTCGCAAATGTGATCTCGATAATATAATTTGATTACATGTCCAGCTTCGGTTTCGTTTCAATTTGATTTTTACGGGCGTAAACGCGTGTCGTAGCGACGATGACGATGATCGCGACGACATCAGTGATGACGACTGTACGACCCAGCCAACGGCGGCACCGTCGAGACACAGCCGATCGGGCACAACAATGTCCGCGCGGCGCGTGCTTATAAAAATAGCATTTTCGCGGTTTCTCCCTCCTTACGGCTATACTTAGCTCCGGGCACCGGTGTCCCTCGGCGTAGTAAACAAATTTCAGGAGGGTCGACCCTCGTGTAACGAGAAGCGCCGTCCATATATTCCTCACTCACTCGCGCCCGTCTATTTTTTTCAGCGCGTGTCTTAAATATTTTTAGAGGTAGCGCTGTGAATTTTTGCCGTGTCGATTCAAGAAAATATTCCACATATAATTATGTCACAGCGTACGCGAAGCGTTATATCCCAAATTCTTACTTTTAATATTGAATTTGCAGAAACTTGCAAGAGATTAGTTTCCGTGTGTAAATTGTACTTCAAACGCTGTATCTTAACATTCTTTTTGAAATTTCCAAGTTTCCGAGGTAATCCTGGGAACGATTGCTTGGAAGTAATAAGAAGTTACCGAGTCAAATTTCAAGATTACGAACTAAATTTCAGCTAATTTCGAATGGAGTTTACTTTAATAGTTATTTGGAGCTTAACAGCTATACCCTCGATCTCCTCTCTCTCTCTCTCTCTCTCTCTCTCTCTCTCTCTCTCTCTCATTTCCCTTTATATTTCCTCCGTTACACTTTTAGATCAGTCACTCCCATCTAGACGCTCGTATTTCTGTGTTTCTTCGCTCTATGCAGATGGCTTGCCGTGTCACCTTTATTATGCCCAGGGATTAGTTATTTAAGCTATTTTGCTGGTAGCAAGAACAAACGGTGCATAAGCATTTGAAATATAAAGCACGCGAAAGCGGTCGATTCTTTTCGCGGTGCATTTCCAGAATCGGAGCGTTGATTAATGAATGGGGATATCGAAAACGTGGTAACCTCATTAGAGCTGAAAATCGAAAATCAAGCTCGCTCTATCGAGATAACGTAATGATATTGGGTGACATATAAATGTAACTTACCGAGATATTAGAAAACGTTTTCAATGTGTCTTTACAGCGCGATACGCATGAAAAAATGTATTCGAATGCTTTATGCAAAATATAATGTTGAAAAAGCCACCGATATCTTCGGTGGATTTTTTGTAGCGATTATAATTTTAACATTTGTTTCTTCCTCGAGATGAATTCCCCAGCGAGCCTTAGGGAAAATACATGTTTGGTATTCGCATTGAGAGACACGCATGCACTATTACATCCATACACTTGCATCCGTTATTGGACTGTTTAACCCTTCTATTCTCGACGGGATAATTGCGTCCCGTGAATAATTGGCGGCAAATGATACACGTGAACTTGGTGGTATTGATGTTATATTAACATCTCATGTTAACTGACTGAAGCAAATTATGTGGCAACCTGAAAATTTCACAAACGTGTAGAATTTTGTAAACATCTTTATTTTTATTTTTCACCATTTAGCATATTTCATAATTTTGAATTTTAAAATCAAATTCTATTGGAATTTTATTAAAATTGAGTTTTGACTGTAATTACGGGGGACAGACTTTCATGATTTATTAATTTAATTTGTATAATACACTGAACGAGGATCAAAGAGCCGATTCTGAGCCTTTGCAGATTTTATCCAACCTCATGAAATTCTATATCTTGAGGTCAGTTATATTTAATTTAGTGATTTCTTCTGAGAGTGTTTTCTCTCTGAGTGTTTTCATTTGAATTGATTGCCGCATATCGTTTGAATTCTAACATGTAAGAGCGTCGGCGTGAAATAAAAAGAAATTAAGAAAACTCGACCATTCCAAAACGATTCAAAATATTTTTCAATACTGCTATGATTTTTTTGGAAGATTTTTTGGCACATTAGGCATTAAAAAAAATTAATTTTTGAAATAAATATGGTAACACCAGTAAACATCTTCGTTTGAACTGGAATCACTCAAATTGACTTTAAGACATAAATTTTCATGAGTTTGAATAAAATTTGTAAAGCCAAAATCGGCTCTTATAACAAACTTACATAATTTTTTGTGATACAAATACAATAGAAAATTAACATGTGATTTTCTCAATATAATTATAAAATAAAATAAATTAACTTTGAGAAACAATAGAGATACTCCACAGTTGTTGCTAAAATTTCGATAAAAACATATATTAAAGATATTATTTGTACATAAACTTATTACAGGGCATAAAATAGATGAAAATTTTGCGTAAAGTGTTAAATTGAGAAACCATTGGAGGAAAGAGAGGCGCTAAGATGTGCCTTTCTATGGCAATGAAATAAATACTTGGAAAGGTATCGATCTAGAAGGTGTATCAAGACGCAAAATCCTTTGCTTGTTTCAGATTGCGCTGTAGTCTTCTGAACATTATTCGGACAGCGTCCGTAGACAACGAGGGCGCGGAGAAGGAAGCGGAGGCGTGAAGCGCGAGCGGAAGATGCCGCGTGACACAGTCGGGCAAGGCCGATGCGCCGAGCATCGTCGGGACGCGAATCGCGGCACCGACTGTTCACGGGGTGCGCGATGATGGCGGAATGCCCGTGGACAGGGTGCACAGTATCGTCCGGCCCGTCGATCGAGTATACGGTGAAATCGATCGCCCATCGCGGCGATTACGTCGAGCGCAACAGGGGCGGCAGCAGCAGCAGCACGTGTCTGGGACGCGCGACGGGGTAATAAATGCCAGAACGGCACGACGCCGGCACGAGCCGTGGTGGATCATACGTGGGGACGCGAAACACAATCGTCGAATGCGGGCAGGTGCTCGTCGAGGAGGACCGCAGGATCGCGTGGTTGCATGTAAATCGCGAGGAGAAAGAGGACGAAGAAGTGGAGGAGGCGGCGGAAGAGAAAGAAGAGGGGGAGGAGGAGGAGGAAGAAGAAAAGACAAAGAACGACGAGAAGAAAGTTCACCGTCGCGAGCGGATCGCGGACAGCCGGATTGAACGGCCGCCTCGCGGATTTTCATCGCGCGGCAGGGGGTAGCGGGAGCAGCCACCACGGGGGCGGGGGTGGGCTTGCCCCTGCTTCTTCTCGTTGTTGCTCTTCTCGACGATCTCACGCACGCGACGACGGCCGCGCCGGTGATACTCGAACCGTTGAATAGCGTTCATCACTCAGCCGGCGACGACGCTACTACGTCCGTTTACCTGCCGTCGCGAACGTCCGATTACTTTCCGCCGCGCCCGTTCCGGAGGGACGCGATCGAACGCGCGTCCAGCGTTAACCTTAACGACGTCGGTACCGCGGAAGAAGGTCACGCGAATCGAGGAACTCTGGATCATCTTACATTGGCGACGCGCCTTTCACCTTCGTCCGCGCCACCCTTGACGTCACCTCTGTCATTAACGTCGCCGTTATTGTCGCCACCGTTGTCGTCGTCGTCGTCGTCGTCGTCGTCGTCATCGTCGTCGTCGTCGTCGCCTCCGACGTTAACATCGCCGTTGAATACCGTCGTCGTCGTCAGACGTCGAGATCTTTCCATTCTGACAGCGAGTCGTCAACGTGGCAACGAAGAGATCGCAGCGCGACGAGGAAGAGCGAAGCGAGTGCCGATAAGCAGCAAGAGATCGAAGCTGAAAGATCAACCCTCCCCGAACTTCATCGACCCTTGGCCGGAGGCATGGCGACGTGTTAACGAACACCCTCTGCAATCTCGCAAAGTGGAACCCCCCCTGCCGCCAGTCGATGAAGGGATTCGCCCTGCAGTCCAGACTTTCACTCCGCTGTTAGAGCCCGTCTTCAAGTTTGGGGAATCGATATTGCGTCCGGAAAGCTCCCTGCGAGATATCCTACTTCGCGAGAGTGCTTCGAAGACAACGGCGACGACGACGGCGGCGGTGGTGGCGACGAGAACGATTACGCGGAACATCGCGTACCTCGGTGGTGCGACTCAGCGAGCTGGAAGCACCGTGCCCGAGAAAAATGACGTCAGGCGAGTGACCGAGGACCGAGTGGAAGGTGATAAGACCGGAAAGGAGTTGGTGCTCGTGGGAAACGAGGATAATGGTGCGGTCGTAGTTGGTGGTGGTAGTGTCATCGAGTGGACCACGACGACAGTCGCCGGGCCGATGTCATCGTCGCGGTCGGCGTTCTCCGGAGACGATGTGCAGGTGGCCGAGCGTGTAAGGGTGCGCGCGAGTTCCGAGCGAGGCTCATCGAAGGGCGACGAAGACGACGAGGAGCAGGACGACAAGCTCGTCATCGCGCGCGACAAACAAGATTCCTTTGCATCGTCGACCACGACGACGACGACGACGACGACGACGACGACGACGACGACGACGCAGCATCCACCACTGACTCAAGACACCTCTATGGAAGCACGTGAGTATTAATTCTCAATTAGATCAATGCTCCATTTCTTCACACATCTTCCGATAGCTATCTTCCAGATAAAGATATCCGTCAAATAATTCAAATTTCGTTCTCTTTACTGAAACTTCTTTATGTATCTAATGGATAGCTCTTTTTTTTTATACTGCTAACTTTCGATACACACAGTATATTAGAATTTTATTAGAAATTCTACTTCCTGTGAGATATCTCATGGATAGAGTTATCTAGAAGTGAAGAAATTGGATATTAATGTTGAAAGGGTATAAAATTGCGCATAAAGCTAAATTTTCGAAAAAAAAATGTTTTTCGTATAGAAATATAGAAGATTTTCTTAAAAAAAATTGAAATACGTTACTTTATAACGTATTATTGAAAATTTCTTTAAAATTGTTTGTTTAATTGTTCCTAGAAAATTTTAACTCTTACCATACGATATGAAAATGAAAAAGAAGTATTTTACCGGTCCAATCACGAATATCTCGCGTTCGATCACTTTTTCATTTATTTAAAGTGATTCGAAATCTCTCTAAAAATTCATGAACATTCCATTTTTTAAAACAAAAGTCTGTACTTTTTCTGGGAAAAGAGTCAAATGCAGTATTAAATTTTTGAAATTTCGAGAAACTTTATTGAATAGAAATTGATTAGACCCGAAATATTCGTGATTGGATCTTAAAAGTTAATACACAGAATAAAATGTATTGTGAATCTATATCCTTTGAACAGTGGACTATTTGTATTTGAAACAATGAGGTGTAAGAACTCTATACAATTTTGTACATTAAATTTCATCATTTGAATTGCTGCGTTTTTATGGATATTTCCTGAACATTAAAATTAAATACCTACACAGTAAAAAAAATTAGTATCAAATTAACAATTCATTCTTTCACATATAAGCAAGATTATAAAATCTTCTTGGAAAAATGTATAACCTTAAACGGACATAATTTGCTTACCTGAAGAAAAAAAATTATCTTTATGTAAGCAAATTATGTCTGTTTAAGATTATAAATTCTTCCAAGAAGATTTATATTCTTGCTTATATATAAAACAATGAATTGCTGATTTAATACTAATTTTTTTTTCTGTGTACATTGGTGAAACTTAAAATATTTACTAAACAATACACACATTTGAAGAAATGCTTTTCCAATTGCTCCAAGTTATAATCGTGAATTTCTTTCCACTTTCGTCAGTAATAAGCTTTATGAAATATCGTTCCGTTCGTTTAACACGAGTTAAAAAACAAGAGACATTATTTTTCGCGGAACCTCGAAAGTCGCTATTCTATGCAAAGCAATAAGGCGATCTCTCGTTTTGGTCCCTTAAATGCATCTGAATGAGACTCGCGCGCACATCCTTTCGCTGGTTTATCGCTTCGCTAAAATCCCTCCGGATCAACGATTCGCATGCGAATAGCGCCATGCTCGTTTTGCCATGCTCGAGCCCGTGTTTACAGGAACCGCAGGATCTTCGGTCAGAGTTATTTTTAACTATTCCAACCGTGCGCGCGGACCACCTTCCCCATTCCGGTCCTCCCTTGCGCTCCTTTTTTTTGTTTTGTATCTTTCCGTGCATCACCTCACGCTACCTTTCGTTTACGACGACCAGAACAGAAATCGGAGCACTGTCCGTATTTTCGGCCGGACCGAAAGAAGGAAGGCGCCTTCTTCGAATTCACTAATCTTCCTCTCCCTTTTCTTTATCTCACAAATCAACTTGTTTTTGTATTTCCATGCTTTTCTTGAAAACGTTCTTTCTCTCGCGCGCGAAAGATAATAAAGCTTCAGAGAGGCCTTTGCCTTTTACTGAATATATCCATTACATTCATTCTTTGAAACGAAAGAATAACAAATAGTAATTATATTTCTTGAAATTCTTATATTATTAATGCTTTCATCAATACTGATATTGAAACCGGACATTCTCAAATGTATATCGAGTTAATAGTGAATGTAATTTTCGAAGTAAAGGATGTACGAAACTTTCCACCGAGTTAAATCTGTTTCGCGCATAAACGCGATGAATTTATCACGCGCCATCACAGGTCAGATTAGGATCAAGATAAATGTACCATAAAGATTAGTGTGCCAATGGGAGAGGTAGAAATAAAGAAAGCGAGAGAGATAGTCGATACAGGACAGGGCCGCACGGTTCGCGTGTTTTATCTCGTGTTTTTGATTACGTCTGGCTACGTACACGAGTCGTGACTACGCGTACAAATCAGTCGATTAGTCTTTCGCGCACCGACCGACCGTGTACTTCTTTCTTATTTCGCCATCCTTGCCCCTTTTATACTCTATCACGCATGACGCCCTTTTCTCCCCCCCCCTCCCCTCCTCCCCCTTTATACGTGTGAATTATACAGCGACCATAATGCTGGGCAACTACGACGATGGGGAGGACAATTGAATCCTCGTCACTGATGGCGACCATGTAAGCTCGACTTTCGATTCACGTACGAGAGGTAAAGAACGAAGCTTCAGTAACTCATCGTTTAACTTTAAGACCGATGTTTCCTTTACAAATTAACTGCAAAGAGATGTTTCATCTATTAGCGAAATCTTTGGCATAACATTTTAAGAGCATTTTACTACTTTGTTGAGTCCGAAACAAAGATCTGTGTTTAAGGATTAAAAAAAAAAAGATTTTGAATTATCTCAAACTATCCAGTAGAGGGATTAACTTTTCGACCGTATTCCGTTTTGATCCGGACGCTTTCAAAAAATTCTCATTAGAAATATTATTAATTAAGAATATTATTATAATTTAGAATATTAAACGTTCAAGTTTCACGATTTTTTTTTAATCTGTACAATATTTTGATACGTTTTAGTGAATAGAATAATTATTACAATATGCAAGAATATTGGATACTGTTAATTTTCTTTGTAGAAGTGATCGAGAGCCACCGATTAACTTAAAACATCAAAGCAACGAATTTTCTTAATTTACATGAGTTCAGGCATTGATTGAACTAAAATCAACATTAAAAACTGAAAATTAACAAAATAATGGCTTTTCGAAGAATTAATTGATTAAAATAAGATAAAAATAATCTTTGAGTGGGCGCTATTTCAATTTTCAGTTTTCAATATTAATTCTAATTCAGTCGATGCACAAACTCATGTAAATTAAGAAAATTTGTTTTTATGCTTCAGATTGATCAGTGGCTCTCAATCATTTCTGAAAAGGAGATTTATAATCCTGAATTTAATCTATACGTCATCTATTAGATAGTCTGAGATAAAAAAAATACCATCACATGTAATACAATCTACAAAAATCAACAAATATTTCTGCAAAAGTTGCATTTTAATTGCTTCGATATTTTTCTGTAAAAAAATTCTTGAAAACAGATTTTTTTCAGACCCACAAAATAAAATATCCCTTTAATTCATAATTCATATGTCATAATTTTTTAACAAGCAAATAACGCATTTTATTTTGAGCACTTTGTTATATTTTGCGTTACATTTTGCCTTTGATATATGTCGAATCAACAATTAAAAAGTTGAAAGTACACCGATACACGTTTGTGTTGTAAAAAGATCAAATATGTTAGCTGCAATTTATTTATGTATATCTACGAATATGGAATTTATATACCGTCACGTTAATTTAATAAAATCCTCCCCATCGTCTGATTTAATAATAAGACTTTCTGATGTTTGTCAACGAATTTTTACTTTTACCCCGGCCGATCCCCGCGTTGAAATACACGCTGTCCGTACATTTGTATCATTACTTAACGCGTTTATTTCCGTGCTCCTGCAAGAGAGCGCAGAGTCGTCCTTCTCTTTTACGATCTAATTCGTGATCTGGACAGTTCCCAACGATGAGTTCTCGTGACTGCGCGATGCCCAGTATACCCGGTATAAGAGGAATGACTAAATGGTCTGAGTAACCGGTCAGGCATCCCAAAACTCGCGATTTATTTTCGTATCCCTAGAAAAGAACTGACGCACCGGTGGAGAGAAAGTACTGTTCTCGTTGTATGAATTCAAAGAAATACCCCGGCGAATCAGCATGTATTATTTACGAAAACTTGCCGAAAAGACTAATTTTAGCTATTACCATATTTACTTTTTGTACATTGCAGAACTAGCATAATTATCACGTCCCTCAGATTCAGTGAGAAACTGTTGAGTACCTCTTTGATGTTTAATCAGCAATGTCTTTTTTTTTGTGAAATTTGGTTCTTAAAAAAAGATAAAAATTTTTTGATCACGTATCTAAAATAATAAAAAAAAAAGTGTCCTGCGAATTGAAGAATTAGGAGAATTATACTTTCTCACGGTGTACGGCACGTAGAAGGACGAGAAATTGAAGCGAGCGATCGACTGGGCAATTTCTATCGGTCTTTGGCCGGCTACGTCGCGCTCATGTTACGACGTATATCTCCGAGATTCGAGGCCGGTACGACGCGTTAAGGGTGGTGGCAACGGCAGCCGGTAGGTTACCGCAGAACAGGGCAAAGGGGGCCCTGCGGGTGAAGAGCGAAAGGGCTTCGTCGCTATGGAAACCCTGGCTCTTCGACTACTGTGGGGTGCCTCAAGTTTTTATGGCCCGAACGATCGTAGGGCCGAGACTCTAAAAATCGTTACAGAGACCTAGATACTCGCCCCCTCGTCTCCTCTCCACCTCGAGACGGCCGCCGTTCTGCGATACTCGCCACCCTTCCGGTCACGGACCTTACGCAACAGCGTTTCCGCGCCGCGTTGTTTCGCTAATTATTGCCCAACGATCTTTTTTACGGGTTTAGAGTATCAGTTTTCACAATATTCCCCATTAAAGGCACTTATATCTCGCGTCTCGTTCGCTTCGTTTGACCGTTTGGCACTGACGAGCTGAGACATCAATTCACTTTTAATGAGAATTTTGTAGATGTGATTATTTCTTGCGTCAGCGCAGCAGTTTCTTATCTTACTAGACTTCGGCACTTCGATAAAATATGCAGACATCGCGAGTTATTTTAGCTCTATGAATCTCTCGTAACTGCTCTGATTATTCTTACTACGGAGAGGGATTTAAAAATATTTTTCCAATTTATATATGCAGTCTAACAGTTTTACGATAAGTTTGACGAAGTAGACTGTAAATATTTCATAACTTTCAATCATCTTCGGAAATAGTCAATTATCAATACAAATCTATTGTTGCTAATCGAATATACGACGTAAAAAAAAACTTGTAGTTCCTTTTTACAAATGTTTCAGTTTCTTTTTGTGATGTAAAATTCACATTGACATTTCCAGACATATATTTTTCCAGATTCCATCAAAATGACAAAGTTCGAATTAATATAACAATTACTCTTATATAATTAAAATTGAAAGCTCGGATTGTCTTTAAATCAATTCGATATTATTTGCCAAATGTTGGCAAATAAATTTTTGCTCGAATCGTCCTCCTTCACATGCTCCGCTCTTCGTGCACGTAGAGGACGGTTCGCGCAAACCGACAGAGCTCGCGATACGTCGCGTCAGTCGTATTTGCGCGCGGCGATGGGCAGAAAGGGCAGGAGGAGCGATGTAAAGCCCCTGGTGCTCTTGGCACCCTCCACTATGGCTCCTAGCGGCGAAGGGAGTGGCGCGACGAGCGAGGGGGTGATAGCGAAGTAGCGAACGAGCGAGCGAGCGAGTTCACTTCGAACTATAAAGTATTGACTCGCCCCGTTGTATGGAGAGTACCGTAAGCACCGAATCTATCGTGTCTATAATGTTGGCAGACGGCTCTCGGGACTCGCCTCCGTCCGGAAGGAATAAGCGACTTCCGGGAGCGAGGAAGTAAATTTTACCGTGCAACCATCCGAACCGCGGAGCTTTACGCGAGGAATCTGAATACGTAAAATACCGCTTGCGAAAGATCATGACGCGTAGAGGAAGGTGGCGTATCTTTGGTCAATTTTGACGTTTTTCATTGTGCAAGTTTTACTTTGGTGTTTATAAATGCAAAAGCAATTGTAAAATATTTTTTCTAAGCATTAACATTGATGCTTATTTTGTTACATATTTTTTCAACATAAAAAAATTGAATTCTGGTCAAAAATACAATTTTATACAACATAAATGTATAACATAAAACCCTTGATCAATATTCATGAAAATGTGTATAAAGAAAAATTAAGCTAATTTTATATTTTCATGTTTATATTTATTTTTAACATTTTTTCATATAAAAGTTTTATATAATGTTATTAAAAAGTATGTGAAAATTAACTTGAACAAACTAAAATAATATGACAGGACAGAATAACATTACAAATTTAATTTTGTAAAAACAAAATTTTCTTGTGATATCTTTTTCAAAAACTTTGCCTTGATTTTTATTTATATTTAATCTTTTTCAAAGTATGATATCTAGTCAAAAGTACAACATCCGTTTATTTCTTATTTGTTCTTAATTTTATAAATTGTAAATTAAGATTGACAGTGTCGATCTTTAAGCAATTTTTCCAAATAAATACTTAATAATACAGACAATTCAAATATAAGGTAGAATATATATGCAACACTTTATGAGATTAAGAAAACTCTTAAAACTGCTAATTTTATATATACTTGAATAATAAATGTCTTTTCATCACAGCATAGCTCTCTTTATTATTAAAATTGTTGTTGGTTATAAAGCACTTGTTGTAGTCAAACTGCAAACTATATATTTTTGCAAATATCCAATAAATAGCTTCACAGGATAACATGGTCAAAGGTGAAACGAGTCAAAGAGGAATACCACCTTCCTCTACCGATTTTAATTCTTCTTTGACACTCTCGGTTGTTCCATTATTCCCAAACTAAAAAAAAATTGCTTTTCTATCATTTTCAATCATTTTTATAATTTATAATTGACATGTGAGTTTTTTTTTTAGTGCTCGCTCTCATATTGTTTAATATAAAAAATCGCGACGTGAGAATAAAGGATTTCGTAGAAATAGATATTAGGAAAAGATGCAGGGGGAATCAATTATGTACGGCTGTTCTGATTTTGCGAAGGGCTGCATTGTTGAACCCTTCGGCAACAACGCGACCGCGGCAAAGTTAAGTATTCGGATATTGACAGCTTCTCCGTGTGCGCGGCAATTACACGCGGCGGTAGTTTTGAGAGAACACAGAGACGCGAACGACCGACAGACTAAACAAAAATAACCGATTGCGGCGTGTTCGTCGCGTATGCACGTGCAAAGGACGTCTGGATGTGTGCGCAATAGCAGGCGGTGAAGTAGCGGAAGTATATGGCGCGCTGTAAACAACTGGGAGACCTAACCGGGCTTATCGGGCTATCCATATTTATCGTCGATACTGTAATATTAATACTATCCCCCAACGTATAGTTTAAGTATCGAGGAACTGTCGATGCTGCAGGAAGCAGTTTTGAGATTGTTTATCGAAGAGATATCTTTCAGCCTGTCGATTGACATAAGATGTTAGCGCGATAATAATGGCTCTGGTGGCTAAATTCGAATGAAATGATTAAGTCAGCTTTTTCTCGAGCAAATCGCTTTGCAAAGCTGAATGCAATCTTTGATGGTATTGATCCGCATTCGTGCTCTATTTATCGCTAAGTACTACGGCTGCCTATGATTTTTAGAACGCGATAATATTTTATAGTAACACGATTAATTAGGTGAAAGAAACTTTTGAGGGAACCAATTTTTTTTTACACAAGATAAAGTAATAATTATTTTCGCTATGCACATTTTTCAATTTTGTATTTTTAGTTTTTTTTTTTTTTTTTTTTAAATAATCATAATTTATTTTTTCATGTGCTTCTCGCGAGCGGCGTTTCGCTCGAATATTGAATTTTTTTAATGCGATTATATTATTAAGCGTTCTCTCTATTTTTTTTTATATACCTTCTGTAATATTTTTATATGTAATATTTCCTCAATATTTTGCTTTAAAGTCGCGCTTTATTCATGTAGAATCAATTTTTAAATGATACGCTCCAGAAAAATGAGGAGTATCTGTCACATTAATTCCGCGACGTGTCCTCTTCAAACAAAAGTGACATTTTCGTGGCATCGATTCGTGCCACGCATTCGTAATTATATTACCGAGTAAATATTCCATCGCATATTGAAATTAACTAGGCAAAATGATTTTTAATGTAATATGACCGAATGAAGATAATATCTGCATCAGCACAATATTTTTTAGAACGTCATATTATTTTTACGTTACTGTTTTACTACTTCTCTCAGCAAGTACTTTTTACAGCAGGAAAAGTAAGCAAACAGCAAAAAAAAAAAGAAAATCATTTTGAATTTACAAGAAATAGCCAATAGAAGTCTGCAGTACATTTTTATGCATTTCGCTGAATTCTATTTTCAAAAACATTTCGATAGTAAATGTAGAGCATGCGGTTTAATTATTAATGGGGAAAAATTGAAATAGATTGGATAAAAATATTTATTTGAAAGGAGAGAGACAGATGTATCTACGATATACGATATACCAGTTGAAATAAGTTTTATGTAGTAATTGTAAAAAGAGCACATAGTATTTAACATTTATATGTATATACGCATTACGTACGCTTATTTGAAATAAGATATTTATTTGAAATAAATAAATTTTCTCTATTTGTTATTTTTTATTTACTACTCTGTTACTTTTCTATTTCTTAAGAGTGTGAAATAAAAATGGTAAGACCAAAATAAAAAAAACAGTACATGTTTGATAGATATATAGATATTATAAATTTATACTACTTAAAATGCTTATTTCAAATAGTATTTTTTATAGATATATCCTTTAAATAGATATTTCTACTATACCATTTTCTGTTTTAATTATTTTCCCAAGCACTGTTAAAATTATACAATACATTGCGATTATTGACAAATTAATTGAAGGACCAAGTCCATGCCGAAATACATCTTGTTTTATGAGAATATATCTTTATTGAGATTGATGTCAATTAACGTTGAATTAGGAAAGATCTTTGTTCGACAATTTCTGAAGAGTAATCTTTCTCGTATCGCATGCATTTTGTATCATCGACACGTTTCGCTCTTCTTCGAGAACGCGGTTGACATTGATACGTGTCAAATCAATGTTAGGAGAACAAGACATGATCTGTCAGCACTGATATGAAAGAAACAATAGCTCGACCAAGCGACGATGAAACGCGAGGAAAGGGAAGCGCGTGTACGCTGCTCTCGTTTGCAACTCTGACGAATGTCAGCGCGCTGTTCACATGCGTCACTCTGATGCATTGGTTCCCAAACCGAGAATATATTCTCTGAAAAGAAGAATAGAAATATAAGAAAATTCCAAACAAAGTGGAAAAATGTTCATTAGCAGAAAATATATTCAAAAATTGAAGGAAATAAAGCTCTTGTGTTTATATAATTTTTTTTCATGATTTCTGCGTGAAAATGAAATTGCTCACACTTTTTCCCTTATGTAATGTATTATAAAATAATTTACTAGAAAAATTATCCTGCATTTTTTTTAATTGGTAAAAAATTAAATAAAAATATGAAAATCATAAATATTAGAAATAAATAGATATCGTTTTATTGATTGCTACGTTTATAATTAAATTTTGTTGAATTGCGTAAAAAAAATTATTGTGTGTGTGTGTGTGCACGCACACACACATATACACACACACGTGAATGATGAGATGAATAAATGTGTCAAGGTTTTCACGAAATCGAGCGAAAGACTGGAAAGTTTGGGAATCACTGCTCTGGAATGCTGCACGATGTTACGCATCTGTCAAACTCGCATCGTGACAGATGCAATAATAAACTATAATTACCGTGGAAAATCAAGGTATTAAAAGATCATATTTATCTTGCATTTATCCGATATAGGTTTTCAAGTGGGACAGGTTATCAGTTTGTTTTTGTAATTTCTGCATACATTGCGTTCTACATACGACATATCTTAAAAACGATATTTCGTCTTCTCTTCATATCGTTTGTATTGAAATATTAAATCTTACGGTCGTCATAATTCAATGTTAGACAAAAAAGATTGAGCACGTAAAAATTAATTATAATCATGTATCGAAAGAATCTTTAGAAATATAATCACATCTAATTTTCAGTTTATTAAAGGATGTACAGGACATTTCTCGAAACATTAAGAAAATGACGAAAAATTACAGATTGTTTTATATTGCATTTGAAAGTAGTAGAAAAAATTAGGCGGTGATTTTTAATCTGGATAAAAAGTTATTTCAATAAAAAGTAAATACTCCAATGAAAATATAATTATTAATGAAATAAGAAAAAATGAAAAAATTTGAATTTTTAAATTTAAGTACTTTAAATTAAATAGGCAATCACGATAAAACGTTGTATACATCATCTTAAATATTTAAAGCATTTATATAAAAAGATTGAGATTTTTCTTGATGTTTTGTAAAAAAAATAATTTAATTTTTAATAACATTAAGAGTAAATAAACTATAAAAATATAATCTTATTCGCACAATTTTTGTATGTACATAGTTTATTTGAAGTGTTAATATTAACACATTTCCAAATTTTATTTACTTCGCTAGGACCGTACGTCTGATACATTCTTAAATAGGAAATTCTCCGCGCATACGTCTGCTCAAACGTCGCGCATAAATCACGAACATTTTCCTGGAATTAAATGAAGTGCAGCGTGATAAAATGAGTATAGAGTTGGCTTGAGAAATGTTTTGTTATGTGTCAGAGAAGGATATGCGAGTGTGAAAGCGAGCGCGACGAGCGTGGCGAAATAGCTGGCTGTCCGTCCACGCACGTCTGGTCCTCGTCTGCTCGGCCAAGGTCCTTGAACGAAGGTCTATTCTAAAAAAGCTGCACAATTGGATAACCAATCAGCCAGACAGTATCGTATATCAAAGAGCATGACGAAACGGAATTTACAGATGGTTTATTGTTCCGTTGTGTTGCGATCATTGCGATGATTACGTTATACGTATATATAGAACGCTCCGTTTAAAATCTATTCACTTTGTCGCGCAGAAATTATTCGAAGGAAAAACAATTCCGAAGCCGCGCCGTTAATACGAAAAAATTGTCTTTACACGTGGAGCAATATACAGCGTGGCGTCAAAGAGAAATTAATTTCGAAATTGATAATTTGTTAGAAAATTATGAAGTAAAATAAAAATCACGTAGCGCCACGAAAAGCCGTTCCTATATAGAACGTCTTATACAATTGAATAATTTCGGTGTAGGTTCGGGACGAAGCTTATCGAAGCGAACCAATTAATATGCGAGAATCGAAGATGAGTTTACGTGCCGTGCGTAGCGATGGAACTCGTTAAAATTGTGGCAACTGACGCAACACGTATGCGTATAGTAGACCTTGAGCCACTATTACACCGGCTGTTTATGTCGTTATGCAATCGAGACCGCTTAGTCTGCGCGTATGGAGTTTAACGTAGTAAATAATGCTTTCCACCCGTTAGCCCCACGCTCGTAAATCCGCTTCGGCATTTAAACCGTCGCTTTGCCATTTAAACTTGCCTTACACTTGCGAGTTGCATTCGTTTTCATGAAATTCGTTTGCAAGATGCAGTAATTAATGATGCGTGTAATGAGAAGTCACGCCTCGCCGCACACGTCTGTTAGTTTCGTTAACCCGTAAATGTGATGACGCCAATCACATTCATTTATATTAAATTCATTTATATTAAAATAATAATTCTGCTAAATTTGATTTAAACACATCGGAATAGTAACTGCATTAAATAATATTTACATTGAAATCACGGAGCTCAGCATTATGTATGCACCGATGTGCAACGTTTATTAATATATAAATTGATTTCAACGAGAAATACTATTGATGATTTCGAAAATCCACTCGTATAAATATTCATGCTTCTAAATAATTCAAAAAATATTGAAATAATATATAGTGTACGTCGTACATGCACAATCCTTCGTACAATTGTGATGCAGCAGTTAGTTGCACTGCATAAAACGCAAACGTCTCTTGCATAATTGCTGTTTAAAGTAAAATTTGGGCATAAATAAAAATCAAGTGAGGTAATTGTTTTGTTTTTCGTTTAATTTTAACTGTGCGATAAATATAATTAAATACAAGTTCAAGTTGATATAAGTTAACATAAGTTTAAGGAACGTTAGTTGGTTATTGCAGAAACTCGGCGATTTTTTCCAGGCAAAATTAAGACGTAATTACGCAGGGTAGGGGGAACGTAAGAGAGTTTTCGCGGGATCGCGCGCTTCACGGGATAGAGCTTCATTTTCCGCGATATTGTCTCGGAGATGCACACGCCACCGTGTGCATCGCGCCGCACCGGCGGTCGGTAGACGTTCATGGCTGGTAGTCCGTAGTCGATGGTCGGTAGGTAGGGAACTGGTGGTCGTGATGCTGATGAGATCCGGGACCAGTCCTTAGCAAGGCCCTGCGAGATCGCTAATTTCGATCCAATTCACGCTCGAGTGACCGCGCCCGTTTTTCCGATCTCTATCTTCGTTGATTTATCGCGTTTCGACCGCTTGGTATGCGATCGGCGTTTCTCTCTTTCTTCCTTTTTTTTTCTTTTCCTTTTCTCCTTCCACCTCCGTGCACAGCCTCCGACAGTTGGAGACGAAGACGACGACGACGACGACGACGAGGACGACTTCGGTTTCGCTTCTCGAGACGATGACGTGCGCGTGTGCGCGTGTGCGCGCGCGGAAACAGGAATCGCCGGGGCGCGCCTCGTATTTACATTCCGCGGCTGCACTTTCAGTTTTTCCTCTTGCAATCGCGACGCTCCCGCGTGCCTCGCTGCGATTTGTCAGCGGGGAATTGCACCATGTTGACTTAACGTAGAAGCGCGCACTCCAAAGGTTCGAGTATTAAGATGCAGTCGAGGGAGCAGTACATCCTGTTTTTACTTTTATTTTATTTACTTTTTCAATGTTACTTCCGCAATTTTTTTTTTCAGAAAAAAGTTATATTAATTAGAAAAATATTTGTCATGGTGTCTAGCCAGCCTTGAATGTCCTGAATTCTAGAGTTGTTCTGAAATTTAATGTATCCTAAAAATTTGGAGTATCCTGGAATTTTTTCTTTTTTTTCATTCTCTCTCTCTCTCTCTCTGTATAAAAAAAAATCAAATCTATGATCCATTGTATTCGCAATGCGAATGTATCTGGTATAAAAAAACGATTGCGAAAGAGAAAGAATTGCGTGATGTTGAAGAGTCGGAAAAACGCGATAAACTTGTGAAAGAATTAAAAAATAAAAAAAGTTATTCTAGATTGAAGCTTTAAAAGCAAGTGCATTGAAAATCAGATTGATAATTTAATGAAACGGCAATAAATTTTTAATTTCAAAAGTGCGCAATAAGGCAAGTTACTGTTAGAAAACTTAAATTTAATGTTTTAAATTTTAAAATAAAATGTAGCAGAGAAATTTATCATTTTTGATGTCCGTTTGATATTTTTACAAAGCAATAAATATGTATTATTGTTCCACCCTTTTTATATTTATTCGTCCTAATATATAGTCCTAACTTGAGTACAAAACACAATATTATCAATGAAAATTAAACTACCTTAAAAAAACAAGGATTTTTATTCTGGAATGTCTTGGAAATATCTTTGAATTGACTAGCCAGATATCGCTAGACACCGTATGTTTATTTTCTTAAGCCTGCCGCTATATTTGATGAACCGTTTACATATCACACGTTGCTCTTCTAAAAAGTAAGTTTCGTTCATTGCGAAAGATCCCAAATAAATTTGCAGAGAGTTCCAAGGAGACAAGAGACCTTATATGCGCCGTATTATTATTTCAATCAGTCTGCTGCTCTTATCCAGGTCTGCCTTATCTTTTACAAACGCGCCGTTACGTCGGCATTATCTCGGCATCGCGATATTTGTTGTCGTCTTCGATAGAAATGCGACTGTCTCGCGAGCATCCCGTGCAAGACTACTTGACGTTTAACGCGAATATCTATCCGCCGGCCAAGGACGCACTTGTCGACGGCGCGATGCGTAACACCTAGCGCGATAGAGTTACGCGCCGCTAATGTGTGTCACGCGTACGTCGATTGCGTCACGTCAGCCTCGTCGGGGCCGACCCGTCTTCGTCGTCTTCGTCGTCTTCGTCGTCGTCGTCGTCGTCGTCGTCGTCGTCTTCGTCTTCGTCTTCGTCGTCGTCGTCGTCGTCGTCGTCGTCGTCGTCGTCGTTGTCGTCGTTGTCGTCGTTGTCGTCGTTGTCGTCGGTGGCGGCGGCCGCGCGTCGCGGTAGCGATCCGTCCAGACCGAGGTAATCGGTGTCAAGTGCCAAAGGAACGAGACGGTTCCGGAAATTGCGATTAATTGCACGGTCATTGTGCGTACAAATGTTCGCCACTTCGACGCGTGAATCAATTCTCGTCTTTTACAGCAAACGGACATGACCGCGCTCTCCCAATTAAATCGTATTGTTATTACGGTATTGTTATATTTAGTCTCCGTATGCTTTTTCGGAAGTGCAACCTTCAGCGTGTAATGCGATATGACGTGCTTTTACGAATTTATTTTTATACTGAATAATTTGCTCAATAGAGGAACGCCTACCCGATTATCTTTTATTCATTTAATTAAATCAATGCGTTCTCGAAGAGGCTTTGTCTTCATTATTTTTTTTGTATGACTTATATCAAAGGAGAAACACGTATTCTGCTCGTGCCTGAAGAACTCTTCTTTATTACTAATTTTCCACGAGAAAATCTAGTTTTTTTTTTTAATAGAAAAATATCGATTTAATTCCAAAATTGTATATAATTTATTTTAACAGAAAAGCACGAATTTTCTTCTGAAATTGCTTTCGAAAAAAATTGTCAGTGATAATATATAGAAGTTAAAAGTAGTGTACTATATATATATATATATATATATATATATATATATATATATATGTGTGTATATATACACGTACATACATACATACATACATATATATATAATATATATAAAATATATATAATATTATAAAATAATATATAAAAATATGTATATAAATAATAATATAAAGATAATATATAAAAGATATATTTTCGAAAAAAAAAGTTATTTTTCGTTTAGATCGTTTTTTAGTCTGCGTGACGTTATCGCAGGACGTGACATGTCATTTCCCGCACAGAAAACAATAGAGAAGAACAATTGAATCTATAACAACCTTACATTAACGTTAACGCATACGTTACATCAACGTGTAATAAATATATGCTTGGTCTCGCGCTGAAATTCCGAGAAACCTTTCGATACAGAAAAAACCGCGTACATCCTTTAAGTTTAATATACTTGCAGCTGCTAATAGCGAACCGATCTATACAGCCTTCATCCGCGAAAGATAAGTTAGGATGCACACGTGCGCCGAACGCGCGGCGGACGCGTATACATATAGTTGAACCGGACTAGGCCCGCCTAGACACTCGACAGACTCGCGCACTTTGCACAATAGTAGGAAGCGCTAAAAATAAGCCACCCCGGCTCCACCGCGTTCTGGCCTTGGCCAGCTTCGGTCTTCGCAACCTGACCGGCACTTCCCCTCCTTCTCCGCTCCTCGCACGCTCCACCTACGCATTCCCGCACGTGGACAGCCGCTGCGTAGGCGCGAATCGTTTTTTAGCCTTCCTCGTCGCGCGGCAGATTGATTAAAAGTTTGCTCCTTTCTTTCGCCGCCTCACCCGCTCGCGCGCCGCAGTCTCCGCTTAACCCTTTACTTGGCAGACGTAGAGCGGAAACTGAAAGAAATTCGGCTCTGTCTCGCATTGTGATGAAATGTGCTTCTGAGATGACTAAAAATATAACGACCGTGTCGCTTCTACGTCGCACTTTAAACTGTATCGCTATAGGTATGAATAAACATTCGGATATTTTTCATATTTGAGGAATTTAAGGATGTATAGGACATTCTCAAAGTATGAGGAAAATTAGGAGAAAATTGCAGACTGTTTTAGACTGTATTTGAAAATATTGGAAAAAAATTTGGCTGCAATCTTCTATCTAGATAAAAAGTTATTTTAATAAAAAGTAAACGTACGCTCTAATGAACATATAATTAATAATAAAATAATAAATAATGAAAAAATATAAATACTTAAAATATTTAAGATGATTTACGTAAGGTTTTATTACGATGCAGAGATCAGTTTTGTAAAGAATATTTATTTATTTACAAAGTAACTAAACAGACAATCACAATAAAACTTTGTGTAAATCATTCTGAATACTCAAAGTATTGTAGTTATACAAAAACACTGAGATTTTTCTTAACGTTGTAAAAAAATTATTTAATTTTTAATAACAAATAGAGTGAATAAACTATAAAAATAATTAAATAAAAATACAATCTTATTCACATAACTTTCATAGTTTATTTGAAGAGTTAATATTAACACATTTTCGAATTGTATATAAATAAAACTTGCAGCAACTCTAATTAAATATAACAATAAATCTAAGAATAATGAATAGAGGGGAAAATTTCACAATCACAGAAAATGAAAAATAGGGGTGTGCTGTAAGTTACATTAGCAATTAATATTTTTTTCTTTACATCTGTTTCTGCGTTACCGCGCCGAAAAATTTCATTTTAAGATTAACCAGAATTTATGCTTGCTTGAATTTCACGAAGAAATGAGTGAAAACATCCAGAACGAAGGCTATACCAAGAACAGTACCGTTAAGGACGTTCCGTAGTATTATACCAACTTCGGCGACCATAGATCGTCGTTGAAGAGCGATCATTAAAGATGTTTTAACGAGGAGCCGCGCAGACGGGACAATAGCGGCCAGGAATCACCGAGGGCCTCCACATCTCCCCCTCTTTAGATCTCTATTGGATGCATACGAGAGTCTGTCTCGACTCTCCGTCTGCGTGGGTCTCGCTCGGTGCATTCGTCGCAGACTCTGAGAGGGAGACATTAAACCCTTTGCCGCGTGATTTAGTTGACAAAGTAGCGTAGTTACAGTCGCTTGCAGAGAGAGAGAGAGAGAGAGAGAGAGAGAGAGACCAGCTTTAGCCCGGGGCCCGCAATGACCCGTCTTTCGTGGCATCCTACGAACACCATCGTGACAAACACGTCGAGAAATACGAGCCCGCAGGCTATTTTAAAATAAAAAAAGTCATTGTTTAAGCGTCTTTCGGAATCCGATATCCGTATTAGTGTTTAGTCTGGCGTCCCGTTTCACCGGGTAGCAGCAGACGCGCCGCGCCGGTTCGTACTACACGTGCCATTTTCTCGATTTTACTTGTCCTATCTTCCCTCCTGTCAGCGATCCGTCTTCGTCGTGCATCGCCATCGCGTCGAAAATTTTGCAATCAGGCATTAATTAAACATTCTTGTGATTGGCACTCTTCGTTCGACGGAAATACTCGCTCCTTTAAAAACCTGAATTTCGTTCGTTTATAGCTCGCAAAATATTTGCGGCCCAACGTTTTTATCCGCGAATTGAATTTGAAATCTATCGGAGAAGTTAAATCAAATTAAAAACGGTAGCGCGAGAACGGTATTTTATAGGGTATCCTATATATAAAATGTATAACGTCGAGGATTTATGGAAGTAATACCGCGGGAATTCTTGAATCGTTATTATATATAAGTTTTACGCATCGCTTTTATGTGAATTAATATTTTTGAACACACTTAAGGACGGTATGGGTCATATCTCAAATTTACTAAAAATATAAAAATTTCATAGAATACTCTAGTATTACGTTTGAGTATCTGTGTAAAATTTGAGCACAATTCACTTGTTTGTAAATTTGATGGGGAAATAGAGCATTACCAGTTAAAACAAAAGGAAAATGACTATGTCGGTCGAAGGCAGATCTCAGAGCTGAGTAATAATTTTTTAAGTAAATTTACAAACATTTTCCCCTAAACTATTAAAACACAGCTTTTAAGAAAAACTCAGAAATGCAATATCACAGAAAATTCTTAAGCACTATGTGCTTTCGACAGGTGTAGCCATTCTCGTTATTTAAAAATATGTTGACACTCTTCCCGGTTTTATTAGTTTAACATTTTTGATGTTAAAACATTGTACATGTTCCGTTGCTCAGTTTATCGCGAAGGTAATGAGCAGTGACATCGTGGTAGATCGGCGTAGCCTACCTCGTAGTCCCTAACTCGTAGATCACGACGGCAGCGTATTGTCTCTCCCTCTTGCTCGTTACCATCCGCGCCTATTATCCGATTCTATTTTCCAATCTATCCTCGTACAAGGCGCACCTTGTCTCGTCCAGGCTACTACCGCTAGTCTTCTCCTCCAAGTGAATGCGGAGCGATGCGCTCTTTGTCTCGCGGCACTTCAAATAGGCGGCACTCGAGACTCGGCACAAAGAGCGGCGAACCCGTACGGCGGTGATAACAGAGAGCAAGAAAGCTCAAGATAAGACCGAGGGCCCTCGCAGCCGCGCCGCTTCACGTCGGTTCATTCCCGAGGGAATTTACACACACGGTACGTTGTATGTACGCCGATAGTTCGTGTGTTAGCTTAATTGAATCTCAAAATTATCGTACCACCATAGCGAGTTTCTTTATTATTTTATTATACGTGAAGCTTTGTGAGAGTTCTATACAAACCCTTCGACATCATTTTCACGCCGAATACTGACAGATTAATTTCTGAAGAGTTACGATAAAGAGGCAAGAGAGCGCAGACGCCTTTCCAAGAAATACATAATCGCAAGTAGGAGTAAAAAATATCGATATAAACATTTTTTTTTTTTTCGGTCTATTATTCGACTCCCCTTTTCATCCTTAGCTCGAACAATCGCAGACTCGTCCGTCCTATCACGATGCACGCGATACTCGTGGATGCACTCGGCGAAGTCGCGGAGTGCATACGTTGCGCGCACATACAACAGCATCGTGCGCTCGCAGCGAGAGCGAGAGGGACAAAGAGGGAGACTCGTTCAAACGAGGGGCCCGCAGCGCTTGGGCTCTGGGCCTCGTCGCGTGTTTTTGCCCCCCGTCTGGCCCCCACCGCGGCTCATCGTTTTTTGTCTGGTGCACCGCATGCTCTGCACAGCTCACCTCGCCTCCTCCTTCTCCTCCTCACCTCGGCCGACGTACCACCACTGTCTCTTCCTCCTCCTCCTCCTCCTTCTCCTCCTCTTCCTTTTCCTCCTCCTGCTCCTCCTGCTCCTCCTCCTTCTCCTCCTCCTCCTCCTCCTCCTCCTCCTCTTCCTCCTCCTCCTCCTCCTCCTCCTCCTCCTCCTCCTCCTCCTCCACCGCCGCCCCCTTCTCTCTCTGTCAATCTCTCGTCGTGCCCGCTCGCCCTCTCGCTCTCAATCAGGGCCGGGTGAGTAGTACATACTCGTAATGCTGAATATTTTCGATATGACGATATCTTACCTTCTATATGTAGCAAAAAACATTTGACATTTCTTTTGTAAGGTATAAATTGCAAATGTACGGTGTGTTTTTGTAATTTATATTGATTCAATTTTTTTGCAAATTTTTATATCACGGCTGAGATACAGGCTTTTCAAGTTTTTCTCTATTGGAAAAATTTGAATAATTCATATATTTTCATCGCTTTCTTTCTCTAAGATTTTTTCCATAGGCGAAGAAAGTTGCAGAAAACCATTTGCTGACTCGAGGATTTAGAGAAAAACAATGCGATTGAAATTTATGTATTCGAATTTTTTCAGTTTGAGCACAAGTTTATCTTTAAACCTCGAGTCTGCAAACGATTTTCCGGCATTTTCTTTTCTTATCGAAAGAAATCTTACATAAATTCGAGGAACATTAAAATGCGAAACCACTTCTATAATTAAACAAATTTCTTTTTAAAACTATTTTTTATTTCGGAGTTGTATGATTCATACAGAATAATTTTTGTAAAAAGAGAAATTACCAAAACGAATTGCATAACGATACACCATTACCGAATTGTCACGCATAAACCGACGATGAGTACTTGATCTAATTCTTGCAATCTCGTGCTTGAAACTAAATCGTCGATCCGGCGAGCGTTCGCACCGTGCGTCCCTGTTCTCAATCTCATCGTCATCGGTCCTTCGCCGTGCCGCATCCGGGCGGTATCTCCCCGAGCCGAGACACGCGCACGGACACGCGTGTCCCTGCCGCGCGGTAGAGGAGGAGAACAAGGAAGCGATGGAGGCCGTCGGACGAAGCCCGAGACTCAAGCTGTTCCGCAGTCGCTAGCGAGAGGTGATTGTCGAGGGGTGGAGAAGTACGGGGAGGAAGGAAGATGCGGTCGTTCGATCTCGGTGCACCTGCCGGCGTTGACGTTCGCGATGCCGATCCGCGATCAGACTGCCCGACTCGTACGGCGCTCGAAAAGGATCGCACGATCGCGATGGAAATGATTCAATCCTTTTCACAATCCGAGCCTGTCAATCCTACGTAATTTCTCGTTAGTTCTTTAATCCACTGACTTTGATTAATCGTTTAAGGATGTATAGGACATTTTTCAAAACGTTTAAGAAAATTATGAAATAATTACAGATTATTTATATTCTACTTGAAGGTAGTAGAAAAAATTAGGCGGTGATTTTCTATCTGGATAAAAAGTTATATTTAATAAAAAGTAGGTATCTCTTCTAATGAAAATGTAATTGATAATGAAACAATGAAAAAAATCTGAACTTTTTTATTTAGGTTTAACTTTAAATACTCAAGATAATTTATGTAAAGTTTTGTTGCGATGTCAGAGATTATTTCTGTGAAATAAACGATTTATTTGCAAAAAATAACACACAATCACAATAAAACTTTGTATACATCATCTTGAACACTCAAACAAAAAATTAAGATTTTTTTAATGTCGTAAAAAATAACATAATTTTTTTAATAACAAATAGCAAATAAAAATATGTTATTAAATAAAAATATAATTTTGTTTACACAACTTTTCTATGTATGTGTTTATAGTTTAATTGAAGTGTTGATATTAACACAATTCCAAATTTTATTCACTTCGCAGGGACTACATGTTGAATACATTCTTAATAGTACGTGTAAAAGTTGTGGAATATAATAATAAAAGAGAATTTTATTCAATGTACATTGTCGTTATCTTCTAGCGATTGAATTAATTTTTGAACGATATGGTTTTTTTTTTCTCGAAAACTTTGATATATTTGAGAATTAGATATTGCAAGATTTAAAAAAGATTGTTTTATATACTAAAATTATTTTATATACGATTAAATGTCCATTCCAAGAATAGACTTTACCAAGAATTTGCCTCACTTGTCAGTGAACTAATTGTCTCTAATTATTGCCTCTGTAATTAACGGTACGTGTGACCTGTTAAAATATATATAATTTGACAGCTAAGTACTCATTATGGGAATCTCAAAGAAAATTAATTAAATGATACGAAGCATTTTTTTTTACCTTTATTTAAAGAAAATATTCTCGCACAATGCCAATGGAAGATTCCTGGCACCTTTATCATTCGGAATTTATTTGGAATCAAATCCAAATGTATCGTGATCAAACACTAATTAATGGCCAATTAGCCGCTTTAACGATAGATAAATTTATTGCCGCGTATCGCAACATGTGTGTACATACATGGTTCACGATTTATGTGCATTCAACCGTGTCTCTGATGAAATGATATTACATGATTGATAACACGATGGCTTTTCGCACGACGTTCTTCGTATGCTTCGCGAAGTTCATCTTTATACACGAGCACGATAACGCTCGTGAGTCCTTGGCAGCGACAAGGTCGCGGAAAATGACATCTAATCGTTTCCACGTGTCGATGATTTGTGTGCTGCCTCGACAAACCGCACACAGGGCATTACTCGCGTCACGATCGTTTATGTTCTAACAACTTTAGTCCGGTGATGCTACATGCGCACGATTCGAAGAGACAAGCGATTATCTTAATGTTTTTAAACAGTGCATTTCCGTAAGGAAGGAGTTATTTGTCTTTTTTATTAGCATTTATCGCCATTTGACATGCATTCTCATTTATAATTCATAGCGCATTATCATAGTAATAATTTCATTACTGCTCTGGTATGAGTACACGCGTATACATTTACATAATTCAAATAAGTCGCGTAAATCATAACGAAAAACTAATTCAATCTCAACGATAACTAATTCAATCTCAACGAAACTAATTCAATCTCAAGAAAGTTTTAAATCATTTCCAATTAAAATATTTTTATATCGTAGAAAAAAAAGTTTCATTAAGTAACATGATATGGAAAAATGTAAAGATTCCAGAGAGAGATCAATATTCCTTCGAGTGTCGGTGATCACTCAAAGTTTTTTTCCTTCACATCCTTTGAATAATTCATTTGCGAAGCATTAACGATAGCCTTATCTCTCCTCGCGCTTCTCGCCGCTGAAAAGAAAAATCAGCGGCAGTTGCAACACACGGAGAACAGATAAGTGCGAAAGTTTGACTGAGATTGACTCGCTTGACCAAGTTGTTTCCGCTCGAAATTATTGACCAATCGCGATGACCGATTTCCGGTTGCAGTGGGTGCGAGCGGCATCATCGTCTCGGCGGCGCTCGTGCTGATAGTCGGCGCACTGGTGGGTGTCCTGGCGACGATATCGCGTCATCTTCATCATCGTCGGCTGTTGGTGCACGAGCCGGTTCCTCCCGGCTCTGCCTCCTCCGCTTCTGCCTCGATTCTCCACCATCATCATCGGCATCACCATCATCGTCACCGTCATCGTCGCGAGGAGCCACCGCCGCCGCCGTTACAGCGCTGTCTTCTACTACAGGATCATTATCGTTATCCCGATACACCCGTGAGTACCATGTCTGACCACTATCTAAGGGCGAACTCGCGCCCGAACTTTGCGAGATTGCGTTTCCGCGACGAACGTTAGAAACTCGATTTCAACAATGTCGATAACGTAATTAAAGGGAAAAATTGAAGCGCGATCGGGGGACATTTATTTCTATATACGCGCGCGCTTTCGGAATGTCTAATATTGGAGAACATTAAGACAAATTTATTACGATAACCAGGAGAATTGACAGGAGAATTGTCTCACTGATGGATTTATATGCGGATTATCGCATATACCGTCGAAGCTGTTCGAAATAAAACCGAAGCGCACTTCCGCATATTCGTTGAAACTGTACACGTCGTACTAATTTTAGCAGACTTGACCGAGTTCGTCGAATAGCTTCTTTACAAATAACGAGTCTCGACGGACGTCTCGTATCGCGTTCATCCTCCGGAACAATCCTCTTTCTCATTATTTACCGTCCAGCATTTCCGTCGAACAATCGCCGGTCTCATTACGCCTTCCCGATATCGCGTCGCCGCGGGTCCAAAAGGCGTACGCACTATCGTCAGCGTTTCTTTTTTTTTTTCTTCTCCGTCATACAATAGATGCGCCGTTGTCGTCATGAACGATGCGGGCGCGAGCGTTGCGACGGAGTTTCGCGGAGGTCAGAAGGAGGGGAAAAAAGGAAGCGCGATTTTCCATCCAGCGGAGGTGGCTATCGGCGGCGACGTTGTCGACCTTCGGTGAGATTATTACACGATTCGCGGAACGTGGCTATCTGAGAAAAAGCTTCCGATATCTAATCATGGCAGCCGGCCTGCCGGCTGGTCATAGCACAGCTGCATCTAACCGGCGCGCGTGTTTTTCTTTTTTTTTCGTCTCTCTCGCCTCTCCAGAAAAGCAGACCAACGCTCGTGGCCGCGCATAACTTTTCATTTTCCTTCACTTTTTCTTACGTTTCTGTGTCCCGGTTCAGTTATTTCAAACACGCGATAACGTGCGACAGTGAGAACGAATTCGAAAATTCGAAGACGAAAATGTTTCACAAGGCTGCATCTGCAATCGATAGTACTACAGTTTCGCTGCGAGTTTTTGAATGAAGATCTCGCGCAGCGTTGACCTATTGCACGAAACAAATCCTTTAAGCTTGCGCGAGAGACATTCTATGCGCGATTCGTGTGATTCGAAATTCGCTATTAGCTTTTCGTATGAGATTTTCGAATGGTATTAAATAAAGGGATATATATATTCATCAAATTCACATTTGTCCTTTACTATACGTGCATTTTTTTTTTTTTTTTTCGAAATCAAAGGGCACAAATTCATGATTCGCACACAGTCTAAAATCTTGTACATAATTTATACTTAATGTGATATAACTCGTTAGTAATATTCAATTTTCATTCTCGTTGACTGAAACTGTTTTTTAATATTAATTTCTAAGATGCTTTTAATCGAAAAAAAACGACGAATTTTATTATCTTAAATTGAAAAATGGTTATGAGACAATTATTTGAAAATATTTCATTCCGTGCAAGAACTATCTATTTATTGTGAAACTATCTGCTGAACGTGTAATTGACGAAATGTTTTCAATGATCAGTTTTTCTTTCGCGAATACACACGCGGTGATGTATCGGACATACGGTTTTTGCAAAGTGAATAAAATTTGGAAATGCGTTAATATTAACTTTTCAAATAAATTATGAAAGTCACGTGAATAATATTATATTTTTACTTAATAACATTTTTATAGCTTATTTATTTGTTATTAATAATTAAATTATTTTTTACAACATTAATAAGCGTAATGCGTCTCTCTCTCTCTCTCTCTCTCTCTCAGTACGCTTAACTTTGCGACGTATCGTCCCGATGGCAAAAGATACCGGATCCCCGGCATCGATCGGTAGCGGAGCCCTTTCCTTGGCAAAGCCCCGAGGGTACGGGGACGTCGACCGTCGACGGTGTGCGTCCACTGCGCGCTTCGGTTTCCATCGGCATCGGGGCGATGGGGAACTTAATTTGGAAGTTACCGGTCCCGTGATTACGTCGAGGAGAGTCGGCGGAAGTTCTATCCTCCTTCTCGTCGACGCGGCGGCGAGACGTTGCGATGCGTTTCGTACAGCCATCACGCCTGCTCCCTTTCCGCCGTCGCCGCCGCCGCGACGCAAACCATTGTTATTCTAGATTGCATCGCAAATTAGATTACGGCATACTACGGGACCGCCCTTATTCTCGCGCGCGCCGACGCCGTCGCCAACGACGACGACGACGACGATGACGATGACGATGACGTCAACAACGACGACGCTGCTCTACGCTCTTTGGCGGCGGCCGAGAAGATGCGGCTTCCTTTGCTCCTCTCGGTCGCGCATCCTCCCGTCCTTATCTCGCCCCCGATCCGCGCCAGATTGTGGCATACACGAGCCGCCGCCTCCGCCGCGTGCATACAGATGCTCCGAGCGACGACGCGACTTCGGAATGCTACGACTGCAACGTCGAAAATTTCCCCACGCTCAGAGAGATCCCTTCTTTCCGATATTCTCCCTTTGTGAAACTTTCGCCGTTGAACATTTTATATACCTTGCAGAAATTTTACATTTTTGCGCATAAAATATAAATTCTTTCACGTAGAAATCGAAAGATTGCGAGAAAAATAATTTTCTTCTAATTTTATTGCTTTAGTTGCAGTCTTCTTCTAAACTTAGTGTAGCAACAAATACATTCGTATTACTCTATGCGTCGAGATTTTACTGCGAAAGCAGTAATAAACTTCTGAAATTAATTATGGAATACCGCTATCTTAATGCAATCTTGTTTGGATCCGCTCTCAATCTTTTTGCTCCAATTTCAATATATCGTTTATATTACTGTATTAAAGCTACCCGGAATAGTGGCAATTAGATATCGTGAAGATATGACTGATCAATATCGTACAGTATTAATAGCTGATTAAATTAGCTGCTATAAAGTTTTGAAAGAAATTTCAATTTTTTTAACTTGACGTCTCTTCTGACGGTTTTCTCGGATTGCGAAGTACTTGTTTAACCTTCCGGTCGCCCTTCGTGGTCCAAGATGGTGGTGAAACCATTGACTGAAGATAGCAGACCGTAAAAGAGAAGAGAGAGATTAGTCGGGATAGGAGTAAATATTATGTCTGGTGCATCTTGCAGCAGTCTTCGGTTACTCCTTCTCAGACTGCCAGTGTTTTACCTTGCACTCCTTCTTTGTAAAAGCAGTTTCGCCGACAGGTTATCAAGACATTTCGAATTGTCAATACAAACGAAATGCCTTATCGGTCATAGTTAGATCTCTAGTGCTGATATTTATTGAATGTTTTTATATACCCATTCAAGTTCACGAAACTGCGCTCCGAATTAACTTTTCGATCTTAAAATACAGTTCCAAATTGAATAAGAAATAATATCACATTATTAAATTGAAGGTTAATTTAACACTAACAAGCATTTAAATGTAAAACTGTTTTTTTTTTTTTTATGCCATGTGCATAATAAAAGGAAGATCTTTCATATTTATAACCTCCGATTTTGATTCTAATTATATTATTTTGACGTAGCATCGTCCGTTTAAGTTGCTTACGTCTTATTTTATTATGGAAGCCCGATAACCGCTGAACAAATGAGCTCTCCAATAACCGGGCAAATGAAACCAGCCGAGAAGATTAATCAAATGGATTAAACGGAAGAATTGAACGACGCGCCGGCACTTTCCACGACACGGCTTCGTCTCGTGTCCTGTGGAAAATGCCGGCGATGCGTCGCGCTCGTGTACGAAGACGACGTCGGATAGTGGCGTGTTTATCCACCGTCGCGTCGTCGCCGATGGCGCGTCGCGGGGGCATCGGCGGAGGGAGGATGCACTCTAAACCACTGCCGACGCCAACGAGATGCGACGCGACGCGACGCGACGCGACGCGGTGCGGCGCGGCGCGACCCGGACCCAACCCGACGCGACGGACGTACGCGCTCGCTGTGCGAGCCGCGTCGTGTAAACCCCGCGGATCAAGCGACACCCGGGCTTCCCCCGGTAACGTTAAGCTCGCGCTCGCGAGCGGGGAAGCAATGACCTGATTTGCAATTTATTACTTTTGGGCGACGTCCAAGTACGACGCGCATTGGCGCCGCTGCCAAATCGGCGGCGCGGCTGCTGCCGATCGACGCGCGCTCAGCGCACCGCGAACGCTCCCACGGGCGTGAAAAACAGGAACAAAGCGAGTTGTGTAAAAAAAAAAAAAAGAAAAAAAAAGAAAAAAAGACCACCGAGGAGCAAGCGCGTACCAACTGGCGGGAAAAACAATCGGGATGGAGGGGGAGGGGAGACAAGTAGGTAAACACGAAGCCGCGTATATGTCCCGCACGAACGAACGGGGCACGCCCCGAATTCCGGCGTGGGCCGCAAAATCGCGAATTGAGATTCCCGGTCATGTTTCCGCCACGGTGTAGCGTGTCGGTGAAGTAAACACATCAAGCGTGACACGCGTTGTGACAAATCGTTTCGGTGGAAACGTTTCGATCCGTGACCGTCGGGTATATTGCTTGTTCACGCAAATTGATTTCTTGGCTCATACTCACATCAGTAGAATCGTGAAATGATTACCAATTAGGAGCGCTCGAGGACTCTTTCCGTCTCCTATTTTTCCACTTCCCTAACACACGCTGGGGAAAAATATTTACATAGTCGTGCTGAATAACACATTTTTGTCATTCCATTCAACCATTGGGGCACAATTTTTTTTCTTTTCACTTTGATAATTATTTTGGACAATTTTTACTTATTGACGATCTGAAAGATTCTTGTTGGATAGTGCAACAATTTTACTGGAGTAGTTGTCGGGACGTACTGTTCCATTGGGACCCAAAGGGTTAAGGATGCATCGGACGTACGATCGCTGCAAAATAAATAATATTTAGAAATGTGTTAATATTAACACTTTAAATAAACTATATGCGTATGAAAGTTGTGTGAATAAGATTATATTTTTATTTAATAACGTTTGATCATTTTCATAGTTTATTTACTCTGTTTATTAAAATTAAAATTTATTTTTTACAACATTGAGAAAAATCTCAATTTTTTTTGTGTAAGCACTTTAAGTATTCGAGATGATTTATACAAAGTTTTATTGCGATTGTCTATTTAGTTGTTTTGTAAATAAATAAATAAATTTCGTTTATTTTACAGAACTGATTTCTGCATTGCAATAAAGTTTTACATAAATTACCTTGAATATTTTAAGTATTCATATTTTTTTATTATTTCTTATTTTATTATTAATTATATTTTCATTGGAGCACAAATTTTTTCCACTCCCTCGAAATGCAACATAAAATAATCTGTAATTTTGTCATAATTTTCTTAATGTTTTGAGAAACGCCTCCTACAACGATCTGAAGATTCTTGTTACTCGGAGAAGTGAAGCGCGATGTTGATCTTCCGTCAAGTTTCTACTGAAAAAAATCGGTTTCGATTCTACAAACAAGCGAAAATGAGGCCAACGGTCTCTCGAAACGCCGACGTGTAAAATAACGTTGTTCAGACGTGCTAAGTGGCATTTTGTACAGTACCTACTTTTCGCGGCACTCGGTTATAGGCTATTGATATTTTGGGAGCGGGTGGAGATTCGCGAGCGGTACCTATATGTCATGGGGATTTGTAGCTCGCGGGTGGAACTAGAATATACGTGCGATGACGTAACGGCGGCCGCCCGTCGGTGACGCAACGTCACTCGCGATAGCGGCGACGACGACGACGAAGGCCGTGATACGCGAACAGACCGCGCCGAACGTGTGTCTCTATTACCTTTTCCGGGAAATAACGACGTCTAGACTCACGCGTGAATCATCGTCCGCCGATGTGAACAGTAGCAGGGAAGATAAATCGTCACGATGATGAGATATTGCTGCTCGCGCGAATTAGAGATCGCGGATGCTACCGATCTTTTGCTAGATTTCGCATTGAGAACAAAGGAAGATGTATCCAGGATGAGCCTCGATTTATGTTAATAGATTCCAGCGATTAAATCTAGAGCGCAGAAGACTATCGTGTCAAGTGAACTATTCGGATTTTATCTTTCGATGGCAAATTACGACACTCATTCTTGAGATTCTTAGCTCTCCGCAGACTGGATTTCTCAACACTTATGAGGAAAGATCTCGACCTCGGAAATTCATCAAATTAGATATGAAACTTTGGTAATACGTGGAGGGCATCCTAATGGTAGTAAACTTTTTTTGCTGCCCTAATTCACTCGGAAAGGTAAAATCAATCTTTGAAGTTTGCGTGTCTTTCGTTTTTATTTTATCACTCATCGACAAAAAGAGATAGGACAAAATTTTATAGAGAAAACTATTTTTTTTTTTAATGATTAATTGATTAAAAAATCAGAAATCATTAAAAAAAAATTAATAAATGTTTTAAAAGTTTAAATGTCTAATTTTTGGATATTTATTGTCGTTTACTTTTTTGATGTATGTAATATATCTTTCATATAATTTGGAATAAATTTGGAATAAATTTGGGCATCAAAAGAAATAGTTTTATTAACACATCAAAAGATGCCCTCTAGATATTACCAAAGTTTTTCATAACTTTTTAAATTTACGAGTTGGGTTTTTTTTTTGTTGTTAGACCATTTAGGTTGCTAATGGATGATTGTGCTTTTTAAAAGGTTTACAGGCTTTAAAAAATCTGAAAAAAAGTTTGATATATTCTTTCAACATTTAAGAGTATAGTACAATACATATATGAGCCAAAACGGTTTTCGCATTTTTTTTCGTACATGCACGACTTAAGGCAAAATCGGTTAAATAATTCATAATTGAAAAATCGTCGAGCTCCTTAAATTCCTACGTCCTTTGCGGCGGAATAGTCTTTGGCATGATGTCTTTTCGTTCGTTATAGATTTTTTTCTTTCGTTATCAGTGAAACATATCATTAAGATATTTTAATGCCTGATTTCGTCACGCCTCCAGTTATCTCCCAGATAAAGATATTCGCCAATTAATTAAAGATTCGTTTTCTTCGCTGAAATCTCTGATTGAATGTCTAATGGGTAGCTATTCATCATACTATTAACTTTAGACGCAAAATATATTAAAATTTTACTAGAAATTACCATATTCTCTGCGAGATATCTTATGAATAAATCTAGTTATTTAGAGGTGACGAAATTGGGCATAAATATAGTTTATCAAAATAGTGAAGGTACCTGGAAATATTTTGTCTTTTATTATCCGACTTTTTATTATCTGGTTAATTTATAGTTAAACTTAATCTGATGATGCCATAGATGAAGCCTATTGAGTAAAACATCGAGTTAAGTTTTCTGTAAGGGCCCTCTTTCACCAATCTTCGTTTAGCTAACCAACCGATTAAGCACATTAGAATTGACCAATCGTACTTGTCATTTTACGTAACAGGTAATGCAATTGGTTAATTCCAATGGACTAACCGGTTAGTTAGCTTAACGAAGAAAGAGGTTCCAAGTTAATCAGATAATGAAAAATCGGATTTGTGTGACAATCGCTGTACGCAATTAAGGCGTTAATTACCATTATGAGATTTTGGGACAAAACGAAGGAAACTTGGGGGCGAAGATACGCCAATGGTCGCGACGGCTACGCGCACATGGTAGCCGCGACATAACTACGCGAGCATCGTCACGTGCAGACGTCACAAACCGTGGCACACACCGATGCCGAAAGCGGCGTCGGCCGCGTCTACGCGACGACGTCGAGTCGCGACGAAAGCACAAGGGCTGGGCGTCTCGTGTGAAAAATCTAGGTCGAGTCGCTCTAATAAAATAACATCTTTATCTTGTTGCGTAACACGTAGGGTCTACATTTCTTTCACTTTTTCGCTAAGCGTCGCTTTCAAGAACCATAACTTTTTCTCATCTTGTTTACATTTAATAAAAAGAAGAGAAAAAGAAGAAAATTTCTCTTTCTAGCTCTCTGTTTCTTTTTGATATATATATATATATATATTTTTTTTTTTTTTTTTTTTTTTTTTTTCAAACTTGCGCAAGTAAAAGAGAAAGGAAGGTCTAAGCGTAAAAAGAATCCTAAAACAGAAAAGTATTTCTCGATAATATCATAACTTGCAGCTACGTCGCATGACATAATTTTTTTTTTTTTTTTTGTTTACGCACACATCTGTAGCAGTAATTTAATATGTCAACGCGTAACACGATTAAAAAAGAGAAATGCTGTCTCGCCGAGTCATCTGCGCTACAATGTATCTCCGTTTAACGGTAAACGTTCATCGCGACATCACACAAATATTTACACTTGTGTGTCGCAAGAAAGAACACACATTGCAACGATAAAAAGAGTCGGCGATATTTCACTTCCCACTCGATCAGAAATAAACTTTGCGAGTGACATTAATTCCAACAGCTCGAAAATAATTCCCGACGTAACGGAAATTCTCGAAATTGTAAAAAGCCGAGAATCGAGGAGAGACAGCAATCTTCCCTCCCTTTCTCTCTCTTTCTCTCTTCATGCATCTCTCCTCCCGTTGTCGGCGATACGCACCGAAATCCCTCGTAAAATATTCCAACATAACGAACTCTCTTCGATTATCTCTCCCCGTGGAAGTGCCTCGCTACGTTTGGCCGATATATCGACTACCCGCCGCCGCCGCCGCCGCCGCCGCCGCCGCCGGTACGGGTGGCAACCCGATTTCCCTATCGACTTTCCGTTCTCTCCCGTGGCGGCGACCCTGACCCAACGACGCGCCCCGTCCTCCATAGGCGAGCCAAACATCCAACTACCAAACCACCCTTCGAATCGACCACCCGACCCGACGAGCCTACGGCGGGCGTGCGCTCGCGGCGACGTTGATTTTGATCGGTCTCGAGGCTGTTCGCAGGTAACCCTCGGATACGACCTACTTTTCTTTCACGCTATAGAGCGACGCGTCGTCGCTCGCCACCACCGCCGCCGCCGCCGCCGCCGCCGCCGCCGCCGCCGCCGCCGCTACGAGGGTGGCGTGAGCGTTACGCGTAGAGGTCGTCTACCAAGGGTGTAGCCGTCTGCTGGCAAGAGTGAAGTATCAATCACACGGATTTTTCTTTCTACATAATTCAATATTCGATATATTTCTTCGAATTGATAACGGAGGAAAGTTGCCAATACCGATATACCACTTTGTTTTTGGATTATATCTTTCAAACAAAATTTAAAGATAAAACTTTGGAAATATGGATACAAACTAGAAAGTGTCTTCTATCAGATGATAGCGGTTTTTATAATATAATTTCGAATTTTGCAATAATTAAGTTTTTTGTAAGATGAGCAAAAATGAGCGTTATGACAAAATTAGCTTCAAAATTGGCATAGTGAGTAGTAACGTTATATTTTGCTCTTTTTCATGTTATTAGTCATCTATAAAATAGCAACAAATTGATGTACGAGGATTCCTATAAGCCTTTTACTTCAATGTAAAACAGTTTTTCTTGATTTGTACAAAATTTTATGCTTCCGTAAAATGCAACATGTAGCGCGATAATATAAAGATTAGATTAGATTACTGACTTAATAGATAGGTCTCATAATGCCTTTTGTTCCATCCTATTAATAATTCTTATCGGAATTGGCGTTTACGCGTAAAATATTAACAATCTACATTACGTGTAAACAATGTAAAATATGTAAACTATGTTACGTGACGTCTATATTAATAATAATGTATGGATCTATAAAAGATTCAGATATCAGAAATATTAAAATTTTTATTCCGTTTTTGTATATTAATATTATGTATTTTTGTTTTATTAATATTAAAGTCAGACAACTTTATAACTTAATCGCTTTTTTTTGTATTATATTATCTAATTTATAATAATTACGTTGCTTGTATTATTTACACGAAAAAATTTATATAAATATAACGTAAACAGTACGCTTAAATAATTTATGTAATATAATCTTGAAATACACAGCATAATCCTGTGTATGGTTTTTCCTATAATTTATCTTATGATATTTAAATGCTAATTTATGCTACATTCTAATTTAAAATCGCATTATGAGAAAAATAAAAAGAAAAATATAAATAAAATAGTTTTAGAACGCTATTAACAAGTAAAATAATCTAATATCAATAATACACTCGTTGTTATTTAAGCTATGCATTTTACAAAAGAAAATCATGCAAACTTTATTCTTTCTTTTCTTTTGCAAATTTTACTCTTTTGCTTTTAAAGAATTTGTTTTTGATAGATTTTAGAAAAAAGCCAAAGGATACATGAATAATGAGTTTTTACTTCTTTAATTATTTAAGCAGATTATTCATGCTTTTAGTATTAATAAAGTGCAATTTTTAGTTTTCGAGAAATAAAGAGATGTTGTTTTAGAAGACCTATGTCAGTATTAGTTTTTCTCTAATGTTCTTGTTACTTTTTTCTTAACATTAGACATTTTGTAATACATTGCATTTATATGAGATGATTATTTGCAACAATCAAATACGATTATCAAATAATGTGCGCAAGCATGCCACATACATCATCCTTTTTATGCTTTGTTCTTACATATCAAGATAATAACAAATTTAATACCTATTTGTTTTGTCCAATTTGAAGATAAATTGCGCGAATAATTCACTCTCGAACGGAAATATTAATTTCTGAGATTTAATCGCACAATTTATATGAATCATGATACAATACAAAAATTCTTCGGTTATACAATATGATTATTTGTTTGCTATATGATTTATTAGCACTTAATTGATAAAATTATTTCAGGAAACATATTTCTCTCAGAGATTATATATACTATATATTAGATCGTGGAACACACACGAAAGTTCGTAGCGCTGTTAAATGAAATTCAAAGACAATGCCCGGATATTTGTACATACATTTATTTAATCACATACGTGCCGCTTTTTTCGCTACTCTATATTTTTTCCAATCAAATATTTTTTTATAAATACTGACGATATAAGGTTTAAAGATTAAATCACTCAAGAGAAGACAGTTATGTCGATTCTATTGTAAACAGCAACCGTGTCTCTCTGTTCTCGGAGAATCATTTCAAATCTTCACACTCGAATCTTGCGAGTTGATGGCTCGCGAAGCGAGAGACGAGACTATAGTCGTGAGAAGTTCAGGACAGGCCGCGGACCGCAAGCCGCGTCTGCGGTCCTTCCGGCGGCGACCGCTCACCGGCTACTTTTCAGATTCGCCCGCTTCCTCCCTCCCTTCTTCCCCCCCCTCTCTCTCTCTCTTTCATTGTTCTAGGCCCGCACCCGCCGCGTTTATCGATCGCTTCATGTCGGAGTTCCGGGCAACGAATTAAGCTGCCGACTATGAAAATGAGCAATCAACAGCGCTTTTGTAAAAGGCGATTATAGCAGAGTTACAAAGTATATTCGATCGTAGTGGCCGAGTATAAAGTTTATTTTCTCTAATTTGCATACATTTTGAATTTTCTACAAACTGCAACGTTCTGTTGGTGCATGTGGAATAAAATACTAAAGTAGCCTCTTGGATAATTTCGATATAGCGAAATAGAAACTGCAAACTAAAGGCAAAAAATATAAGCTGAAAAGATAATTGTTGATCGAGTTAAATATTATTTGTATTTTTGCCAGCTAATTTTTAAGATACATTTAGCATCTTAGTAAGGTAGAATTAAAAAAAAAAATAAAATAAAAGTATCGTTGCTTAAACTTCGCGCGCACGCGCGCACACACGAGTAAAGAAATTTTGAAATTTTCATCTCCGGCAGCCGAGGAAATACGCTGTTGGTTGTCATCATTCGCCGCCCTAGCGCATAATAAATTCGGGTCTGCGAAATAGCAACACGCTCAGAATCGGGTAGCGAACGGGAGATAAATCTCCGGGAGACCGTATTTCGAGAAAACCTCTTAATTCCGAGATGAACGACGCGACTGTTTATCAACAAGGAGCGTCGGTTCAGCGACCGGTCTCGTTTCCGACCGAGACATAAAAGTAGCTGCATAGTGGTAGCTGCGTGTATGCGCGCATTCGCACGCGTGTACATCATCCCGCTGCGGTCAGCACCGCTTGCGCGCGTTTGGCACGCGACGAGACAGGCTGATGTAGCGCTTCTACTATTAGAAGTCACGTTCGAATTTACGGTATAATTGAACGCTAATTAATTGCTAATTTCTTGGTCTAATCCCGAATTCGCCCCTCTCTCTCTCTCTCTCTCTCTCTCTCTCTTACACTAGAATAGGACATTAATATTAATATCGCCTGAATATTTTCGACATCTGTTTTGCATTATCGTAAAGTAATTAAATGCCAATTAAGTTTTGCGTTTTATAATTCTGTGTTTCACAGAGAGAGAGAGAGAGAGAGAGAGAGAGACGTGTAATGACAAATCAGCAACAATCAGTATTACTTAATTAATTTCAAAATAATTGTTTCGCTCACGTCTAGAAGCAATAAATTCAACATAATAGATTTACATTATTTAATATGTTATAAATTTAAACTTGATTTCTAATGGCAGAAGTATCGAGTTAACGGGGTGACGGAGCAGTATTTTACAACAGCGAAAAATCGCTCTTTGACAGAATCGTGTCATGGCTCTCGTTCAAGCGGGGCTCCGAGAAAATCTAACTCCGCGCGCGCTACCTTCCTTTTCGAGGCGCACACGAAGCAATGACGATGCAATCGCACTTTTCCGACCGCCGCCGTCGGCCGTCGCGCGGCTTAACGAGGTCGATTAACATAATGAAAACATTTGCATTCATTATACGGCGGTATAATGCATGGTAACCCTGACGAACGTTTGCCTTAATTGGCCTTGCCTCCGTAAGATCCGCGCGATGCCGTCGTTAATAACGCGGCTGAATCTCGGTGCATTTCCAGAACGACAAAGTAAACCGTATATAAGAGCTCGGCTCTTCTACGTATGCGTCCTCGCCGCGTTATTACAATGCTGATAACGTAAATCCTTGTTAGCGGCCGTAATTCAGATCTCTCGCATTGATACTAATTGTCTACGTTTCGACTGCTATTACGTGCGGATAGTTCTCTAACGAACGAACGAACGCCGCAACGATCCTAAGCGTTTTTGATACGGAACGATAAACGACGAACGGCGCGGATGACTCGTTCTCTCGTCGAAAATAGCGAATCCGCTTGAAAACAGGAGGAATTCGTATAGGACGGCGGGAAGGACATTGCGAGTTAAAAAGACGATGGTGACAATGTTGGCGGGAGGGGAAGGAGAGACTGGTTAGAATTGATGCGGACGAGACGACACTTCTCGCCATCCGCTGTCGTCTTACGCGGCGGCGCCCACGACCGTGACTTCTTTTATGGAGCGGGCCCCAAACAGCCTCGTCCCAGTCCCCGAGCGAGGCCGCGACCCGAAAGCCACGGTAACCGGGTCTTAACCTCGGCCTCCCCCGTTGTCCCCGCTGGCCTTTTCGACGACACCGTAGCGCTCGCATTTGACACCATCGTCGCCACTGCCGTCGTGATCGTCGTCGTCTACGTCGTCGTTCTCCTCGCCGTCTTCGTCCTCGTCCTCGTCCTCGTCCTCGTCTGCGTCTTCGTCCTCGTCTGTCTCTCTCTCTCTCTCTCTCTCTCTCTCTCTCTCTCTCTCTCTCTCTCTCACACTTGGCACGAGCGAAAATAGTAAACAGGACGAGTTAGGGATTTGCATACAAGGCCCGAAACAGCCTCGTAGGACGACCTGTCGCGTTCTCGTCCCAGCCGGCGGACGGGTCCGGCAGGAATCCTCGTTAGCCGCAGGAATACCGGACCTTTTATTTACGGGCATGCCTTCGGTCGTTCTCGCAAGGGGGAATATTTTTAGTGGAAGAAAATAGCTCCCTCTCCGTATCAGAAAATTTTACGATTTATCGCTGTTGTACCATGCAAGGTGTTCCACTTTTATCGCATTATTTTTTTACGATTCTCGATTCTTTTACGAGATTGGAATCGATTTTTGCTCCGCGAAAGAATGTCGGGGCAAAGGGACCCGTATCTGATTAGGTGAGAAAATAAACGAGATCATATTTTACGACTGGATGCATTTTACTTTGGCGGGGTTTTAAAATTGAGGTTTGGTTATAAAAACCCTCCGAGGTACGTAGGAATTATAAATTTTGACGCCGCGATAAATGATAATTTTCTCGCAGAATATTTTTGCAGAAGAAAGAATTTCCGATTTCGGAATAGTCGAATCTGGTTGTTAAAAAATAATGCGGCTCGAATTGCATATCCTACATTTTAACAGGAAATGGAAAGTTACTTTTTAAAAGTAACTCGTTATCGTTACTCGTTACCGAATCAAAAAAGTAACTAGTTACCGTTACTCGTTATTAACTCTCAAAAGTAACTCCTTACCGTCACCGTTACGTAAATAGTAACGATTCGTTATTTTGTCGTTACTTTTTTAATTTTAAAATAAAATTAGATTATGTTTAAAAATTTTTATATAATTCTAAACCTACAGTTCTTACAGTAAATAAAACTACAAAAATTATATAGGATTTTCTGAATAAGATTCATATAGAATTTGTTAAATATAAATTACATACACATTTTTTTGATATTTTAAATAGGAAGTTAAATAATTACGTTACAAAAAGGTTTGACTTTTGTTTGAAGGTTTACTTTGTAATGTAATGTAAAAATTAAACCATGAAAATGTTTTACTTTATATAGTATTACATTTTTATCGGTATTAATATACTATACTATTTACTTTTAACAAAAGTTGACATCTGTAAAGTTCGATTTTATGCTAATACAATTCTGGGATTGGTTTATTTGACAACTATTCTTCAAAACGATCTTAAATATAATATAACAACAAACTATGAATATTGATTGAATAATAAAGATTAAAAATTATATTATAAATTAAAAAGTAACGATAAAAGTAACTATTAAATTCGTTACCGTTATTAATGCGTTACCAAAAAAAAAGTAACTGTAACAGTAACGCCGTTACAAGTAACTCGTTACTTCCAATCCCTGCATTTTAATATATATCGCATGCAAAAATATGCATGCATTAGCGTAGTTAATGCAGCAACTGCTACTCATTCAAATATATACGATTAGTTCGCTGACGATAAAGTTGTGAAATATGGATGATGAGACTTTCGGAATATTTCATGAGTCACCCGCAATCGCGTCTCTGTACGACGAGCGCGACGTACAGAGAATACCTAAAAAAATATGAAAAATTCCATACATTCGTGAAAAGGTGCTCGTTAGGACGCGTGATGATTTCCCTTGTGTTACTGAGATGATGCCTCTCTCTGGACTACCTCAGACGTAACTAGCTGGGTATAAGGTTCAGCGTCTACGTGTAGAAGTAGTACCGTAGCTTTTAGGACGGGGATTCCCAAAGTATGAGTCGCGACCCATTGACGGGTTGTGAAAAATTTTTCAGGTATAATAGAAATTGAAACCAAATTTCGAAATTAAATTAAACTCTTTGTACTTGAAAATGATTTGCTTTGATTAATAAAAAAAGCGTATTCTTCAAATATTCATACACTGAAAAAACATTTTTTACGTTTAAATAAATATATTTATCTTAACATAATTTTTTCTTGACTTAAATAAATATTAATTAGTATAAAATAATTTATTTTTAAAGTTGGGAAATATTTTTTTAAATCAAAGAAATTATGTTGAAAATAAATATATTTACTTAAACGTGACAAATTTGTTTTCCGTATACCTCACATTTTGAGAATTAGATTTATAATTTCAAATTTCGATAAATTATTACGACACAACTGGATTTCTGGAAGTAAATGACATTGTAATTTACATTAGCTGATACGCTAATCGTAACGGAAATGTATAGCAGCCGTTGTACAATAGAAAAGAAACATGTGTCATCCAGAGTGTTAGGTAACATTACCAATGCATTTTAACCGATTATATTATTGCTTCACCCCTTTTTTGTAATCTTTGCAAGTTCGTTCAGGATTTATTTGGTACATTTGTATCTACTTACGCTGGACAGTCACCTCACCACTATATTTATTTCGCGTTATCGCGCATTATCGCGGCGGACATTGCGGAGATCGCCTCGAAAGACCGATAGTCAGTATTTATCGGTGGGCATTCCTGGCAGCAGCTCGTTTCGCTCTGTACGCTTCCACGTTGTCGAAATCGCGCGGTGGACGATGGTTTCGTTAGGAAGGTGACACACGAGCTACGCGATTACGCTTACGTGCGCTCCAACGGTGTAATAATACCCGGTGTCGCACGCGGTCGCGCGCGCGCGCGCGCGCTCGTCATCGCCATTGACTGCGGCGCGCAGCTCGTCCTTGGCGAGTCGATAAGAGCGATAAAACGCGCGGCGACCGGCTAGTCTAGACGATTACGCAATCCTCTGAAAAGGCATTGATTGACGTCCCTACGGGGCAGAAACGGGGCAGAAGCGGGGCGAAGCGGAGCGGAGCGTACAGTGCAGCGAGACGAGACGACAGGACGACCATATACACGCACGGCCACCCGTCGTCCCCGAGTCGTCATCGAGTTACATCGTCGTTGCTTCGTCGTACCCGTCGCTCGCTCGTAAACCGTCGCGTATATTCTGCAACGAGAGGAAAAGAGATGGAGAGGAAACGGGCGCCACTCGCGTCCGTGTCTATCGCTATCTGCGCGTCTGGCGTGGCCGAGACACAACCGCGAATTCCGCAAGGTGGAAGAGAAGCGAAATTCGTGGTGACTCGAAAGCCACCAACGCGGTAACGACGGACGAAACCGCAGATTATGAGTGTACGATTTGAAAAGAAAAAGAAAAAGAAAAAAATAGCCTCACTCGGGAGAGAACGGTCGTTTCGCGTTTTCGACGCGTTATCAAATGCGCCTGGATAACAATGAGCTGATTTTCACAGTCGTAATGATACAATATGTGTACCGACGTGATGTTAAAAGCCGGAGCGTTATTGGAGCACATTATATTATAATCCATTGATGAAGTCTCTGTTAAAAGACTAAATTGGGCTAGCAGTCGATTACGCGGTACTATGGATATTTTGAAGATCTGTAATGGACTCGGTTAATGATGCAAGCGCTCGCCCGATGGTCTCCACATTCTCATGCCGCGTTTAGCGCCAAATGCGGCTGTCTGATCCTCTTCTCTCGTGCTGACATTGAATGCAATCCTCATATTAGACTTAATTAGACCGATAAATCCCAACACATCGCACTCGAGTTTATATTTAGCGTTTAAACGAATGTGTGCACAAGCGCGATACCAGACGTTGAATCTTCTATAGATTAGATTTTAAATTGGTAAACATTAAAATATGCCATATGTGTGTTAACTGTCACGTGTGCACGTTACGAGTGGCTCTCTTCGAGTGGTAGACGGAAAGGCGAAAGATTATACTGGCGGCACGCAGAGTGATCTGGTTATACCTACCATACGCCGCCGCGCCCATTGCGAGCGGAATTCTTCCTCAAAAATCTGTTTATTGCTGCTAACCACCGATCCGTAAACGGTTAGGAGATAAGAGTTAAAAGATTAAACGTTAAGCTGTTATGCATGTTCGAGACGATGAGTTTAAGTCCCCGCTTTTACGCGGACTCATTCGCGCCGGAAGGGGCGGCGATCGTCTCGACGGTTGATTCATCTCGCGCTTTCTCTCTCTCTCTCTCTCTCGCTCTCTCGCTCTCTCTCGTTATCCGGCCGTATTGTCATTATGAAAACGAGCAACGGCGCGCACTTAATCGGCCGGCGGGATCCGAGCCGCGACGGCAACTACAATTTCCGTGCTTACACGCGCGGCTATAACATTCGGAATATTTAATAACCGGTATCGCAACACGCAAATCAATATACAAGGTATTCCAGAAATCACCGAGTCACCCTTCACCTATACATCTTTTGGCGCTCCCAATTTGGAATCGATTTCTCCTTTTAACACTCTTTCGCACCTGTCGGTGCCCCGAGGCAACAATCTTCAGAGCCATCCAGACGTCAAACTAATCGATATTTAAACAACAGCGATAATATTTTAATATCTTCACAAAATCGTTGATGGAAAAAGTATGAAAAAAAATCAGGTACCATCACTATTAAGAACAATAATAAATAGAGAAAGCAATTTTTTTTTTCAAATTTAATTAGAATTCAAATAGAATCCGGGATCGAAAGAGTTAATAAGTGATCAATTCCCTGCATTAGACATCTCTCTGTAAGCAATCCTTGAATTGTTATCTTGTCAAAGTAGGAGAGTCTATATACGTACGCGTACACGATTTTGCTGAAGTACCCAAAAATTTAGCTAGACACAAATGTGAAAATAATTTTATTGGATCATTAGAATAATTAGGAGAGAGAGTTACCAGATGCGTATCCAGCTAAATTTTTCGATGCTTCGGCAAAACCGTTTTTTTCCCCCATGTACGCGAGTACGTAACGCAAATAGGATGTACGTGAACGCGATCTCGTGCGAATGCGTAAGCAATGCGGTATGTACCTGGAATTTCCTTCCTTTTTTTTTTTTAGATAAAATCCACGACTATATGTATTATAAAATTGATAACTGGCTCCAGAGAGAAAGAGAGAGAGAGAGTGTGTGCAACCTATTATTACGCTGTTTAACAACCGGCACGACTTTACCGTAACCGCGCGCGTACATACGGGGCTGGTTACGCGGCCGCGCGCTTCCAGATAACCACGTCCTTACGTCGCGATATAATCGGATCGCGCGATAGCATTATTACACGTTATTATTACCGTCCGCGAGACGTGACCGTAATCCGCTCGCGGGCAAATCTCTGCTAGTTTTCTAGCTCGTTAACGCCGACGTACCCGTCGCGGACGCGTTCGCCATCCGTTGTATCGCAAGATAGAAAGACCATTTTCCCTCCCGTGAACGTCACGTTGCGCGCCACGCTACTCGATCCCGGGGCTTGATCGGCGGGTTCGAACCCTCGACGATATGGGGGAAATCTTTTTACAGCGGCATCATCTTACTGGTATACATAAAAGATGAGCTTAGTCTGCGCAGTAGTCTGCGAAAAATTCGGCTTGTCGTAAAAAGAGAGTTTGAGTGCGGAATTGAATGCGTATGTATATTGCAAGGAGGGACGTGTGCCTTATAAAAGAGAAAACCTTTTAAGAATAAGGGAAAGCTTTTATAAACTTTTTAAGCTTATAACCTGTAAGTTTTTATGTCTTTCGTTTTGCACGAAAAGATTGGCACTAACAAAATAAATACCAATTCTTGGCGTTGGATTTTCTTTTTTTTTTTTTTTTTAAGAGAGATCGATACAACACTTTTCTAAAAAATATATTCACTCGGGGAAAAATTGCTAAATTTTAATAAATATTTATTCGAAAAGTATTAATGAAATATTTAATAAAGGTATATTTATTTAATACAAGAACCACTAATTTAAGTATCATTTTTTCTTATGGATTAAATGTTTATGTACCGTAAATAAATATTTTATTAGTACTATTTGAGCAAACATTTATTAAAATTTATGAATTTTTTTTCCTCTCAGAGTATAATAGTTAAATTTTCAATTTTATTGGAATAATTAAGATGATCTCCATAATTTATCGAGGTTCAAAAGTCGTTAAATATTATATATCTTTTTTTAGAAAGTATGTTGTATTGATTTTTCTCTAAAAAAAATTTTAGAGACGCAAGAATTGATATTTATTTTATTAATAGCAACCTTTTCGTGTAAAGCGAAAGGTATAAGTGTTTACAAGGTAGTATCATAAATTACGAATGGAACATGTAAATTATTTGATTTTACGTGTCACGAATACTCGGGTGTGACCATCGTAAAGTACTACTGTGCATTTTCTGAAACTGAACGTCCCAGTCGAGTTCGATTCCCCTCTTAGGCGCCATCGTCACGGGGCAATAACACGAGGGGGAAGATTCGCGTTACGTCGCGGCTACGCGATCGCGCCCGTCCGTCGGATCGGTATCCCGATTACGCGCGCTCGCGCACGCACGCACGCGTTATCAACAACGTGGCTGAAACGTTCGCAGCTCGCGCCGACTCGGCAAAAAACCGGCCGTTGACGTGGTCCCCGATCCTCTTTCCTTCTCTCTGTCTCTCTCTCATTGGCGGCCTGACCGCGACGTCGGCAGGCGCGACGTCGAGGTCGGTCACCCTGCGGAAGATCGGCCGAGGAGAAAAAGGGAGAGCAGGAATGCAAGAGAGACACCGGCCGGTCGCCGCGCCGCGCCGCGCCGCGCCGCGCCGCGCCGCACCGCGCCGTGCCCGGCCCGGCCGGTCGGTCGCTGCGCCTTCCTTCGATCGTCCTTGCGCTCCTTCGCGCGCTCCGAAAATAATCGCTTCATCGTCTCGGCTTAGATTTCGCACACACCGCACTGAAACGATCGCCCGTAATCTGATCGATTGAGCGAGCTGATCTGTCAACCGACGAGTCCGCGCTTTTAATCCTTACCCGGTGAAAAATAAACGGCGATTGCCGGATTCCCGCCGCGACCGATTCCTCTTTCCCTCTTCTTCGCCTGCCTCGCCTCGCCTGCCTTCTTTTGCTTCGAGGTGGTATTAATAATAGCTGAGTATTGCGCGTTTTTATTTCATATCTTACCAACAGACCACTTTTTATAACAGACAGTAATCAGATTATGATTCAATGATATAATAGTTTTATAAATATGTTTTGTTTCATTGACGGCAGCGATATTAAATTATCATTATTTCAAAATAGATTATTGAATAAACTACTTGATGTATTCATGTAATTTAAATTTAAAAGAAGTTACAATCGAGCGTCAATAGTTTTAATATTTCAAGACATGTGAGTGAATGTACGAACAACATAATAGGCTAAAATAAAAAAAAATCTAATAAATGTGAAATTTGGACTTTGAAGAATATAATAATAAAGTAAATATCACAAGTTACTTTATAATATTTTCGTAATAATTGTTCAGTTATATTTTTATAATAATAATTCGTGAGTATTTACATGAACAATCCATGTCGGATTTATTTAATAATCTAAATTTGAAATGATTTGATATTTCTGCCAACATCGATGAAATAAGATATATTTATAAAACTATCATATTATCTGGTTATAATCTGATAGCTATTCGTTATAAGAAACTGTTGGTAGGATATCAAATAAAAATCGCAGTATTCAGCTTATTGAGATACCTCCTCGACTTTTATAGACCAGAAAAAAGTTTCTTCAAGTAAAAAAAATTTCTTTGATTTAAAGAAATTTGTGCATTGAAAAAAGAGCTTTTTTTTCTTATTTGAAAAAAAATTTCTTCCTTTTATTAGAATTAAAGAAATAGTTTGGCTGTGAAACGCAAATCTTTATTTAAATAAAAAAAAATATATTTTTTTTAAACCGAAAGACTTAAATTATTTCTTACATTTCTGTCAGTACTTTCTACGAATTAAAAAATTATTTATTTAAATTAAACAAATAATTTATTTACTTTAAAAAAAGGCTAATGACGTCATTTCTCGTCGCGAAATCAAATATTTATTTTCCTCAAAAGTATTTTCACTTCAGTTTAAGAAAAATCAAGTTAAAGAAACAATTTCATCAATTTAAACATAACTTTTCTCTAGGTGTATAGTAAGCACTATCTACTACATTTTATTGAAAGAAAAAAAAAATATTTAGTTTGTAGATAAATACATCATTGGATCGAAAGTAAAATTAATTAAACATTTTTTAATCTCAAGTCTCGCGAACTTGAGTCAGTTATTTTTAAGTCAATTATTTTTGCCGTTTCACAAGACTTTCGTCTGTGTCATTTATCTATAATAGTGAAAAAATGATCTCTCTTTCTCTCTCTGTCTTTATCATATCTCTCTATGTGAGATATCTGGTTCGAGGCTTTACAAAAATATGGAAAAAAGTACCCCGGTCTTGCGACAGATTTTTCAATATCAACTTACTAGTCTAAACATCTGAGATGCTATCATCCCTATCTTGCGTCACTCCCGTCATATTCGTAGTCGCCGGTGGCGACTATAATCGGTTTTGACGCGTCGGCTTTTGACGGGGCACGAATAAGCGGTGAATTCTTCCGATTATCGCGGGGTCACCCACCCGCCTTTAATAAATCACGAGGTGTTCGAAAGCAGAAGGCAGGCGCAGGCAGGCAGGCAGGCAGGCAGATAGACAGACAGTTCCTATCCGATGTTTCACAAGTGAGACAGATTAGCGTAATCCGCGGGCGAAAATACGCGACGTCGCCCCGGTATCCTCGACTTCGCGCACTTTGGCACGCGTTTAATCGCCAAATGATTACGCTTCCGCGGTTGTTTTCTGGGAAGAGATTAAATCCCGGACTCACGCGTTTGCCGCACGCACCATTCGTGGCACGTATCCGTCGGGAATTATCGTTTCCATTAAGTTCTTATCGTGCTTTCTCGCTCTGTGTCGGACTGTCGTGCGATTAAATAAATCATCGTGCCTCGAGCTCCGCGCCTCTTACCCTCGGCGTCGCGTCGGTACGCCGCGCGGTCGCGATCGCCGTTTTATCGAAGTAATTAATGATATTATTAGAGACGCATCCGATAAGCGCGGGGGGATTTCGCCAAAACAAGACTCGCAGGAAACGTAATACGTTATCAAAGTCCCGGCCGTGTGCGCGTATACGCAATTTATCTGTTTACGTTTTTCCTCTCGACGACCCACGACAACGACGACGACTACGACGACGACGACGGCGATGACGATGACAACGGCGGTTCTTAGCCGCGTGTAACTCGTTTACTCGCGCGCGTCTAATGCATCGTTAATTAACATCGACACGATTGCGCCACGAGCAGCCGCGCGCGTGACCACTCTCGCTCGCGCTCATCGCACGTTTGTTTACCGTAATGCTTGGAGTGTTCGCGGACTGCCGATCGCCAATACGGAATTGAGTACAACGACGACGTTCGTTCTGCCACGTGCTGCTGGCAAACGGTACCGCGACTTTAGAACTTTGGCTTCGATTCAGCGCGGGAATGTGTCCCGGATATGTTAAGCGTCGAATCATTAAAACTTAATTATCATGATGAAAACGTACGGTATTATTACGCGGCACCATTTACGGCACTCGAGTAGTAAGATTATTTCTTTTAGTTTACACGTCGTAACTTTGTACAATGTGAAATATCTTCAAACGCGAAATCCGTTTATCGTTGCAAGCGCAAAAAAAAATGTAATTACCAGCATAATTTTGTAATAGCTGCTTTATGCGTTTAACGTAATTATACTTATTTATGATGATTATTTTTAATTACATCGATGTCACGTATCTCTATTTATCTCTGGTTATAACTAATGTAAATTATTCTAATAATCTTAAATTGTCGCTTTATTTATCATTTTATCACATTTTCGGCGAAAATGGCAGAATGCGCACGTCACGAAATCACTGTCGCGAATCGACGTGTTGAAAGCCACGTTTCAGTCATATCTGGCTTGTTTCTCGATCGAAAAATGATTTCCATTAAAGGCGGCAGAATAACAAATTTATACACATTTGCCACTGAGCGTTCGAATAATCAACTTCCTGCATTTTTATACGAGACGGCTATTGATCAAAAAGCAATGACATTTTGAATTAAACCTAATCAAAATGTAAATTATAGATTGTATTATTGTAACTACATGGTCAAACAGGCGTGAAGGATTTGTATCGAAAAAAAAAACTGATCTAAGAGATAATTCTACTTACACAAATGAACTTGAGAATAGATATCAAATGTGGATTGTAATGCTAATTAAATAATGCAAAATAATGCTAATTGAACATTTAATGTAATAAAAAATAATGTTATCTAAATATTACAGCTGTTTATATTAAAATATTTAGAGAATTAAAATTATATTTTTTTGGATGTATCAATCGTATATTCAATTGGCATTACTTATAATTTCGTAGTTCGTTACCAGGCTCTTTTTTTCAATGTAAGTAAATAATCGTGGTAAACAAATTGTGAGAATAATTAGTTTGAAGTTTTATTGAGGATTATCAGGAATAAAAAATGTATTCGTACGTGAGAAAGTTGATTATGAACGGTCAGTGGTTATATTTGGAACATTAAAATTACAAAGTTTACAAATTTGCACCGGTCAGTTCGAATATCATTTGTATGAAATTCACATTTGTCCGCGCTTTTCATGCGTTATGAGTTCGAGACTGCGAAATGATTTTATAAAATCGCGCTTCGCATTACGCACCAACACACGTTGATATTCGCGCGGTGCATTGCGGTAAATCATCTTCAATTATTCGTGACAACGCGACACGTCGCGTCGCGGATAGGGTCGGCGGGGCGGGTAGCGACGGTTTTGCGATGGCCAATACGAAAGTGTACGCCAACATTAACGGTACATTGCCAAAAATGATTATAATACGCGGTTGTGCGATGCGCATTTTCGCCAAGAAATCTCAAATATTTCGTGAATCGCCCAACAGAATCTGTTTCGCAAAACGCTTCGGCAGAAAATAACCCGGGCGAATCTGAGTCCGCTCGAAAGATCATTAGATCATCAGAATATTTCGCTTAGAAGTGTATTATTTGCTTCGAAGCAAAACACACACGCACACGCACGTACATACGCACATGCGCGTTTATGTTCTCATTTCGATCACGTTTCGGAATTGAAGAAATTGGAGTATTTCGCGGATATTTTTTTCGTTGAAAAGTAGCAAATTTAAATCCGCAGTTCGAAGGACGCAAAATGTAAAACGCGTCGGGAGAGGAAAAAAAGGAAGGAGAAGAAGGTTATGAATTCTTTATCGCATCCCCTACGTTCGAATCAACGAACGGCTGCGACGAGTTGACGCGCCTCTCTCGAGTGCATCGCTCCTGATTGAAGCTGCAATGAGCGCTTGCTTCCCCTTCGCCGATAACGCGTCGAAGTCTTCACGAAGGGCAGATAAGAGCAAAAAGAGCGTAATCGGAAGAGGACCAAAAAGAGAAGCGCTGGAGAGGCGAATAGAAGAAGAGTTATCGCGCTCGTCTGGTCGTCGTCGCGCCGCGCCGCGCCGTGCGGAGGATAAGGAGGAAGAGGAGCAGCGAGGAACGACAGAACGCGGGAGAAAGAGAAAAAGAACGAGAGAGAGAGAGAGAGAAAATAAGGAGAAAGAGTAGACGAGGACGGGAAGGAGAAGAGCGAGGAGAAGGGCTTTGAGGGAGATGAGATCGAAAGGGTGGAGGGAAGAAGTCACGGAGCAGTAGTGGAAACGAAGGTGGAGGTGGTGGTGGTGGTGGTGGCGATGCGGTGGAGGTGGATGGTTAGTGCCACACTCAGTCCGCGTGGCGAGGATAGCATATCCAACTGATTATTTTATATTTAAATAGGACTCTTTCTGTAAACAGTGTTTTATTCTACAGCCTAATTAAATTTTGTTTATACTATGCCTCCCCCCTTGAGAATTATTTATCACATTGCAATGCTATTTTCTTCAAAATAATTTGAGTATTTTATCGAAACACCAGCTCTACTGTTACACTGAACTTTATTGTGTTTTTACTTTATACATGGGAATATTATTGTATTTTGTCGCAACAGAACTCTGACTTTATTTTTAACAGTTATTTTGACAAACTTATAATATATATTATATATTAACTTGATCTTCGCATGGAGGAAGATATCGTACGCGGGGGGAGAGAAACGCAAATGCGCGGATCCTCGCTATGGGCGCGAATGTCCGTGGTTACGGTTTTGGAGGTGGCGATACCGGCGGTGGCGATGGCGGCGGCGGTGGCGGCGGCGGCGGCGGGATGGTGGAGGCAGAGGTTACGCCGCGCGCGGCGCAGGGACGAGAAAACGGCGTGCGAGAGTGCGACGAGGAAAGCGGCTGCACGGTGGAAGGGGAAAGATCGTCGGAGAGGGAACGGAGGACCCGCACCGACGACCCTGAGATATGATAGCTCAGGGGTGGCCAACCGACTGCGAAGCGAGCCCTTCAGAAGGTAACCACCACTCGCACCGGCAGCTGTCGGAGCCTAGAGAAGTTGTATCAACTTCTGTGAAAACCTCCTAGTATCGAGAACAGCTAGTGGGGCACGTGGCCAAATCGAACGTTCTCTCTCTCTCTCTCTCTTTCTCTCTATCTCTCCCTACGTTTAAGTATTACATAATCAAATTTGTGATCCCAAAAGAAAATTGGAACTTTATCGAGTAAGGTCCAAGTTTTCATTACCTGGTTAACTTAACCTGATGTTTTACTTAATGAGATTCTTCTATGGCATCATCATGGGTGAAGCTCATTAATTGGATAGATGCACTTTTAGAAAGTGCATGCTCATCGCTGAGCAATGATTGACTGCAGATTGTCGTACGTACGTCCGATAGTCCTTGCTCCGCGCAAACAAACACTGATACGATTGTCATAGAGAAATTTAATGAAAGTCAGTCTTTATTTTGCTGCGCGAGAAACACCCTCGGGAAGGAATGGTAGCAAACAAGGTGTCATCGGTAGTTGGCGTAGCCAGGACTCGGTCGCGGCCGCAGTCGGTTCGCGGAGTCGCGCGTTGGATGATCACCCCGGTGATAGCCGGTTATCATGCTTCCCCACTATCTCCCGTCTCGCCTGCCCTCCCTGGCCTTTTTCCACCTCCGCCGACGACGAGCAACGCCGTTCCTCACCGTCGGTCCCTTCGCCGCCGCGCCGTTGTCTTTCCTCCCACCCCCGCCAAACCCTCGCCTTCGGTCCCAACAACCTTCCGTCTAGACGGCGCGCGCATGCACTCGTACACACACACACACACACACACACACACACACACACACACACACACACACACATATACTCCCGGAGCAGTCGTCTCCGCGCGCACGGCCAGATACACAACGTCTCGGCCCGGTGTGTTAAGCAGCGTTCACACACGCGCAACGTCACGTCGCCCGCAGGCACGCGCCGGCGATAAAGCCTGAATAGGAGACTGCCGCCGCCGCCGTCGCCGTCGCCGCCGTTGTCGTCGTCGTCGTCATCGTCGTTAGGTCGTACGTGAATCGGAGGAAAAGCGCAATGTTGTGCACGCGCCGTCTGCGCTTGACGGCACACTTCGTCTCGCACCCGCGCGACTCATCGTTGTCGTACAAGGTACAACTATAAAATCTCGCATTCCGCGAGTAGCACGAGAGAGTAGTATCGCGCAAAATAAAAGAGTTTCGTCTACACATCAGTCGAGAGCATGAGCCTTGTTTTTATAACACTCGTTCCGTAGACGCTTCAGTTGATGCGTCATCTTTTCTCTCCCTCTCTCCAATGGGAAGAGGAAAGGCGAGCAATGCAAGAAGTTGAATTAAAAAGAACAAGACTATTGCTGTATTTCGAATTATAATAGCGCGTTGAAGACGTTCTCTCTCTCTCTCTCTCTCTCTTTTTCCAACAGAAGCTTTACCGGAACGCGTCATCTTCGATTACGAAAATTTCGCAGCGTGGGAATTTTCATCGCAAACTTCCACGTGGACGACGAAGGACGGCCTCTCGGTCTGGCCCCGTCGGCTTGGCGCGAAACGCTCGAGACGAGATGAGCGACGTGGAGTTAATTATACGCGTTATATCGCCGGGCGTATATGAAGCGGTTAATTCGGGCTGGTAAACAACGACGTCGGAATTCCGCGAGCGTGCCGCGAGCGCACAAACACCGGCTGCGGCGACGACGACGAACGGCGGCGGCGGCGGTGGCGGCGGCGGCGGTGGCGGCGGCGGCGGCGGCGGCGGCAGCGGCGGCGGCGGCGGCGGCGGCGGCGGCGATGACGAGTCTGTGCCGCGCCGATCGTCTCGTAACAGCCGGGCGTCTGCACGTCGCTTGGTAAATAAGCCCGAGAGACGTCGAGGGAGGCAAGATGCTCTTGCCATCGTCCCGCCTCTCTCTCTCTCTCTCTTTTTTCTCGTATGACTGTGCCACGCGCAGCGCGCGCGTACAGACGTCGGGACCGCCGACGAACGAACAAACGTCGGAGACAGACGGTTCGCCGACGACGAGCGACCTTGGCCGCTGCGAGGAGGTGAGCGAGGTCGGTGAGAGAGGGCCACCTGAAAGGTGGCCCTCCATTCGTTCAACGACGTCGCCGCTGGGTGCCCCTTAAGGTGCGACTTGACCGACGATGACGACGACGACCGGACAGCCGGGACGCGAAGGGTTGCCTCTTGCGCGTCCGTGCGCTCGAGCGCGCGAGCGCGCGCACGGCCAGGAGCTCACCTTTCTTTCGTTTTCGTCTCTTTTGCTCCTTCTCCCCCTACGCCTCTCGCGCTTTATCCGGTCGTGTTTCTCTTCCTCCTCTCTTTCGGTCCCTTTCTCTCCCTCGCTGTTTTTCGTCCCTCATCGTATCTCGACCGGCGTCACCGCCATTACCGGCCGTCCTCTCCCCCCCGTCCCTCTTCACCCTCGGCTTTCTCTCCTTCTACTTTCTCTTTCTCATACTCGCGTCGGTCGTCCGGACTGCCGCCGCCGCCGCCGCCGCCGTGCGCTCGCCAGCTCGGTCTCACGGGTGCGCGGGTGCGAGAAGTCGTCGGTGAGACCGACAGACAGACCGTCTGTCTTTTCCTCGTTGCGAAACGACGATAGGGCCGATCGGGGATGATCGGCGCGGCGTCTATAGTGTCTCAACCGGCATGCGTGTACGCACGCATCCGTGTGTATCGCGTGCGTGCCATGCGTGCACGCACTCACTCTACTCTCGCGTAGAGAGCCCGTGTCGGGGACAATGTCGAAATTCCGTCCGGGGGTATCGACCGTTCGCCAGCCGTAGCCGCGTTCTTTTTACTAGTTGGAGAACGAGGTCGTCCGATTGCGTCACAATAGGCGACTAATAGAACTAATAGAACGCACGCGGAAATCAACGCCCACAAAAATGGGTTGACCCCGATGATTTCGTTATTACTGTTCGTCTTCCCCTAGTTCACTCGCGGCGATCGAGGCACTCGAAATATACAGATATTCTTCATAGATTTCACGAAAAGATTTTTCTCTCAATAACGTATTCTATGTAAATTTGATAATATTATTTTAGCGAAAAATAAAGCGAGATAAAATTAAAGAAACAAAAGACGATTTAAGGATGTATGAGTCATATCTTAAAAGAAACTATAAAAATTTCATAATATATAGAATATTCTAGTATTACGTTTGAGTATCTGTGTGCAAAATTTACGCACAATTTATTTGATTTAAAAGTTATTTAATTTTTTGTTTACTCTTGATTCTTATGCAAGAATGCGTTTTGCAATACTTAATTGCAAATATGATAGGAAAGTAGCATTATCTACTAAATCAAAATTTTTATATGTACCAATAAAACTAATAAATATTCGTTAAAAAAATTCATTTACATCCACTTACTCGTTTAAAAGTGATTTATTTAAAATTGCAACAAAATATAGTAATTTTCTCTGCAAAAACCACATTATAAATCATTTTTTATTGTTTTTTTCTTTGCAGCTTAGTTAAAATTCGGGCATTTGCGACCAAATTTGACTAGGAAAAAAAGAATAAATTTAAAGAAATTTTCAATTTTTTAATTTTGATAACTTTTAATTCGTATTGTATAGTGGAAACATCCTTAATTTGCATTAAAAATAGATTATGAATTAAACTTCCTGAACGAAATGGTTTTTACATTTATAGTGTCTTATTTTGAAACTTTTCATATGAGATGTTTAATTATAAAAATATATTTAATATTTAGAAGAGAAAAGAAAACTAAATTTTTATTGGAGAGCTATATGCAGATTGTTCGTGAAATAATCTGGAGTTCCTAGAATCACTATTCACTCTTAAATTTGAATGAAGAACAAATATAAAGGATAAACGTCATTGTGATATAATGATCTGACATAATGAATGATGCTATTTCTTTCATGAGAACTCTCTCAGAGGAGATAAATCTCATTAATTAGATTGTATTTAAAAGTTTACGACGGATGAATAATGACTCTGAATCGCTGTGTGCGTTTGATTAAATATTCAAGATGGATTGTGATTTTTTTTTAAATTTCCATTATACATTTTACTTTAAATTGAAAAATACTTAACGTCTGAAATCGCTAATATTCATTTTCCAAAATTTTGGTCTTGCGAATTGTCGGTGGCGCGATTGCCCGTTAAATCGAAACGAATGCATCGCTCGCTGCATAATACGAGAATGCAATATTTAAGAACGGAGCGGTCGTATGGACGTTCCATGCGCGGATTAATCGAGTAACTCGATCTACGACGCATTAATCTTGAACTGAAGCAGTATCGATCGATCGACGCCGGTGGGGACCGAAATAACGAGCCGATATAATTTCAAGCGTAATTTCATCCTCCACTGAGCGCGATGCGATGCGATGCGATGCGATGCGATGCGATGCGATGCGCGCGCGAATTAACAGGATCGATTGTAATGCTCCGTTGTTATGACTAACTCGCGCGAATTACGCGCACTTAAACGCTCGCATTGAGTCGATTTTCCGTTTGACCCGCCTTCGGCACTTTGTTCGTCCACCTTTTTTTTTCGCTGTGCTATTTATGCGGTGAAATATAACCGATTTCGCCTGTGGAATGACGTTACAACGAGTGTTTCCGTTGTTTCCGGCGCTCGCCGATGCGTTTTACCGACTACGACAGAAATTTATATTCATGAATCCGATTATCGAATTCACAGTCAGACGAGAATTGGCCCGAGATGAAATTACATGTCTAGATGGTACGTCTAGATCTAGAATTTATTGAATCGCAAACGTTTGCTAACCTATATTAGTCTCGATTAGTTTTGAAGTCACGAAAGTGTCAATGAAAATAAACGTTTCTTATAGTAAAAGACTAAATGCAACAGGTACACCGGTATCGCCGGCTTAGTTTTCAAGTCGTATTATTCGGGTCCATAGAATTCGATCGAGGAATCAATCATAATCAAAGCTATATACAGCGTCTACGCAAAAAAAGTGTGTCGCCCGAAGGAGGTTTTGGCCCCTTGCTTCTCTTCGTCTCGGGCGTTAATTTTTTCAAAAGAGTTAAACCAATTATTATCGGTGCGGCGTGTCTTAATCGGCAGCCAGCCGACGAGAGGCTTCCTCGGATGCGTAGCGCGCGCCCGAGGATCGACCGAGCGCGGAGAAAGGGGGAGGAGAATGAGCGTTCGCCGGGCGAGCGAGCGCGCGGAACGCGGATGATTTTTGCGTCGTGCGACGACACGCCGGGCTAATCAGCCGGTGGATCAGCACCCGCGATACACACACACACGCACACACATACACGTACGACGCGGCGTCTGGTAGCGTGGCGGACGCGTGGGAGCGAGCGAGACGAGGAGAGAAAGTGCAAGAGAAAGAGAGAGAAATAGCGCATGGTGTGGTGAGACTCGACTGGCTCTCCTCGTCCTGCGGGGTGACGAGACGAGACGCGACGCAGCTCGGCGCGGCACGGCATTCAGGGAGAAGAGGAGCGAGAGGAGAAGGGAGGACGTAAATGGGCCACTGCGTACCGGCGGCGGCGGCGGCGGCGGCGGCGGCGGCGGCGGCGGCGGTGGTGGTGGTGGTGGTGGCGGTGGATACAGCGATGGTGTGCGGTGGGAGCCGAAGGGGAAACGTTCTGCGGCTTCGGAGTAAATGGAGGGGCGGTGGAGGGGCGGCAACGGTGGAAGGGTGGCGCGGCGCGGCGGAGTGCGGAGTCGACGGTGCTGCGGCCTGACAGACACCGGACGCGTTCAGTCTGCCGCTGAACCTGGAATGCGTCGGGTGTTGTGTCGACGAGCGTCGTCGCCGCCGCCGCCGCCGTCGTCGCCGCCGCCGCCGCCGCCGCCGCCGTCGCCGCGACACGAAGAAAACACCACCGTCCTCTCTTCGTTCCGATTGTCGCGCGCGGAGGCGACCGCGCCGAAAGACACGTTGTCCGGCGGCGGAGGACAACACGTCCTTACCCTCTTCCGTTCCGTCCGGACCGACCAGCGGGTCGTTACCGCGTGCCGCCGTTGTCGACGTCGTCGTCGTCATCATCATCATCGTCGTCGTCGCCGTCGGGCGGAGAGCAATAGTACGTCGAACCGAGAATACGCCGTCAAGCGAGCGGCGCGAGCACGGAGCTTCGCGTGACACGCACATATACCCCAGCGGGCGACGCCAACCGCGCCGACACGGTGCACAACACACGTCTTTCGCAACGACGCACACTGACGTTTCTCATCTGCACGGCGCGGCGGCGGGAACTCGGCCAACGGCCTGTCCCTCTTGCTTTTGCTTATATATATCTCTCTCTTTCTCTCCCCGTTCCATTCCTCTCTTCGACTCTCTGCTTTTCCGACCGTGAGACGAATTCACGTTACGAGGGCAAAGATCCTTGATACGCGACTCGTGGATCTCGGGGCAGCGGGGGGGAGGCGGGGGTGACAGAGGAGAGATCTCCGATGGGAAGATTGATAGATCATCGCGACTGGGCGCGACGACGAGCAGCGCAGACGAGACGCAAGTACGACGACGCGACGGCGACGCGGCGAGCGCGCGAGATGATTTCGGGAGTCAAGGTCGAAGTCGTCTAGACCGCTGCCACTGCTGCCGGCTATATATCTCGACGTCATTCAACGTCTGCGAGACGGCGCGCGCGCACACGCCGGAGCAGCCGACTTTCCGATAATACTGACTGAACGAGAGAGAGTAGTGCACGACACGGAGTGTGTGTGTGTGTGTGCTTGTGTGACTCGCGCCTCTCTTCCTCTCTCTCCCGGAAATCTCTGGGAATCTCTCTACGAGGGAATCTCGCTGCAACGGGGGACGACGACAGGGGATCGCGCGCGACGACGGTCGGCCGGTCGGAGGGAGAGAGAGAGAGAGAGAGAGAGAAACTTCCTCCTCTTTCCTCCCCTCTTCACGCAGCGATATACGGCAGGCAGGCAGGCAGGCAGGCAGGCAGGCAGGCAGGGAAGGGGATAACACGACGGCGGAGTCGCGCTGCTATGCTGCTCCCATTAGACGCAGGCCGTTAAACGACCGTAACGCTTATGGTCAAGTGGGATCGCTGGCGGAGCGCGGAGCACCGGATACAATCGAATTAAGTGGGAACGGGGTCGCTTCCTCCTAACGGGCCCCGCCGATCGATCGTCGTCGTCGTCGTCGTCGTCGTCATCGTCGTCGTCGTCGGTGGTGGACTGGTGGACCAGAGGCGGCACTACGGGAACCGCGAGCAGTGTTACTTCTCGCGAAAGCGCGCGCGATTCATCTGGCCGACGGCTCTGAAACGTCGCGCCACGCCGTCTGTTCCGTTTTCCGGGGTGCCGACGAATAGAAAGTATAATTACAAGTGTTCGGTGTGATTCGGTTGATTCGACATCAACGCCAGGATTTGTCGGCGACAGGAGCGAAAGGAACTGTTGTTCGTGAATATCGTCACGGCGGGCGAGAGTGTCCGCATCGGTGGTGGTGCGTTTATGTCAGCTCGACGAGGCCGGTCGTCAGTGGTCAGTGGTTGTTTCCGGCACGCCGACGGCAACCTGGCGGTTCCCCGTCCGTTCAAATGAAGCTGAGGCGTCGCTACATGCAGACGCTCGGCGTCTCCGTGAAACAGCTGCGCAGGAAACTACTCGAGCTGGGCGCGCGAATCCTCCACGTCCAGGGGTCGAAACCGCGCGACATGGCACTAGTGGTACGTGTGAAGAGAAATATGTGTGCTCTCTTCTGTTTTCCTATCTATGTCAACTCTTTTTCGTCCGAAAACTCTCGCGTTTCGTGCGCGTCGATTTTACTTTGAACGTGCGAAGGCCGTTGAAAATGTCATGGGAGATACCGAGAGATACTCTTTCACACCCAGAAAGAAGTTGTCTTTAAATTGGTGAAATTGCTTTCTTTAGGTTGAAGCGAAGAGAAAAATTTCTTTCAACAAATGACGTTATCAGTCTCTTTTAATTTAAACAAATAATTTTTTTAATTCGAAGAATGTACTGACAGAAATGTAAGAAATAATAATTTAGTTGTCTTGACTTTAGAAACATTTTTCTTTCATTTAAAAGATTTGCATTGCACAACCAAACGAAAAATTTCTTCAAATTAAAGAAACTTTTCTTTAACCGTATCACCTAACAAGATATCGTATGAATATTCTAAAATATTCTAGATATCGTACGAACATTCGCACAATATCGTGCGTATGTTTGTAAAATATCACAACATTCGTTCGATATCTTGTGCTGTTAGGGATAGATTCAACAAAATTTTTTGGCTCGAAGAAACTCTTCTCTGGGTGCATTCTCGCGGAATACGTTACAATAACGACACTTTTCTGACGTATCGGTATCGGGATCGGGATCGGGATCGGGATCGGTACAATGTCAGTGAGCTTGAAATTCGGTATCGTAGGCGTTTAAAGAAGATGCTGCACATGCCTGTCCGTAACAATTACGGCAAGATGTACTTTTTTTGTAAACAGCTGTCAGTACGAATTGTTTCGCTGACTCGGTCTTTCCTCAGCGAAGATTTGATCAGAATTTATATTCGCACTTTTCCAATCCCCATTATTATTAAACATCCTGTTAATGGAGCCACAAATGAAATTTCCGTTGAAGTAAAACTAATTTAAAGTTAACCGCGGGGCAGGTTCCTGCTCATCCATTTAGACGCTTGAAACTTAATTTTGCGAAAACCCTTCAATTTCCAATGTAAATATCTTTATAATTAAGTTGATAAATTTGATTAGATAAGCTGTCATTAAAATTTCAAGCGCGGTCATGTTGAAGTGCTGTGTATACCGTAATCACATTTTCACGTCCATTAACTTGGATATTACGGAGCAACTGTATAAATCGAAATGTCGAGCAATTTCAAATGTCTTCGATTCGTTCATTATTCACGAACGCAGTAGCGGCGGTTACTCTATATTTTCCAAAGACGAACCGCCGCCGCGCCGCCGCTGCGGTCGCGCACATTTACGATCGCGAATATTTAATACCGCGGTTTTAGGCGAAAGTACATTGTGCGGGATTTCATTTCACCTGACAGTCGGCACACACGGTAGCGAAATGAATTACGACGGACGTTGCGATGCGCCACGTCGGTGAAAGTGTTTTATGTGACTAGTGCGTGAAAAAAAAAAAAAATCAATTCCGCCGAGGTAACCCTCGGTGTGTGTGCCGCACCTTGCACAGGTGATTTACATACGTAGCGTGAAGGGGGTAATCGGGGTACAGGACCCGGTGCACCCGACATAGTTTTGAATTTCAAAGATTCGAGCCGGTGAAATTTAACAATGCAGTCCGACACGTACATCTTCGTTGCATTTCGAACTTCAGGTTAAAATACTTTGTCGCGTTTATAAAAGTTTCGCTGCTACTTTTTTTATTACGTTTAATCGTAATATGACTCATAAATCTTTACGTATGTCTTCATTTCTCTGGTACTTTTTAGCTCTATAAACACTTAATAGCACTTAATAATATTAACATTTATTAGAATTTATTAGAGAATCTCTTCGTAAATGTTGCACTCGGGTTGTCTGTCGGCTGCATTTTCTATACTTATGTTTCTTTTAAGTACAAAAGTCTATAAAAAGCGATCTTATTTTCGATATTAAAATGATTTCTGAGGATAAAAACGCAAATCAAATTTGTAGAAGGAAAGAGGGGAATGCATGATTCAACGGCTCTACATTATTCGCGAACGTCGTTCACATTTGGATTATTTTTTATTCAAAAAATGAAAACTTTTTCGAGAGTATTTAGCGCGATAAAAATAAACAAAACAGCCCGGAGGAAACGATTTCTTTGGACTTGATAAATTTTATTGTATATCCGAACGAACCAATGTTTGAATTAATAAGTACGATCAATAAAGTGTTATTTTCGCCAAATAATAGATGTTGTTTGAATGAAACAACATTTTTATTCAAACAAATAACGTTTTGTACGGACATCATGTTGTTTCAATGAAACAAGCTGTCGGACAAATAAATGGGAATACTAATTGCAACGAAATCTTTTTTCTCTCTGTGAAGATGATTAAGAATTTCAAGCGTGGACGTTTAATGTCTCTTGGAGTGTACGGAACTAGTACACGTCCGGACGGTGGTATCTGGAACACCGAGACCTATTCCGTCGTTTCCCTCTTTCTCCCTCTTTGGGGAGGACGAGCCGAGCGAGTGTCGCGACGATATGAGGACGAGGGAGACGAAACGGGGGTGGAAAGGCGCGCTCGGGAACGCTCGCGTCGAACTCGGACCGAGAGGTGGTATAATAAAAGAAGCGGGGAACGCGAAGGAGGCCGTTACACTGTCTGCCTTGTATGTTTCTTCCGTCTGGCCCAGAATGCGAGGCAGGCTTTCACTGCAGTTTTCTCGTCTGAGTCGGCAGCTCCGCTCTCCCCCACCTCTCCTCCCATGTCGTTCTTTCTCTCTCTTGCGCGTTGATGATAGCAGCCTCTCCCTTCCGTCGCGTCGCCTGTCGCGATAGAAAGAGCGAGCGAGCGTGCACGTCGGTCGATACCTTTATGTGGCACTTTTAAATGTCATCAGCCTGCAGTTCCCGAGGTCGATCTCGCGAGCGTGAGCCTCGAAGATGGCAGCCGTTCATTAGTAGGTTCTGCGACACGCTGACCTTTAACTTTAGAGAAATCTTTGCAGAGAAAGGAGAGAGAGAGAGAGAGAGATTTTCAAAATTTGTTAAGTTTAATAAAATTTCTGTTAAACGGGGTCGCGTGATCTACTCGATATCAAAAACTTGATACAAAATTTATGGTACTTAAAATTAACTGGAAAACCAGGTCATCCATTTATGCTTAACGTTTGATCGCCGAATATTAAACACCTTCGTAATTCGATAAGAGGCACGGGAATTATAATTTATTCACAATTATAATTTTTTCTAAAGAATAATCGAATATTCATAATTTTATTAAAATTTCGAATTGAAAATCGAGAACGATTCTTTATCATGAACTGGATTAAAAAAGAAATGGATTGGATAAGATCGTGAGGAGATGAACTAAAACGTTTTTAATAAATTTCTAGAAGTTAATTAATTAAATTGCGATATGATATCGCAAAATATAAAGATGATGATACATTTTGTCGATAGCGTTGTTAGACGCGACGATATAAAATGTCAAAGTATAAAGATATGCGTCCGCGAATATCCTCTCGCATTCGCGATTCTCTCTCCTCCGTAAACAAGACAATATTCTGGATCTGTATATACTGTTGGATCTAGTGCTGTGCTCCAGCACGGACAAATTGAAAGGCATCCCAGTCTGCGGAAGATCATAAAATGGTCTTAAAGACGCTCCGTTTTATGAACCTTCTTTTCAAAGTAGGACTCCGTTTATCCATGTCTCTACGAAAGCGATAAAAATGTCGGCTTCGTGGTAGCGTCCTCGACATCGCTTTGCGATAAGCGAACCGTAAATGTATTATGCGTGAGCGCGAATTTGATTCATTATTATACATACATAGAAAACAGTTCAGCAAATGCGTAAATGCGTTCCTCTTTTTTTTTTTTTTTTTAAATTATGAAAGTTACAAACTAGAATAGGTTCTGTTATGAGAATTAATTCTCAATAGAGTAATATAAAAATGTAGCAAGTATATTTATCTCTCTCTCTCTCTCAAAACACAGCAGATTCTTTAATAATAATACATTACGATAATAAATATCACGTATTAAAAATAACGTAACAATCATATTATTTTGCTGTATTATTTTAATTAAAAAATAACACGCAAATTTACAATTCGCGAATAATTGTACTAAATAAAAAAAACGCAAATATTTATAGATGCAAAATTGGCTACGTGTTCGCAATTTTTTATCGTGTCGAGATATGCTTTGCGTATCGCGTACTACCGTACGAGGTTGTATTCATAACGCGAAGAGAAATACCGTATACGTTGATACCCCTCCGGGGCTTTCTCCGTTCCTCAGAAAAACGCCGGCCTTTCGGCGGAAATTCGTTTAGCGGTTTAGCTGAATCTAACGGTTGCTCTAATCGCGCTCGTTAGTATAGCGAGCACGGCACGCTCGTTAACATGCGTTGGCTCGTAGAGCACGGCACGCCGCGCGCATAATTCGTGCCTCTATGCAAGTACGAGCGCATATTTAACCGCTAAGTATAGGGAACTGTATAATGCGGAGATATTTTTTTCAACCTCAATATAATTTAGTTTGCATGAATAGTGTGCAGTAAAAATAAGATATATTCCTTATATCTTTAAAGTAGCACTTTCTAATCTTTCGCCATTAACCCTGCTTTACACTCGCGCAGTTTTATCACATAAAACTCTTGTCGGATATTTTTGACATTTCTAACGTTATATGTTAATTTTAATTTTTTTTTTATTGATATAATTAAAGGGTTAACAAATTTTATTCGATCCATTAATAAATTTTACTATACTAAACTGAATTTTTTAAAGAAGTATATATGATTTTTACGATCGGATAAAAACTTTTTTTATTATAAATATCCTTTTACTCAATTTTTTGGGAAAAAATAAAACTTTGTTTTCAAATGTTTATCAATTCTACAAAAATCAATATACGGTACTTCTGCTCTAAGCCACAGAGACCCATCTAAAAAAAAGGGGGGGAGGGTCTTATTTACAGAGCTTATTTATAGCGCTACCATCTTGAAAAAATAAAAGAAAAATTCTTTTGTGCAATTTAAGATAGGCACATTAAAGGCCTTTAAATCAAATTTCCACTTGTTTAATTATTTAAGCACCAAAAAATTCCCGAAGTTATTCCTATGTTTTCAGGTGTTCATGCTGGTGTAAACCCTAAATCAGTGATACGCGTAATTCGCGACCCCGTCTATGAATTTTTTATAGCCCGCTGACTTATAGTTAAAAATATAAAATCACGTATTCATTAAACATCACGTTAATATGTAATAAATGTTCACAGTTTTATTTTTGCATTTTTAAGTGTTTAATTAAGAATTTAAATAAAAAAAATGTAGTTTATTACAATTTTTATAAATTACATTGACATTTTTTATTCCCTAATTGGTATTAAGAGATAATTTTTTTTTTATCTGTTTATTATACAAATGTATTCATATTAACATAAACATATGTGCGGCACGTGTTTAAGTGGCTTGTAAGACTTTGCCTATTTCTAAAAATGGCCTTCAATTTACAAAAGGTTGTGTATCACTGTCTTAAAGATTAATACTATTTTGTACAACCTTCAGATAGAGATAAATGCAATATTGTAAGGCGGGACGAACATTCTGCGTGAGTAAAGCAGGATTAACCAGTTTTAAGTTAAATGTGTATTTAATTGAAATGAAAAAAGGAATGTATTTGAAGGAAATTAAATATCCCAAATTTACTGTAGGATTTACTAGAGCTATCCAAGTTTAAATAATAAGATAGTGATTAGATTTATTGTAATCAATTCTAGAACGCTCTTTACTACTGCATTACGCCGGCGGAAATTACTATCTAATATTTACATTTTACGAAGTTAATCCATAAAAATTATTCATCGCATCGTTTTACCGCTCGGAGGGTGTACAGTGGAGGGTTTGTTATTAGATCGCGCGGGTTTCTCGTAAGCAGAGTACACAGGAGTGAGTACGCGAGGAACGTAATATCTCCCACTTTATTTTTACGCTTTTAGATAGATTTCTCTGAAGAGAAACCCCGTGTGTCGGGTCATCATCCTGAAAAAAAAGTAAAAAAAAAAAGAAAAACGCTACGCTCGCACGTAGCCGCCCACATATAATGGGCAAATATTAGCTCGAATCGAAAATTAGGTCGATGGTCGACGATATTCTTTCTCGTCTCTTTTTTCTGTTTTCTTTTTTTTTTCTCGTTTGATTGGACTGTCTGGTCAAGAGACGTGGGAAACGGCGGCGGGAACGTTTACACAAGTGCGCCGCGTACGAGGGTGACTCGCTCGATCACATCTCATACATTGTATATTGAAGATGTGATATTGGAGCATCTAAATCCCGTCGGGTCCGGTAAAATAAATATCCGAACAGCAGGCGCGAGAGAGGCTCTCTTCCCTCCGCTTTTCTGCCTCCGACACGCGACGTGTTATTTTATCCGAATGCGTAGGGTGAGATGTACGAATTTAACGGTAAATATACCTGCGGATGCATGGCGAATAATTTTGATTATCAAACATTACGTAATGCCGCAACCTCGCGTATATTATTATATGTAATTTACATAGGCGGTTGGAAGAATGTCGTTTATTCAAATATACGAAGGAATACACGTAGTAAGTACCCGTGTGGATGGCACCGTTGCCGAGTTATTTTCATGCGCGATTAAGCGCGCCGCGCGGCGTTTGTGAAAATGGAAAAAGCGCGTGTTCACCCGAAAAAAAATGTCATTCTTTGGCCGCAAAAAAAGTCTGACGATACCTTGGAATTTATTGCGTGCGATCGAAGCATTTATCTCACTGTGAAACCCAAGTGCTCTACGCTAGTTGAAAATGTTACATAAACATCGGCATTGGCATATATGGCCATGAATTAGAAAACGATCTGAACATTTAAATTTGTAATCATGCACTGGGAATTTATTTTTAAACGCTAAGGTAGTGATTCTTGTACCTTTTATCGTAAATGTTATAACGCCCGTTGACGTTGAATTGAGTAAATTTCCGCGCATTATTGTAAAGTTTAAACTATATATTATCAAACGAAGTTAAGATACAAATTGAATTCATAACAAATAATTAATGCAAATTGTGGTTAATAATAAACGTAAGAGAAACGGTAAAGAATCCGTCCATTACAAAACAGACTTCGTAAAATAGACTGTAGAAGATTCTCATGCATTTTCGAGGCCGTGAGACCAGTATTGCACAGAGCAAGCATCTAGTGCGCGTTACCGTTCACTCTGCCAAGAGTGAAGGTACTCGTTTAACGAATGTCGCAAATAATCGTGACGTTTTACGGCAGTCGCGGACTGCCGACGACGAAAGGTTTGTGCATGCATGTATCTCTCAAGGATCTCTCGTCGATGGCGAAAGAGAAAAAGACCGTCGTGACGCATGAGAAACTCGTAGGGAACAAACACTTTGGCATTACGAGTTATTCGATTTTTTTTCTTTTTCTTTTTTTTTTTCTTAAGACTAATCGCTGCGTAATGCTCTCCTACTCACGTCCACTAGGATGTCGAATTTCAACGGGGATCTTGAAGACATCCTAATTGTACACGTGCAGATACAAGTTCTTTTAATTGAATACAAGTGGAATTTAAACTGCAAAGAGAAAATACGCGGATTATTGGCATCAATATCTCTCGAATTCTTGTAAATTGAAAAGAATTACATCTTATTTTTCACGAGTTGGATTTTTTTGAAAATTCTAAATATTACTACTACGTTATATTTCATAATCGAGATAATTTTAATTGCATTTTATCAGACAGTATTCTTTGAAACAGAAATAACATTGTTAGTTTAATTTCATGTTTGTTATTAATAAATATGATAATGTGATATTAATAAATTTCAAGATATTTGCGGTACACCGATAATCGATCGTCAAAGAGAGATTGCGTTGCAAAAATGTGCAGAAAAATTTTATCAGGTATTCTCTAAAACGTAAATAAAACGTCGCTAAGTAGTTTCATATTTGTTATTAATAAATATATTAATCTCACGACTTTTTCGATAATCGATGATCAAAGAACCTTTTACATTGTAAAAATTTGCACAAGAATTCGCGCTTTTGCTCCGAAATTCCGTCTGCGAAATAAAACATTGCGCCGGCTGATGTAGCTCTTGCGTAAAAACGTTAATGTGCGGAATATCTCGTGCGTATCCGCAAATTGTAATCGAGGCGGCGCTGCACCTCACGCATCAAGCGAGGTAGCGCGCAGGATAGGCGGCGCGTTGCATCAAAAAAATATTCTCGGCTTAGAATGTATTCGCGCCTCCGTGTGCGAAACTCGTCCATAAGACTATTATAAAAAGAGTACGCGCTTCCGTGCGGCGGCGGTGTGGCGCGACGCAGCGCGACTGCCTTCGTCTCTACGCCTGTCGGCATAAAGCGTAACGGCGGGATAATTTTCCCGGCCGTAAAGCGACGCTTCGCCGAGCGATGGTGCGACTACGGCGAAAAGTGGAAGCGGGAAACTGTAGGAAGGCTACTACATACCCGCGTTGAATTATTCCACGGTAAACGGTCGCGCGAGAAAGAAAACGGCGCGGCACAACGTAGCGACTCGTGCGTCGCGACCCCGCGCGATCTTCACCCGTTCATTTTCTAATTTAGCGAACTGCATTAGAGCGGCGAACTGTGGTCGAATTCACGTCGAAAGAAACGGGAGGGAAAGACTTCTTACTCCCGGTAATTCAATTTAATCGCTCGATGTAAAAGAACTGAAAAAAAAAGAGAAGAGAGTTCCTCTTTTTCTTGAAAATTCTACGTACGAACGTACGTACACGAAATTGAATGAAATTAGAAAAACGCATTTATTAGTATGCTATTCACTAAAAGCACTTTGTTTCATGGAAACGAGAGAACAGATTTTCCACTTATAAATAAAATAATTTTGTTTTTCTTCGCGAATCGATTACATGAACCAGTCTTTTATGCGGCAAAAAATTGTTTATGTTCAATTAGGTATATATTTAGCAACATTTTCTTGATTTAAAAAAGTATTGTCTAAGTTAAAAATAAATGTTATACTAGTTAATATTTATTATCGTTAAAACAAGGAAACATTTTATATTTACATTAAAACCGGTTTTTAATATTTTTAACATATTCAAGTGCTAATTAGGCACAATGTGATTAGATTAATGGAATATTTTATATTAAATCAATATTTAACACATCTTGGTGTTAAAATAACACAATTTATGAACGAGTAAATAACATATAAATAATGTTGTTTTAAAACATAAATGTACACGTCACCGTATTACAAATGTTAATTTTACTAAATAAATATATTTACAAACTGTGTCGAAGTGTTTTTTGTGTTAACTTTTTGTATTATTTTCTAACATATTCAACTAGTGATGTTAAATTAACAAAAAGATTTGAGTGAACCGTTTGAGGCATGCGATACATGTTAAATTTAACACAAATTTTTCAACTGTGTATGTTGAAATAAATACATTTACACTGATTGTGAGTGAAAAAATTCCTAAATTTTAATAAATATTTATTCGAATCATACTAGAGTATGTTTTTATCTTCGATACATAAATATTAATTTTATAAAAAAGAAGTGATAATTAAATAAGTGAATTCTTGTACTAAATAAGTATATATTTACATTTAGTAAATATTTCATTAGTACTATACGAATAAATATTGAACACAACGAACTTTTCTTTCAGCGTATCGTTGAAGAGTTTATTTAATGATCCCATATTAAAGTTAATAATGTAAAAGAATAATATAACAGTTCTTGTAACAACAGCCGTGATTTCCGCGTCGAGACGCGTCGGAGGTCACTTATCGCGGTCTGAAAAGCACGAGAACGTAGCGCCGCGCCGTAAGACGTTTAAAGGACATGTCGCAACGGTCGCGTCTAGACGGGTCGCCGACGCTATTATCCGGGCCTCGTTAATGCTTATCTTTGCCAAACGGGAAGCGTCTACGCAACGGTGGCCGGCGGCGGATTGCGCAAATGTGCTCGCGTATGTACATACGTGCGCCGCGCGCGTTGCACGCGCGCACTTCTCATCTCCTACCTACGCGAGCGTGAGCGCGAGTGCGCGCGCGGATTGCGTCACGTTCCTGCGCTTTTCTATGCCTCTCTCTCGTTTCAGCCTGTTGACCCTCGGACACGCGTAATTAATTCCCTATAGACGCGCACACACGTCATCGATTATACACGCGACGTTCGCCGGTGCGACGCGAAGCGACGCGACGCGACGCGACGCGACGCGACGCTGCTAATGTTTCCGGAGCTTTCGGATCGCGCGCGACACGCTATCGTCGTATTTGACCGTTTCTAACGCGAATTCTGGAAATCCTGAAACGACCATCCTGCCGTCTCTCATTATTCCTCGAGAACCTTCCGGTCGCGTGCACGCGGTGCACGTTCTGCCGATGCACGCTGCTGTCGGACCAACGTACCTCGTATATCGTTCGTAGAACTGCATAACTAGTTGTTTTGTTCCTTATCTCGCAGAGCTCACGACACTGACCATTTATATTCTTATATGTTATAGAAAAAATATATTTCACGTATAATCTATTTAATTTTTTTTAATATACAAATTATTTTCTTAATAATACACTCGAATATAAAAAGTCTAACAGCAAATAATTTCTAAAACTACAAAAAGAATTATTTATTTTATTTACGTATAAATATTTCAATTAAGAAATTTTTAACCTGACTGCAAGTAAGTAAGCTATTGGGACCCACGAGTAAATAATTTTTTTGTGTTGTGTAAAAGCTTTTTTCTCAATGTACTGACTTATTAATGTAAATTATTTACTGAATTTACTCTTTTTCTACACAACGGTTTAATACGCACTCTTAAAAGAATTCTTTCGGAATGTAATAAGCGCACAACCGTAATTTTTATTCTTTTTATGAAACGATTAAATCACGAACGGAAAGTCGATTCGGCATTGAAATTTTGGTAGACATGATGTTTTGTCCGTTCGCTTCTTGCCTTTGACGTTTTGTGTTTAAAGTTACTGAAGAAAAACGAAAATTGGACGAATAACAGATGACAGACTTATTGCGTAACGAATATGCGACGTAACATGCGTGCAGCTTTCCGTAATGCAAACGTAACGGGAGTTAGTCACTTCATAAATATGGCAATGTCAGAGCCACGGACTGGCGTCATGCAAATTGGGAAATTCACGAAAGGTCTCTGATGCATACGCGTAGGTTTGTTTCTCGTCGCGTTCGCGTATCATTTGGCGCAGTCGCAACCTACCGCAACCGAAACCGTTAGATCATCAAGTTCTGCACGAGAAATCCCTGCATATTCATATTTTGGAAGTGAAATATCTTAGGAAATATATTCGACATTACTTTTTTCCCCTTTTTTTATAAACTTTAATTAATATTCAAAATAACATGATTATTAATTTCACAAACAGGTGAGATATGAGGAAACTTGTACGAGGAATATATAATTTTTTTTTACACGCGTCGTTTGCCTTGGAATTGCATTAGACAAATGTCGCAATCAGGAAAATTGATCTTGGGTATTATAAGAAACGGCTTACCGAGTCGATCAATGGACGGGAGAATGATGAAACGCGTCTATAAAAGCGCACAAGAATCTGAATAGTTCATTGTTTAAAACATTGAAAATCGTTGCGCGACTGCAGATAATTTTCCCACGATCGAACGCTCTTTGCGGGGTCAACGCGAGCTCTCGGCGCAATGTACCGGGCTTTATTATGCTCGCTCGCAATGCAGAACGTCAAGCGGCTTGATTTACAGTCACTCTGCATCGAAGGCAAAGTATTGTATAAAATACGATTCGCCTTGTCGATCGATGGCGAAATGTTGGCGCTAAAAAGGGAAATAAAAACGATCCATAGATAAACTACCGATTGAAAAAAATTTGTATTTCCATAATGCATGAAGATATTAAGCAGCAGCAATAATTCATAGTGGTTGTTATCGCCAAATTGTTTCATCGTAATAACTTTAAACGATTTTTAAGTAGCCGCATATATAGCGATAAACTGTAGTTTTTACTACATCGATATGCATTTTATCAAATTTATTGCTGAAGAGAGGAAGGAACGCATCACAAAACTCTTTTTAATCAACACATTTTTTTTATCTATATCGCATTCGGGGTAGACGAAGTTACCCTAACGGGATTGTTACCCCATGGGGCTAATTGCAAGGAAAAGGGTTCTTACCCTTCTGTGTGATGTCACCGTCGCATTTCCAGAATTTCGATACAGCAATAAAGTTTTGGCCATTTGTTAAAGAGTATTAAAACACTCTTAATGGAAAATACTGATACAAAGAGAAATAGAAAATACAAAGAATACTAAAATCTTAATGCGAACAAAAACATTTCTGATAATTAGACACAAAAGTGCAGGTTTAACTTTTTTTTTGTGTGTGCAATAGTACGTTGTAACTTTTGCTTCTGACAGAATTAATTTATGAATTTTACGAGGGGAAATTCACAGCCGGCATTGGTGTACAAAATTTCGGCAGTGGACTGCCGAAAAAAGTAAGCAGTGACCTATAATATTGACGGCATTGTCGTCAGTGGTTGGGGAGTGGTGAGCTCACTTCAGAGTCGGTTTTTCGATCATTTTTATTATTATTTTTAGTGTTCTATTGTTTGAAGTTATATGCATAAGACAGCACATAATAATGTGCAATTACATAAAAATGTATAGATACAGTTCGTAAATAAAATTTTTGGAAGTTTTTTGTATAATTGTGTAGAATACTTCGGGAAAGCTTTAGAATTCTTGTGCAGGCATTGGCGTATGATAATGGGCACGCGGTAGTGTTCATAATTGCATGGCATTGCCTTAATTTTAATATAGGATTGACGGCATTGTAGGCATTGACTAACAATAAGCATTGTCGGCAGTGTACAAAAATGTCGGCAGTGTTTTACAGCAATGCCAAAAATCGGCATTGGTGTACAAAATTTTGGGTTGTGAATTCCCCCTCGGAATTTTACTACTTTCTAACTTATGAATCGCTATACAGAATTTTTGTATTTCCAAGTTTTTTAATTTTGATATAAGAGAGATCGAGCTTATTCCTTTCTTTTAAAAACGTACCTAATACATAATACTTTCTGTGTTTTCAATCGAGAAGCAATTCCAATATTGTACGGCGCTGAGAAAAGAAAAACACGAAAGAAAAGATTATTTTTATTCCTTCTTGCATTCTTTGTCTTCAGAATTCCCGCTTTTGAACTGTTAAATTCGCGATTTTTTGCACGCTGTACGTGGGTGCTATACGCTTCCCACATGGAATCGCGGTTAGAGCTCTTGTTGGACTTCGACATGTTTGCTCGACATTGGTTTGCCGTCACTCCGTATCGTCGGCATGACTTTTTTGTCTCGGAGATTTTTCCCGATCCGAGGAGTGCACTTATTCCGAAGAGTAGTCGAAACAATCCGGCCCCTTATCGCTTTGCGTCCCCATCATATCCACGCTCAATTCCCAATCCCCTTTCCTTCTTGTGTTCACATTCATGCGAGTAACCGTTTTTATTTGCAGATCGCGGGCGGAGACGGCGCGATTTTGCGTTCGTCGCTCTTATTTTCTTTCTACATCTTCTTTGCTCAGAAATCGCCGCGCCGCGAATCGGAGATGCTTACGTTGTTTTCTTTAATACGCCTCGCTTGCGCCGCGTCGAACGAAGGAATCGATCCGTTCTGTTATCGACACCGAGTCATTCGCAAAACACATCTCGGGTACACTTATTGTCAAGACTTCCAACTGAATTATGTAATGACTGACAAAGAATGCAATTTGAATCATTTTTATTTCTATGCCGTCCAGCATCACATTATCGGAATCGCATCTTGATTCGAAGTGCAAAAAGAGTGGCATCGCGATACTTTGAAGAGAAAGCGAGTTCAACTCTATGTCAAAATTGAAAAACAGACTTGTAAAATTCGAAGCTAAGAGAAATCAATTTTCTTATGACTTCATACTATTACACATTTTTTTTTTTTTTTTTTTTTTTTAATTAAGATCCTAATTTGCTTAACGTTATTTTTCTACAAATTTTGAAAAACATTACCTTAGATAAATATTATTCTTCGAATGTTTTCTAAAAATTCTACAACTTTTTACAACGCGCACGTAAGTTGCAGCAATGAAAAGTGTTAATTCATATAACAAACGAGTCATTGATCATCGACCTTTAGACTACTGCAAAAAAAAATCGATAACGTTTAACTCTTTCTATATAAAAACTTTCCAGACGAGATGACCCCAAAAGCCGTCCAGTCAGACTTCATGATAAATTCCAAGAATACACCTAATAAAATATTATACGCGTCTCTTTCTCTCTCTTGCAATAGTTAAATTTAGGGGACATATATGGGCTACGAGAATGTTGTTAGCGAAAGTTATTTACGGTGGTACGATTCGTTAAAAGCTGATAATGCAGCGAATTTTTGTTTGCGCTGCAACTGCAAATGAATACGTGAAACCCCACGACGCACATGTGGCAATCTTTAATGAAAGCCGCGATAATGATTTCTTTGCTCTTTAATTAATCATGTGACATACTTATATCATGATTTTGTCCTATATGAACCAGAGAATTAGAATTCGAGCCTTACTTGAACAGAAGATGTACTCCATTTTTTTAATCCTTATGTATAATTGTTGGAAAAAAGTATATATATATATATATATATATATATATATATATATATATATATATAGTCTACTTAAAACCACACGATCTGTTAATAATCGTATCTTATTTTTCTAATACATTAAGAGAAAAAAATGATTGTAATTACGATAATTTAATTATTATTTGTAGTCATTTTCTGTACTTACTGTACGAGTTCTGAAACGTTTGCAAATCGAAATATTATAAGATACTTACAAGAATGCTCTTGAAAAATTAAGTAAAATAGTTATTTGTAGGTTTTTATTTTAAACAGCCATTTTATATCTGAAACAACTATTGAAATCAAAATTTAGAAGTAACTTATTTAATTTCTCAAGACTTTCTTGCTATAGTATTGATTCGCGAAATTTGGAACGCCCTGTATATTTATAGTTGTCTCAGCCATGCAAATTACAGTTTCAAGTTATTATTATTGCGCAAATAATAAGTGAATTCTAAAAAAATATTAAATTTTACTATAATTGACTGTGATTGCATTTGCTATATAAAGATGTTTATTTTATTTTTATCATTCATATGTTTATTTTAATACATTAATATTTAAAATTATCATACTCACAGTAAAATATTTTTTTTTCATAATTGGTAAAACTTTAAACACATTATTACACTGTAGCAGTAATAACTATATACTAAAATAGAGCTTCTAACTATAATTATTTTATCATGCAATTATGGTCACAGATATCGAACCTATGCTCTCATTGTCAGTGTAGAAGAAGAGGCGAGTTGACGCGAGCATGAATTTCTTGCGAATCTTGAGACTCGAGCAATTCGTAGAGAAATGATCGCGGACGCGAAGAGAGATCGGCGCGACGTGTCGCGACGACGGAACCGATTTGTCTCAGCGACCTTGAGCGATAACAATAATTGACAGCGCGATTACGTTCGCGTCGCAGACAAAATACTGCCGTCGCGCAACAGATTAGAACCGCGCGTGCTTCTAATGGCACTTACTGGTCGATATATCGTGCAAATCTAATCTAATCCTTCAGCCATAAATACCATTCGTATATGTATAGTGCGTGTTGAAATCCACGATCTTAATCTGAATAATATCACTCTCGTCTGGCATCAATCTATTTCTCACACGTTAGTGATTTCAACAAAGAGAAGGCGCAACGTATCTCGTAGGGAAAATTAATACTTCGATTCTCTGTTTCTATCTCTTTTGATTGCGATCAAGTATTAAGAGCTAACAGTTAAATAATGAACCGTAAAATATTTAATTCTCAAGACGATATTGGGATATAAAATTCATTATCTTAGGAAATTATAAAATTAGATTATGTGGTACGAGGATGAAATAAACATGAAATAAAACCGATAGTCGTCAGTAATTTTCACATATATATATATATATATATATATATGCACATATTGTATGAAAAAGATATTATATATTAAAAACATAAGTAATTAGAAGATATATAAGTAAAACGTATAATATATTAAAGATATAAAGTATATTTGTATACTGCAAAAATTCTTATTTGACGCAGATGGATATTACGTAGCGCAGGCATTATGAATGTCAAGTACAATATTCAAGTAAAATTAATTTTTCCCCAAGTTTCACGCCGAAATACGTCTTCTCCTTACGATGTTCGGAAGCCGACGTTTCTGCGCGATGGAAAGATTTCTTTTTTTAGAACGACCTTTATGCGCGAAGGTGTTAGCAGGTGCTGCGAAAGTATAGTCGCAACGCTTTACAGCGAGTGCATGATGTATCCCCGGTGCATTGCCCTCATGCAGGGTGGCACGTTCTCCTCGATCGATACGTTTTACCAAACGACGACGACGACGACGACGACGATGACAACGAAGAAGTCGAAAACGACAACGAGAACGTTCGAAAGCATTTGCGAGCGGGCATTCTTAAGACCTTGCAATTTTTCAAGCGTGTCGATTAAATCACGTGCAATTTGACAATTGGAGATTTTATTTGCTGCATTATTAAAGTATGCTCGTAAAATATTGACATTTTAGAGAGAAGTAAATAATTAGTTTAATATCATATTAGAATTTGCGATCAAAGTTGATAAAAATCGTGTCTTTTTAAAAAGAAGACATTGTGATTTTTTTTTCATTAAAACTTGTTTTTAAATAAAAAATGCATGATTTAAACATTTTAAACGCATAATATATAGAACATATATATAATTTTTACATTTTTTATATAATTATGTCAAAATCTCATATTACATTTTACGTTTAATGGAAGAATTTAATAACTAATGATTATTACACATAACAACATAATATATGTAACAATATAAACTATTGAAATATTAGTTTTTAAATGAAGATTTTGGGTTTTAATGAAAACAAATAAATATTAAGGAATAAATTCAATATATAATTAAATAATCTTTATATTCCAAAAATGTATAAATGACTTTTATGTTCTATAAAATAGTATATTATTTGATTGCTACAAATAATTTATATCACGACTGAATAAAAATTTCAATATAAATATTAAAATCGGAATAATAAAATCAAACCTATAAATTTTTTATGCCTACGTATATGTGTTTTGAATATTGTTTATCTATATTTTATAAATAAGATAATTTTTTTTATGAATGTTTACGAGAAAGATACAATAAATATAAATAAAAATAAGCAAGAATTTATTGCAAAAAATGGCCCTGGGCGAGGCAATATTTTTCGCAATAAATTCTTTACAGTTTTTTCGGAATAAGTATAGCTACTCTGCTTGTGATATACGAGATATTACAGACTCTCTAGCTAGGAAAAATTTTTCACGATTTATTTTCTATATAAAAATGCGGTTAAGTAATACAAGTAAATACACCGTTTTGCCCATTTGAAGTGCGTGTGTGCCGCGAATGATATCAGGTAAACAAGAACAAATGTAATCACGCCGAATCCGATTTGTACGATGCGAGCGTGACAGGAGCAGGTAGTAAGAAGACGGGCGGCATTTCAGCTTGTTATCGTCGGATCAGTATCGCCGGCCAGAATCGTAAAAGAGATGTCTGCGCGATGCGCGAATTGATTGCGATATAACGTCAGTGGAAGCTCTTTCGAAAGGAAGGCAGTTCTCGTGCACACGAACGTGACACGCCTCAATTTCAGTTCTCGGTATTCGGAAAAAAAGAGATCGACGCGATGGACACGTCTCACGTGGACTTCGCGTTAATCTTTTCTAATAGGTAGAACGTATAAGAATGGAAAATACAAAGATATCTCTTTTGCCTTTTAAGATATAATATTGTATCGCTTAAAAAATTCGTCATTTTTTTTTAATTGTTTGTACGACAATGTCTTCCAGAATTTTTATTACCGGTGAAATAGCATAACTGGCTTTTTAAAATTGAAAAGAAGAATAAGAAGGAAAATTTTGCATCGCAAGAGTATCATAAGTTTCACTTAAAATAATTGCAAAATGATTTGAAGTTTTAACCTACAAGTGGGTGGGCGTCACTTTCTGACGTGTGTTATTTTTTTTCTAAATAATTATAAACTGAGAGAAGTTAAAAGAAATCCATACTTTTAAAAATATATTTTCTTATCTCCGCGACGCGAGTGCTCACGGGTTAATGACTCAAAACATTTAAACTCATTCTTTCGCCGAATCTTGTTCTTGTTTTAGTTATATCGTTGTTTAACGATATATTGTCCGAACGATATATTGTTATTTTTATTTTTTGATATACTTAATAAATCTCTTGTATATTGCACTTTTGCCCGCATCGGGAGATGAAGTGCATATGAACTTCATCTGAACACAATATTTGCAGCAGACAACAAGATTAAGACGACGACGAAAAGATTGCGTAATCTAAAAGACGCTCGCGACGACGACGACGACGACGACGACGACGACGACGACGACGACGACGACGTCGAAAATTATATGCGCTTTATCGACGACGCGCGATTGGCTTAACGTATTTTAATCGTTGTTTGTCGGCATGAAGCGCGACATTGATCGAACTGTGTAGGTAGCATCGCAAATATTATACTTTTTTTTCTCGTAAATACTTTCGGGAAAAAATTATTTTTGGCAGATTGACTTGGATTGAAAACATGGCAAAAACTCGTGAAAAAAAGAATGGACAAAAAAGCTTCATGCATAATTTCGTGCTTATATTTAGCAAACATTTTCTTTTTCTCTGAAAGCCTTCCAACGATTATTTCTCTTTTTTTTCCAGAGACAAGTATTTCTTTTTTTTTCTTCTTTAAAGTGATATAATCCGTAATCAATTAGTCGGCAGAATAATAGTTCATTATTTACAATTGTCGACCAATCAGGAGCAATTACTCGCGAGATCGTCGCTTTCGATTTCGGTGCTCGCGATTATTGCCCCGTTATCTCGGCGGCGAAAATAAACGACGATGCAACGCGGCGCGTCGCGTCGGTTCGTCGATCGCGTAACTGCTGCGTCGTGTTCGGGCGACGTTACATCCAGGCGAAGCTCCTCGAAATACCGCTTTGTCGTCGCCGGGTGACTTTGACGTCCCGGGAGAGGGTAGCTCGAGAGAGAAAGAGAGAGAGAGAGAGAAAGGGGCAGGGGGAAGGGTGTAAGTTTCTCGGGGCGTATAATATCCGCGAGCGTACGATCGATGCGGCGAAGTTTACCCTTTTCTGAAACTGCAATTTCAATCGAGCCCGGCAACGACGAGGACGATAGAACGACGACGATGACGGCGGATAGTGTCACGTTTCGAGCGAGCGCAGCAGCAGCAGCAGCAGCAGCAGCAGCGGTATCGAGCGAGCTGTGCAACTGCGACAGCGACTAGCGGTTTTATGGTCCACCGAGGTGCCAGCGTGGTTCGGGGAGCCATAAAGTCCGTTACAACATCACCGTCCGTGGGCTTTTGCGAGCCGCTATGGCGCGTTTCGAGCACCAGCAGCAGCCAGCATCCACCAGCCCGAGCGAACACCTCTCCGTCGTCGTCCCTTCGCCGCTCGCCGGTTAACTCGTATCTCCGATCGATCGACCGAACGACCTCGCGCTCGTCACTCTTTCATCTTCTCTCGTTCGTCCCGGCGTATCCGGGTGGCTCGCTCCTCGCCCAGGCCCAGGAACGTCGTTCCACGAAAAATTCAATCGTTACACAATGTACTACGGAAACGTGAAATAAAACAGTATGTCCCGTAAGAAAATGAATGACGCGGTCGAAAAATGAAAACGATCTCCATTGTATGTAATCTTTTTAGAGACCACTTAAAAGTTTGATTTTTGTTTTTAAGATCTGTTTTGAGGTACGAGAGATGCTTTACTTTGGGAATTGTATTCATAATGGATTCAATTGTGGAACTACGTATCGAAATTAACGTTTCGAATGCTAAAATAAACTATTTTTGATTGAGATTCGGATGGCTCGCGACAACTGTGATACAATATAATATGCGATATAAATCTAATCAAATGATCCATCAACCGCTCCGTTAGTTTCGAACTAGAACCGTGTGACTCGGAAAAAGATGGAAGGGAATCGCGTATGCACCAAATATAGCGTGCTCCTATATTCGGAACATATGAATCCTTTTACTGGAAGAGTGACATTGGTTTTCGTTGCTCTCCTTCTGAAATACATTTGCATTTCACGAATTTCTCTTCGCATTGCCGTCCCATTCTTCTCCATAAGAATGTTACTCCAAAAATTCTTGCCGTTTTTAATTTCACCAAGTTTCAGAGGAAACTTTCTTTCTTAGTGATAATAAAGTTCACATTCTTTCGTGAGGTTTTTGTTTAGAAAATGATAATTAAAAAATACTAGTACAATACTAATTATCTGCTATGATTAGATTATTTCATAGTAAGTAATACAATATCATATTTAGTATGATGTAAGCGAAGATTAAGCGTAGACTGAAGTATATAAATATTGTGAATATGTAAAAATTTATGAATGCGAGATATGTTGGATAAAAGATACATTAAATTAGATATGCTGTTCAATTGATAAAAAGCGCGTTTGTATTCGAAAGTTATATTATCGATCGCGCAGCAGTTGCTATTAAGGATCCTAGATCCTAGTTTGTATCCCTGAGGCTTTAACAGAGAGAGAGAGAGAGAGAGAGAGCGCTGATTTATAATTTCAAGACACCGTTTAAGTCTTTGTCTTTAGTAACGCACAATAACTGTCTTGTGTCTCAAGTCTTGAGTCACAGAATCGCTTTTTACTTTAAAAGTCTTGAGACTTGAGGCAGTTATTATGCGTTACTAAAGACAAAGACTTAAGTCATAAAACATTGTTCCAAGATTATAAGTCAGCCGTTCTGTTAAGGGCCCAAGGCTATCGCACGTAAAATGCATTGCGTAACGTAAGACAGGAATGTTTATTACCGGAAAAGTTTAGAATTTTCACAGAATTTTTTTTATCCTTGAGAATCATAAATTTTTATAGAATTTTATTGATATTCGGGGAGATTTTTAGAATTTTACTTCTAAATTTAAATTCTATCTCTGCAACAAAATCGTTTCTTTCATGATTTTTTCTTGATGTCAATATTTGACTAGTTAACTAAACAACAACAAATATAGTATGCATCCATATTCACATAAATTTTCACGTAATTTGCAAGTTTTTATTTTAAAAAAATCAGTGTCGGTAGAGAATAGCACATCGCTCCACATTGTCGTGTATTTTTAATCACATTTCGAATTCCATACTTCCGGTTACTAGAACTATTATAGATCCATACAGATCGCTATATGCCATTTGGTTTATATTATTCATTTTTAGTATCTTTAAAATGTAATATCTATTCAAAACTTAGTAGCTTTTTGGCGATTGTTTGAGAAACATTAAGAACAAAAATAGAATAAGATAAAAATATTTTAAAGTTGCACTTAAAAAATTTTCTAGTTTTATCTATAATCTATATAATTTTGAATGGAAAATTCGGGAATTCTCAAGAAATTTTTTTACAGAATTTGAGTAAACACAGTAAGACCATTGAATCAATAGACATCCAGCATAAAGTCGCTATACTTATTGATTTACATAAACTGCTTATAGAATGCTTCTTATTTGCTAAAGAAACATTTGTTCATGGGTTAGGCCATCAATTGGTACTTATTGATAAGAAACATTTAAGATATTTTCTTCGAGTATTAACACACCCAACACCTACCATTTGCATTGACATCCATCGCGATATGATTCATATACAATATAAATAATAAAGTAACAACGATGTAAAAGTTAAAAAAAAAATTATTTAAATTTATATCAAAAAGGCAGTGAGAATACGAACGTGGTACACAATTTGCATAATCATTTTTAGAATTTGCGGACAAAAGGCAACAAGGATTGCTTGCACAGAACGCGCATCCAACGATAGTGTTATCGGAACACAAGGGCGCTCGGTACGATGCAATGGAACGATTTCGAAAATATCCGCATATCTCTCTCGATCGAAGGGTCCTCCCACGCATCTGCATTACATTGGTAGCGGACGAGCGTGATGTTATGCTGCGAATCGATCGATACGAATGGTACGCGAGCGGCGCGAACGAGCATTCCCTCTGTGTGTCAGTCGCTCCTGTCGTTGCTGTCTCCGCCGCACACCCTCGCCTGTTGTCGTCGCAGCAACAGCCGCCGCCGCCGCATCCCTCTTCCGCTTTCCCTTTCGACGGCCTCGGACGAGCGCGAGAACGCGAGCGGAGGGGTGCTGAAAACCCCTTTAAAGCTTTAATGCGACCGACCGACCGACCCATCAGTCGTTAACGCGCGCACGTACCAACGAATGTTCGCGAGACAGAGAGAAAGACTTTCGCGTCGGCTCTCGCTCGTCAAATCGCGATCAACTTGTCATAAAAAGTCATATCGATAGAGACGTTCTTAGGTTCTTGGGTTCAGTCGAGAGCTGTAGCCGGGATCTTTGCATTTGAAAGCAAAATCAATAGAATAAATAAAGAATTCTCTCTTTTTACTGTCACAAATATAATAATGTTACATATACTACGTACTTGTGTATAAAATTTCCAAAAATCTTAATCTTATCTTAATTATTGATGCAATATTCACAAAATATATACAGATATTGTGAATATTGTAGTTTCCTAATTAATGACTAAGATTTTTGAAAATTATTTTTTTTTTTATTAAAACATAATATCCAAAACTGTTTCTATTTTATTTAAAAAAATGTGAATATTATATAACGTATAATACACTGAGAAAAAAATTGATAAATTAAAATATTTACAATTAGTCTGGTACGACCAATTCAGCATTGAGTCGATTCAACAATTATTTAAATTTAAATTTAATTGTACAAAAACAGTCGTATTCACGTCGACCATACAGATTGTTTGACTATGAATGAATTAAATCAATTCGATATTTAGTTGCACGAGTCGGATTAAAATATTTTAATTTTTCAACGGATATTTTTTTCTCATTGTCAGTGCAAACCAGAATATCAGAATATGTTGACGTATCGGGGATGCAAAATATCTGTAAATTTGATCATAAACATCGCGATTGGTATTTTCGGACACGCGGCAGTGGCTTTCACGGTCGTCGTCGTCGCAGCACGCACGATCGATCTATTTCGATCTGCGGCCTATTGGACGAACCGTGCGAACCGAAGACGCGCAACGCAACGCGGCGTGGCGCGGCGGCAAGGAACGAACGAAAAGGAAAGCGCGCGGAGTGCGTTTGCACGCGACCTCGTTCTTTCGCCGTGTGCTCGTCGGCACTTGAAGCTCGTACGACCTTCCCCGTTTTACTTCTCGAGGTGTGCACGAACCACGCCATCCTGTGGTACCGCCAACTGTCACGACGTGACGTTTCTCGGCCCGCCTCTTACGAACGTCTCGTACGCGTGCGTGCGTGCGTGCGTGCGTCCGTGCGTGCGTGAGCAGATGTTTTAAACCGGATCCGCGCGGAGGGAACGAGCGAAGAAATTTTCGCTAGAAGTAAGAGAAAACGATCGAGTTCGGCTAATTGAGGGGTTTAGCTGTGTGAGACGCAATTATCTGAATTATACAGTGACTCGAATTATGTCACAGAATTTAGAATCGCGCGGAATTTAGGAAAAGGGTAGATAATTAGTTTGAACCTTAATTTTGAAGAAACCTTAATAGAAAATTGTCCAAGTTACTTGCCAATTCGCGTTCGCGTTACGATCCTCGTAATGCTCGTTTCAAAACTAATTTAACTTCGTAAATAATCAATACGCATGTTACGCAGCATTAATTGCGCAAACAAAAAAATATCTTTATCCGCTTTTATTTCCCAATAAAATACGTTTTTATCAATGCGCATATTTATTACACATATAAATGCATTGATAACTTTTATTTGAGGCGCAGCGCGGCGTGTTTCGCAACGGCAACGATCGCGAATCAAAATATTTTGAGTGCCCGTTCGGTTGTATGAATAATCGACATCACAGAGAAATTAATCCTGCGGATATAATGATATGATTTATATGCAATTATTTACGTGAGCCGAGTGCATCGACACAGCACTAATATTTATATCTACGTATAACGGGCGCTCTCCTGATCGAACGGTCGAGCAATTTCATTTTGTGTACTAATTTATTCACGACCATATAGTCGAGGGCTCACGATCGCGACCCTTTCCTCTGGCGCCGGGTAATAGCGCGGTCACCACGCGTGTACGCTTCATTATGGCACGACGAACGGGCGTGTTTGTATTTTTTCGACACGCATACCTTCCGTCGAGGTCGCATGAAATTTGGAGCTTTTTCTTCGGAGCTTCTTTTATCTCTACCCGCTCCCCCTCTTCCCCCCGAAACATTAGGGTGAATTGCGAGATCGCATCAAGGGTCGCGTTCCCGGCCCTTTGTAGAGTCTTTTGTCACTGAAAGACCGACAAAAAGAGAATCCCCGATGAAGGCAACCCACCTGCGATTTCAAACGATGTCAAATCGCGCATCATCATCATCATCATCATTATCATCATCATCGTCATCATCGTCGTCGTCGTTGTCAAATGATTCCCATGAGACAATAACATTCAGCTATTTTTATTAATTATTATCAAATATCCTGTTTATTAGTCATTCCTGTTTATCTGTAGAAAATAGAACGATAATATCGTCGCGTTTCGCATAGATTAGCAGCAGCACCGGAAATTTTGCAACGATGTTTTCGCCGATGTCGATAATGTATCGTGTTACACAGAAAAAATTTACTAATAAAATTACTAATTTTAATAAATATCTGTTTAAACAGTTACAATGCAATATTTACTTACGGTACATACATATTTATGACTGAATAAAAATATGATTATATTTCATAACTATTCAAACGAATATTTATGAAAACTTGGTAAATTTTTTCTCTCAGTGTACAGATATATCCTTTGCCTTTTCTTTTCGAAAGCGTATAAACACGCTCGTCGATTTTGCAGATGCTGTCGGTGAGCCAAGGAATGGAGGTCGGCAGCAGCGGACGCGGTGCATCGGCGGAAGATGACCCGACCGCCGGTGCGGTCGGCAGTGGAGTCGGCGGCGGCGGCGGTGGCGGCGGTGGCGATGGCGACGATGCCAGAAGGCGTCGGGATATACAGGCGGTAATGATCGCTGCGGCGAGGGATCGCGCGATCCGCGCGGAGAGCGTCCGGCACGATCTCGCCCTCAATCTGCCGCCGCGACTCGAGCTCCCGGACGGCGAGGAGCACCCATACGGGGCGCACCCGGATCTTCACCTTCGCAATCCGGAACAGGTGAGAACAGAGCGCCGAGAATTTCAAGCGTGTGTCCGAAGATTCGAACCATTTAAACAGATTTTTCTCTTTGTTTTCTTTTTTTTTCCAAGTATTTTTATTCTTTTTTGGAGCAAAAAGTATTTCCATTTGTGACTGGTTTCTCTAAAATTTGTGGTCAGTACTCAGCGTCATAGACTGTCACTCGAAGTACACAGAATTTCAATAACAAATCGTTCCAAATTTTCGAAAGAACTCACGTCAGTCATGTTTCCTGCGTGATTTAACGATCCAATGTAATATTATTTAACTGACTCACTTGAAGAGCACCCGAACTTTAATTAAGTCGAAACGTTGCGAAGAAGTTTCAATAAACATTTGCCAATTTGTCGATTTAATTTGGAATATTTATTATCTTTATTCACTGGCGACTATAAGTAATACTACAGAATTTCAATATTGTTATTATTATTATTCTTAAAAGCGCAACGTATTATCTTCTAAATCGCAACTAGTAATTTTTCGGTGAACATTGCCAGATCCTTGCTTTTTATCACAAGTGTAACGCCGTAAGATTATATATTTACAGCATGTCGATGCAATGTCTTCGCTGTCCGTTTGCCTTGCGGCCAGGAGAATGACCGAGAAACATATTTATTTATTCGCTTCCTATCGCTCCGCGAATTCTCAGGTTCAAGTACTCATTACGCCTTGTCATCATTACGCAAGCAGGAATATTAAACTTCAAAATAACTTGAAGTATGATCGATTTAAGGCTACCATAATTACCATACCCGCAATACAGATTTACATTTTAGAAATTGTCATTTAAAGATGTGTAAAACGGGAGAGTGTATGATAAATTATTTAGTTGCTTAAAATTCCAAACTGGAATTGGCCTCACTTAATTTTAAATTATAAATTTAACATTTAAGCAATTGCAAAAGTTAAACGAGACGTTTAACAAATCGATGACATTCGCGTAGAACATTTTCAATGATTCATGAATGGAAAAATAAATAAATTTCTTGATAATTCTCACACAAGTAAATTCCTTATGAATAAGCGTATCGCAATTTGGTGAAGTGAAATACGACGTGTTCGAATATTTTATTTTTTTTTTGCTATTATATATTTTGTATCATAAAACAATTCTAAAGAATTTATTATATTTTCTTTACTCGAATCCTTTAAATAATTACAATTTTATCTTGAATTTTTACTTTGTGTTATCTTCTTTGCAAGAAAATCATTTTATATTTGTTTCGTAAAGAATTGTACTTTCATAATTCAAATTCGAGTAAAATCCGCAAAAAACTTGGATTCTTGCATCTGATGTAAGATGACCGATGTGTTGCTAAATCACAATCTATAAAGCTTAAATTTGAAAGAGTCGTGCGGATACTCTGTCATTCTTAATTCTTCCGTTCTAATAAACTTATTTGTTTCCAGGAGAGCGAGATTTATCAGAAGTGCGTGCGGGCGCCGCCGAATCGCACGGTGTTCGATAGCGAGAGTCCGCCGCCTTATCGGACGCCAAGTAGCAGCCAGCATCTCCACCCGGGATTGCTCGACATGCCCGGCGATCGGGTGACGCGGAGTCAGAGTCCCAGCAGCAGCAACTTGTTATTGAATACCGCACGCTCGATGTTCAAGATGTTCCCGAGCCATACGACGCCATCGTCGACGTCGATGCCGGTCAACAAACCGCCCTTTTCCAGTTATTCCGAGTCCAGTAGTAACATGAGCAGTAATCTGAGCAGTAGCAATCTGTCCAACATCACCGTGGTGCCCTGCGAAACCGACGAAAGCCGGCAAGAGCAGCAGCAACAGCAACAACAACAACAGCAATTCCATCAGAAGGTCTGATCCGCGGCGTCCTCTTTCCTTGACGCCGTTGTCGTTATTGTCGCAGCCACATCGTCCGATCTCGAGAACGAGCGATGGTTATCAAGATCGTTCTACGCAACTGCAACGACAATGACGACGCCCTTCAAGACTGACTCACTGGAGAAACTTCAACACAGGATAAATTCCATCGGTCGTGTTCCATCGTGTTCAGCAACGTGTATTGCATATACGCGAGAGAGTGTAATATCCTCTCGGCCGGTGGTGTCCTCGTTGGATCGTTCTTCCGGCGTTCTTCTATAATGAGAGAAAGAGAGAGAGAGAAAGAGAGAGAGAAAGAGGGTCGTCCGTTCGTGGCCTAAAGGAAGGCCGGCAGAAGTGTAAAGAAGCCGGCTCCTGGTAGTGACTGAAAAGTCTAATCAGTCAACAAGACTGCGCTCAATCGCCGTGCGTTGGTTCGCGTCTGTCCTCTTGTTTTTTTTTTTCGACCGGAAGAAATCGATACGCCGTCGCTGCCGCCGTTGTTGACGCGTCTCATTGTGCAATTCCACACGCGGCCAGTGTCTAGCCTAGATCTCAGATTATTTCAAAGCGGTGGCATGAAGATTACGATATTGCGTCGGACGCGAAGAGGATAAGAAAGGATGAGGAAATTGGACGCGGGGGCGGTCGAAGTCCGGCGTGGAAAACGGCGTTACCAACGCGCGACGCAAAGCGATGGCCTACCCTGGGACGAGGGGCTCCCTGTCCGGGAATTAGACGGCGAGAAGCTTCACTTTGGGGAGAAACGGGTGCGAGGTTCGCGACTCGCGCGATGCCGATTCGGCGACGAAGCGAATCCGCCGGTCCACCCTCTTCCAGCTCTCGATCGGAGGCTCGATCGTCGGACATCGCGGAAGTTTGTTCATCGCGACGAAGACTTAGTAAATTATTTATTATCGATATAACATTTTATTCGCGACGAGCGGCTGCTGCGCGACGGCCGGACGGGGCAAGTGTGGTTTTACGCGACGGTGGTTGTGGAGAAAAAGAAAAAGGAAAAAAAACAGACGAACGGGACATGAATTGTATGAGCGAATTCGTTCGGTTGCGTGAGTGCGAGACCAGGCGTGCGTACGAGTAAATGCAAGCGCGCGTGTGCGGAACGAGTAGAACGAAAGACGCGCAAGAGGCGCGGCTAATTGCAGGGTCGAGAGGAAAAAAAGGAAAGAAAGAAAAAAGACAGAAAGAGCGGGACCCGCGCGCGCGCTCGCGCGTGTTTGTGTATGCGTGAGGAGTTGTGTAGGGGGATAATGTAGTGCCAAGAGTGAAAACGGGAACTCTGTACATATTAGGCTAGGTAGTTCAATATCAATATACTTATTACGACTAAAAAAAAAACGATATGCTACATACCGATTTAAAAGTAAAACATCAAACATACGTTACAAACACGCATACCATTAAAAAAACACGAGATGGCCGGCCGTACGAAACTATAATGGGACGCGCACACACCTCCGACAAATGTGTATTCTTCTGGCAAAGTCAAAGTCGAATATGTTCTACCTCGAATGCTATGTGTACTTGAAGCAATCGACAACGTTGAATCTTTTCCGGCATAGAGATTAGAAATAATTATATAAGGGAAATTCGTCGATCTCTTGTTTATGTTAAAGATTATGTGTTCGTAATCATATGTTCAATCATAATCATTATAAGTAGCAAATTGATGTACTGATAATTTATAAAGAAAAAGTTAAAAAAGAGTTAGAACAGATGGTTTATCTGTTATCGCGTTACATTGATGCGTAATTTCTAGAATAAAGTAAGATTTTTGAAATTAAAATTGCGAAATTTCTAGCAACTCAAATAGTTGGAACGGAAAGAAATAATGGTTCCTTTGATCGGCATTGCATTAACTATCGCACATGTTCTTTCTCTTTAGATTAGAATTATTGTAATATGCAGGGAAGAAACATAAACGCGACTGCTTAGCACGGTTACATCGATATTTCTGGTTAACTAACTCTTGCTTTTAGCAAGCTTGCCTATCTCTAAGTTATTCGTGTAAATATATAACAGAGAAAGAAGGGAAATTACATTCATCAACATATTGAGTTAAATCCAATCGACGTTAATGCAACCGGTAATTAACGATCGACCGTAGTGCATTCGTGCATCGAGGAAGAATCGAATTGATCGTTATTTGTTCGATAAACATTTGTTTTGCAGACAGAGTACGTTTGTAATGGCGGCGTGCATACAAAAGTACATTTGCAATGCAAATCTATGAGTATGCGCGTCCCTTTCGCGTTCCGAATGGCTCGCCCTGTGTCCGACATAACGCTATCTTTATTATTATTCAAATAGATAAGGCCTCAGTTTTGACAAAATAGGACGAGTTCTGCTCGAACAGGATTCGAGTTCGATGACGCGTTTTGCAGTTTAATAAATAATTCCATTTTAGCATAATTTATTCTCAAAAATCGATGTAACAAATCTCAAACTTCAAACACGTTAGATAATACATGGTTTGTACTGATTACATGGTTTAATAAATCATTAAACCGTTACATAATTTTTATCAGCATTACTTTCCAGATATTTCTGTTTCTCGCAAAATATAGATTAATATTTAATTAAATGTTTACGAGACCAAAACATCGGCTATGTGTGTGCACACTCATGCGGAAACGCTTTGTCAACTTTGAATCTCAATTTCGAGATAGAGCGAATCACTCGATTATTTCATGAGAAGTCACCAATTATTATTGTATTTCTTAAGGGTCCGCGACGCAGGGAGAAATTGCAATGAAATTATACCGATACGTTTCCCTTTGTGATTACGGATCGTGCGTGGCGTACGAGGAATGCGCGAGACGGGAAGGCAGGTGGCACGCGTAGAGCGAAATAATCTCTCGTGTGCAACTTCGTTGGCGTTAATTTCGCGAGCTTCCGCTTTGTTTCCGAGGAAATGCCGAGTTGGCGGCTCTTAGATATTTGTTCGGAATTCTGTTAAGTGCACACAAAATTCTCACTATACTACCGCCCGTGCGTGTCCGCGACGCGATTTTGTCACAAATCGCTCGACACAAGATTCAGCATTCGACGTGCGTGAAAGTGTAATGTCTTGACGGCGAGGTCCTAATCAACGTTAACAAATTCTTCCTAAGAAAGGGGAAAATTGTAAATTTTTATCTTCGTGAAAGTGTCCGGGCAATTGCGCTCGCACGGCGACGTTGTTTCGTTTCATGTTCATTAAGTCGCTGTGCGGCGAGTCGGGGGAGAAAAATATCGTCTTTCTGTTTCACCTTTGAGATGTGTTCACGCGCATGCAATATTAGGCGACGAGGTTTAATTGTATTCTATGTAAAGAAATTAGCGCGTGTGCGGAGCGAAGCGATCAAGGAGGAATATTAGCAAAGATGTTTCTTTTTTTTCTTTTATTTTCGAATTCTCACTTTCAGCCTGCCCTTTCGTTCGCCCTTTGTCTTTCGTTGATTACAATCTGATTACAATTGTCTCGCGCGCGCATTCATCTTTTTCTGTACGCAGTAGAAAAGATGAAATCGTATGTATATGCGTGCTCGGGAGACAGATTGTGACAGACGCGGAAGAGGAAACGCGGAAGAAAGCGCAAAAAACGGAAGTGAATTCGAGAAAAAAGATTGTATAATTCGATGGGTCCTGTGCAAGTTTTGGTTAAATTTGCGACGTCGTCGACTTAGATTGAATTTAAAACACGACGACGCGAGCGCGAGATATTTTAGACGATAAGTTCTAGGCGAAGTAAAATTTTTAGCAAGCTATTGTCGATTACTATTATCGCTATCAGACATCGTGATATATCTAGCAATTTGTTAATTGGGATTTGATGAGAGGTGCGAGACGTATGAATATAATCGTGGCCTTTCGACACGAGAGAGAGAAAGAGAGAGTAATGAAAGCGATCCCAGATAAAATATGCTCTTACCTGTTCGAATTCACGGTTCAACTTTCGAGATTGCTATTTGTAAGCGATTTGAAAATCAAAAGTATTTTTTTTTTTTTTGCACAAATTGATTGTAGCAAATCCACTCGGCTCATCAAATTATCAACCAAACACTTTAAAGCTCGAAAGAAGAAAAAAACAGAGATTTTAATTGGTATAGTTTAAACCATCGTGTTATCGAATCGAGCGGATTTAATAAATAACTCTTATCGAATACAAACCTCGAGTAAATAAAATTCCATTCTCAGCAATCTCATCGTAACACGAGACGCTGGCTTGAGATCATTGCATCGTCTGCGATTGTCGCAGCGCGCAACGTCAGCAGACTTCGCAGCGAATCGAAATCGTAATGTTTCAAAGTCCATTGCAAAATACGAGCAAAGAAGCAATAAGATAATGGGAAATGTGTCGGAAGCGGAGACTAACGGTCAATTACAGCCGTAAGCTCGGCTACAAGAGAGTAATATTGAAGACATATCCGATCATTCATTTCTTCACAGAAGGAGAAATAATCATGAATGAGCAATCAGTGGGATTAAATTCTTTCCTTTTTCTTGATTTCAAGAATTAAAACTGTTTTTATGGATAGTCGTGTTCTTTAATTTCCAACAGTTTCCGCTTCACGTTTTTCCAATTTCGTCTTAATTTCTTATCGTTGCGATGGACTTTTGAAACAAGACAATGTTCGACCAAACGATCTGCAGCTCTCGCACTATGAAAACCAAGGTGCGAGATCAAGCCGGCGGCTGTCGATTAATCTAGTCACGTTGAGCCGTGCGTCCGGCCGGGGAACGATCGCGGCCGCCGATCCACCGATTTGGGTAAACATAGCCGATACACCATCGTCCTCGTCGGCGAATTTAGCGGCAGGAAGGATAAAACTCTCTCTCTTAGGCGCAATGTGATTTTCCAAGGTGTTCCAAAATAACTCGCGTCCTCCCTCCGGCGAAATTGCGACGCGGAGCGGAGCGGTTGCAAGCGGGGGTCGAAAGCGGTGCCCCCTCTTTTAAAGGCTTTCGTTTCTAAGCTGTAATTATAATTGTACTGTTGATAAGATCGGTATGTCTAGTCCCTTGCGGTGGAAGGGAGGTCGAGAGCTTCGCCATTGTCCCTCTCGCGAAATCCACCCTGTAAAGTCTTTCGACCAATCGATCCTAATTTTTTTTCCCTTATCTCTTTCTCTCCTTAAATCACCCTGGCGTGGATTTGTCTGATCGATTTGTCTCGCGATTTTGCATTCGTTAATTGATCTGTGAATTTCCAAATTTGAATCGTTTCACCAAATCTTTTTGGTTCTTTAATAAGCTTTAAATGGAAATTTCACGTTCCGCGTTGTGCGATATCGAAGAAAATCAAAGAACTCCGGAAACATGGACCAATTGATAGATGCAAAATTGCGAATCGTATCAAATGAATGAAATCACATTAGAGATGTCTCGCCGTTGTTCGTAGGTACGTTGCGTCCTGCAGTCAGCCCTCTTACTGTTGCGTGCTAACAAGGGATGCTCGTAACATGAAACTCCTGTTTACAATTGCGTTTCATATGCTCGCAAAAAAACGAAAGAAATCGGTGAGTCATGTGTTACGAGTTCACCTTATCAGTGCAAAAGTGTTATCCAAGAAAGAAAGAGAGAGAGAGAGAGAGAGATGTGCGTTGCAGAAGAGCGTGACAAAGGCAGAAATCACCGAACTCTGTACATGTCGGAAAATGCGTTTTATCCATGTGACTTTTGCATAAAGTTAGTCGAGAAGAAAACGTTCAAAAGGATAGTTTTGTCTTTTAATTGCATGGGCGTTAAAAGATTTGTCTCGAAAGTTGAGTGTTTATTGTAGTTGAATATATTTTTCTTTATAAAATATATAAACTAGATTTTTATATATAAAATGCATACACACACACACATACACACATAAGCAAACGTGTGAGGATCTATCTTGAAAAGTTTATGTACATACATATATTAGATTGTATTAAGAGGGACAATGCTATCAGTTTGAAATCACTTTTTCTCGTTTAATTAACGTTTTGAACTGCGCGTTCCGACGTGTACAGGATTCCGTAGTAAGAGATAAAAGACAGAACTTGTCGCGTCATTCGACAAGTTCAAACAGCAAAAATTGTTCAACCGTGGCAATGCGCAAGAGCGGGCGAGAGAGTGTGTGTGTGTGTGTGAGAGAGAGAGAAAGAAAGAAAGAGCGATAGAAATGAAAAGAAAGAGATAACGGAAATCAGGACTCCTTTTTTTTCAACGTAATCAATCGATGTCGTAGGAACAGTGTTAAAGTAGTAGATCGCTTCTACCGGGAGTAACACGAAGGAAAATCAAGATGCAAAGTTAAAAAAAAAATCTCATCTCGAAGGAAGAGTAAAAACAGTTCGCGCGGCTCGTCGCGAGAAGCAGACGGCGGAGAAAGAGAAAGAAAAAGGAAGAGATCGCGCGGGTTCGTGCCGCACTCGGAGAGAGGCGCGTCGCGCTTGCGAAATTGCACATTTCGAATGCGAGTCACGTTCGTTCGAGCGCGCCATGGCGGGGCGAGAGAGAGAACGAGAGTGAAAGAGAAAGCGAGAGAGAGAATGAGAGATATGAAAGGGAGTTCTTTTTATACACTATAGAGAGTTGTACCACAACTATCACATAGGGAAAGAAGAAAAAGACATGTTCGTTGTTCACTGCTCTGGCTTGCTAGGAAAAAAAAAGAAAGGCAAACAATGTAACACACGACGGGTCGGTGGGGAGACTGCACGAATCTCTCGATTTCGAGATGCTTGATGAAGACCGAAAGCGGCCCGCGAGCGGCCCTCCCCGTCCCGTCCCTCCAGTATAAATCGGCAACACTTCGACATTGCAAGATTATTGGTGTACTTATCACGCAGTTTTCTACAAAATAAAGAAAACGGTTTTGACAAAAAAAAACAAACAAACGAGGAACGACGCGTTTCTGCGCGGCGATTATTTCACGAAGGCACACCTGTTTCCTTGATCCGCCCATTCCTGAGATATAAAGGCATTAATATTAGGTTTTAGAATTATATAATTTTATTTGTGTTGATTTATAGAGATAGAGAGAATCAAAGCTGTAGCGGCAATATATATGAAATAACGGAGTAAAACTGAAGTTTCAAAAATTCATATTTATATACTTTTTTATGTTAAACTTGATTTAAGTTGTCTTACCAATACAGAAATTTTGCTTTTCATCATAAGCTGAAAATTAATCAGAAGGTGTGTTTTACGCACATAGAAGCGTGTATGAAATTTTAATTCTTCACAAACGTATTAAAGATATAATTGAACATAAAATTAATCCAAACATATTAATTTTATGTTTAATTAACGTATTAAAAGATATAATACGTTTGTATTAATTTTATGTTTAATTACGTCTTTTAATAACTCGAAGAAAGCTTTAATAATTTTAAATATTTTTAATAATAGTATATTTCTAAAAACATTCTTAATATTTAATATATTGTTAAATGTTTTCGATAAACATATCTAATAAACAATATAAGTAATTCCGCTCATACGCGGAATCATTTAGACAGATATTTATATCGCTACAAAAAAAAGGATGCATGGAGAATAGGTGAAACAATTTTCTACTAAATGAAGTAATTCTTCAAACTGGACCATGCGGCCGAGTGAAAGCTGAAACGTTTAACAAACCCGGCGTGGTTTTACCGCAGAGGGAAAACCGTACGAGTTGAACGTGCAATTACGGTTGTTTAAACGCGTCCGCATCCGCGGCGAGCGAGGTCGCTTAATGAACGTGAGAGACCAAGACCAGGTCCGTCAAAATGGCGCGCGGACGTGGGGGTGGTAGGAAGAAGAGGGAAGCGGCGGCGGAAGCTATATACGTCGTAAAGGCGAGTGGCGTCGCGTATATTTGGTAAGCCGCGCAGCCGGAAATAGAACGTCCCTTCTTGCCTTACCTATAGGAAAATGTTGCTCCTCCACTTTCCTGCTGTGCACTTTCGGCTCATACGCTCTTTCCAATTTCCCCATCCCTTACTTGCCGCTACCCCCTCCCCCCCCCTCCTCTCCGATCATCCCCTTTATTCCTCCGTGAACTTTCCGATAGGCAAATACGGGAAAATGAAGACGGTCACCGCGAAAGAGAGCGAAAGAAATTTTTATCTTCTGATCCACTTCACAATTTAATGCAATTTTGATAAGAATGTGAATCGTATAAAATCTAATTTAATATTTTTTTTTTTAATGTTTCAATAAGCTTATGTCGCTTCATTTGCGTAAATAAAATTTTGGATGTTAGAATTTTAATAAATAAAAATTTGTAAATTTTTAGTAAATAAAATAAACAAATTATTATCCGCACTAAAAGTTGCTGTGATTGACATAGAACTGCTAACCTTGTATTATAGATTATTATCTCTGTCATTTAGAGAGACTTGTGTTTTATATTGTAATTTGTTTTACTCTCGCGTACCAGAATAAACTATTTAGATAGAATGATAAAATTTTATAATTGGAAGGAACTTTACTGCTATATGAAGCTATATTCAGAGATAAAACGATGATATATAAACAATTGTAATTTTAATTTTTCACTGTTGACACTGTTTGAAAATTCTAGTTGCAACTAAAAAATAGAATACATTTCTCTCAGATATTTTTCACTTGACTTCTCTGGTTTTATATTAAAAAATAATACAAAAAAATAAAATAATACTTGCTTTTGACAAAAAAAGTTTGAAATCGAGAGCGCTAGATCTCATTTCACGTAAACACTTTTTCGTATTTTCTCGGGACGAACTTTGCTCAGTTCGCTTTTTCTCGCGATGATCGAGGTTGAAAATAGCTTATATATATTCTTGGGCTAAGGGAAACGAAACGCGCTAGCAGACGGCTGTTCAACGAATTGCCAGACTTTTTCATCTCTGCAATCATCTTGTTGCCATCTTAATATTGCATAAAAAGGATATAAAGTATTAAATATTATATAATAAATGCGCGTAATGATAAGCATCAAAATGTTAATCAATAATCTTATCTTCTTGACATTATTTCTATGATAAATTTCCGATTTCTTAGCAATTAACCTTATTAATTGGCGTGGCTATATCATTCTGCATCTACTAAGTGCTTTTAATTAATATACCTAAACTTCTGCTCAGAATGATATATCATTATTAATTATTTTGATTCGATTGATATAATATAATGAATTATTTTAATTTATTCTATGACAAAATTCTTATTAGCAAAGCTAATAAAAAATTGAGAAAGTCTCTCAATAGTTAATACACAGTAAAAAAATAAAATGTAACAAAAGGTCCACTCTAAATTTTATGTTAAAATAACTTTTTAAGTTAACACATCGTTCAATAAGTCCCGAGACTAACCCAGAGATAACGCTAGTAGTACCAAGCTGGCCACGTTTCCCTAGAATGCGAACCTTCACATGAAACGTGTACAAATTTCACGTCGATCGGACCACAAACAGCTGAGTTATTGAGGTTAGAGCAAAGTCACTTTGTAATTTGTTTGAAAAATGGAAAAAAATTTAGTTTCGCGTGTTGATAAAGCATTGTTTTTTAATGGGTAAATTCCATCTAAATCAACGATTTGTCGTTGGTATGCTGAGTTTAAACGTGGTCGTACGGACACAAACGATGCGGAACGTTCGGGTAGGCCATTGGAAGCCGTTTACAAATTACAAAGTGACTTTGCTCTAACCTCAATAACTCAGCTGTTTGTGGTCCGATCGACGTGAAATTTGTACACGTTTCATGTGAAGGTTCGCATTCTAGGGAAACGTGGCCAGCTTGGTACTACTAGCGTTATCTCTGGGTTAGTCTCGGGACTTATTGAACGATGTGTTATTTTAACATAAAATTTAGAGTGGACCTTTTTTACAAATTTTATTTTTTATTATTGTGTATAACTACATCATTCTAAATTTACATATATGCTTTTAGCTTGAATTTCTTATGAGAATGCTGTAATACTGATTTCTTATCACTTTTTTTTGGCAGAACATCAGCCTCTCAGGAGCTCACGAAAAATTAAAAATTTAGTTTATTCGCCCCCCTTTGTCCCTCCCGAGCATATTTTCGGATATCCGCGAACATTCGTCGATTATCGCGAGGCTTTCAGCCGAATCGTAAAGCACGAAGGAACCGAAGCGACGAGTTTGTTTTTCCATACACCGCGAATCCAGATGGCCGCGAGTTTTATTTCAGCGACACCCAGCCGCTTATTCGTGTCATTTCGCGTCTATTTTCGTCTAACGGAAGTTTAGGCAGAATTAGCATACTTGTGCCGAAAAATTGCTCTGTCGGTCGTCATTTGGAAACTTGCAACTAAGTCAAAAATATTTTAAAAAGTCAAAATTACATATCAATTCAACGCAGAAGAAAGAATACTTTGCACAATTATTTTTTTTTATTATCAGAGCAAGATCGCCGATACCGATATTTTGTTTTTGAATATTATATTTTCTTAAACAAAAACTAAAAATAAAACTTTGGAAATATAAACTAGAAAGTGTCTTCTAGCAGATGTTGCAATATTATCAGTTTTTATAATATAGTTTTTATAATACTGTCTTGAGTTTTGCAATAATTGGATTTTACGTAAGATTAAATGAAAATGATTGACGAAATAAATGCTATATTTTTCTTTCCTTTTCTTTTCACGTGAATCATCTGTATAAAATCCTTACAAATTAATATATATGAGAATTCCTAGAAACCTTTCATTTCAATGTAAACTTCGTTTTTTATCGATTTACACAAATACCTTATGTTCCGCAAGACGCAACATGTAGCGCAATAATGTTTAAAGATTAGGTTGGGTTGCTAACTTAGCAAATGGATCTCACAATGCTGTGCCTGTTGTTTTATTCTATATATATAATTTTTTTATATTACAGTTTGTCTTACCAATATGTGTGGTTTATACGTTGCACATCGGTTTCTTTTTCATAATTGCATTATGAAAAAAGAAAAAAAAATATAAATAAAACAGGTTTTTTAGGACGTTGTAACAAGTATGTAAAATTACCTAATGTCATAAATTATCAATAATATATTTGTTAATGTTTAAACTATGTAATTTGCAAAAAAAAATTGCGCAAATATTCTTGCTTTTGAAGAAATCATTTTTAGCAGATTTTATATAAAAAAAGCAGATACATGAATTATAAATTTGTATTTTTTTAATTATCAAAGTGGATCATATTTGAATCAGTATTAATACAATGCAATCTTAGTTTGCGAGAAATAAGAAAATAATATCGCTTTATAAGAAATTTATATCACTATTGACAATTTTTTCCTCTACATTTTTCTACAAAAATGTAATATTTGATAGTAAAAAGCTAGAATTCATATACATCGATAAATATTGTCAATAGTTTCTTTATAAGTCTTGTTTTTTATTTATTAGCAAGAAAATGTATTATAGAGTTTCTTAGTTTTTACTAATCTCATCTTCTTTTCTAATTGATTAGAAAACCGATTTAGTTTTCGCTCTTTAATACTTTCACAGTTTTCTAAAACTGAAATACATTACTAATTTATTTATCTATCTATCTATCTATCTATATATATATATATGTATGTATTGCATTTATATGTATATATAAACGCAACTTCTTCATTTCATCATTTCTGAAGTTTTCGTTGAAGAGAATGCAAACCCATTGCAACATTTCGTTGCAACGTCGAAGGGGAGTTGCCTGGTTTTCGCACCGGCAGAGACCTGCTATTACGCAATATGGAGATATCTGATTTTTATTTCGAGGCCTGCAACTCTCGCACATAATTGTCGAGTGCGAGCTCGTCCGTAATTTTTCTCTGAGTATGTTGAGTCGGATGGCTCCAAGAGTTACCGTATCGCGAAGGCACGTCACTCAACCAGGCGTGATTCGCGCTTTGAAGGTACGACGGCGTGTCGAGCTTGAAGACTCTCAACTGTGGATCGTCGATCATCGACGCCGACCATTGATCTCGCACTAACGATCGCGCCTCTCGAGAGTTTCTCCGGCCTATAAAAACAGACGCGATCGCGCGATACTCAATGACCCTCTCGCTAGCGACCGGTCTATTCGCGGTATTCGAGACTCAAAGGCTGACCCGAGGAAGCTCTTATCTTACGCATCGCGATAAACATCGAATTAATTTTCTAACTGAAATTACCTGTCACTCCGCAAATTATCGCGCTGTGTCGTGTAAACAGCTAATTTTAATTGCATTCTATATGATTAAAATAAATTTATATTTATTAAAAAATAAATATTTATCCTTTTTGGATGTATGAAGTATACTACATTACACGTACTCTCTAAATGTCGTAGAGTGAAAAATCGCAAAATTACAGGCTCAATTTTTACTCTTTTAGAATGACATTTCACTCTTTGAGATTTAGAGAGTATGACTGAAAAATTATATACATGGTAGTAATTATTATTTTGAAATTTCCCGAAGAATTTTTTGAAACTGAAAATTCGCTTTTCTTGTAATTTTCGAAATCCCCCAAAAATTCTCAATCCTCCAAAAATATTTTCTACAACTATTCTATAAACATTAAAATCTTTAATCGCTTTTTAGCAGCACACAGAGAATAATTACATTGAGAAAGAAAAGTTGTAAATCTGACTAAATTTGTCATATTTGATTAAATTTCTTCAATTCAAGTATTTATTATTTAAGTTATGCTTAAATTAAATTTTAAATGTTTTATACATTTGAGTTAAATACATAAATACTTGAACTGAAAGAATTTAATCCAGTTGAAAAATTTAATCAATTTAACAATTTTTTTTTCTTAGTGTGTAGACTTCATTTTCAAAAATAAAATTATTAATTATTTAACAGAATCATACAGTGATTAAAATCAAAATGAGATGTACAAGATAAACGTAACGTACCTTAAACAAATAACACATAACAAGTACATTTCTATAATTTCATAAAAGAGAATTATCCAGCAATTTTGAAAATTACTAATAGACGCGCATTTTTTATTTTTCAGGAATTAAATGTTTAAAGAACTGTGCCTTCTCGAGGTCTATTCCGAACAGCTGCGGAAAGGGACGCCGGCCCGTTCGTTGTCTATTAATACCGGAATATATTTCAATCGATCGAAATAAAAATCGGCGCGCGATACGCGCGTGCGTGGACGCGTGCGATTTGCGTGGGTGCGTGGGTGCACCATGGGCCCAAATAGACGACGGAAGGAATAAAGGCGGCGCCGCGCCTCGCCCGCCGGCGCGTGCGCGCCTCGACGTTGGCGTCGCGACGCCTTCTTGAATGAAACACCAACAGTCAGTCGCATCGAGACAGCCACCCTCGCATCGTTATCACTCCTGAGGGGTACCAGTCCGAGGGGACTTGTTCAAAGATCCTGATCGCGTCCTCTCCGAAGAGACTCGCGAAGGTCTTCGACGATTCGAGATTAGAAGTCGAAGGGTGCAACAGTGGCCTAGTCCAATTCTTCCTTTCATTTTTAAAAAAAACTTGAAGAGATTGAGTTGCAAATATTCGGAAAATTAAATTCAGAGAGCTCTAGATTGTAGTTTACAGTCAGACTTAGATTGTCAGAATTTCTCAAGTTCTTTTGTAAAAAGGGGAAATCGAATTGTTATTGCATCCAGCCTTGCGTTGGGGGTGGGGGAATCTTATTATTTTAACGAGTTCTAATTTAAAATTTTGCCGGAGATATACAAATTTGATTCCGAAGTTATTCTCTATCCAATGTGTTCTCATTTCCATCTCATTCGAATCTCTCCTCACATCCGTTATTTCTTACCTCCAATTCCTTATTCCTCATCCTCAGATTCATTCTAGTTATCCGAACCTCTCACTCCTCTTTCTCTCGCAACTTAAATTCCTCGCAATGAAGTCCTATAATGGAACCGGAAATCACCGCATGAAATTGCTTCGACTCCGTCGTGCATCGCTGCGAAATCATCTGGCAGAAGAACAAGATTGCTCATGTCATATGTGCACTCGTAATATCACGAATTTGAAAAAGAAAGGAAAAGATTCGAAAGAAGGATAAAGAGAATTTAAAGAAAAAGAGAGAAATTACAAAGAGGCGAGGTGATCGTTACGCGTGAAAGAGAGAAAAAAGACGAGAGAGAACGTTAGGAAGAAAATTAATCGCTTCATCTTCAATGACTCTCGAACTGTAATAGAAAAGAGGAACGCCTTTCTTTGATCTGGAAATTTTATGATCATAAACCTATTACAAAGTTTGTCTACATGCAGGAAATCGCAATCGTATCTTGCAATTTGATCTTAATATGTATAACTCATTAAAACACAAGTGAACTATTTCAATCAATGACGAGATTGATCTTTCATTTTCAAGAAAGTTAACGAGAAAAAATGAAAATAAATGAACTATGCTCAGTACAAGGCTTTCAAGAAAAGACGACGGACGTTTCTTTAAAGTAATATCTTAATTGCACATCTCTCATAACATGATCTTTGGAAATATGAAATTTGATGAGTGGAAGGAATGTTGAACAAATATTGAACGGTTGTACACATTATCATTATCATCGAAAGTGCAGCATAAGTTGTGAGTTAGAAAATTTCATCTGAGAAAGTTCCCGTTACGAAATCTCAAATAATATGGAGTATGTAAGTAATTTCTGTATCGTGTTGGACATTTGTAAAAATTAATAGAAGTATGTCGTAGAAATTGCTTTCGTTTCATATGAATTATAATGGGTTTAATTTCGATAATTATTTTCATGAAAAAAAGAACTGACAATGTTTCGATAAAATAATTACTATATCAGTAACGATATTTCATCAGTTACTGATATAGTAATCAATTTATTACTTCTTTTTTTTATGGAAGATTTAATATCAATATCATTGCAAATTGTAAATAATAATGTCCGGGTATTAATAATTTGACAATATTTTTTTTTATCTTTAATTTTTACATTATTTATATTATTTTATATTATTTTTATACGTTCAAATTGATCCTAAAAATAAGAAAAAGTTTGCGCCCGATGCTTATAACCACAAATACACTTTGATAGCTAACGTTAGCTTATGTTTTATTCATATTATTAGATAACAAAACTGCAATCTAATAATTTGAAATAAAACAAATATGAGAATAAAGAAGAGAGAGAGAGAGAGAGAGAGAGAGAGTGTATGTGTCTGAAAGATTTATTATGTCACATAACATTTATGTATGTAATTAAATTGTAACATTTGTGACACAATAAACACGATAGATATTTATGTGTATATAATTATCAAATCATCAGTAGCATGACGATAATTATTAAATTATAAAGTTTACAGCATGATAAACGTTATTTACGACCACTTCGCGATTTTCTGTCATCGCGAGACAATCATCTTGTTGAAATACACGTAGGCACCATACAACGTTAGCGCATGTCAGCTAATCTTCTAAACGAGATAATAAGAGCGTAAAACTCGTTATAGAATTTAACATAGATTTGGAAAAGTGCCAGGAAAATATCCCACACGTTACTAAACTTTATTCGCGTTATATTTACAGGATGGCTAAGTTGCGTACTTTCGTGGTCGAGTAAGATGATATTTTAATAATATTTGGCAATTTAATAACCACGCAGAAATTTTCTCGCTTGACGAATGACATTTGATTAAAGCGCGACGATGGCTTAAAGTATAATTTGCAAAGATGACAGACAAATGCAAAAGTAGATGAAGAGAAGGACCTCAATATGACTTTAATGAATTTTTCTTCGTTACTTCAATACTCATTAATTTAATCGATTTTTTGTTTCTACCGCAAGATTCTCTTCAAGAAATATTCTATTATTTTAAATATTTCTATTGTTCAACCTTTTCATAACAGATAACAATTAAATATAAATTAAAACGTAGAAATGTAATTAAAGATAAAATCAGATTATATCATCCTCATTATCGAGCACTCATATGCTAACGTATTACTTGACGATGGAACTCTTCGCTTAACTTTCTACAATACATCCAGCCTCACGTCCAGTTTTATCAATACTTAAAGTGCAAGTTGAAGTTGCGTTCGCGTGCAAATTAATTTGCACTCGAGTTTACTCGACGAAAGCACACCGCGACGAGCATATTAAATGTTCAGATGTATTCGCGCGGATCCGTTACGTAAGGGGAATCTTAATATAGCGAAACACTCGCTGGATCTTAGCCACACGGATTTCGCACGCGGATATTCGAATAGCACATCGCGCGAGGGTGGAGGCGGAGAACGCGCGCGAGCGCGCTCGGCTTTATCGTTACTCGATTTCAGATTGCACATTAGATCACACGCGCACCGAGATGAGAATATGTGGGCGAGAATAGACATTAGGCTCTCGGAGCTTCGTTCCAGCCGCTTGGTAATCCTATCCGGCGAGAAAGAGGAAAACGGAGTGGAGTCCGGCTCTTTGCATTTTAAATTAATTGCGGATCTATTTTTGGAATAATCGCACTGTTGACGTAGATGAATTTGTTCTGGAGATTTAATAAAGAGTAAAAATTAATTTGCACTCGAGATTTATAGAGTGAGGATTGCTTTATTCTCGAGATTTACGAAGCGCGAAGGCGACATATGTATTAATTTTTCTAGCACGTTATAAAGTAACCGCGCTTTCTCTTTGATATTTTTTCAATTTCTTACTTTTTTATTAATACTTTTTCATTAATTCTCCTTATTTTTCACAAACACGGGGATTTAGGGCTGGGCAAAATACATGATTAAAGTATTTAAAATACGAAATACAAATATACAGTATAGAACTTGCAACAACATTGTTACAACATTGCAGCAATATTGCAACAATATTTCTACAAGCTTCTGTACTGCATGGGAACTGGCAGTATTTCAATTACAAAATAAAAAAATACTTTTAATCTTTTGATTTGAAATACAAGATACTTCCAAATTTTTTTATTTGAAATGTAAGATACATTTTAATTCGAGCTTTTAATTACGATAATACGTTATAATGTTAAATTTTCTCAACAAAACTAAGTGCTGCAACATTGCGCGGAAATTTTGAACCCTTAAGCGGAAAACAATTTTTAATGTAATTATTAATTAATTAAATGTTATAGGAAAAAAAAATTTAATCACGATTTTTATATATACTAATAGATGTAGATAGAACCGGAGTAAATTAAACGATTTGTTTTAGTTATTTCTCTTAAACGTTTTGACATCGCGTGCCTCGTCATAGATGGTCAATAGAAGCCAATAAAAAAGTTATTTGTTCACTATGAATAATGAAATCGTAAATTTATTGCTATAAAGAAGGCTGGGCAACGCACATCGTTAAAGTATTTGAAACGCAAAATACAAAATATCAATCTTAGTATTTGAATTATAAAATGCAAATTGTATTTCAAATTCTGTATTTTAAATTCAAGTATTTCAAATATGCCCAGCGTTGCGGGGAGCGATGTCAATCTCGAAATTCAGCAGAAGAGTCGCGAAGCGAGTTCGAGTCTGGGTCGATTGAATTCGGTATTGCTAAATGACAGGAATAAAATGTGATCTTTCGATCCGCCATCGCTGTTATCGCGAAAGTCGGCGCAATGTGGGGCGTTAAAACGGCAACAATTAGCGTTGATGTGCGGCGAGACAGAAAGATACGTATAAAATATCTTTCACGCGCGCGACTCTGCAGTGTCCTCCGACACGCGATCCGTCACACGACCATTTCGCGTCATTTACTAAACAAACAGACTGACAGACGCCTCTTCCTACTCGCATATTTTCGACCCGCTCGTATGTGCCAAGATCTCGTGTCGACTTGATTAAGTCGCCGAAATCACGCCAGGCATTACTGCCGATTAGTACACTTGCAAGATAGTCGAGATGCAACAGGTATATCATTGTTCGAGACATCGAGAGCCGTTATGTCATTCGGACAGGTTCAACATGTATTCTGTTTACAACGATCATTCTTACATTAGCGAAGAATGGTCATTTATTTCACGAAGCTCGCGATGCCAGAAACCCTTACAGAAATTTAATACTAGTAGGATTATATTGGTGATTAGTACAGTAATTAATTATTCGAGTTTTAGCACTAACAACGGTTGTTAGTTGTCAGTGTTTTTAATATTCAAAATAAGTAATCATTGAAATCGAGAACTTTGTAATGTCATTATTTTTTACTCGTACACTCTAAATTCTTTGGTATGTGGTATGTCATTCTAAAACAATAAAAATTTAGCCAATCTTGAAAAAGGATGGCTGAATTTTTACTATTTTAGAGTGAATTTTTACTTTTTAGAGTAAAATTCCACTCCAAAGAAATTGGAAAGTTTATAACAAAATACATTCTTTTGTGTATTGGATATCTTAATGTTAGAGTCACTTGAAATGCGAATTTTGATTTTTAGAATTGTAACTCTACGTATATAATTTTAAATAGAAAAATATTCCATTGTGATAGAAACAAAATATCCGAAACATAAATTTTATTCTAAGGAAACTGCGGACAAACAATCGCAATATTTTTTTAAGAACAGAAACTTTCAAACAATAAACAACAGCAATAAATATAGTTAAAACAAGCCTCTTAGAATAAAAATCGAATAAAGAGTAACGTGTCGCCTAAAGACTCGATTCAAAATCGTCATAGGTTATAACATGTCTTATATAAATTCTGTCACCCCACATCTTGTATATATCTTGGCTATATTAAGCTTAAGGATGGATTTAGGAAAACGCTAAGAAATGGCTAAGAGTAAAATAAGAGAGCAATTCCTGTCAAGAAAATTTATGAAATTATGTTATCACGATTTATTCAGAAGATATATATATATATATATATATATATATATATATATATATATAAAAACGAAAATTTAGTCGAGGGGTGAAATCAATTTTTAAACATATTTGATTGCCGATGAAAAAAAACACATCTATTATTTATGACTACTCTACGAGTGCACTGAGAAAATCACTGTTTGAAAGTGGGTCTTCCAAGATCAGAGTTTCGAGAAAAACCTGCGAGATCTTCGCGTGCAATGGAAATCATAGTTCTCATCTGACATCCAAATACGACATTGGAAAGTTCTTTTTTCACAAGTAAAAAAGAATTCGAAATAATAAAGAATAAATTTTTGCATTGGCAGCATTTTTGAAAGAACCTCCACGTTATATTCTTCACTTCAACAACAAAGTCGCGCCTTAATCTCGTGCGCTTCGGCGAAAGAATTTGAGATTAATTTTTTTTTTTAATTTAAATTTTCATCATGAAACTTGCAACTGTAAAAAAATCAAAGAGGAAATCAGAGTTTACATAAACTCGCAATGGAAGCTTCGAGTTCCAATTAAGAGCTGACATGTAACGGAAGAAAAATCAACTCTCGTATGAAATAAATCTAACGAACAAGCGTGACTTTTCAGATTTGTTGATGAAAAGAGAGAGATTTCGCGGATCAGGTTGTTTCAAGAGATCGAACAATGAAGCGCAGTTTGATGACGAAATGTGGACAATCACGGGAAAAAATTTCCTATGACACGAGCAATGCCTGTAAAGTGTTGGTCGAGGGTGTGTCTTTTTCCGCTTTGCTGCCGCTGAAATGGAGTCCGCCAGCAAAGGGGAACAGGCCGATCCTCCCGCACGAGCAAATAATCTTCGGCAACGGCGGACTCGAGCAGCACTCGTGCGACGCGAAAGAATCTCTGCCCGCCACAAATCGTCATGGTAAGTTAATCCCGTCTAGCAGGACGCAATAAAACGTCCACGAAAATAGCCACGGCTTTTTTATTTCCATGCTCTTATATATTCTGCGATGAGACGAATTTATGAAATTTTATAGTAAAAATTATAATCAGGTAGGCGTTTCGTAAATAATAAATTTCTTCTCAAATGATAAGTTTCTGAAATAATAAATTGAAGAAAAAAATATTCGGCGCGTAGTTCACACGCTCTTCTCTTATGTTTTAAATTAGAGAATTATATTCTAATGTTCGTATTCTAGTGTGTTTCATGTTCAATAAAGTTTGCATTTTTTTCAAATAAATTGTGCATCGAGAACCGCACTTGACTCTCGTTAGCCTTTTTTGAATACTTTTAATTTTTGAGAGTCTTTTTTTAATTTTATTGTTAAATCAAAAAAATGGTATAATAAGAAGATTTGGAAAAAAGCAAAGATTTAAATATCAAATTAGCTAAATTAAAACCTTGAGCTTGCTGCTAATTAAAAACGCGCTCAAGGATTTAAATTAGCTAATGCAGTATTTCAATCCTTAAAAATTAGATTAAGAAATAAAAATTTATTTTCTGCTCTTCTCGAGATGAAGTCGACAATAATCTAAAATGAAGATCAAAATATTCCCTCTATTTTGTAACGACTCTATTCGTGTTTATATGTTTTTAGTCCGCCTACGTTTGTCCTTTCTCTCTCGCCGCGTTCTTTTATTACGTCATAAAAACTCTACCTCGGAGTTTTGGAGTATGCAATCATTACTACGACATTCGAGTTCGTTGGCTGGCAGCCGGGAACAGTATTGACTCCCGTCGTAAACGTTGTGCCAGTTAATTAATGAATACCAGCGCGCGAAGGCTGGCGCACCGTCGAACGTCGCGTCGTGGGACCGATTTTCGACGCATGTCGTATCTGTCGTCGAGGATGTCGGCTTCGTCGAATGATACACTACCGACAAGTCGTTCGGTTCAAAGTCAACGACCGACGAACGAAACGATGTACTGAAAATAAAGGTGGATGAGGGATGAATGCTTCCATCCGCCTTGGTGTGAATTTATGATGGTTAATTTATCCTTCTTGCACAATTTATTCTGAAAAATCGTTTCTACCGTAGATTATAGTCCGTGAGATTGCGAAGCAAATGTGAAACGATTAAGATGTTTCTTAACGTACTATATAGTTATATGTACACCTGGGCGAAGTACAACATTATTGTTAAAACGAGTAGGAATATCTGCCAACTGCAATGAGAAAATTGTGTGTTTAATATATTCTATAATTTAAACTTTTAAATTGGTAATTGAATAATTTAATAAAACAATTAAAATCGCAAGAGAGAACGGTCTTCGTAGCATCTCAGCGTTCAATAATGTTTCTTATGTGATTTTATATATTTTTTTTTTAGAATACTTTTTGCGACAAATTCTTTATACTGAGTAAAAAAGTTTGGTAACAATAATCAAACTTTGATGAAATTTCTGTTGAATGTTTGATTAATACAACAGCTAAATGTATTTAATAATTATATTAATAGAAAATAAACCAGTAGTAGTAACCAATTGGTCGCCAAATTGTTAGTAAATATTATTAAATACATGGTTAAATTAACTGAATATTTAATTGAAATATTTTTCATCAAAAGTAACCATCATCTAGACTTGATACTTATTAGTATCAAGTTATATGCTATAAAATTACATAAGAAATATCATAGAGCATTAAAATCCCGTTATGACTGTTTCTTAGCCTTCTCTCGATCTTAATTATAGTGCACATCCGGTATTATCTCATTGTTAATAAAATAAATTAATCTTGAAAATTTTGAAAAAATAAAGATTATTTTAGTTTCAACTTAATTGTTCAACTATAGTCACTAGTAAATTTAAAACTTCGTAAAAAAATCCTTAAGGTTCACGATTGCACAGATCTTATCTTATTTAGAGTTGTATCTTTAAAAAAAAAAAACTTTTACTGAATAAATTATTTTTGTGCTACTGACAAGGCTGCAATGTAACGTGCAAAGATAATCAGATAAATTATTAATTGTAAGAGATTATTTGATTCAAACAATTAATACAATTCATTCTGAACCATCCATCAAACAATTCGTGAAAATTTAGATTGTTTGATGAAGACTTGAGAACTTAAAAAGGCATTTAAAAGGTTTGATGATACCGGCAATTTTTTAACCGACTAAAAGTCCTTATTAATCTTCAATATAATTCCACCGCTCATTTTACAATAAGCGCCAGATTATATAGCGTTGGTCGCGAGTATTAGCGGCGGCTTTCAAAGAGATTCAAAGTGATTTACAAATGCGTTTAACGATGGCGAATATGGGATGTCAGATTCTAAATGTTACCCGGCGCGCAAATAGGCCGTCCATTATAATCTGTAGCAGTTACATTTTCCCGACAATGGACGTTTTTAATCGACGCGTCGCAAATCATCTTTGTACCCTCTTTACGGCCGTTTCTGCTGTCGCGCTTAACGTGATTTACGAACGCTAAACGTTGTGTTCAGTGCTCTATCTTGCGAAATGCACAATCGCTCGTAAAAAATGTTAATTTGGTAATACTTCCTAGGGTCATCAAGTACATCTGTTGAAGTCGCTTGATAACTAAATTATCTTTTTTTTTAGCATTTTAGAGCTTTGTAAAATTGATTTATTAGCATTAATAAGATATTGTTAATAATTTATTTTGGCTCTTTTTGGAGGGAAAGAGGTCGCACATTCACATGCGAGTTAGAGCATCATTTATTAAATTGATTTTCAATTTACTAATGTGATATTACTAATTCTTGTTTAACTTACAACTGTGTTTTATGATAAAAAATGTATTCGGTGCGCAGTTTAGTAAACTTAAAAAGATATATTATAAAATTACACAATAAATATCAGCATTATGATCCAGCTATGATCGTTCAGGCGTTTCGTTTATTATTGTGTTTTTACAATGTCGATCGAATAAGTTCTCCATTTTATTTAGGTTTGTCATAATGATATATTAATATACATGATCATGATTTAATCACTGAATAAACTAGACGCAACAATAAACTGGACGAAAATAAATTATTGTTCATTAATGTACGTTTATTACAAATTATCAGATATAATTAGATGTTATTTTTCAGACAAGGAGATAAACTAATAATTGACAGGAGTATAATTTATATTCGCATTGTTCAACCTATTGTATATTTGTACGTATGTATTATGAAAATCAATATGTGTTTTCAGGTAGAATGTTTAAGGATGCGGGAGCAAGGTTCACACATTTTTCAACTTTTATTCCTACACGGAGTAAGCTCGCATTTCTAACTCAGGATCTCGAAACAAAAAGATTGGAGAGTGCACCTTTATACATCCCCAATTCTCAACAGGGATAATTCTGTATCTATTTTCGAACGAGACGCAGCGTCGGGAGACATTGTTAGCGCTCACTCCCGACGTATAGAGCCTGCGATCAATTAGGCAGTCGCGCAAGCAGCGACGAGTGTCGAAACGACTGCATTCCCTGCGCGTTGCCCTTCCCAGCTAAATTATATCGGAGCGACAAAATGCCATGAATTTATGTTTATATACGTCTTCGAAATCTTCACAGAAAAGCCACATATTATAGAATGTACGGCGTGTGCGAGACGTGAGAGTCCATCTAAATTCTGAAGTTTATGCGAAGTTATACAAGATTTTGTCGTCACGTATCATGCTTGATAGGCCGTGAGACATGAATTATAAGTATAATTCAAAAACGAGAGAGGGGGGAGGTAACTCAAGTGTAAATAGAACAATATTCATCTTGAGTAAATTATAACACATATAATTTAACAACACTTAACCAAATGGGCTCAATGAAATAAACCGATTTGTAGATATAATGGAGTAATGTTTGAGATTTTCAGAGCAGCTTGTATCAAACTAGGAAAATTATGCTGGAAGATTCAGATTCTTTTCGTAACTTTTTAATGGAAAGATTCTTCTTTATTCAAGGTAAGAAGATTAGAATAGAATATTGAAATATATTAATATTGAAAATGTGCGAATCAAGGTTTTTTGACGTCGAATAGAATCGAATTGAATTAAGGATGACTTTACAATACGACCTAAAAGTTATCGAAATTTAAAAACGGAAGGCTTCTCTAGGTTTCTTCTTTTTTTTCTAATCAACAAATTTTGGTTATAAATGCTCGATTTTTGGCGAATCAAATTGTTGAAAGTACAACTTTTAATAATGTAATTATTGTTGAGTAGAATTCCAATGTATGTTGTTAACGTTTAATATGATATTAACATTGTAAATATAATTTCTGATTATCGAATCCTAACTCCCTTTCAACCACATGGAGCTTTTTCTATGGTGATGACACATACAGATAATAAAAAAGATTTCTATGCAAAAAACGAAAAAAGAAAACGATATTGATTATACAACATAAAGTTATTTTAAATATGATTTTATAAAATTGTCAATATACGTGATTCGCATTCGAACGTTTTAGGTTCAAAATTTTCGAATAATTCAAAACGTAGAAATTTAAATCTGAACCAAGTCGAATTAAATAAGATTCGATTCGTACGCAGATTTCTAAATAACTTTCAACGTTCACAAAGTTGTTGCGCAAAACAGATTTCTTTTTATACATTTCGTCCCCAAAGAAGATACACCGCGTTAACTCGCGTGTTATGTATGCCAGGCACGTTTGTTTGCTCAACCCGCTCAAGCAATTCGTACGAGGTAAGAATAGAACTCTTCTAACTGCAATATAATTTTTTTTTTTTCAGGCTGTGATAACATTTCCAACAATACGTCGCGCTTGGAGGCGCATAGACAACGTTTTCCTTCGAGATATCTTCAGTCCGCGGAACATTTCGTAAACACCGTCCACGAGTTTCTCGACGTCGTCGCCGTCGTCGGTTCCAGCAACGGAAATTTTCCAGAGGAAAATACCGAGACGGGCAAGTAAGAAAACGCGCGATGGAGCGGCGGATCTCACTTTGCTGCCGGGTCAACCAGCTGCTACAGTGTTGCTTAAGATTATTTCCGTCATCGTTTCTCTCGCGCCGTCGCGCCTGCCGCCCCCGCTTTCGGCCAGCGCTTATACGCGTGCCAGCGCGTTTCTCATAAATATCGTCCGTGGATCGTGAACCTTTTGGTTACGGCGACGTCGGCATGGCGAACGCGAAAAGACGGGCAGGATGAAATTGGTATCGCTTCCAGGAGTTCAGTTTTTATCGCGGACACGCGGAGACGAACTTATCTCTGCTCACCGGATGAAATCGTGACGATCGTAGTAAGGTGTAGTTTCTCGCATTCTTCTAGCATCATGAAGACTAATGAAATTACATCAACGGTTTCGAATATTGTCACAATGTACAAGATTCTTAATTAAGGATTCAATGGTTGATTTGTGACTTTTGATTGTTAATATTTTAATGCATCTTGATTTATTTATTTTATTAAAATATTAACAAATCTTATTTATTTTAATAGGAATGTGCGAATCAGAGTTTTCTAATGCCGAAACAAATCAAAATTTTACTTGTATTGAATTGTTGATATATTGTAACTTTTAATTAACAACATAATTATCATTAGATTGAATATACAGATAATAACAAAAGATCTCTATGCTGTAAGAAATATAATATTGATTATATATGTTATATTATTATAACACATAATTTTATAAGGTATTCAAGATATGTGATTCACATTTGAACCTTTTAGACCTTGAAATTTTCGAATAATTCGAATTTTAATCACAAAAATTCAAATCCAAAATATAAATTAAATTGAATCAGGTAAAAATCGATTTGACTTGTATTCGAATACGAATCGAATTGAATTTCCGAATAGTGCGCACATTTTTAGATCTTTAGTTAGATGCTTATTTTGTAAAATAAACGAAAGTAATTGTAGATTGAATTCTTAACAGTACGTATTGATAACTTTTTAAAATTAGAAGATATCCAAATTTGTATATTGTGTAGTAATTATATTTTAATAATGAAGATTATTAAATAAAATAATTGTCGGATTTTCAAACAAAAAATTACTTTAAAAACTAATTAAAAGTTTGAATCACTTGTATCGTCACACTTAAGTATGATCAATACGAGTATTCTCAAATAAGAAAGTCCTTTCGTCATTTTTTACAGAAAAAACCTGAAGTCTATTAAACTGTAAGCAAAGATTCCAACAATCTTAAAACTCACAAAAATTAAATACTCGAATTTTCCGACAGAAACGTTTATCTCTCTATCTTTTTCTTCACATATGCTATAATAAAAGTTAACACAGTAGAAATCTAACAGATCGATTTTTCCATTCAGGAGTTAATTGTTTACTTAGCGTGCAAAATTTAAACGAATGACAAGATGCAATAAAATAGTCTTGATTTGCACAGATCCAATATGCAGAGGAAAGCGATCCATACGTATATGGAGGGAAGAGTATATACGTGTATGTACGTTGCTACGGGAACGTCAGGAATTGACATCAGTAAATTGCGACCGCAGCTGCAATTACACCAGTCAAAGGCGCGTCGCGTCGTGATTGCCGACTCAGTTGTAGTCGCGGAAGGCGAACACCATGAGGTGGAATCGCGCGTACGCGTCCGGGTAATTATAGTTCGCCCGATGGGAAAATTATGAAAGAGCAAGAGAGAGCGCGCGGGGTCATTCACGCCACACAGTCGCGACGCTTATCCGGATAATCCTGACTCGATGTCACATCCTGCTGCATCCGGTTGCAGGCGTATCCCCGATTCTCTAATTAGCTCGCTATATCTGTAACGCGGATATGTGTCAGAACGTAAACCTATCGCTTTCTCGCACATTCGCGATACGTCCGTTTTGCAACGTCGACTTCCGGATGATAAATTCACGTGACTTCAGTGTCACATATACCTTTAGGTATAATGGATTATTTTTTTTCTTATATTATTTTCTTATATTATTATTAAATGTTTTTCGTAAATATTTTTAATATGAGATTAATATTAAAATTTCAGAGTCAGTAAAACTTTTAGCTCCTTTAATATTATTTCTTGAGTTTTATATAAAAGTATTTCTAAAATAAATTTAATATATTGTTTAATAGATTTTAATTTTTTATATTATAATAAATTTTTTTGCAATTTTTGCAATAGCAAAATATTTTGTAATATCTAGATATTTTTTATGCGAAACAAGATTACATTTTGAAGCTTACAAAGTCTATTTTAAATTAATACTTTTACATTAAATTTTATTCATTGATGTTTTATCAAACTGCCGCATTTCGAAGTGAAGCAAAAGTAGTGCGAAAAATATCAATCTTCAATTTTATTGAATTTAGGAAGAAAATTCACACACAAATTTACGGCTTTATCTATCTTTATCCTTAAGAACGCGTGGTTTAAAAACATTTCTACGATTTTTTTCCGAGATATTTAATATTTTTCATAAGATGCGAGAAAATCGCAAGTGTTTCTAAACTTGTGAAGGTTACTGTACATTTTCAAGTTCACCAAACTGGGCGCCGTTAAATTTTCCGGTCTTGAACACAGTTCTAAGTTGAACGAGAATAGTAATATCACAATATTAAATCCGGAATCAATTTAATAATAAGTATTTTTAGTAGAGGGATCTTCTTATTAGCATCATTGCTATATTAAATCCCTATTAACATTATTATTATTGAATTAATTTCTTGATTTAATATTAAAATATTACTATTCTCGTTCAATTTAGAATTGTTTTAAAATCGAAAAATTTATCGGCGTGCAATTTGGTAAACTGAAAAACGTATAAAATCATACAAAAATTATCAGCATTAAGATCTCGCTATAATCGTTCGAGCTCTTTAATTAACTGCATTTTCACACATCTGTATACGTTCTCTTATTATTTAAATTTAAATGTTTTTAAGTCTTGGATTTTTATTACTTATAAACTGTATGTACGCTGTCCTATCGAATTTTAAAGCTACAGATTTATATTTTTATATAAAATATTACTTTTGTATTTTATAAGACAATTTCGTTTATATCCATTTAAAAAAAAAACTTTCAAGCGTTAAGCGCATTTGGGTATATCGGTGGTGCAAAATAATCGCGATGCACTGATCCGCAGGAGTAAATGTAACACGTGTGCGAGTTATAAAGATCATTCGAACGTAGAGTAACTGCGGAAAATATAAATTTACCGTAAGAGTAACGTGCGCGCGTGGCGTTCCGCGCCGACGATCGGGTGACCGCTTCCCGACCGGTGCAACGGATATGCGTAGGTGCAACGTGCATCTATCTCGTGTCACAGCCAAACTTCGGAAACTTTCGCGCGGTAATGTGAACGGGATTTTGGCTCGTCGCCAGAGCTCGTTTCTAAAACGATTAAACGGCCAAGTTTCCGGAACACCGCATATTTTTCATTGTTGTTCTTTAAAAACAAAACTTTTACAGAAAGTAGTACTGTGGAATGTATGAATGTGGTATCGAACGCATTCAGATGTAAGTATGTAAGCAAATTTTTTATAAAATTTGTATAAAATATTATTAACAGGTGACAAAAACAAATTTAGATTAACAGTTTACAAGATTTTTTTTTTAATGTATAGGGCATTTCTCAAAACATTAAGAAAATTATGAAAAAATTATAGATTGTTTTATATTGCATTCGAAAGTAGTAGAAAAAATTTGGCAAAGATTTTCTATTTGGATAAAAAATTATTTCAGTGACAAGTAGACATGAGCTCTAATGAAAATATAATTAATAATGCAATAAGAAATAATGAAAAAAAATCTAAATTTTTTTTTATATAAGTATGTATTTTAAATATTCACTGTAATTTATGTAAAGTTTCATTGCGATGCAGAGATCAGTTTTGCAAAATATACAAAATTTATTTACTTATCTAATTACAAAATAACTAAACAATCACAATCAAATTTTATATAAATCTCGAATAATTAAGCTACTTACATAAAAAATTGAAATTTCCTTAATGTTGTAAAAAAATATTAAACATATTTTCAAATTTTATTTACTTTGCAAGGGCTCTATATATATTTTATACATCCTTCAATTCTGAGAAAGACTGTGGCCAAATATTTCTCGATTGTCAGAGAAAAGCCCAGATTTTATGTCACCTGAACTGAATAAGTAAATAAGAAAGGGATTTGCATTCTTTCAGGTTCGCTCACGCACGTTCTAAACGTTGAAACGTCTGAAACATCTGAGAGATTATTTTTCTCTCAGCAAAACTTTTAGGGTCATTAAACTTTTCTCAACATTTTTCATAAAAAAAATTGAATGGAAAGGATCTCTCACATTACTTCCATTTCTAACAAACAGGAAAAAAAATGGAAAAGTCTTTCTGATATTTATTTTCCATCTGCTGTAACATTTTTCATAAAAATATATGAAATCTTTTCTCACGGAAAGTACTATTTTGCTGAAATACAGATCTGAAAATAATAATGTTGCACAAAATATTTAAAATATTTATATTGAACATTAAGCTGCTGAAATATCACAATCATTTTGCGTTAACGTTATGCGTTATATATAATTATTTTGTTAGCCCAGCATAAAATTGTTTTCCAATCTGTATGCAACTAAAATTTTAAATAGTAGTAAAACTGCAGTAAAATAGTCCTATTCGTGTTGAAAATTAAACTGTGCGTGATTTGAGTGCGTGCAGAATCACAAAGTAGAGCCCTAAGTGTTTCCCCGTTAATGTTTCAATATCTGAGATAGAAGGGAGATAAATCATTGTGAATAGTGTTCCAATTTGCCAGTGGTATCGCGTGTCTGTATGAGCGACATGTATTGGAAACAATTCCGCGATGAACTCACGCGCTTTTAGCGATAAATAAAGACGGCCAGCCGTTTCCTCTCGCTCCATGCTCTCCAGCAGCGGGAATTCGTAAATGTTTCAGCCGCATGCTAAAATAAAGCCCAGCCGAGAGTGCGTCAGCACGTAGCGAGGCTCGCCCACGAGGATCATGGAATTTTATACGCGAGATTAATTTATCTCGCTCACTCTTCTGATCAGAATCTCTCTTTGTAAGTATTAATCTAATACTGCCAAATTACTTCATGTTCTTCTTCTCTCTATCTTTTTTAGCAATTCCAGATTAAAATCCCGGAAAACATCCGTGCGCGATACTTATTGTAACACACGATAAATATGCTCGTCGTTTTGTCATTTATTCGCGCGATACATTTCTTCGGCATTAATTAATTATAGCGAATGCGCGTTTTCACGGATTATCGATATATAAACGTCGAATCTTTATTATGCGGCGATTAATGCGGCGATAAATATTATTGCGGGATTACTATAGATTTCACTCACCTGTTTAGTCGGTTTGCGACGCCACTCGTTCTCGGCGCTCCGATCCACATCGCGTCCCCCCGTGTTCTCTAAACAGACGAAAATGCAAAGATGGCGAGCCGGCTTCGTTTCCGCGCGCGCGGTTAACTTCGCGCGTCAAAATCGACGCCGCGCTCGCGCCGCGGCCGCGCTGCACGCGAGTATCGAATCTAATACATTACGCGATTGAATTCGCAGTGAATATTAATGCGATAAGTCTCGCTTACCTATTAAACGAGCAGCGTTAAGACGCATCCGCTATAGAGCCGGTCCGCCCCGTGTCCCCCGGGTTCTGCAAAAGAAACGTGAATATAGCTTAGGATGGCGAGAAGCGGCTTCGTCTCCCGCGCGGTCAACTTCACGCGACAAGGTCGACACTACACATTCCGCTAGCGTTTAGGCACTTTTCACATTACGATGCTAATTATTATTATTTTAAATGTTCAAAACGTGTCTCAGATCTTATAATTGCTTTTAAAATAAAAAGTATAAGTGAATTAAAATCCGAGTTAAATTGATCCTTCACATGACGCTCAACATAATTGTAGAGTAATCAAAAGTAATCGATTACCTTATCGTCAGACTTCTTTCTGACGAGACGATGCAACGTCATTATCGGAAATCGTATTACTGATAGAAGAAAAAAAAAGAATGTGTCTGATCAGAATTAGAATTCTGTATTATAAGAGTAGCGCGATCCTTTTATCTTAAGCGATGCCGACTTCAACCGCCATGATGGACCTAATGGTCTCTCATCCAATGAGCGTTCAGTGATTTTAGTTTCCACACTTTTCAGCCAACCAGCATTAGGTCCAAGAAGCGATTGGTTGCGCTACTCTTATTAACATATAATATAGAGCTCTAATCAGAATTCCTTTCTCTCTCTCTCTCTCTTTCTCCTATGCGTACTTACACATAAACATCTGCGCTAGAAAGAAACCTGAGAGAACGAAAACGTGGACACATTACCAACGCGAAAAATGGACATTGGTTACGTAGTTCAATGTCCATATTTTATGAACATAGAGGCGCTTCGAAATAAGGTTGCCTAAAATCTCGTAACGTGTCCACTCTCAGAGTTCCTCTCTGCCAATGATGACCAATCGTTGGCATGCGTCTTCTCTAATTAATTTTATTATTTTACTTTACAATTGGCCACAACCAATTGCAGAGGCGCTTGGCGCTTTTCCACTGGACTAACCAATCGGAAGGTTCTGCGTTGAATTGGCCAATTGGCGACGCGAGTAGTCGAACAGGCAGCGAGCGCCTCGAGCGCGGCGCCCTCTGGAGTACTTTTCTTTCGCGGATAGTCGCCGCTGGTCCTCGGTCCCGCGTAGTAGTGGTGTTTATTTACGTTCGCCATCGCGACGTCGGGAGCAGTCGGGAGTCGAGACCGATTGATCTTGCGAAACTACACGCAGACGAGTGCCACGGAATCGCAACGCGGGACCCATCGTTTCTTCACATCAACATCGAGGCCGTATACGAGGCGGTTCGCACGCCAACCGAGTAGCGAAGGAAGACGGAAGGTGGAAGAGGACAAGGTAGAAGTGGCGGAGGTGGAATCGCGCTGAGCGATCTGTCACCCACGTACGCGCGCCATCGCCGTCGCGCAGTTGCGTCTTGCGTCGTCATCGTCGTCGGCTACGCGGCTCTAACCTAGCCGAGACCCATCCTCCATTGGTTACGTTCGTTTCTGGCGGTTTTTCGATTCTTCTCGGCGGGATTCAGGCGCGCCCGTCGAGCCCGATGCTGCGCCAACGCTGACAGCCCACGGAGAAGAGTATGGGCGACGAGGACGACTTGCTGCCGGCGAGTCTGCAGAGGCTCGAGATTGACCGTCGCTCGACGAGTTGTCCACAGTAAGCGTCATTCTGTCATTCTTTGGCCACGTAGAGACGCGTATACGTCGCGTCAACGTAACGCCGAGAAGAGACGCGCTCTTCCAAGGTCGAGAATAATCTTCGCAATGCGAGGTTTACATCCTTTGTATTCACGTCGAGGCGGTGCGTTGGCGAATGATTAACTTTTAAAGTCTTACGCGCACATGTTAAAACATTTGAGACAACTGTATTGCTTTCAGATCGATTTAATAAGCAGTCCCTTCATGACTATGATGCGAAACAAGTTGATGATTCTGGAACATACCTGTGACTGACATGAAAACATCTGTGATTTTTAACAACAGATTTCATAATTACTGCTTATTTCGATTCATGACAAGATGACTCGTGTATGTGAGAATACATTAATCAAATTTCTTTTTAATATTAGAGTGATAACAGTATTCTTGATGACGACTGTATCTAACATTTAGTTGTACATCATGAGAAAATTTTTATCTTTTATTTTATATAGTTACAAATAAAATAGGAATAACTCACAAATTACTATTAACTATTTGTAGTCAGGCAAGTCAACAAATTTAATTGTGTATGTAGAGTTCAGGAAGATTCATTAATCAACTAGATTTCTTTTTAATGTTAAAATGATAACGTGCTTCGTAAGATTTATACTTGCTACTAGTTTTGATATTATTAGCAAAATTGAATACTTTATATAAAATAGGAAAGTGTCATGGATTAGTTATTCGTGAATAGTTAGATAAGTCAACGAGTTTAATTTTATATGTATTGTGCATGAGGATTTGTTAATCAAATTTCATTCTAATTTAAGCTAGCTAATCAAAGTTAAAGTAAACATCTATTTTAGATGGCAACTGTATCTGATATATGGGTGGATATCATTACAAGAATTGTCTGAATATTTTAGATAAAATAAAAATAAATCAGGTTAATTATTTGTGAATAGTCAGACAAGTTAACAAATTTTATTTTATATCTGTAGTGTTCACAAGAATTTAAACAAATTTTAATCAAATTTCTTTTTAATGTTCTTCTAAAGCAACATCATTCTTGATGACAACTGTATCTGATACAAAAAAATAATCTAATTACTTTAGATAAATGAATGAGTTACATATTTTTAAATAGTTAATGTATGGCTTATTTATTTATAGACACAATTTAACATTACCATATAAATTTAAATTCAACAATAAAAATTTTTAAAATGCTAAAATCTTTTGATATTAATTCATCATACTATATTTGAGGTAATTATATAAAAATAATAATAGTATATAAGTAAAAAATCAGACAAGTCACAAGTTTATATATATATAGCAAGCAAGGCTTCATTAATCAAAGTTCTTTCTAAGAACGTAATTGATTATTTTAGATAAAATAGATATGAATCACAAGGCTTATTCTTCTTGTGTATCCCTGGATTGAATTTCTTCATTCATCTTTCTTCTTTTTCTTTTCACATGAAGAAATAAACAAAAAATAAACCGTGCAGGAAATTCAATCATGATGAAAAAAAAACAAACCTACAGATTAATTATTGCTTGTAAATAGTCAGACGCAAGTAAAGTTTAACTTTACAAAAATTTAAAGATATAATAAGAAGCTAGTATTGCAGTTCGAGGAATTATCTGAAAGGTTTCATTGTTTACTCGGTACTGCGCTAAGAATATTAAACAGCATTACAACACAATGTAGAATGAAATTTGTCAATGCATATATGACATTTGGCTTCCTATCTAAAATTTATTCAATGCTGAATATGTCTTCTGAAGTTGTTCTGGTTGCAAAAGTAGGTTGCAATGACAGCGATGAACCAATATCAGTGACAACAAAATGACAAACTGTTGACTTATTAATCGTTTCTAGAGCTTTATCTAGAGCTACGTTGAGTTTCTTTGTCAATTGTCGTGTTTTATATTGGTTAATCGAGATATCGAAACACTTCGCGTCTGTGTATTTTTCGTAATCGCGGTCAAGGTCGACTAGTGACGTCTAGACTGTACATATTTACAATACACACGTTTCGTCGTCCGTCGAATCAGAAATCGTCGATTTCGTGATTGAATGTTCGTTTCAAGAGAGTGATGCCGCGTGGAGTGAAGTTCAACTAGATTCCATCAGGAGAAAAATTTAGACGCTCTATTTTTAAACCTGTAGACCTCCGTAATGCTGGAAATAACTTAGGTAGTGTCAATAGTAGACGTGGAAGAGATAAATTGATGAAGGATACAGTCTTGACAAGTTGAAATAGATCCTCTGAGAAGTTTACGAGGATGTAGCAGTGTTTATTACTAAAATTACAGATGTTTTAACAAATTTTAATTATGTCTACATTTTTTAATATTTGTATCTATAAAATGCTTCCCTAACGGAGTAATTTTTTCTTTTTTCAGCATTGCAATGGCAGACAAATCGAAACCAATGAGTGTATTCAGGATACGCGGCTTGAATTGCAACAGCCATTGTTTCTTTCGAAGAAGATCTATGCCTAACAGGCCTACCATGTTCCCAGTAAATCCGAGAGGTATCAAGAGTACAACGAATTTTAAGCCGTCTAAGAACGAGAAAACGGTCGAGAGGACCAAACGAAGCATCCTAAGAGAGGCCGTTTTCAAATTAACCGGCCCCGGAACCAGCGGTCCTAGTGATAATCCAGCGAACACGCTGCTCAATAACACGTGTAAGCTTAGTATTCCCAGTAAAAATGCCAAGATACTTGACCACAACTCGGTCATGAAGGATTTCAAGGCGCTGAAAATCAGTAAAGACATTAGACAGATTAAGGATGACGCTAGTATTCAGGATGACGACTGCGAGGGCGCGAGCAGTTTTCACCGTGCTCGTAGCAACACGATGCCGAACCTAAAAAGAGGCCCCGGTCCGGGCGGTGGAGACCAGCGAACGACAACGGGCAGCAACAATGGACAGTCTACAGATGCTAGCGGCAGCTTACCTGGTCAACAACAACAGTTGTCGAGTTCACCGAATACCTGTTCGGTTCAGGCGCGAATATCGCCGCCCCTGTCGAGCGACGTCACAATCGGCGAACTCGCTGGCTACTTCGAGGAGTTCGTTCATATTCCAAAGAAGATGTCACACATGGCGGAGATGATGTACACTTAATAACACTGTAAAGTATCTTGCATACACCGGATGCAGACTTTCCTTCTTTTGTGCACGGCTATCCGTAGCTGTGTATGTTTTACTCTACTATATATGATATCGCATTATTTTGTTTTTCGCGTCTAATTTAATTTTTCTAAATTATTTTTTAACATAATAATACACACAGGCAAAGAAAAAAGTTTTTTCTCGTTCTATTTGTGTATAGTTCCGAAATTGTTAAGCAGTTTTATAAAATATTTGAAAAAGTGTAGTGAGATCGATTTTTATCTGCAGTGTTTCTTTCTTTCCTTTTTTTTTACATCATTCTTGCATACGATATTTGGTTTCTTTAGTGTATAAAAGGGAAAATGGAATATATTACCTGTATTTAAAAAGAAAACTTTTGTATTACGAGAGAAGAATAATTGGTTTTAGAATAAATCATATGAATTGAAATCGAAGTATAAATTCATCTGTACAATTGTTAAATATTTTTATGCATGCATTTATGCACTTTTGCACATATACTTCACTTTACATTAGTAATTTAATTATAAGTTAATCAATTTAATTTAATGAATAAATTAAAAGCTTCGATGCGTTCCGATTGCACAAAGAAATTCTTACAAAGGGCGCCAATAAAGGTGCGACATTAATATGATACATAATATATTTATCTGCATAGGCTTACGACAATTAATATAATAATAACACAAAGTAATCGTTAAGTTACTTAATGATAATAAGCTTTGGTATATAAACAATGACAACAGTGTATTGATCGTTTTCGCTTTAGGTACAGCACGAATGAAAACGCACGTCGACACGCGGTGATGTACGCGATGTGAAGAAAATTCGAAAGAAAGCCGGGCATACGAGAAAATATTTTTTGATGTGCGCATCACGTAAGACGACTCCGTACTGTAAACGATTATATTAATACAATAATCGTGGATAATCATCCTCCCTCGGTGGCACAATGCTCTCGTGGTTGCCATCGAGACGACAATGTCGAATCTTGTATCAAAACGCGTGAGAGAGAGAGAGAGAGAGAGAGAGAAGAAGAAGAAGAAGAAGAAGAAAGATAGAGAAAGAGGTCTGCCCTTATATCACAGATTTACGAAAATTTCATTCAAATGGATTTCCACGAACGGATACGCTGTCTCCGAGGGAGATGTTGCGAAATCCACGATTAATTGAAAGTATAATTTTCATTAAGTACAATATGCATACCGTTGATCTCGCCCTTTTCTTAGGTCACCGTAATAATTTAAACATTGCAAATCTTTGCAAATAAAGGATGCGGGAATAATACGTCCGAGGTGTTTTCCAATAAATCTCAGAGACACGTACTTATATTTATTATCAAGCATACGAGAATTAATTGCAGACGATCACACACCAGAGATTTGAAAAAACATTTATAAATTAATGAAATTTATGATATCCAACTTCTCACCGTATAAACAATTGCAAACTCGTGCTACTGTGCTCGATTAGTCAAAAGATTGTCGTGTATAATTGTATATAATTGACAAAACGTATATTACAGTTCAGATTTATGAAATTTAAAAATATTTTATTTAGAGATTTTGCGAACGGTCGGACGTAAGATTCCCGATAGCACGCAGGCTTTATTTTAAACAATATCAGTCTCTATATCCAGTGGAAAAAGGCCACAATGCCTTTACCATAATAATTTGTAAATAGATGGTCCAAATGTGATCCGAATGAAACAGTCTACGCGAATATATATACCATATAACGCGAACGCTTCAGGTCGCTCAAAATTGTCGATTTCCTTTCAACACGAAAGTCCGAAAGTCACATCAAGTATGTCTGAAAGGTGTTTTAATTCTTCAGCTATCGAGTAAACGTCTTTCAGATATCCTTATGATATTGGGACATTTCTGCTGTCTGTATCGTTCCTATTGAGCTCACATCAGTTCAAACCCTATGTCCTTTTTTTTTTTAATCTACGACCTACGGCAGCGATCATGATTATCATCATCATCAGCGAAATTTCCAAGTGATCGTTTATCATGAGAAAACAAGTTTATCATCGGTATAAAACGCTCATAGAAAAAATGTACTGGACGTAATACACCTACTCTCTAATGCTACGTAAACGTGAACACCTTTTCACGCGCACTCTTCCATGCGATGTCGCTATAATTTTTATTGGAAATATGCTACGTACTATGTAAACATCGCGGTGAGGATTTCTCTTACGGATTCTAGGATTTTCATAAAATAAGGACTGCCGCAATATCAAAGTCTATCCAAACAACGTAGGAGTCTAATAGAGGGTAGAAAGATTAATTAGCCGTAACTAATCTAAAAAAATTACATTTTTTCAGATATTTGTGTATCATAATAATTAGATGCAAATATGTCAGACAATATTTTATATATTATATATTTGTATATTTTAAAGAGAGGTGCTTAGAAAATATTTTAATTTTTTTGACATTTTTTCAGATAAATGTTTGTGTTGTTTAGACTTCTTCGACCATATCACAATTATTCTTTTCATAATAATAGATTTATTGCTGATAATACAATTATCATATTAATGGCCATATAAATGGCGATCACTGATTTCTCATTTTATTTTTGGAATAGATGTCTATTACTCAAGAAATCGCTTCATCTTTTGTTATGTTTTTTTACATAAAGATACGAAATTGATATTGCAGCAGTGTTTTAACTTATCGCATGATAATCGGTGTATGTGTATATGCGGATTTACCGCGTTATTGCTCGTAATGCTCTCTTGTTCAGTCGCAGTAAAATACACATGAAAAGAGGATCACGCTGACACGGATGTAACAATTTTCTACGCTCGCATGCGCGCAACGCACTCACATTTTGTTTTCACTTTAATCACTCTAATATCTATCGTATCGTAATGGCTCATCGCGTTTATCGTGACATAGTAAAATGTATACATTCAAGATCGATCGCACCCACAGTCGATTCCGGTTAATTTTCTGTTTCTTTGTGAATCAGTTTCTGTTACGATGTAGGAAGAGATACAAAAAGGAGAATCGATTAAAACGAGCTTAATGTAGAACGTTTTAAATGTAAAATCTCATAGTAATATTTTCTCTTATATTATCTTTGGCCACTTTAATTAGCAATTCAACATTTCTTTTTACGTCGTTATTTTTAAATCATATAATATACAAAAGAAAATTTAATCGTTACTGTCACCATCTATTATATGTGATGCAATCAACATAGATTGCTTGATTCAGCTGATTGTACCAATTAACTATTCGCCATCCTTTTCAGATTATAAGTCTGTCCAGGCTACCTACAACGTACCTCGAGAAGATAGTGATATAATTAAGATTTTATACGCCCACATTGAGCACTTTGTTGACATAATGCTCGATGTATCCAGTAATAAAACGTCTTGACATCTTTTCGTCACAATTCTAATTAACAGTCCAATGATTGATTGATTGATTGATTGATTAAAATTAATGAGAAAATTAAAAAAAATTGACGTTACAAGAATTGGCTTAAATAAACCGACGTCGGTACGATCGACTCGATTGCGCGTAACGTGCCTCGCGGGGACGACGTTGAATTCTGGGAAATCGGAGGCGATTCGCGAGAATACCTTTTTCGAGCACCGCGAAGAGAAAGCAAAATCGTCGATCCGCCGACGAGACTGTCACGCTTATCGTCTAAGTAATCTCTATTCTAACCCGTCGTTTGTATTTCCTTTCTTCCTTCTTTAAGTAGAAAATTTACAATTTTTCAGACGCTTTGTACGAGTAACATCGATGACTTAAGTTTATCCGAAAATGCATTTCCGATTTATCCCGATGTAAAATTCGCCGCGTCAGCTTACATCGCGGACTTTGGGATATTTTTCTTTTCTTTTTTTTTCTTCTCAAACGCATTCACGCACTCGCATTTATCCGGATATTAGTAACTTTCTCGCTTCTTTCGTATATTCTTATTTTTATACCCTTCTTTTTTTCCTTTTCAACAAGACCAATGGTACTTTGCGGAAAAGCATTGTATATAATTCAACGACACTATACAGCAACTGCCGAAATAAAAATAACGTAAATTTGTGCGAGATGTTCACTGCGCTTTCGCAGGATTAATTTAAATCAAACTCTGATAGACTATCTATACGTATTTAAAACAACTTATCCATGCGTGAAAACGCCGGCAATATTAAATACATCGGTGTGCTGCGTCAGACAAGAAATATAAAAAGATAAAAATAGAAAGCGGATATAATCTTAAATACAATCAGATCTGTTTTTGGCAGACACGTTTGGCTATGTGCACACTCGAGAGTTTTTGTCATCGAGGACCGTTCTCGGAGAATAAGTTAACAAGTTGCTATCGAAAGTCGCTCTCTACAGATAAAACTCTCGACTGAACACTGAGACCTTTAAAGTCCAAGTGAATACATCCCATTGCCCCTTTGCGTGCGTTTTACAACCGAAAAGAAATTATTGCGTAGCAATAATAGGTAAGCGCACGTAAATTCGTACACACGATTCTTAACACTTAGGAGGAATAAACCGTCGAACCGTTAATATCATTTCGCGAAAATAAGCTTCACGCGGCTTGTACACAGTAACCGTTCCACGTTTCACGAGAATTCTCTTCTAGAGTTTCTCTCGGCGGACAAACTACATGCGAAAAATCCACATTCTTCACATATAATTTCATATATACGTTCAGCCCTCGCTTTAAAAAATCATGTGTTTCGTTACAAACGGTACTAAAGTTTGCCTTCGAGGACTACGTATTCGAAAGCTGGACCTTAGGAAAATTCGGATGTAACCATGATCCGAGATCAATAAAATATAAATACAACATGCTCTTGTGTGTGACAAATCACAAATTCACAACACGCGCAAACACGCACACGCATACACTCCTTTACACGACACTCTCTTTTTCACTTTCTATATATATATCTCGTAATCATACGCTAACATACTAATATACGATTATGTTGTATAATCTATAATTCCGAAATTTACCTCAAAACTTACATCACGTTACTCTCTAATACCGTGACTTGTGTCTAAATTTACTGACATTGCTAGCGTCTTTATTATTGTGGTTGCTCATCGTCGAAAGTATGAAAACGCGCTTAGGTAGTCACGAATTTTATGGGCAGGTAAAACGAGACTCGCCGGTGCTTCCGCGAGTCTAAATCGCGATCATTTCTCGTTTTCGATTCTAAATATTACGGTTAACGCCTGATTGGTCGTGAAGATTAGAATCTCGTCAATTCGTTCCTGCGAACGTTACTTACAAAAAACACCATGGCACACTCAACTTCCAAACCGTTTGACGTTTTTAGTGCTTAACACTAAGAACATATAAGGACACGTAAGGGATAGAGGAGAAAAGAGGGATAAGAGGTGTAATTTTCGGCAGCATTTGACAGTGATAGTTCGACAAGGTCGCGGCACTGTAAAGATTGGTCGCCAAAATCTGTAGAAAAATTTCGCAGTCGAAAAAATGCCACTCGCGACAATAATGCAGAGTATCGCGAGGATACGTATGTGCGTTCTCTCACTAGATATATCTCCTCTCCGTGAGAACGATGCAACCATTCCGCGAAGGTTCCGATGGGGGGCGGCGTGATACATGCTAAATAATTTACTTAGCAGTAAATACCATAAAATTCCATGGCACAATTGATGTGGGCTGGGTGAAAATGACCGTGCGCCGGCAGATGATGATTTTGCATATATTGATGGGCTGTATATCAGTCCGTCGGCGGTTCGAGATACGGTATTTCGCTAGTGACGTTGAATGACTCAAAATAGTGATTCAGGAACTCGAACGTGGGTCGCTTTTCGGGGCTAGCGTCCCAGCACTGTAGCATCAATCGGTAGATGCTGTCGGGTAGCGGATGATTCAACGGTTTCGGCATGCGGTAGCCCTTGTCCACTTGCTCGATCACTTCACGACCGTGCATACCTGAAAGAAAAATCAATATGTCATGCAGATAACAAATTTCTATAAAATGAATGAACTGAATCAAATTATATAAAAATATATACTATAGGGACGAAAAACTTACCAGGATAAGGAACTTGTCCGTAAGTGAAGAGCTCCATCAACAAGATTCCGTAGGACCAAACGTCGCTCTTGATGCTGAACCTACCGTAGACAATGGCCTCCGGCGCAGTCCATTTGACGGGAAACCTGCTCCCCTGCTTCGGACAGTACTCGTCGTCCTCGATCACCCTGGCGAGACCGAAGTCGCAGATCTTCGCTTTGTTCTTCTCGCCAATCAGTACGTTTCTCGCCGCGAGGTCTCTGTGTATAAGCTGTTTGCTCTCGAGGTATTCCATACCGGAGGCTACTTGAGCCGCAATATAAATCAGATCCTCAAACTGCATGTACTTTCCGTCTCCCTTTCGGAGAAAGTCCAACAAGCTGCCATTACACATGTATTCTTGTACAATGTATATGGGCTCCTCTTTTGAGCAGACCGCGTATAACGCGACCAGATGCCTGTGTCGGAATTGCTTCATTATAGCTGCCTCCTGCAGAAACGCCTCGGTCGACATGGTCCCTGGACGCAGCGTCTTTACCGCCACCTCGATTTTATTTCGCCATTTGCCGTAATAAACTTTGCCGAAATTGCCGTTACCCAGTTCCGAGATCAGCTGTATCTCGTTCCTGTTGATTTCCCACTTGTCGCGCAACTCAGGCCCGAGATCCCACATATCCGGTTGCGGTTTCGGGCAGGGCTTCGAAAGCACGTGACAGAGACCCAACGCGTTTTCTGAATAATAGAAATACCATCAAAGATAGTCATCGCCCAACACAGACATCTCATCTGTGACTTTACTTTCAAAAATTTTTATTAATTAAAAACATGAAAGTAAATCTGCATGATATTAACGCAAACATGTTGCTTTATATCTATATGTTATTAATATTATTTTATATACAATTATAGATAAATCCAAGACTTACTGCTGTATGCCATGACCAAAGCAGGTAAACTGGAGAACGTTTGATTGGTGGCGATGAAGAAGCCGCCATTGTCGAGCGGCTTAATCTTGTAGTGTTTTACATGGTGACCCCTTCCTTCCTCCCAATCCTTAACCGACAAGCTGTAACCCCGGGGATTGTGCTCGCTCGGCCTCACCAAGAACGTACCGCGAGGATTCTCGTCGACCAGCAGCAGCTTGCCTGCCTCCTTGCGCGACACATTTTCGAAGAACCAACTGTGAAAAGTGCGTTATTAGGTACGATATCTTATCGCAAGGCGCGAGAAAGAGGATCAGGGAAAGAATAGAAGATAAATGCTCACTCTTCGCTTTCGACCGACCGCTCGACTGCCACAAAATTCCATGGGATCAGGCCTTCCTGCAGAGTCGTTAAGTGCAGCACTCTCCACCAGTCCGGCTCGGAATCATCGAGGACCTCCATTCGGTCGCCTTTCATGAAACTAACATCGGTATGAAACTAACATCGGTGCTTTCTCGCGCCGTGTAATTGTACAGTGCCACCACGATCTTGTTGGATCTTTGTGAGTGTGCTGCATCAGGAGAGAAACAGAACGTCGCGTCAAATTGTTCCCCGAGCGGAAGAGAAATCAAGGCCCCCGAATCGGTTAGAAGCGATTTAACTTTAAAAGACTTGGCATAAACCATGTTGACTAAAGGGCTTCCACTGATTATTTTATACAAAAGAAGAGAGAATAATCAGAGAAATATATCTTGATTCGTATTTGCTGCTTTTGTATTTCAGCTATTTCATATTTTCGAAAATCAAAACTAGTATGACCCAGCGAGAAATGATAATGGAATCGACATCGATTCGACGTCGAAATCATCATTTTGATGTCGATTCGATGTCGATTCCATTATCATTTCTCGCTGGGGATTTTGATAATATATTTTATCGTAAATGCACTAAGAGAAAAAAATGTAGTGGTGATCAACTATAAGAGGCTAACCAAGTTTTGTTAATAGAATTATAATATATAGCAAAGCAAATTATATTATAGTTATTGCGTTATATTAAGTTAATCGTTAAGAGAACTAATAAAAAGTAGTTGTAATATGCTATATAATAGAGTAATTACAACTATCTTTTATCAGTAGCCATCCCTACCATTTTGTCTCTCAGTGCATAGAAGCATAAATTTGATGACTTTTTACTAATTGTTTCTTATTCGCATTGTATTTTTTATTAAGAATACACAAGAGAAATTATTCTTTAGGAGAGCGGTTCAATTAAAATCAAACCGATTCGGGTTAGAAACACATTGAAAACAATTCGAAACAATGACTACTAAATGCTAAGCGGTTTCACAATAAAACGTAAAATTGGGGACTACTTGCGAAACAAGATCTATCTTGGTGGTCCAGGCTGGGTCGTTCTACGAAAGCAAAAGAAGAGTAACATAAAATACACACATGCAGACTTAACAGGCGGATTCGTTTTGCGGGGTTGCTGATGCGGTATCTGTAGCTTACAGGGTGTCGGCCTCGGTCGGATAATATCCGCCCGAGCTTGCACGCCTCTCTGATTTGGGTCGGCGGTGTATCGGTCCAAGGAACCTCCATTGCTGTGCTTTGAGCTGAGTCCCGTGTCTGCTTTCTTATAGCCTGAATAGAGAGAAAAATCCGTCTCTCATCAAGAAGATTCGTCTCTCATCAATCCGATGAGAAATATATATCTTTTACTAACAATAAATACTATCAGTTTTAAATAATCGACATTTACGTTCCCCCCTCCCCCCCCTCCGTTCGATCTAAGATCATCATTTTGATGATTTCAAGAACCTGTCCTGGAAATCAGCATCAACATGAACATTTTTTATTTAATTAACCGTTACTACCCTATAATATAACTTACTAACGTAATACTGCATCCAACCCTTAATCAAACTAACGTAAAAAGCGAGACGGATTTTTTAGTTCCTCGTGAAAAATGAAAGAGATCGGATCTATTCGATTCAATAATTACAGAGATAAAAAAGGGAAACTTTACTTCTGTTCCTCTAATAATGGTGACTTTGACGCAACCATACATATTGCCATTATCATTAATTATTACAGTGATGAAGCGAGAATTACTTCTACATACAGTGCGTGTTGTTAACGATCGCAATTGAACTCACCGATCGGTTGAGACTCTTGCCGTTTGCTGCAACACTTCCCCATGCTGGATCTCTCGTTCTCGGTCTACCTCGGCGAGTCCTACGCACCCTCTATCCTGGACACATTCGCGGGGCAAGCCTCCATCGTTTCGTTGAAACGTGCGGCCCGGACGACCCGGACGGCCAGCGATGAAGCCGGCGACGAGGTGTATATCGCTACAAGCTCTCAGAATCCTCTCGTCCGTCCGCCCATCGTCGGATTATCGGACTCGCCGCCGCTCCTGCAACATAAGGCAGACGAGATCTGTCATGATTCCGACCGAGGATTATTATCGCGACAATGGTTGGAGGATGCACCGTCACGACGAAGGCATACGAATTGCAGTCATTTGACAACGGGAAGTTGCTATGCTCCGATGAAGTCGGTGACGCGATTGCGAAGTCATCGCGAGGGCACTGATTAACTACAATGTCAGCGACCACATCATCGCGATTATTATCATTTTTATCGTTTCTTATCGTTATTATTCTTATACGTGCGGTCAAGGATCGAGATCAATCATCACAATTCTTCAAATGCAATAAGTCTATTACAAAATGCTTAAAAGATGTCTGTAATATTGCAATATACATGTTAAAATAGAGCTGTGTACAACAGCTTCTTCTTTCAATATTCGTTTAAAGATTTTTAAATTAACATGATTTATTTGTGTAAACGCCGGAAGAATTATTTTGCTGAAATATAGATCTCTGAAAACACTTATGTTAAACCATTAAACAAATTATTATTATATATAATTTTTTTAATGGTTCTACATAATTATTTTGATAGTCCAACGTAGATTATATTAGGATTCGTAACTGGAACTAAATTTTTAGACGATGCGGTAAAAATTGTTTTTTCCGTGTATTAATCAATTTAGCGCACTGACGACGTACAGCTACAATATTATCTCGAGAGGAGGTAACATCAACTAAAATTGCGGAACGATGAGACAACAAAAGGGCCGGACGAGCGTGGCAAAAATCGAAGTCTGCGGAAGCTCACGGGCGATTTTACTTAACGGCATACCCACTGTTCCGACCGAGGGAAAATATCCATATACAAAAAGAAGAAACCAATAACTACGGGACCACCGCGCCGGTGCCAAGCCGGCTATACCAGCATGGTGGAAGTGCCCTTTCGATTATCTCCATATCATTAAATAGAACGAACAGCCTCGCCCTCAGCGCACCCGGAGTTTTTAATTAAACAGATGGGCCAAAAGGGGAAAAGGATCATGGGATTTTCAAATAGGGAAACACGTGTATGGGATATTGGTTGAAGGACGCATGTTACATTCGACGATAAATCACAAAAATCGGAAAGTATGAAATTTTCTCTTTGAAAAGATGTGAGTCGAAGCGTGAATAACCCAGCAAACGCAAATGAATCGAAATGGATAGAAATGAATTCATTTCGACATTTTCGAATTCACGCTTCAGATTTTTCGAATCCATTTGAAGCCAAAAACAATATAATGGGACATGAACCTATTCCATTTCAAAATGATGAATAATAGCGCACTTCGTATGTCGATTCATTTGAATCCATTTGAATCTAGAAATACTCCGGGACTCTAAAGCGCGAATTCGGATAAATTAATTGCAGTTTTTAATTCATTCGAATTTATTTGCTGGGTTATTAAATTCTCGAGTTTTCAAATAGAGTTGATTTTTATGAGTTCATGTATTTATCTATATCTATAATTAACATTTAAAAAATATAAATGCTAATTATAGATATAGATAAATACATTGGATTTGAAGCAATACACGAACTCGTAAAAATTGTATTGATGTCGACATTATTTTTTAAGACGCCAATTGAAAGAACAGAACTGCGAGAAATCTTTAATTTTGAATCCCTTTTAAATTTTAACTTATTATAATAATATATCTTCGAAATCGGAGAACGCTATTTAAGGTCTCGGAATAGCCGGAAAATATGGGTTGTAATAAAATTTTAATCCCAGGAAAAAATCATTTGAGTTATTAGCAAGTCAATACGGGCAACACGATCATCCCGATTGACGAACGCGCCTCTTACCGAACATCCCGTGTGTGCACGGGCTTGGGAGACAATTGTCCGGAATCGATTTGGATGTGGGTCGGGTCCAACCCCAGTGCCGAACGCCACGAAAGCATGGCATACGACTACCGGAGTCTCTCGTTCGATCGGCACAGCCCGACTACGACTATAGGACAACTCGGATACACCATCCCTGGTGCCCCTGTCCATGTGCACGTGTATGTGCCCATGCAACGGGGTAACACATGGGTAGCGAAACGGTCGATATTCTACAACATGTATTCGTATATACGACGTCACATTCACCATCCGGTAGAGCTTTTACGTGGCGAACAATGTGCTACCGTGGACAAAGACGTATTAACGTTAGCGTCATGGTGAAACGTCCTAATCGTGCCTGAACGTCGTTAGCTTCGTCTTCCGTACGAAACTGCTAGGTTTTGCGATAGATCGGAAAATAGGATCGACTCAATTTAGAAAACTACGAAAACTTGCATTGGCTTTTATCAACTTTAGCACTTGCAATTAGATTTAAGTCTGATCGAATGAATTTTTCGCTCGCAATCTATAAAAAGGATAACGTTTTCCGAAATACGTTTGCTTGAGATATATTTCTAATGCATTCGAGCTTAGAAAGATAACTTGTGGTTTATACTGTTAGTTATTATCGTGATATATTTAAAATCTAGTACTGACTGTTTGTTCACAATACAAGATTTGCATTTTTTGTTCGTATGATGTAATTGGAGAGTCCTACTAATATGAAATGTAAATTTCCGAGGTCATCGCGGATAACTTTTTTTATAGTGAAAGAGTTACATCTGTGCAACATTATGAACAACGCTTGTGGCTTGAATTTTATAAAAAATTTAGATAAAAATTATCTTCTATCATACGCTACATAAAATTATGAAGAATCTAATTTAAGATATATTAATACTTTTAAATAAATCTTAATTAATAAATTAATAAAATACTAAATTATATTAGTGTTCTTAATATCAAGTAAAAATTATCTTCTATTACTTTACATAAAATTATGAAGAATATAAATTCGCAAGTTGACGCATTATCTCTTACATCGTATTTCGATAAAAATCATCTTCTAAAGTTTAATTGGTACTCTTAAATAAATCTTAATTAATAAATTAATAAAATAAGAAATTATACTGGAGGGTCCTTAACAATTCTATTCGATAATTAATTTTTTTTAATGAAAGAGACATTTCTTTTATATAAATATCTTTTACAATGAAACAAAGATCACGTTCTTGGTAGGAAAAAAAAACGAGATACTGTGCGATAGAATTAAATTATGTACATCTTCCCGTTGAAATCCCGGGGAAATCGCTGTCCATTGTTATCACTTTTATTTGATCCGTTTACGATTTCACGATACACAGCGAAGTGACTCCATCCGATCCCGCGTGATAAAGTATAAACGGCGAATGCTTTAAGAACAGCGCGACGTGAAAATTTACCGTCCAACAACGCCGTGTGTGCAGATACTAACCGTAAGGATAGATCGTAAAAGCAAGAGCGTTAGTTATTCTCGCCCGATACGAAGTCTCCCTCTTTCTCTCTCTTTCTCTCTCTCTCTCTCTCTCTCTCTCTCTCTCTCTCCGTCCCTCTTGAGGTAATAACTTTGTTGTTTTCCTATAGAACGCACGCCAACACTTCCCACGTCGTCGATATAAAGCCACAAAGCGTAATCGAACATCTTAATAACATTAAAAGCCAACAGCGGAGCAGGGTAAATTGTTTGTCGAAGCATTATACACACATTTAAAGTGCCTCAAAATCACTGATTAGCATGAAACACCGTAAATAAATCGTAAACAGATTTTTTTCTAAACTTTTCAACGAGATTGAATCACAATTTAAATAAATAATTTCCACGAGAAAGATATAGTGCACATCTTTTTCTCGAAAAAAAAAACAATTGAAATCTTTGTGCTGGGAAAAGTAATTATGCGATATGGCAATTAAAACGTGTAATTGATTATTAATGTAATTTAGCAACTCGTAATGCCATAAAAAATTCAATTATTTCTATAATCTCGTTTTCATAAAATAATTTTTATAACGGTAATAGCTTTCTCTGATGGCCGGAGCCGTTTAGAGAATATACTTTTGCCTTTCAGTTGTTAAAGCAAAAAAAATGCGTGCACGCTCCCCCGTTGCTAATTTTATTTTCGTACTAATCGATAACGTTTACGCGTCCGAGGTAGACAAAGGAGCAACCACAAAGATTGCGAGGTACAAGGTAGATCATCGCGCGCCTTGAAATTAAAGATAAAAGAGTCGGTATAAATCTCCAGCTATCTCACTGACGTTATATCTGAGTGGAAATATAAATGCGTCATTCCTTGGAGCAGTGACTAATTCCGTCACACAATACTTCAATTGATGCGACACCTAATTGAAGTTGAAACCTTTACTCGTGTAGGATACCTCATCCGTTGATAATCGCATTAACTTTCCTTCATATTAATTGTTTTGGGTAAAAATTGTATAGAATTAATAGAGATTATTTGGCGTATATAAAAAATATAATACGTCTTTGGAAATTTGTTCTTGTTAGCAAAAACAAAAGCACGTGGGGATCATCATGACCATAGAACTGGAATCTGGCGATAGATCGCATGTTGGAATTCGGAGATCGGATTACGGGATTCAAAACTTCTGTGTGACATGACAGGATCGCAATCCATTGCAATATCTTACGAAAGGTGCGAATCTTGCGGTTCGATTTCCGATTCCAATCCGGTGGCTGTAAACCGCCGCTCGATTCGGAGTTTAAGGTTTAATCTGAGAATCTGTTTGAGCGTTAACAATCCGGATTTAAATTCATGTTCTCTGTTATATGTATCTCTCACTTTTGGTAAAGCATTCAGATCTGTGAAAATAATTGGTGAAAATAATAACATTAAAATAATTATGTATGATGTATGCTCAAGCTGGTTGCTACAATGTTAAAACTTTTTGCAGCATTGCTCACCATGCTTGAGCGTTGCATGCAATTATTTTGATAGTTCAACAAAATTAATTTTAGATCTGTCTAGCTACAATTTTAGATACCCTGGTAAAACTGTTCGTGTAAACCAGTTCTAAAATTTCATCATATTACAGAGAGGATTATATGAATAACAAATCCTTTAGACTTTCTAAAATCACATTTTATTTCATGCTTAAAATATATTTATATTTATATAAACACGTATTAAACACGTAGATTCACAAAATACTCAAATATCGTTAAATCGTTATTTGTAAAATGACTTGTAAAGATGTATATTTTAAAAAAAAATGTAATGTGATCTGAAACGTGTAGCTTGATTCAATTGAATGTCGAATTACGAAAACGCTGTTACGAAAATAAGTAGCTGATTCAACTAAATTTTTATTCGTCTATAAATATTTATTATCATTTTTTACTTTCAATCTTTTGTTTCATTAATATATTGTTAATGTAAATTAACACGGGATATTTCCGATTAAACCGATGCTGTTGACTCAACAGCATTTTGTTCTCAGCGCAGATGTACGTATCTTGGATATGGATATATGTAAACTTGGCGTTTCCTTCGATTATTACTTATTAAATTAAAAGATGCCGTAAGAAGACAGACAGAAGTTGAACTTCGTTGAATGGTGTGTAATTAGCGGATTTCCGTTAAAAATCTTTCGTGACTACAGGAGCGGAAAAGCTGGAGAGAGCCCGTCTTCTCTCTCGCCCAAGCCAATGTTCCCCGATCACGAAGCAAAACGGAAATGCGTTATTGTCTACCTTTTCTCGCTGCTTAGAGGCAACGTGACGCAGAGCGAGGAGAGCCTCGTCGCGCGACAATGCGCGCCGTGTTCCGGTGTGGAACACCGAGAGGACGTCCCTGCCTTCGGGTTTTAATCCTTTGCGCTATCAATTCTCCTTCTCGAGAAGCGCGGAATTTCGCCAAGCGTGTAAATCATAAAACATTCATCAGACTGGCGTGCCGTGACGCCGTACGGCGAGGATGAGGTTTTGTTGTGCGGCAAAACGCACGCCGTTAGATCCTGTTTTCGCACCGATCCTTCGAAACGAAGAAAGAGAGGGAGAAGAGCGACTTGCTTCTTGCCAGATCCTCTAACAATGATATATTAGATCCTGACGCGCCACTTAACAGATAAATTCGCTTGAGAGATTTTAGTTGGAAATTCGAATTGACAGCTTAAAGTAATACCGTGATAATAATTGTAATTGATAATTATTAATAAAATAAAATATTAGAGGTCAATTCCATATTGAAGAATGAGAATACAAAAAGTTTATTTTTTTCTACGTAACTCGCGTAGTTAATAAAACAGTACAAAAAAAAAGGTAAAAAAAGGCGCTAAGTTTATGTGTGCATTTCTAATCTTTTCTTTGTAAAACACAAGTCATAATATCTTCAATTTTTTTATAAAACCCAAGTAGTACTATGTTTATTCTCATAGAAATCTTACTATTCCAACTAAGTGATATGTATAAATCTTTAGAAAAAAATAATGATATCATAAAATTGTACGAAATCTTTTAATTGCTTCAATTATAAAAAAATATATTATTTTAAAAAATGTATAACTATAGTACTACTTTTAATAAATAAAATCCATGTGATTGCATTTTTATATTTCCATTCAAAGGTCTTCCTATTCCAATAATCTAAATGGCCGTAGCTTTAATTTATAAAAAACTGATGATAATATTTTTTATAAATAAAACCCAAGTGGTAATATCTTTATTTTTTAAATAAAACTCAATTGGTAACAAAATGCAAAAATTTTTTGAAAATAAAATATTTTTAATGTACAAAAACTTGGCGCTGCTCTAAATATAAGGTCGTAAAATCTACATCGAATAAGAATAATCGAAAAGAATTTAAGTAAGAAAAAAAACGTATAAAGCTTGTAAAACGTAATAATAATAATAATAATTACGCGAAGTAGATTTAAGATTAAGTTCCTTTAGCTTTTAAATAACATTGTAAGAGAGTCATTGTAATTTTCTTAATTAACTATCCACTGCTATAGTTTTAAATGATTGATATCTTTCTACGTAACTCACGTAGTTTACACAATAATCCTTGTAGATACGTAACTGAATTAACGCCGAAGGACGGTGTTGCTCTACATACGAACGTAGGTGATGGCAATGGTCTCTCAGAACTATGTCAAACAAACAAGAGGCAGTGACAAAAGCAATAATAAAACTTAAACTTTCGCTCTGCGGTTCCACATCGGCGCGTGGTTAACTAGAGGAAACGTACCTTTATCATTTCCGACGTACACACGTATCTACGCACGTACGTGCTCGCGTACACATAAAAAAAAAAAAAAAATACTCTACTGCACAGTCGCTGCATATTTTTAGTCGCGCTCACGGACAATGGAGGATGACAGGTGCTTTCAGGGAATTTAACGAGTACATGCCAGGAAAATTCCCACTGCGAATTAATGCCGAGGTAAGGGAGGGAAAGAGAAAGAGGGAAAAAGGGGGTTTAATCGCGCGAGGGCCCCCCTGAGCATCACGGGGCCCTCATACGGCGGCCGTTTCATGGTCGTTCCCGCGCGCGCGAGGACTTGAGACAGATGAGGAAAAGGAGGAGGAGGAGAAGGAGGAGGTCCGACCGCCAGCAGCCATGACTGACAATGAGTCACGTAAGCTCCGTGAGTCACGGGTGCACGGCGTACCACCTCTCGGGGGTCGAAGAATAGACGTCGTTAGATGGCACCGATCTGGGAGAGTGCTCGGCGTGAGTGAGCGCCTCCCTCTCTTCTCCCTCGGTGTACCCGTATAGAGCCTGATCGTGTAGCTACGTATATCCCTTGTCCATCTCCTCGGTTACTGACCGGCAATGCGACACGTGAAAAATAGAACGCCCGTAGGGTGAGTCGTAAAAACGCTGGCGAAGAGTATCGGGCCTTTTTGTACGCGTAAACCGAAGATGAAGGTATATATGGGTACATGATAGAGTATCGCAGATAAAGTCGCCGTCAGGATCGACGCTTGTTTCTCTTTTCTGCGTCAGTGATCCCCACGGATTTATTCCCGTGTAAATCGCTGATGAGGCTACCGATGAGGGGGACCTGAGGTCTCTTTTGGAGAGAATCAGGGTTCCCTTAGGTGGCGGACGACTTGGAAGGAGGCACAATGGACCGTAGTCTGCATGCCACAGGCGGATCCTCGGCTGTGAGGATCACCCTCTCAGTTTCATTATTATTAAGTCGCTGATGAAGACGATCCGCGGTAGCCTACGATGTATGCTAAAGTGTTGATAGAGTATTACGTTTTCCCATCGAGACATGAATATTACATCTCGTTTCGCGCACAATTATGGTTTACGTTGAAGGGAAGAGGAACTTTCCTTTTGTTCGTGGGGATTATTTAGGGCGCCGTTTAATTAGATACCTACAAACAGCAACACGCCAAGAAACAAGGAAGCTCGCGTGTTACGAGACCCTAGGGAGGAACGGCGTCCCTCCCTAGATTAAGACGTCGGTAGCCAAAAAAAAAGAAAAAAAAATGAAAACGATAATTCAGAAGGGTCTCGTATAAAAATACCGTTCGTCCCGTGCGTTCGCTTCCTCGCTTCTCGTGAATTACGTATCAGTCTGCTGGAGCGGCAAATCGCTTTATACTTCTTTCTCTCTTTGCTCGCACCGCGCGCCGGACTATTCGATTTCATTTTTCTCCTTATCCGCTCGATATAAGCGCGGGGAAAGCCGTAGAACGCGTTTTGAGATACTCCAAGGCCTCGTCCGGCAGTTAAATGGGATCGACTTCGCCTCCATTCGTTTTATATTCTTGCCAGTCTGCTTGCCTACCTGCCGCCTTGCCATCGACGCGCGCCGCTCGACGCGTGTTTCGCGAACGCGTATATTCTTCCTCTGTGAAACCAGACGCTCCCTTCGGCTTTATCTACCGTACGTGGAAGAGTACGAGGGAAAAATCTGAGAAACGATCGTGTCCGAGAACGATTCGCGTAGAATTCGAAGCCGAGAATAATCTCTTATTTAACGCTTTTGATCCGATAGCGGTATTTAACGGTAAATCTTCAAAGTTGATTTAAAACTTTACGCTTAATGCGAGAAAAATAATTTCAACATCCACTTTTGCTTTGTACGCTCCCATAAATTTAATTTAATCGGAAAGAAGTTTTATAGAATTTTCTCTGATTTATTAATACACTACCGCACAGTCAAACACATTTTATATTTTAGCACAGTAAAAAATAAAATATGTTTGATCATTTTTACTAAACTGTATAGTTATAAATTTCAATGATTTTAAAATATGTTGAACACTTTACGATTCTTTATTGTTTCAAATAAAATAAATACCAGGCGACAAACATGTGCAATATCTCGTGTAGAGTTTACAAAACAACATATTTTCAATTTGAAGTCGGTCATGATAATTTTACCACGCGGCACGGTAACTGATCGGCGCGCTTTTATACTATAAAGGGACAATAAAACGTATTTATCAATAGACGAAATGCCGTAACGTGGCAGGAGAGTCATGACCTCAAATTCGCGAATCTTATTAGGGCGCGTTCTTCAAAAGACCACATGTAACATTAAATGCACAGTCATTTGTAACAAGATTCGAATAAGATTCGAATTTAAAAACAAATTTTGTCTTTGAACATGATTATATAAGAAATATCTTATTATATCATTACATACAAGAAAATTTTATCTTGAATTATAAAAATTTTACCTTAAAACATTTACGATGCCATATAATAATTTTTATTAAATAGTTTAAATGTTAAACTGCTTATTAAACAGTTAAAACGTTTTTGTATTAATTTGAAAAGTTTCTATTGTTACTCATAATATTTGATAGGTTGCCAAATTGGCCCAAACTACATACGGCAAAGTTTGTAGCGAAATATAATAAAAAATTCTCTCGATCCATGCAGATACTTCAGCAAAATTGCTCATTTGCTTTTCCCATGTATAAATTAAAAAAAACTTACGTCTATTAATTTATATCGTATATAAATTAATAAACTTAAACTAGTTGAAATAGTGCGAAGAAAATTGAAACATATGTGTGAGACATGTTTTAATTATTTTTGTTAAAAATAATTTGAAAATATCTCAAGCATATATATTTTAATTTTCTTCGCAATGTCACGATATTATAATAGTTTTCCAAGTTTCCATATTATTAAATCACTGTATGCTATTTATGTTATTTATTTTTAATTCTTTAATATTTCTTCTATTATTGCGATACTAATACGTTGGAAAAATATTTACTAACATTTTATCGGGGAAAAATAGGAAAGTTTATCGTAATCTACTACAAACTTTTGCTTTTTATTGAGCGACTGAGGGCTCGCGTGGCGTTTGACGTTTGAGACTCGCAGCGTTTCTAGGAGCGTATATTCCGAGAGAATTATAAACGACTGGATAGCCAGCCTTTCAAGGGGATATTAAGGATTCAGAGAGTACCGCATGGCTCGCCGCACGTTCAGGCATATAGATGTGAGAAGCAGCCATTATATTGCGCGTTACGATCTACTACCGTCGACCGATAGTTCCACATAGTATATACAGAAGGCGAAATACTCCGAAATTTCGCTTCAGTGTCGGACGCTAAAATCTACGAAGCTTGTTATGGGCTATCATCACCGGCGCATCGTTACACTTTACGTGTTAATCATAAAGCTTAACGAATTGCCCGCAAATTACCGTGTAATAGAACACAGAGTGTCCCAGATCTAACAAGCTGCCTTTATACCGTCTCGTCTCTTCGATTCCTTGGAAAGTTAGGTATATCATGAAAACAGAATTACCTAAATTAACTAAGTGGATCGGGAGGTAATTGAGCTATTTAGGATGATTTGATCAATTGGCAGAAAGTAATCACGTCGTGAAATCTCAAGTGAGTTGTTCCATAAGCAAGAAATTAAAAAAAAATTATGAGACATTTACATTGCGATATCTCTGATATTTTAGCGTGATTAAATCTATAGTAAAATTCTGTCAAAAATTAGTTTTAGCCGAACGAATGGTGCCGCATTACTTCTTGATTATTCACAAGCAAAACGTTACTAGAGCTAACTCTCCTGTTTTCTACACGAAAAGAATGATTTTGCTGGAGTATCTAAAAATTTAACTGCATAAAGATCTGAAAATATAAGTTGAACTACCGAAATAATTATGTAGAACGCTCAAGTAATGTTGTAAAAAGTATTGACTTTAACAATCGGCTCGAGCGTCCTGTATAATTATTTTAATAGCCCAATAAAATTATTTTCAGTTCTAGCTTTTTTACATGCTTCAGCAGAGCCGTTTTCTTTTCATGTATACTGAATAAAACAAGATAAATATTATCAAACAAAAAAAGATTAGCAAGCTTGTTATTTATAACATTTTCTTCGATATTTGCTGGTTATCAAAAAACATGATTGTGATATGACGAAATATACATTTGTGTGAAAAATATTTCATTTTTCTTAACAACTTTATTTGCCAAGAATAAAATTTTATTGCGCCGTGTTTTTAAATAAAAAGTTATTTTAGTGAAATAAATTTATGCCGCACAAATAAATTTTAAAGTTTTCTATTTTTCGGTGTGACTTCAAATTTCATAAGGATGTAACATCATATACCGAAAAAAATTTCTACATTATATATATATATATATATATATATATATATTATATATTATATATTTTACATATATATATATATATATATATATATATGTAAAATATATAATATATAATATATAAAATATATAATATATAATATATGAATTCCTATAATTTTCCTGTAATATATTCTTCCTGCTCATGTACCACGCAGTTCGTAACTATATTATTCAAATAGGGATTTATAATAATTTCGTCGCTTAGAAATTCTGAGTAATCGACAGACGTCCATTCCAGATTATTCGTACAAATAGAGTGCGCACAAATCGGTTCGAATAATCATTAATAATTTAAAGGTCTCCACGGTCGATAAGCCGTATTATCCCGTCATTGCGGTCGAATGCTTAAGAATGGACTTTCACATACCGATATCGGCGGCCCCAGAGCTCTAATCGCGGCAAATCTACGCGCAGGCATAAGCGGGCAGGCGTGCAAACGCGGCCAATGTCGAGAAGGTGTCGACACCGGCACTTTGCATTGCGTTGCAAGCACGCGTGTGACGACGGTGCGCGCCCGTGCAGACGCGTTAAATCGATTCCTTTACCCAGACTCGAGTGTCGCGATTAACTTCGCGACAGCGAGCAACGAGATACGCGGGGAGAAAGGACGCAGATAAAAAGGGGAGAACGATCGAGGACGAAAGGAAAGCCTCGAGCAAGGACGGAATTAGCGCGTAACGATAAGAAGGAAAACGTAGATACGTCGAGGTAGATTCTCTAACGCTTTCTTCACCTACATGGAAAATTAATCTTTAAAGACAATCGTTTTTTTTTTTTTTTTTTTTTTAAGGAAATAGCTGATTGATCAAAATTGATATTGGAATTAAAGATAGATCTATAGATCACAATTCGGTCTTTCTACTTTTTCAGCAATGTAAAGGAGAAATTTAACATTAATGGTGCATTAATAAAATTATAATATATTATTCACGGTACTAATTTATTTTATGAGGGTTCGGCATAAGTTGACAATCCGCGTGCAATTCTATGACGTTCAAAAAATGATCTTGCAAGTACAGCCGCAATTTTTTCGATGTAAAAAATTAATTAAGGTTGATTAGCAAATATTGTGATATCTCATACGTTTAATACTTAACCAATCTAAATAACAGAAACAGAATTTATATCTGAACTGTTTGTGAAATTTAGACAGAAAATTTTTCTGTGTCGCCTTATCATACTTACTATAAGATTGTATAATTGGCAAAAAAGTCTAAATTTTTTAGAAGAATTGCTAAAATATTGCTACTATAAATTTTATATGTAACAAATATTTTAGCAAATACAAAAAACAGCGATAGATTTTTGTTGTGACACCTAGAAATTTATTATCAGCAAAACATTTTTTTTAAGGGTATATCGGACATACAGTTCCAGTAAAATAAATAAAATTCAGAAATGTGTTTAATATTAACACTTCAAATAAAATATATACATATGAAAGTTGTGTAAATTATTAAATAGAATTATTTTTTACAAAATTAAGAAAAATCTCGATTTTTTTGTACAAGTACAAAAACACTAGGAGTATTCAAAAATGGGTTTATTGTGATTGTCTGTTTAATTAGTAACTGAATAAATAAATTTCGTTTATTTTACAGAACTGATCTGTGCATGGAACTTTACAGAAATCATCTTGAATATTTAAAGTTCTTAAATAAAAAAATTTTCATTATTTTATTATTTCATTATTAATTATATTTTCATTAGAGCACATGCCTACTTTTTATAAAAATCATCTTTTATCCAGATAAAAATTCGTCAAATTTTTTCTATTATCAAATTTAATATAAAATCTGTGATCTTTTCATCATTTCTTAATGTTTTGAGAAATGTATACATCCTTAAGTGTAATGTCAATTGTCATTTGAATTGTGCGCGGAGAGAGAGGCGAGTTTTTTAATTCATCGATTGACCAATCACATTATGCGCAAATGCACGCTTTTGCGCATAATGTGATTGGTCAATCACAGAACAGAATGACATTTGCACAGAATGCAATTGATCAATCGATGAAATAAAAAAACCGCTTAAAGTAAAACGAAAGCAGCAAGCTCATCGAAATGTGCAATTTGCGTCGAGTCCTGGATTATAATATAATTATAATATTGATAAAATATTGTGTCACCGAACATTTTGCACGAGACTTGGAAGATTCTAACTACGTGACTGAGACGAAAGGTTCAAAAGGGCACGCGGGGGTGGCACGAGATCTACAACGTGGGGTAAACGTCTCTCTCTTCCATCGGGCCGTGCTAATGCTTCGAATCTGCTCGGTCTTCCGGCCAACGCGCCGACAAAGCTTTGATGTCCCCGGTACAGTCGGAAAAAAGCTTGAGGAGGAGACGAAGGTGAGTTCACGGAAGGGAATCGTCGGCACCCCGGAAGGGAATGCAAACAAATAAGAATGGAAGAAATAATTACACATTATCAAGAGACACTCAACCTCATCATTCTCGAAAACCATTGATTACTCATGATAGAATGTAAAAAAAAAAAAAGAGGGAAAGACACCCTTCGCTTTTATCAACTCTCGCGTTTTTAGACACTTATATAAATAAACCGTGTAGACGTGGAATCGGGGTGCGAACGAAACGGCGGCACTCCGGCGTTAAATTCCCCGACACGTGCGAACTACGTATAGAATACGTTTCGACGATACATATACCTGTATACACAAACACATATATATTTTTCGTAACTGGGAATGTAATAAAATTGACCCGGGCGCTCGCGAGCCTGAATAAAAAGAGCGCAGGCGGCACGCAAGTTGGCAGCGAGTCGAGCCGATATCCTATGTTCCCGTCCGTCGCCGTAGCGTTTCGCGTCACGAGTTTTTCCAGCGTGCACATAACGACCGCGCGACCGCACGTGCGACAGAGCGGGACGCGTAATGCAGCCGGCGCGGCGCGCTTCTGCAGTGCGTGTGCAGTTGACGCCGAGCGGGACGTTCTCACGGCGCGGCGGCGAGAAATGCATTTTGCGCGTCGCATTTCGCGCGACGACGACGACGACGACGACGACGACGACGACGACGACGCCTGCGTTACATACGTCCCCGACTCCGCGTGTCGCTACACGTTTTTCGCGTTTCCGCCCGTCGAATCGGATTTTCCATATGCATCGCCGGGGAATATCGTAAGGTACGAGTACGCGGCGCGAGGGCGCGGGGAAAACTCTCCACGCTCGAGGGAGGAAGGGATCGATCGATGCGCTCTCTCGCCGCCGGTTCGCCCGGAAACTCCGTCCAGAAATAAGCCGGCGAGGGAAGAAGACGATGGGGTGACAACGACGGCGGGTTTTAATGACAACTCGTGCGAGGATTCGATCGCCAAGGACACGCGGCTGGTTTATTTTCTTTTTTTAGGGCCTACTAGCGCGGGCCTTCCGACTTACGTTCCCTCTCAACGGCGGATGCCTCCAAAACGGATTATTTATCCGTATAACGCGCTTCCACTATCGATTGACGCTGTCGAGCACCGTTTTGTCGCGGCGACTGAAGAGAAGAGACTTAATAATTTTCAAAATTTGAATAAATAAAATCGGATTCCTTTTTAACCTACTGAATCTACTTTGCATAATGTTCTATGCAAAATAATTATTGATTAGACGATGAAATACGATGATTACGTCATAATTGCAGCTTACTGCATTTTTATAATTTATGACGGCTGGCAGTTATTCGCCACAATTATTCACTGTTGCGATCATTATTATGATTATTATATTTTATTATTATTTTATTACTATTGCATATATTAATAATGCATTCGGATTAATTTCATCATTTGTAATCAGCGTTATCTTGAAAAATATGCATATTACTAATAATTGTATCACCCTTCTCCCCTCTCTCTCTTTTAGTGACTTTTAAAATTATATCAAACTTAAATTCTCCTCCAAAATTTTCATTAAACATTTTTCCTGCTCCTATAATGCTGCACTTCGTAATTGCATGTCCTTCGGTCGTACACTATTTAAATCCTTACATCTGGTACGTTATATATTTTACTGGCATTCGCAGCTTTCCCTCAACTTATCTCGAGTTTTGAAATAAACATTTTCTGCCACTCGAAGTCACCCGAATTTCTCGCGCACTTTACCTTCCCTGCATTTCGCTGCATTCCGTGATTGCATGTAATAGCCGTACATTATATACGTGACGTTTTTCGTCGCGCGACATTACGCGCCGTTCCAAGAACGAAATGGCCATCGTAATTTCCCCGCTTATATAGCGCGTCCGTCCGAACGGCCCGTCGTGGATCAAATCGGCGACTTTCAGGTTTCTGGAGCACTTGGACGCACCGTTTTAAAGGTCGGCGCCCTGTTCTCTCTCTCTCCCCCCTGGCGCGACTAGCTTACACGCTCGTCGTTCAATATCCCGAAGCTGTTGTTAGGTCGAGCTTCACGAGACTTCCCGGCAAATGAAAATTGCAGCACAATCCACTTGCTGCCACGGTGAGGCAAGGTCCTCCGCATTAAGGATCAAATGACAAAAATTTATGCAATCGATGATTCAACGAAAATGCGTCTTTCTTTCCTGAAGGATCTCGTCTGAACTGGATAATTTGGAACTTACGAAAGAAATCGAGCAGATGTAGTGATGAATTATAAATACAGTGTTCAATCTCAATTATAAATACAAATGTTCAATCTCAGTTTTAAACGGAAATGTTTAGACGTCAACAACTGTTTAAGTGCGCTATTAAAATATTTTCTCACACAAATTACGCCTGAAGAGTGAAAATACAGAATAAAATCTCATTCCGACGTTCAGTTTCGAATGAACTTTTAATAAGCTTGACAAAGTTTGAGACAAGCTTTTAATTTGAACTTCAGTGACTAAGATTAAAATTCTTTGGAATGGGATGTATTGTAATGTTCTTCTTGTCTTCCAGCTTGACATGATAACATTGTAAGCAGTACAGAATTATACGTGTGTGTGTGTGTGTGTGTGTGTGTGTGTGTATTTATAAAATACGTGTCCTTAAAATGATTTTTACTATTTTTTTTACAATTCTAAAGAATTTAAATCTTATTAACCGGATTTCAAATTAAAAGTCCAGTTGAACTTCGTCAAGCCTATTAAAAGTTTACTTGAAATTAAACGACGAATGAGATTTTAGTCTGCATTTTCATTCTCTCTTCAAGTTTGATTTGTGATTATAAACATAATATTTCAGTTCAGTTTATATATTTAAATATTATTTATAAGAAAGAGAACGACAAAAAGCTTCTGTATTAATTAATATTCTTTAAATTAATTTAAATATTTTCTATTTTTAATTATTAAATAAAACAATGATTTTATTAGAAAGTAACATTTTTTTATCTTACACGTAAAAATCCTATTGCAAAGTATCAAAATAAATTATTTTATAAAGAATTAATCTAAAAAATAAATAAATAAATAAATAAATAAATAAAAGTTTACGATACTCACTTTTTACTAAAAAGAAGAAAGTCCATATCAGATCAGTTAAAAGTCTACAAATCTTCTACATATCAAGAATTTCCGAATCAATGTGTCTTTCATTCTCACTTTTAGTTTCATGCGATCTCGTTATTTGTGCCTAACCGTGTACTCTCGACGACGGACGCCGTGTGAAAGACTCAAGAGGCACTTCGAGGCGGCGACGACCGAACTATTGATAGTACTACCAACGTGGCCTTTGAGAGATTCGTCTTAGCCCCGCTTTCTTTTTCGAGCGAGTCTATTTGACTTTCAGTGTGGGCACGAGCGCGCGCGCCCACTCGCGTCCTCATCGCGCCGTAGGTTTTCCAGTTTAGCCTGGCAATTCCAATTAATTGAAGCTTGACGCAAAAAATCGCGCTCTATACCTTACTGACAGATGCATAATACCCGTGTCGCTATCGTTCCACTCGCGTCGATCCACTCGGATCGACCCAGTCGTGATGCAATGCAGCTAACGGCTAACGAGCTGCGAGAGACGTTTCTATAGAACTACGCTTCGTAATACCGAGGTAGGACAACAAGATCTCGTATTTCAAGAATAGGTCTACTAATTATGTTCGTGAGAGATTACTCTCTAACTTAGGGAAAAACGTGTATTACTTATTTCGTAACGTGCCTTTGAAGAAACTTTATTTGAAATTTTAGAAAGCTATTATTACGTTTTATGTATATGAGAGAGAATAGCTTGCTCTCTAAAAATAAAAATTGTGAATAAAAATAATCTTTTTTCAAGATTATATATAATTTTCGGTCAGAAGATTTGTAATGATGTAGAGTTTAATAATAATGAGCATGTAATATGCCGCCCCAATAAGAAAACAATTTCCTCCTTTAAATCATTGTCATTAAATACTCGTTAGCATCATTATTATTAAATTGATTTTCAATTTAAGATTGTGATATTACTAGGTATTCTTGTTCAACTTGTTGAAACTGTGTTTCATCAGCTGATTTCTTGAAGCGTTGGTAGCATAGACAAAACAAGAGATGCAAAGTATTAAATTTTTGATTTTTATTACAAAATTTCTTATTTATGTCGAACTTTTATCACTAAATGTTGCTTATATTAAGAAAAAAATATAAAGTTTTAATAAGACATAATTTAGACGATCGATACGCATTCAGCATCTACGTACAAAGAACGTTTACAAAATATTTTTTAAAACATATTTTTAAAATAAAATAAAAACGATTGTCATGACGCAGTGCGTTCGGCAATGTATATTGCACATTTTTGTAATATCGGAAGGATGTATGCACGATGTCTCAATATATATGGAAAATCGATTTTCTAAATTACCCGAATGCGGAAATTTATTGATAATGCCGATGAAGCATAAAATTGCCTTTGGTATGTTGCCCCACCGGTCGGGACGTAAATTACGTTCGATCTGACCAGTATGTCTGGCACATAATGATTAAACGTATTTAAGACTGCATGCAAAGATTAATAAGATGAAAATGTAAAATAAAAGAATATAATAATGCCTACAACGGCCGATACGATTTATCCACGTGTAAATTTATTATTACATAAATGTCATTGGCTAATTATTACAAAATTATCATAAAATAGACATTTCAATCTGTTATTGGATCCCCTTCATTTGCATAGACAGCAATAAGTATAAACCTATAATTATTCAAAACGTCTGCTTTATAATTTTGTAATAACAACTCGACAATATTTTTGTAATAATAAATCTACGTCCAGAGAGAAATTTAAACTGATGAAATCGTTTCGTCAACTTGGTTTCTTTTTTAAGTTAAAGTAAAAGTACCTTTAAGGAAAATGAAAATTTATTTGATATCAAGAAATGACGTTATTAGCTTTCTAAAAGTAAATAAATTATTTCTTTAAATAATTTGTTTAACCGTTGTCTAATTATTGTTTAACTTAAACAAATAATTTTTTTATTAAAAAAAATACTGACAGATATGTAAGAAATGATACAATTGTTTTAATTAAAAAAAAAATTTGTTTATTAAAAAAAAAATTTGCGTTACATATCCAAACTATTTCTTTAATTCTAATAGAAGGAACATCCAAAATTTTTCTTTAAATCATAGAAAACGGTTTCATTAACCGTGTAGCAATGCACAAATTTCTTTGATTCAAACAAACTTTTCTTGACTCGAAGAAACATTTCTCTGTGCGTAGAGTAAATTTCACGCGTTTGTTAGTTAAAATTGATAAAGAAAGGCGAAAGCCTCGCGTGAAATGTAAATATAAAAAATTAATTTTATCATACGCTAAAGTAATCGTTAATTAATATATTTATTAATAATGCATGACGTGGTATGCGCATTACTGTCAATTATTAATTAATGTCGATTATCCAGGATATAACTAACTAGCGTGTCAATCGGGTAGAAAATTAGATTAAAAATGGAAGGGATTCCATTGAGAAAGCAAAGGAGCTAATCACCATCGATAAACATTGGCAACAACAGAGGACTGGACGCGACAAGAGCGCACGTTGTTAAACCGCGAACTCAATCACGAAAATCCACGGACGGGCCCACCGAAACGAGTTGCGTACAGCGTTTCGGCGTAATTACGCACGCCGATATTGTATTCTTGGTCGCATTAGCAGCTGTGATTTTCGACAGGGAGTGTGCCCCGCGTACACAGGAGAATAGCGATCGATAGTTACAATATGGTCGCTACACACGTATACATGTACATCACGCGATACGCACGTTGGTTTAACACCGTGCAACTTCTCAATTAGTATCCCTCGTATTAAAGATGGAGTACAATTTATTTGCTCAGCGCGCTAAATTAATATTAACTACGGCCATCGCGATACCGTGAAACGAAATTGTCGCTGCGAATATCGTGTACCGGGAGCATTAAAATTACATGATAAATTCGGCGAAATGAGCATAGCTGCAATTTTGCAGACAATTAACAGCATTTTCTGGGGCAGCTTCATTTTATACTAGAAAGTGACTTCAAAGCGAATGAATGTCTGCTATACAGTATAAACATGAAGTGTATCCAAATGTAATTAGGAAGAGAAAATTGTTACACAAATTTCCAGGATATTTTCGCGAAATAAATATGCATTCAACGGAGTAGTAAAATAACATATTGATTTTTAGACGGTCGCTGTTACACCTGTGTATAAGAAATAATTTATTCTACGTATTTTTTAATAATTGCATCTAAAAGTAAATCTGTGAAAATAATGATAAAATGCTATCTAAATCTCGTTGAGTGAAAAATCTATCGAAAACTGCAAGTTCAATTTTTACTCTTTCAGGATGATATTTCATTCTATAAAATTAACAAAAAAATTAAAAGATATATATGTGTATATAGTGTAAAAAGACACCATATAAAAAATATAAAAAATACAATGGAATATAAAAAATATTTTAAAATACACCTGTATCATTCTTCAAAGTAACAAAGCTTTCAAAGTTTTTAATAAATATAAAAACTGTATGACATCAAATAAAAATTCAATAATATCAGATATCTAAATAACAAGAGTAATTATACGAAAACAATGATTTTGATGTACTGTCTGTTGCAAGAATTCTCGTGTTGCAGAAAAATAATACATCGTCTTTAATATTACATGCAAAATGTATATAGAACATTTCCATTAGAATGAAAAGGCATTGTCTCATATATTTCGTTTGAGACGTTTTAATATTACAGCAATCAGCAGAAAGGCGCACCAAGACGCGATGAGTCGCTTGTTTACCGATAGTTCGACAGGAAGTTGAAGTAGCGCATACTTTAGCGGGGCAAAGGCATCGCGAGAGCTTCTACAGATGTGTCGATAGATCCGCGTGTTCATAACCGCGAGTGAGCCTACAAACGAGCGAGAGCGAGCGAGCTTCCTCGTTGCCGCACGAGAGACGACGATCCGGAGCTACGGCCCTGGAAAATTGCTCTGCTTCGGTCGAGAGAAAGATAGAAGGAGAGAGAGAGAGAGAGAGAGAGAGAGAGAGAAAGAGAGAGACGTAAGGGTGGTTACACCGTGTGCCGCTGCCGGTGTCTATTAATGTCGCGGGCCTATTTCCGGATATATCTCGTGGTTGCCGTGCGAAAATTTACCTCCCTCTTGCGCGAAACGGAAATCGATCGATACTGCGCTCGCGATGCGCGGTCGAACGGGGTGAGATAAAGCGCGAGCGCGAGCGAGTGCCGCGTCGCTCGATTCCGTAATGAAAAAGAAGAAACAAGGGACGAGTGCCAAAGGAGAGCGTAGACACTCTCGCAGGAGGCCATTTGGACAAGACTGCTATTTCCGTGACGCATTCCGGGCCGAAAGTCAGCGACTGTGCGTCTTAATTCTCAATGTTAGTAATTGCTGTGCAGCAAACATTAATTACTTAATCTGATATCATTTACAAATTAAACATCTTGTCGCACGTTTAAAATTAAAAATATTATTTTTATTTTAAAAATTTCCTTAAGTAATACTTCGAACATGTATAATAATATCTGCAAAATAAATAAAATTTGGAAATTTGTTTAATATTAACACTTCAAATAAACTATATACATATGAAAGTTATGTGAATGAGATTATTTAATCTGAAATTTTTTATTTAAATAAAAAAATTCAGGTTTTTCTTCATCATTTCATTATTAATTATATTCTCATTAGAGCGCATGTCTACTTCTTATTGAAATAATTTTTTTATCCAGAGAGAAAATCGCCGCCAAATTCTTTGTACTACTTTCAAACGCAATATGAAACAATCAGTAATTTTTTCATAATTTTCTGAATATTTTAAGAAACGTCCTATACATCCTTAAATACGTTATTCATTTCCTTGTTGTGTTACGCACTGCATAAATAATAAAAATGTAGACCAACAACTATATACAATATCCGAATTATATATTAAAGATATTAAAAGCTCTATTTTTCATATAAAATGTTTATTTTTATATTATATGTTTATTGTCATATTAAATTATAAAAAGAAAGTACATTTTTCTTCATTAAAGATACTATTTTAAAAACGTTATAATAAAACACACATCTTTATTCTGTAAAATGTAAAATTTGCCTAATGTGTTAGAAAAAAAAAATTCTTTTATTTATGGCTTTCAGTCGTCTTGTTATTTCCAACTTCAGTTTTATTGATATTTATTTGAGCTTTCACACATTTCATTTCGTTTATTACATACATTTCATTTCGTGGATTAATTTTGCGGTGATACGGAGATGCTATATGTACATAAATGTAGCATTTTATGCGTATCAATTGGGAGCATATTTTACAAACGAGACTCATGTGAACACATTACATAATCTATCCTATCGATATGCAATCGATAAAAGACGCGATTTCCGGTAACGTATAGCACTGGATAAATGCTCCTGCTCGGAGAGCTCAAGATACATAAACGTGCGCACGGTATATCGGATAAACGAACAAATTGCTCGATTGCAAGTCGCGGCACGGCCGGCCGATCGATGCCGTTGTGGAGATTTTGCAGTTACAGGATGCACCGCGAGCAAGATATCAATTTTATCTCACCGCAATCCGCGAGTATGTATTGTGAAACGTAATATTGCGTCAGATAATCAAAAGACATTCCTGAGATAGCGTCATACGGTACGGGCATATTTATGAGAATTGTTTGTGACAAATTTCAGTTATTTGTTATGGTTTACATCTTGCAATGTATATATGTATATATATGTACATATATATGAGTTGTAACATGTATCAGGAAGACATTCTGAATTCAGTCGACTAGCGCAATTTAACTTTGCGGGCACTATGAATTTTGATTGGAGTTCTCCGCCGCACATGTGTGCGTGTGTTTTCTATTGAAAATTATATTATCTTTTCTCCATTTGATAAGCAATTAAATGCATAGAAAATACCTACTTCGAAGGAGATAACGTTCTCACATGGGGACAGGCGGCGAAGTAACGGAAGATGATTGCACAGAAAAAAAATCAAACCGAGTTCGACTGCGAGTTCTTCATCCAAGCGAGCGCAAAGGGCAAGAAATACATGACGTAAAACTATGAGGAAAACAACGGAGATAATTTTTTTATCATCGCAAAAGGGAGCGTTGTTGCGTAGACGAGAATGCATAAGGTAACGCAGGAAAAGGAAGAAGAGAGGATCGGTGATATACATATTTTTAAGTGATCGCAGCTGCGGTTTGCGCCAAGATTAGATAACACGTTGCTGCGTCTCGTGTCCCGACAAAATCTCGTGTGCATCCTGCTCCAATGAACATACATCTCCTGCGCGAGAACAACGCTTTTCTACGTAGGGACGAGATCCGACATAGGGGTAAACTGTAATCTTAGATACCAGTTTATCGGTAAGCTATAAGGACTGTTTTTAAAGACCGATAGATCAGCAAATAAATTCAGTTGCATTACCTTCAGCAATCTCTATTTCATTAAAAAAGAAAAAAAATTGTTTAATAATCTACTTCTGTCAATCGCAATATTTGTGTGAAATAAATATTTACATAAAAACTTTTTTTATCTTATTTTATTAGGCGCCATTGAATAATTAAGTTAAAATCTATTAAAGCTTTAAACATTATGATAAAAACTTAGAGATATCGTTGCAAGAATTAAGTTTTTAATTAACTCGCTGATATTCGAAATGCTCCAACAGCGTCAAGCAACATCTCACGAAAATTCTTGTAAAAAAAATCGAGGATCCCATGCAGATAAATTCAATATGCATTATCTTCAGCAGTTCCTATTCGATTTTTAAAAAATGATTACCTATCAATGCAATGGAAAAAAAAAAAATATATATATATATAGAAAAAATGCGGTGAAGGTCCAGTAAAGAAGAAGATACGCAATCGATGCAAACCAGTGAAACAAATTCCGGGCACGTCTTATAGCTGAATAAATTGCATGCACTGACCATCGAAAGCGGGAGGTGAAGGGAAGAAATCAGACGAGGGAACGTGTACGACGATGCCGAGAGATCATCTCCCGGTCGTCGTTAACCACGTGCTGCCTGGCATCCATCTCTCTGATCAACGGGGAACGAGAGGGCCGTACAACAGTCCTCCCCACGTGGCGCGCAGATGTGCTCCTGATGGGTCACGGTATTACCGGTTGTGCGAATGTATGCCTTTCATGCGCACGCGAGCGTGCATATTAATCCTTAAAGCCTATAAAGCTTTTTTGTCTACAGTGAGTCTGGTTAAATCAAGAGAATATGATGAGATGCGGACAAGTGGATAACACTTCTTCATATTACTTATTCAAACGATTTGTCACATATTTTTGTGGAAATTTTGTTTATTATTACGACGCGCAGAGTTCTTTATAGAACAAAGTATATATTTTAATATGTTAAAAAAACAAATATTAAATACATTAAAAATACTTTTTTTTTAAGATTGACTCTTTTCGTGAATATATATGATGCAGCAATTATACACAACGAACAACATGATTCGTTTGAAGAAATCGCGATCGACGTCGGTTTAAGAGCTGTTAATCCAGAGATGAATGGGTGACGAAATGGAACGCGACGGGGTGAAGTCGAGTCAAGTCGCGGTATCTCAGAGATTCGAAAATCACGAGGGAAGGTAGATCATCGTCTACAACGCGTCTTGAACCGTTTATTTCTAACGTGATATGTGTGAGACGTTGAAAATACTTCGAAATAAATATCCTGACATAGCAGAATGTCAATATATTCGCAATATTTATATTTCTTTGACTTTTTGAAATACAATACATTTTATTTCAAACACGATGGAGACACATAAATTCAATAAATCCAACACAACCTGTAGTTATTTGCCTCATTGTATTATTTTTGTTCATCTCTTTAAAAAAAATTGCAATTTTTGCCAAAGTGTTTGCTCGTGATATGTTTGTTTAAATTATCTCCAATTTATAAGAAAAACCGTCAACTGAATATTAAGAATGTATAGGAGATTTCTCAAAACATTTAAGAAAATTATGGAAAAATTACAGATTGTTTTACATTGCATTTGAAAGTAGTAGAAAAAATTTGACAGCGATTTTCTATCTGAATAAAATATTATTTCAATAAGAAGTGGGCATGTGTTCTAATGAAAATACAATTAATAATAAAATAATGAAAAAAATCTGAATTTTTTATTTAAGTACTTTAAATATTCAAGATGATTTATGTAAAGTTTCATTGCAATGCAAAAATCAGTTCTGTAAAATAAACAAAATTTATTTATTTTTTTACAAAATAACTAAATTATAATACAATCACAATAAATCATCCCAAATACTTAAAGTACTTACATAAAAAAAATGAGAATTTTCTTAATGTTGTCAAAAGATAATTTAATTTTTAATAACAAATAGAATAAATAAATGATAAAAACATGCTATTAAATAAAAATATAATCTTATTTACACAACTTTTTCACATGTATACATATCCAAATTTTATTTACTTTGCAGAGACTGTATGTGTGATCTTTAAAAGGAATTAAAACAAAAAAGATATTATAAATATACGTTATTATATTTTTATATTTAAAATACTAAACGAAAAAAAAATTTTTTTTGTTTAAATTGCACTTTGTTTCAGTTACAGTTACATTATGTTTACCAACTTGTAAGAAACGCGATATCAACTTGAAAATGAAGATTATGAGAGCGAAACACACATAATGTATAATAATTCTGTTACATCTACGATCATGTCATATGATATGTAATAGCGAGTCTTTTGATGGAGTATTAATGTAGGAAGTTACTATCTCGTATTATCAAGAAGAAGAAAAAGCCGATCGGTATGACACCTTATACGCTATTCGTCCTCTCTCATTGTATACGCCTTTGATACTTTCGAAGTATATTTTGTGTCATTCGCGGTCGACGATGTCATCCGTACGGGGCAATGACTTGCAGCGTGCGCGTTTCTTTGAAGTGTTTGCCTATATTTTATTTATTCCCCATCCCGCGTACCCCCTACGTCCTAAGTCACACGTCTCGACCGAATTTTCGTTCTTTGTCGCCTCATCCGCGCACTGGGAATACAAAAAGATCCCTCGGGTGATGCTTCTTATCTGAATAAGGTCTTTGCAATCTTCGGCGGGGATACAATCGAGAAATACTTCGTTAAAAATGACGTAATTAAATACACGCTGCCGTCACGTCGATATTTTATTATCCGCGTTTAACTCGTCTATCAATTTGTTTCAACAAAGCTGTAAGTCTATCTCTCCGCCTTTGATACAGTCTATCAAGTAAGATTTACATTTGCATTTCTGATCTAGGCGATGTTGATGCGTGTCTTCCGTATGCGTAATGTACATCTCTGGGATATCATTAACTCTGATTATCCATATGGAATCGACCAATTGACGTCTGACCTACAATCTCGTAATTCACTCAATGCGTTTCAGCTTAATTTAATCTGTAATCGATGATGTAGAAGAAATTAATGCAATTGGATGATGAAAGTCTCTCAGACCGTATTTCTTCTTTTAAATTACAATAATCCTCTAAAAAAATTTAATATACTAATTACTTTTTTATTAATTACATGCTTGATTATTTAATAACATAAAAAAAATTATTACGTTGAAATTACCCAGTCGACACAATTTGTAACTGCTTGAAAACAATATCTTTATACAACAAATATTTTGTGATATTTATCCATATGGAATTACTTGTATCTCTTGCTTCCTTTTATGTAATATAAACGTGCAAATGCTGCATATTATTCACGTAACAAATATGCGTTGCTTCAATATACAGAATTTAAACTGGAACTTGAAACTATATAGTCGTTATACAAAAAAGTAAATAATTATAATAAGAGGTGATATAAATATACCATCGTTACTCTTGAAAAAGGGTGAAATTATAATATAACTGCAACATTGATGAAACTTTCACGTTGTATAAAACGAGATACTGAAGCTTGTAGCTATTATTTAGCAAACACATAACTGTGTCGACTAGGGTAACGTCTTTATTTAGGGTAACTATTTATCCATTTCGCGTATAAATAAAAGGTAAAGTTGAAATTTTACAAAGTCAAAGAAACTTTGTGCATCTCGCGTTAAAATTGAAGTTTTACTTCCACAAGTTCAATCAACGTCCACAGGACAAGATCTCTCTCTAATTTTTTATATACCTTTCAAATAACTTATCAATATAAAAATTATCTTCTGAAGAAGTTGAAAGATATTAAATTATTCACACAAAGGAGCTGCGTAAAATTATTTCATGGAAAAATCATCCCCTTGGCTGGGGAGATATTTTTTTAAAAATAGGTAGTTGAGAGAGAGAGAGAGAAAAGCGGAGAAAGAAAAAGGGCAGGCAGCATGAATCGTCGAAGCATGAATCGTCGAGTAAAGAACGAATAAAAGATTGCCAGCTGACTCGCGTCTGTCGCGTCTGAAATCACCGCCTCGCCGACGAAGAAATTATTGGCCACACGGCCGATAAAATTGAGCCGCTCTTTTCCCCCTTTGCTTCATTCACGCTCGAGTGCGTCGATCCACGGCGAGGACCGGATATCGACCCTTGATTCTCGTTCCGGACATCTTTCAACGACTTCTGTACAACTTGCGAATCTCAACTGCGAGTATATTAGACTGCACTTAATATTTAATGCATAAAATGTAATAGAGAGGAAAATTCATCCATGTAATAACTGTCATTGAAAGAGTTTCGATTTGCTGACGTTCAAACTATCAGCTTTACCATTGTAAAGTCTAATTTGAAAGTCTAGAAACTCAAATTTATCTCTTCTACACTCAGCAGAGTTGAATTTTGATAAGTTCAGAATTTGTCATATAGAAAATGTGCACAAATCTCTTCATTTATTATAAATAATCTGACAGCCAGCTGAACTAAATAAATTATTCTACATAAACCCGACGGCTGATAAAATATTTCATAGCATTTAAAATAAAAACTCGATAAAGTTATAACAATTTTCCTTTTTTTTTTACACAAAGCATATAAACACGAAGGATATAAGTTCAATGTACGTACACGTTTATTCGATTTATCTATGCACTTTTCATCTGTTAATGCTAATATGATAGCATGAGTTCAATGTATCAAAGTGTTAATTAATTCATTGCAAAATAATTGACATTTTAATTTATTAGTTAGATCAAAAGAATTTTTGTAAAAATAGGTAAATTTTATTTCGAACTACTTCGAGTTGTTGTGAAAACTTTACAGGCACTTCTATATCGCAACAACAACCACTCTTCTTAAATGAGATGTACTTCGTCTCGAATCAACGTCTAAAAGCGTCGATACTAGGTCATCGTGGCACGGTTCGATGAACGTAAGGCCGGTTTCTTAAGCTCATGAAGAGCGCCTAAGCGCACTGAATACCGATGAGTCCTTCGCATTGTCAAGCAACGTTCCAGTTCCGCTTACACATTTTTCATCCGTATACGACAGAAAAAAAGAGGGAGAGAGAGAGAAAGGAAACGAGAAAAACGTCTCACGTGCCACACGTCTTATGTATGTCGATCCATTCGGTCAATAAATGAAGCGTTCGATCCAAGAGAAATTGATAATTAACCAACTAGCTTCAGATACAATTTCACATTTAGTATTTAGGTGTTTTTACACTCAAAAAAAAATCGTACCAGCAACTATAAATTTATGAACAAATTAGCAACAAAGTTGTAGAAAAAACAGTAAATTATATAAACTAAGAAAGTACAATAGTATTAATCATTTGTAGTAAAATTATTGGATAAACTGTAGCAAAATAGTAATATAAACGCAAGACACGGAAAAATTGAATCGATTAAGATCTGAAGAAATTTCGCCTTCCTCCTATCACCCATTAAGCTCTGCACTGCTGTTTCACTACTATTACAACAGTTATTCTGGTTGTATACCTAATCCGCCGTACGTAAACTGTAAGTATGAATAGTCATAACTTATTTGTAGTAAAATCTACATAACTACGTGATTATAATTGAAGTGTTACCTCACTATAAACTAATAGTTACACAAATAGTGTGGTAAAACTGTGTTTTACAGTTATTGTAACTAAAACTTTAGTTACAATAACTATAAAAAAATAATAGTTTATTAAAACTTGTATAGTTGTCCCTACCATTAATTTTTCTCTTAGTGTACTGCCATATTAAACAAAACTTATTTTATTTTGTAAGTATTAGCACGGAACAGTCGCAGGATGATGTTTGAGATGTTTTCAAGGAGAGTGGACTGAGTGAGTAATTTGCAAAACAACATAGTTCAAAGCGCAAGGACAAAAAGCAAATTCATAAATAAGAAGTTCTTAAATAAAGGATCTCCGCCAAGGCGCAGAAATACGGATTCATAAATTATGGACTTAAGGTCCTCCTCTACCAACAAGTCACTCGGGGGATTAACTTTAAGTGAATTCGCCTTTTCTCGACCATATTAAAGATACAGATAAAATCTAAAAAGGGACAGCGCGCGGATTACTTTATTCAACTGCCGGTGCAACCAAGCCTCCGTTCTGCTCTTAATCCAAAACGCATCGCAAACACCGTACCGCAGGAACTGCACGCTATGTTTCAATGCTACGTCATTAACAGTTGGAAAGTCGTCCCATCGCTCTGCGCCTCTTTTGTCCGCCACCGTGATTAAACTTCGTCCCAGCGTTACTTTTACGCTGCCGTTCTCGTTACGCTCTCGCTCTCGATTGTCGCGTGCATGCGCGGCGCTGCTGGGTGGTTCGCAAATTCCGGCCTTACGCTCGCCCGATTACAATCAAGAATATTCGCGCGAAAGGATTAAGTTATTCAGGAACTAACAACCCGCAACAAAACGCGAATGCCTCCTTCTTACTTGCCGTTGTACGCAATTATCTCGTAAGAAAATATTTTATAAATCTAATAATGCGATCGCAACTACACGTGCTTTGAAAAATTTTCATTTTGATCGTGTATTTATTTTTCACGCGGAGGGGAGTTGCCAGCTGCATACCACTTAAGCTACTTTTTATTAGATATATTTCGCATTCGGTGCTATTTCGGATACAAATCAAAGATTTGAAATTGTAGCTCAATATTTCAATCATCTATTATTGCATGTTAAACTTTTCCGTAATACCGAATTAATTTGCTGTAAACTTTTCTGTAACATGCTGCGAAAGATGTGATTTAGAAAACCGGTCGTCTAAAGTGTACCTATGGTCTCTTGAATCGTATCATCTTCGAAAATATCGAATTTACAAATTAAAGTAATTAAAAATATAAGGAACTTGAACTAATACTTATTTTATTAATAATTTATCGAAAAAGCAATCAAATATTCAAAAATTAATAAACAATATTAACAAAAAAGTAAAAACACCGAAAACTGACTTGAATTAAATTTTGTCGTAGTGTTATTCACAGTAGCAAATATTAGTTTTAGTATTGATAATTAATATATTATAACAATTTCAATTATGTGTATACAGCAAATGTAAAATATTATACAACAAGCCTTCTTTTAACAATTATAACAATTCAAAATAAAATTGCACAATTACATTATTTTCAGCTGTAGAAGTTGATGAAAAATTTACAAGATATACCTGATTTTCCAAAGTGCTAATAACATGCAGCACAGAACGAAATAAAACTTGTCACATTTTTGTCTCATTTACTTATTTCTTATTTACTTTTTATTTTTATAACTAAATGTTGCTTATATGAAGCAAAAACGTAAAATATTGAATAAGTACGCACTCAGCAACTTTTCCCTACAATTTTAAACTTCCAAAGCGATAATTGTACCGTATATTTATATTGTTCTTATATAAAAAGAAAAGAAAGCTAAAATAAAAGGGAATTTATTTAAAACTAGTCGATTAATATTTTTAAACTGATACGAGGAAATCGAGATGGTATACGATATCAATCCCCGGGGGCACTTAACAGCAATTTGATAGCATCCCTCCCCCTCCCTCACGACGGAACCTGTGATCATTTCGCGTCCAATTATTTCGCGGAGGCAACGCACGCCGCGCCTCGTTCGTTACGGTCTAAAATCGGGGAAACAGCGAATAAGTGGCGCAACGTGACGAGAGAGCGAGAGAGAAACGGTATATACATGAGGCAATCTCTCCCCCTCATAATTCCAATCATTCGCCAGATTTATTCTCTCCGCGATGAGTGTGTTCAATGCACACCCGACAACGCGCCGCGTTTTGCTTACAGAGTGATCCCACGGTCATCACAGTAAATATTCGGGTCGAGTTTCTTATTCCTCAAATTCAATTACTATTTTTGTTCCGTAGAGATCGTATTAATGGAGCATGTTTTATATCGCTTATTTGTCACAGCAAAATTATTATTTTTAAACTGCCTGCAAAAATAAAGAGAATTCTGATGAGACTGAACTGGCAATGTACTGAGCGAAGAGTTAACCCCCTTAAACACAGTCTGAAAAATTCCATATGAAATTTCGATCGCTTGTCGCGTGAAAACGAAATGAGAAAGAAAGTTCTTAGGGAGGGGAAAAAAGTTGGAAATTTCCACTATCGATTATAACAATGGCGAGCTTCGGAGCTCAACTAGAATTCAAATAGCGCGGAAGTAAAGCTGACATCATATTTTCTTTGTTACATAATTAATTATAATTTAAAAGCAATGACAGTGACATAATTTTTTCTTAAAACTTAAAAGAATCACTCTTTAGTTAAAAAAAAAATTATTATAAAATCCTTAAAAAGTTTTCGTTCCGGAGATAAGATTTAATTTAGAAAATGAATCTTTTTACAAATCTTTATTTTCGCTTAATAATTTTTTCTTAATAACTTCACAATAGTTTATTTTTCGACAATGAAGTTTGTACAATCACATTTCTGAGACACTGAACGCTCATTAAAAAAAAAAATCTGTTAAAAATTTACTGATTGGTACCAACGGGTGCAATGGTCTCCCAGACTTCTATGCTGTGTTTAAGGGTTAATGATATTTTCATTCCTTTATAATCAGTACACTAAATCGTTACACCATTAAAATCGCATTTAAATATTACAAAAATTATGAAATTTGAATGATTAAAAACATTCAAACTGGGAAAACTTTTTTTTTTAATATATATTTTTCTTACAAATATGAGCGATATGTGACTATTTTTATATAATATTAATTACATGAAGCTTCATTAAAGTAAGGATTAAATGTAGGAACATGTTCCAAGTTTAAATTTAATGCAGGCCACAGCCGGCTCACGTTACCCGAATGTAAGGGTTAAATCTGAAACGAGAATCCTTATAACATCTTTAATCATGAGATGTTATACAGCTCACCACCACCCTTTAGCTTTCCAACATTAAGCATCTCGTTAATTAGAAATTGAAATCCCAATTCCCTGTCGAGATAAAGTCATCTCGGAGGTAAGTAAGCGATCGAGTTTCGTTGTACTACTCGTATCACGTTTCTAACAATAAGAGTGAAATTGCGGGGAACCCCTCAATTTCACACGCTCGTGACTGGAGGGAAAAAAAAAAGGTTTCAATCTTTCCTAGTACCTTTCCATAAAGATTTTCGTCTCGGATACGGACAAAGGAATCTCCGCTCTTAAATGTCTTCGTGCGTTAACCGCGAATCATCCTGCATAACAGCCGCGCTATACCACGTCTCTGTCGCGTCCGCCTCGCCGTCTTTGTCATGGGGTCGCGCTTTGCCCGACGACGAGATCGCCCACATAAAAGAGAGAGAGACTCTCGATAATTCAACGGAACAGGGCGAAAAAATCAATAGTACAACCACCCCGATGGTGGCGCGCGGACGTTGCCAGGAGGGACTGTGCGAGGGAACCGGGGGCGGCGAGGAGGCGGGAGGGGCCGGAGGGGCGGCAAGAGTCCGGGGGCCCCCTAACTCACCCGGGGACGCGTGTGCATATACGCGAGCGCTACGCTTTCTATCGCATATACTTAATGAACACACGGCGGCAGCGTATTTGCGCGCACACGGCGACTGACACCCGGCCTGCCTGGCCGTCCGCCCGCTTGCTTGCCGACCGACCGACCGACCGACCGACCGGCCGGCGAACAGCCGACTCGTCATTTATTTTCTTTTGCTGTTCCCTCTTTCTCTCAGGAGAGCGCAATAACCTTTCAGCCTCTGCTCTCACTTCGGAAGAACAGCGGCCGCTCTTCAGAGAAAGAAAGAAAGAGAGAGACACCTCCGCGCGTCTCCCCGTGGTGCACCAAGGTGCGAGGGCGGAACTAAATTTCCCCGACTATCGTTTAGTTTAGTTTAGTTATTCTACTCGTATGCGCACGATGGTTGGGGAAAATTATCAGATAGGATTTAATGGATGCCATCGTAATGGTTCATACCGCGTGTTTGTATACGTTGCGACTAAAAGATGCAATCTTCTCTCTAAAGTGCTGCTGCCCGAGATGAATACTGTGCGGTTGCATATGGTGTTAGCAGCGTTAGTTTAGTCACCAAATAGAAATGCACATTGTTGCAGAGAGTTGTTTATTGTAGTACTCAAACTTGCGCAGCACTCGAACTAATATGATAAACAAAGCCAGACCAGGCAAAGTGACGTCTTTGATTGTGCGCAACTGGGTCATCGCGATATATGTTCCTTGGAGTACGAATATATCGCCGTTCACACTCGACACACACACACACACACACACACACACACACACACACACACACACACACACACACACACACACACACACACACACACACACACAATTCAAGATTAATGCGATTAATGCAATTAGTTTGCTTGCGATAATAATATGTTGGAGCACGTGTGTTAGGATTCAATTTAGTTTCAATGCTCGCTTCTATGTGTATTAATTAGAAAATTCAATTGCATAATTTCTCTTATGTTCGTTATTAATATACACTGAGAGAAAAATATTTTTAAATGAAAAATATACGTTTTCTTAAAATCATGTATTTTGATGCTAGACATTTGTTTGTTCTATTTAAGTAAAAATATTTACTTTCAATTAAATTGACATATTTCCTTAAGTATATAATTTTGCATTTTTTACATTTAAATAATTTTACAAGTAAGCCAATAATATTATTAAACTTAATTGAATTATTTTCTTAGATTAAAAGATCTGGGCAAATATTTTTTAAAACTGCAAGAAAGAATTACTTGATTAAAAATTATTTTTCCATTTTATTTGCATAAATATTTCAATTAAAAACTTTTTAACCTGACTGCAAATAAATAAGCTATTGAGATCCGAGTAAATACTTTTTTTTGTGTTGAATAAAATTTTCTTGATTTTTTCAAAATTTTGTTCTCTTACAATAGTGTAGATATTAAAATGTAATATAATACACACACACACACACACACACACACATAAAGAAAATAATATAAACAAATTTTTCGTGAAGTAATGGACCACGTGACAATGCCGTGGGGTATTTGTCAAATTGGGTCATTAACCACTTTGAAGTTGTACAGCACCGAAATAAGATCACAAGGCTTTCAACGTCGTTTAAGATGGGAGGCAAACGATCCGAAAAGGGATACCCTTTTCAGATAACGTCGTAGATCTTCGCTTTCTTTCATTCCTTTATAATGTAGCAAATGGTGTTACGTAAAATAAATGTACGTAACAAAATTTCTCTCAGAGCTAGTCTTTTGGAAAGAAACATAAATATTTAATTTATATTTTTACATTTCTAAAACGAGTATTATATATATAAGATATTTCATCAAAATCATTTGGAATCGGGAACTACCGCATTTATACGACTGAATAAGAGAAATAAGAAATCAATTATCTTTTCGATATTAACTACCGTTACTAATAACTACAATTATTTAAATAATACGAAAGTCTCTAAATATGAACTCCGAGAAATAAAGAATTATGAAAAACAGTAGAATTATCAAAATTTATGCTCATTAATTACTGGAAAAGATTTAGGCATTAAAATCGGCACGACATATCGCGTGGCGACGTCCGTTTCGAGTCATGGCGTTGTTTAAAGTATTAAAAAAAAAAACGGTAGACAAAATGGAATTACTGGTTTAACGAGTTAATACTATATTCATGTTGATCGTGAAATAGAAGCCTTAGGCGTTTAGTTGGGCTCCTGACGTGACTGTATGCACGATTTCCACGTCGACGCTGATCAAATGTGTTAGCATTAGCGCTGAATCATTAACGAGGGAACGGACCGGCGCATATAGTTATACAGATATCATGGCGCCACGGGTTCGCCGGGAAACCAGATAGAATCATTCCCCACTTCTAGGGTTGCGGAATTGACCAGGATGAAGCACCCCCTGTAGTATACGCTTTTCATGTGTATATTCGAATATATTCAAACGCGACGCCTACATTGTTGAAGCCCCCTGCTTTAAAATCAATAATCAAGTCTCAATAGCTATCTTCTTTAATTTTTGTCGTCAAGTACTTTCTTCTAATTTCAAAGCATTCATTACTCTATTTACATATGCAAAAACGTTCCTATTATAATAATTCGTTACATTATTCTAGTAAAGTGTTGTGTCAGTTATTTTTATTTTTCGTGAAAAATAAATTATTATTCGCGAAAAGATAAATCTTTAACCCAAAAATTTATCCTATATAATTAATAAATTATTTAATCGTAGTAATTTCCCTTTATTTATGCACAGCAACTTATATTACTGTTCATAATAATTTCAATCAAAAATAATTCTTTCAATTTTAAGAAATTTTTTATCGTGTCTGGTCTATTAATTTTATTGGGATAACTCCGATATTTATGCCGTGCGGGAATTTACACCGCAAAAATTAGAAAAAAATAGAAGGAGTGAAGGTAACTTGCTTACAACCTCTATTACATGCCTTTATGTTATATTAGTATTGTGTTGTAATCTTTTACTTTTGATATTAACGAGACCATTGTGAGTTGAGTCAATTTGTCAATGTCATGAGTGGCACAGCGATGTATTATAATTTACATAAAATGATTATTCTCTCTCTCTCTTTCTCTTTGTAGGAAGTGTAAAAGATTTATTGATTATTTCATGGTACATAAGTGTAGAAAGATAGTAAAAGATAGAATACACGAAAATACAAGTGCTTAGCTCTTGTATTCGATCTTTGTCCAATTTGCCTGTCTTTCTCATGAGTGGCCATAAATCCCATCACTTTTGATATACGGCAAAAGTGTAAGAATTTTTTAAAGTTTTTTTCCAAATATAAAAAAAAGTAAGCGTTTCTAATTTTTGTATAATAGTAGACAGTATGAAGTTGTTATTAGTATAATTAATTTTCCTTAAATATAATAAATAATACTTGATAAATTAAGTTTTCGATCGGTGCGGCGTATATACCGCAGAGTTACCCTAACAACTTTAAAACTGTCACTTTAAGCAAGCGATACCTTTCACTTGGCCAAAATTTACCAAAAGGCCTACTCTTTCCCCTTTCCAAATTCTCCGTTGTGTAATAAGAAATAACTTCGTTCCTCGGGAAAGGAGAGTACAGCGGTGTACTTATGTGACTACAGTTTCCTCGTGAGAATCTTCGTTGGCGTCACTGCGTCTCAACGAGGAACATAAGAAAATAAAGAACAACATCCATTCAAGCAGGAGCGGTAAAAGTGTTGGGGCAAGCGCGTCGGAGCGATCTGGCTCCGTCTTCCGGGGTGCAGAAACTGCGGACTTTTGACGGAGCCTGAACTCGTAGAAGAGAATCGTCAAAAATCTTAATCCCGCATACCGCACGTCGTGCCGTTGTTTAGCAGCAAATCGTAATTTTCCACGATTTTAAACGACGAGAAATCCAAAAGAGAAAACTTTGCGTGACAACTTTACGTTCGCGTAATTATTTTATTTTTCATACAATAAAACAAGAGGATCGCGATTTCCGCTACGGCAAAAAAATTACGCACAAAAGGAAAGAAGTTTAATTCAACAAAGTTAACTCAAAACAATTGTTATGTATTCAACGGATGATTTTATGACGCTGTGTGACAATTTGCAGCAGCTTCTATTAGCTTCAGATTCTATTAGCACGTGTATATTAAGGCTCTGATTACGAATATGTAATGTAACGCTTCTAGATAAAATAATCAGTCAATTTGTACCGCATACAGCGATGCAAATCCACTAATTTTTCAAATTTTAATACAATAAGAGCAACGTGACAAACATATAATTAATTATTTCGCATAGATAAAACAAATTGGAGAAAAATAAAAATAAATATCAGAGAAAGAGGGAGAAACTTTAACGACAAAAATCTATACAACGATATTCGTGATTTATTTTCCAAAATATTGTTTTTTTTTCTTTCATGTAGAAAAGTTTCTCCCTTTTTTTTTATGAACGTATTAAAGTTTAATCGATATACCCTTCACGAAAATAAAAGGGCAAACATCCTACGTCTTTCACCTTGAAAGTCACACGACAATATTGGTTGCTTCAATCGCAGGATATTAATAGAACCCAGTGGGACTATCAGGATTGAAGCGACAGCGTACTAATAACGCAGCCCGGCGGGATATCTATTATCTCGTTATAGTCAGCATCAAGACTTATCAGAGGAAGCTGGAACGCGCGCGCGCGCGCGCACAGGATACCCCTTTCTTCCTCCGATAAAAGTTTCCGTGTAAAATTGCGACACGTAAATGGCACGCGGAATTCCCCGTGTTGCGAAAGGGATATAACTCGTCCACATGAGACGGCCTTAATCGCAGCGCGGACGAGCAACGCTATCGCGAGAGATACCGAGGCCGGCATTCCCGGAATTACGTACGCGTTCAGATCAAGGGCTTTCAACGTGGGGGCCTGCGGTCCCTCGGGGAGCTAAACGTTTTAAGGAGTTATTTCCTAAGTGGGCCACTCAACTCCCCCAATTAATAGCTGCAGCGTGAATCGTGGACGGGTAAAAATGAAAATATTTATGATACACGATAGGATCTCTTTCTCAACGCAGCGCAACTCTGATTAAGCGCATAAGAGAGTACCGCAATAAAACATGATAGTCACGCAAAATAATTATGTGGCCAGTTATGTGGATAGTGAATTAGAAATATAAAGTGAGAGAAACGAAAAAAAATAAATGAAATTCAGAATAGGAGTGCGAGAAAGGAAATTGAGGGAAGCGTTGTTCTAAGGCAGTGTGCAGATTTTCCGCAATAGCGGGTTTCGGATACCGTACCGTAAACCTCAATGCACCGCCGCGGCGCGATGCGACGCGGCGACGTCAAGACATCGCGTGTACGGTGAACAATAACGCGGGCCAAGATAAAAATCGCCACGACAATTCACAGTCGGATAGAACTGTAATGTGATTTATTGTAATTTAACGCATTCATATGAAATACACGGCGCGGCGGCGTACACGATATGCGGTAACCGCAAATTTGCGCATTCCCGTCGGAGACACGTGACGAAAGCGCAAGTGAAAAGACGCGACGCGACGCGACGCGAGGAGGAGGCATTTCATTTTCCGTCGTTGGGCATAAATAAAACGTCGCTTCCATAAAACGTCGGGTTTATAAGGCGGCCATTCACGCGTCAGCGAGCAGCTGTTTTTGGTATATTTCATTTCGAACGTCACTCCCTACGAGGACATGCACATTTATCATACAATTACACGGTTGAAGAGGTTTAATTTCAATTTTAGCTAAAAATAATCTATTAGTAATTAAATTAAAAATGATGAAACGCTGATGTTTCCGCGTATTTATATAAAAATATTGCTGGAAATTAAAATTTTAAATTACAACCTTGGAAATGCATCTGTTTTCAAATGTGTACAATTTATAAGATAAGCGCTTAAAATGTATAAAAAGAATTTTCATGTCTAATTAAAAATATTCCATTGCTGTAGAAATTCGAATACATCCTCGTTCAAACGTTCTGTATAAATAATGTAACGTTCTATAAATGGACAAAAATATTATTCTCGTATTTAAAAAAAAAAATTCAATTCTTAGCGTTTCCTTCTTTTAAATAACGGTTATCTTCAAAGAAGATTTTCATTTCAATAGTCCTAAAATATCCTGATCACTTTACTCAAGATTTTTTTGTATGTACACACAGAAACGTACTGTAAATTGCTTGAATTAATATTAATTGCTTCAAATATTTCATAAGTTTATATGTGTATCCATAAATCTATAATATAATACCGAGGGGAAATTCACAGCCGGCATTGGTGTACAAAATTTCGGCAGTGGACTGCCGAAAAAAGTAAGCAGTGACCTATAATATTGACGGCATTGTCATCAGTGGTTGGGGAGTGGTGAGCTCACTTCAGAGTCGGTTTTTCGATCATGGGGTTGAGCACAAAAATTTTTGAATACTTCGGGAAAGCTTTAGAATTCTTGTGCAGGCATTGGCATATGATAATGGGCACGCGGTAGTGTTCATAATTGCATGGCATTGCCTTAATTTTAATATAGGATTGACGGCATTGTAGGCATTGACTAACAATAAGCATTGTCGGCAGTGTACAAAAATGTCGGCAGTGTTTTACAGCAATGCCAAAAATCGGCATTGGTGTACAAAATTTTGGGTTGTGAATTCCCCCTCGTATAATACATTAAATTTATTCGAACTATATTCTAAATCCTAGTAATTTAATAATTCAGGCAAAAATATTAAGCATTTAAATATTAAGCATTTAATTTACTTTGTATTCTGATTTTTTTTCTCCATACAGTTTTAAAGTATTCTTCAAAAGAGAAAGAATATAAATTCTTTATTAGAATCTTCTTTCAGTGATAATGAATTTTTCTAAAATTTAGAGGAAAAGAGTCTACAAAGGCCTTCCCCCTCCCAGGAAAGGTTTTTCGATACATCAAGTATTTAAAAAATTAATTTGCGGAGTAAATATAGTAAATCCATTACAGTACACTGAGAGGAAAAATTCTAATGGTGCTAATTATAAGGAGACAACCATACAAATATTACATAGTATGTTACTATTTTTTATTGGTTTCTTTTAATTATTAATTTAGGTACAATAACTACAATATAGTCCACGTAACTATATATTATAATTTTATTAACAAAATTCATATGGTTGTCCCTTTACAGTTGTCACCACTACAATTTTTTCTCTCAGTATAAATATCTCTGAACTGGAGTCGCTCAAATTGAATATAATTGACCTCAAGATACAGATTTTTATGAGTTTGGACAAACTTTACAAGGGGCCCTTAGAGACCTCTTCCTCCTTTTGAGAAAATATTTGCTAAAGATAACTAAATTATAAAAAAATAAATAAATCGAGTTATCGCTTTTCTTAATAAAACTGATATCTTTCTGCGCGTAAACAATTGACAATATTTATAACACTTCTCTAGCAATATTACTCGCGAGCTTGCGTAACGTATAGATATTGTCAGCTTACTCATCGCGCGGTTTCCCGCGCAAAGAAGCTTTCCGAAAAATCAGGAATTACGTGAATGCAAATCGCAAACGCAAACGACGTCCCGTTTAATCCTTTCCCTTTTCATTGCCGCCCGCGCGCGCGCGCGTACGGTCTCGAGCACGAAACGAATTTATCTCTGCATCGCGCAACCCCCTGATTAATGTTCCCCGCGGTACAATGATATCGGATACGAAACGATAACGTTCGCGTTGCGCGAACGGCGAGGTGTGCGCGGTGAAAGCTCACGATCGCCGTCCGCGTCCGTGCGCAATGACGAATTCGCCAACCGAGAGCCGGCAACGGACTCTTAACGAGAAATCGATTTACCGCTATACAAATAGGCCGAGAAATAAGTATGATTTCGCTACCAACACACCAGTATCGCATACGCGCTAAGCGGATAATTAGCATCCGCTACACGCGACGCGAATCGGACACAGGAGCACGAGAATTTCACCGTTAACGCGCACGCGAAATTCCAGAGCCAATCTCGCGTATAACGATGCAGTGACTTCTTGTCATTGTTGAAATAATACTTGATTTGCGCGGCGCAGAGGGTCGAGAGTATCGTATAGGAAAACGTTTCAGCCGCGCATAATTCACAAGACGTTATTTATGACACTTTTAAGTATCTATAATAATCAACGATATGTGGTGTAAAATATTGGAATAGCCATTCAACTGTTACCTACGGCAACATGCGCTCGCCAAAACGATCATGTGTTGTGCACGCGTTCACGGGGAAAAAAATAAAGCTCATATCGAAAAGAGGAGAAAAAGAGATCCAATATATGTATAGAGGAGCACTCGTATGAAACGAGCACTGTGTGTGACGAATACTATCGTACAATTATAACAGAAATATTGCAATAACAATTGCTATTCGCGACTGCAACTCCAAATAGAATAAAGGATTAAGAGAAAGGAATCTTTCTTCGCAAGCGCGAAAGAAGTGATTGATGATCGGTGCGCTGAGATAATTCAAAATTATCTAGACAAAGATAAGATAAATTATATGTAAATGTATCTTGGACAGAGATAAGCTGAAGTTAATTTAATTTTAAATTTATCTATTATACATAAGGGATAAAATTATTATATATATCGTTTCAACCAAATAATCAGATTAAAAGTTTAAGATATAAAAACAGTATCTTCATATTTTTATTTCTAAATCTTCTTAAAAACAGGTTCTTGAAATAATTTAATCTGACAAAAACGTCCTTCTTTTTATTTGGATCAATACCCAAATATCAAAGTTGAAAGATATAGAAAGGATGTATAGCTCACTTTATAATGACTGACAAAGTTTCTTCTTCATAGTAAAATTTTTCAAACTTAAATATTGAGGCAATTTTTATATCGCACTACCACTATTTTCTGATCTGTGCAATATGTTGTTATCAATTCGAAAGATTCTTTGTTGCTCTGAGGCAGCAATCTTTAAATTCAGACGTCAAATCAATCGATATTTGAACAACAATAACATTTTAATTTCTCCGAAACTATTAATAGGAAAATTATTGAAAAAATCATGCTATCATCTTTACATTATTAGAAACAATAATGGAAAAAACATTTTTTTCAAATAACATTAATTCGGGGTTGAAAGGGTTAACTTAGATAATTTGAAACAGATAACATTTCTTTTATCTAAGATAAAGATGGAGATAATATATATTCTAATAATTTAGATAAAAATGAGATAAAGCCATTTGTTTATTTAGATAACTATCTACATAATTTTATATAGGTGACAGAAAATCACCTGACATCCAGTTGCTGATGCTCCATATAGCAAATAGCAAATAACAGATAATTCTACATGACAAAGCACATTCATATATAAAATCTCGTACGTGAAAATTATTAAAATCATCATCATATCCGAAAAATATGAATCTTTCATAAAACATAAATTCTACAAAAGTAAAAAAAAGTTTTAAAGAGTTTTAGAAGAGCGTATAGACAGCTAATTGGGGAAAAGATAACAAGTGTAAATTGAATGTATCGGGGCTGTGATCTTTAGACGGACTTTCGCAAAGTTAATCAAATTCAATTAATAAAGATTAATTAGATCTAGCTAATCGGAGGTCGTTTGAGATTAAGATCGAGAAGTTTGCGTGGCGTTTAATGTGTTAAGGAAGTTGCTTTACGGTTCCGTGTGAAACGCAGCTTTTGCCAGGCGCTGCTCGCCGCGAATTCGCGGTCACCAATCTCTCACCGGACTTCTCTCTCCCTCTCTCTCTCTCTCTGTCCCCTCTTTCTCTCTTGTATGCGATATTTATCCCACAAGGATGCACGGTGACGCGTGCAATTTCCGATGGAAGCGAGAGCTCGCCGCCAACGTGATTTAAAGGTTAAGCCGAGGTTGGCCGCGCGCGCGGTCGGCCAATCGACCGTAAGGGCTCCGTGGTTAAACTTAAATCAGACCTGCATTTAAGCCGGCCTCGATCGAGCGCTCGTTACATTCAATTCTTGCCCGTGCATCTGAAGGTCCGATTAGGGCACTCGGCGTCCACCGACAGTTTCAGTTCTGTCTGGCTTTATTTGTCAACGAATAAGTTGCGCGCAGAGTGACGCTTAAGAAATAAAAATGGGTTCATATCTACGAGAGTCTGATCACAGTAATAAAAAAAAAAAATTGTAAATGTTACTTTGAATTAAAAAGAAAATAATTTTGTTATTGAAGAAAACTAGCAAGGCAAGTAATTTAAAAATAAAGATTCTTTTTGTTCGTCAATTGCCGGTGAGCGATAACCATTTGCATCAGAGATGTGACTCGTTATTTTCAATATCGTTTTAACTTCGCTACTATTTGTAAACCCTTCGCCACAGACCGCGTTACATTTTTAACAGTTTATTAAGTTTAGTGCACATCGTAATTATGCAGACTTGGAATGTATTACAGAGACCAAAACTGAGAGTTTAAAGTTACGATGCTACATTCTAAATGTCACATTTTTGCAGATTTTATATTATATATTTTAAATAATAAATAAAACACACATATGTAGTCGTAATAGCGACGTGGTATTTAATCAAAATTTCTGAAAAAATTCTCTGAGAATTTTTCAAATTTTCCAAGAATTTTATTCAAAACTACAGGTAAGATTAGAGCAGAAATGTTTTAATGCAGCTTTGAAATAAATTTATTTTATTACACCTTTTAAAATTTATTGATCGTGTATTATAAAAAAAGTCACTTGAGTGTGACAAAAGTTTTTATTCGTTGAATTTGTTTTGAATTTGTTTTAAATTTGAAAAAACACTAAAAATAAATAATATGAAATACATATACTACATAACGATTAGTCTGATAGCACTTTTAGCTCACCAGACGTACAAAAAAGTGATTAAATATATATATCGTTTAGAACGTATCTTTACTCTTTTATAAAAATTCGTGAGTCACACAAGAATATATGATACAAGGATGTACATGCCACATATATCGCTAATCAATTTTGCATCACAACAAAAAAAAGAATCAAGAAGCAATTTTGTCAGAAAAAGAGATAAAGTTAAAATTTCAAAGTAAAAATTTAAAAATTTCTCTGAGTATCAATAAAATTCCGATATTAAAAAATCATGATATTAGGATAATAGAATAAAAAATTAATTCCCTGAAAATTTCAGATTTCCCAGTAATAAACATTCTGTAGTAAGCATATCGCTCATTTGCTACATAACTCAAAAATTGGTATTTTTAAGTTACGTGCAAGAAAACAGATCTTTAAAGTTCTCATTGCTGGTAGAACAATATAATTGATCCCTTAAAAATATAATAAAAAGTGAGAAAAGAAAATTTTGCATCAAGAATATCATAAGTCAAAGAAGATTATTTTTATTTTTAAGGATTGATTTATATTGATGTAAGAATTCAACACACATATTGAATGAGGAACTAATAATACTTTTATTCCTCTAAAATCAGTAGATATTGCCAAAATTGCATTTAAAACTGATATTTTCATGACTTTATTGTTCAAAGTTTTAAAAATTCAAAACATTCAAGTTCATTTCTTAAGCCTGTTTAGATGATTTATATATTATGACAAAATTCAAGACACGTTATTTTTAATAATTTATTCAACTGTGTCAGAGAAGGAAACAATTGAATATTCTATACAAACTATAATTTTAAATCAAATTATGGTTCATGCAATACAATTTTTTTCTCGTCTGTAATTTATATTCATAATTTGATATATAAAAATTAAAGAATTCTGTTTTGAATTTTGTCGCGATTGTAGATCGTGTAGAATAGATTTTAGAAAATTTTGTTTCTCTTTTTAGTCGTGTCGTTATTGCGGCAAATGAGCGATATTGTAAATAAGAGAATTTGCTATTGCCTATCGATGCCAATACAAACTTCGATCGATCTCTCGCTTGATCATATATCACCTTATCTCTTATATTTTTTTCATGAGTACAAAATGCAGATCGCGACGTCACTCGGAAAATTAATCGAGGAAATATTGAACACGGCACTTACAACACTCCATTTGCGCGATTAAATGCCCCGTGGAAACTATCGGCCAAGTTCGAATGCACATAAATTATGGTTAACGCAATGCAAGAAAGCCATGTCAGTCTCAGGCACGAGTGTCGAGGATAAAACGATCCTTCCTAGAGAAAGGAAGGATTTCCCATTCGGATGCGATTAGCCGGATACGCCCTTCTGATAGGAAAACAAAGCCTGCTTCGTAAAGGGTCCTACCCTCATTTTCCACAGGTTACTAACCGTTACACGCTTCATACGATCAGAATAATATTTGAGAGAGAAAATCGATAAAACGACTATGGTCTCTTCACAATTTTAACGACCACGTGAAACGTGATCAATAACTAATAGTCAGCGGAAAATAATAGTTAATCGCGGCGTTATCATACAATGACATCAACAGCGACCTGACACAAGTGACGAGCACGTTTTCGACGTCGGTGTATTTACAAAAAATTTTGTGCACGTTGGGTTCAGCGACTGAAAAAAAATTCCGAAAGATTTTCTCGATAAAAAGTCTGTGTTATCTCAAACATTTTATTTTACGTAATCATTTTTTAATTTTTCTCGCCGAATAGCTTTCCTGTTTTTTTTTCACTATGATAATTAGCGTAATTAATAAGAATTTCCTTTCAGGATAACTGTCAGAAAGTTTGTTAATCTAATATTTTATTTTATGTGCACAAAAAAAGATTATTATTAGATCAACAGTCATATTCTCATGTATATAAAAAAGAGTATAAAATCTTGAAAGAATTTGATAGTCTCAGACAAACATAACTTGCTTATATGAAGAATTTTGTTTCTTCATGTAAACATGTTATGTTTGTTTAAGATTATTAAATTCTTTCAAGATTTTGTAATGCTGTGAAAACAATGAAAAAAATTGTTAAAAAACTAAAATATTTAGTCCAGTACGTTCAACTAAATATTGAGTTGGTTTAGTTAATTTTTGATTAAAAAATTTAATTGACATGAAGCTATATCTTTTGTGCAATTAAATAATTATTGAATAAATCAAATGTTTAGTGTTTAGTTAATCGTACCGCACCAAATATTTCAGTTTCTCAACAAATATTTTTTTCAATGTACATATATGAAAATATACAATTAATTTTATACCAATTTTTTTTCTGTGTATCTTTCAATTTTCTAAGAAAGTCATTTTGTTACACTGTTAAAAATGTCATGAAATTTAATGTATTTTTAAGTTACACATTAAAGCTAATGTATCAATAAGTACGAATCTTGTGCATAAAAGTAGTGAACTTTTGACAACTTGAAATTACATTAACTGACATTAAATGTTCTTTAATGTATCTGCTTGAAATTTGCTTCCGTTACATTTCATTAAATACTGCTGCCGATTTTTAACAATGTATACTTTTCGTCATCATCTCGATAATAACCGCGTTTAAAAAGGATTTTCTTTTAGAATAAAAGCTAGAGATAAAAATCTGTTAACTAAATATTTTACTTTAGAAGTAAAACAGTAAAGTAAATTTCCGTTTTCCATTTCTCAGGCTCCTCTAGCTTCTTCTCGCTGTTTCCATCGTCATCTACACGATTATCGCGATTGACGGGGGGCTTTCTTTATTCACAGGACAGTGTCGAAATGTCTCTCTCTCTCTCTCTCTTTCTTTATCGAATGGACAACCTTGACAAAGGCATCGAGGTGTCTCTCAGAATGGCGAGTATGCCCGTTCGACGTATATCCCAAAAATCCCATTACCTCGCTACAAAACCGATCGCACCCGCAATCATTCGCAAGCGTGGTAATAACGACGATCAATGTCAGAAACGTCCCCCATCGCGTATAAATGTAACGCCCCCATGCAAGCGAGACGCTCTTTCTCCGTCTCTCTCCCACTTGCCGCCGATCGAAAACAACAGATCGCCGCCGACGACGTCGCCTTAATGCAGAGAAAGAGAGAGAGAGAGAGAGAGAGAGAGAGAGAGAGAGAGAGAGAGAGAGAGAGAGCACTCGCCGTACCCCCTGTATTTTCGTAATCGCGTCCGTCACCTGTCCTCGAGAATCGGAATTCGTCGAGGATCGCGTGGCCGTCGAACGGTTCCAAGCGCGAGCACGAAAAGAACGAAATCCGAAGATAATGATTAGCGCAAACCTGTTTCGGACCTCGTGTCATCGGACCGAGCGGGGTCAATGGCGTATTTACGTTTGTTTATTATGGTGGCGGCTCTTCCGGAGAGTCGGAGTCACTGAAGGGCCGCTACCGCCGCCGTCGCCACCGCCGCCACTTTGCCTCGTGTGCGATCGCCTCGACGATGACGACGACGACGACGACGACAACAATGATAATGACGCGATAACGACCACTGCGCGCACCAGCCGCGGAATCAAAACACAAACACACAATGGGGAAAACCGCTACTCACCGCTCCTCGCTGGTTGCCCGTTGCTCTTCCGTGCTCCGCCGTCTCGACGCCACGCTCGTGCCACCCCAGCGCGGGTAATCCACGGCGACGTGTGATTCAGCGGGGCTCCCAGGATACTCCCGGGAAGCTGGAGGTACCGACGAGGGCTAGTGGTCGTCGCCTGTCGTCGTCGCTACCGCGAGCACGAAACCGGCGGCCACACGGCGCATCGCGCGCGCACACGCTCGAGACGCTCGACGAGATGCACCCACGGAACGCGGACTGACAGCTATCCGCGCCGTTCATCATCGGCGGGGAAGAGAGAAGGAGAGCCACCTTCGCTTGCGCTCGCGCCGCTCTCGACTGCTCCTGACCTGACTGCTCCTGCGCCGACCGACCGGCCGGCAACGAACGGCGCCGATGCACGCGTACCGCGCGGTCCGCGCGCCGCATGTTGCCCTCTCCCTCCTGCTCCCTCCTGCTCCCTCCTGCTACTCTTGTGCGCCAAGCGCCGGAGCAGTCGGAGCATTCTACACGAGCGCAAGAACGCTATGCTCTCTAGTGTGTGCGTCAACCTGCTTCTCGTGTGCTCGACCAATCGACGACGCCCACCAGCGTTTCGTCGCGTCGGACGCTTTTCGACCAATCAACGTCGCCCACTCGCCGTCGCCGTCTCGCTCGCTACTGGGAGTCTCGTGTTTGCAATTCCGCCGTAATGTTCCGGATGTGACGTAAGCGCGCTAAAATCCTGTTGAAAGTAAAATTTCTGTTCTTCATTGAGCAATAAAGAAAGAGAGACAGAATGAGTTATTGTTTTATGCAACTGTTGTGAATTGTAATCTGTCATTATCTTGAGTGCATCTCAATAGACGCCTGTAAATCGTTTTTTTAAGGCATCCAATGTTCTTTTGAACATGCTCTGAGTTATGACAAGATGATTCAAAGTGGCCATCGTAATAAACACGATTTTCATGTCATTTCTATGTATATTATATTTTCATTATCGATTTGTTTCAAAAAAACTTTAATTGTAACTTAATAATTTTTATTAACAAAATTAATTCGATTATTCGTGAAATTATATTCTTCCTACAATAACGACAGAAAAGTTTATGTAATCATGAATTATTTCGGAGAAGTGAATCCTCATTTAAATGTAGCATACTTTTCTGAGATAACAGATTAAAATTCATAATAGGTGAGTTGTAAATAAACGTGACGTATTAAATCTGTAATAATTAAATCATGAATTATAAATATGACAGCATGAGTGGGTAAATTAATATATTTTTTAATTAAATTAAATTCAAATTAATGATTTATAAAATTAATTTAATTACGTTAAAAATTACGTTAAGATTAAATCAAGTTAAATTAAAAGTTAATTTTACATTTATAATATAGATTATCAAATAAATTTAATATTTTATTTGTAAATTAAATTTATATAATATAAACAAAATATTGTTTTTTATGTGAAATGTATTTCTTCCTTTATAATTTTTTTCTTTTACATAGATAAATTTTTAATTAGAAAAAAGTTAATAAATTGTTTCAAAAATAATTAATTAAAGTTACAAATTAAATTGTTTAAAATTAATTATTATAAATTAAGTTAAAACTTATTAACCTTTTAACTTTATTATTTGATTTATTTTTTAATTAATTATTACACCTAATCCTATATAATTGTTATAATAATATTACAGGCTAAAAGTTTATAGAAATGCTTGCGATTTTCTTCATCGCGCGATAATCTCGAAAATAGTAAATAAAGAATAGTCTTATGTATAAAAAATTGTTTGTTTTAAACAATTTATTATAAGCAAAATCATAAAAGATTAATAGATATGAAAAATGTTTTCTCAACAAGAAATTCATATAATATAAGAAATCATTTTTTTCAGATATAAATTGTGCAGTCAACTATTAATTTAATTCTATTTAATTCTAACCTCTATTAATCTATTCGCTTAATTGCACATTTCTAGGCCGGTATACATTTTACGTTCCAAGCGAATTACTTAGCTTTCGAAAAGAGAGGTAGCAAGCGAGTTAAAGTAAAAAAAAATATGCGACTGAAATAAACAGATCGATAAGAGATTTTACGGAGCGAATCTCTTTCTCGCGTTCAATATTTAATAAATCGTGGAACGTCAGGCTCGGGCAAACGAAAACGAGACGAGCGAAGTGTAGAAGGTAGATTTCGCACGGCCGTAGAACTTGGAGCGTCGCGTTTTCACGCGAAAGCGTCAAATCCGGCGGCGACGGTGAGGCCGCGCGGCTCCTCGCGCCCACGACGGCGTTGATCTAGAGAGCGACTAGTCCGTGGGGGACGATGAGCGAACTCTCGCGCGGAGCGCGGAGGTTGGTTGAATTTCTGTCTCTCTCTCTCCCTCGCGGCGGAGAGTGTATTTTCGTTGATCGGGTGGCCCCAGCGCACGCACACGCTCCCTCGGTCGCAGCAGCGCGCCGGATCACCGCCGACGTCCGACGGGTGATGAGAAGCTCGCGCCGCAGTTAAAAAGGCCGCGCCAGCTCTCCACGTGAGTGACTCCGCGTTTACGGTGCGCGTTCGCCCGCCGCACTCTAGGAGGAAAAAAAATACGGCGCCTTGCCAGAAATACGAGATCATGGCGGTGCCCAACAGCGGTGTAGGTGAGTTATTTTGTTTTGGGCGGCCGCACGCGCGGTCCGGGTCAGGGGATTCTCTTCTCTCGTTTCCTCTCTTCTTCATCCTGAGACGGGATAATGATTCTGATGATCCTCGGACCCAGTACTCGGCTTCCGGACCGTGCCACGCGTGATGACAGCGCGGTTGCCGAGGATACCGCGAGCCGCCCGTAGTTCTCACGTATCCGCTCGCCGTGACGATGGACACGACGTTGCCCTTAGTCGTGAGCCGGTATCCACCTTGTCGCGGCATCGCGGACCCGCGAACGACTCGAAATTGCCGGCGGCGAGAAGGTTAACCTTGCTCAGTCACCTACCCCCCTCGAGCCATAACCTGTATCGGCGCGAACGTCGCGCGGGTACGTTTCAGCTGTTACATTTCCTCGAGTCCTGGCTCTCCTTTTTCTTTTTTAAAGACTTTTACTCTTAAAATTACTTATCAAGTATCTACTAAATCTGAATTATGATTATTTTATTACAATATATTCTGAGCTTATTTCAGGATATATTTAAGGATTTTAAACGAGTTTAAAGATTTCAACAATTCTCTTTGATTTTTAAACTTTATATTCATAGTGCTGGAAATCATTCCGAGATCTCTTTCTCTCTTGAAGAAAGAATTGATACATTTCTTCCAAACAATTTGACCAACGTAATTGATCAAGATCTTTCTTTGTATGAGATTTCGGAGTGACTATCAGTATTATAGACATGAGAGGAAGTTTGTTCTTTTTCTAAAGCTTAGGACTGAACTTCTCACATGATTTATTTTTTTCTTACCATGTGAAAAGAGAATAAGAAAAGATAAGCCATGTAAGAAGTTTAGTCCTGGAACAAGAACAAATCCATGACTTAAATCAATCTCTTTAAAAGTTACATATATGATGATTGAAATCAACCTGTCCACTCAGTCGACTTCTATACACAGCTATGTCATCCCTTAAATCTTGTTTTAGTCATGCCCCGAAACTTTCGCCTCCTGGAGGAACTGGAACAGGGCCAGAAAGGTGTGGGTGATGGCACAATCAGTTGGGGTTTAGAGAATGATGATGATATGACCCTGACGCATTGGACCGGCATGATAATTGGACCACCTAGGGTAAGAGACCTTTACTGGTGTCATTGTCATTGCCACGATAACACGAATCTGTATTATCCTTTTTACATTACTTTTTATTCGACGCAAGTCCACCCTCACGAAATTTTAGATACAAACCAAGTTACGTTGTAATATTTACATTAAACATATTTCCTTATAACAGTATCTAAACTGTAGCTAAAATATTCGTGATGCTGAATAATTTCATATATTTTATTGTAAAGTTTAAAAACTAATGTCAATTTTATGTAGAAAAAATATTCAATATATGGAGCAAAAAGTTTATAAGAACTGCATCAAAATGGATGTTTGCAAAAATATTAAAACTGAAAAAATGTATATATATTGAAGAATATCTTATTGAAGAATATTTACAATTAATACAATATTTTATTGACATCTTTTAGACACCGTATGAAAATAGGATGTATAGTTTGAAAATTGATTGCGGTCAGAGATACCCTGACGACGCACCAAATGTAAGATTTTTAAGCAGAATCAATATGAATTGCATTAACAGTGCCACTGGAGCTGTAAGTATACAATTGATTATGGTGTACATTATGATAAGAAACACATGTACTGTAAGATAACACATGAAATTTTTATATAAGGTGGATAATCGCAGTGTCCCAGTCCTTGCAAAATGGCAACGAGATTACACGATTAAAACAGTTCTCCAGGAACTCCGTCGTTTGATGACGTTGAAGGAAAATATGAAACTTTCTCAGCCTCCGGAGGGCAGCACTTTTTAGCCTAACCGTATGAACAGAGATATCTTCCTTTTTGCAATAGCATGAGGCGAGATTTAAATAAAGGTACCAAATAATATTAAAAGGGTGCCCGCTGAAAATATATGTTTAAAAAGAAACAAAAAAAAAACGAAAAAACAGCTTTGTGAAAGGTGGTAATAGCTTGGAAAGTTGAATGAGTGTACTGAGTTTATGTATAGATTTAGATAGAAAAAATTGACAAACATACGCATTTGTCAAGCACAGCTGGTTTTTCGTCGAAATTTTTCACTAAAAATAGTAGTCCTCCGGAACCCTCGATTATATTTCATTGTATGTGTACTATCATGTTCGCGCACGAGATAGTGACTCATCTGCAGATGCGAATTGGTTTAAGGAAACTCTGCTCCAGCTTTTCAAGCTAGTACAATGTAAAGCGGAAAAAAACCATATTTTGAATCTTAAAACTGGAGACACAGACCATGTAATAAAAAAACGAATAATCAGTAAGAGTAATTTATGCCTTTGAAGTTTTTTATTGAGAGAAGAAGAGTAACGCCTGATGTTGCGAACCGTTTTAAGATTTCTCTTCTGTTTGCGCGCAAGTGCCATTTCATCTCTCACCGAGGTGTGTCTCTCACTCAATGCTGCGGTAGAAAATTTCGTAAAATCTAGACCACATAAATCTGTACGTCCGTTGTACTTTTTCGTGCGCTGCGTATCGTTTCAACTAGCGATCTACAATGGAATAACGTACATGTTTGAGAAATTTTAATCCTTGAAAAAACGGCCTCTCTCTCTTTCGCGCTAAACGAATTGCATTTCGTAATCGATGAGGAGACGTCGCTTTGTAATGCATGCATAAATGACAATTTGATTTGTAATATCTCGTGTATAGTGAACGATATACAATGCTGCATGGTAAAGTACATCAATGTATGAAGTATCGCGTAAAACGTAAATGATGAACTCTTTTAGTCGATATCACATTTGGACACATTAAAAATATACTATTATCCATATGTATTTGATTTATAATCTTGTTATTTTAAGACATTTCAAGATTATAGAGTATGCAGATATAGTGCTTACCATTTGATAGAGCTTCATAATTGATGTATCATGTAAATCATTTTTGTTACGGTTATCAAAATTGTATCTAATTCCTGATATATTGTGTAAAGTGCAGGAGCTACATATTAATTGTTACAAAATCGAATTCTTCTCAATCTTCAGTGCAATTACGACTCATCAATTGCATGAACTGTATTATTGCTGAAAGGTCGAATTATGTATATGCAGCCTATTAGTGGTCGACGATGATAAATGATATGTTCCAACGAGAGAATAATTATGTTATTACAATGTCATCTCGAGATTTATATTATCCAAATCGAGAGGATGTCTTTATACCTAATGTTCCACCAAAGTAGATTTTGAAATATCTCCACGTTTGATTGTGTAATGTAAAAAATTTTCCGATTACCGAAGGAAAAGTATACATACCTCTTTGTCCGCTTTGCATTTCAGTATTACACTATCAGTAATATAATAGTGTAATTTAAATCATCCTATTAAAAGAATAACAAGTTATAGCTCCATGTGGACGAAAACAAGCTTAAGGAGAATAAAGTGATTTCCTTAGACGTGAGCGTTTCCTCTGTTTCTTACCTACATGTGTAAGCGGCCTTCCTTTTTAACTCGAATAAACCGATGCTTTATTGAAACAAAATGACTTCGTAATATATTCAGATTTTTCCTTATCCTTTTCAGGATATTCCTCTATTTCTTCTCGTATTAATCTTCGAAATTAGATGAAGATTTTTAATTGAAATAATTTGTAAAAAAATGTCACAGAATCACATGATGAGAACTTACCAAAGATAAACGGGAGCAATGTATTGATAGTCAATTAAAATATCCTTTGATTTTATACATTAAAATATTCAAAAATACTTGACATATTTTGTTTAAAATTGTGAATAAATTATCATGCGTCTCATCAAAGGAGCGGACGTTATTTATGTTTAACAATTTATTTAAATCAGACGATGACTCCATTTGGTATAACTATGTACAATGTTTAATTTAGATTTTGGTAATGATGACAAATTGACAGTCGAATGCTATATGAAGAATAAGTTTGAATCTTCAGAGAGGAGCCACAACTTGCCGGATATATTGCGAAACTACATTCCGATACCAGCGCAATAGCTAACATTAAATTTCCATTGGCTAACGGTATTTTTTAGGGACAAACATAAGTTTTGTACTCTTAATAGTTGTCCACTTGTGTCGCTTGAAGTAGTATGAAGTAGCAAGAAGAATTGAGAAGATTCCAAGTGCCTGTAAATAATTACTATTAAAGTAAGTTAAACAAAGTAACATGAAGTTTATAATGATGTTTACTTCACCTTAATAGTCATTTTTTTCCGATCGTCAAATTCGTGATTGGCAGTCCACATTAGGAATGTGGTAATATCTTTTGTAACTTGAGAGGCAGTTGCTGGAGTACCATCTTCATATTCTAAGACTTCGTCATAAATAGCCTGCAGAAAAGAGTAATATTGATTTATCATTAATGGGTGCAAAGTTCAATCATTGATTATAGCATCTTTAATTTATATAGAATATGAATAACTCACCTGTGCCATACCAATTGCACCGCCTGCAAAATATGGATTGAAATATTGTCCTTCTCTTAAAGTTATACCGGCTGGTGCATCACAATATCCAGTCAGTAAAGAGAAAACGTAATTCTGAAATACATAAATATATTATTAAATAATGCAAGTCATGGCACTAAAATTTTCATCAAATTCGACGGAAATTAAAAATTATATAAAATTTAATATAGATTTAATTTTTAACTGTATACAATTTTCTTTCTATACGTTATTTAAAATTGATTTACCTCTCCATTGTGCCTGGCATTAATTATGTAAGACAAATCAGGTGGATAAGCACCATTGTTCGCTGCTCTAGCAGCTTCTTCATTCGGATATGGCGATGGCACATAATCGAACAATTTTCCTGGACGTTTGAAGTACTCTCCTATTTCATTAGGACCATCTTCTACCTGTATAATAAAAGTTAATTCTTATTAAATGTTTAATTTTACAAAATTATAAACATATAAAGTATTTCACCATGTACCGTAATTTCTTCCGCGAGAGCTTTGGCTTCATCTTCGGTGTGAGTAACATTAACGAGGTGACGATACGCTACATATTGCAAACTATGACAAGCTGCACACACATTTTTGTAGACCTCCCATCCTCGTCGCATACTATAAAATAGATTAATGATAACACATTTATAGGATTAAAAAGTTATTTTGTAGAATTAGTTACAGTTACAATTATTTTTCTCTCAAAAAATAATTATTATTACAAATTATCGAAAACAAATTTTGAAAATTTTGAAACGTGCTACAATTACAAAACAAAACGAATCGTTGTTTTTGTAGTTATTTTTTTATTAATTCTTTTAATGTATATTTATTACTATTTTAAATACAGAATCTCTCTCATTTCTAGTATTACTAAATTATTTAATATACTTATGTTCAGTTATATATTACATTATTTTATATATAATGAATTAATTTTTTTAAAAACTTGAAACCAAAATATATTAATATATTAACTGAATTAATAACTTATAATAAATTAATATCCATACACTGGAAATATTAATATACATAATAAATTAACATGGATAATAAATTAATATACATACACAATGGAGATTCAAATTAAGAGATCAATATTTTTCAGCTTAAAAGTTCAAATTCAAATTGTTAAAACTTCATGATGAAATCATCCTAAACTAATATTTGAAACTTATTTTAAAGAGTAAAATATCAACTTTAATGTTTATATGATAGCTATTATCAGAGATAATTTATCACCTTATTTTGTTTAATACAGCAATCAATGAATAAGTTTTAAATATATAAAGTAATTATAAAAGTAATTACTAAATTAGTTATTGATTATGAAAAAAAAAGTAATTGAGTTTGTTATAGAATAGAAAGAAATAAAGTTAAATTGCAGTTACTGAAAAAAGATAACTCTACCTATAACAATTTATTTCCCAACTCTGCACATTTGCATATATAATAGTTTATTGTATGTATTTAAATATTAAAGAATTATACCTAGCATGATCTAGGGAATTGAACCATCCATAGAAGTCCCATTTGTACGTCGGAGGATGAGCTATCAAATCGCTAGCTCTTACGGAGCTATCTAAAGCATAAATGAAGGCACTGATGCCTCCGGCAGTCACTCCTAAGCATGTTAACAACTGTAAATAAAAATGTTGAAAGTGTTTATACTTTTTTCTTGCATTACAGTTTACATAATATTGTTGAGAAGTATTATATAACATTGTCATGTATTGAAAATATAGATAAAACAGTAATCTATCCTAACTTACTAACACATGCAGTTTGAGGAAACACAAAGTCGTGTCTGATAGATCAGGAATTGGATAAGGTTGGGATATCTCTTGGAGCAAGATAATTAAATTCACATACCGCTTTCCGACTCCTAGGCCATTCTTTCACAGTGGAAAAATTACTGGTCTGTAAAAAATAAAAGTTTAAATGTAAGTACAAGTACAAAATTCAACAAGAAAATAAGAAGAAAAATGTTTTTTACATTACTCCACGTGTTTATCTTATTCCTAAATCTATTTTCTTTCTTGGCATACTAATTCATTTGATTTTGCCTCAATTATCTCAAATTTAAATGTACATATCTTTCTCATAAATTATCTTTAAAAATATATATATCTTCTGTTTATATATTATTCAAAATAATTGTCACTATATAATTATTTATGTTATCATCAAATTTATATATCCTTTGTGTCAGATACAAATCGACCAATGTCTATACAGTATCTGTTCAAAAAATTAAATTTGCTGATAAATAAATTGAAATTCTCCAAATGTTCAATTCTTGTAGATATCTATGACATAATATCAAATAATGAAGAATACACTTAACATTGTACAAGTATGTGATAACATTCAATTAGTTCCAAATTGACAATTGACAACAATCGACACCATAGTCTCTTCTACAATCAGTTGACAAAATCTAAACTGATATGCAAATTAACTATGTGACAGCGAGCGCGATATAAATGCACGTCCACCTGTGTCACTGGCTGCACTGGTGGTGCATCGGTAACGCATGTTTGATATCATGGCAGCATCCCGGATTTTCGATGTCGCCCGCTATTACATAACATCTGTTAAAGTGCCGTCGAAACCGTCACCGCGTTGACGTCGTGCGCCGTCGAGCTTCTTTGCCGGCGTCCCGACGTCGCGCGGACGTCCCGCGGGACGCAATCTCGCCGAGGAAGGCGTGACATTAGCAGCCGACAGCCCGCACGGTGCCCCCTCGGCGCGAGCTCGACAGGTCAATATTGGTTAACGTCAAGCGCACCGTTGACACAGATGCAGCGGACGCCGCGAAAATTTGTGAGAAAACGCGCGCGATCGTTCAGCGGATGCCGCAGCCTCCAGCGCTCACTTACCTGGCCGAGCAACGTGCCATAATTCGGTTTCAGAAGACCCGATTTACAAATTCGACCTAACGTCGCCGCCATGTTGGCCAGAGGTGCAATGTGCGAAGGGTTATCCTAGTCAATGAACGGTCCCTGGACGGTCGACGGAAAGACGGCCTCGCGACTATCGCAAAAATCCCGTTGCAATTATTCCGGCTTTGCGGATCGGTCGCGAGAGCCCGAGAGAGAGAGGTTAAAACATCGGTAGGGAGAACACCGTGAGGACGACTCCGGTCGGAGTCAGTCGGAGTTGTCGGACTTGCGCGCAGGCTTGCCACCATTGCTGCGTGAATGTCCGTCACGTGCCCGAATCGGCGCGCTCGTCATACAAATAGCACGCAATGCTTTCGTGATACGCGCTGAATTTTTGTATTTACATTTATTCGGGATTGAATAAGCTAATATAAATTTTCTTAATTAAATTAAGTAAAAGTTAATGGATTCAAAACAAAAAAAAAACGGTTGTAATGCAATATAAAAATTGTTCCAAAACTATGAATTCGAAAATTTTTACACAAAGGAATTTTGTCAGTCATTATATAAGTTCCTTCTATTTTTTAATTTTTATTTACTTATTGGTTCCAAAGAGAAATATTTTTTGTCAGAAAAAATTATTTGAAGAATTTTTGTTTTTAAGAGATTTAGAAATAAAAAGACGAATATATCGTTTTTATATACTTCATTGTTTTGTAATTTGTAATTTGTAATAAAATGTAATTTTTTTTTTCATTAACATAAAATATAATCATCTTTGTCTTATCTAAAACACATTTACATGTAATTCATTTAGTTATATTTTAATTTTAAGTTATCTAATAAAAATTGTAAATATTTACTAAATATGTATAAGCATGAAATGGGTAAAAAGGTAAAAAAAAAAAATATGTGTAGTAATCTTTAAAAAATTCTCAAAAATGGACAAGCTTTTGCACTCTAAACTAGAATACACCCTTAAATCACATTTTCAATTATCACCCATCGCATACAATACAAAAGCTTGCAGAAATATTTTTGCAATATTGCTGTAAACTTTGTGCTGTATGGGAAAATGTCGCAGGAATATATAATATTATATACATGAATAACAATAATAAATCAGAATATTATTCCACTGTGGATGATACGATAGTTGAATTATAAATTCGCGACACGTCAATACGTAATAATCGTTAATAATCTATAAGTACTTCTGAGATTATTTGATAAGCGCGCAAAAACTTGTTCAAGGGTTGCCCGTTCTCAAGTGCACACTCCTGCGACGCGACACGAATACTTTCGCCATTTGTGGATAAGCCCGGAGCGACCGGCGCGCCGCGCCGCGCCGCGCCGCGCGCGCGGCTCCGAGGGCGCCTCGAGCGCATGCGCCGCGCGTCATTGGCACTCTTGGCAGTTCGCCGTCGACCATTGCTGTCAGCTGGACGGTTCCCTCAGATGGTGTCGTGAATCCCGTAAAATCACATCGATCAGTGCGCGACGGAGCCAGAGTCAAGATGAGCGGTGGTATGCCAGAGCTGGGCTCGAAGATCAGTTTGATCTCGAAGGCGGATATTCGGTATGAGGGTCGACTGTTCACCGTCGATCCACAGGAGTGCACGATCGCTCTGGCTAACGGTGAGTACTCGCACGGCGAGAAATCCAAGATGGACTCCCGCGCCGCGCCGCACCGCATCCACCGTGCTAGCCCGCCGCCGCCGCCACTATCGCCTCTGCCGCTACCGCTGCTGTCAAAATTCGGCATCGAAACAATATCTTGCTTCGCGAGGACGCCCACCCGCGCTTCCCCTCGCCGGTCGGATTCTCCTTGCAACCGGCGTCGATGTCGCCGGGTCCCCTGGACCATCTGTCCATCCGTGCGCTCCACCGTCCGGACGCGGGAACGGGAGGATCACGCTTCTGTGATTCGTCACGTTTCCGTTGCCGCGAATAAACCTTAGAGGTCATCTCTCCGTGACTTTGCGGAAAAATCGCGATGCTTCGAAATCGCGCATATTTCGGAACCGCCCGATCGAGAAAGAGAGATCCGCCGGCTCCGTGCCAACTCCGCGCCAACTCCGCGTCGTTGAATCGCGTATGGAGGGTCTTCGAGAGAGAGTTGCTGACACCCGCCAATTCACGAGCGGTATCGCACCGCAAAGTAACCAGGACGACCTGTAGCCACCTCGTAACGAACGTTTTATCGAAGAAGAGTTTCGACCGCGATTTCGTCGAACACCGCTTTCGCCGAGAGACGATTAATCATCAATCGCGCCAGAGCGTCGCGCGTTTTAATCCGTACATTCGGCGAAAACGCCGAGTGTCGGAATGGTCACGGGTCGCTGAGATCCGCATGATGCGGTTATGTCGCGGTTGGCGGAACAAATTAGTCCCTGGCGAAAGTCGCGTCTTAAATCGTTGAAATTTTCGCGAACGTTAATGCTAGGTTATCGATGCTCGGCAGTAAATTCGGCAGGTCGAAAAAATCTAAAGCGAATCTTTGCGAATACAATTCGCCGTATAATGCTTCTCCAAGAATTTGAGTGGCTAGTATACGTTATTGATGCCGAGAATATAATTTTGAATTTGGGTTTGGTATGTGTAACGTTCACGTGGAATGTTTGCCTTTTACTTCTACCGAATGTTTACGTGTCCTTGCTCTCCCTTGTTTCGTTTGATCTTACCTGGTAAGACAAATGACTTTGGCGAGTGTTTCAGAGACATAAGGGACAAATATTATTCGTGGAATATTACTATTGGAGTCACGTAAAAGAAATTTATGAATATAAAATTCCTCTCTCCACAATTGATAATAATTATACAGAAGGAAAGTAAACATTGCATGAAGATATTTTGTACAATGAATTAACGCGATATAAATATTAATATTGTTAATGCAAAAGAGTTGAATTCTTATCAGATACTTGTAAATATCTGATAATTTTGTCGCAAACATTTTTTAAGTAGAATTCCGATATGTTATTTTATTTATGAAATAGACCTAGGGTCACTGTACAAATTGTTGAACAATCATCAGTAAATGATCCTTTAAGAAAAATACTAATAAATAATGAAATTACAAATTAATTTATACTTTTTTAGATCTAACTTTTATACTGATCTGATTAAAATATTATCTTTACTTGAAAATGGAATTTTATTATATTAATAATATGTTAATGTAATTATTTTATATTAATTACATTATACTATATTAATGTATTTTTTAATAACTATTTTTAATAACTATATTATATTAAGTTGTTTTTATTTGTTCATTGAGATTAGTGCAATGACCTTACAACTTAAGTATTTGAATATTGCCAGTTAATAAATAACCCATTTAAATATTAAAGAAAAACGAATGCTGTAATAATGCTTCTCCAATTTCCTCAAATAGATCTCTAACGGAGAAAGAATTGGCAAATCGCGTTTGAACAATTCAGCCAATTGACCAATGTGATTAACTAATTCTCTCTCCGTTCGCGATCTTGGAGCGATTTCTAGCATTGCGGACACAGAGCTTAATTGCAACAGTTTGAAACAACTAAATTAATTATTGTTTTTTGTAGTGCGCTCCTTTGGTACTGAAGATCGAGAAACTCAACTTCCTGTGGCACCACAAAACCAGGTGTATGAATACATCCTGTTTCGCGGATCGGATATCAAAGACATCAGAGTCGTTAACAATGTTAGTTCTATCCCTAACGATCCGGCAATCGTGCAGGTAATTATTTTATAGAATTTTTATAGTCTTTGTATGGGAAACCGTTTTAAATTTAATCAACAATGTCTACATATGAAACAATTACGTTCAGGATGGAGAAGTAATACGTTACTAATTAACGCAGTTACAATTAAAGTTATTTTTTTTCAGTAATTATAACTTAATTTTGTTGCTTTGTATTTCTATTTACAACTAACTTAACTGAATTACATGTTTTCGTAACTTGTAACTAATTTAATTAATTTCATAGTTACTTTACATATTTCAAGTTTATTCGTCAATATGATTTGTGTTTAATAAAAAAAATAATAAATTATTTTTGAGAATATTATATAAACATTAAAGTTGAGACTTTAAAACAAATTACATTGATTTACAATAATTTTATCACAAAATTTAAATTTGGCGAACTTTTTAACTAAAAAATGTTGATCCCATAATTTTAATATTCAAAGTATAAATATTAATTTATTATTAATTATTAATTTAGTTAATATGTTGAATATATTTTGGTTTAAAATTTTTTAAATAACTGTAATTCATTATATACAAAATAATGCAGCATGTAACCGAAAATTTAGTATAATGAATAAAATAATTTAATAATGTTAGTAATATAAGATTTTTGTATTTAAAATAGCAATGCATAAATATTATATAAAATTAACTGAAAAGTAATTCATTATTTTTTGTGTATAACTATAACTAACTATAACTTTAATAAAATAACTTTTAAAGTAATAATCTTAATTATGTTAAACATTGATGGATTTAGTTGATTTAATTATCATTGTTTGCAGATGACAGTGCAGCCATCTATGGGCCAGCAATCTTATCAACCGCAGCCCAGCTATGGTCATCCGATGATGGGCCAGATGGGCCCGATGGGTGGCCAATACGGAACCCCTTATGTGGGTATGGGTGCTATGGGCCCCGTAATGGGAATGCCAACCGCAGCTAGAGATCCTCGCGGACCTATGAATAAACAGCCAAGTGAGTTGAGCTTGGGCTCCACCGAACCCATCTCTATTTCAAACTCACTGCCGACGGCCAATATCGACCCATTACCAAAAGATCAATCTCTGGAAGATGGTAACTGTTTTTGCTATGAAGTATCCCTTGCCTTGCTGGCATGCTTCTTGCTGCTGCTGTTTTGGTAATGCCTCTCCTTTCTCTGTCCAGCTTCATGCTGTCAAAAAATGGCATAAATCATACGCTTACGAAAATACATGATAATGTATTTTGACTTTTTTTAATACATTACTTATAGCAACATTAATTTAGCAACTAACATTATAGTAATAACAAAGTTTGAATTATTCTTTCCATTAAAATCTTTACTATATTTACTATCTTTATTATCTTTACTATCTTTACTATACTTACTATCTTTATTGCACTCTTATATCGACTTTTAATATCTTGCAATCTTCATGCTTTGCTTATGCTTTTTATGTATATATCTTTATACATTTTACGATATATAATTTTATACATATTGAATACATATTGTGTACCCTTATGTATAATAAAGTGTGTACATTTTTGAAATTTTCATATTTTGTAAATTTTGAAAAATTTTTTAAAATAAAAGTATTCTTTAAAATTTTTAATCTGTACAATTTTTATATATGTAATTTGGTTTTACGTTAATCTTTTTTAATCTTTTTTAAAATTGATAAATGATATTTTTGCATTTGCATGTGTTTTTCAATTTTATTCCATTTTCGCTTACATCATAATGTAACAAAATAGCAATAACAGTGATAATGAACAATTGTTTTAATAATTGTTTAAAAATCCTCAAGAGATTTGATTTTTTTTTACATCAGATACACGCGAAACTTTTGTAGAATTTCGTAGCAGTTTTTCATTTCAAAAGTTGGGAATGAAAAGTATGTCTTTATTTTCTTATACTAAAGTTTCGTGTTGGGCTAGGAATGCTTGCAGTTTTGGTCGGCTACTGTCTCTTAAGGTTAATAAAATTGTAAATTATATGGCGCATTCATGTTGCACGATAACAGGTGTATTAGATCTCATCAGCGGTGGTTCTCGTTCTACTACTCCTACATCATCCTTGTTGACAAGGAAAAGTCCAACTATGGATCAAGGTATTCAGGTAGGACATGAACAACAGCAGCAGGGCAATAACATTGGCAAATTGAATGACAAGACAAATATTAGGACCGTCCAACCGCCTCGACGAGATCATGATAGGTATTTTACCTGAAAAAATTAATTTTCTTCTTTCCTAATAATATCATAAAAGATTTTATGCATGTAATAACAATTTTATTTTTCCAAAATCTTAATATTGGAAGTACGATTGTACTTGTTTACAACTTTTTTGTTTCTCTTTGTTTCATTTTCTGAATTTCTAAGTATGCAAACATAAAACGATTCTACATACATTTATATTATTGTTAATTTTACAAACAGATGGTTAACTTCATATAATAGAGATTCTTTGCATGTTTAGTCACGGAGGTACCAAAAACAATACTGGTATGCCTCAATATAATGATGCGAAGAGGGATATGATGAAGCAAGATGGACAGAACCAAGGTCATATGCAACAAGGTGGTCGAGGCAATCGCGGTGGTTGGGTAAATCGTGGCAACATGAGAGGAGGTCGAGGAGGTCGAGGACGCGGTGGATTCCGTACAAATCAAGTGAACAACACTGGTGCCAAGCCTAAGAACACTGAAAGAACATTGAAGTTTGAAAACGATTACGATTTCGAACAAGCTAACACTCAGTTCGAGGAATTAAGGTAAAAACGTTTGCTATGAATATTAATGATTAATTCTGCATGGTTACGTGCCGGATTCGTTTCAAGTAACTATTGAAATGACCAATGTGGACACCATGCAAAAGTAAATCAATGCGAATTTAAAGCAATCGTAATTACTACAAATGCGAATCGCTTACGCATCGCATTAACATTTTTGTCATAAAATTCAATTATTTTTGATAATATAATTTATATATTAATTGCGACATATTATACCGTAGGTCACAATTGGCAAAAACGAAGATCGATGGTGCTGATAATGAGAAAAAAGACGACAGTGGAAACGAGACAGGTGCTGGTGAAGGTGAACCCGAAGAGGAACCTGAAATTGTTCACTATGACAAGTCGAAATCATTCTTTGATAATATTAGCTGTGAGGCTGTTGAAAGGAGTAAAGGGTAAGTATTTTATTTAGAGAGAATATTTAATATAATTGCCGTGAACTGAATTTCAGTTTATAATTTCATTGATTTTCTCCAAATTAAAAAAAATTAGAACGTTAAAAATTTAAGAATATTTAAATTTGTGTCTTTATTAATAAATACAATTTTTTTAACTTTAAGATGTATATTGATTTTCTTAAATTTTCTGCAAGACGAATCGACTAGATTCGTCAATATTAGATTTTTCAATCGTTGTCTCAACACCAATATAATTTCAACTCAATTACAATTTGCGAAATGTTTTACATGTGGCACAAATTTTTAGGCGATTCCAACGTACGGATTGGAGAACAGAACGAAAATTGAATTCAGAAACGTTCGGTGTGGCTTCCACGAGACGTGGTGGATTCCGTGGCCGTGGTTACTACAATCGCGGAATGGGAGGCATGTACAGAGGCGGTGGTGGCGGCAATGCTGGATTCCGCGGTGGCTATCGAGGTAGCAGGGGCGGTAATCGCAAACCCCCTAATCAACTACAGAATAACACGGGCAGTCAAAATCGTACGACCAACGAACAGTCTGCCTCTCAGTCGCAGGCAAACGTTATCTAAATAAAAAAAAAAAGAATGTAATTTGTCACCGGTACGGCGTGAAAAAGAGTAAAATATACCGGGAAGAATAAGTGGTGCGCTGCTATGTATAAGTATACAACTATAGATTAAGATTTTTACGATATGTGCTCTGCCGTTACGGACTGATTTGGATTAGAATTTGGCAGTCAAATAACAGAAGATACACACGGCCGGATTAAATGTAGATTATATTATATAACAGAGCGCGCGTTTGCAATCGCCAAACCGGTGGTTACGACGTTAGGTGACAAGGATCGCACACATGGATGTTGCTGGCGCATATGACTTTTGCATCGATATTTTGCGGCTGGATGATCGAAGAAGGTACTTTTAAGGACAAATTTTCTTATCGCTTAGTCGACAATGATCACGATGAATTGATATTAAAAGAATAGAACGTTTTTGTCATAGACAAGCGACGTCAATTATGATCAGGACGTTCTTCGATCTTTTTTATATTAATAATTATTTGTACGAATTCAGATATCTAGGGACAGAAATTATTTGTGAGGAAGCTAGTCGTAAGTTTTACTTGAAGTAAATATTAATAAAAATTCTTAACGGAATAATATGAAATTGCTTTAAACGAACCAATGGTGTATCTGTTTGTAGTTAGGGAAACAAATTGTACAATTCAATCGTGATCATTATTCAGTCCGGTTTTCTCAAGACTTGACTATAAATAATTATGGAATGGCTTTATGGTGATGGTGACTTGATTAATACTGGTCGTTATGGAATAGCTGGCTTGTATCCGTATATCGGAAGTGAATGGCAACAGACGTGCATAAAAGTACTTTCTCGTCAAAGTACGTAAAAATCGATTGTATCTAATTGCATTTGTCGAGAATAGGAATATTGTGAGGTATATAGTACAAGTAAAGGTAAATCTGATAAAAATAGTATTCTTTTCTTTTGTTTTGGTTTTTTGGAATGTACGCAGACAAAGTTTTTCACAAGTCCTCGGCAGTTCATATATAAACGTTTGATTTTACTAAGGCGGATGAATATAAAGTGGGAAATAAGCGAAAGCGTTTATATAAAAATTTTTGTATTATTAAATTGTAATCTTACGATGTCCGCCTATTCTTTCTTTGCAAGATCTGCATCTAGAATTACGGAAGGTGTAAACGTCAGTCTTATTGTAAGTAACTAAGTTCTAAATCATGTTACGTAATTGTCATCGTATTTTGCAATTAAGGATTCCTCGATTGCTTTCGTATGCATAGAGTAATCTTGATTAATACAATTATAAGACTATATTATAATCAGTGATTAATTATATCAAACTTACCATTTATATAATGTTTACAAAATTAAATTTTTTCAAAAACATTCGTGATTATATCTCAAAATAGTACATTTTTTTTGTTTTATTAACTTCAAAATTAGTACACACATCTTTAATGAAAAATTCGTACTCGATATACATGTATACAAACGAAAGATATTTAAATAATTTATTATTAAATAATTTTCCATTAGATTATCATGTAAAATAATTAGTATACATGTATATTTAAATTAATCTATTTTTCTTCCATAAATTTATTCAATCGTTCTTGGACCGGGAACGTTTTAAATATGTTAGCGAAGTGTGCACGGGTCACGCAAAGCTCATGACAAAGGTATTCAAGGCGTTAAACGCATAAAAATAATTTATTTGTAATCTCAATTGTAATCGACTACGCTCTCGAAGAATCCTTTCGGATGCACGATGATGCGGCGCGTAGAATTATGTTAATGGCGATGCGTGTAAAACTAGAAGCATGATAATATCCTTAAAGATGTATGACATGGAAGAAGCAGAATAAGAATATTATTTGCGAACTATTATTTTTCTATGGCTCGTATGGAGTCCCCAAACTCATACAGATATTATATACATACATACATAAACGCATACGTATGCAACTTGAGATTTACATAACTAATAAGCAAACCTCCAATACACTATCAGAGGAAATGCAGAGTGAGGTAAAACGGTAACATAGGACTATAAAAACGAAACAAGCGAGTAGAAAAAGAAAAATATGGTGAGTAAATTTAACTTTTAAGTTTCATGCCTCGGGCATGTGAGAAAAATTCATAATGTACGCGAGAATGAATTTTTGTTTTGTACAGCGGATATATTGTGATTCCCGATGCTGAATAATATTGAAATGATGAAATACACATCGTCGTGTCATTTCCGATCTCTCCTACACACTACTTTCCAATAATTGAACGAAATGGAACGCTTTTCCATTTCTTTACGAGCTTGTATAATAATATGGAGAACTGTAACGCGTCCATGTGGATTGTCTTTCCCCTTGCCCCCCTCCGCCCCTCCCTCAGCCCCGGCGCGCTTCCTCTTCGACGAATGTGCAAAAATGTGAGAGATAACGATTTACGAATTTAAATACTAGATTACATGAATTTTAAAGTGATTCGAGATATGAGAGATGCGTGCTGTGCAGTTTCGAAAAAAATTGAGATGTAATCTCGGATGTAAATAAAATTATATAACGTCTTTAATAGAACTCGAGCATATATGTTGTTGGTAAGGCTATCGTATGGCGATACTGTGACGATATTAAAGTGTGCTGCGCATTACATGTGGTGTGATTAGAATGTATGCAAAAGAAAAAGAAACAGTGTCTTCCAGTGTTTTAAATGCTTGATAAGCGACACAGTAAACTAGCATGATTTATTACGCGCGATATATCGCGTACCCACCGTAGATTAACAGGTTCTGTTTGTTTATAACTTGAACCCACTGGGAATAATTTATTGGTTTTCTGCACGCGGACCTCTTGTGCCGATATTTTTTAAATGGCTTGATAATCGTCACACACATTAAAAACATCAAACTTTCAGTCATACTCGACGTACTCGAAATTCGCTATACATATTTATAACGAATACTGTAGTTTGCAGCATACAGTGAATTGAGAAAGAAATTCTGTACGAAACTCGCACATATAAAATATCAAGGTCTTACCAGATCAGTATCATTTTTTCAAAGTATTTATTATAAAACTTTTTTATCACAGGTATCTTCATACAATCTGGCGTTATTAAGAAATAAAAATGAAGTCGAACATGTATGTGTATGTTTGGGGAAATTATGGAAACGTGAACCAGCGAATACAGATGATAGAAAGAGGATATACCCTATAAGCGCTACAATATTCCTAATTATTAAAATATTATATGAATATTATTAAACATTAAACTAATATGAGAATAATATTTCGAGAATGATAGTTGTTAATATAGGAACATTGTATTAATGTTACATGTCCGCTTTATATAATATTCGTGATATATTATTTTAATGTTCGTGGAATATTATAAAAATATTCTACGAATATTATTTTTGTTAAAAAATTAATGTGAATTATTATGCATAAAATATTCAGAACTTTATAATTATTACATTTAAAAGTTATAATATTCTCGATAATTTAAAATATTGAAGTAAATAATATTATTTAATATTAAATAATATTAAAGCGCTTATAGGACATGCGTAAAACTTCGCAAAGTAAACTAATCTGTACGGCATTTTACAGAGAATCTCGGCTACGCCATTTTCCGCAAAAACATCGCTTTGACTGCCTCTCGTCCGTTTATGCACTTCCGATTACACTGAACTACGCGTGAAATTATCTTTTCGAGGTCTCCGGACGATCGTTCGCCACGTGGATTGAAGAAGATATTCAGCTCCAAATAGAGCGAGAGATCGTGCGCTTGCCGGTTATCAGGCGCAGCTCATCAGACCTGTCCTCGCGTTGTCGCAGACTTCCCTTATCGCACGACCTCGCGCGACCTTAGTGTCGACGTGCGGGAAGTTGTTCTTGTAGTGACGGCGCAGAGTACGCGGATTTGGCACGTAAACCTCGTAAGGCGCTCTGCCGCTCTCGATAACCCAAATACTGCCGGACTCGCCGATCCTCAAGATCGTCATTAGACCCTGCGCGACTACGTAAGGCCTGCAAAAACAAGATTAAATAACGATGAGCCATTGAGAAATTTATCTCTGCTGAATTGGCGATTAACGCAGGCATCGAAGATGTAACATTAGCTTTAGGATCAGATTTACAAACCGAATCTTATATCTTCGCAGAAAATTCGCAGAAACGTAATGATCCACCACATATTTGGCAAATTTATCTGTTTGCCTTATCGAACGTTGTAGTTTGACATAATATAACAACAATTTTAATGATCACTCACGTTTGTATCGAGTACTGTTCAAGATTCTTGACAAAATCCGCCTTCATGACCCTGGAAAGAAGTTTATTCGGACTATCTATCGTCAAAGCGGTTTCCGTCAGACCTGGACACAAAGTTATTACGGTAACGCCAGTCTTCTCGAAATGATAAGAATCCTGTTGGAAAGAGAATATGATTATGAAAATTAAAATCTCTCTTCTTTTTTATCAGGAAATTTACTTATAAGTAACTTTGAGGGCAGTAAAATTTTAGTTGCTCGAATAACAAAATTATCTTTGTTTAATTTTTTATGTATAATTACCGAAAGAGACTGCGACAGGCCAATGACGGCATGTTTCGTGGCAATGTAAACCGGAAGTTGAGCTGTATTTCGAATATCTACATGCTGGCTCACGTTCACCAAGATACCACCCTGACCGCTCGTATCTCTGCTCATACATTGTATAGCTGACATTGCGGTGCTGACCATGCCACTCTGAAATCGACACAACACATAAGATTCTTTTCATTTTCATTTCATGATAGTTATTATTTATCAATGACATGTTTATTTTTTTTTTTTTTTTTTTTTTCTTCACGTACTCTTCTGTACAATCTGCTAGAATAATTTTGCAACGATGCAAAATAAGCTGCAGAAGTTATTCATGAAAATTTTAAATAACATATAACATATTTGAGGTCTTAAGAACATTGTAAGAGTTTTAAGAGAGAGAACATCGCAGATCGAAATCATGAAATTAAGAAATCACCATCGATGAAGGAAGTTTTATTACTCAATAAACTGTTATCAATGATACTCACAATGTTCACCGCGATTTCCTTCTCCCATCTTCGCTCGTCTAAAACTCCAGCGTTATTTATCACGATGTCAATGTTTCCTAACAGCGATACTGCTTCTTCGAAGGCCGCTATAAATTGGTCCAGACAAAATACGATACATGAGAGCGATACTCTGATGAGAAGTTCAACGATTATAATTTTCGAACCAACGTCTATCTCTACGCGATTTGAAAATCTTGCTTTATATTTGCATATTTACCAGTCACTTGCTTGTGATTAGATACGTCGGTGTGTATAAAGTGCACCTTCTTCTCGCCGCAAGATTTTTCGATGGCGAGTGCGATCCGGTTGCCGCTTTCAGCATCAATGTCCAATATAATTATTTTCTGTAACAAATATGTGCGTGAAAAATAAATTTAAATACAATAATGTCAAAATGATATCAATACTTTGTAAATATTATAGAACAGATAATGCCATTCTGTGAATTTAAGGTAGAAGAAAGATAACATTTTATTATATGAATTACATTTTATTATAACACACGCATACACAAGAAAGAGAAATTTAATCTGCAGAATAATATTAATCCAATTTAAATATAATAATGCAAGAGTTTTCTTGATTATGTTTCTTTAGTACATCGATTTTAATAAAAAAGTTTTTATTTAATTATGCATTTATATTATAAAAATAAAAAAATGAGCCTTACTTAAATAATAAATTTTTTGTAAACATATACATATATTGTTTATAAATTTATAAAAGATTATTTATATATAACATGAAGTGTGGGTTGGACGTTTCTTGTATAAATATCTCCAATTAATTGGCAATTAATAAAAATTCAAAAAGTTTGCGAAATTTAAATCAACGTTATATAAATAATCTTTTATAAATTTATAAACAATATATGTATATGTTTACAAAAAATTTATTATTTAAATAAGGCTCACTTTTTTTATTTTTATAATATAAATGCATAATTAAATAAAAACTTTTTTATTAAAATTGATGTATTAAAGAAACATAATCAAGAAAACTTTTTTGCATTACTATATTTAAATTGGATTAATATTATTCTGCAAATCAAATTTCTCTTTCTTGTGTATGCGTGTGTTATAACCCACATTTCGAGAAAAATGCAAATAATATTTGATGTGATTTAAAAATATAGGTAAAAATTGTTTATTAAAGTTAATTTTAAGCATATTTATTAGGCTTGGATTTTTTTCGTTTAATGTAGAAAAAATGTACTACTTGATTACACTAATTCAAAAGTATAATTTTGTGAGTAGGACGTTTCTTGCGTAACTGTAGCCAATTTATCTTACTGCAAATTTTATTTTAATTATTAAATATATACCTTTGCTCCGTGTCTCAAGAAGTGATTAAGAAAAGCGTAGCCCAATCCTGCCGCACCGCCAGTTATTAGAACATTTTTTCCGGAAACGATGCAATTAATCGCTTCTATCTCCTTCGCCCTTTCCGTTGCTGAAGAACGACGGCGGAAGATTCTCAAACTTGGATGTACAATATTTGCTTAAAAGAAGAAAGTGTATTTGTTAGAAAAACTAATGATATCAATAGCATATATTATGTTAATATAATAAAAAGTTTATTATTTTGACCTAGCAAAATGATATTTGTTAACATTTGTTGATAATTAATACAATAGTAGCTGTAATTTTTTTAACTAAAATAATTTATAAAATTGTAAGAACATTTATAAAATCATTAATTATGAAAATATTGATATAATTATTAAGATTATAATTTATAAAATAATCGAAAAATCTATATTTTAGTTAACACTGCACATTTTTCATGACAAAGTAAAGGCTATAATATTGATAGATGTGTAATCTTTGATGAAAAAGTTAGACTTACCCATTTTATTCTCTATGAATGAATGCAACCTCTTTAGTTATTCAATAAACGGACACAGCCGATTGTCACGCTTAAGTTTTTAAGGGGATGAAGCTGAAGAACCGAGAGTTCGAGCTGATAATGCGTACGTTTCGACTGAACTTCGAGACCATTCGAATGGTATTTATACACGATAAGCGATGTGGGATTCTGCGATATTGTGACTCCAGTCCGTCGTGGCGGGGATGTCTCACGATCAGAGAGCGAAAGGTGGACTCCGTTCTACAAATCACATCAACAGCACATGCACAGTTTGAACAATTATGGTGAAAAAAAAAAGATTTTCGTACTTTCTCGCTCAAACTTGAGATCATCGACAGTATTGGAAACTTAAGACTCGACTGTCGCATTTTATTGGGCGCTTACACCAGACCAATAAGTTAAGAAATATTGTTGGATCTGTTAAAGTAATGTTCAATTTTTTGTGAAACAAGAAAAATCTCTTTTAGTTTTATAAAAATATGTTAGCTAAATAATTATTTATATAATTACTAATATAAGAAAAATATGATAATCATTTATTGATGAATAGTTTTTTAAAAGATTTAATACTGATTTGTATAACTGTGCGGAACTTCAAGCTTACGATTTGGAGCGAAACAGACGTCAGAATTAAATCGGGTAATAGCAATATAAAAAAGAACAGCAATGAGAAAAAACATCGTTAAATAAACGGTTTAACAAAGTTGTTACTTTCGATAATAATTTTTGCGATTTTTCGTAATCTGCTTTTTCATTGGCTCTCTTATCTTCTCTCTCGCTAGACTAACCAGACGCGCCTTCATTCTCTTTTCTCAACATACCCGATAGCGCTTCCCCTAATTAACCCCTTCTTCGGAGACTAATTAATTGCGTCGCGGCAGCGCGCTTTCTGATACTCGATATACTAAACACAGATCGAGAGGCATTCGCGCACTTTTCCTTTCATTCAAAGATAATAATGGTATGTAGTGTTGGCGCGAATAATAGCCCAAGAAAGTAGATCATTAAATAATTACATTTTTAATAACGTTATGCGATTGCTTTTCATGTATAACTCATTTCATGTATACTAGCGTATTAAGGAGGGACAAAAGAGATTTGTAGAATCAAATTGGACACAAAATTTGCGAATTTTCTTAAAGAAAAGGAATAAATGAATACAATTCTTTGCTTAGGTGTTATTTATACCACTATATTTTAAATATAAAAAATTAATTTATAATTATACAATTTATTAAAAATATAAGAGTTTTCTATTATTAAAGACAGAACTCAAAAATTTTGAATTTTGCCATATTTTTGTCATTTTTAAGTAAACAATCTGTTTTTTTTTTGGTCTAGTTTTTCTCAGGATACAAAACAACATAAATAACTTCAATTTTTACACAAAAATTCGAGTTTTATGATTATGTTATTATTTTGTAATAACATTTTTTTATTGATCTTTTTTGAGTTCAGTACTCATGTAGAACAATGTTAAGTGCTAAAGAAAATGAAAAAAATAATAGATTGCTTCCATTGAAATTACAGGATTGTGCCACGTAAAACGTGCGGCACTTAAAATTTTCAGGCCTTCAATAATGGAAAACTTTAATATTTGTAATAAATTTTGTATTCCAAATTAATTTTTTGCTTCTTGAATGGTAAATATAAATATGGTATATAACATCTAATTAGATATATTAATTATGTATTCATTTATTTTCTTTTGTTTGAAATAAATTCACAAATTTTGCATTCAATTTATGATGTAAACTCCCTGTGTATCTCTTTTTAATACAATATAGATTCGTACATAGATAATATAAATTTCAAAAGAAGCTAAATATTTTTACATTACATAATATATATTTTCTGAAAGACAGAAGAAAGCTATATTTAAAAATCACTCATTTATAAAGGAAACGTTTACAAAATAATTTATAGAGCTACACAAAACATACTGGGCGTGATCATACGCTCGAGCGGCGAGCAAAATAGAAATTTATTAAAACGCACAACCCAGCTATGCATTCTTTTAAAGTTTTCCCACGAAAATATTTATTTTACTTGATCTCGTGCATACCTGATCTCACCCCGTCGGGCCATTTCGTTAATAGAAATTTATTACAGTCAGGGGGTACAGAAAACTGGCTGGTGGCTCATAGATTACTCTCAGCACCGTGCAACGAAAATATTTTCGCCCTTTTACGCCCCCAACGTACCGGCTGAAGTTTGCATATGCGCGGGTGACTTTATATTATTTTTCAAGTTAATTCTTAATGTATTGTTGTTTTTACGAGCTTTATTTGTTTTAGTCGCGTCTCTTGTAACGTAATTTCTTTTCTCGCTGTTTTCTCTCGAGGTCTAACGAGATATACACGCGTTGCATTCAATTTAAAAGTATGTATCACATCTTAAAGTAATTTCAAAAATAAAAAAAGACATGGTCTGTTCCATTATTACGTTCAAACTCTGTGAAATTTGAGCTACGTAAAATTCTTTTATTGATTTAAAAGTTAATTAATTTTTGGTTAGCTCTTAATTTTTATGAAGAACTGCGTTTATAACATTTCTTTGCAAATTTCATGTTAAAGTAGTATTATGAATAAAATGAATTTTTTAAATATATATCTACTAATAAAAGTCTAATAAATATTCTTGCAAAAATTTATTCGAATTCACTTATTCGTTTAAATATTATTTACCTCTAATTGAAGTAAAATAGTCATTTATGCTGCGTAAACGCAAATTATATTCATCGTTTTACTTTTTGCAGCTGATCAGAGTCAAAATTCTGACATTCACGACCATAATTTTTTGTCGTTGATTAAGAAAAAGATCGGTACTTAACTCTAGAAAGCTTAAAAGTTTTAAACTTTGATAACTAGTATTGAATAACCAAAATATTTTTAAATACAAAAAACGCAGTAAAATGCAATAAAAAAGAAATAGATTTAACCCAAATGGTTGCTTATATTATCTTTGCGAATTGATACGAGCGGAAATGCGCGTTCGGCTAAAAATTTACACTAGCGCATGGCACTTGACGTAAGTGGCATTGGGCATGTGTATTCACTGCATATAAAAGAAAATGATTAATAGCAGGTCAAACTTAAGGCAAAAAGCTAACTAACGATTCCGGGTATGCGATGATCATTGGGTGATATAACTTTTGTTCGAGTTTAGCCGTTCTGGCATAATTGTAGCAGCAACGAGCGTAACTACCAACGCGATAAATTGTTATCGATGGCCTCATCGTCGGCAGTCAGCCCTAATCAAATGACCTTTCCATGACTTTACTATTACATGGAAGACTTCCATTCTTTACTTCGAATTCGGGAACATATAGCAAAAATGTATAAAAAGTATTTCTCTATATTATAATGATAAAAAAATCTTACTTTTTTTATATTATTTTTATGTAATTTTTATATAATTTTTTTATTATATTCTATTAAAATTTATATTATATAATACTTATAAAATATAAGACATCTTTTTTATCACAAATTCTTTAGCACATTGTAAAGTAATTACATGTATCAAATTATAATTATTATAATGAATAATTTTGGAATCTACTATTAGAGACGTATATTTACACACGTAAGAGTAAAGTTACAATGTACAAATAAAAGTATTCTTCTTTATAATAATTAATCAATTTGCAAAAATTACTTTACCATTGAAATAAAATTTGCGGAAATACTTTGCAATCAAATTTTTTAACAAATACAGTACAATTTTTCTTAAAGATATATGTTTCACATTTCAAAACATTACCAAAAATAAAAATAAAAATTTCATAAATTGTTCTATTAATTATTACGTTTCAGTATCTGTGTAAAATTGGCATATTTCTGTTAAAAAATTATTTACTTTTTTGTTTACTCTTAATTCTTGTAAAATCACGTTTTGTAATAGTTATTTGTAAATTCGATAAAAAATTAATTAACGCCAAATCAAAATTTTTATACATACTAATAAAACTTTAGTAAATGTTATAATAATATATAAAAATTTTGAACGTTTACGTAAAGACTATAAAATACATAATTACTGTAATTATAATTTCTCCTAATATGAAGATATATTTATGCAAGTAAAGGTAAAGGTACCAATTTTTGTAAAATCGCACGTTTGTATATTCACACTATAAATAATGTAATTTTTATACATATTAGATACGTATGTAATTTTATATACTGTTTTTAGAGCGTGTTTTCTGTTAAATATAGATGTTAATCTAAAAATGACAAAAGTAAACAACACGAGGATAGAAAAGGCTGATGATCGGTTCATCTGCGCAATATTTGCAAATGATGAGGCGCTTATCAGTCGCTCGTGGCGTCGGCGAACTTTAGCAATAACGCACTTGATTCAGTCGTGTGGCACAAAACGGCGATAGGAACTTGACGTGCGCACAGCTCGTGCTCGCAGCATCTTATCAATAAAAAAAAGCGCACTTAACGTCCGGTTGGCGTCGCGCCGGCGATAAATCAGTGCCAAGAGCCTGCGCGCGTTGTCGGCTCCGAGCCGATACCGTAACCAGTACGAATCGGTTTTGATCGAACTTTACTCCGAAACTAAAAGGAAAGTAATTTCTCATGCGATTTTTCTCAGTTATCGCGCTGCACGCTGTGAAAACGCGAGCTTTGCATCTGTGTGAGTTCTTTTATGCGTCTTCTTTACTGCGACGATCCGAAGATGTAGCGATTCACAAATACGCGTGTCTGCAAGAGATTACAGTCTTTGTGTGCGAATCAAACAGTTAATAATTGGTCCGATTGACTGATTTGTGTTGCATTGTTTATTATACATCATTATTAAATGTGATTTCCTTATTCTTTATGCAGTGCGGATCTATGTTTGCGCTATATGAAGAGACGCAATATTACTTTTTTAAATAACATTTTATTAATGTTTATCAATGTATCAATACAAAAAAACATTATTTATGAATTTTTAAGATTTATATCTATTTAAAATATTTATCGAATTTATCGAAATATTAACGAATGTATAATTGACTGTGAATGTATAATTAACTCTGCATGGCAAGAACGGTTTTGTCAAAGTATTTAAAAATTTAGCTATATATAAGTCTGAAAATGATTTTGTTAGACTAGAGATTCCTAAAGCATTGGTCGCAAAAAATTTTTTAGCTATGGTAGGAATCAAAATCAAATTTCAAAATAAAGTACAATTATTAAAATTCTCAAAAATACAAAAATAATTTTCATTAATCAGATCTAAAATATTATCAATAGAAATTAGAAACAATCTCATTCTTCACACATTATGTTATTATATTTTCATTCATACTTTGAGAAATAAATTTATAAAATAACTATTCTATAAAAGATTAAAAAGTAGAAGAAATAAAATAATTAATTTACTCTCCCTCCTCTTTGTTTTTTCATAATCTCTAGAGCTAGCATGGTAAGAACAATTTTGCAAAAATACAGAAATCTGAAAATAATTATGTTAAACCATTTAAAAATTTGAATTGGATGTTTAACTTGGCTTCTAGAACGTCAAAATTATTTGCGGCAACATTATCATATTTTATCGTCCTACATAATTATTGTGATGGCTCTACATAAAATTATTTTCTAATCTGTATGTAGCTAAATTTTTAAATGCTATACAATAAAATTATTTTTTTCCATATGCGGATATTTACAAAACGTATCATGATCCATGTAAATTTGGAAAATCTGCATTAGATCAAAATAGTTATGTAGTTGTTAGAATATCAAAACTTTTTTAACAATGCTTTTTGCATCATGCTTGAATTGCATCATGTTTTTCATAATTATTTTGATGCTCCAACAAATTTATTTTCAGATCTGTATCTAGCTAAATTTTTAAATATTTCAGCAAATAAACTTATAACTTTTTACATTAGATAATTGTAAAATCAAAAATATTGATTGTTGCAGCCACGTTCAGAGAAGCGATCAACATTCCAATGGGTGGAACATAAATTATTAGCAATTATTTATATTTAAGATAGCATGATGTTCGAGCACAAAGCTGAATGTATTAGCTTAATTATAAATTTGCTTTTTATAATTACATATTATATAATAATATTTTTAATTTTATGATGTTAAGTATAAAAAAAGTGAATTATGAACTTAAATGGAAATTAAATTGTCTACATTATTCGAGATATTAAAAATCATTTTTTAGTCTCTATTTACTCAAAGACTAAAATATTTAGTTGTACATATAATATTATACATATTCATTTAATTATTATCGCGCAACTAAGTTACACAACTAATGAACTCTTTATTGTAAAAATCTTATTGTACCTTCTGTCATTTTAATAAAAAAGTATGTCACATTAATAGTAAAAATGTCATTGTATATAAAATAGAAATATAATAAAATTTTGTTTCATAGATTTCATATCATTGCACATTACAATTTCTATTAATCAACACTTATATTTTATCTAACAAAATATATTTTGTAGAAAAAGGTAATTTGAATTAATAATATTATTTGTTCCACGGTGAGTATATGAGATAATTAATCTGCGATCAATTTCATATTAGCGGTTAATCCTCCATGTCGATTTCGGTCTTTTGCGGCAGAGTATCAGGAAGTTGCACTTCGTAAACTGGTTGTCCATCCTCACTGATCCACACGCTGCCGTTCTGTGCGCATCGAATTACATACACCAATCCATGAGCAATGCTTTCCACTCTATAAGAAAACATTTTATTTTTGTATTTTATGCGAGTTTTGAAAACGCAAATTATGAATTAGCAACAATCTTACTTTTGAGGTTGATAATGCTTCAAAATATCACTGTCCGACATATCCTGCGATAAATCTACGAAGTTTGGAGGGGTGCCAGCCAAACCAGGACACAAAACAATCACTTTTACATTAGTCCTCTGGTAGTGATAAGGTTGCTATAAAGAACCAATCTAATTACAATGATCTTTATACTTTTTTTTTTAATGTAAAATTTATATAAAATGCTGTATTTGAAATACATCTCATCGTCGAAACAAAATTTGAAGAAAAAATTTAAAATAAAAATTGATTAAACAATAAGAATTCAAACTAGGCCTTTTAAATAATAAATCACACAAATAAGTAAAGAAACGTCATATGCAGTTAGATTTTGGTCCCTAATGATATTTTACATGTAAATTTTTAAATACATTCTCAGTTTTTATAAACTGCTCGTTAAAGACTTTTGAAATTGTTTACAGTTTTATGCAAGTAACATCATTACAAAATTAATTAATTAAATTTTATTTAAGTCTTACTATGTTTAACGGGCAATTTATAAAAATTGAAAACTTAAAAATTTATATGTAAAATATTGTTAGGTTTCAAAATCCAGTCTCGACCATAAGTGACGCTTCATTATAAAAATTTATTACCAGGAGAAATTTGTTGCCAAGAAAAGAAAGAAAAATAATTATTAATTAATCGTATTCCTAAAGTTTTATTTTTAAAAAAATTATCTTTCTAAAATTGGACTTCTTTGTGTTACTCATTAGAATTATTATAGGTTCTATAATCACTTATATATTTTCTCTAACATAGATTAATAAATATACTTACCGCAAAGGAACGGCTGAAACTAACGACAGCGTGTTTCGCAGCAGAATACACCGGAAGTTGAGGTACCGCTTGTAATCCGGCAATGGACGAAACATTTACGATGACACCACCCTTTCCTCCAGAGTCCTTTTGCATTTGTTGAATTCCCATAAGAGTTCCACGAACTACAGCAGTCTGCAGTAGTGAAATTAATATTTGAGAAACTTTATTTTATCTTAAGATTATAATATAGTAACCTAAAATTAAAACCAGAAATCGAAAATAAAACTTACCACATTAACGTCGATGGCTTTCGCAAAATCAGTTTCGTTTATTACGCTTGCATTGTTTATTAAAATGTCCAGCCCGCCAAGAATGTTGATCGCTTCTTTGAACGTGGCTGCAACAATATTTTCAGTTTCAAACAAATATCCAAATGCAAAAATTGTAAATAGGCTTAAACAAATAGCAAGCAACGTGCGAGTTTGCTTATTGATTACGCATTAATAAATACAAATTATTCGTTACGCATTAATAAGTACAAATTACATGGAATAAAGCTGTAACACAATATATTTACCGTCATATTCGGAATTATTCGTCACATCGCAGTGAAGAAATACAGCTCGTTTACGACCAAATTCATTGTTTAAACTTTGTACAGCTTGTTCTCCAAGCCACTGTCGTATATCTATCATAACTACCATCTAGAAGAAATATTTACATTTCTATTACTTCATAAAAAATTTCATTCTACATATAATTGCTTTAACAGTCCAACAAAATTATTTTTTAATGTGTGTATTTAGTTAAATTTTTGCACTATTGAGGAAAGTTGTATGATACAAAGTATTTAATGATATTAGAAATTTGATCTTGAATTGCATCTCAAAAGTCAAATCAAGACTTTCACTTTTTTTTAAATGAAAACTCTCATTTTTAATTACGTATTTATAACTGATCCGAAGAGTTTTCCAAAAGTTTATAATAAAGTTTTTTTTTATTATTTACTTTCTGAGTTGTGAAAATTAAAGTAGTATCGTTACTTCATTCGCAAATTGCGATAAGCGGGATGACTTTCAAAGATCGATAATTTATTAAATATTAAATTACACACCAAAGCGCCATTTCGTAGTAGCTCTCTGCAAAATGCCAGAGCCACACCACTCGCTGCTCCAGTCACTACGACTCGTTTATCTTTAATCTGCATATCTCTTCCAGTTAATCCAGCAATCGATCTCTTCCGCGAATATATACTTCTTCACTTATAAAATAGTTATAAAACTTCTCGCTATAGTCAGTATAAAAATTTCCGTATGTGAATTTTGTATTTCTACAGTGGAACAGTTAACTACGCGACATTAATGCGTCAAGAAGTCTCTGTTATCAATAAGACCACCAACTGTGACGTGAATGTTTAGCCGATCCGAGAGCCCCCTTGAACTGATATGGAAGAGTCCACTGTTTTCGTTCAGCGATCTTCGATCTCCTGATCTATGTGACGTTCAATTCGTCAGGGTCTCTCCTCGAGCGAGATTCGTCAAGGAGACGCCACCGAAAGTCTTCATCTTTCAATTGTGTAATTTAGAGTTTAATGGCATTCAAGAGAATTTGTGACATTCTTCAGGAGATCAGTGAGGTAAAATTGCAAGTTAAACTTTATACGAATTTTTATGAAAAATAAGGAAAACTTGACGATCGAGGTGCTGTGTGCATTCTCAATGTATTAATTTTTAACTATTGATGGTGTAACGCGATTTGTCGCGATATCAATTTTAAATTAAATACAAATTTAAAAGCGATTAATGAAATATGTTAAAAAAATATAGAGTACAAAATTTCAATATTTGATAAGTGACTGTTTGCAACTGTCATCGATAACATTATTTTATTACTAGCAGGTACGTTTATGTTTTATGCATTGCATGTAAAAACTAAAATAATAAAAAAAATGCAAAGAGATTTTAATATTTAACAGGCAGTTATTTAATGCACAGATGTTCTCAGGCATAATGTATCTTGTGTATACATGCACGCGTAGAAAAAACCAAGGTTGTCTCAAGAATAATGAAATAATAATGTTATAGAATATAAAGAATAACAGAAAATAATAAAATAATAATCTTATAGAATAATAACAGAATAATAATGTTATTTTGGCCTACATAGAAGTAAATTTTGTATCAGATCAACAATTCATTGTTTCATATATAAACAAGAATATAAACTCTTCTTAAAAGAATTTATAATCTTAAACAGACATAATTTGCTTACATGAAACTTTTCTCTTCATGCAAGAAAATTATGTCTGTTTGAGATTATAAATTTTTCCAAGAAGATTTTATATTCTTGCTTATACATGAAACAATTAGTTGTTGATTTGATATTAATTTTTTTCTGTGTATCCATATAAAAAAGTTATGGAAACCATAGTACTCTGACCTAGCGATCTACACGGTTGCATTTTAATTTAAATGCAATCAAGTATTTTCAATGACTTTTGAAGGTTTATAAATGGAACATTCAAGATAGACGCTCGATTTAAAATTGAATTATTGAAGATTCGAAATTCTCGAATTATTTGAATCCAAATCTTTCAGATTTAAAAACGAATAGAATCGAATACACTGTGATTCGATTCGATTCAAATTCGAACTGTTCGCACATCTCTACCAAGTAGTAACGCAACTTAAAATGACAAATGTAAGTGATTATAATAATAACATTGTGTTCTGCGTATTTGGTGTTCTTTGGTATTCACTGTTCTGTACAAGATATAATTATTGTCCGATTAATCAGACTATAATTTTCAGCAAAATATTTTTTAACTTTTAGATATAAAATCAAATCTAGTTCTATAATCAATACTAGAAATGGGACTATCTGAATTCTTTGTCCTAAAAAAAAAGAAACAAAAAACAAAAAACATAAATGTACATATTATCTTAAATTTGTGCTTTTAAAAAAATGCAGAACAAATTAACCCTTATGATACAATGTAAAAGGGGGAAAGTTTAAGGCAATGTAATAATCATAAAATCAGTATACATAATTAAACATTACGAGTTACGAGAGAGAAAACATGATGATATATTTATCCCCCTTAGTTCGAGCAAATTTCCCGATCAGTCTTTCAAGAAGAGGACCTTCGAACTTTCGCTTTCGGGGCGCGGTCGCTTTTTCGGCGCGACGTCGGTTCTAAAAATAAAAGGGGCCACGGGGCCGACGTGCGGTAGACGTAGAAAATCTGTCGGATAGTCTGCCGAGGGATTGCGCACGCATTTTACGCACGTGCGTGAAGGGCACGCACCGGCCAGCGTCGCGCACACCCGCATGGTACGCAGACGCGCCAATCAATATCGGGCTATACCGGGTGTGCACCCCGACCGTCGAGGCCGTTAGTCAGCCAGTACACCATCAGCAATCAACCACACCTTCCCGGGGGTTGCTTCGTCACCGTCGACCGTACCCTTTTGACGGAGGAGAGACGCGACGTCCGGACCGCTGCATCTCCGAGTGTCGCAAGCTAGCCGGCTTGCCAGAGTGTAACGAAGCACCCCGTCTGTTGCGAGACGTCAGCACAGGTGAACAGATCGAGAAGGTACGGAGAAAGGAATGAACTGGTGAACGAAGAGAATATCAAACGACATAAATGAAATAGACGGATTTTTATCGTGGGGATTTGAGAGGGGTGCTTATCGAAATTTCAAGGTGATCGAATTTAAAAAGTTCCACAGTACCGGAGTGAGACGTGCGGATTGCATTAATGTAAACTGCGATCGTTATTATCAGTACATTGCTTTCTCTCTGGTGTCGACGTGCCAGTCAAAGTGACAGGTGAAAGAGTAGTGCACTTGATGCGTGAATGCTTTCTGCCTCTGGAGAATACATAGGAATAAATTAATCTTGCAAAAGGGAGAGTTGAGATTTTTAAGGGACAATAGACACGCAGTTAAATATAGAGGAATTCAAAATTCAGTCCTTCGTGAAAAAAACATTTTTATTTTTTTTTGTGTTCTCTTAAAACGATAAAATATATCTCTACTTATACGATTAATTGTGCAAGTTAATAATATAATTAATAAGGCATTGTAAAAAAAAATTAACATTAGCGTCATGTAAAAGAGAAATAACAGAACAGAAAAATAATAAAAAAAGATCGCAGCGCATATTGATTAGCTGTTTTTTTTTTTTGCTTCTGGTTCTTTTCTACGAGAGCCTTCTTCCGAAAAATAATATACGAATAAGCTCGAAGTGAAGATCGAGTAAACAAACCTAGAGACATGATAGGATTTCTGGCGTGCTTGTTCTGGCAAAGTAGCAATTAAATTTACTTAAATTAACGGACATATCCGTGGCTGTACCAAACATTTATATCTGTTACGTTAAAACGTATTGGTATTGTTTATAATGTTTATTCAAATTTTTGTTTTTATTAATTTAAAACATTAATCAATGAATATTCCGGTGTTAGTGTCAAATTTTATTTATTATGTCAAATTATATCAAATATTTTATCATTATCTCAAATGTGCAGGTACGAAAGAAGATAAGAGCTCAAAGAAAATGGAACTAAAAGGGCGAGTTGCCCTAGTGACTGGAGCCGCATCCGGCATCGGCAAGGCATATGCTGTCGAACTGTTGAATCAAGGAGCCAAGGTATATTAGCATGATTTCAAAGAAAACATATTTAGAGAACCTAGAGAAAAGTTTCTTCAAGTAAAAACAATTTTTGTTTGAATCAAAGAAATTGGTGCATTGCTATATTGAAGAAAAGTTTCTTTGATTTGAAGAAATTTTTTTGGTGTTCCTCTTATTAGAATTGTAAAGAAATAATGTGGTCGTGCAAGGCAAATCTTTTTCTAAATAAAAACAATTTTTTATCAAAATCAAAACAGCTAAATCATTTCTTACATTTCTGTCAGTGCTTTCTTTAAATTAAAATATTATTTGTTTAAATTAAGCAAACAAAATTTAAATAATTTATTTAATTATTTCTAAAAAAAGGCTAACAACGTCATTTCTTGAAATCAAATAAATTTTTATTTTTCTCAAAGGTATTTTCACTTGATTTAAAAAAAAATCAAGAAACAATTAAAGAAACGATTAAAGAAACGATTTAAACAATTTAAACTTAATTATTCTCTTTATACTCTGTATTGTTGAAATATTTTTTTTCCTTGCGAAAAAAGTATTAATACCATTATTTGATTTTCCGAGCAACGAAGGTCACGTTTCGTTTTTATATTTTGAAACTTCGCGTAAAACTAAACATTCCAAAGATGATTTCGACGCACGTCTTCAAAATAACCGATTTATATTTAGACTTCTTTCAGACAGAGAAAAACTTATCGCAACCTTGAGTTTTAAGGAAAAAATTGGGCGATAGATGTATCACCGCATCATTGCGCACATTACGCGTATTTTAAAATAATTATTCGAATAATTGCATTATTCTATTATGTTATAAAACAATAGATACATGTAATTAATATTTTTACACAACAATATAAGTCTTTTTATTATTTAAAAAAAATCTATTGAATATTCTCTAACAGCGTCAACGAAATTCCTAAATGCAGAAACTAAAATTTATTTATAAATATATATAAAATCTGTCAAACAATTTGTACGAAACAAAATTGACGTATTTATTTAAAATAAAATATTTTACCGTATACAGGTGACTATATGTGACATAAACACCGAAGAAGGAGAAAATCTGGTAGAAACATTAACCGAAAAGTATGGTAAAGGTCGCGTAATCTTCTCGCAATGCGACGTCACGGATTATCCGCAATTCGAAGGTACGGTAAATCGCAATAATCGCAATAATTGTTCGCGATTTCTAATCTACTTATCGTCGATCTCCATCTGCATAAGTGACTAACGTACATATGCATCTGTTCCATTTGTAATGCAATTGTTATTTAACACACTATCTATGCAATTCAATTTGCAGAATCGTTTCAAACAACGATCACGGAATTCGGTCATATTGATATCGTAATCAACAATGCTGGTATCATGAATGACCGATTTTGGGAGCTTGAAGTAGACATTAATCTCGTAAGCAGATATCCAATAGATCTTTTGCAATAAACTCTTGCATGTTCCACGTCAATAACACGTTTGTAAAAATTAATTTTTAGTGCATTAAAAGATTAATGACGTGATCATAAGGGTTTTTTTTATCTCTCCGCATTTGATATCTTATTTACTTCCTGTTAATTAAAGCTTACTAATTATTTTTTATAATATTTTATTTCTTACAGTATATGTATGTTTCTTTATTAAACTCAAATAGTATTCCGTAAAATAGTACTTTTTTATATTTATTGTATGTGTAAAAATTGATATCTCTGCAAATATAATTGCAGAATGGGATAATACGCGGCACTTTGCTTGCTCAACGATTTATGGGCACCGATAGGGGTGGCCAGGGTGGAATCGTTATTAATACCGGTAGCAATGTCAGTATTAACCCTTACGTCAGCGTGCCAGTATATTCAGCGACGAAAGCGGCTATTGTCAGCTTCACCAGAGCTTTCGGGGTAAGAAATCTCCTTTTATATCTCAAGCTCTCTTATATACTATCTTGATTGTCCTATCGGAATAACAAAACTCGCTAAGAATACGAGTCATCAATTTTTCAATGGTTCTCATTTGTAGAAAGATTGATAAAAAAAAAAAAAAACATAGCAAAATTTTGTTCATAGATTTAGGAAATTAGAGATTTAGAATTTAGTAACTCATTAATTTAAGCGTTTTTTTTTTATCAAATTAGACGCAAGAGATAAATGTACTAATTTTCTTCTCGATTCTTCTTCAAAAGGATCAATATCACGTAGATTTGACGGGCGTTAAGGTGATGGCACTTTGTCCGGGTGCCACAGATACAAAATTGGTACGTGACGTCAATAGAAAGCTTCTTCTGGCTCGATACGAAGATGCCTGGCAAAGAGATATAGTCTCATCAACTCCTCAAAGGTATAACTTCAAATCATTTCTCTTTCCATCTAATTGCGACTCAACAGCTCTCATAATTAAATTATTTTTTAATTACATCAATAATTGTTATTTCCTAGTTCCTTGGCATTATTTCATATGTCAAATGAAGCAAAACATCAATCAATTCGTATCTTTATTATTTGTTCATTTAAGTTCATTTAAAAGAAAAACCTCTGGACTTGTTTGATTTTTATCGCCTTTAATTTTTGAAGCCCTTCAATTTATAATATAAAAAAAATTACTTTTACACATCTTTTTTTAAGTCTGCAGAAAGAATCGTTTTGCTAAAGTATTTAAAAATTTAGCTACAGATCTCGAGATAATTTTTACCATCCAAATAATTATGAAGAATGTTCAAGTATGATGAGCACTGCTGCAGTTTCGACATTCTGGCAATCGACTTGAGCGTCTTGCATAATTATTTCGGTTACGGTATAACAACATTATTTTCAGCTCTTTATCCAGCTCAACTTTTAAATACTTTATCAATGCCGCTCTCTAATTGTAGAAATGTAGAATAAAATTAGCACGTAGAAACGATTTGAAAAGACATTGCGACACTGCAGGACGGAGCACGTGGCTAAGGCGTTAGTACACGTGTTGAACACCGGCAAGAGCGGAAGCGTGTGGATGGTGGAGAAGGACCAGCCGCCGTACGAGATCAGCTTTACGAAGCACTAAAGAGGGTCCCGCGCGCGTGTGTGCAATGATTCTTCCTCGCTTCGCTGCAAATATCTATGCCGTACCGCACAATTAGCTATAATTTGTATCGAGATATAATATCATCCCGTCGCACGCCATTGAAAAGGCGAAAACGCGAGCGAAACGTAATTATTCGTACTTTCGTATAAAAAAAAAAAAAAAATTATCACTTCGAAGACCAATGCGTTTTTTATTTCTCTTTTAACGACGGCAAATGCGTTACTCGATGTTAATCGTTCATCTTTTGATAGAAAGCGAATCCTTTTGATACGTTTTATACTGCCGCGACAGAGAACACGACGAGTCCTCGGATTTGATAATTACGTGATAGATAAACGCGATATTTGAAAGGAAAAAACAAAAAAAAAAAAATCCGCGCGATTGGCGCGAGATCCGCGTCGCGACGGAGGGAACATTTATTACAAAAAAAAGAAGAAAAATGATGTAAAAACGGCTTTCGCTTCCGTCCCGTATCCGCGTTGCGAGTTCGCGTCGGTTTTTGCATAGGTCTGAAAAACGCTCATTTGCCAAGAATTCTTAAGGAATTTCTCGAGGAATTTCTAAGTCCTGCCTGTGTCTCGCGCCGACGGAAACTGTCGCAACACTTACAATTTGATCCTGCCGCACTCTATAACCGTCGCGTGACTTGCTCATTTCTCTCTTAACGCACACGTCGCAACGTTCGACGATTCCTTTAACGCCATTCCGTTTAATAACATGTAATGCTGCATATATTGTAATCGCGTTTCGTCAAGTCGAGTATAATAGAGACACTCTTTATGTATCTATTGCTTGTATGAGGAAGAGACGGGAGGAGAGCGCACGAAAGAGATAGAATGAAAGAAATATACGCATTTATTTTCACGCTCTCGAAGCGTACAAAAAAAAGGGAAAGAGAAAGATTATACTATATACGTTTCTCATGATAGCTAATGCAAGTAACTCTGAATCCACGATTTAGAAATTTATTCCTCTTCGTGAACTGTCGGAAATCTATCAATTGACGTCTAGCTAAAGAAGGAATAAAATAATATATACAATTAAATAGAAGTGGAATAATTAGTAAGATAAAAGTGTAAGGCACAACCAGACAGTTTTAATAAATATTAACAGATCGATGTAATTGTTATTAAAAATATCATATTTAAAACATTAAAAAAATAGAACCGGTAAACAGATAAAATTCGTCTTACATAAATATTGTTTGAATTAATGGTTAAAGACAACAGACAATCTGTAAAATTTTGAAGACTTGATGAAGAAAAAAAAATTAAAAATTTTGTTTCCACTTCGAAGTTTCGAGAGTTATCTGCATCAGTGTCGGTAACAGTGAATGCAATTAAACCGAAATCCGTCGGACAATTACTCCAGAAATGATATTACATGTATATCTAATTGTGTCTATAATTTTTCTACAGTATTTGGAGGGAGATAAAAATATTTAGAGAGACGGTGTAGCGATAGAGTTAGAATCTGTAGCCTGAGAGTGCACGACGCTCGACGCGATCACATTCTTTCGATATTAGGTATTAGGCATTACGAGACGATTTGTTTAAATCGAATTGCAGAGCTCAGATCGATATATCGGTTTAGATGTCTATAGCTAGCTAGCGAGTTTCGTTTTCAAATATCGCCCGTTCGAGTAATCCTTCATTGTAGCTTTTCATCGATCAGTGGCGATTTCGTTTTTGTTATGGTGTTACATGATATGTATGTTGCTAATCTTGCCAATAAAATGCATTGCCTTTTAATAAAATCAGTGGACCAACGATTTATCCTTCTTTAGTATTACCTTTCACTTTCACGCGTGCGTATCAAGAGACGCGGTCGTGCCGCGCGCCAAAGTGCGAGCAAAGTGAACCGAGCTTCTTTTACGCGAGTCAGCGAGTTCCAAGCAAGCGAGAATCTCAGTAACGGCTGAACCGATCAAGTTTTGAGTAGTCTCAAACGACAGATTGTGGAAAATGGCATAATAAAAGTGTTTTTATTTTTTTCTCCGTGCCCTACGAGCGGAGATATTGCGAATGCAAACTCCAAGTTTCGATTTTTTCATGTAAGAAACGTCGTTTTCATCATTGCCTCAGAAATTTTTCCTTTTACATTTTTGAGACGTTCAAGGGTTTTTCAAGGCCCTTAAAACTCAATTTTATTTTTAATTACATTGTCCAATACCAATTTGCCTTGACATTCTATAAGTCGTTTCCAGTACAAATTTTTGTGCAGAGATATAAATATAAAACAAAACGCACAGAATTATTTATCTATACTTAATAATTAATTTGCTTTGAACTTTTTTGAATATAACGTATTAGAATCTTTGTGTTTCAATTTCAATGTGAATTGCACAATAAATACAATTACAGCGATAATGATTATTGCGCAAAACAGGAGAAATCCAATCACATCGACGAGAGACAATTGCAACCAGGACATATCCATCGCAGGCGATCGCAACGAATTTTCACCGTACTTGATAACGTACTCGATCCAATAAGTAGCTGTGTCAATAGCATTTAATGGTCGATCAAGAAATCGTCGGGATAGATTCTGCGCAGATTCCCTGAAGTGAAAATGAGTTATAAAAGTGTATTCAATGGCCGTTAAAATAGATCATAAGAAATTCTATGCATACAAATTTAAGATAATAATAAAAGCATTATTGTGCAAAAATAGGAAAACATATGAAAGTTACGCGCACATTATTTTAAGTATACATAAAAGTAAATAAGAACGGTCAATGTATAATAACGAGCAAAAACAGATAAGGAAATAATATAAATAAAAATAATTGCTATTAATTACAATAAAAGACAATTTTAAATTGGAATGTTTTGGCTCTACTACATGTCGTGCTTCGTTTGTCCTAACAATAAGACCGTTAGTCGATGGTAAACGCTCACATATTTTTTATTTCATTATTACATACATGTCCACCAAATAACAAACGTGGCAAATACTGCGTTTGTCGAATTATATATGACGTATAAGGTTTTGTTGACTCATTATGTAATTTTGGAAAAATTGTAATCACACTAAAAAGAAGAGATAGATCACCAACAAATTCATGGTCAAAAGCGTTTGTTCGCCATCGGGAAAAAATATATCCGCAATATTCAATATGCAACTAAATTATTTGTAACGAATGGTGTTCAATTTTTTAAATATTGTTAAAATGTCTTGCTTGATTTTATATATCGTTTGGCTAAAGAAAATATAGTATAGTCAAAACATTCCAATTAAACATTGTCTTTTATTGTAATTTTATTGTAATTGTAATTGTAATACTTTTATTGTAATTGTAATGGCAATTACTTATATATATATATTATTTCCTTTTGTTGTTTTAACTTGTTAATTTTGATCGTTTTTATTTACTTTTATGCTCAACAACGATATGAGCATTCACATCTATGTTTGTTCAAACATAAAGTTTTTATCCAAGTAATAATTCCTGATAATGACAAAATTATAGTAAAACAAGACGGCGTCTTGTACCTGTACAGGGGGTCTTGTAATATTGCATTTAAGGCTGCATCCATGCTTCTTTCGGTAATCTCATTAATGTCCAGTCGTATGGCAATGTTTTTGACAACGTAGGCATTGATATTCGTAAATTGATCGAGGAAAAGCGGTATACCAATCACAGGGACACCGCATGATATCGCTTCTTGCGTGCCCATCAATCCGCCATGGGTGATAAAGACTTTTATATTAGAATGTCCTACAAGATTAATTTATATTGGATAAATTTATAATTTTTGCAAATTTATTTCAAAAAAAATAATTTGCAATAATTTACAGAGATTTGGAGCTTTTAAAATTTATAAAAATTAGCATTTAATTATTAATATTTTATATTGTTATTCATAGTAATAGATTATTGTTATTGTTAATAATAATATAAATATAACATTAAATTTTAATTAAAATATTAATAATAATTTATTATGGTTAAACTATAAATATTAATCATAAAAAATTATCATTATAATAATAATTATAACAATATTTACAAATACTGTGATGTTAACAAATTTTTGTAAATATTTTAATTTAAATTAAAACTTAAATAAAGAGTGATGCCAAAAAGACCTGTTCTTTAGCCCATTTCTTGGACCTCAAATTTCAAACTTTTTTTATGCTAAAGAGTACTATATATATGATGGAACATTAATTCCAGAGAAATTTTAAGATGAACATAAGCGCGATTCCGGAGACATAAAGGGTTGAAAGTGATGGTTTCTCATAACATAGGGCGCCGGTTTTAAACTTCTTTTCCGTTGTTTGAACAAAAGTTGCTATTTCCCATGTATTTTTTGTGCGCTGAACACAAATCTGGTAAACAAATTGCTCTATCATGTCAGATTTTTTAGAAATGTATCACAAATAATTATTTTTACCTCACCATGGCGTTAAAAAAAAATCTATTTCTATCTATTTCAAAATCTAATATATATTTATATATATATGACAAAGTGAAACATTGTTTCTTATGGATTTTTATCTTGGGTTAAAATATCACCTTAGTTTTTGTCTAATATGAAAAATCCTCGAGTTAGATGGAGTTAAAGTGACACGTGACACCGCCTTTCACGATCAAGATAGTTTTTTTACTGAAAGTCCCCTTGCCTCTCGCAGATTGGGGTGTTTTTTTAATGTGAGTGATAGATTTTTAGATAAGTGAAAATAGGTCTTTTTTACGCCATGGTGTGGCAAAAATAATCATTTGTGACACTTTTCTAAGAAATCTGACATAATAGAGCAATTAGCTTACCAGATTCGTGTTCGGCGCGCAAAAATACATGGGAAATGGTAACTTTTATTGAAACAACAAAAAAAAAAAATTTAAAAACGGTGTCCTATGTTACGAGAAACCATCACATTCAACCCTTTATATCTTCGAAACCGCGCTTATGCTTAGCCCAAAATTTTTCTGAAATTAATGTTCCATTATACAGTACTATTTGGCATAAAAAAAGCTTTGAAATTTAAGGTCCAAAAAATGGGCCAAAAAACAGGTCTTTTTGGACTCTTTATTTAAATCACTCTTTATTTAAATTTTAAATTAAACAAAATTTTTGGGCAAAATTTTGCATTATTCTTTATAATTTATTCATAGAAAAATAAATAATTAGAGAAACATGAAATTTGCATGATGTAATATTCATATATTTGTTCCTTGAAAGAAAGTCTCCAATAGTTTAGATTCTGATGATAAAATCTTCATAAATAAAAAAATATGACAGAAGTGATATAGCCTAACAGAGTGATACTCACTCAATACCATGAGCTGCGGCATCCAAGGAGATATGTGGATATTTTCGGGCAAACCGGATGGCAGTTTCTCCGGAGCTGTTACCTTCATTAAAACCCGCACTGGTGCAATTTTGCCTAAGGAGGCGTAAAGGATCCTTAAAAACTCGTGTGGAAACGTCTCTATCGTCACCGAGCCAAACGTGAAATATATAAAACCATCTTTACTGTCGTCCATCCATTTCTTTAGTTCCTGCAGGAGAGACAGTGTCAGTGTGCGAAGGATACAAAACTATGCACATTTGCTAAAGTTGTCAGCCAATGTACCATTTACTAATAATCTTAACAACTTATACAACAAAGACTGCCAAAGAAACGTCCTTTCTTCCTTTCTCTAAGGATGGTTTAAAATCTTAAAGATATTCCTAAGGTCCTCGAATATAATGGGTCGTGTAACGTTATTATGTTGATGCTATTAGTAACACTATCTTTTGAATGTATGTATACGGAAAGATAGAATAACGACAATTAAATAATAATTAACATGTGCCGCGTTATCACATGTATATGCATCATTATTAATACGTTTGATTTTCCTCTCAAACTAGTCTGTATTTCCGTTTTTAGAACGTTATTGCAAAATATTTTACAGTAATACGCAACAATTCAAAATTATGAAATTTGCAATTGCCACGTTAATCGATAGCTTGATTATGAACAAACAATTTATTATGAAAGTAGTAGTAATCTATAAATCATTTTCTATACTAATGAGAAACAAGGGAACTATTGTATTGAAATCTTGATTTTACTGAAACTCATTCTCCTTTTTTTTTTAGTTTGCTTTGAACACCCCGATAAGCAGTAATTTCTGGAGCAATGCTTGAAGATGCACAAGTCGCAAAAAAAACAATTTTACTGCTGTCTCACGCATCAAATTATATATTATTTTACACGATACGCATGATATCCGGTAACGATGATTACTTGAGTTATGGAGCATCATGCGAGCTCGTTAGCGTGCACTATAACGAAAATGTGAAAATGGTTACGAAAAGGGATTGTAAGAGCCAACTTACAGGTTGCAACGTTTCATTTTCAGCATGGATATGAAGCCCTCCCACGTCCACCACGGCAGGTGTCCTCGGCTGTACCCCATGCAGTGTGATGTGAGAGTTGACGAGGATCAGCGACAGCTTCCTCTCCAATTCCCGTACACTCGGCATGTCCGGTCCGAAGTTTTCTCTTATCAACCTGTCTTGCACCCGTGTTGTCAAGTAATCGAAAAACCACTTGTCGTAGAGTGTGCGCAAGACGTTACATAGTCGTTGCCAGAAATTCATAGGGGTGGTGAAACCTAAAATGATATTAGACACAAAGGCCGGATTCTCAGGTTGACCGATTATTTGAGGTAGCCATGAGTACAGCGTTCCTGTGGTACTGACCCCAATCATAGGAATTTTTAATAAGTGGGCGATGATACTGAAACATTGCGCGCCATGAACCTAAGAAGATAAATAAAGTAGAGAATTGATTATTAAAGGATTTCGTTGTATGAGATTAAGATGATAGATATCTGTTAACGAATGTTATTACATCGACAAGAAAGGTTTTTTTCAAAAAAAGTAAAGAAATAATTTAAAATATAATATTACATTACATTAGCTAAATAGATTTTTATTATTAATTTAGAAGAATATTCATGCATAAAATTATGATTTTCTATTATGTACCTCCATTATAACTGCGTCGTAAGACGGATTCTTTGGTTGCGCTAGCTCTTTTATTTTTGTGTTTCCTAAATGTTCGCAAACTTCGTTTCCTCCCAGTGCCCCAATAACGTACATCGGATTCACAGTAAAGAGGATGTTCATTTTAGCATAGGAAAGTTTGTTCACCACCTCTCTAGTTATTGGTAGTGTCACGAGATCAGTGTAATTTGGATAAGGCTTTTTCAATGGATAACTGCTGACCATGTCGACATGATGGCCCTTCCTGGCCAGGCCCTTCATCAGTTGTTCAAACATAACAAAATGACTCGTCCTTGGTATGAGAAATAATCCAAGCAAACGATACCCATCACAAACTGACAGATACGACAACCAATGGAAAATCAGTGGTAACACTCGCATTATTCCGTAATTTTATATAAATTTTAATTTAAATACTCAAAAATAACAAATTAAGTATGCGTTAACTATCAATTAATTTAAAGTTACTGACACTTAGTTACTTCCGCACTTAATTTACTTTAATTTTGTTTTATGTATTAATATTTTTTTCATGTGTCATGCACTTGTCAGGTCGTTGACGATCTCTTTTGCATTCATATCCGTAGATTTATAAATATAAACTATCTTTTAAATTTGTTCTTTACTTGTTTTAGTATTTAAATTTTGAGTTAGTCCTTTAATTAACATTAATTTTAATTAAATAAACGCACCATTTCGATATTATATTGCCAGCTGCACGTAACTGCACACGATTACAGACTGGCGATTTTACATTTATGCACAGGATACATGTGTAACACATAACTCATAGTAGAAACAAAATGATTGCATGTATAATAAGTGCATTATACTGCAAATGATAATGCTATAGGTATGAATTCATATATTATTATTCAGGTTTGAATTCATATATTATTAGCTTGCTGCGCCATAAGAGATGTTGTGGGCGTCGCTTCAAGAATCGACCCGAAATGTGCAGATCGTCGCAAGCACTTTAAATAATCAGTTTTGCGGATAATTTAATAGTGAGAAAGCATTTAATTGTTATTTGTATTTGTCATTAGATGTCGAGTAAATGACGAACAAGAATGCTAATGCGTATATTTTTTTGTTGCTTTTCTCTTTATAAACAGTTGAATAATTTGTTTATTGCACTCATCAAACCTAATTGCATCATTTTTCATGTAAATCTTTCTTTCTGTTACTGAGTGAATGTGTGAGTCTGCGCAGACATTGGATGTTACGAGTTAGTGTGTCATGGCGTCTGTCCTCTTACAAGTTTGTCCGTTGAGCAGCTCACATCACCAAGCCTTCCTTTATAATTTTCATCAAATATATCTCACTGTTCTTTGTACACGTACATATCTCCTTTTATTTCTCATCCTCGACGCTCATTTTGTAAAATAAACTTAATACTAATTTTTAAGGATTACAGTTATGTGGAACGTTGACAAAGTTAAGAACTCGCTTATATCACAGGGATGCGCCAAAACTCTTTCCCATAAAGATATAACCACGGTTTTCAAGATTCAATAGAACTATTACTCAATAGAATAGTCATTACAAATTTGAATTTTTTTAATGGAATTTGGGGTTTGACAATAAAATGGCTCAATTTATTAAATTATGGACATTTACAATTTTATGGTCAACTGGATGAGCAGAAAAGAAGATAAATACCTTCCATAGAAGCTTTATTTGTGAATCCAACATTAATCTGTTACTGAACATCTTGATAGAAACGTCCAGAAAATTAATGCTATAACCTTGTTCAGTTTCAGTAGTGAATAATAATTTAGTGGGACTGTTGTAGGTATTTGAAACTATTCTGATCTTTAGGTATTTGTACCTTTTATTAATGTCATAAAGAAAAAATGAAAAGTATAATTAATTTATTATAGGGATAATTATAATTAATACAACAAAATAGCTTTCGCTTTTCTTAAAACAGACTAAAAAAAAAGTTAAATTTAAGATTATTACAGCAAAGAGTTCAAGTATTTTTCATCATGTACATCTTATACTTATCTGTTTGAGTATATTAAAAGTCAGTATTCTATCGTTACAATTTTGCATTAAGTTACAGTTAATTATTCAAATTACAATGTAATAAGAGCTACGAAATTGTAGTTTCTGTGTTACTTATTCAAACTTCTTGAATTTTATATCCGGATATTATATACATGTATATTAAATCGACACGTCCAAAATGAGTTTATGTAAATTTAAGTTTTCTGCTAGATAAAGTATAATTGTTCAGTGATGTATGTATTTTGATCATCCATATTCTGCTCGTCTTGACCTTTATTTGTGAAAATAATATAAATGTGTCTGTACATAATGAATACGGTGTATAAACAATGTGTGCTTTCCTGCGACTACAATTAAACTATCAAGAAATGTGTCGAAAAGTAATATTACGTTTAATAAGTATTTGTTAAAAAATATCAAAGCGCAACATATGCATTTAGAAAAACACGGTGCTCTTTTATTTAAGTTCCACAATACTTTTATTAACAAAGTTATATAATTATGTTTCTTTGATAAACTTTGTGCAGAGATATAAATATAAAGCAAAACGCATAGAATTATTTATCTATGCTTAATAATTAATTTGCTTTAAACTTTTTTGAATATAACGTATTAGAATTTTTGTGCTTCAATTTCAATATGAATTGCACAATGAATACTATTACAGCGATAATGATTGTTGCGCAAAACAAGAGAAACAATATGACATCGACGAGAGACAATTGCCACCAGGTCATATCCATCGCAGGCGATCGCAAAGAATTTTCGCCGTATTTGATGACGTACTCGATCCAATAAGTAGCTGTGTCAATAGCATTCATTGGTCGATCGAGGAATTGTCGGGATAGATTCTGCGCAGATTCCCTGAAGTAAAAATAAGTTATAAAAGTGTATTCAATAGACGTTAAAATAGACCATAAAAAATTCTATATACAAAATTAAGATAATAATAAAAACACTAGTGTGCAAAAATAAAAAAAACGTGTACAAGTTACGCGTACGCTATTTCAAGTATACATAAACATAAAAGTAAATAAGGACGATCAATGTTAACGAGCAAAAACAGATAAGGAAATAATATAAATAAAAATAATTGTTATTAATTACAATAAAAAACAATTTTAAATTGGAATGTTTTGGCTTTATTACACGTCGTGCTTCGTTTGCCCTGACAGTAATGCCTATTTCCACCAATGTAGATTACCTTTGATTTCAATTTAACTTACTCCTTATCTTTTTCCAATTCTTAAAACTAAAGAAAGATAAAGAGTAAGTTAAACTGAGATCAAAGTTAATCTGCGTTGGTGAAAATAGGCATAAGACCGTTAGCCGATGGTGAACGCTCACATATTTTTCATTTCATCGTTATATACATGTCCATCAAATAACAAACGTGGCAAAAACTGCATTTGTCGAATCATATATGCAGTACAAAGTTTTGTTGGCCCATTATATAATTTTGGAAAAATTGTAATTACGTTAAAAAGAAAAGATAGATCACCAACAAATTCATGGTCAGAAGCGTTTGTTCGCCATCGGGAAAAAATATATCCGCAATATTCGATATGCGAGCAAATTATTTCTAACAAATAATATTCGATTTTTTTAATATTGTTAAAACGTCTTGCTTAATTTCATGAATCGTTTGGCTGAAAAAGGCTTAGTAGAGCCGAAACGTCCCAATTCAAAATTGTCTTCTATTGTAATTAATGGCAATTATTTATATTTATATTATTTCCTTGTATGTTTGAACTCGTTAATCTTGACCGTTAGACTTATATACTTTTATGTCCAACAACAATACGAGCATTCACATCTATGTTTGTTTATACATAAACAGTTCTTGTCCGAGTAATAATTTGCCATAATGACAAAATTATTGTAACACAAAACGGCGTCTTCTACCTGTATAGAGGGTTTTTTAATATTGCATTTAAGGCTGCATCCATGCTTCTTTCGGTAATCTCATTAATGTCCAGTCGTATGGTAATATTTTTGACAACGTAAGCATTTATATTCGTAAATTGATCCATGAAAAGCGGTATACCGATCATAGGGACACCACATGATATCGCTTCTTGCGTGCCCATGAATCCGCCATGGGTGATAAAGGCTTTTATATTAGAATGTCCTAGAAGATTAATTTATATTGGACAGTTTTATCATTTGTGCAAATTTACTTCGGAAAAGACAATTTGCAATAATTTACAGATTTTGCAGTTTTTAAAATTTATAAAAATTAGTATATAATTATTAATATTTCATCTTATTATTTATAATAATAGATTATTGTTATTGTTAATAATAATATAAATATAAAATTAAAATTTTAAATGAAATATTAATAATAATTTATTAATGTTAAACTATAAATATTAATCATAATAAATTATCATTATAATAATAATTATAACAATATTTACAAAAACTGTAATGTTAATAAATCTTTGTGAATATCTTAATTGAAATTAAAACTTAAATAAAGAGTAATGACAAAAAGGCCTGTTTTTTAATCCATTTTTTGGACCTCAAACAAAATTCAAACTTTTTTTTATGCCAAAAAGTACTATATGATGGAACATTAATTCCAGAAAAATTTTAAGATGAGCCTAAGCGCGATTCCGGAGACATAAATGGTTGAAAGTGATGGTTTCTCATAACATAGAGCGCCGGTTTTAGACTTCTTTTCCGTTGTTTGAAAAAAAGTTGCCATTTCCCATGTATTTTTACGCGCTGAACACGAATCTGGTAAGCAAATTGCTCTATCACGGCAGATTTTTTAGAAAAGTATCACAAATGATCATTTCTATCTTATCATGGCGTTAAAAAAAATCTATTTCTATTAATCTAAAAATCTAGCTAATATGTATAACGAAATAAAACGTTGTTTCTTATGGATTTTTATGCCGGATTGAAAAATCACCTTAGTTTTCACCTAGTATAAAAACTCCCCCATATAGATGGAATTAAAGTGACACGTGACACCGCCTTTCACGATCAAGATGCTTTTTTTACTGAAAGTTCCCTTGCTTCTCACAGATTAGGCTGTTTCTTTACTGTAAGTGATAGATTCTTAGATTTTAAATAATTAAAAAAAAGTCTTTTTTAAGCCATGGTGTAGTAAAAATGATCATTTGTGACACTTTTCTAAGAAATCTGATATGATAGAGCAATGTGCTTACCAGATTCGTGTTCAACGCCCAAAAATACATGAGAAATGGTAACTTTTATTCAAACAACAAAAAAGAAGTCTAAAAACAATGTCCTGTGTTACGAGAAACCATCACATTCAACCCTTTATATCTCCAAAACCGCGCTTATGCTCATGTTAAAATTTTTCTGAAATTAATGTTCCATTATACAGTACTATTTGGCATAAAAAAAGCTTTGAAATTTAAGATCCAAGAAATGGACCAAAAAACAGGTCTTTTTGGTGTCACTCTTTATTTAAATTTTAAATTAATAAACCAAATTTTTGGGCAAAATTTGGCATTATTCTTTATAATTTATTCATAGAAGAATAAATAATTAAAGAAACATGAAATTTGCATGATGTAATATTCACATATTTGTTCCTTGAAAGAAAGTCTCCAATAGTTTAGATTCTGATGATAAAATCTTCATAAATAAAAAAATATGACAGAAGTGATATAGCCTAACAGAGTGATACTCACTCAATACCATGAGCTGCGGCATCCAAGGAGATATGTGGATATTTTCGGGCAAACCGGATGGCAGTTTCTCCGGAGCTGTTACCTTTATTAAAACCCGCACTGGTGCAATTTTGCCTAAGGAGGCGTAAAGGATCCTTAAAAACTCGTGTGGAAACGTCTCTATCGTCACCATCGAGCCAAACGTGAAATATATAAAACCATCTTTACTGTCGTCCATCCATTTCTTTAGTTCCTGCAGGAGAGACAGTGTCAGTGTGCGAAGAATACAAAACTATGCACATTTGCTAAAGTTGTCAGCCAATGTACCATTTACTAATAATCTTAACAACTTATACAACAAAGACTGCCAAAGAAACGTCCTTTCTTCCTTTCTCTAAGGATGGTTTAAAATCTTAAAGATATTCCTAAGGTCCTCGAATATAATGGGTCACGTGTGTAACGTTATTATGTTGATGCTTTAGTAACACTATCTTTTGAATGTATGTATACGGAAAGATAGAATAACGACAATTAAATAATAATTAACATGTGCCGCGTTATCACATGTATATGCATCATTATTAATACGTTTGATTTTCCTCTCAAACTATTCTGTATTTCCGTTTTTAGAACGTTATTGCAAAATATTTTACAGTAATACGCAACAATTCAAAATTATGAAATTTGCAATTGCCACGTTAATTGATAGCTTGATTATGAACAAACAATTTATTATGAAAGTAGTAGTAATCTATAAATCATTTTCCATACTAATGAGAAGCAAGAGAACTATTGTATTGAGATCTTGATTTCACTGAAATTCATTCTTTTTTTTTAGTTTGCTTTAAACTCTCCGATAAGCAGTAATTTCCAGAGCAATGCTTGAAGATGCACAAGTCACAAAAAAAAACAAGTTTAACTGCTGTCTCACGCATCAAATGATATATCATTTTACACAATATGCATGATATCCGGTAACGATGATTACTTAAGTTATAGACTATAGAGCATCATGCGTGCAAGATCGTCATTTGTTGGCGTGCACCATAACAAAAATGTGAAAATGGTCACAAAGAGAGATTGTAAGAGCCGACTTACAGGTTGCAATTGGGTGCAACAGGTTTGATTTTCAGCATGGATATGGAGCCCTCCCACGTCCACCACGGCAGGTGTCCTCGGCTGTATCCCATCTAGCGTGATATGAGAGTTGACGAGAATCAGCGACAGCTTCCTCTCGATTTCCCGTACACTCGGCATGTCCGGTCCGAAGTTCTCTCTTATCAATTTGTCTTGCACCCGTGTCGTCAAATAATCGAAAAACCACTTGTCGTAGAGTGTGCGCAAGACGTTACATAGTCGTTGCCAGAAATTCATAGGGGTGGTAAAATCTAAATTGATATTCGACACGAAGGCCAGATTCTCAGGTTGACCGATTATCTGAGGTACCCATGGGTACAGCGTTCTGGTGGTGACCCCGATCATAGGAATTTTTAATATGTGGGCGATGATACTGAAACATTGCGCAGCAAGAACCTAACAAGACAAATAAAGTAGAGAATTGATTATTAAAGAATTTTGTTGTATGAGATAGCAGATATCAGTTAACAAATGTTATTAGATCGACAAGAAAAGTTTCTCTGAAAGAAAATAAAAAATATTTTAAAATATAATATTGCATTACATTAGCTAGATCGATTTTTATTATTAATTTAGAGAAAAGATGATTTTCTATTATGCACCTCTACTATAATTGCATCGTAAGACGGATTCTTTTGTTTCGCCAGCTCTTTTATTTTCGTGTTTCCTAAATGTTTGCAAACTTCGTTTCCTCCCAATGTCCCAATAACGTACGTCGGATTCGTAGTAAAGATCTTCATTTCAGCATAGGAAAGTTTGTTCACCACCTCTCTAGTTGTTGGTAGTGTCACGAGATCAGTGTAATTTGGATAAGACTTCTCCAATGGAAAACTGCTGACTATGTCGACCTGATGGCCCTTCCTGGCCAGGCCCTTCATCAGTTGTTCGAACATGCCAAAATGACTCTTGCTTTGTAAGGGAAATATTCCGAGCAAACGATATCCATTACAAACTGACAGATAGTGCAACCAAAGAAAAATTACTGGTAACACTCGCATTTTTTATCTGCAATTTTATATAAATTTCAATTTAAATAATCAAGAATAATGAATTAACTATTCGTTAACGATTAATTTAAAGTTGTTGAAACTTTGTTACTTCCGTACTTAATTTACTTTAATTTTGTAACGTATTAATATTTTTTCGCGTGTCATGCACTTGTCAGGTCGTTAACGATCTCTTCTGCATTCATATCTGTAGATATAAGTATAAATATAAATTTAGTTTTAAATTTGTCCTTTACTCGTTTTAGTATTTAAATTTCGAGTTAGTCCTTTAATTAACATTAATTTTAATTGAATAATCGCACCCTTTCAATATTATATCGTGTTGCCAGCTGCACGTAACTGCACACGATTACAGTCTGGCGATTTTAGGTTTATGCACAGAATACATATATAACACATAACTCATTGTAGAAACATAAAATGATTGCATGTATAACAAGTGCAATATATTGTAAATGATAATGCTATAGATATGCTTAAATTCATATGTATATGTTACTAGTGTTTTGAACAAACAGCTTTGCGGATAATCTAATGGTAAGAAAGCATTTAATCGTTATTTGTATTTGTCATTTTGATGGCGAGTGAATGACGAGCAAGAATGTTAATCCGTATGTTTCTTTTTTTGCTTTTCTTTTTATAAACTGCATACTAATTTTTAAGAATTACAATATGTGGAACGTTGACAAAGTCAAGAACTCGCTAACATGATAGGGAAGCGGCTAAACTCTCTCCCGTAAAGAAATAACCACAGTTTTCAAGATTCAATAGAACCATTATTCAACATGATAGCTACCACAAATTCGTAATTTTTTAAATAGAATTTGGAATGTGACAATAAAATGGCTCTATTTAATAAATCATGGACATTTCCAATTATATGGTCTACTGGATGAGCAGAAAAGAAGATAAATACTTTCCAGAGAAGCTTCATTTGTGGGTCCAACATTTCTCTGTTACTGAACATCTTGATAAAAATGTCCAGAAAAATAATGCTATAATCTTGTTCAGTTTCAGTGAATAGTAATCTAGTGGACTGTTGTACATGAAACTAACCTGATCTTTAGGTTTTTATAACTTTTATTAATGTCACAAAGAACAAATAATAGCGGTAATCTTAATTAATACAACAAAATATCTTTTGCTTTTTATAAAAAATTAGACTAAAAAAAAAGTTAAATTTAAGATTGTTACAGCGAAGAGTTTAATCATGTCCGTTTCTATTAATATAAATTAATTTCAACATTTGTTTAACCTTCTTTTTATTTTTTCCTAGTTTTTCAAGATTCTAGAAAAAATAAAGAAAAAATTAAATCACTAAAAAGTAAATTTACATTGGTGAAAGCAGACATGAATGGGCCAACAATGTGTGTCTCACCTTGCACGTCTTATACTTATTTGTTTGAGTACATTAAAAGTCAATATTCTATCGTTACAATTTTGCATTGAGTTACAGTTGATTATTCAAACTACAATGTAGTAGAAACTACAAAGTTGTAGTTCCTGTGTTGCTTATTTAATCTTCTTGAATTTTATATCCGGACCTTATATATACAAAGTGTAACAAAACAAAGGGACCTGAAATATACAATGAGTTAGAGGACACGAATCCAAGTCGAAAAGTCCTGAGTCATTTTTTAATCTAAACCTTGTGTTCCATGCTATGTGATGTTAAAGTTAGCGAATGAGCGCCCGTCTATACAAAGAAAGCAGTTACGGACAATAGATGGGCGGAGCAGAGCTGACAAACTACGTGGTGGGAGAACAACGATGAGCGAAACGGCTGTAATCAAAAACACATACACATACACACTCTCTCTCTCTCTCTCTCTCTCTCTCCTCCCCCTCACTCCTCCTTGTTTAACCCTTAAACACATACGATCCTGTAAAATACGGAAACATTTTTGGGTCTGGGAGACTTTTTCAACTTTGAGAAGCTATAACTTTGATTACAATCAATATTTTTCTACGATTTTTTTTTAAACAAAAGTTCAAAATATCAGGATTGTGACTGCATAATCGGTATTGCCAAAAAATAATTTGTTGTAAAGTTATAAAAGAAAAATCATTAAGTAAAAATGAGAAATTGGTCAAAAATCCATTTTTCCTTCAAAAAATCATATCTTTGCAACAAAAAACGTTTAAGGACTTTCAAATACGGCGTTTCAGAACTAAAGAGTCACACTTTCAAAATAAAATTTGGCAAAGTCATTCCTTTTAAAAAGTATAATTATGTAACATGGAGAATATGAGGTATTTTTGGGCATCTAAAAATCCACTTTTTTAGAAAAAATTATATCTTTGCAACAAAAAACTTTGAAGAACTTTACAATACGGCGTTTTAAAGCTAAAGATTCATACTTTCAAAAAAAATTATATCATTGTCTTTTCTATTAAAAATATACTTATGTAATAAGGCGAATATGAGGTATTTTTGATTAAATCGTGTCTAAAATTGAAAATTGATGTGTTTCATGATATATTTTGGAAAAACTCCCTTTTCTACAGCATTTTATAGTATTCCAACTTTAGACAGAGTATATGCGAGTAACATCCGCAAACCGACCTGTTTGAACGTATTTTGTCCAGCTTTTTTATGTAAAATATTCACAAAAAAAGTTTTACTTACACACTGTATGGGTCGCATTGACCCTAACAGAGAGGAACCTGAGAGCCACGCCGACTTTTTTCTTATAACGCTAACATTCCCGGCGCATTAACGACGCACATCTATTCTGGTCGGAATATGTACTAAAATTACATCCATTTTGCGATTCTGTCAATAAAAATGGTTCATGTCTGTGCTAAAAACATATGGTGGGGGTACCCCCACTACATATTTACTTAAACCACGAAAATTTTTTTCACAATGTACATACATAGAACAACTTGCTTTTATACAATGATTTCTCGTTAATTAGATTAATTAGAATTAGTATTAAAAATATATCGTATGTTTGAGACAAACTTTATATTCAAGTGTAATTATTCCATTGAACTTCTTTTAATATCAACTTCAATAAATCTTATTTAAAGGTATAGTTTGCCGTTATCTCGATGAAACTTCCCTCCAACGGTTCGGAAGAGGTTCGATAATTCCGTGGGCTGCTCGATCTCCTGCTCGGATTAAAATCTGTGTGCTTTTTTCTTTGGGGAGCAATAAAAGAAAAAATATTTATGCACACCAACATCGAGAAAGCTGACGAGATGACGGAATTAGTATTCCACACTATTGAGGGAATTAGTCATGTTCAAGTTCAAAGAGCTACGCAAAATGTACAGAAAAGAGCAAGAACGTGTATCGAAGTAAGAGGAGCACATTTCAAACATTTATTATAATTATAAAAAAATAAATAATTAATTCACGTTGAATTGATAAATTATAATAACACCGAAACGTTTATTTTAGTAATGCACCTTAGGATCTTTAAGGTTTTTTTTAAATAAAGTGGTGAGAGGGGGGAGAGAAAAAAAGAGAGAGAGAGAATGTGTATGTGTGTGTGTTTTTGATTACAGTCGTTTCGCTGCTCATCGTTGTTCTCCCGCCGCGTAGTTTGTGAAGTTTGTCAGCTCCGCTCCGCCCGTCTATTGTCCGTCACTGCTTTCTTTCTATAAACGGGCGCTCATTCGCTAAACTTTAACATCATATAGCATGGAACAGAAGGCTCAGATCAAAAAATGACTCAGGACATTTCGACTTAGATTCGTGTCCTCTAACTCATGATAGACTCCAGGTCCCTTTGTTTTATTACACCCAGTATATAAATATATAAATATAAATATATATAAATATAAATATAAATATAAATAGATATATATATATATATAAAATCGACACATCTAAAATAAGTTTATGTAAATTTAAGTTTTCTGTTAAATAAAGTGTAATTGTTTGATAATATATCTATATTTTGATCATATTATGCTCGTCCTAATTTTTATTTTATAAAAATAATATAAATGTGTCTGTACATAATGAATATGGTGTTTAAACGATGTGTGTTTTTTTGGCGAGTACAATTAAGCAATTAAGAAATGTGTCAAAAAATTATATTATAAAATTATATTTAATAAATATTTTTTAAAGAATATCAAAGCGCAACATATGCATTTAGAAAAATACAATACTCTTTTATTTAGGTTCCACAATACTTTTATTAACAAAGTTATATAATTACGTTTTCTTCGATAAATAATTGTGCAAAGTTATAAATGTGAAACAAAACGTACAGAATTATTTTACTTAATAATTAATTAGTTTTGAACTTTTTTGAATATAACGTATTAGCATCTTTGTGCTTCAATTTCAATATGAATTGCACAATGAATACTATTACAGCAATAATGATTATTGTGCAAAAGAGGAGAAACACTATCACATCGATGAGAGACAATTGCCACCAGGTCATATCCATCGCAGGCGATCGCAAAGAATTTTCGCCGTATTTGATGACGTACTCGATCCAATAAGTAGCTGTGTCAATAGCATTCATTGGTCGATCGAGGAATCGTCGGGATAGATTCTGCGCAGATTCCCTGAGTAAAAATGAGTTATAAAAGTGTATTCAATAAACTTTAAAATAGATCATAAGAAATTCTATGCATACAAATTTAAGATAATAATAATGAAAGCATTATTGTGCAAAAATAGGAAAACATGTACAAGTTACGCGTATGTTATTTCAAGTATACATAAACATGAAAGTAAATAAGAACAGTCAATGTTAACGAGCAAAAACAAATAATGAAATAATATAAATAAACATAATTGCTATTAATTACAATAAAAGACAATTTTCAATTAGAACGTTTCGGCTCTACTACATGTCGTGCTTCGTTTGCCCTGACAGGAAGACCGTTAGCCGATGGTAAACGCTCACATATTTTTCATTTCATCATTATATACATGTCCACCAAATAACAAACGTGGCAAAAACTGCGTTTGTCGAATTATATTATGTAGTATAAGGTTTTGTTGGCTCATTATGTAATATTGGAAAAATTGTATTCTCACTAAAAAGAAGAGATGGATCACCAACAAATTCATGGTCAGGAGCGTTTGTTTGCTATCGGGGAAAATAAATATATCCGCAATATTCGATATGCGAGCAAATTATTTTTAACAAATAATGTTAGATTTTTTAAATATTAAAAAATGACTTGATTAATTTTTTGAATCGTTTGGCTGAAGAAGGTTCAGTAGAGCCAAAACGTTCCAATTAAAAATTATTTTCTATTGTAATTAATGGCAATTATTTTTATTTATATTATTTCCTTGTATGTTTGAACTCGTTAATCTTGACCGTTAGACTTATATGCTTTTATGTCCAACAACAATACGAGCATTCACATCTATGTTTGTTTATACATAAACAGTTCTTGTCCGAGTAATAATTTACCATAATGACAAAATTATTGTAACACAAAACGGCGTCTTCTACCTGTATAGAGGGTCTTTTAATATTGCATTTAAGGCTGCATCCATGCTTCTTTCGGTAATATCATTAATGTCCAGTCGTATAGCAATATTTTTGACAACGTAGGCATTTATATTCGTAAATTGATCCATGAAAAGCGGTATACCGATCATAGGGACACCGCATGATATCGCTTCTTGCGTGCCCATCAATCCGCCATGGGTGATAAAGGCTTTTATATTAGAATGTTCTACAACATTAATTGATATTGGACAGTTTTATCATTTTTGCAAATTTACTTAAAAAAAAAAAACAATTTGCAATAATTTACAGCTTTTTGATGCTATTAAAATTTATAAAAATTAGTATATAATTATTAATATTTCATATCATTATACATATTAACAGATTATTGTTATTGTTAATAATAATATAAATATAACATTAACATTTTAATTGAAATATTTTAATAATAATTTATTAATGTTAAACTATAAATATTAATCATAATAAATTATCATTATAATAATAATTATAACAATATTTATAAAAACTGTAATGTTAATAAATCTTTGTGAATATCTTAATTAAATTAAAAGTTAAATAAAGAGTAATGACAAAAAGGCCTGTTTTTTAGTCCATTTCTTAGACCGCAAATTTCAAACTTTTTTTTATGCCAAAAAGTACTATATGATGGAACATTAATTCCAGAGAAATTTTAAGATGAGCATAAGCACGATTACGGAGACATAAAGGGTTGAAAGTGATGGTTTCTCATAACATAGGGCGCCGGTTTTAAACTTCTTTTCCGTTGTTTGAACAAAAATTGCTATTTCCCATGTATTTTTGTGCGCTGATCACGAATCTGGTAAGCAAATTGTTCTGTCATGTCAGATTTTTTAGAAAAGTATCACAAATGATCATTTTTACCTCATCATGGCGTTAAAAAAAAATCTATTTCTATTAATCTAAAAATCTATCTAATATATATAACAAAATAAAACGTTGTTTCTTATGGATTTTTATGCCGGATTGAAATATCACCTTAGTTTTCGTCTAGTATAAAAACTCCTCTAGATGGATGGAGTTACAGTGACACGTGACACCGCCTTTCACGATCAAGATGCTTTTTTACTGAAAGTCCCCTTGCCTCTCGCAGATTGGTGTGTTTTTTTAATGTGAGTGATAGATTTTTAGATAAGTAAAAATAGGTCTTTTTTACGACATGGTGTGATAAAAATGATCATTTATGACACTTTTCTAAGAAATCTGACGTGATAGAGCAATTTATTTACCAGATTCGTGTTCAGTGCGCAAAAATACATAAGAAATAGTTACTTTTATTCAAACAACAAAAAATAAAGTCTAAAAACGGTGCCCTGTGTTACAAGAAACCATCCCATTTAACCCTTTATATCTCCGAAACCGCGCTTATGCTCAGCTTAAAATTTTTCTGGGATTAATGTTCCATTATACAGTACTATTCGGCATAGAAAAAGGTTTGAAATTCGAGATCTAAGAAATGAGCTAAAAAACAGGTCTTTTTGGCATCATTCTTTATTTAAATTTTAATTTGAATTAAAAAATTTTTGGGCAAAATTTGGCAATACTTTTTATAATTTATTCATAGAAGAATAAATAATTGGAGAAACGTGAAATTTAGATGATGCAATATTCACATATTTGTTGCTTGAAAGAAAGTCTTCAATATGTTATATTCTGAAGATAAAATCTTCATAAATAAAAAATATTGCAGAAGTGATATAGCTTAACAGAGTGATACTCACTCAATACCATGAGCTGCGGCATCCAAGAAGATATATGGATATTTTCGGGCAAACCGGGTGGCAGTTTCTCCGGAGCTGTTACCTTCATTAAAACCCGCACGGGTGCTATTTTGCCTAAGGAGGCGTAAAGGATCCTTAAAAACTCGTGTGGAAACGTCTCTATCGTCACCATCGAGCCAAACGTGAAATATATAAAACCATCTTTACTGTCGTCCATCCATTTCTTTAGTTCCTGCAGGAGAGACAGTGTTAGTGTGCGAAGGATACAAAACTATGCACATTTGCTAAAGTTGTCAGCCAATGTACCATTTACTAATAATCTTAACAACCTCTATAACAAAGACTGCCAAAGAAACGTCCTTTCTTCCTTCCTCTAAGGACGTTTTAATATCTTAAAGATATTCCTAAGGTATTCCTCGAATATAATAGGTCATGTGTGTAACGTTATTATGTTGATGGTATCGGTAACACGATCTTTTGCATAAATGTATGTATATGGAAAGAGAGAATAACAACAATTGAATAAAAATTAATATGTGCTGCGTTATTATATGTATATGCATCATTATTAATAATTATTAATAGTTTGATTTTCTTCTCAAACTATTCTGTATTTCCGTTTTTAAAACGTTACTGCAAAATATTTTACAGTAACACGCAACAATCCAAAATTATGAAATCTGCAATTGCCACGTTAAACGATTACTCGATTATGAACAAACAATTTATTATAAAAGTAGTAGTAATCTATAAATCATTTTCTATACTAATGAGAAACAAGGGAACTATTGTATTGAAATCTTGATTTTACTGAAACTCATTCTCTTTTCTTTTTTTTAGTTTGCTTTAAACACTCTGATAAGCAGTAATTTCCGGAGCAATGCTTGAAGATGTACAAGTCGTGAAAAAAAAAAAAGTTTTACTGCTGTCTCACGCATCAAATTATGTATCATTTTACACGATATGCATGATATCCCGTAACGATGATTACTTGACTATGGAGCATCATGCGAGCAAGCTCGTCATCCGTTGAGGTGCACTATAACAAAAATGTGAAAATGGTCACAAAAAGAGCCGACTTACGGGTTGCAACGTTTCATTTTCAGCATGGATATGGAGCCCTCCCACGTCCACTACGGCAGGTGTCTTCGGCTGTATCCCATCTAGCGTGATGTGAGAATTGCAGAGGATCAGCGACAGCTTCCTCTCCAATTCCCGTACACTCGGCATGTCCTGTCCGAAGTTCTCTCTTATCAACCTGTCTTGCACCCGTGTCGTCAAGTAATCAAAAAACCATTTGTCGTAGAATGTGCGCAAGACGTTACATAGTCGTTGCCAGAAATTCATGGGGGTGGTGAAACCTAAAATGTTATTCGACACGAAGGCTAGATTTTCAGGTTGACCGATTATATGAGGTAGCCACGGGTACAGCGTTCCTGTAGTGCTAACTCCGATCATAGGAATTTTCAATAAGTAAGCGATGATACTGAAACATTGCGCAGCAAAAATCTAAGAAAACAAATGAAGTATATAATTGATTATTAAAGGATTTCGTTGTATGAGATTGAGATAGTAGATATCTGTTAACGAATGTTATTAGATCAACAAGAAAAGTTTCTCTGGGGGAAAAAAAAAACTTTAAAATATAATTTTGCATTTCATTAGCTAGATAGATTTTTATTATTAATTTAAAGAGAATATGATTTTCTATTATGCACCTCTACTATAACTGCATCGTAAGACGGATTCTTTTGTTTCGCCAGCTCTTTTATTTTCGTGTTTCCTAAATGTTTGCAAACTTCGTTTCCTCCCAATGTCCCAGTAATGTACGTCGGATTCATAGAAAAGTTATTCACTTTAGCATAGGAAAGTTTGTTCACCACCTCCCTAATTATTGGTAGTGTCACGAGATCAGTGTAATTTGGATAAGACTTCTCCAATGGATAACTGCTGACTATGTCGACCTGATGGCCCTTCCTGGCCAGGCCCTTCATCAGTTGTTCGAACATGATAAAATGACTCTTGCTTTGTAAGGGAAATATTCCGAGCAAACGATATCCATTACAAACTGACAGATAGTACAACCAAAGAAAAATGACTGATAACACTCGCATTTTTTATCTGCAATTTTATATAAATTTCAATTTTAATAATCAAGAATAATGAATTAACTATTCGTTAACGATTAATTTAAAGTTGTTGAAACTTTGTTACTTCCGTACTTAATTTACTTTAATTTTGTATTATGTATTAATATTTTTTTTTGCGTGTCATGCACTTGTTAGGTCGTTGACGACCTTTTCTGGATTCATATCTGTAGATACGAGTTGTGTTCAAAAAGTATCGCGAATTTTGTGCTTTTTCAAAAATTATTTATTTATTCATGAATATCTATTTTGTCCCCTTCAAAGTAATCCCCATGAGATATTATACACTTGTGCCAACGGTTTTTCCAATCTTCGAAGCACTTCAAAAAATCATTTTTTTTATCTTGTTCAGCTCCTCCTTCGATGCCGTCTTTATCTCGTCAAGCGTAGCGTAACGTTGTCCTTTCATGGGCCTCTTCAGTTTAGGGAACAAGAAAAAGTCACAGGGGACCAGATCTGGGGAATACGGTGGCTGCGGCATCATTAGTGTGTTGTTTTTGGCCAAAAAGTCGCGCACAAGCAACGATGTGTGAGCAGGGGCGTTATCGTGGTGCAAAAGCCAATTTTTGTTCTTCCACAAATCCGGGCGTTTCTGGCGGATTGCTTCGCGCAAATTGCGCATAACTTGCAGGTAATATTCCTTATTGACCGTTCTACCTGTGGCAAGAACTCATGATGCACCACGCCCCTGCAATCGAAGAAAACTGTCAGCAAAACTTTCACATTCGACCGAACTTGGCGCGCTTTTTTCGGTCTTGGTTCGTGCGGCAGCTTCCATTGAGATGATTGAGCTTTAGTTTCCACGTCATAACCATAAACCCACGATTCGTCACCAGTTATGACCCTCTGGAGCAAATTTGGGTCGTCGCGGACAGAGTCCAACATCTCATTAGCAATGTTCATGCGATGCTGTTTTTGGTCGCAATTGAGCAATTTTGGTACGAATTTCGCGGCGACCCGTCTCATGCCCAAATCATTGATAAAAATCGAATGGCACGAGCCAATCGATATGTTTAGGTCCTCAGCAACTTCTCTAACGGTGATTCGACGATTGGCCAATACCATTTTCTCCACTTCATTAATTTTTTCGTCTGTTGTTGAAGTGCTCGGGCGTCCGGCACGCTCTTCGTCGTTCACATCTTCTCGGCCTTCTGAGAACATTTTGTACCACCGATAAACGTTGCTTCGGTCCAAGGTAGCTTCTCCGTATGCCACAGTCAACATTCGGAATGCATCCGCGCACTTAATTTCGTTTTTCACACAAAATTTGATACAGGTTCTTTGATCCATTTTTTTGAATAGGTAAAAATCGAAGACGATCCAAAACACGTGCAAGCAAAGCAGCTGTCAACAATTAAGTGAACATTCAAAATGGCCGAGCTTGTCGGCATAAGCGAGAGACATGAGTAACGCCACAAAACATAACGCCACAAAAAGATCGAAATTCGAATATACGTAACCCGCGAAAATTCAAAATTCGCGATACTTTTTGAACACACCTCGTATATGTATAAATATAAACTTATTTTTAAATTTGTCTTTTACTCATTTTAGTATTTAAATTTCGAGTTAGTCCTCTAATTAACATTAATTTTAATTAAATAAACGTACCCTTGCGATATTATATCGTATTGCCAGCTGCACGTAACTGCACACGATTACAGACTGGCGATTTTAGGTTTATGCACAGAATACATATATAACACATAACTCATTGTAGAAACATAAAATGATTGCATGTATAATAAGAGCAATATATTGTAGATGATAATGCTATAGATATGCTTGAATTCATACGTATATGTTACTAGTGTTTTGAATAATCAGCTTTGCGGATAATCTAATGGTAAAAAAGCATTTAATCGCTATTTGTATTTGTCATTTCGATGTCAAGTGAATGACAAGCAAGAAAGTTAATCCGTATGTTTCTTTCGTTGCTTTTTTTTATAAACTGGGTACTAATTTTTAAGGATTACAATCACTACTGCAAATTTACTTTAGAACGCTATAGAAATGTCTATATTTCTGAATGTGTTTTTTGAAACAGGTATTGCATATACGGAATGAGGTTCTCCTTATACGACTTTTATAATTTTTAATAAAGTAATACGTATGTTCATTACCTTATTAAAAGTTATAAAAGTTGTATAAGGAGAATCCCATTCTGTATATGCAATACCTGTTTCAAGAAACACATTCAGAACTATAGACATTTCTATAGTGCTCTAAAGTAAATTTGCGGCAGGGATATGTGGAACGTTGACAAAGTCAAGAACTCGCTAAAATAATAAACAGGCGGCTAAACTCTCTTCCGTAAAGAAATAACCACGGATTTCAAGATTCAATAGAAACATTATTTAATATAATAGTTACCACAAATTCGTAATTTTTTAAATAGAATTTGGAATGTGACAATAAAATGGCTCTATTTATTAAATCATGGACATTTTCAATTTTATGGTCAACTGGGTGAACAGAAAAGAGGATAAATACTTTCCACAGAAGCTTCACTTGTGGGTCCAACACTAATCTGTTACTGAACATGTTGATAAAAATGTCCAGAAAATGAAAGCTATAATCTTGTTTAGTTTCAGTGAATAGTAATCCAGTGGGACTGTTGTATTTGAAACTAAACTGATCTTTAGGTATTTGTAACTTTTACTAATGTCACAAAAAACAAATGATAGTGGTAATCTTAATTAATACAACAAAATAGCTTTTGCTTTTCATAAAACATTAGACTAAAAAAAAAGTTGAATTTAAAATTATTACAGCGAAGAGTTTAATCATGTCCGTTTCTATCAATATTTCTTAATTTCAACATTTATTTTACCTTCTTTTTATTTTTTCCTAGTTTTTCAAGATTCTAGAAAAAATAAAGAATAAATTAAATCAGTAGAAAGTAAATTTACATTGGTAAAAGCAGACATGAGTGGGCCAACAATGTGTTTCTCACCTTGTACGCCTTATACTTATTTGTTTGAGTACATTAAAAGTCAATATTCTATTGTTACAATTTTGCATTGAGTTACAGTTGATTATTCAAACTACAATGTAGTAGAAACTACAAAGTTGTAGTTCCTGTGTTGCTTATTTAATCTTCTTGAATTTTATATCCGGACCTTATATATACAAAGTGTAACAAAACAAAAGGACCTGAAATATACAATGAGTTAGAGGACACGAATCCAAGTCGAAAAGTCCTGAGTTATTTTTTAATCTAAGCCTTGTGTTCCATGCTATGTGATGTTAAAGTTAGCGAATGAGCGCCCGTCTATAGAAAGAAAGCAGTTACGGACAATAGATGGGCGGAGCGGAGCTGACAAACTACGCGGTGGGAGAACAACGATGAGCGAAACGGCTGTAATCAAAAACACATACACATACACACTCTCTCTCTCTCTCTCTCTCCCCCTCTCTCCTCCTTGTTTAACCCTTAAACACACCGATCCTGTAAAATACGGAAACACATTTTTGGGTCTGGGAGACTTTTTCAACTTTGAGAAGCTATAACTTTGATTACAATCAATATTTTTCTACGATTTTTTTTTTAAACAAAAGTTCAAAATTTCAGGATTGTGATTGCATAATCGGTATTGCCAAAAAATAATTTGTTGTAAAGTTATAAAAGAAAAACCATTAAGTAAAAATGAGAAATTGGTCAAAAATCCATTTTTCCTTCAAAAAATCATATCTTTGCAACAAAAAACGTTTAAGGACTTTCACATACGGCGTTTCAGAACTAAAGAGTCACACTTTCAAAATAAAATTTGGCAAAGTCATTTCTTTTAAAAAGTATAATTATGTAACATGGAGAATATGAGGTATTTTTGGGCATCTAAAAATCCACTTTTTTAGAAAAAATTATATCTTTGCAACAAAAAACTTTGAAGAACTTTACAATACGGCGTTTTAAAGCTAAAGATTCATACTTTCAAAAAAATTATATCATTGTCTTTTCTATTAAAAAATATACTTATGTAATAAGGCGAATATGAGGTATTTTTGATTAAATCGTGTCTAAAATTGAAAATTGATGTGTTTCATGATATATTTTGGAAAAACTCCCTTTTCTACAGCATTTTATAGTATTCCAACTTTAGACAGAGTATATGCGAGTAACATCCGCAAACCGACCTGTTTGAACGTATTTTGTCCATCTTTTTTATGTAAAATATTCACAAAAAAAGTTTTACTTACACACTGTATGGGTCGCATTGACCCTAACAGAGAGGAACCTGAGAGCCACGCCGACTTTTTTCTTATAACGCTAACATTCCCGGCGCATTAACGACGCACATCTATTCTGGTCGGAATATGTACTAAAATTACATCCATTTTGCGATTCTGTCAATAAAAATGGTTCATGTCTGTGCTAAAAACATATGGTGGGGGTACCCCCACTACATATTTACTTAAACCACGAAAATTTTTTTCACAATGTACATACATAGAACAACTTGCTTTTATACAATGATTTCTCGTTAATTAGATTAATTAGAATTAGTATTAAAAATATATCGTATGTTTGAGACAAACTTTATATTCAAGTGTAATTATTCCATTGAACTTCTTTTAATATCAACTTCAATAAATCTTATTTAAAGGTATAGTTTGCCGTTATCTCGATGAAACTTCCCTCCAACGGTTCGGAAGAGGTTCGATAATTCCGTGGGCTGCTCGATCTCCTGCTCGGATTAAAATCTGTGTGCTTTTTTCTTTGGGGAGCAATAAAAGAAAAAATATTTATGCACACCAACATCGAGAAAGCTGACGAGATGACGGAATTAGTATTCCACACTATTGAGGGAATTAGTCATGTTCAAGTTCAAAGAGCTACGCAAAATGTACAGAAAAGAGCAAGAACGTGTATCGAAGTAAGAGGAGCACATTTCAAACATTTATTATAATTATAAAAAAATAAATAATTAATTCACGTTGAATTGATAAATTATAATAACACCGAAACGTTTATTTTAGTAATGCACCTTAGGATCTTTAAGGTTTTTTTTAAATAAAGTGGTGAGAGGGGGGAGAGAAAAAAAGAGAGAGAGAGAATGTGTATGTGTGTGTGTTTTTGATTACAGTCGTTTCGCTGCTCATCGTTGTTCTCCCGCCGCGTAGTTTGTGAAGTTTGTCAGCTCCGCTCCGCCCGTCTATTGTCCGTCACTGCTTTCTTTCTATAAACGGGCGCTCATTCGCTAAACTTTAACATCATATAGCATGGAACAGAAGGCTCAGATCAAAAAATGACTCAGGACATTTCGACTTAGATTCGTGTCCTCTAACTCATGATAGACTCCAGGTCCCTTTGTTTTATTACACCCAGTATATAAATATATAAATATAAATATATATAAATATAAATATAAATATAAATAGATATATATATATATATAAAATCGACACATCTAAAATAAGTTTATGTAAATTTAAGTTTTCTGTTAAATAAAGTGTAATTGTTTGATAATATATCTATATTTTGATCATATTATGCTCGTCCTAATTTTTATTTTATAAAAATAATATAAATGTGTCTGTACATAATGAATATGGTGTTTAAACGATGTGTGTTTTTTTGGCGAGTACAATTAAGCAATTAAGAAATGTGTCAAAAAATTATATTATAAAATTATATTTAATAAATATTTTTTAAAGAATATCAAAGCGCAACATATGCATTTAGAAAAATACAATACTCTTTTATTTAGGTTCCACAATACTTTTATTAACAAAGTTATATAATTACGTTTTCTTCGATAAATAATTGTGCAAAGTTATAAATGTGAAACAAAACGTACAGAATTATTTTACTTAATAATTAATTAGTTTTGAACTTTTTTGAATATAACGTATTAGCATCTTTGTGCTTCAATTTCAATATGAATTGCACAATGAATACTATTACAGCAATAATGATTATTGTGCAAAAGAGGAGAAACACTATCACATCGATGAGAGACAATTGCCACCAGGTCATATCCATCGCAGGCGATCGCAAAGAATTTTCGCCGTATTTGATGACGTACTCGATCCAATAAGTAGCTGTGTCAATAGCATTCATTGGTCGATCGAGGAATCGTCGGGATAGATTCTGCGCAGATTCCCTGAGTAAAAATGAGTTATAAAAGTGTATTCAATAAACTTTAAAATAGATCATAAGAAATTCTATGCATACAAATTTAAGATAATAATAATGAAAGCATTATTGTGCAAAAATAGGAAAACATGTACAAGTTACGCGTATGTTATTTCAAGTATACATAAACATGAAAGTAAATAAGAACAGTCAATGTTAACGAGCAAAAACAAATAATGAAATAATATAAATAAACATAATTGCTATTAATTACAATAAAAGACAATTTTCAATTAGAACGTTTCGGCTCTACTACATGTCGTGCTTCGTTTGCCCTGACAGGAAGACCGTTAGCCGATGGTAAACGCTCACATATTTTTCATTTCATCATTATATACATGTCCACCAAATAACAAACGTGGCAAAAACTGCGTTTGTCGAATTATATTATGTAGTATAAGGTTTTGTTGGCTCATTATGTAATATTGGAAAAATTGTATTCTCACTAAAAAGAAGAGATGGATCACCAACAAATTCATGGTCAGGAGCGTTTGTTTGCTATCGGGGAAAATAAATATATCCGCAATATTCGATATGCGAGCAAATTATTTTTAACAAATAATGTTAGATTTTTTAAATATTAAAAAATGACTTGATTAATTTTTTGAATCGTTTGGCTGAAGAAGGTTCAGTAGAGCCAAAACGTTCCAATTAAAAATTATTTTCTATTGTAATTAATGGCAATTATTTTTATTTATATTATTTCCTTGTATGTTTGAACTCGTTAATCTTGACCGTTAGACTTATATGCTTTTATGTCCAACAACAATACGAGCATTCACATCTATGTTTGTTTATACATAAACAGTTCTTGTCCGAGTAATAATTTACCATAATGACAAAATTATTGTAACACAAAACGGCGTCTTCTACCTGTATAGAGGGTCTTTTAATATTGCATTTAAGGCTGCATCCATGCTTCTTTCGGTAATATCATTAATGTCCAGTCGTATAGCAATATTTTTGACAACGTAGGCATTTATATTCGTAAATTGATCCATGAAAAGCGGTATACCGATCATAGGGACACCGCATGATATCGCTTCTTGCGTGCCCATCAATCCGCCATGGGTGATAAAGGCTTTTATATTAGAATGTTCTACAACATTAATTGATATTGGACAGTTTTATCATTTTTGCAAATTTACTTAAAAAAAAAAAACAATTTGCAATAATTTACAGCTTTTTGATGCTATTAAAATTTATAAAAATTAGTATATAATTATTAATATTTCATATCATTATACATATTAACAGATTATTGTTATTGTTAATAATAATATAAATATAACATTAACATTTTAATTGAAATATTTTAATAATAATTTATTAATGTTAAACTATAAATATTAATCATAATAAATTATCATTATAATAATAATTATAACAATATTTATAAAAACTGTAATGTTAATAAATCTTTGTGAATATCTTAATTAAATTAAAAGTTAAATAAAGAGTAATGACAAAAAGGCCTGTTTTTTAGTCCATTTCTTAGACCGCAAATTTCAAACTTTTTTTTATGCCAAAAAGTACTATATGATGGAACATTAATTCCAGAGAAATTTTAAGATGAGCATAAGCACGATTACGGAGACATAAAGGGTTGAAAGTGATGGTTTCTCATAACATAGGGCGCCGGTTTTAAACTTCTTTTCCGTTGTTTGAACAAAAATTGCTATTTCCCATGTATTTTTGTGCGCTGATCACGAATCTGGTAAGCAAATTGTTCTGTCATGTCAGATTTTTTAGAAAAGTATCACAAATGATCATTTTTACCTCATCATGGCGTTAAAAAAAAATCTATTTCTATTAATCTAAAAATCTATCTAATATATATAACAAAATAAAACGTTGTTTCTTATGGATTTTTATGCCGGATTGAAATATCACCTTAGTTTTCGTCTAGTATAAAAACTCCTCTAGATGGATGGAGTTACAGTGACACGTGACACCGCCTTTCACGATCAAGATGCTTTTTTACTGAAAGTCCCCTTGCCTCTCGCAGATTGGTGTGTTTTTTTAATGTGAGTGATAGATTTTTAGATAAGTAAAAATAGGTCTTTTTTACGACATGGTGTGATAAAAATGATCATTTATGACACTTTTCTAAGAAATCTGACGTGATAGAGCAATTTATTTACCAGATTCGTGTTCAGTGCGCAAAAATACATAAGAAATAGTTACTTTTATTCAAACAACAAAAAATAAAGTCTAAAAACGGTGCCCTGTGTTACAAGAAACCATCCCATTTAACCCTTTATATCTCCGAAACCGCGCTTATGCTCAGCTTAAAATTTTTCTGGGATTAATGTTCCATTATACAGTACTATTCGGCATAGAAAAAGGTTTGAAATTCGAGATCTAAGAAATGAGCTAAAAAACAGGTCTTTTTGGCATCATTCTTTATTTAAATTTTAATTTGAATTAAAAAATTTTTGGGCAAAATTTGGCAATACTTTTTATAATTTATTCATAGAAGAATAAATAATTGGAGAAACGTGAAATTTAGATGATGCAATATTCACATATTTGTTGCTTGAAAGAAAGTCTTCAATATGTTATATTCTGAAGATAAAATCTTCATAAATAAAAAATATTGCAGAAGTGATATAGCTTAACAGAGTGATACTCACTCAATACCATGAGCTGCGGCATCCAAGAAGATATATGGATATTTTCGGGCAAACCGGGTGGCAGTTTCTCCGGAGCTGTTACCTTCATTAAAACCCGCACGGGTGCTATTTTGCCTAAGGAGGCGTAAAGGATCCTTAAAAACTCGTGTGGAAACGTCTCTATCGTCACCATCGAGCCAAACGTGAAATATATAAAACCATCTTTACTGTCGTCCATCCATTTCTTTAGTTCCTGCAGGAGAGACAGTGTTAGTGTGCGAAGGATACAAAACTATGCACATTTGCTAAAGTTGTCAGCCAATGTACCATTTACTAATAATCTTAACAACCTCTATAACAAAGACTGCCAAAGAAACGTCCTTTCTTCCTTCCTCTAAGGACGTTTTAATATCTTAAAGATATTCCTAAGGTATTCCTCGAATATAATAGGTCATGTGTGTAACGTTATTATGTTGATGGTATCGGTAACACGATCTTTTGCATAAATGTATGTATATGGAAAGAGAGAATAACAACAATTGAATAAAAATTAATATGTGCTGCGTTATTATATGTATATGCATCATTATTAATAATTATTAATAGTTTGATTTTCTTCTCAAACTATTCTGTATTTCCGTTTTTAAAACGTTACTGCAAAATATTTTACAGTAACACGCAACAATCCAAAATTATGAAATCTGCAATTGCCACGTTAAACGATTACTCGATTATGAACAAACAATTTATTATAAAAGTAGTAGTAATCTATAAATCATTTTCTATACTAATGAGAAACAAGGGAACTATTGTATTGAAATCTTGATTTTACTGAAACTCATTCTCTTTTCTTTTTTTTAGTTTTCTTTAAACACTCTGATAAGCAGTAATTTCCGGAGCAATGCTTGAAGATGTACAAGTCGTGAAAAAAAAAAAGTTTTACTGCTGTCTCACGCATCAAATTAGTATCATTTTACACGATATGCATGATATCCCGTAACGATGATTACTTGACTATGGAGCATCATGCGAGCAAGCTCGTCATCCGTTGAGGTGCACTATAACAAAAATGTGAAAATGGTCACAAAAAGAGCCGACTTACGGGTTGCAACGTTTCATTTTCAGCATGGATATGGAGCCCTCCCACGTCCACTACGGCAGGTGTCTTCGGCTGTATCCCATCTAGCGTGATGTGAGAATTGCAGAGGATCAGCGACAGCTTCCTCTCCAATTCCCGTACACTCGGCATGTCCTGTCCGAAGTTCTCTCTTATCAACCTGTCTTGCACCCGTGTCGTCAAGTAATCAAAAAACCATTTGTCGTAGAATGTGCGCAAGACGTTACATAGTCGTTGCCAGAAATTCATGGGGGTGGTGAAACCTAAAATGTTATTCGACACGAAGGCTAGATTTTCAGGTTGACCGATTATATGAGGTAGCCACGGGTACAGCGTTCCTGTAGTGCTAACTCCGATCATAGGAATTTTCAATAAGTAAGCGATGATACTGAAACATTGCGCAGCAAAAATCTAAGAAAACAAATGAAGTATATAATTGATTATTAAAGGATTTCGTTGTATGAGATTGAGATAGTAGATATCTGTTAACGAATGTTATTAGATCAACAAGAAAAGTTTCTCTGGGGGAAAAAAAAAACTTTAAAATATAATTTTGCATTTCATTAGCTAGATAGATTTTTATTATTAATTTAAAGAGAATATGATTTTCTATTATGCACCTCTACTATAACTGCATCGTAAGACGGATTCTTTTGTTTCGCCAGCTCTTTTATTTTCGTGTTTCCTAAATGTTTGCAAACTTCGTTTCCTCCCAATGTCCCAGTAATGTACGTCGGATTCATAGAAAAGTTATTCACTTTAGCATAGGAAAGTTTGTTCACCACCTCCCTAATTATTGGTAGTGTCACGAGATCAGTGTAATTTGGATAAGACTTCTCCAATGGATAACTGCTGACTATGTCGACCTGATGGCCCTTCCTGGCCAGGCCCTTCATCAGTTGTTCGAACATGATAAAATGACTCTTGCTTTGTAAGGGAAATATTCCGAGCAAACGATATCCATTACAAACTGACAGATAGTACAACCAAAGAAAAATGACTGATAACACTCGCATTTTTTATCTGCAATTTTATATAAATTTCAATTTTAATAATCAAGAATAATGAATTAACTATTCGTTAACGATTAATTTAAAGTTGTTGAAACTTTGTTACTTCCGTACTTAATTTACTTTAATTTTGTATTATGTATTAATATTTTTTTTTGCGTGTCATGCACTTGTTAGGTCGTTGACGACCTTTTCTGGATTCATATCTGTAGATACGAGTTGTGTTCAAAAAGTATCGCGAATTTTGTGCTTTTTCAAAAATTATTTATTTATTCATGAATATCTATTTTGTCCCCTTCAAAGTAATCCCCATGAGATATTATACACTTGTGCCAACGGTTTTTCCAATCTTCGAAGCACTTCAAAAAATCATTTTTTTTATCTTGTTCAGCTCCTCCTTCGATGCCGTCTTTATCTCGTCAAGCGTAGCGTAACGTTGTCCTTTCATGGGCCTCTTCAGTTTAGGGAACAAGAAAAAGTCACAGGGGACCAGATCTGGGGAATACGGTGGCTGCGGCATCATTAGTGTGTTGTTTTTGGCCAAAAAGTCGCGCACAAGCAACGATGTGTGAGCAGGGGCGTTATCGTGGTGCAAAAGCCAATTTTTGTTCTTCCACAAATCCGGGCGTTTCTGGCGGATTGCTTCGCGCAAATTGCGCATAACTTGCAGGTAATATTCCTTATTGACCGTTCTACCTGTGGCAAGAACTCATGATGCACCACGCCCCTGCAATCGAAGAAAACTGTCAGCAAAACTTTCACATTCGACCGAACTTGGCGCGCTTTTTTCGGTCTTGGTTCGTGCGGCAGCTTCCATTGAGATGATTGAGCTTTAGTTTCCACGTCATAACCATAAACCCACGATTCGTCACCAGTTATGACCCTCTGGAGCAAATTTGGGTCGTCGCGGACAGAGTCCAACATCTCATTAGCAATGTTCATGCGATGCTGTTTTTGGTCGCAATTGAGCAATTTTGGTACGAATTTCGCGGCGACCCGTCTCATGCCCAAATCATTGATAAAAATCGAATGGCACGAGCCAATCGATATGTTTAGGTCCTCAGCAACTTCTCTAACGGTGATTCGACGATTGGCCAATACCATTTTCTCCACTTCATTAATTTTTTCGTCTGTTGTTGAAGTGCTCGGGCGTCCGGCACGCTCTTCGTCGTTCACATCTTCTCGGCCTTCTGAGAACATTTTGTACCACCGATAAACGTTGCTTCGGTCCAAGGTAGCTTCTCCGTATGCCACAGTCAACATTCGGAATGCATCCGCGCACTTAATTTCGTTTTTCACACAAAATTTGATACAGGTTCTTTGATCCATTTTTTTGAATAGGTAAAAATCGAAGACGATCCAAAACACGTGCAAGCAAAGCAGCTGTCAACAATTAAGTGAACATTCAAAATGGCCGAGCTTGTCGGCATAAGCGAGAGACATGAGTAACGCCACAAAACATAACGCCACAAAAAGATCGAAATTCGAATATACGTAACCCGCGAAAATTCAAAATTCGCGATACTTTTTGAACACACCTCGTATATGTATAAATATAAACTTATTTTTAAATTTGTCTTTTACTCATTTTAGTATTTAAATTTCGAGTTAGTCCTCTAATTAACATTAATTTTAATTAAATAAACGTACCCTTGCGATATTATATCGTATTGCCAGCTGCACGTAACTGCACACGATTACAGACTGGCGATTTTAGGTTTATGCACAGAATACATATATAACACATAACTCATTGTAGAAACATAAAATGATTGCATGTATAATAAGAGCAATATATTGTAGATGATAATGCTATAGATATGCTTGAATTCATACGTATATGTTACTAGTGTTTTGAATAATCAGCTTTGCGGATAATCTAATGGTAAAAAAGCATTTAATCGCTATTTGTATTTGTCATTTCGATGTCAAGTGAATGACAAGCAAGAAAGTTAATCCGTATGTTTCTTTCGTTGCTTTTTTTTATAAACTGGGTACTAATTTTTAAGGATTACAATCACTACTGCAAATTTACTTTAGAACGCTATAGAAATGTCTATATTTCTGAATGTGTTTTTTGAAACAGGTATTGCATATACGGAATGAGGTTCTCCTTATACGACTTTTATAATTTTTAATAAAGTAATACGTATGTTCATTACCTTATTAAAAGTTATAAAAGTTGTATAAGGAGAATCCCATTCTGTATATGCAATACCTGTTTCAAGAAACACATTCAGAACTATAGACATTTCTATAGTGCTCTAAAGTAAATTTGCGGCAGGGATATGTGGAACGTTGACAAAGTCAAGAACTCGCTAAAATAATAAACAGGCGGCTAAACTCTCTTCCGTAAAGAAATAACCACGGATTTCAAGATTCAATAGAAACATTATTTAATATAATAGTTACCACAAATTCGTAATTTTTTAAATAGAATTTGGAATGTGACAATAAAATGGCTCTATTTATTAAATCATGGACATTTTCAATTTTATGGTCAACTGGGTGAACAGAAAAGAGGATAAATACTTTCCACAGAAGCTTCACTTGTGGGTCCAACACTAATCTGTTACTGAACATGTTGATAAAAATGTCCAGAAAATGAAAGCTATAATCTTGTTTAGTTTCAGTGAATAGTAATCCAGTGGGACTGTTGTATTTGAAACTAAACTGATCTTTAGGTATTTGTAACTTTTACTAATGTCACAAAAAACAAATGATAGTGGTAATCTTAATTAATACAACAAAATAGCTTTTGCTTTTCATAAAACATTAGACTAAAAAAAAAGTTGAATTTAAAATTATTACAGCGAAGAGTTTAATCATGTCCGTTTCTATCAATATTTCTTAATTTCAACATTTATTTTACCTTCTTTTTATTTTTTCCTAGTTTTTCAAGATTCTAGAAAAAATAAAGAATAAATTAAATCAGTAGAAAGTAAATTTACATTGGTAAAAGCAGACATGAGTGGGCCAACAATGTGTTTCTCACCTTGTACGCCTTATACTTATTTGTTTGAGTACATTAAAAGTCAATATTCTATTGTTACAATTTTGCATTGAGTTACAGTTGATTATTCAAACTACAATGTAGTAGAAACTACAAAGTTGTAGTTCCTGTGTTGCTTATTTAATCTTCTTGAATTTTATATCCGGACCTTATATATACAAAGTGTAACAAAACAAAAGGACCTGAAATATACAATGAGTTAGAGGACACGAATCCAAGTCGAAAAGTCCTGAGTTATTTTTTAATCTAAGCCTTGTGTTCCATGCTATGTGATGTTAAAGTTAGCGAATGAGCGCCCGTCTATAGAAAGAAAGCAGTTACGGACAATAGATGGGCGGAGCGGAGCTGACAAACTACGCGGTGGGAGAACAACGATGAGCGAAACGGCTGTAATCAAAAACACATACACATACACACTCTCTCTCTCTCTCTCCTCCCCCTCTCTCCTCCTTGTTTAACCCTTAAACACACCGATCCTGTAAAATACGGAAACACATTTTTGGGTCTGGGAGACTTTTTCAACTTTGAGAAGCTATAACTTTGATTACAATCAATATTTTTCTACGATTTTTTTTTTAAACAAAAGTTCAAAATTTCAGGATTGTGATTGCATAATCGGTATTGCCAAAAAATAATTTGTTGTAAAGTTATAAAAGAAAAACCATTAAGTAAAAATGAGAAATTGGTCAAAAATCCATTTTTCCTTCAAAAAATCATATCTTTGCAACAAAAAACGTTTAAGGACTTTCACATACGGCGTTTCAGAACTAAAGAGTCACACTTTCAAAATAAAATTTGGCAAAGTCATTTCTTTTAAAAAGTATAATTATGTAACATGGAGAATATGAGGTATTTTTGGGCATCTAAAAATCCACTTTTTTAGAAAAAATTATATCTTTGCAACAAAAAACTTTGAAGAACTTTACAATACGGCGTTTTAAAGCTAAAGATTCATACTTTCAAAAAAATTATATCATTGTCTTTTCTATTAAAAAATATACTTATGTAATAAGGCGAATATGAGGTATTTTTGATTAAATCGTGTCTAAAATTGAAAATTGATGTGTTTCATGATATATTTTGGAAAAACTCCCTTTTCTACAGCATTTTATAGTATTCCAACTTTAGACAGAGTATATGCGAGTAACATCCGCAAACCGACCTGTTTGAACGTATTTTGTCCATCTTTTTTATGTAAAATATTCACAAAAAAAGTTTTACTTACACACTGTATGGGTCGCATTGACCCTAACAGAGAGGAACCTGAGAGCCACGCCGACTTTTTTCTTATAACGCTAACATTCCCGGCGCATTAACGACGCACATCTATTCTGGTCGGAATATGTACTAAAATTACATCCATTTTGCGATTCTGTCAATAAAAATGGTTCATGTCTGTGCTAAAAACATATGGTGGGGGTACCCCCACTACATATTTACTTAAACCACGAAAATTTTTTTCACAATGTACATACATAGAACAACTTGCTTTTATACAATGATTTCTCGTTAATTAGATTAATTAGAATTAGTATTAAAAATATATCGTATGTTTGAGACAAACTTTATATTCAAGTGTAATTATTCCATTGAACTTCTTTTAATATCAACTTCAATAAATCTTATTTAAAGGTATAGTTTGCCGTTATCTCGATGAAACTTCCCTCCAACGGTTCGGAAGAGGTTCGATAATTCCGTGGGCTGCTCGATCTCCTGCTCGGATTAAAATCTGTGTGCTTTTTTCTTTGGGGAGCAATAAAAGAAAAAATATTTATGCACACCAACATCGAGAAAGCTGACGAGATGACGGAATTAGTATTCCACACTATTGAGGGAATTAGTCATGTTCAAGTTCAAAGAGCTACGCAAAATGTACAGAAAAGAGCAAGAACGTGTATCGAAGTAAGAGGAGCACATTTCAAACATTTATTATAATTATAAAAAAATAAATAATTAATTCACGTTGAATTGATAAATTATAATAACACCGAAACGTTTATTTTAGTAATGCACCTTAGGATCTTTAAGGTTTTTTTTAAATAAAGTGGTGAGAGGGGGGAGAGAAAAAAAGAGAGAGAGAGAATGTGTATGTGTGTGTGTTTTTGATTACAGTCGTTTCGCTGCTCATCGTTGTTCTCCCGCCGCGTAGTTTGTGAAGTTTGTCAGCTCCGCTCCGCCCGTCTATTGTCCGTCACTGCTTTCTTTCTATAAACGGGCGCTCATTCGCTAAACTTTAACATCATATAGCATGGAACAGAAGGCTCAGATCAAAAAATGACTCAGGACATTTCGACTTAGATTCGTGTCCTCTAACTCATGATAGACTCCAGGTCCCTTTGTTTTATTACACCCAGTATATAAATATATAAATATAAATATATATAAATATAAATATAAATATAAATAGATATATATATATATATAAAATCGACACATCTAAAATAAGTTTATGTAAATTTAAGTTTTCTGTTAAATAAAGTGTAATTGTTTGATAATATATCTATATTTTGATCATATTATGCTCGTCCTAATTTTTATTTTATAAAAATAATATAAATGTGTCTGTACATAATGAATATGGTGTTTAAACGATGTGTGTTTTTTTGGCGAGTACAATTAAGCAATTAAGAAATGTGTCAAAAAATTATATTATAAAATTATATTTAATAAATATTTTTTAAAGAATATCAAAGCGCAACATATGCATTTAGAAAAATACAATACTCTTTTATTTAGGTTCCACAATACTTTTATTAACAAAGTTATATAATTACGTTTTCTTCGATAAATAATTGTGCAAAGTTATAAATGTGAAACAAAACGTACAGAATTATTTTACTTAATAATTAATTAGTTTTGAACTTTTTTGAATATAACGTATTAGCATCTTTGTGCTTCAATTTCAATATGAATTGCACAATGAATACTATTACAGCAATAATGATTATTGTGCAAAAGAGGAGAAACACTATCACATCGATGAGAGACAATTGCCACCAGGTCATATCCATCGCAGGCGATCGCAAAGAATTTTCGCCGTATTTGATGACGTACTCGATCCAATAAGTAGCTGTGTCAATAGCATTCATTGGTCGATCGAGGAATCGTCGGGATAGATTCTGCGCAGATTCCCTGAGTAAAAATGAGTTATAAAAGTGTATTCAATAAACTTTAAAATAGATCATAAGAAATTCTATGCATACAAATTTAAGATAATAATAATGAAAGCATTATTGTGCAAAAATAGGAAAACATGTACAAGTTACGCGTATGTTATTTCAAGTATACATAAACATGAAAGTAAATAAGAACAGTCAATGTTAACGAGCAAAAACAAATAATGAAATAATATAAATAAACATAATTGCTATTAATTACAATAAAAGACAATTTTCAATTAGAACGTTTCGGCTCTACTACATGTCGTGCTTCGTTTGCCCTGACAGGAAGACCGTTAGCCGATGGTAAACGCTCACATATTTTTCATTTCATCATTATATACATGTCCACCAAATAACAAACGTGGCAAAAACTGCGTTTGTCGAATTATATTATGTAGTATAAGGTTTTGTTGGCTCATTATGTAATATTGGAAAAATTGTATTCTCACTAAAAAGAAGAGATGGATCACCAACAAATTCATGGTCAGGAGCGTTTGTTTGCTATCGGGGAAAATAAATATATCCGCAATATTCGATATGCGAGCAAATTATTTTTAACAAATAATGTTAGATTTTTTAAATATTAAAAAATGACTTGATTAATTTTTTGAATCGTTTGGCTGAAGAAGGTTCAGTAGAGCCAAAACGTTCCAATTAAAAATTATTTTCTATTGTAATTAATGGCAATTATTTTTATTTATATTATTTCCTTGTATGTTTGAACTCGTTAATCTTGACCGTTAGACTTATATGCTTTTATGTCCAACAACAATACGAGCATTCACATCTATGTTTGTTTATACATAAACAGTTCTTGTCCGAGTAATAATTTACCATAATGACAAAATTATTGTAACACAAAACGGCGTCTTCTACCTGTATAGAGGGTCTTTTAATATTGCATTTAAGGCTGCATCCATGCTTCTTTCGGTAATATCATTAATGTCCAGTCGTATAGCAATATTTTTGACAACGTAGGCATTTATATTCGTAAATTGATCCATGAAAAGCGGTATACCGATCATAGGGACACCGCATGATATCGCTTCTTGCGTGCCCATCAATCCGCCATGGGTGATAAAGGCTTTTATATTAGAATGTTCTACAACATTAATTGATATTGGACAGTTTTATCATTTTTGCAAATTTACTTAAAAAAAAAAAACAATTTGCAATAATTTACAGCTTTTTGATGCTATTAAAATTTATAAAAATTAGTATATAATTATTAATATTTCATATCATTATACATATTAACAGATTATTGTTATTGTTAATAATAATATAAATATAACATTAACATTTTAATTGAAATATTTTAATAATAATTTATTAATGTTAAACTATAAATATTAATCATAATAAATTATCATTATAATAATAATTATAACAATATTTATAAAAACTGTAATGTTAATAAATCTTTGTGAATATCTTAATTAAATTAAAAGTTAAATAAAGAGTAATGACAAAAAGGCCTGTTTTTTAGTCCATTTCTTAGACCGCAAATTTCAAACTTTTTTTTATGCCAAAAAGTACTATATGATGGAACATTAATTCCAGAGAAATTTTAAGATGAGCATAAGCACGATTACGGAGACATAAAGGGTTGAAAGTGATGGTTTCTCATAACATAGGGCGCCGGTTTTAAACTTCTTTTCCGTTGTTTGAACAAAAATTGCTATTTCCCATGTATTTTTGTGCGCTGATCACGAATCTGGTAAGCAAATTGTTCTGTCATGTCAGATTTTTTAGAAAAGTATCACAAATGATCATTTTTACCTCATCATGGCGTTAAAAAAAAATCTATTTCTATTAATCTAAAAATCTATCTAATATATATAACAAAATAAAACGTTGTTTCTTATGGATTTTTATGCCGGATTGAAATATCACCTTAGTTTTCGTCTAGTATAAAAACTCCTCTAGATGGATGGAGTTACAGTGACACGTGACACCGCCTTTCACGATCAAGATGCTTTTTTACTGAAAGTCCCCTTGCCTCTCGCAGATTGGTGTGTTTTTTTAATGTGAGTGATAGATTTTTAGATAAGTAAAAATAGGTCTTTTTTACGACATGGTGTGATAAAAATGATCATTTATGACACTTTTCTAAGAAATCTGACGTGATAGAGCAATTTATTTACCAGATTCGTGTTCAGTGCGCAAAAATACATAAGAAATAGTTACTTTTATTCAAACAACAAAAAATAAAGTCTAAAAACGGTGCCCTGTGTTACAAGAAACCATCCCATTTAACCCTTTATATCTCCGAAACCGCGCTTATGCTCAGCTTAAAATTTTTCTGGGATTAATGTTCCATTATACAGTACTATTCGGCATAGAAAAAGGTTTGAAATTCGAGATCTAAGAAATGAGCTAAAAAACAGGTCTTTTTGGCATCATTCTTTATTTAAATTTTAATTTGAATTAAAAAATTTTTGGGCAAAATTTGGCAATACTTTTTATAATTTATTCATAGAAGAATAAATAATTGGAGAAACGTGAAATTTAGATGATGCAATATTCACATATTTGTTGCTTGAAAGAAAGTCTTCAATATGTTATATTCTGAAGATAAAATCTTCATAAATAAAAAATATTGCAGAAGTGATATAGCTTAACAGAGTGATACTCACTCAATACCATGAGCTGCGGCATCCAAGAAGATATATGGATATTTTCGGGCAAACCGGGTGGCAGTTTCTCCGGAGCTGTTACCTTCATTAAAACCCGCACGGGTGCTATTTTGCCTAAGGAGGCGTAAAGGATCCTTAAAAACTCGTGTGGAAACGTCTCTATCGTCACCATCGAGCCAAACGTGAAATATATAAAACCATCTTTACTGTCGTCCATCCATTTCTTTAGTTCCTGCAGGAGAGACAGTGTTAGTGTGCGAAGGATACAAAACTATGCACATTTGCTAAAGTTGTCAGCCAATGTACCATTTACTAATAATCTTAACAACCTCTATAACAAAGACTGCCAAAGAAACGTCCTTTCTTCCTTCCTCTAAGGACGTTTTAATATCTTAAAGATATTCCTAAGGTATTCCTCGAATATAATAGGTCATGTGTGTAACGTTATTATGTTGATGGTATCGGTAACACGATCTTTTGCATAAATGTATGTATATGGAAAGAGAGAATAACAACAATTGAATAAAAATTAATATGTGCTGCGTTATTATATGTATATGCATCATTATTAATAATTATTAATAGTTTGATTTTCTTCTCAAACTATTCTGTATTTCCGTTTTTAAAACGTTACTGCAAAATATTTTACAGTAACACGCAACAATCCAAAATTATGAAATCTGCAATTGCCACGTTAAACGATTACTCGATTATGAACAAACAATTTATTATAAAAGTAGTAGTAATCTATAAATCATTTTCTATACTAATGAGAAACAAGGGAACTATTGTATTGAAATCTTGATTTTACTGAAACTCATTCTCTTTTCTTTTTTTTAGTTTTCTTTAAACACTCTGATAAGCAGTAATTTCCGGAGCAATGCTTGAAGATGTACAAGTCGTGAAAAAAAAAAAAGTTTTACTGCTGTCTCACGCATCAAATTATGTATCATTTTACACGATATGCATGATATCCCGTAACGATGATTACTTGACTATGGAGCATCATGCGAGCAAGCTCGTCATCCGTTGAGGTGCACTATAACAAAAATGTGAAAATGGTCACAAAAAGAGCCGACTTACGGGTTGCAACGTTTCATTTTCAGCATGGATATGGAGCCCTCCCACGTCCACTACGGCAGGTGTCTTCGGCTGTATCCCATCTAGCGTGATGTGAGAATTGCAGAGGATCAGCGACAGCTTCCTCTCCAATTCCCGTACACTCGGCATGTCCTGTCCGAAGTTCTCTCTTATCAGCTTGTCTTGCACCCGTGTCGTCAAGTAATCGAAAAACCATTTGTTGTAGAGTGTGCGCAAGACGTTACATAATCGTTGCCAGAAATTCATAGGAGTGGTGAAACCTAAAATGTTATTCGACACGAAGGCCAGATTCTCAGGTTGACCGATTATATGAGGTAGCCACGGGTACAGCGTTCCTGTAGTGCTGACCCCGATCATAGGAATTTTCAATATGTATGCGATGATACTGAAACATTGCGCAGCAAAAACCTAAGAAAACAAATGAAGTATAGAATTGATTATTAAAGGATTTCGTTGTATGAGATTGAGATAGTAGATATCTGTTAACGAATGTTATTAGATCAACAAGAAAAGTTTCTCTGGGGGAAAAAAAAAACTTTAAAATATAATTTTGCATTTCATTAGCTAGATAGATTTTTATTATTAATTTAAAGAGAATATGATTTTCTATTATGCACCTCTACTATAACTGCATCGTAAGACGGATTCTTCGGTTGCGTCAGTTCTTTTATTTTCGTGTTTCCTAAATGTTCGCAAACTTCGTTTCCTGTTATTGTCCCAGTAACGTACGTCGGATTCATAGTAAAGTTCTTCATTTCAGCATAGGAAAGTTTGTTCACCACCTCTCTAGTTATTGGTAGTATAACGAGATCAGTGTAATTTGGATAAGACTTCTCCAATGGAAAACTGCTGACTATGGCGACCTGATGGCCCTTCCTGGCCAGGCCCTTCATCAGTTGTTCGAACATGCTAAAATGACTCTTGCTTTGTAAGGGAAATATTCCGAGCAAACGATATCCATTACAAACTGACAGATAGTACAACCAAAGAAAAATGACTGATAACACTCGCATTTTTTATCTGCAATTTTATATAAATTTCAATTTTAATAATCAAGAATAATGAATTAACTATTCGTTAACGATTAATTTAAAGTTGTTGAAACTTTGTTACTTCCGTACTTAATTTACTTTAATTTTGTATTACGTATTAATATTTTTTTTTGCGTGTCATGCACTTGTTAGGTCGTTGATGACCTCTTCTGCATTCATATCCGTAGATATATGTATAAATATAAACTTACTTTTAAATTTGTCTTTTACTCGTTTTAGTATTTAAATTTCGAGTTAGTCCTCTAATTAACATTAATTTTAGTTAAATAAACGCACCCTTGCGATATTATATCGTATTGCCAGCTGCACGTAACTGCACACGATTACAGACTGGCGATTTTAGGTTTATGCACAGAATACATATATAACACATAACTCATTGTAGAAACATAAAATGAATGCATGTATAATAAGTGCAAAATATTGTAGATGATAATACTATAGATATGCTTGAATTCATACGTATATGTTACTAGTGTTTTGAATAATCAGCTTTGCGGATAATCTAATGGTAAAATGCATTTAATCGCTATTTGTATTTGTCATGTCGATGTCAAGTGAATGACAAGCAAGAAAGTTAATCCGCATGTTTTTTTCGTTGCTTTTTTTTTATAAGCTGCGTACTAATTTTTAAGGATTACAATCACTACCGCAAATTTACTTTAGAACGCTATAGAAATGTCTATATTTCTGAATGTGTTTTTTGAAACAGGTATTGCATATACGGAATGAGGTTCTCCTTATACGACTTTTATAATTTTTAATAAAGTAATACGTATGTTCATTACCTTATTAAAAGTTATAAAAGTTGTATAAGGAGAATCCCATTCTGTATATGCAATACCTGTTTCAAGAAACACATTCAGAACTATAGACATTTCTATAGTGCTCTAAAGTAAATTTGCGGCAGGGATATGTGGAACGTTGACAAAGTCAAGAACTCGCTAAAATATATATATATATATATATATATATATATATATATATATATATACATATTTTTGTTTTTAATCGACACATCCAAAATAAGTTTATGTAAATTTAAGTTTTCTACCAGATAAAGTGTAATTGTTTAACAATATTTATATTTTGATCATATTATGCTCGTCTTGATTTTTATTTTGTAAAAATAATATAAATTTATCTGTACATAATGAATACGTTGTATAAACAATGTGCGACTTTTCTGCGAGTACAATTTGTGAGATATTGCTTTTATCATTTATGTTGTATGTCTTTAGTCTTTTTTGTTCCTAGGGATATTGATAGATTGCTACTATAGATGACTGAAGGATGTGTGACAGGAGACAGAACTAAGAATTACGTTTTTTTATTTTTTCCCCACTTGACAACGCAGAATGTTACTTGGTTGCCCCGCTCGCCTTTAAGAAGATGTTCACGTTTAAGACTGTTAATATAATCTGTATAAAATTACTCTCAAATATATCTCTTATAATGAATACACGTGATTTGTATTCGTGATTAGCCACACAATTAAGCTACCACGAAATGTATCAAAAAATTATATTATATTTAATAAATATTTGTTAAAGAATATCAAAATGCAACATATGCATTTAGAAAAACACGATGCTCTTTTATTTAGGTTCCACAATACTTTTATTAACAAAGTTATATAATTATGTTTTCTTCGATAAATGTTTGTGCAAAGATATAAATATGAAACAAAACGCACTGAATTATTTATCTATACTTAATAATTAATGAGCTTTAAACTTTTTTGAATATAACGTATTAATATCTTTGTGCTTCAATTTCAATATGAATTGCATAATGAATACTATTACAGTAATAATGATTGTTGCGCAAAAGAGAAGAAATCCTATGACATCGACGAGAGACAATTGCCACCAGGTCATATCCATCGCAGGCGATCGCAAAGAATTTTCACCGTATTTGATGACGTACTCGATCCAATAAGTAGCTGTGTCAATAGCATTTATTGGTCGATCGAGGAATCGTCGGGATAGATTCTGCGCAGATTCCCTGAAGTAGAAAATGAGTTATAAAAGTGTATTCAATAACTTTTAAAATAGATAAAAAAAAATTCTATGCATACAAATTTATGATAATAATAAAAGCATTATTGTGTAAAAATAGGAAAATATGTATATGTTACGCGTACGTTATTTCAAGTATACATAAACATAAAAGTAAATAAGAAAGGTCAATGTTAACGAGCAAAAACGGGTAAGGAAATAATATAAATAAAAATAATTGCTATTAATTACAATAAAAAGAAATTTTAAATTGGAACGTTTTGCCTCTACTACAGGTTGTGCTTCGTTTGCCTTGACAATGAGACCGTTAGCCGATGGTGAACGCTCACATATTCTTTTTTTATCATTATATACATGTCCACCAAATAACAAACGTGGCAAAAACTGCGTTTGTCGAATTATATTATGTAGTATAAAGTTTTGTTGGCTCATTATGTAATTTTGGAAAAATTGTAATCTCACTAAAAAGAAGAGATGGATTACCAACAAATTCATGGTCAAGATCGTTTGTTCGCCATCGGGAAAAAATATATCCGCAATATTCGATATGCGAGCAAATTATTTTTAACAAATAATGTTTGATTTTTTTTATATTGTTAAAACGTTTTGTTTAATTTCATGAATTGTTTGGCTGAAAAAGGCTTAGTAGAGCCGGAACGTTCCAATTAAAAAATGTTTTCTATTGTAATTAATGGCAATCAATTTTATTTACATTATTTCCTTTTATGTTTGAACTCGTTAATCTTGACCGTTAATCTTATATACTTTTATGCTCAACAACAATATGAGCATTCACATCTATGTTTGTTCAAACATAAACAGTTTTTATCCAAGCAATAATTTGCGATAATGATAAAATTATAGTAAAACAAGACGGCGTCTTGTACCTGTACAGAAGGTTTTGTAATATTACATTTAAGGCTGCATCCATGCTTCTTTCGGTAATCTCATTAATGTCCAGTCGTATAGTAATGTTTTTGACAACGTAGGCATTGATATTCGTAAATTGATCGAGGAAAAGCGGTATACCGATCATAGGGACACCGCATGATATCGCTTCTTGCGTGCTCATCAATCCGCCATGAGTGATAAAGGCTTTTATATTAGAATGTTCTATAAGATCAATTTATATTGGACAGTTTTATCATTTGTGCAAATTTTCTTCAGAAAAGACAATTTGCAATAATTTACAGCTTTTGGAACTATTAAAATTTATAAAAATTAATATATAGTTATATAAAGGAAAGTCGGGCAGTACCGGATAGCGGGTAGTATCGGACAAAAATTGTTTCAAGCCATTGCCCCTAAAGACAACACCTATGAAATAATCGGCGTGTTGACTGACGAACGGGGTACGGCTGACGCCATATTAGAACAAACGCAGTAGTGTTGACAAGTTACAATAAATTTTGTATTGTATACAGCTGTTTTCAGTAAACAAAGATAATTTCTGACTGTTGTAGCTTGTCTGAAAGTAAGTATAAGTAGGTTGTTAGTTTATTGTTAGAAACAACGTTGATTATCCTTTAAGTTGTAGGCTATAAATCTCGTTAGGCTTACAGATGAATTGCAGATTATATCAGACAATCTTTACGGTTAATAAAACTTAAATTCTTACAACACTTTTTGTTTTATAGAGTAATATGTGCAAATTACGTCATAAATGATACGAAAAAGGAATGAACAAAATCATAGAAAAAATTAAAAATAAGAAAATGGCGATTAGAAAAAAAATGTTAAAAATATAAAAAAATTGAATTTTTAAAGACTGTTTATTTTACTGTTACGTTAAGAAAAGTTTATTTTCATTTATTAACTTATGTTACTTACAAAATAAAATATAAAATGTATCAGAAAAGCCACTCTAAAATTTATATTAAAATAACTGAAAAGTTAAGCTAAAATAATTTTAATTTTAAGTTATTTTAACTTAACTTTTGAAAATAACTCTTATTTTAAGTTATTCTAATTTAACTTTTGAGTTATTTTACTAAAAAAATTTAGAGTGGACTTTTTCGAACATTTTTGTTTTTAGTGTGTATATACAATAATAATACAAAATAATAATAATAATAAGATACATATATAATAACATATAATATATAATAATGATATAATTATATATAAAAAGTTGTTTATTACACCAAAAATGACTTTTTTCTCACACATTGTATCACGTCCGATATAATCCTTCACAAATAAGCATGATAGAAATGCAATGCCTATAAAAAGTATTAAAAAAAACAATTAATATTTTTATTTTAGGAAAACGGGTTTTAAGAGGTATTTTAGTATAAGAATGAAGTTTTGTATGATATAGAATATGTTCAAATTTAGCTTTTAACAAAGAAATATTTGTGAAAAAGCTTAAGTGTCCGATACCACCCGACCTTCCCATATTAATATTTCATATTATTATTCATAATAACAAATTATTGTTATTGTTAATAATAATAAAAATATAACATTAAAATTTTAATTGAAATATTAATAATAATTTATTATGGTTAAACTATAAATATTAATCATAAAAAATTATCATTATAATAATAATTATAACAATATTTACAAATACTGTGATGTTAACAAATTTTTGTAAATATTTTAATTTAAATTAAAACTTAAATAAAGAGTGATGCCAAAAAGACCTGTTCTTTAGCCCATTTCTTGGACCTCAAATTTCAAACTTTTTTTATGCTAAAGAGTACTATATGATGGAACATTAATTCCAGAGAAATTTTAAGATGAACATAAGCGCGATTCCGGAGACATAAAGGGTTGAAAGTGATGGTTTCTCATAACATAGGGCGCCGGTTGTAGACTTCTTTTCCGTTGTTTGAATAAAAGTTGCTATTTCCTATGTATTTATGCACGCTGAACACGAATCTGCTAAGCAAATTGCTCTATCATGTCAAATTTCTCAGAAAAGTATCACAAATGATCATTTTTATCTCATCATGGCGTTAAAAAAAAATCTATTTCTATTAATCTAAAAATCTATCTAATATATACAGGGTGATTCAGAACGACCCATGTGTCCCTGTAAAGACGTGTTCTTGAATAAATTCTGAGACGATTTTTCCTGTACGAAAATTTTGTCCAACGCTTACTTTTTGAATAATAAGAGGATAAAGTTAGCGAATCACGGGCCGTGTACACATGGTAGACAAAGGCGGCGGAACTCACCGTCCGACACGGGTAAGCGCCCGCGTCGGTCGGTGAGTTGCGCCGCCTTTGTCTACCATGTGTACACGGCCCGTGATTCGCTAACTTTATCCTCTTATTATTCAAAAAGTAAGCGTTGGACAAAATTTTCGTACAGGAAAAATCGTCTCAGAATTTATTCAAGAACACGTCTTTACAGGGTCACATGGGTCGTTCTGAATCACCCTGTATAACAAAATAAAACGTTGTTTCTTATGGATTTTTATGCCGGATTGAAATATCACCTTAGTTTTCGTCTAGTATAAAAACTCCTCTAGATGGATGGAGTTACAGTGACACGTGACACCGCCTTTCACGATCAAGATGCTTTTTTACTGAAAGTCCCCTTGCCTCTCGCAGATTGGTGTGTTTTTTTAATGTGAGTGATAGATTTTTAGATAAGTAAAAATAGGTCTTTTTTACGACATGGTGTGATAAAAATAATCATTTGTGAAACTTTTCTAAGAAATCTGACATGATAGAGCAATTTGCTTACCAGATTCGTCTTCAACGCGCAATAGTACATGAGAAATAGTAACTTTTATTCAAACAACAACAAAGAAGTCTAAAAACGGTGTCCTATGTTACGAGAAACCATCACATTCAACCCTTTATATCTTCGAAACCGCGCTTATGCTTAGCCCAAAATTTTTCTGAAATTAATGTTCCATTATACAGTACTATTTGACATGAAAAAAGATTTGAAATTCAAAGTCCAAGAAATGGGCTAAAAACAAGTTTTTTGGCATCACTCTTTATTTAAATTTTAATTTAAATTACAAAATTTTTGGGCAATATTTGGCATTACTCTTTATAACTTGTTCATAGAAGAATAAATAATCGGAGAAACGTGAAATTTAGATGATGCAATATTCACATATTTGTTGCTTGAAAGAAAGTCTTCAATATGTTATATTCTGAAGATAAAATCTTCATAAATAAAAAATATTGCAGAAGTGATATAGCTTAACAGAGTGATACTCACTCAATACCATGAGCTGCGGCATCCAAGGAGATATATGGATATTTTCGGGCAAACCGGGTGGCAGTTTCTCCGGAGCTGTTACCTTCATTAAAACCCGCACTGGTGCAATTTTGCCTAAGGAGGCGTAAAGGATCCTTAAAAACTCGTGTGGAAACGTCTCTATCGTCACCATCGAGCCAAACGTGAAATATATAAAACCATCTTTACTGTCGTCCATCCATTTCTTTAGTTCCTGCAGGAGAGACAGTGTCAGTGTGCGAAGGATACAAAACTATGCACATTTGCTAAAGTTGTCAGCCAATGTACCATTTACTAATAATCTTAACAACCTCTATAACAAAGACTGCCAAAGAAACGTCCTTTCTTCCTTCCTCTAAGGACGTTTTAATATCTTAAAGATATTCCTAAGGTATTCCTCGAATATAATAGGTCATGTGTGTAACGTTATTATGTTAATGGTATCGGTAACACGATCTTTTGTATAAATGTATGTATATGGAAAGAGAGAATAACAACAATTGAATAAAAATTAACATGTGCTGCGTTATTACATGTATAAACATCATTATTTATACGCATTGATTTTTCTCTCATACTATTCTGTATTTTAAAATGTTATTGCAAAATATTTCACAGTAATACAAAAAAATCCAAAATTATGAAATCTGCAATTGCCACGTTAAACGATTACTCGATTATGAACAAACAATTTTAAAAGTAGTAGTAATCTATAAATCATTTTCTATACTAATGAGAAACAAGGGAACTATTGTATTGAAAACTTGATTTTACTGAAACTCATTCTCTTTTCTTTTTTTTAGTTTGCTTTAAACACCCTGATAAGCAGTAATTTCCGGAGCAATGCTTGAAGATGTACAAGTCGTGAAAAAAAAAAAGTTTTAATGCTGTCTCACGCATCAAATTATGTATCATTTTACACGATATGCATGATATCCCGTAACGATGATTACTTGACTATGGAGCATCATGCGAGCAAGCTCGTCATCCGTTGAGGTGCACTATAACAAAAATGTGAAAATGGTCACAAAAAGAGCCGACTTACGAGTTGCGACGTTTGATTTTCAGCATGGATATGGAGCCCTCCCACGTCCACCACGGCAGGTGTCTTCGGCTGTATCCCATCTAGCGTGATGTGAGAATTACTGAGGATCAGCGACAGCTTCCTCTCCAATTCCCGTACACTCGGCATGTCCTGTCCGAAGTTCTCTCTTATCAACCTGTCTTGCACCCGTGTCGTCAAGTAATCAAAAAACCATTTGTCGTAGAATGTGCGCAAGACGTTACATAGTCGTTGCCAGAAATTCATAGGGGTGGTGAAACCTAAAATATTATTCGACACGAAGGCTAGATTTTCAGGTTGACCGATTATATGAGGTAGCCACGGGTACAGCGTTCCTGTAGTGCTAACTCCGATCATAGGAATTTTCAATAAGTAAGCGATGATACTGAAACATTGCGCAGCAAAAACCTAAGAAAACAAATAAAGTAAAGAAATGATTATTAAAAGATTTTATTGTATGAGATTGAGATGGTAGATATCTGTTAACGAATGTTATTAGATCGACAAGAAAGGTTTTTCTGAAAGGAAGTAAAAAAAATACTTTATATATAATATTGCATTACATTAGCTAGATAGATTTTTACTCGGATTTTTATTATTAATTTAGAGGAATATTCATGCAAAAAATTATGATTTTCTATTATGTACCTCCATTATAACTGCGTCGTAAGACGGATACTTTGGTTGCGCTAGCTCTTTTATTTTCGTGTTTCCTAAATGTTCGCAAACTTCATTTCCTACTGTCCCACTAACGTATGTCGGATTCATAGTAAAGTTCTTCATTTCAGCATAGGAAAGTTTGTTCACCACCTCTCTAGTTATTGGTAGTGTCACGAGATCAGTGTAATTTGGATAAGACTTCTCCAATGGAAAACTGCTGACTATGTCGACCTGATGGCCCTTCCTGGCCAGGCCCTTCATCAGTTGTTCGAACATGCTAAAATGACTCTTGCTTTGTAAGGGAAATATTCCGAGCAAACGATATCCATTACAAACTGACAGATAGTACAACCAAAGAAAAATGACTGATAACACTCGCATTTTTTATCTGCAATTTTATATAAATTTCAATTTTAATAATCAAGAATAATGAATTAACTATTCGTTAACAATTAATTTAAAGTCGTTGAAACTTTGTTACTTCCGTACTTAATTTACTTTAATTTTGTATTATGTATTAATATTTTTTTTGCGTGTCATGCACTTGTTAGGTCGTTGACGACCTTTTCTGGATTCATATCCGTAGATATATGTATAAATATAAACTTACTTTTAAATTTGTCTTTTACTCGTTTTAGTATTTAAATTTCGAGTTAGTCTCTAATTAACATTAATTTTAATTAAATAAACGCACCCTTTCGATATTATATCCTGTTGCCACGTAATTGCATACGATTACAGACTGGCGATTTTAGATGTCTGCATAGCATACATATATAACACATAACTCATTGTAGAAACATAAAATGAATGCATTTATAATAAGTGCAATATATTGTAGATGATAATGCTATAGATACGCTTGAATTCATACGTATATGTTACTAGTGTTTTGAATAATAATCAGCTTTGCGGATAATCTAATGGTAAAAAAGCATTTAATCGCTATTTGTATTTGTCATGTCGATGTCAAGTGAATGACAAGCAAGAAAGTTAATCCGTATGTTTCTTTCGTTGCTTTTTTTTTATAAGCTGCGTACTAATTTTTAAGGATTACAATCACTACCGCAAATTTACTTTAGAACGCTATAGAAATGTCTATATTTCTGAATGTGTTTTTTGAAACAGGTATTGCATATACGGAATGAGGTTCTCCTTATACGACTTTTATAATTTTTAATAAAGTAATACGTATGTTCATTACCTTATTAAAAGTTATAAAAGTTGTATAAGGAGAACCCCATTCTATATATGCAATACCTGTTTCAAGAAACACATTCAGAACTATAGACATTTCTATAGTGCTCTAAAGTAAATTTGGGGCAGAGATATGTGGAACGTTGACAAAGTCAAGATCTCGCTAAAATGATAGGGAGGCGGCTAAACTCTCTCCCGTAAAGAAATAACCACGGTTTTCAAGATTCAATAGAACCATTATTCAACATAATGGTTACCACAAACTCGTAATTTTTTTAATGGAATTTGGGATGTAACAATAAAATAGCTCTATTTATTAAATCATGGACATTTTCAATTTTATGGTAAACTGGAGCAGAAAAGAGCATAAATACTTTCTATAGAAGCTTTATTTTTTGTGGGTCCAACACTAATCTGTTACGGAACATTTTGATAGAAATGTCCAGAAAATTAATGTTCTAATTTTTATCAGTTTCAGTGATGAATAGTTTTCTAATTTGACTGTTGTATCTGAAACTAACCTAATCTTTAGATATTTGTAACTTTTATTAATGTCACAAAAAACAAATCATAGCGATAATCGTTAAAAAATAGCTATTGCTTTTCATAAAATGTTAAACTAAGAAAAAAAAATTAAATTTAAGACTAAATTTGAGATTATTACAGCGAATAGTTTGATCATGTCCGTTTCTATCAATATAAATTAATTTCAATATTCGTTTAACCTTCTTTTTATCTTTTCCTAGTTTTTCAAGATTCTAGAAAAAATAAAGAATAAGTTAAACGAGTAAAAAGTTAATTTATATTGGTAAAAGCAAACATTACTGAGCCAACAGTGTGTTTTTTACCGTGTACATCGACTTGTCTGTTTGAGTATATTAAAAGTCAATATTCTATCATTGCATTTTTGTATTAAGTTACAGTTAATTATTCAAATTGTAGTAGAAACTATGAGATTGTAATTCCTGTGTTGCTGACTTAAATTTCTTAAATTTTATTTCCGAACATTATATATATATATATATATATATCTTTATGGTTTGATAGATATCGGTACCATTTCGGAGATGTAGTGATACATATCAGGACATTTGTTACATATTGGGTCCGACCCGGTATTTTTTTACATGAATAGTAATTTACCAGGACCGGTACCAGTTTATTTAAAGATGTGTAATGTATAAAACCAGAACCAAATTTCTGTTCATAGATTGCACATTAAGAGGACCGGTACTAGTATTTTAAATATACCCATTGTAACAAAACAGGTCCTCCCTATGTAATTCGCTTTATTATATCAAATTAGAAAATTTCTGTTAATAGTGTATATTTCTCAATACGTTAAATCTCTATTTCAGATTAAAAATTATCTATTCCTGTTTTCATACAGTCGTTAACATGATGTTAATATTAGTTAATACTATTGGATTTAATTACAATATAAATAAAAAGAAATATCAATAATAAATATTTTGTTAATTTTCATTGCTATCAAAATTCATACCTCATACAAACATTATTTTTGAAGAATAAGCAAAAATGTAGTAAAAATATAAAAACAAGAATTTGATTCAGAAGTATCTATCATAAATGAAATGTTAAATATACAATACATTTTGATCGACACGTAATACCTAAAAATATGGAACCAGATAGTAAAATTATTACTTCTAGATGATTTTTAATATAATTTATCAATTAAACGAGCACTTAATTCAAAAATTTCATCGATGTAACGACATCTGTTGGGTCCGGTTCTGATTTTTGTCGTTACATCGAAGAAGTTGGAGCCAGCATAATTTCATGACTTTACAAAACCGTTTATTTTTAAATAATTTTTATCAAAATTTATAAATTGTATGACATACATTTTTTATTACGTAAATTAGAGTGTTCATTAGTTCCTAGTAAGCTGTTTACATATTACTGGTGATACGTGTACTAAATTGTATTTTGTACGTTTGGAAATAAGAATTCACAAATATAACGAGTATGTGAACATATGAACATTGCTTTATCTGGATATGTGTTTGAACCTCGATACGCGAGTAATACGAATATTATATACGTTTAAAAATATATGTCTACACACATCGTTAACGCACAATCAATTAGTTTCGGAATTTCATCGATGTAACGATATCTATTGGGTCCGGTTCGGATTTCTCTCGTTACATAGAAGAAATTGGATCCCATATTTGTCGTTACATTGATGATATTTTGAAATTACACGCTTGCTTCTGTATTAATGAGGTATTTAGACATATACTTTTAGAAACACAGGTCGTATCATGATTACGTCCAGGTTGAAACACATTCGAGTTAAATCAACGTTCATATATTCACATTTTCATTTTATATGTGAATCCTAGTTTCCGAGCAAAGACAATCGATTAAAACACATGTCTTTGATAATATTTAATTAGTCTATGCAGTATTGGCGAATATTATAATTTATATAATAAAAACAATATGTCATCGAAACTTATAAATTTCAAAATCAGCATCGGTCAATGGAACTAATAATTTTAAATGAATTTTATTTAAAAAATATCCGATATACTCTTTTTATTAAGTAAATTTGAGTGTTCGTTAATTCCTAGTGGATAAATTAAATATTATCGAAGCGTTTTAAACGATTTTGTACTCTTGGAAACAGGGATTCACAGATGTAATAGAAATATGAACATATGAAAATTGTTTAATCTGAGTATGTGTTTTAATCTCAATATGTGAGTAATACGAATATAGTGTTTACAAATATATATCCACATACATCGTTAACGCAGAATCAATTAATTTCGGAATTTCATCGACGTAACGGCATCTATTGAACCCGGCTCTGATTTCTGTCATTACATCGAAGAAGTTGGACCACATACTTGTCATTACAACGATGAAATGTTGGAATTAATTGCTTGCTTTTATATTAACGATGTACTTTGACACATATTTTTAGACATACCATTCTCATTACGCCGAGATCTAAACTCATATCGAATTAAAATAACATTTAATCATTTTTTTATAATGTACATTTAGCTGGAGTGAGGTGACTTATAATTTACATTGGGAGGGTAAGATATGTGGTGGTTCAATAAGTTGCGTACGTATCACAATTTTATTTAATTTTAATGGTTACATTAAGATTTGCAATACTAATAACAGTTTATATTATATTTTAACTGAAAATGTGTTAAAATTTGGTTTGGAACGAATTTGTGTTAGATTTATAATAAAAGTGTCAAAACATTTTCATAATTATAAATGATAATCTTATGTTGCTAAATTTTCATTCAAAGTATGGTTAATGTAAAAAGAAAATTGTGTAGTCTCTTAATATACATTTTAATATATTTGTTATCTCTTATTTTAAATGTATGAATATCGTGTATCTGTTATATTGTATATGACATAAGTACATACACGATATTTGATAAAATATTTCGGAACAAACGCTCATAAACAAATTTCAAGATATAATCTTATCTTCTATTATTTTTTCTTCTTCATTTGATTATTCATCCATGCTTTAATTGCTGGAGTGAAGCGACTTATAATTTACATTGGGAGGGTAAGATATGTGGTGGTTCAATAAGTTGCGTATCGCAATTTTATTTAATTTTAACGGTTACGTTAAGATTTGCAATACTAATAACAGTTTATATTATATTTTAACTGAAAATGTGTTAAAATTTGGTTTGGAACGAATTGTCATATACAATATAACAGGTACACGATATTCACGATATTCATACATTTAAAATAAGAGATAACAAATATATTAATGTGTATATTAAGAGATTACACAATTTTCTTTTTACATTAACCATACTTTGAATGAAAATTTAGCAACATAAGATTATCATTTATAATTATGAAAATGTTTTGACACTTTTATTGTAAATCTAACACAAATTCGTTCCAAATCAAATTTTAACACATTTTCAGTTAAAATATAATATAAACTGTTATTAGTATTGCAAATCTTAATGTAACCATTAAAATTAAATAAAATTGTGATACGTACGCAACTTATTGAACCACCACATATCTTACCCTCCCAATGTAAATTATAAGTTACCTCACTCCAGCGCTAAATGTACATTATAAAAAAATGATTAAATGTTATTTTAATTCGATATGAGTTTAGATCTCGGCGTAATGAGAATGATATGTCTAAAAATATGTGTCAAAGTACATCGTTAATATAAAAGCAAGCAATTAATTCCAACATTTCATCGTTGTAATGACAAGTATGTGGTCCAACTTCTTCGATGTAATGACAGAAATCAGAACCGGACCCAATAGATATCGTTACGTCGATAAAATTCAGAGATTAATTAATTCTGCGTTAACGATGTGTGTTGATATATATTTTAAACCGCATTCCAAAACATCCTTTCGGAGGAAAATTTTATTGTATATAATACAGTATACGTTACGTGTACTATGTATTTCGAGTTTTCCTCGGAAAGGACGTTTCGGAATCTAACCTTAAACATAATATTTATATTACTTACGTACCGAGATTGAAACATATCCAGATAGAAAAATGTATGTTCGCATTTTCATTACATCTGTAAATCCTTGGTTCCAAGCGTACAAAATCGTTAATGTACTTATCTTCGTTAGAATTTAATAGCCTACCCGGATTAATAAACACTCTGATTTACATAATAAAAAGGATATGTGATAGATATTTATAAATTTTAGATAAAAATTTTCTAAAGATATTGGTTTCATTGTCTAATGCTGATTTTGTAATTTATAAATTTCGACGACATATCGTTTTTATTATGTGAATTAAAATAATCGTCAATGCCTCGTAGCCAATTAAATATCATCAAAGACATGTGTTTTAATCGATTGCATTTACTTAGAAACTAGGATTTACATGAAAAACGAAAATGTGAATATATTAACGCGTTGGTTTACCTCGAATGTTTTTCAATCTGGACGTAATAATGACACGACCTGTGTTTCTAAAAATATATGTCAAAATACCTCATTAATATAGAAGCAAGCGTGTAATTTCAAAATTTCGTCTATGTAACGACAAATATGGGGTCCAATTTCTTCGATGTAATGACAGAAATCAGAGCCGGGTTCAATAGATGCCGTTACGTCGATGAAATTCCGAAATTAATTGATTCTGCGTTAACGATGTATGTGGATATATATTTGTAAACACTATATTCGTATTACTCACATATTGAGATTAAAACACATACTCAGATTAAACAATTTTCATATGTTCATATTTCTATTACATCTGTGAATCCCTGTTTCCAAGAGTACAAAATCGTTTAAAATGCTTCGATAATATTTAATTTATCCACTAGGAATTAACGAACACTCAAATTTACTTAATAAAAAGAGTATATCGGATATTTTTTTAATAAAATTCATTTAAAATGATTAGTTCCATTGACCGATGCTGATTTTGAAATTTATAAGTTTCGATGACATATTGTTTTTATTATGTAAATTATAATATTCGCCAATACTGCATAGACTAATTAAATATTATCGAAGACATGTGTTTTAATCGATTGTCTTTGCTCGGAAACTAGGATTCACATATAAAATGAAAATGTGAATATATGAACGTTGATTTAACTCGAATGTGTTTCAACCTGGACGTAATCATGATACGACCTGTGTTTCTAAAAGTATATGTCTAAATACCTCATTAATACAGAAGCAAGCGTGTAATTTCAAAATATCATCAATGTAACGACAAATATGGGGTCCAATTTCTTCTATGTAACGAGAGAAATCCGAACCGGACCCAATACATATCGTTACATCGATGAAATTCCGAAACTAATTGATTGTGCGTTAACGATGTATGTGGATATATATTTGTGAACACTATATTCGTATTACTCACATATTGAGATTAAAACACATACTCAGATTAAATAATTTTCATATGTTCATATTTCTATTACATCTGTGAATCCCTTTCCAAGCATACAAAATTGTTTAAAACGATTTGATAATATTTAATTTATCTCCTAGGAATTAATGAACACTCATATTTACTTAGTAAAAATAGTATATCGGATATTTTTTAATAAAATTCATTTAAAATTATTCCATTGACCGATGCTGATTTTGAAATTTATAAGTTTTGATAATATATTGTTTTTATTGTGTAAATTATAATATTCGCCAATACTGCATAGACTAATTAAATATTACCGTATAGACATATGTTTTGAACGATTATTTACGATTGGGTATTAGTATTCATAGTTATAATAAAAAAGTAAACTTAATAATATATTAATCTCGATATTTGTATAATTCAAATACTATGTCTAAAAATATATGCTAATATACGTCATTAATTCAGAAGCAAGTAATTGTTTTCGAAATTTTATCGACGTTACGACATATATGTGGTCCAGTTTCTTTGATGTAATGGTATAAATCAGAAGCCGACCCATATCATATTTTCAAAAGGATTTTAGAATTTTACAAATAATTTTAAGAACATTTGTAGCTAAGAAATGTCTGGAATACAGCTCATTTGGAATTCCTTTGCGTTATGTAGCAGTTTTGAGAAGTAGTTAAAATATTTAAAGGTCCCATTAAGTTACTATACATACAAAACTTTCTTTTTTTCAGTGTAATATTTAATATAATGTATATAAATCGCTATTAATTACGAAATATCGTAAATATGATTATCACAAAACTATGTATACTGCATTTTAGATTATGTATATCATTTATAATCAGTTTTTAGTGCTTTTTGTAATGGTACCGTCAAGTAGCATAGCATAAAAAAGAACTAAATTTTGATATATCTTTGCTTCTAATTTATCCATATGAAAAATAATTACAAAATACTCATCCAGATGTTAATGTAGATCAATGTATACCTATGTATACGTAACTTATAGTTGGTCCCGGTATGTGTCGAACCATAAAGATATATATATATATATATATATATATATATATATATATAGTTACAGTAACTTAGAAAATTATAATAATTTACAATGTTACTTAAATATTAAAGAAACTTGATCTTTCATTTACTTCGCATTATTTTGTTTATAACATATCTTACAAGCGTTACATTTACTGCATCCTTTCTTTCATTGCTCTGCTTATCTAGCAGCGTCAAGTTTTTATAGTTCAAGCATTTTTTTATTTCAATAAAAATTTATATTTTTGTTTCTTTTTTAATTTTTTAAGATTAAATGTTATATATTCCATTGAAACTTTTTTTAATTAAATACCTCCACTAGGGTTAGAACAAATTTTTCATTAGAAATACACAGAAAGTATCACTTGAATTTTATTTAAAAAGAAATTAAAGATATCACTACTTGGGTTTTATAAAACTTGGGTTTTTAAAAAAATAAAAATACTATCTCTTGCATTTTATTTGTTAAAAGTAGTACAGCAATTATTTCAAAGAACAATATTTTTTTTTTATAATTGGCGCAATTTAAAGATATCATACATTTTTTTTGAAAAAATACATTTATATTGAATTAAATTTAAGAAATTTGTTTTTAAGTAAATACCACTTGGGTTAGAATAGGAAGATTTTTCGATGAAGAAACAAAGATAGTACCACTTGAGTTTTGCAGAAAAAAATTAAAGATTTGAGAGGTACACATACATACAAACACACTTGGTACCTTTTAAAAATTATTTTTTTCTTTTTTCTTCACGTTATTTTTAATTTGTCAAAAATTAGTAATTATAATGTAATTAACAGCACAGAACAATTACTACTAATTGAGAAAATAATATAACTTTTCAATATAAACATATAAATAAATTTGAACCTATAATTTATATTCTCAAGATGATAATTCTATTTGCATTAATAATGATATCTTATACATTGCGTTAAAAAATGGTTGAATTATTTTTCTCATATTTTTATCGGTTTCGATTATATTTCATGCGTCCCTTATGTAACATTGAGCGATTATTTCCTATGCTTCTCTTATCTAGATGCACAAATACGATCTTGTTTACCTCGAGAACGAGCGCGGGTTCTCCGGTTTCCCTATCCGCATCCGATATTTTATCACGCATGATCGACTTCTCGAATTTCAATATCTACTCTTCATTAGTCGTATCTAGTAGCTTCATTTATGGAACAGTGTTGGGCAGGATCGCTTCATCAGAGTGATTTGAAATTTGCACACGTTTGTACTGTGATATCTCAAAAGTATATCGAACGCGTATATAATGGAGATTCAAGGGAAAACTGTGCTTATCACCGGCGGAGCCAACGGTATCGGCTATTGCACCGCTCGGGAATTACTTCGAAGCGGAGCGAAGGTAATTTAGCAAAATCAAACTTATGGAAGAATGCGATAACTTGTGAATATTTTCTACCAATTATTGTATCACAAATTTTTTCTACTAAAATGTGTAGTAAAAATAAAATGAACAGACGTGAGAAATTTAAAATGTTATGTAAAAAATAATATTTTAATAAAAAATACACGAAAAAGAGTATTCTTGTTTTAATATCAAAAATATGCAATACAATAATTTATAGAAAAATATTTTTAAAATTTTTAATATTGGAATAAAATTGTGTATCAATAAATAAACATAAATTACACAAAAAATTTGAATAATTAAAAACTCCAAGAAAAATATATTCTCATTATTCAATAATAATTTTCGTGAGACGTGAAGAAAAAATATCAGAAAATAATATCTTTTAATCAAGAATTGAAATGTTTCAATAATATTCTTATCAAGCATACTGTGTTCTTTAAATAATTTATAATATAATATTAAAACAAAAGTATAAAACGTACATATTTTGTTAAAATTTAAGATTATTAAATTCTTTAAATAAGATTCGATTATATATAGACTAAATTATAATTATTTTATGCACATATAAATAAAAAGTTATTGTTGCTTATTACTAAAATAATAAATGTTAAGTAAAATATATTAATTTTAGTTTGACATTATTATTTTTCTATATATCTAGATATATTTTGTTTTAATAATTACTCATTACAGGCCATTGCGATTATAGATTTGCCCGATTCTAACGGCAAAAATGCTGTTATGGAATTAAAGAAAGAATTCGGCACAAATCACGTCATTTTCCTCGTTGGTAACGTAACAAATGCCGAACAAATGACGGGTATTGTATTAAGTTGCTAAATATATACATATCAATCATAATTAAGAATATACATACTAAATAAGATTATAAAACACGATACGTTCAAGTGGTATTACAATATAATAAATTTCATCTTATCAGTTACCATGAATTACACTTTTTGTTTTGTCAGATAAATTATTTTAAAACGCACAGATAAATTATTTTACTTCTGTAAATTCATCAAGCAATATGTAATATTTGTATTACAATAAAAAAAAATCAAGTGGTTTTACATTCGTACATCAATTTGCAAAACACGTTCATAGCAATTTAATTAATCAAACTGTATTTAAAAAGAAGAAGAAATAGCAGTTGCATTATTATAATATTTCTTTAATTTTGTTTATTTATATTACATTGTCATTAAACATTTTCACCGACAAACGAAAATTATTTGTATATTTACAATTTGCGCAGCATGCTTCGAAAAGGCAATAGAGTTATTTGGCACATTGGACATTGTTATTAATAATGCTGGCATCATGAATGATGCCGAATGGGAGCCGATGGTTGATGTTAACTATGTAAGTAACGATAAATCGATTATTCTGGAAATTTTTTGCTCATCGGTTCATCGTATTTATAATCAGAAAGGGATTGTACATGGCACTATATTGGGTCTAAATCATATGGGCAAGCATAAGGACGGGAAAGGTGGGACTATCGTCAATATGTCTTCTATAGTCGGCTTGCAAGGCAATCCGATCGCGCCGATTTATGCCGGGACGCAATTCGCCATCGTTGGATTTACCTCATCATTATTGGTAAAAAATGTGATTTTTATAAATAACAAATGTTCCACATCCAAGTTTAAAATCTATTTCAAAAGTCGTTTTAAACCAAATTATTTGAACTATTATATTGTACATTGTAGTTATTTTATGTGGGATAATTGGACATTTTTCTCTTTTGCATATTTCCAGACTTTTTACGAAAAAACAGGTGTACGTGTATTGATAATATGTCCCGGTCTTACGACCACTAACTTGGCTTCAAAATTTATGTCAAGCAAAGCCTACGCGATGGATCTTCTCGATGATGACATCGCTGCCAAGGAGATGACAACGATGGAAAGTCAACCGTATGCTACAGATACTATTTTGTTTTTTTTTTTTTATAAAATGAAAATTATATTTGTAATAACAGAAACAATTATAATAAATTTTATTAAAATAAAAAATTAAAAATAAAAAATTAAAAATTAATATTTACGTAAAAATAAATTGAAAAAATTAAATCCAAATTATAAAATATAATCAATATATATAACATCATAAAATAATATATTTAAAAGAAACTACAGAGACAAAGAACCAAGTTTGTTTCTTATATTTTTTCTCTCATGTTACTTTTGCGGTTCAATTACGTTAATTAAATAAATAATTAAAAAGTATTTTTAATAAATTTATATCGTAATGTTTTTTTCCACTTAACAGACCCGAACATGTGGCAACTGCTATCGTTGAATTGATCGAGAAAGGAGAAAATGGCGCGATCTTCGTCAGCGAAAACAATCAACCTGCTTATGCTGTGCAATTACCATTCTACACCGATTTGAAGATTTCGATGTAAAACCTATAATCCATGATAAATCATTCTTGTTATACAGATGGCATTTCGATAATTTTACGATTCTTAAAAATAAATATGAAAAACAAAATTGTAAAAAAAAAAATTTATAGTTTTGCAGCACTCATAAAGTTTCTAAACGTAAAGATCATCAAATATTTATTTATACTGCGTTACAATTTGCCCAGGCTTAAAACTGATTTATTAGTCTTCTACGTACAATGAAACATGTACAAATTTTAATTTCTTATTAAGAAAAGTTGGATGACCGCGTTTGTAAAAGATAATCGGAGAAATCTTTTTGTATAATTATATATAACAATTTATATATAATTATATATAAAACATGTTTTTACCAAATATATAACAAATATAATAATACAATAACATTCTATAGATATGCCTAGTATGTACTACAGAATATTCTTAGTTTAGCATATGTTATGAGTACTACTATATAAGAAAATTATCATATGAAGTTCATTACAGTAGAAATATCAAATGTTTTAAAATTATCAATAATGTATTGTAATGTATTACATGTTATTCTTCAAAATATATACTTGTTCCGTTAGGGACAGATAAAAATCTTTTAAAAAGATACTGATTAATAATTAGAATTTCTAATCTTGTAATAAATATTAATGTGATAACCGCATTGTAATTATCGCAAATATGAAACAGCTTTTCTGTACTATAAAAATTAACAACAGAATTTAATGTAATGTAACGAGAACAAATTTCAAGCAGATACAATAAATTTAATGTTGTGAAAAGTGCAATAAATTTCACACATATACTTTTCAATTATAGATAATGTTATCTATAATGTTGTCTGGCGTTCTAAAAAAAAATATTTTCTTTCTGTATCTAACACCATTTGTATACATATATGTGTATACATGTACATATGTGTATATATCTACATGTATATCACCAATCCAATCAATTTAATAACGTATTTCAAACAGAAACATTTTTTTAAGCAACCACGTTAGCGTTCAATACATCACTTTATCTATTCGACTTCTACTTTCTAAAAAATGTATTACTGTACATTAACAATAGGAAAATTATTTTTTTTTTACTCACTCCATCCGTATATTTTTTTTAAGCAGTCACGTTAATATTAGTACATCACTGTTGGTTATGTTCTCGAATTAATAAAAATGTTTTCTAATATTATTAATTTTAGGATCGAGTAGCGATTGCGTAAACAAGCAACTACCGTATCATAGCCATCTAATAAAAATATCTTAAAAACTATAATTTATATTGAACATAGAATCAAAGAGAATTTGTCTCGCCGGGTGCGCGCCATATCGCTCGGCTGTGCGCAACCGCGCAAGCGCCTGCAAGCGTAAAGGGTGGCTCTGGCCGCAAGATTGCGCTGCGGTGAGATTTTTAAAACCAAAAACTACCCCCTCGTTAAACTTACCTTACCTACAAATCAACCCTATATAAAGAGCAAAACCAGAGCTCTCAGCATTCAGATCAAGATAGTCGGTCGGTGTGCGCGCTTTATAGGCGACTACCAAAGTTGAGTACACTAACTGAAATCACAACGATGGGAGGATTATTCTTAAAGATAAGATAAGTCTAACCGGATGTTCTTCCTTCCACTTTTCTCTTATTCCCAGGTCAAGGGGTTGCGCGCTGCCAAGCGTTCGTTTGCGTGACGCCTCCACCGACACCTACTCATCCTTCCATTTTCTCCCCTCATCCCCCTTACTTTTTACCCTTCACGCCTCCCTTATCCAAAATTTCCTCCCCTCTCATCCTAAAAATTCTAAGCAGCTTAGCCCACTCTCTCCCCCGGAGGAGATACGGGCTACAATAGAGATCCCTCCATCTACGCTTCCTTTAACTACCAAGGTTCTCTCATCTAAGGAAATCGATCTAAAGAAGCCTCACAGAAAGATCCCTTCTTCTCTCCCCTGCAATACCCTCAAAGTCTCGAGTGACATTAATGAAAAACCCGAAGATCCCGTCAAGCTACGTTCCTCTACGAATACCCACACGTCCGGGACCACTATCGGTCCACCCAAGGAAGTTGGCCTCAGTAACCCAATCACGAAAACTGCCGCAAATAATTAAAATGTCAGGCTAAGGTTCGACATACAAAGAGTCTCTCACGGGTTTACAATTATAATTTATATATAATCAAATTCTTTTTTCTTCGCACTTGCGTTTACATGATTTCTATTCGCAAAATTCATATAGTAATCATTTATTTACATTTATACTAGCGTTCTAATAATTGTAATTATTTATTCACATTTATATTTACCATACAATCGAATTATATGTTTAAGCATACAAACGAATTATATGTTTTATATTCTACTCACTACATTCTTTATGTTTATATCGCCACAGCCATTTATTTATATTCATTTATTCTTATTCAAATACATTCAATTATATTTTATTCCATGCATCCACACTCATTGTCAGTCACGCCTATTAACAAATCCTGAAATAAATCCTGATTATTTTTCTACTTTTCATTATATTTAATTATCAAAACTCTATCATATTATCCCAATCCTAAATAACAAAAATGTTGTTACGTTCCTGAGTATATGAGCATAGCACTCGCCCACATCAGAGCGTAACAACTGATGATAGCAGCCACAGTCTTAAATGCAAAACACTGGTGATAGAAACCTGAATATCAAAAGAAATAATAAAATAACAAAATTACGCTTCGGACCGAACCCCCGCGGACGTAACAGATACATTAAATTTAATGTACCTTAATGTTTAATTTAAAAATACATTAAAACTTATGACATTTTAACAGTAAATGAATGTCTTTCTTCACTTTATTCCTTTCACTATCTTCAAGAGATAATTTTAATTTAGGAATAATAGAAAAGAAACGAAATAAATTAAAACGTTAGAAATTTATATAGTCGTTAGCTTTTTTATTAAAAGACACAATCACCTACAACATTTACATATCTATCAACAAAAACTTATCACATTTTTGTCCTGACGTTTGTTAAATACTGCATTTCTACTATTAATAAACATGTGTGCATAAATAAAACTCAAGCCACTTCTAAACTTGCAATTCATCCTAAACAAATAATTTATAATTTATTTAAATATTGCTTCTAATTATCATAGAATATCGCAAAAGCAGTAATACATATTTAAAAGTTTTAAATATGTATTATGCTTTAACTGCGCGTAAAAAAACTCATAGCAGACGTACCATTGCACTCCTTTTTGTGCATGAACTTTGTGATATTTATTTTTCTCCTAACGTGAAATAACGGGCAAAGAGTGTCAAACAATGGAAAACGTGCAGAATAAAACTGCGATTGTCACAGGCGCCGGGTCCGGTATTGGTTATCACATTACTGAAGAATTATTGCGCAAAGGCGCGAAGGTATTTCATAATTGAAAATAAAAAATAAAGATAGTATTTTTCATCTGTTCGTTCTTTTCCAGAAAGTTGCCATCCTCGATTTGCCGATAGCACGTAGTTACGACGCGACAGTGACTCTGCAAGAAAAATTTGGAAAAGACCGTGTAATCTTTTTTCCGATTGATCTGACGAACTTGGAATTATATAGTGGTAACTGTAGAATCTTTCAAATATTTAATAATAAGAAAAGAATAGACATAAGAAAAAGTCCAGATTCGATCTCTAATTGAGGTATTTCTCGGCGAATAGAATAATGAACTTGAAGATGTAGTGGAGATTGGGATTAAATGAAAGAAGAGCAAATTGTAACATTTATATAAAAAAATATTATGAACAAGATAAAAACATAAAGTTTGTAATGATCATTATAACAAACCCCTATTTTTTTTATATATCTCGTCACACTCTTTTATATGAATGTTACAACTTATCAGTATTAACGTCAGTCTCCCTTATATAAAACCACAAAAAAAAAAACAATCTAACGATACCAAAGCTGTTTTATTAGTTGTTTTTAAATATTTCTTGTCAAAGTATTGACTAATAATAATGACATTTATTTTACATTATTTTACACAAAACATTAATTAAATACACTAATCAAATGTTTAAATCCTCAGAAACCTTCAAGCAAGTTGTTAAGACTCTCAACGGACTTGACATACTTGTCAACAATGCCGGGATCTGTTATGACCGTTGTGTCGAGCAAACGTTTGCTATTAATGTTGTGAGTAATAAAACTTTAAATTTTAGTTTATTAACTAAAAATTTTACTTATTTTACGAATTGCGTCTTAAAAAACGATAATCAAAAATGAATTGTTATTAAGAATCAAGAATTTTAATTATAGCGTCATTAATAAAATAACTGCTTTAATTACCTGGTATATTATAAATAAATATATTAGTAAGTATTATATGCTATATGTTCATGTATTTCCACAAACACACATATAATTTTGTTAATCACAAATATACAGTTTAAATAATGCGTAAATTATTATACAATATTTTGTTTCTACAGATAGCACTAATTCGCGGCTCAATCTTTGCCCTAGATTACATGGGTAAGCATAAAGGTGGCAAAGGAGGTACCATAATAAATATTGCGTCATTAAGTAGTCTTGAGCCTTTTTACATATATCCTGTGTATTGTTCTTCCAAATGGGCTGTCCTCGGATTTGGACTCAGTCTTGAGGTAATTTATACTAAAATATGCATCCTCATTATTATGTATATCAGGTTTTGGCAACTATATTTTAACTCCTTGAAAGAAACGTGCTTAGATAAATTAAAAAGTTACAAAACATTATAAAGAAGCTTCAAAGATATTATAATTTTGTTAAAGGCATAAACAGAGTATTTAAAAAATAAATATGCCCAAAAAGAAACATCTTTTGAATATATTTATATATGATCCTTGTTCAAAAAAGGCCATTCAAAATCCTTTTAAAAAAACTTCGCCTTCTAATATACAAGGTGTTTTCTGTAACTCGTTCATTTTTACAATAGGGATGGATTTTGATAATATGAATAATTATTAAATCCATTTTCTGGATATAAACAAGTATCGAAGAAAAAAGTTTATTTCAAAATATTATGTGATAGATATTTTTTTAATGCTTATTATTTCTTACAAGATTTCAAGATCATCATTGAAATGTGATTTTTTATGTCTAAAATCATCTTAAGGTTAACATATCTTACATGGATAAATTTCATTTTTAATGAACTATTATTACTTTTTAATGAAAGAGAGTAAGCTACCCCATTATAAAAATATTGATAATCTCTAAATGATTGAGTTGCAGGAAATAATATACATGTCATTTTCTTCTAACTTTATAATCTTCGTATAACATAACGCTAAATATTTTATCTTGAGAATATTTTGTATGCTTTCTCCCAATGAACAGACAATATTTTTTTAATGTCCTTAAAATAAAATGTTATTTAAAAACTGTTAAAAACATTTCAAAAATATTGTCTACTCATTAGGGTAGAATAAGAAAAATTTGTAGTAGTAATATTTTCTTTACAGAAATCTTATGATAAAACGGGAGTCCGTATTTTAACAATATGCCCCAGTTTTACAACAACGCCAATGGTGTGTAACGATGACGGAAACAAGGCTCTCGATTTTATTGATGAAGGCTATATTAAGAATTTGATGCCTGAACATTTTTATAAGCCTCAATCGTACGTACAGAACACGCAATATACAATAATATAGCGCTTATACAGGATGTCTCGTAACATGAGAACTCTTTCATTCGCGTATAGGAGAAACTTAAATAATGAAAAAAATTTATATCAACATATATTCTATTTAACCTTGTTTCAACATTTTAGTAATTTTTGTTCTCCGGTAACGTGTAGCTGCTTACCTTCAATAAAAGATATTTGAAATAATCATTTTCAATGACCTATCATCTATCTTCTGCATATTTCTCATCTCTCGTTGATTTCACACATTCTGTTCATATACTCGTGTCAGTTTGTTCTCTTGCTAGTGCATTAGACGTATAATAATGAATACGTATTTAAATAAAAAAGTGGTAGATATATATTTGATGTGTCAAATGTAATTTAGCTGCTGACGTAGGGCGGCGTATTAGGAAATACACTAGCACCATCAATGTTTGCCATAATTGATAACACTGTCCATCAAATTTAAACTTTTTTTAAACTACAAATCAGACTAAGATAATTCTTTTATATTTTGTTGCTGAAAACAAATTCGTAAAATATAAAAGTGCTTTATCACGTCAAAATTTAAATTTTTGAAAAAAATGTATTCAAATCGTCGTAAATTTTATTGCTTTTGTGATAAGATATCTCATAAATGTGAAGTAAAAAAGCAATTATATTTAAAAATTTATTTTCAGCGATATAAAGTTTATAAAAATTTTCCTGTTTAAAAACCATGTCAAACAGTGTAATTAGAATCATTACTTTTGACAGAATTTACCATCTTTATCTGATGCACTTATTTAATATTTTATTATGAATATTACCGTTAGATACAAAAACTTGCACATGCAAATATTCTCTTATAAGAAAAAAAATAAAAGCGTTATTAACGTTATTATTATATCATTATAACATAGTAAAGTTATACATATTTTTAAAAACATTTGTTATAGTGTTGTACACGTAGCACAATCTACAGTCATGGCAATTCAAAAAGGTAAAAACGGATCGATTTGGATTATTAAGAAGGATGAGCCACCATTTCCAGTCAAATTATCGTCGTATGTTGCCGCTTAGATGTGAAATTTTTCAAACACGTTGAGAACTATATGAAAGTTCACCTAACCTATATGAATAATATATTAATCCATATTAATTTCTATTTTTTGGTATTAATAATAAAAACTTAATTAATATTAATAATAAATTTATAATAATTTTTGTAATTATTAAAAGATGTTATATTTATTTGATTTAGTCACATTTACACATCATGTAATAATTACGAATACGGTTCAGGTTAAGCATGAATAAACAGTAAAATAAAAATAAAAGTATGTTCATACCCTCTACTTGGAATCTTTATAAAACAAATTTGTTTATGGTGAATATCTGAATGTCATATGTGTACTTATATACATAAATTACAAATCACCAAAATTGTCAGCAATAATGGAGAATATTTCTAGTAAAAAATGTATTAGACTAAGATTAACGGAAGTACAAATCAATGTAAATATAAATTATTGCATTTTTCAAGAGAAACAAGTTGTTGCCTGTAGACAATTCATTGGAAATTAAAAATTGCTAATCAAAAACTAAATTTTAATTTGTTTTGTTCTAATTTTATTTGAAAAAGTGCATTACATCGATATTCAAAGTAATATTTACTGTGTAATATTAAATTTGTAATTCGTATAAAATTATGTAATATCAAAAATTCTGTGCGTAGCGCGCGCCCGGTCTAGTTTCTTTGTCTAGTTTCTTTGTAAAATACAAGTGGAACTATATTTGAATTCTCACTAAAAAATCTTATTCCAACACAAGTGATATTTACTTAAAAATAAATAATACTTCTTAATTGTGTAATCTAATTCAACCTAAATGAAGTGTATATTTAAAAAAAAAAACGTATGAATCTTTTAAATTATTTCAATTATAAAGGGAATATGTTGCTCTTAGAAATAACTGCATTATAGGGAATATTGGGGGTTGCAATAAATCGAGCGCGCGCTTGTTTTGTCTAGTTTAGTAAAAAACTAATCTTCAATTCGCAATCTTCAAACACGTAATTTGATACAAGTTTTGAGTGAACAGATGTAGAATAAATTTCCAATAGTAATGAATGGTAAAGTTAACATGAATTTTCTAAGCTTTGAAATGTATTGTGAGTAATGAAACATTAAACTTCAGTTGATTAATTAAAAATTTATTCATTTTTACAAGAGATGCGTTTTAAAAACACTGACAAAATAAATTCTCATTAAATAAGAATTTTTAAATATAATATCCAAATTATAAAATACTTTAATTATCTAATTTAATAATTATAAATAAATATATTAGCAAGTATTATCAATTTTGTTCACATATTTATATAAATATTATGTTGATCACAACATGTAAAGTACTGCGTAAATTATTATAAAAAATATTATACTTGTTTGGATATTTTGCTCAATATATTATACACACAAAAAAATAAATTTTTAAAGAAATGCATAAATGCTTTAATCTAACAATAAGAATATTTTATGCTTAAAATAAAGCATAAAATATTCTTATTCTATTCGAATATTAAATTAGAAGTGGCGCTTTTTTATCGGAAACAGGAAGTGGTATTTCTTCGGTAGAAATAAGAAGAGGCGTTTTTTCGGTCGGCATCAGAAAATGGCGTCTTTTCCCCGGAAACAAAAGGTGGCGTTTTTTTCGCCGGAAACAAGAAGTAGTGTTTCTTTGCCAGAAATAGGATGTGACGGTTTTTTCGCCGAAAAAACAAGAAGTAGCGTTTTTTTCATCAAAAATAGGAAATGGCATTTTTTCCGCCGAAAACAGGAAATGACGTTTTTTTTGCGGAAATCAGGAAGTGGCAGCGCCTGTCTGCGTGATCGTGTGCGGTCAACGACCCGAGCGGGGAGGTATTAACCGGCGTGTACGCGCGCTTTAATTTTTTAAAGAAAATATTTTTTCTGTTTTTCAGAAAAAATCATATGTAATAGTAGAATAGATATTATAAGAGGAAGAGTTTAAAATTAAAATATCCATATCTTAACCCGTAATGGTGACACAGGGTCCAAAAGACCCCACGCGTCCTTTTTCTAACTTTAAGGATAGACAGACCATTCAAAATCGAACAACCTTCTATGAAACTAACTTTTATCTGAAAGTATACTCTTTTAAGAATATACTCCTAAATTTTTGTTCAATTATCTCAAAAATTAAAAATTGTATGAATATTTTTGTAAAAAAGTCAAATTTTGCAATTTTTCTATTTGAATTGTTTTCACTATGTTAAAATTTAATTAAAAAAAAATTATTAGATGATAAAAATACACCTCAAGGTATATCCAGTAAAATTTTTGCGACGAAATATCAAAAAGCCGGCAAATGGCGACTGATTTTGTGCAGGAGTCCAGTGGACCCCATGTGACCATTATGTTATTACTTGGAAATGTACCATTACGGGTATGAAACCATTACGGGTTAATAGTATTAATCATAAATATAATATGTTATAAAAAATGAAGGTTAGAATAATAACCAAGCACTGAAACCCTACTTAAAATGTCGAATAAGAAATGATAGAAAAATTTGGTAAAAACCTAGAGGTTCAGATAAAATTATATAAGATTTCTATAAAATTTCTATACATTTCTATTATTTCTTATTCTTTTTAAGTACGGCAGATTAGAGAAACATTGCATAAACCTTACATTGAAACATTGTATAGAAACATTGTATAGAAGTTACAAAAGATTTCTGCAATGTTACAATCTTGCGGTGAGTGTGTGAAGTTAGCATATCAAGTGTGAGCATCTCACGATTAAACTGCGTATTAATTAACATCCAGCATAGTTACATAGTTCTTGATAAGTTTTAACAACAGTTTTGTCAAATTTACTATAAAAATCGGGGTTTTAAGAAATGAGATGCTGACTTCCGACAATGTCAAATAGCATCTCGCCATATCTTGAATCTTTAACGATGGGAGAATAAAAATCCGTGAAGTTTTGAAGTCTAGATAGGTTCAGTAAATAGTTCTGATAATTAAAATCCAATATTTATAAGTAATTATTATAAGAAATGTACAGTAGTGAGATGCTACAATTCTGGCTACAAGTTATGGGCTGTACAAAAGTTTTAAATGGCGAATTACGTCCCCACACACAAGCTCGTGAAAAGTTGTGACAGGTAGCGCAATTCTAATAATTATAAATAATTATTATGAATAAATAAACCACATGATAGAGAGATGCTGTAATACTGTCGCAAGTTTTGGACACCAAAATATTTAAAATCATGCATTGTGTCGTCATACACTAGTTCGTGAAAAGTTGCGGCCCTTGACCCGCTTCTGATAATAATAATTAATTATTATAAATAAAAAATTCACATGATAATGAGATGCTGTGACACTGCCGCAAGTTTTAAGCCCCAAAAATATTTTTCCTACAGTTCTCAAGATATTAAAGCGCCTTCCGAAGAGTTGCAGTCGATTCCGATATTAGTTAACCAACCAAAAAATTAATAATTTCCGAAAAAGCCGATTTTTCGCAAATACAGGTAAGATGGTGGTCTTTTTCGAAGAGTTCTGTGTACGAAAAAATATTTTTTGTCTAGTTCTGAACGTATCTAAGCTTTTCCGGAAGTTATTAATTTTTTGTTGATTAACTAATATCGAAATCGATCGGAACTCTTCGGAAGACGCTTTAATATGTCGAAAGCTGTAGAAAAAATATTTTTGGGGACCAAAACTCGCAGCAGTGTCACAGCATCTCATTATCATGTGAATTTTTTATTTATAATAATTAATTATAATTATTAGAAGTGCGCTAGCTGTCACAACTTTTCACGAGCTTGTGTGTGGGGACGTAATTCGCCATTTCAAACTTTTGTACATCCCAAAACTCCAGAACTGTGCATCTCACTATTGTACATTTCTTATAATAATTACTTATAATTATTGGATTTTAATTATCAGAACTGTTCACTGATCCTATGTAGATTTCAAAACTCCACGGATTTTTACTCTCCCACCGTTATAGATTCAAGATATGGTAAGATGCTATTTGACATTGTCAGAAGTTAGCATCTCATTTCTTAAAACCGCGATTTTTATAGTAAATTTGACAAAACTGTTATCAAAAGCTATGCAACTATGCTGGATGCTAATTAATACGCAGTTTAATCGTGAGATACTCACACTTGAGATGCTCACACTTGAGATGCTAACTTCACACACTCGCTTGCGGTAACGTTAAAACGTCCACAATTTTAAAACCTGAAAATCTTTATGACGTTTCGGACTATTTGGGATCGTCTACTGGCTTTACTGACAGAAGAAACGCAATGCCAGTAATTTTTACTTCTGCTAACTGCATTATTTTTACTAGTAATAACCAAAATTATTTTCAAACAGAGGGTGTGTCATCTTCCTTAATACTGGGATCCATTGTGTTGTCAAACACACTGTTGCCCGTGAATGTGAAACAAATGAACTTCGAGTAGAAGTTGAGATCACATTTTAAATATGTAACTCTTAATCCAAGAATAAATAGCTTTCAAGTAATGTGATTGAACTGTCGTGAGAATAATATGATATTAGAAACAAAAATACGATCTTAAGAATAAAATATACTTCGCATAGATATATTTATTATTAGTGCAAGTAAACAGTTGTAATTGAAGAGAGCATTTCATACTTAAATGAAAACAAATAGCATTCAAGAATAAAAATACACGTAAATTAAGAATTCATTTTTTTGTGTGTATAATAATCTTGAATGCGATTCAGGTAGAGTATAAATAATAAAATGTGTGTTTAAAATAAAAAAAAATATTACACTCTTTGCTTGAAATCTTTAAAGTCAGTTGTCATTATAACCAGTGATTGCGGTTATGTAAAAACGTACGCAGCTAAAATATTTCCATTAGCACGACCATAAAAATTTTACGTAAAGCTTTAGCGCAACTAAAGTATTTTCTTACACACGTAAAAATTGCATTATGATTATTTTAATGAAAATGTCTCAACTGTGCAATGTTTTCATATAAGATCAATCGTTAATTGTGATGATAATTGCTGAATATAAATAATGAATGCTTCTTTAACAACTGTACATAAAAAGCAAGGTAAATCTTTCTAAAAGAGTAATTTAATAAAATATATACAAAAAAATAATAAAAATTATTTAGAGAGTTGCGTTTGCAGGCATTTAGAATTTTTAGAATTTTAATGAATATTAACATATTACGATTATTATATTATTATATTATGATTATAAACAGCTTTTCTGTAAATATTTTGACGTTATTTGTTTTGCTACGTCTTATTCTATACACTGAAAAAAATTAATGAAGAAAATTGTACTATTCATCGTAAGAAAATTTTTTATTGTCTCAAAATTAAAATTATTTTTCCTGACAAATATATATTCTTTGTTTCATGAAATATACGTATTTTTTGAAGATATAGAAAGAAAATACTTCTCACAAGATGTAATTTTAATTTTAAAGCAATAAAAAATTTTCTTACATTAAAAATAATAATTCTCTTTATTGATAAATTATTTGCTTCCAAATAATATTTTATTTAACAAAAAAATATATTCTTGCAAAAGTAATTATTTCTTTAAATTTATTAATTATAATTTAAAAAAAATGTATTTACTTGATAGAGTATAAGAACTGACTATAAATATCGGCAAAAGAATCTTTAAAAGTCAATTGTCATTACAACCATTGCAGTGATTGTGGTTGACATTGTGTAAAGACGTTGCGCAGCTAAAGAACTTTATGAAACAAAACATACATGAAAATTTTAAGCTTTGTTGAAACATTTTTATTGTTACATTCACACATACAAATTTTATGTGTATAAAATACAAATTTAATATATTTTATATATTATGTTAATAAAAATTAATTCATCTTTGTACAACAACAAATACAATCACTGATTATAATAACAACTGCTGGCTAAAATTTTAAATGCTCCTTTTTAACACATGAAAGAGATACATTCGAGATATAACTTACATCGTTTAAATTTTTTTATAAGAATAATTTATTGCATTATATGCAAAAAATAATAAACAATTTTTAGAAAGCATTTGCAGGCAAAATTTCCAGAATTGTAATAATACTACTGTGATAATTCCGATTACAAGTAGCTTTTATATAAATATCTTTTTTGACGTTATTTGCTTCACTCCGTGCTATCTTATTTTATTATATGTTTCATTGGGTGTTTATAAAGTTTTTTATTCAATTATATATAAACAAACAAGATAATTTCAATTTAAAGATATCCAAAACCAGAATCAAAACGTTTAAGGCTTTTGTAATCGTTAAAATATGTTAACCATATTTTCATTCTTATTGAATGTGTAAATAAAATACAAAAATCTCTTCTAAACTTGCACACATATAGTTATTTAAATACAGCTCCCAAGTTTCATAAAACTTCTAGTGATAAGTGTAAAGATACATTTTAAAGTTTTAAACGTTACTTTATCTCCTTTATAATTTAACGCGCGCAAGTCTAAGGTCTGTTGACGTATGTATAAAAGCATCGCACTTCAAACATTTCTTTCATAATCCTCGTAACGAGCGATAACATCAGACAATGGACAACATACAAAATAAAACAGCAATAGTTACAGGCGCTGGATCCGGCATTGGCTACCATATTACCAAAGAATTATTGAGCAATGGCGCGAAGGTACACTTACCTTACAATTGAAAGTAAAAAATGGAGTTGATATTTTCCATCTGTATGTCTCCATCCTAGAAAGTCGCCATCCTCGATTTGCCGATAGTACGTAGTTATGAAGCGACAGTGAGTCTGCAAGAAAAATTTGGAAAAGACCGTGTTATTTTCTTTCCGATTGATCTGACCAACTTGGAAGTATTCAATGGTAACTGTCCAATATCTTAAATATTTCTTATTAAACTATTGATCGATAATAATGACATTTATTTTACATTACACGAAATATCTATTAAGTTAAATACACTAATCGATTATTTAAATCCTCAGAAACCTTCAAGCACGTTGTTAAAGCTCTCAATGGACTTGATATACTTGTTAACAATGCCGGAATAAGTCATGACCGTTGTGTCGAACAAATGTATGCTATTAATGTTGTGAGTAATAGAACACTAAACTTCAGCTAAATAATTGAATAATTCATTCTCGTTTTAATAAAAGTTTCGTCCTAAAAACACTGAACGGTAATAAATTGTTATTAAATAAGAATTATAGAATAAAATGTCCATTATAAAATAACTCAACAGTTGTAAATAAATATAATAGCAAGTATTGTATATCCTATTTTGATATATTTATATAAATATTTAATATTATTTATATTAACTATATAATTTTATATTAACAAATAATTTTATTAATTACAAATATATATATATATAATATATATATAAGAGTAAATTATTATATAGTATTTTATTTCTACAGGTAGCACTAATTCGCGGCTCGATGTTAGGCATAAATTATATGGGCAAACATAAAGGTGGCAAAGGAGGTACTATAGTAAATATAGCTTCCATAACTGGTATAATTTCTTATCCTTTAAGTTCGGTGTACGGTTCCACTAAAGCTGCTGTCATAGGATTTAGTCTCAATCTCGAGGTAATTTATAAAATATGAATCGTCACAGTTATTATCATACTATAGATAGATTTCTGCAATAACTATAGGCTTGTTTTCTATTCCTGCACTAGACTGCACTGGAACGTTCCTTCTTGTTTTCACTAACTTTCAAATATATATCTATTTCACAAGTGCACACTAATTCAGGGAGTTCAGGAACAGAAAACAAACGGTATGTTTTAACTACACAAAAAGAAACATGTGATATACACGGAGATAATATAAAAATAACATCGTAAAACTTCGACATTATATAAATTTTGTATATTTCTCATGTTTTTTTTTCAAATAAAAAGAAATTTTATTAAAGTAATATTTTTTGCAGAAATTTTATGATAAAACGGGAGTTCGTATTCTAACAATATGTCCTGCTGTGACAATAACGCCAATGTTGACTACCAGGAATAAATACAAATCTCTTGATATTGTCGACGATGATATTGTTAAAAATTTGGTGGACAATGAATATTTGGTGCCACAATCGTAAGTACAAAAAACGTGATATAATGGGAGTACTCATGTATATCAGTAACCCATGATCGTTATAATTAATAATATGTCCAAAAAATTTAAACTTTCTTATAGACTAATCTTATAGATTTTTCCGTCGCTGAAAACAATTCCCAAATGAAATTGTTCTGTATTAATATTATCATTAGTTTTAAAAATGCGCACATATGAGTTTTCTATAAAAAAAGAAAGATAAGCGTAATTAATGCTATTATTATTATTATAACATTGTAATAAAAAAATTATATGAACGTCTATACGGGAACATGACACTTTTTTTATAGTGCTGCGCATGTGGGACAATCTGTAGTCGTGACTATTCAAAAGGGTGAAAATGGATTAATTTGGGTTATTAAAGAAAATAAGCCACCTTACCCGGTCAAATTACCATTATATATCACCGATTAAATGAAAAAAATTCTTCAAATACGTCGAAGATTTTACTTGATCAAGTGTATATAGTATATCAAAATAAGAAAAAAAAACTATATTTGAATTACAAAATAATGTGTTTATAATTCCGCTATAATTGTAACTTATTCAGTTCCTGCTTGTAACGCAATGGGAGAAAAAAGAAATCGCTGTATGTAGCGGCAAAAAACGATAATGACACAAGGTGTAAAAATAAAGATTGATTTATTATTATATCTTCTTGCGACAGCAAAAATTGATTTCTCTTAATAAATCAAAGTTAAAAAATAACACATTATAGCACATGGTCATGTATTAAATAAATTTTACCATAACAATACAGGCATTTTTTTAAGAAACATATATGTATTAATATATAATGTAATAAACTGCACTGTACAATAATAAAAAAGTGGTATATTTAAAATTTATATTTTATTTATAATATTGTGGCGATTGCTTCGCCACATACCCAACTAATAAAAGCGAAAAAAAACGAGCATAGTAAGAAAACAAAGAAACGCATTTCGAGCATTTTAGATAAACACATACGATACACAGTAGAAATACATATATAGCAAATGGAAATTAAAGTACAGATAATAATAAACACATTAAAATTTTACGTTGGACACAAATCTCGCGGTCATACTGAGGATATACTCGTATAAGACGCGCGAGACAGAGCAAACTCTCTCGCCAAATATTTGCAAATCAGTACAGACGCGTAACTTGTAACTCGGGCGCCTATAATATTTTATCATTAAAACTGGCAAGAAGATAATTTGATTTCTCCATTTCTTTTACACCGACACACGTACACGATAAATCCCAAAATATTTATGCATAAGTTTCTATTATTATATTATTGATTATATGCAAATACGTATGTTAATAAAAAAGATAAAAAATAAAAGCTTTAAAATATGTTTCATACATATACATATAATAAAAATATAATTGTGATATAGGATAACAATTTATATATTCATATTTTATAAGTTGTAAATTCTATATTATTGTTACATATATATAAAAAAAGATAAATAATAAAATTTTTATACAACAAATTAACTGAAAATAGGCCTAGACAGTAATAGTAAGATCTTCGTGCTGCAAAAATATTTTATACATCTTAATTCATTTTGAGCGGCGCGCCGTAAATTCGGTTTCAAACGCAGTTCTTTTAAATTAAAACATAACTAAATTGAAGATCAATTTGATAATAATGATGTTAACTTGCAACTCCAAAATCCGTCCACTACCCAAGAAAGTAAAAAATTAAATTTTTATATATATGTATATGATTAAATATAAATAATAAAATATATTTTGACACTCTTACTTTTTATTTTTTTTCTGTTTATATATATATATATATATATATATATATATATATATATATATTTACGTAAATACCTAAAGTATCAAGAATAATTTAGTTCTGAAATATTCTATAAATATTTTTTACATTATACTTGTAAGAATTCTGTTTGGATATTTTTAGAATATAAATATTGATTAAATATTTATGGAACATATTAAATGGTCTCATTTTTATCTTCTACGTATATTCAAAAAATATTCTTTAATGTTTTAAAATATTCTAATATTCTGGACAAATATCTACAGAATGTTCATAAAATGTGTTATTTAGAAACACTATGTTGCTATCGGTGACCTTCGACTGGGTATAACGTAAATGAAATACAAGAAAACTCTTTTAAATATGCAAATACTCTACAAATAAACAGCTGTTTAAACATAGCTTTTAACTGTAATAAAGTTTTTAACGATAAGTGTAAAGGCAGTACATTTAAAAGTTTCAAACGTGTTGCTTCATCTCTTGCCTTATAATTTAAAACTGATTACAAGTCCGATTGTTGACGTATATATAAAAGCATCGCACTTTAAACACTTCTTTCATAATCCTCGTACCAAGCGATAACATCAGACAATGGACAACGTACAAAATAAAACAGCGATAGTTACAGGCGCCGGGTCCGGCATTGGCTACCATATTACCGAAGAATTATTGAGCCAAGGCGCGAAGGTACACTTACCTTACAATTAAGACTAAAAAAATGGAATTGATATTTTCCATCTGTATGTCCCCATTCTAGACAGTCGCCATCCTCGATTTGCCGATAGTACGTAGTTATGAAGCGACAGTGAGTCTGCAAGAAAAATTTGGAAAAGACCGTGTTATTCTCTTTCCGATTGATCTGACAAACTTGGAACTGTTCAATGGTAACTGTCCAATATCTTAAATACTTTTTGTCAAACTATTGATCGGTAATAATAATATTTATTTTACATCGATCACACCGACAGAAATCATTTGGTAGAATAGTGATCAATTAAAGTTTCATAGTTTTATAGTTAGTGGTAACAAAAACTTACAATTAGTTAATTTAACAAAACTTTCTGTAATTTGTTGTATAAAAATAATTATTTGGTTAAGGCTACAAATTGTTTAGTCAAAACAACTATTATATTTAGTAATTATAATTATAAAACTCATTTGATCACTGTTCAATCAAACGTTAGTTCATTTTACCAAACATTTCTCTCAATGCACGAAACATCTATTAAGTTAAATACAGTATTCGATTCTTTAAATTCTCAGAAACCTTCAAGAACGTTGTTAAAGCTCTCAATGGACTTGATATACTTGTTAACAATGCCGGAATATGTCATGACTGTTGTGTCGAGCAAATGTATGCTATTAATGTTGTGAGTAATAGAACACTAAACTTCAGCTAACTAATTGAATAATTTATTCGTTTTAATAAGAGTTGCCTTCTAAAAACATTGAACGGAAATATTGTTATTAAATAAAAATTTTAGAATATAATGTCCTTTATAAAATAACTCAATTGTTGTAAATAAATATATTAGCAAGTATTGTATATCTTATTTTGATATATTTATATAAACATTTATATAATTTTGTTAATTACAAATATACATATAAAATAGCGAATTATTATATAATACTCATTCCTACAGGTAGCACTAATTCGCGGGTCGATGTTGGGCATAAATTACATGGGCAAACATAAAGGTGGCAAAGGAGGTACTATAGTAAATATAGCGTCCGCAGGTGGTATTATTTCTTACCCTATACGTCCGGTGTGCGGTTCCAGTAAAGCTGCTGTCGTAGGATTTAGCCTCAATCTCGAGGTAATTTATAAAATATGAATCGTCACACTTACTATCTTACTACAGATAGATTTCTGCAATAACTATGTTTTAACTACACAAAAAGAAACATAAGATATACACGGAGGTAATATAAAAATAACATCGTAAAACTTCGACATTATATTACTTTTGTGTATTTCTCATGTTTTTTTTTCAAATAAAAAGAAATTTTATTAAAGTAATATTTTTTGCAGAAATTTTATGATAAAACGGGAGTTCGTATTCTAACAATATGTCCTGCTGTGACAATAACGCCAATGATAACTACCAAGAATGAATACAAATCTCTTGATATTGTCGACGATGATATTGTTAAAAATTGGATGGACAATGAATATTTGGTGCCTCAATCGTAAGTACAAAAGATGTAATATGATGAGAGTGCTCAGGTATATCAGTAACCCATAATTGCTATAACTAATAATGTGTTCAAAAAATTTAAACTTCTTTATAGATTAATCAAATAAATCTTATAGATTTTCCCGTCCCTGAAAACAATTCCCAAATGAAATTTTTCTGTATTAATATTATCACTAGTTCTAAAAATGCGCACATATAAGTATTCTATAAAAAAAAAGATAAGAGTAATTAATGCTGTTATTATTATTACATTGTAATAAAAAATATTATATGAACGTCTTTACGGGAACATGATACTTTTTTTACAGTGCTGCACATGTGGGACAATCTGTAGTCGTGACTATTCAAAAGGGTGAAAATGGATCAATTTGGGTTATTAAAGAAAATAAGCCACCTTACTCGGTTAAATTACCATTATATATCACCGATTAAATGTGAAAAATTCTTCAAACACGTCGAAGACTTTACTTGATCAAGTGTATATACCAAAATGAGAAAAAAAAACTATATTTGAATTACGAAATAATGTGTTTATAATTCCGTTAAAATTGTAACTTGTTCAGTTCCTGCTTGTAACGCAATGGGAGAAAGAAATCAACTTTCTCTGTATGTAGCAGTGAAAAATGATATTAACATAAGGTGTGAAAATAAAGATTGATTTACTATTACATCCTCTTGCAACAGCAAAAATTGATTTCTCTTAATAAATCAAAGTTAAAAAATAACACACTATAGCACATGCTCATGTATTAAATAAATCTTACCGTAATAATACAAGCATTTTTTTAAGAAACATGTATGTAATAATATATAATGTAATAAACTGTACTGTACTATAATAAAAGAGTAGTATGCTTGAAATTTACATTATGTATAAGTTTCTATTATTATATCATTGATTAAATGTAAATACGTATGTTGATAAAAAAGATGAAAAATAAAAGCATTAAAATGAGGTTGAAGCTAGTTGTAGCAGCAGATTCGTCAAAGCAGAAATTCTTATTCAAGATAAAATACATAAGAAATTTCAATATATAAAGGCAAATTAGAAAGTAACTGCACGAAATACACTTATACGCTTCTAAATCGATCCCAACTAGTTAAAAAAATTTTTAAAAATGCGCACGGCTACGAAAATTGTTTAAACAACATAACAAATTATTGCAGAAACAAGGGAAGGAAGTCTCGATCGGGACTGCAATTTTAATACCAAAAAAAAAAGAAAAAAATTATAATATTTAGAAAAAGTAAAAAAAAGTTTTAACATCCAAGAACAGTAAAAAAAAAAATACAGACCAAATTCTCGTCACCTCCTTGTTGGTTCGTCTTGGGTAGCGCAAGAAGTGAGAACAATATGTATGTTTATCTGTCAAATATTTTTTTTCATCAATTAATAATTTACATCAAAGTAGCAAAGTAGAAAATCATATTATTTATTTTCTATAATAACAACATTATATTTGTAACTCACTTTATTTTACGGAACCAATGCACAACTTTGTAAGGCAAAATATTGCCCTTTGTAGGGCAAGCAAGCAACCTTAATATGATTGTTAATAAATTTCTAGCGCCAACCGAGGCCCTTATTTGTACAATTTGTTACATTCTTTAAACAATTTTCGTAGCCGTGCGCATTAAAACAATTTTTTTGATTAGTCGGAATCGATTTAAAAGCTTATAATGATGTCCTAAAAAAATTGCAGCTCCGATCAAGGCTTCTTTCCCTTGTTTCTGCAATAATATATTATGTTGTTTAAACAATTTTCATAACCGTGCGCATTTTTGTTAATTTTTCTGACTAATCGGGATCGATTTAGAAGCGTATAAGTGTATTTCGTGCAGTTACTTATTGTAGCTTGCCTTTGTATGAAATTTTTTATATATTTTATCTTGAACGAGAATCCTTGCTTTGACGAATCTGCTACTACGAATCCTAGCTTCAACCTCATAACATTAAAGCATGTTTTATACAGTGTACATATAATAAAAATACAACTATGTAGGATAACAATTTATATATTCATATTTCATAAATTGTAAATTCTATATCATTGTTATATATGTAATAAAATATAAATAATAAAATTTTTATACAACAAATTAACTGAAAATACTAGACGATCATAGCAAGATCTTCGCGCTAAAATAATATTTTATATGTTTCAATTCATTTTGAACGGCGCGCCGTTAATACTTGTAATTTCAAACGCAGTTCTTTTAAATTAAAACATAATTAAATTAAAAATTAATTTGATAATAGTGCTAACTTGCATCTCTAAAATCCCCCCCCCCCTCCGCCATCCTTGAAAGTAAAAACTAAAATTTTTATTATATATATGTATATGATAAAATATAAATAATAAAATCTATTTTGACACTCTCATCTTTATCTTTTTTCTGTTTTATATATTTGCATAAATATCTAAAGTATTAAAAATAATTTAGTTCTGGAATATTCTATAAATAGTTTTTACATTATTCTTCTAAGCATTCTGTTTGGATATTTTTTAAATATGATAAAAATATTCGTTGAATATTTCTGGAATATATAAAATACTCTTATTTTTATCTTCTATGTATATTCATAAAATATTCTTTAACATGTTTTAAAATATTCTGATACTCTGCACAAATATCTATAGAATATTCATAGAATGAGTTTGTGTTATTTGGGAAGCAGTATATGTAGCTATCAGCGACCTTCGACTGGGTGTAACGTAAATGAAATACAAGAAAACTCTTTTAAATATGCAAATATTCTGCAAAAAAACAGCCGTTTAAACATAGCTTTTAACTGTAATAAAATTTTTAACGATAAGTGTAAAGGCAGTACATTTTAAAAGTTTCCAACGTTGCCTCATCTCCTTTACAACTTAAAACTGAGCGCAAGTCTCATTGTTGACATATGTACAAAAGCACGGTTCTTTCTGTGCATGATCTCTTTGATATTGAGAATCCATGTAACGTGATAACATCAGATAATGGATAACGTGCAAAATAAAACAGCTATGGTTACGGGGGCCGGATCTGGCATTGGCTACCATGTTACTGAAGAATTATTGAGCAAAGGCGCAAAGGTACACTTACCTTACAGTTGAAATTAAAAAATAGTGTTGATATTTTTCATCTACATATCCCCATTCTAGAAAGTCGCCATCCTCGATTTGCCGATAGCACGTAGTTACGAAGCGACAGTGAGTCTGCAAGAAAAATTTGGAAAAGACCGTGTCATTTTCTTTCCGACTGATGTGACAAACTTACAAGTGTACACCGGTAACTGTTAACTCTCTTCAATATTTCTCGCCGAATTATTGATCATCGATAATAATGACATTTATCTTATATTTTTAGACACGAAACATCCATTAAGTTAAATGTACTAATCAATTGTTTTAATCCTCAGAAACTTTCAAGCAAGTTGTTGAAACTCTCAACGGACTTGACATACTTGTTAACAATGCCGGAATCTGTTATGACCGTTGTATCGAGCAAACGTTTGCTATTAACGTTGTGAGTAATAAAACATAAATTGATTAAGCTGATTAATAAAATAAATTACTCGTTTTAATCAGAATTGCGTCCTAAAAATGGTGATCGGAAATAAATTATCATTAAGTAAGAATTTTGGAATATAATATCCTTTATAAAATATTTGACTTAATTATCGTAAATAAATATACCAACAAATATTGTACATCTTGTTCGTATATCATTATTATAGACTTATAATTTTTCTAATCACAAATATATAAAATAATGCATATTTTATTATAAAACATTTTCTTATTATTTAATATTTCTACAGGTAGCACTAATTCGCGGTTCGATGTTTGCATTAGATTACATGGGCAAACATAAAGGTGGCAAAGGGGGTACCATAATAAATATTGCGTCAACGGCTGGTCTTCGTCTTTTCCCTTTATGTCCGGTATACAGTGCTTCTAAATTTGCCGTAGTCGCATTTGGCAGAAATCTCGAGGTAATTTTTATTTGATAAAATATGAATCTTTACTCTTATAATATCAGATAGGTTTTTACAATAACTATATGTTTTAAGAACATTTAAAATTATTTTTAAACTTTTTCGCCTTCTGTTATATTGAATAAAAAATTTTAAATATAATATACTTCTTGTTAAATATGGAAATTATGCAAAAATATTTTGACAATAACATATAGTCTACAAGGTGACAAATAATAGTCAAATTAATTTTTTAAAGCATTTCAAAAAATTATTTTTTATCACCATTTATTTTAAATAAATTTTTATAACATTTTTTACATAATATGATTCATCTATTCTGCATATAAAACTATTAATGTTAAATAATCAAAAATCAATAGCTTACAAGATATTGTATTTTATATTTTATCCAGACGCAATTTGACATGAGATGTAAAATATATCGTTAAATATTAATTTTTCGATAACTTTACCTTAATACTTTTAGATTAAAACAAAATTATTACAAGAATCATATTATGTAAAAAAAGTCATCATTTCATTAAAAAGACAGCAATCTGTCTTTTTAATGAAATTATAACTTTTAATTATTATAGATTATAAAATTATTATAAAGATTATAATGATTTTGTAATCTTTATACATTCTACTAAAATATTTTATGAGACTAATACATGTGTGCATGTGCTATTTACAAAAAAATTGTATTAAAATATTTTTTTTCAGAAATTTTATGACAAAACAGGAATTCGTATTCTAACGATATGTCCTGGTTATACAATAACAGGTATGAAGTTTTCAGAATCTATCATTGAAGAAAAAACTTTCGATATTGTCGACGAAGAGTTTCTTAAAAAGGCCGCAAAGAAAGATTATTATAGACCCCAGTCGTAAGTACAAAACACGTAATATAATGCTCGTGTACAAAATGTCTCGAAACTTACAAATCAGAATACAACAAAAAAAATTTTTTAAGTTTAGATTCGAAATCAGTTTAAGATTTGTTAAATTCTTATATCCCAAAAACTACTGTTTAAAATAGAAATTTAGGAACAACTATTTTATTTAACTTTTCGAGAACTTTGTATAGCATTTTATTTCACGAATTTCGAATATCCTTTAGCAGCAGCCATAATTTATATAATTAGATTTTTTACTATTACTTTTTCACAGAAAAGAATAATATTCTTATCAAATGCACTTATTTATTATTTTATTATGAATATTATCATTAGCCATAAAAACGTGCGCGTACAAGTATCCTCTTATAAGAAAAAGATAAGAGTAATTAACATTATTATCATTATAACTAAAAAAAAATTACAAACAACTTTACCAAAACGTAACTTATTTTTTATAGTGTTGCACATGTGGGACAGTCTGTGGTCATAGCTATTCAAGAAGGTGAAAATGGATCGGTTTGGGTTGTTAGGAATAATGAGTTACCATACCCAATCAAATTATCACCATTTCTCGCTGCTTAGATGTGAAATTCTTTAAAACACGAGGACTTTATACAAACAGCTCGAGCAATTGTATATACAAAAAAAGAAAGTTCTACACTACGAGAAAAAAATTACTTAATTTTAATAAATATTTGTTTGAATAGTTTCAATAAAATATTTACTAAATGTAAATAAATATTTATTTAGTACAAAAAACTACTAATTTAATTTAATTATCATTTTTTTATTGAGTAAATGTTTATGTACCGTAAGTAAATATTTTATTGCAACTATTCGAACAAATATTTATTAAAATTTAATAATTTATTCTCTCGGCGTATACTTTCGTTATAAAATAATTCGTCTGCCATATGAACATAAAAAAGAAAGTATTATAAAATGAATAAGTAAATAATACATTCTATTAAAATTGTAACGTTCTTGCTTGTAACATAAGGCAAAAGAAAAATCAATTATCATAATGGAACAAGATGTAAAAATAAAAATAATAAAAGTTGTTAAATAGTAATTCCAAGTATATTTATTACCAATAGGGTGGGGATCTTTTGATCAAGTTGCGATTGACTACCAGCCATTTACTGTGTTTGAACAGTGGAAAAACTCTAAGCATTGGTCGCTGTATATGACTGTGGTCAATTTTAACGTGATCAAACGGGACACTCTCGTACCGATAAGTAGCATCATGTGACAGATAAAATCATTTTATCCATTGCTGTTTTGGCATATTATGAAAAAAATATACTTGGCGCTTTTTTTTACATTTTTAATGTCTTTCTTTAGGTAGTAATATTCGGCACTTAACGCTTACCGAATATTCGGCAGTGTCATGAACAAAATAGATGAATATATTCAGCAAATAGCAGAGGCAAACGCATGAGAGAATTCCTATACCACATAGCGGCAGATTACCGCGCGGAGGCCCCGGGCCCGGGAGGATCGCCCGAGGAGAGGTCTGTCAAAAATGTAGGCGAGGACGGTGAACGAAGAAGTGTGAACCCCATTAGGCAAGGAGGGAGTCGGTCTGGAAGGCTAGAGTCGCCCGAATATTAGCGCAGCTGTAAGGAGTCGACGAGGGACATTTTTCGCTGGAGAACCGGCCAATGTCGGGGTCGGGGTCCTGCGAACGCCCTCTTAATATTAGTCCTAAGTACAGTGGCACAGGAGCAACCGCGCGGTGATTAGCTACCACCACGCGCCGATTATTACCATCACGCGCACCCCAAGTGAGGGAGAGGCGCAGAGACGTGAGGAGCGTGAGCGCTATCGATCCCATATCGAGCAGGATCATTCTTTTACGTTTCCCTTGCGACGACGGTTGTCGAAAGCGAGATTTCGAGATTTGCTGGTTGGCCGCGTACGGTGATTGTGAATAGATAAGAGTGATTGTAAGTAAGGGTAATTGTGAATAACGTGAAAAAGCGCAGATTGCTGACGCAATTTATCCTAAGTGATTCTACATTAAGACTTTGCATTCCGCATATTTTGAAAATTTACTGCTATAACTATATTTGCTTTTGCACTATAGTCATCTCGCTCGAGAGAATAATAGGGGCGGATTCTATTATAGTACCAATATTCTTATAAAAGAAGAAGAAGAGAGCGAGACACCGACCTCGAGGAGCGATCCCCGGTTCGGCTGCGAAAGAGCTAGCGAGAGAGAGAGAGAGAGAGAGAGAAAGCGAGGAGTTGTCGCCAACCGACAAAAAAGCTACGCCGAGGAGAAGCTGCCGTGCTGGTGAGTACCTCGCGATTGAAATAGTATTGTAAAGCCGCGTGTGAGCGAAGGGAAGCCGCGTTTGAATTCTGCCGGCGATCGTAACTATAGTGTTTGTCGGCCCAAAATGTCGCTTTCGTTAGCGTTTGATAAGTCGATCGCCTGCAAGTGCAAGGAGATCTCGTCGCGAGCTAAGGGGAAAGCCTCGCGTGGAACGTTGCATGTTCTCCTGGGGTATCGCGTCGCCGAGACAGCCGAGGAAAGTGCAGAATCGGTTATTGAACTCGATCTGCACCGCGTGCTTCTCTCATTCGGCCATGCGGTAACGCAAGCCCGCGTGATCATCAGTTCAATGCAGTTAATTATTGCTTCTCGTTCCCAGAATTACGGGGATGATACGACCATTACAAAAAAAAAAAAAAAAGTAGAATTCAATGCACGAGGACAACAACGTTGTCCCCGCGGCCGATTGCGATGCAAACGACGGTTAGAAAAAATATCAGTAACGGGCGAACACGTTCGAACATAGAAGCCCCGCGTGATCATCGCGTGATCACCGCGTGATCGGGTCGTGCCGCGAATACAGGTGCCTCTGGGCTATCGTTGGTACTCGTCGCTGCTGCCTAGTATTTTCGCGTACCGATTTTTGTAACCGGAGTCCGATTCTCACGTTTATTGCCGCCGCTGTGGCGATGCTTGGAGAGGTATGTGTCGCGTGTAAGCCGCTACCTTTGAAGTCGTGTCGTCCTTGCTTGTGTTTGCATTCGAAAATTGCCTTGTAATGTATCGATATCGCCGCGTTCGTATCAGTAAGCGTGTTGTTAACAGCGTTCTTTTCAAAACAAAAGTAACGGTGCGCAGTTCAATATGAATTGAAACCATAGACTGCCATAGAGTATTAAGGAGTAAAATCTCCGTTTATAAAAACGGTCCCCTTATCGATACTTAAAAGAAATGGGACCGTTTTTAAGGTGATTGCTCTATGGAGATTTTATTCCTTAATACTCCACAATTGAAACATATTAAATATTATTCAATATTATTTTAGCACCAAGATCTTGCTCTGATCGACTTGGTCCAGCTCTGTTTAATTTGTAGTATACAAGTCGCAGTCTTGAATTTAAACAAAAAATAAAGATATATTTTAATACGAATTTGAAAAACATTGCTAAGTAAGTAATTATAATGCTGTTAATAAAAATCGTGCTATAAGTTCCGACTTTACTGACTACTAACTAATCTCTTTTGCAGAAGTTCATGAATGTTATCTCGATCGACGCAATTCAAACCTGTTAGCCACTAGGTTCAGTGCTTGATGTATTGCACGTGATATTGTGATTTTATTCAAGAATCTGGAAGGCTGAGGAAAAGAGGAAAACTATTGCTCCTCAAGTGAATATATTTGAAAGAAAATTACGTATATTCCAAAAAAGCTTTTTAGGTAACTTTTTCAGATTCTTAAAAAATTATCAGTAATTATTTCTAAATAGTATGTTATTCTAAATAGTATGCTATATTTGAATGTATAAAAATTTTTTATGTAGACAATGTAGACATTTCTCAATTAATTATTGCATTTTTGAGTATTCTAATTCATTACTTTTTTTTCTAAAGAAACCGGTTTTTTTTCTCCACTTTTTCTAGATGTAAAATCAATTAATATATAGCTACATGTTAGATTTATTCATTTAGTCACAAAAAATAACTTGTTTTATTAACTGTTTCTATTCTCTCATTAGTCTTTAGCTCTTGTCTGAGAGTGATGCACCCCTCACATTCTGTGGTGTGCGCTTAGACACCAGAGATATACGAGACCTACAGTTTAACGGAGAGATTGTTTCTCGGAAGGCATTGGCAAATCACCGAGAGTATCTAACCAAGAAGACCCCTCATAAGGCCGTTCGGAACTGGCGTTAAACTATTTATCATGCGGTAAATAACATAGCGATAACGAAAATAATTCTTGAGACGTTTAAATAGAAAATTTTTATAAATTATTGCAAGATATTAGAAACGCTTTACTAATAAAATAGTCATTCAAGGAAAGAGTTTAAGAAAGAAAAATTTTAAAATGAGTGTAAACACTAAAAAAAGGAAACGTTCTCTTACAAACAAAAATGATATAGTATTAAAGAAACTGCGCATAGAATTAATACGCATAGATTCAAATAAGCAAGAGAGTTTAGGATGTCTTAGTGATTTACAAGATGAATCTAGACAGGATAAATTGTATACAGATCATACTCAATACCACAGACATCATTCTTCTAATTACTTGATCAAACTTATGTATCAATTAGATTTGTCAGTACTTTGTTCGCTTAGAAAGTTTATGTATGAACATAAATATCCTTCATTATCATTAACGTTTGAAGATTTTGAAATTGATAAATTTAATAATGTTGTTATTCGTTATGAAAAGAAGTCAATTCATATACGAATTGAATATGTAGATGAATACTATATAGAAAATAGTATTAGCTATGGCAAATTATTTTCAAAACGCAACTGTTTACTTAATAGTTATTTTAATGTTTTTGCTAAACGTATGTTGACAACAAATAATTCAACAGATGTAGAATATCTCATTATTTATACTAATTCAAAATTGGATCTTACAAAAGAGAAAACATTTAAAATAGGACGATTTAAAACTTTTTATCCTTTTAAATTTGATAACATACAAATTGAAGGATGTGATATTTTAAAAGATTTTCTATTTACAAATGATAATACACAAGAGGATGGTTTTTATCGGTTTTCACAAGATATAACAACAAGAGAAAAGCTTCTAAAGCAGTTGGAATTTTCGTCTTCTATGAAGAAAGTAGTACAAAAAAGAAAACTTACTCAGGAATTTGAAAAAGAACTAAAAAAAGCATTTTTAGACAAATTTATATTTGCAGTTAATCAGCCCAACAGAGAAAAACTGAGTAGCATTGTAAATATTGAAATGAAAAAAAGTGGTAAGGTTCAAAACGATTATATAGCACTACAGGAAAGAATATTATGTGACTTAAAAGCTTCAGACAGGAATAAAAATTGTGCGGTTAATATATCTGGAATTATATATCAATTTAATATATTAATGGATTTACTTCATGATATATTTGTTCATAAAAATATATTTTCCGTAAACTTTGGCAAAAATGATAATAGCATTACTACCTATCATCAAAATAGAATTTCTTACTTATATGTTCATAACGCAGATACTAATATAAGCAGTAGTCAGTTGTATTCCTTCAGACAGATAGAAAATATGTTCTGTATCAATAAGTATTTTAAGCTGTTTGTTGAAGAACTTAGTGAAGATATAGAATATTTGATTCTCTATATTAATGCAAATTTAGATCTCACAAAAGAAAATAGGTTAGAAAGAACGCTATCTAATGCTTCCTATCCTTTAAAATTTGATAGTGTAAATATCTGTAAGAAAAAATATAAAGTTTTAAGATACAGTCCGTCTATAAACGAAAATAATTTTTACCAATTCTTGGAAGAAATAACACGAGAGAAGATCATAAATCTATTACAGCTGCCACCTTCCTTACAAAAAATGAAAGAAGAGGGACGACTATCTAATGAGAACGAAAGAGAAAAAAAGGTAAAATTTTTAGATAAATTGATATTTGCGGTTAATCAGCCAGATAAGATAAATACTCTTATTAGAAATAAGATAACTAAGTTAAACAACTACCCATACAGCTATGAAGAATTACATGAAATAACATTACGTTGGATAGAGTCCCATGAATTCGGTTCTCTTACACACAAAATAATGAAGAAACTTCTTGAAGAAATAAAAAATAATAAATCCAGTTATCAAACAATTCAAAGCAAACACATCAATAATGAAATTAAACTTGCTAGAAGTGTTAATCGCAGAGCAGGAACATCTGAATTTAATAAGTTTTTAGACTTTTTAATTAAAGGCGAAGGACTAAAATATCTAACTGTTTTGAAAAGGAACAGAATAAATGTAGCTAATGTGTCCAGTATTTTAAATGGATCAGGCGCTAAAGCTCCTAAAGCATTCAAAGACTTACATGATCTGTGGTTCAATGAAGAAGGACATAAAACAAAATATTTAAAATCTCTAGAGAAAGAGGGAATAAATGTAGCTAATGTGTCCAGTATTTTGAGTGGATCAGGCGTTAAAGCTCCTAAAGCATTCAAAGACTTATATGATCTGTGGTTCGATGAAGAAGGACATAAAACAAAATATTTAAAATCTCTAGAGAAAGAAAAAATAGATCTAATTAATGTGTCCAGTATTTTAAGTGGATCAGGCACTAATGCTCCTAGAGCATTCAAAGACTTATATGATCTGTGGTTTGATGAAAAAGGACATAAAACAAAATATTTAAAATCTCTAGAGAAAGAGGGAATAAATGTAGCTAATGTGTCCAGTATTTTAAGTGGATCAGGCACTAATGCTCCTAGAGCATTCAAAGACTTATATGACCTGTGGTTTGATGAAGAAGGACATAAAACAAAATATTTAAAATCTCTAGAGAAAGAGGGAATAAATGTAGCTAATGTGTCCAGTATTTTAAATGGATCAGGCACTAATGCTCCTAGAGCATTCAAAGACTTGTATGATCTGTGGTATGATGAAAAAGGACATAAAACAAAATATTTAAAGTCATTAGAGAAAGAGAAAATAAATTTAACTAATATGTCCAGTATTTTAAATGGATCAGGCACTAATGCTCCTAGAGCATTCAAAGACTTATATGACCTGTGGTTTGATGAAGAAGGACATAAAACAAAATATTTAAAATCTCTAGAGAAAGAGGGAATAAATGTAGCTAATGTGTCCAGTATTTTAAATGGATCAGGCACTAATGCTCCTAGAGCATTCAAAGACTTGTATGATCTGTGGTATGATGAAAAAGGACATAAAACAAAATATTTAAAGTCATTAGAGAAAGAGAAAATAAATTTAACTAATATGTCCAGTATTTTAAATGGATCAGGCACTAATGCTCCTAGAGCATTCAAAGACTTATATGACCTGTGGTTTGATGAAGAAGGACATAAAACAAAATATTTAAAATCTCTAGAGAAAGAGGGAATAAATGTAGCTAATGTGTCCAGTATTTTAAGTGGATCAGGCGCTAAAGCTCCTAAAGCATTCAAAGACTTATATGATCTGTGGTTTGATGAAGAAGGACATAAAACAAAATATTTAAAGTCATTAGAGAAAGAGAAAATAAATTTAACTAATATGTCCAGTATTTTAAATGGATCAGGCACTAATGCTCCTAGAGCATTCAAAGACTTATATGATCTGTGGTTTGATGAAAAAGGACATAAAACAAAATATTTAAAATCTCTAGAGAAAGAAAAAATAGATCTAATTAATGTGTCCAGTATTTTAAATAGCTCAGGCGCTAAAGCTTCGAAAGAATTTAAAGACTTATATGACCTGTGGTTTGATAAAGAAGGGAATAAGACACCATATTTAACCTCCGGAGGTCACAGTGGGTCAATTTAACTCCTATTGAACTTGCAAAAGTTAAGTACTGTATTTTATTCCACATCAAATCTCAAATATCTACCGTTTAAAAACAGTGTAACTACAATAGATTAGAAAAATTCTGATATGAAATTTAAACATTGTAGAATGCATTCTCTTTATGAGAAATTAACAATTAAAATTACACTTACATTATGTTAAAAGGAATATTTTTTTCAACATAAGTTGAAAAAGACACGTTTTGTCTAAATAATTACAAGTTTTTCAATATTTTTGCTAAAACTTTATGACAATACTTTTGAAATACGTTACTTTAAGAAAAAGATAATTTTCTATAGTAAACAAAGAAATGGATTTAGTTTGCATACAATTTGGCAATTTTTGGATAGACAAATTATGTTTATATAAGAAAATTAAATTTATTATGTAAATACCAGTATAAAAGTAACTTTTTTAATCTCAAATGATACTAAAATTTAAAAAAAAATTTGCAAATTTATTTTCGCAGCAATTGTTACATAAATACATGTGATGAGAGTTGCACACAGACGAAAACAGGAGAACATTGATACTTGTTTTTACGATTTTTTATATAATAGCGTAATGCACAACAACTCTCTTTGCAATAAAGGTCTATTATTTCTTGTGCAGGATTAGATACACCGTCCTTTAGCTTTTTTCGAATAACGTGGATTCTATTTCGATCAAAGGCGGGTTATATAATAATTGTTTTAATGTAATAATATCACATGCTCTATTTTAAGTTCTAATAGAATGATTCCAACACATAGCGATTTGCAATAATTAACATCCCGTTAATTATTCCGTAGTATGTAAAATGGTAGAGAACGTTTCTGTTTAGTTCGACCTGCTCCATCAGCTTGTGAGCAAACAAAATTTGTAACAAATTTTCAGAGTAAATCCAAAAACTTGTTTCAGTTCTCGAAAGATTAAGAAAAAATTGAAACAGAATAAAAATCATCAAAACTAAAATATGCATATATTACAATGTAATATAAAATTGATATATATATATATATATATATATATATATATATATATATATATATGTAATATATTTTGACTGTCAATCGTATACAAATTGTACTTGCGTTTTCTTAGAAATCACTACTAGTTGCAATATCATTATTTTGAGTATTAAAATATTGATGTTTCCGCTATCGCGTGATAGAAATAATTAAAAAAATTTTTTACTAACAGTTGCTAACAAAGTTTTCAGCTTAAATTAGCTTGAAATCATTTAGTTTAACTTGATATTATAATTGCGTAATTGTATAAACAGAGAAGTGATAATAAGATAATCATTGTCGCAAATATTTTTTGGTCTAATAATGATATCTAGATAAGGCGTTATTTTTCTTAAAATTATTTTTTACTGCATATCAAATTTTTTGTATGGTTATATATTATCGTCTTTGTATTTTGACTAAGCGTTAAAAAAATTTGCATTACTACGTTAACTTAATTGAAACAATGAATAGTTAAAAGACAGAGCAAAGCAAGTTATTGTTGCAGTGATATGTACATTTTAAAAAAGGAAAATGTACACAAAGAGTGAATAGAAAAATGAAATATATTGCGGTAAAGTTCGCAATATATTTCGTTTTCAGGAAATGATGTGAAAGTGATAGAAGAATGAATATATCTTAATATATTTCTTTTAATAAACTTGCTTTAAGCTTCTGTCGTAAGTATTAAGGGCTGATCTACAACGTGCTCTTTGCTTCCTATTTCTTGCTTCTTGTCTATAGCTTCTTTGCTTTTTCGTGCATTATTTTATCGAAATTTGCGAAGTAAAAGTTGACCAACTCTTTAGAAGAGATAAGAAACACAATTATCGATATACGAAAGAATGGTTTTGTTAAAGTATCAAACAATTTAACTGGATCTAAAAATAATTTTGTTAGACCATCAAGATAATTACGTTGAACTCTCAAACTGATTGCTAGAATTGTCAAAATTTTTTGCAGCATTTCACATCGTACTTCAGCATCCGTCATAATTAGTTTGATGGTCCAATAAAATTATTTTCACATCGTAACGTCAGATAACGTAACGTATCCACGTTGATACTGTACAGCTAAGAAAAAAAAAAACAACATGGTTGTGAATTAATATGTGTAGTCTATAATCTCCAAAGTGAGAGAGTTATTGTAAATGTACCGAGGTGTATAATGTATAATTGGATGAAAAGAAGAATATTCTATAAATAAAGAATAGTATATTTTTGGAATGTATTTTAAAAATGCAAGTACACCACGTACACATGATGAATGTCAAAAAAATGCCTAGACTATTGTGATTAATAAATTTATGATTTTGTATCTGAACATCTCTGTCTACTAATTGTAAGTGGATTACTGCCGCGTTTCTTTCCTTCACAAATAGTGGTGCGATCAGAGATCTTTTCACTAACATCTAACAAATGCTACAGCAGGACCAAAGATCTCTAAAGATCATGCTGAAGTGTTTTAGGGTTTGGATGAAACAGATTACACTGGAGTTGCGGTAGTCAGGTTGGGCAAGCAGGGTCTTGGTAATTATTTACAGACTTTCATGTTTGGAAGTGTAAGAACATTATAAATATGATTCTCAGCAATTATTCATAATCTTACATTTACACGTTTTGACTTCTTTTTTACAAAAATATTCATAAAATTTTTAATTTTTGAGATAATTCAACAAAAATTTAGGAGTGTATTCTCAAAATAGTATACTTTAAGATAAAAATTAGTTTCCTAGAAGGTTGTTCGACTTCAAATGGTCTATGTACCCTTAAGTTAGCGTGGGGTTTTTTGGATGACCTAGTGACCTCAACGGATTAAATAATGAAACAATTAGTAACTGTTTTTTGACAATCCTTACGTAAATAAAATTATAACTAATATTACAATTAAAATTTGTTATAAAAAGTAATCTAAATTTTCATTTGATCTTACAATGTAGTTATGAATAAATAAAATTAAAATTTGAAGCTTTATACATACATTCATGTACAATATATATATATATATATATATATATATATATAAAATAAAGTGACGTTTATAACGTAAATAACACATTGCGTCAACTGATGTTGAAGTCACTTTATTTTGATACTAATGTTAGCACTGACCAATGAATGCATTAATAAATACGTCGGAAATCGTATATAAAGCGTGTCAGCTCTGCAAGCTATCAATTCTATCAATTTTGTAATTCAAGCATACCCAGATAAAGCACAATATTGATTGTACTTTGTTTGGGTATGCTTAAAAAGATTTACGAAATATTTCATATTTATTTTCTTTGCTTACTATAAATATTACATAAAATATTTGTCTGCTTTGTAATAATACATTAAATAAAAATTTTATAATTTTCTCCTTTATGTAATAAGGCATGTATAGTATACATATTTACGTAATATTTTAAAGAAATAAATAATGAGACGAAATTTGAGTGACGACTTTCTTTTTTAGAATATGTACGAAAATACACAAATTTACAAATTTAGAAGTAAATTGGAAAACATTATATTTCACATTTAATATATTTATAAATAATTAATAAATATATTAAATATGAAATATAATGCCTCCAATTTACCTGTAATTTTGTAAATTTGTGTATTTTCGTACATATTCTGAAAAACAGTTTCATCACATAACTTTCGTCTTTTTTTTCATTTATACAACAAATTACAAATTCGATCAAACAAAATGAATTAACTAAAGCATTTTGTTTTATTCGACCAAATGGATTTCTAAGTATGTCACATCTAATAGATTTATTTTTAACTCCTATTCGTTATTAAAATAATGATTAAATTTTAATAAAAGCGCTTTGCGCTAATGTGCCAGAATTATGTTTATAAATTTCTCACATTTATCTTTGGACACTGCGAGCATCACGCCCGTCACAATCATTAACCTTTTTCTAAATTAATAGTGCCTAACGTTCAAGATTATATAGAAAATAAATATTGACATTTAAAGAGACAAAAAAATTAATAAATCAAAGTTTAAAAACAAGCTAGAGTTGAAGTTAATGCATTTAAAATTAGCTAAATTTACTTTTTAACTTTCTTTCTTATTTAACTCTTAACCTTTTAACTAGCTACTACCCAAGCCTGTTTGTTATTATAAAACATGTGTATCTCTTACACTGCTAAATGATGCTTTTTTCCGATCGAGGCTCTCTTAGAAGAGACACACGTACATCCTGCAGCTGTGCTTTTATCGGAATGTCTTCCGTGATAAACTTTGCTTTTTCGACGGGCCTCTGAACTTTGAACACTTAAGAGACGCATGTTCCAATAATTATTGCACTTGTGTGCTACGCGTGCATACGCATTGCTTTTTGAATTTCTACGCAACACGTCGAATAATGCTGCTTGAAAACCGCTGTGCGCGCACGCGTCTCGCAAGTGCGATCGGCACCTCGACTGCACGATAACCATCGGAAGGGAAGCTCTTCCCCGTCGAGCGCGATCAAAAGGAAATCCCGAACGTACTTCCCGATTTCTCGTCGCGCCCGTTCCCGCTGCTCCTTCCCGCGCGTTTGTGTACCGATCGCGCGCCGGGACGTGCCGGGATGACGTCACGCCGCCGCCGCCGCGCCGCTAGCTCCACATCAAAATGGCCGCATTTTAGTCTACCGAGTACTTTTCTTTACTGTTTGCCAATAGCCGTGCTAAGGGCCTGGCGGTGTTCGTTTGCGTCGGAGTGCATCTGTTTCGCCGGAAATTTCCCTGTGTCGCGCGACACGCATCAAATTTCCGCGAAATAGAACGAACGTGACCGGGTAAGTGTGGGTTAAAAGTGGAGCAAAAAGGGTGTACGCGCCGCGCGCGCGGCGTGGCTCCGATCGTACGGACGGGGCCGTCACCGCCGCCGCCGCCGCCGCCGCCGGACCAAGCCCATTCTCTTTACCGGGAGACGAATTTTATTTATAGAAACGAAAAGATTGACGCGCGTCGCGATTCGGGCACGCGGATCGTGCGTACGAAGTCGCGCGTGCGGCCACGCGCGACCACGTACCGTGGCATCGCGCGTCCCGAGTTGGTGAATCGCCCGTTGTACCGGCTCGCCCTTTCCGCAGGAAGGTTATATCGCGCCTTCCTATCGTCCTCCGCCTTGCTCACCGTCCGCCGCGCGGGACTCCGCGATCCTCGGGATTCCCGTCCGCCGTCCACGTGGGAAGGGGGAAAGCAAGACGGGGAGACACCATGCCGTACTCCGAAATTACATTTCGGAGTAAATTTCGGAACAGTCCTTTTTTTTTTCTGGAGTTGTCCGTGATTTGGGGAAGCTCGGTCGCGTCCTCCTTTGTTGATCGACACGATCGAGCAAGCGGAACAATTCATCAACTGCCCGTTGCTTGCTTATTAATTGACAATTAGAGGACATTTATTTGTATTCTTCCCTGTTGAGTAGCAAAGTCGGCAGAAGAATTGTTTGTAGCCTGCTGATTGCTGCTATGCGTGGGAGCTCACCAATGTATACAGAGGAAGACAGATGTATTGCATATTTGTTGAAAAGATTGTCTTTTGACTGATTGCATACTACTCGGGTGTAAAGATCTGTTTATACTTATTGAAATTATCAAACTGTACATTTCTCAGGTTTATTCCTTTTTTTCTAATCTCTGAAATTAACTGCGAAGAAAAAAAAGACAAAAAATTTATAATGAATTATGTAGCAAAAATGACTGGCTGCGTTCACTTTCGCGCTCATAGCGCTCGTAAACATCATTTGTCCTTTAATATTTATAAACAAGGATGAAATGTTGCTTATAAGCGCTTACAGCATGTGAGCGTCCAAAATAAACGCACCCTCTATCTTGCTACAGTCTTAGATAAATAACTTTTAAACGAGTAAGTAAATCCAAATAAACTTTTCACAAGTATTTGTTAGAGTTTTATTAGTACGTGTACAAAATTTAATTCAATTAGTAATGCTACTTCCTCATCGAGTTTGCAAATCAGTGCTATAAAATGCAATTTTACATGAGAATCAGGAATAAATTACAGTTGAATAACTTTTAAACAAACAAGAGAATTATGCACAAATTTTACATGGATTTGCAAACATAATAATAGAACAATCTATGAAATTAAAAAATTTTTGATAATATTTGAGGTGTGACATATCCTTAAACTGTTTCAGAATTTATGTGTAAGATATCCAGCCATGAACAACAGTGCATTTGTCTCTTTATTGTTTCTTGTAAAATCATATGCTTTATAATTTGGGGTAAATTTTTGGTTAAACACTACATTGAACAACTGCATATCTTTGAGAATGATATAGCTTATATTCTTGTAGCATGATCTATATTAAAACAGAATTGAATGAGTTTATTCTGTCATTTTACAGGTTTGTCTGTGTAGATTCTCATAAGATGTTACGCCATCAACATCACGCAATGCAAAATCAGCTTCGAGATAATAGGTTAATATTCCTTTAATTGCAAGTTTAAGGCCATGACACAAAGAAAAACTTAAGCAGTAAGAAAATCAACAGTTTGGATTTGCTACCACTTAGGTTATGTCTTGAGTTTTTGACTGTGATTGGCTGATTTGCTTACTGCTAAGTTTTTCTGTGTGCTATGATCTTTATATTAACATTTTTGCAACAGAATTAAATAAAAAGTGCAATTAAAGTGAGAACACTACTCTTTCCTGTATATGTAAAATTGAAATAAATAACTTCATCAAATCATATCAATATTCATACAAATCATTAAAAATTGATGAAGGAATTTTTTAACAATTCTATCTAGCAATGTGAAGCTAACAATGTGCTCTTTGCTTCTTGTGTCTTGCTTTTAGTCCATTATCTTTTTGTCTCTTCATGCACTGTTTTATCCAAATTGGCGATGTGATATAAAAAATTCCAAAAGACACAAATAACACTATTGTCAATAAAATAGTATGCGAAAAGATTAAAAAAAGCAAAAAACAGGAAGCAAGTACACATTGTAGATTAGCCTTTAATATATTGCTCTAATGTCTTTACATGTAAGTAAAATTTTTTGAAAATATAAAATCAAAGAAGTATGAAATTTTCAAAGAGACTCACTATAAAGAAGATTAAATATATAAAGAGAGAGTATATAGGAGAGTAATAATTGTATCATTATTATGAGCAGGTAGAGTGAGTTTATTAAATAAAATGAGTGAGTTTATTAAATAGAGCAAGTGAAATTAAAGTTTTTTTTTACTGTTCCTCAATAATTAATAAGAAAGTAATTAATAAAGATCCACGAATTAACATATATCCAAGCATTTTGAGGATAAAAGACAATTAACATTAATTAATTAATAAAATAAAAGACAGTTATTATTAATTAATTAATTTCATATTAATTAATGAGAAATTTTACAAAATTATTAAGGAGATCTTTTTATTTAGTTTAATTCACTCTATCTGCCTTATAAGAGGTGATGCGATTATTACCAAATATCTTGTGTATAATAGAGACAATAATAATTGCATATTTGCTAATTTATAAAAAGTAAAGTTAAATACGAGGAATTTATTTAATACAATTTCTGGTAATTAAATGAAAATAAATACAGAATGGCAGGACCAATGCGGCCTATGCAGCAGGCTAGCATGCCCCAGCTACATCAGCCGCAGCATTTGTTACCGCATAGGAATCCGCATCAACAAATACTGTCAATGCCCCCCCATCAACAGCATATGCATCACATGCAGCATCCTGGCTCGCCGCATGGAAATCCAAGACAACCAATGTTGATGGGCATGAATACGCACAATACAAACAGTAAGTACACTTATGCGCAAAATTTAATCCTTGCTCTTGATTATTGACAATTAACTTGAAATATTCATCTCAGATACCATGGTTAGCGTTAGCATGAAGGACCAAGCAAATACAGTTTCTGTAACTCTTCAAAACGTGCAACAGCCTCAGTATCCACATCAGCAGCAACCACAACAGCAGCAACAACCGAATAATCAGCAGAATCAACCTCCCCAACAGCAACAGTCGCAGCAGCAGGTGCAGCAATCACAATCGCAGCAACAGCAGCAGCAACATGTGCCGCAGCAAGCAAATGTGGATCAATCAAAGGCAGTAACGAATGATGCCAATGGAGAGTCCAGAGATGACAATGCGTCTGGTCAAAATCATGCCAACGGAACTAATCCAGCTTTGGCAAACATGAAAGAAAAAACACCCATGTGCTTATTAAACGAGTTGGCGAGATTCAATAGGATTCAACATCAATACAGACTGACCAACGAGCAGGGACCGGCGCACAAAAAGAGATTCACGGTGACACTGAAACTTGGCGAAGAAGAATACGTTGCTGAAGGTCCTAGTATAAAAAAGGCTCAACACAGCGCGGCGACCGAAGCATTGACGAAAACTTGGTACCGTCAACCTCCACCTAAACCCACTAAAGCCATGAGGATCGGTCATCTGGGCAAATGTCCGACAGGTTCTGGTAATTTCATATTGTAAATTCTATATGCATGGAATTATAGTACAATAATATCAATTTGCAACGCGTCTTTTTTCTCAGCATAAGTATAGTTATAATTATACAGTAATGTCCACATATTAAATCGATTTTCGAACTTCATCTTTTATCAATTACAAAATCCACAAATTTTTCAATATTATTTGATTTATTTTAATGTACCGGTTTTTTTTTTATAGGACATTTACCGCCCACTGTCGAACTAAACGCCTTAGCGATGAAACGGGGTGAGCCAACTGTTTATACGTTCCGACAAGCACCTCCAGCTACGTTGCAGCACCAGTTTATGCCGCACGGATTCGGTAATTTCCCACGAATGTATACTCCGCGGCTCACATACAATCGTGGAGTTCACACAGACCTTCAAGGATTATATCTTGTCACTTTGAAAGTGGGCGAACGCGAATTCACGGGTAGAGGTTTAACAGGCCAAGCAGCTCGTCACGATGCCGCCAGCAGAGCCTTAGAACAATTACGCCAGTTGCCGTTACCAGAAGAGATCGCAAACGTCAATAATACCAATGAGAATGGCACGCTGGGTGGCATTGACGATCCGAATGCTGAATTGAAAAGTCCTGTATCTCTTGTTCACGAGACTGCTCTGAAACGTGGACTGCCAGTCAGTTTTGAAGTCGTATCCGAAAGCGGTAAACCTCACATAAGAACCTTCATGACAAAATGCACCGTTGGCGAGAAAGTTACTGTGGGAGAAGGATCCTCGAAAAAAGTAATCTCTCAAACCTTTCACATAGAAGAATGATAAATAATAACATAATTTTTACTATTTATCATTTTCTTATTTTTTTAGGTATCGAAGAAACGCGCCGCCGAATTAATGTTGGACGAACTAAAGCGTCTTCCTCCGTTACCGGCTACTATTCAGAATCGAACGATGCGAGTGAAACGTAAACCGCCAGCGACGAAGAAGAAATCTCGTAACTTGATCAAAGTTTATCAAGAGCCCCGCGCGGAGAATGAAGCCGCGGAGGAGGTCAATCCGGTCTCCCGGTTGGTTCAAATTCAACAGGCGAAGCGAGAGAGAGAACCGGTTTACAATCTGATTGATGAGAAGGGCGCTCCCAGACGCAGAGAATTTGTCATGGAAGTAACAATGGGTCAGCACTCCGCCCAGGGAATCGGACCTAACAAGAAATTGGCTAAGAGAGCTGCGGCTGAAGCTCTCTTGGCGCAATTGGGATATAGTAAACCGTCACCGCAACCCGCGAAACCGTCTATAAAGACGGGAGAAAGCGAAAACACAGAATCGAAGCCTAGAAAAGTTACATTTCTCGAGGATGAACAAATGAATGACACTCAACCTCACTCGGTAGGAGGTAAGTAAAAACATCGGTCATAATTAAGTTCGAGGTTAAAATTTTAATTTTATCATAAAAGATTTAAGTAAAATTATAGATAAATTATAACTAAAATATAAAATTTTAGGTACCATAGGCCGCCAATTAGTACCTGGTCTTTTATTGGTGGACGGAGGTCAAGAATCTAAACTGGGGAATGGACCCAGCGTACAAATAGTCGCTGAAGAATTGCGCGAACAGCAACAGCAGAATACAGCTGGTGTTTCGCCCAAGGATCAATTGCATTATTTATCTCAATTATTTAATTTCAGCGTAGAATTTAGCGATTTTCCCAAGGTAATCCATCACAATCATTTAATTCTGTATTAAAAGAATATTAAAATATTCTTATGTTCTAAACGATTCTAAATAATTAAAATAAAATGAAACGTATGTATGTGAACGCGAAATGATGAGCGTGATGCTGACACGTTATTAAATTAACCATTATTTTGCATTAATGTTTCAGGGAGTGTCTATAAACAAGGAATATTTATCACTTGTGTCGCTAAGCACTGATCCACCACAAGTTTGTCACGGTAATGGAGCGACAATAACCGCGAGTCGCAATCAAGCGGCTCTAAGGGCGCTTCGTACTCTTAGTAAATTGGGACTTGATAATGCCTCGAATGCAACACAAGTGAAGAAGGACAAAGGTGCGTCTGGTGATGGAATACACATTAGCATTCAAGTTAAAAATAACATAATGGATGGAGCTATCGATAAGTAATTGAATAGCGCTTAAGACATATATAATGTTGAGTTATATTTATGCTTCTTTAGAACACTGCAAAAGAAAATTAAGTGAATCCCATTGTCATAAAGTTTTTTTACATAATGGCTGATGTTATGGTATTAATTCATTGTTCAGTTTCACATTTGTGCTATACCTCGACAGAGACTTTTTTGTCAATTGCGCCAAGAAGGTCTTAATCGCGGTTAGCTATGTCCAATTCCTTTATTCAAGAAAGAAATATTCTTATTAGCTATTAAAATATCTTGTTCGTAGAATCATTTTTTTCTGTGCAGTAATCTAGAACAAAAAATGATATATAATAATCTGGTTATATTTGCAATTGTATATTTATATATCAGTCTCAAAAATTTAAACAAAATGTTGTGTGCATGATCTAGTTATTTTTATTTTACGCGTTTATCATTTGTATATTGTTGGATTGATTACTATCTGTATTATTGAAATATAATAAAAATCAAATAGCTATAAATTTAAATCCATTTATATAAAATTATTGAAATTATTAGCACATGTTATGTTATAAATCTTCCTGAAATCTTTTGCAGTGTCCTAATTACATTAAAATGCTGTTCAAGCACCAATAAGCGATATATTTAATAATTGTGTAAGAATTCTTTCGTTTAATGACTAAGAATATCCGATCAATCACAGTAAACAATGACGAGTTTTTGTGATTATCGGAATTATCTATTGTTATAAATTACAATAATGTCGTATCATTGAACGATTCGTATATTATAGCTCTTGCAAAATTAATAAATAATGCTATAGAATCGCGAGGAACATTATTGGTGCTTGATCGTGATTGCGATCCTAGCAGTGATATAACTGCTATATTTATTGTAACGTTTTCATTGGCAGGATCACAATAGCAATATACTTATCTACAATGATTCAAAATGGTCATTCTCCAGTTAGGATCAGTCTATAATATATAATAAACACTATAGGCAAACATTAAGTGAAATCACAAGACCTGGAGATGAAATGCGACCATCTCTTAATTTTTCAATTGAATTGAATTTCCTTAGCTTCCACATTATCATGAAAAAATGCTACATATTGTTACCTAATTAGTAATAATTATATATAATTGTAAGTTTCTCTTTTTTTTCTTTTTTTTGTAATCTTCCGTTGTTCGAAATTGATCACTTTATATTTTATGTGTATATTTTTTTGTCGCTCCATTTTAAAGAGAAAGCATGTTAAAACTTATTCCCATTGAGTCGCATATAAAAATTATAAAATCACGTATTTTTCCAGAATAAAAACTCTGGGCTACGTGCGCTTAGAGATACGTGTTGATTAAACGATTGTGTGAAAGGTCAAATAGCTAACGTTTAAAATTATAAAATATAGGTAAAGCGATATACACTGTCCCTATACCCCAATTTGCTTTTCTACAGGGGCCAGAAGCAATCTGGGGTTACATATTCACATGTATCGTAAAATACTGAAAAATGAAAGGAAATGGAAATTTCCATACATCTGTCATTTGAATAAAAATATAATAATGATACGTTGTATAGGAAATTTCGGCGAATATAAAACAGAAAGAAAAGAAGATAGTAATTAAAAGTTTGCGTCCCGTTGCGTCAAGACCATTGCAAAATTGTTTTAAATCTCGGTAAGAAACATCCTGAAAAGTAACGGCGAATTTTGTCTGGTTGAGAGGCGAGGGGAACAGAAATTTCCATACACCTATCGTTCGCAGATAGACAGTAATGATACGTTGCATCGGAAATTTCCGGCAAATCTAAAAGAGAGAGAAAAAAAAGAAGAGAAGGCAATAATTCAAAATTTGTCCCGTTGCGTCAAGACTATTACAAAATTGTTCTAATTTTGCTGAAGAAATAATCCTGAAACAACGGTGAATTTTGTATTACTGTCAAATAACTAAGAATAAGAATACTAGAGTGGAAGAGACTAATAATAATGAATAAAGATAAACATTGAGAAACGGTACAAGCTTTGAACATTCACGTAACTTTTACTTCTTGAACTTGAGTTCTTTGTGCGCAATGCTGTACGAACGTTGCCTTTTACTTGACATAGTGTAACGTCACAGAGCTTTGTACCGGCGTTCTCAGCCAAACGACTTGTTGTCTTCTATTCATTGTATTATCGTGTTATATATGCGATTTACTGAACAACAAATACAAAGCAGTTTATATAAACTTTAACTGCATAAACGATTAGTAAGCTGTATTATTGTTCACTAAAATCGTGCGCATTTTAATGCCCGATACTCGGTATATTGAAAATTCGTAACAAATGTTCGCGATATAATATTGGATATGTCGATTAAATTAAGATTTGTTTGCAACACATTCGATGAAAGAAATTATTTATTGACTCTTCGAGACTCTAGTTGGGTTTTGTTTTGCCTGATACCGATAGCTTTCATAAGTGGGCCTTTCTTGTTCATGTGACATTCAGTATTATGAGACATGGTAGTAGATTCCATTATATACATATATAGTTTTTCAAGAGCCGAAACAGGACGAAGATGCGAATTGAACGATTTAACGTTGCGTACGCTGCAAAAGAGGAGAAAAAAAATGATTTTCTGTTAAGAACTGTAATACCGTATAGTTAATATTATCGAATAGATAAGCGAATATAACGTATCAATTTACCGAGATACCGGAAATAAAATCCTTCGACACTTTGAAGAGAAAAAAAAAGATAGCTCGTTCGCTCGCGTTAAGAACTCGACATATCGAATCGAGTTTGATCTGCAAAGTGTCGAGAAAACATAGGCCGATGTGCCGACATTGTCGGAAAGAAAAAGAGTTGAATTTGCGAAATACCAGTTCCATGCGTAATCCATATTTCGTTCTGTTATGTTTTGTTTTAACGCCGTCGCACATATACAAATGCTCTACGATATTTGCTACATTTGCTTACTTTCGATTAGAAGGAGATCGAGCAACCGCTGCCATTTCACCACGTTACAACATTTGCTATGTAAAGCTTCTGTAAAATATATTAACTTCTTGCCGTTTTTCAATTAGTTGGCGGGCACTTATGCCGAACGCGCGAAGGAAAGTACCGTATACCGTAATGTAGTCCGATTATGTTAGAATTATATTTTAGGTAAAACAATTTGTTCATATGCTGTAACGAATGCTGTATAAAATACAGTTACGTAATGCGTCCTCGGTAGCCTCCATCGAAAATGATTACTTCTTGAGTAAATGAATCCTAAAATGATCGAGGAAATCATTCGTATCGATGAAGCTTTAATTGCATTTGGAAAGTGAACGAATTGTACGACGTATAGGAATCTACTGCTTTCCTCTATCCGCATCAGTTTGTATTTGACGTCGATGAGAACGATTGTAGAAAGGTTTCACGTACATGTATATGGCCTTTTTACTGTGCGTTTCAAATATACGCATGACAAGGTGGCACACGAATATCACGAATATTTTATTTATCCTTATCTGTAGTACTTTAAGTGTATTAGCTTACTTGACAAAATTTCGTAATTAGATATCTAAATTTTTAATATAACGTTTCTTAATTTAGCTAAATAGAGTGAGAAGTTTTACTGCTACAAGAATTTAGATTTTAATAATTATAGTAAAATTTTTTAAAAATATTTTTTATATTATTTTTCACAATTTTGATCATATAATAGGATTTATAAGGTTTTAAAAATTTTTTCAGGTTTTTTTTTTATAGTAGAATACTTTTCGCAAATGCTAAGAAATTCTACATCTTTTCTAAAATATTTGTAAAATATATGCAAATTTTTAAATATATTTAAAAATTTTTCATTCTATAATTTTCAAAGAAAAAATCTGAAGTTTATTTTTTCAGCAATCTTTATAGATTTAAAATATGGAAAAATTTTAAATACTACGTATGAAAATTTTTTCATCGGGAGAAACGTAAATATCTTAAATATTTGAAATACTTTTATGTATAATGCAAGATCCTTTTTTTTACCGGCGAAACTGAAAATAAAACATCGTAGTACAGCCTTTTGCCACAAGGAGTCGTCCACTGTATATTCGGCAGCCCGCTCTCTAGCCCAGTGACGTATTAGATTGTATTAGATTATCGGTATTTGAATTGTTATAACCTCGAAAACATAGAGGAATTTAATAAATACGATCGAAATTTTATTTTTGTAATCCTAATAATTTTTTAAGTTCGCTATTCCGTCAGTTTGCCAAGATCTGACACATCCAAGTTGTGGCTTCGTCTTTGTTGACATATTCATATGAATATATATTGGGGAACGATGTATCGATCAAACAGTCAATTATAGGTTAGAATCGCTGCCAATTTTCGTAAAACAACTCGTGAAACGATGGATTAAGTATAATGACGATTGATGCGCAAAGAGCGGAAAATTCATTGTTTCAAGTATAAGCATGAGTTTTTCTAAGCCGTCGCCCGTAACGTGTTTTCAGCTCAGTCTTTATTTGCCGATGTGATGCGGTGCCTTCAACTCCGCTCCGGAATCATTTAGCACAGTTTACTTAATTTAAGATGGAAGAAGGTTAGCTTCAGTGTTTGTCGGCGCCGAGAAATCGGCCGAATTAAATACTAATTCATATTGCAGACTTGACAAGAAAATAGAGGAGAAGGAGCCTCTTTTTGGGACTTGCGCTAGAGAAAAATTAGTTCGGAGCAGCGGAATCCCGAACAAATCCAAAAATGTTCAAGAACACCTTCCAGAGTGGTTTCCTATCCATCCTGTACAGCATCGGCAGTAAGCCGTTGCAAATCTGGGACAAGAAGGTGAGGAATGGACATATCAAAAGGATCACCGACAATGACATCCAAAGTCTTGTCCTGGAAATACTGGGCACCAACGTTAGCACTACGTATATCACATGTCCCGCGGATCCAAGGAAGACTTTGGGTATAAAACTGCCCTTTCTGGTGATGATTATCAAGAATCTGAAGAAATACTTCACATTCGAAGTCCAGGTGAGCTCAGTTTTATTACACTAATTTATAGAGAAACTTGTGAAGAAATGTTTAACCAATCTTATGGAAATACGTTTCCAAAACAGATTATCATTATTGTTCACTTCATACTCCTTCACTCACAACTTTTAATTTTACAATCTTTTATTAAACTGAGGCATACATGGAAGTCAGAAATCAAATTCAAAATTGTTTAATCAATTGCTCCTATGCAAAGTCACAGTATCACCTACAAACATATTTAATACATTTATATAAATATTGAATATATTGCAATTAATATTATCAGGAGGCGCGATCGCAACTTGGCGCCAAAAGTCAATGCATTAGCGATATTTAATACATTAATCCTCCAAAACTGATAATTTATTGGACTACTATCAATTATAAATCTTGAATTAGTTTATTAAAATGAACTTAATAAACTTAAATATAGCCTTTTTATCATTTGAATTATTTTGATTTCTTGAAATTAAACAATACCTTTTAGTCAACATGTATTAAGTGGTCTCAGATCCAGCATTAGTAATTGTTACAGATTTTCATGTTGATCAGAAGATTGAGGAGAATTAGGAATTCTTACATTCATCAAATTCTCAAACTTCTCTTCTCAATGTAAAAAAAAAAAAAAAAAATATTTTTACATTGCAGATAATCGACGACAAAAATGTACGCCGCAGATTTCGTGCTAGCAATTATCAATCCACGACGAGAGTGAAACCATTTATATGCACTATGCCGATGAGACTAGACGATGGATGGAATCAAATACAGTTCAACTTGGCTGATTTCACACGCCGTGCCTATGGAACGAATTATGTGGAAACATTGAGGGTCCAAATTCATGCTAATTGTAGGATACGACGGGTGTACTTTTCAGACCGATTGTATTCAGAGGATGAATTGCCAGCGGAATTTAAATTATTCTTGCCCATTCAAAACAAGGCAAAATGTTGAAAATTAGTGAAGAAATACGCGCTTTTAGTAAAAGAAAAAAATCACTCGAGAAAACGTTCTTTAAAATCTTGTTCAAATTACTTTTAAAAGAATCAAAAGTTTAAATTACTTAATAAAAGATAATTTATTTTGAAATGATGATTGCCTTGATTTTATATATTGCTCAAAAAATGACAACTAATATAACTCATTAAAATTAATTTTTTACTTCATAGAATATAGATGGTGTGTGTCATGTTCGTGTATTAAATTGTATTTTTTGCTTATTGTATACATGGATAAAAAGTATGTACATTTTTATGTTTATATATACTTTTCTTATAATTCTATTTTCAAATAATCTATTAAAAACCGATTAAATTTATTAAGAATATAATTATACACCGTACACAATTTTTTTGCTTGTCTACAAAAATTTTCTTGATCATAACAATTCTTTTTATGTTTATTATGTTATGTATATATACATATATTAGTAGTTCTATCTGCGGCATCATAAATTCTATAAATTTTCAAAAAATTTTTAATAACTTGAAGGTGTAGAATCAGATACAGTCTTATTCGTCGTTAGATGTGTAATTTTATTTTATCTATTTTTGTTTTCTCAGCTAAAGATTAAATGCGTTTGAATATATCTTCAGTATTTTCCTCGATATTTACCAGAGATTTTAAACGATTGGTGATATTTTTTTCACTTTCTTTTATGTATTTATACTTTGAAATGACATATGCATCGCTTAGAGTGTTAGAGACATTATTACTTATTTTATCAGGCTTGATATTTTCAGATAGACTAAAAGTAGATGGATAACTGACGGCGGATGTTTTAAATTTTGCACCGGTGGAATTATTTTTTCCTATTTGTACATTATTAGTATTGCTAATGCAATTTAATGTGTAGTTTTTCAAGTTAATGTGTGTATCCCCTGCATTTTGAATTTCCTGTGAACACTTTGCTAATTTGTCGTCTTCAAATAATATTTCGTTTACATGTGTTTTCAAAAATTGGCTTTTTGCGATTTTTTCTAATTCGATAGAAGATATCGGTCGTGACGTATTATTAATTTTTATATTTAGCAAGGAGTTTCCTGTTTTATATGTTTTTACTGCAAATCGTTCCTCATTTTTTGTTACCTCACTACTATTTTTTTCCGACTTATTTTCTACAACTGGATCATTTATCAAAGATTTTGTAAACCATTCACTTCGTCTTGTAAAAACATTCTGATTACGCGGTTTTATCGCATTGTTTAAAGCGTCCATTGACATGTGATTCCTTTTCAATATGCTAGAATTGTGCAAATTTAAATCCATGCAATGATTTGAGTTTTTCAATTTTTCCGTGCAACCAACGGTTTTATGTAAGTCCATCTTTCTCGACGGTGCACTAATAGAATTATCTTTAGCAGAACAATTCGAATCAATTTGCTTCAAAGATCCTGAAAGTCAAATAAGAAATATATATTGATATGTGTATATATTTTACATCTCTTCAAAAATCTATAAAACCTGTGTAACATTCTTCTGTTTGACAAGCATTTTCTATGAAATTGATCCCCCGCTTTAACATGTACATATCGAGGAAAGCCTGGCGCATCTTATCAGGAGGAATCTCGTCATCGTTGTAATGACGATCTTGCAGATACACTCTTCTCAAATGACAATTCGGATAAATCATTATTCTTTGCAGAGCTTCGTAATCTGTTCCGTACGCTTCATGGCAGAGAGTCTGAAGATTTATCTCCAGGAAATTCCAAGATTCCTCCAATCTCAGCGGAATACAGGCCACATTCGCGTTGATGTTTGGCAATTTTTCAACATTGTGGGTCATGAATACGAATCTTCTCCGATATTGTTTCTTGTCTACTATCTTCACATGGAAGATAAAATTATCGTTAAAACATTAAGCGCAATACAAATATTTATTATAAAGTAATTTTTATAAAGCATATGTGTACTTGTACTACCAGCTTGAACCGCAAATTCAAATTCTTTATGATTAACACGAGAATGGGAAGCTTTATGTTCAAAACGTCTAGCATTTTAGCAGGGATAGTTATGCTCGTGGAGATCGTGTTGTTGTGTGGTTCAGTGATCTCAATTATTCTATCCCCGTGCAATTGGTCGTCCCTCATCCTGCGAACCTTGCCACCGTGGGAAATGTGTTTCGACCATAGCTCTAACGGCTTATCCGCGACGCTGTACAGCAGTAACATGTACCCACAGATCTCGTTCTTTAACATCTTTTTATGGGAAATATAATACACGCACTGTGATCGTGTTATAAAAATTATGTCTCCCGGAGCAGAGTCTATTGAAAACAAATTCTGTAAAAATGTTTGCCATAAATTTTGTCGATAGAAAGGTCGTAGATTTGAAGCTACTGGATCTGGGCAATATTCAATATTCAGTACGTAGAATACTGGCAAAAATATAGCAAAGTTTGGTAGATTCGCTACACAGTTTGACGCAGATGACCCTGATGAAAATTTTGCTTATAATTTTTATACGAATTGGAACATTTTTCAGAAATACTCAGAGTCCTTTTCTTAAAATTTTTCATACATGTGAATTCTGAAGTATTCTAAGATTCCTCATTCCATAATTTCTAAAAAAATACTTTTAACTTTTTTAGTTTTTATAACATTTTATTAGATGTTACATAGCAAATAGAAATCTTAGAATGTTTCATAATTAACATACATGAAAAATTCTGAGGAAAATTTTCACCAGAGGTGGAGGGGGCGGCAAAAATTCAGCCGAATTCGTCGAAAGATTCCGCCAGATTTCGGTTGCCAATCTGTCGTCAGGTTACAGAATCTGCCGACAAAACGTAAACACAGTCGGTGCCGATCTCCGCTCGAATTCGCCGCCGGAGTTAGATAATTCAGCTGCTTACTGGAGCTGAGGAAAAAGGGAGTACCGACATGACTTCTTTCTCGAGGAACATCGCGACTTCCATCAGAAGTATCAACATGATCTCTCCTCTCTTCCGTGATAAAACGCGTTGGTGGAAAACGACAAGAATTTTATAACTATTCTCATGATTTTTTTTATTCCGGAGCTAAGCCCTTAGAGGTTATGTACCTCTTCGCTCGTCTGCGTTTGTTTCCGTGCGTTTTCCCCGTACGCTTATCATTTATCGCGATTGTCGTGATGAAAATTGTGGGTAATGCGAAGACTTTCAACTAGTAGGCGTGTACTTTCCAATAGGTTATGAATTCTGGCAAATTCCGGCGATAAGCGGAGACGCCGCGTGCACTCCATCACTACAGGAAGAATAAATTGCAAAGATAAATAATACCCGCAATTAGCAATGAGGTACATTCTTTTAATTTTCTATTTATTTTTCTTCAAATATTCTTTTTTTACAATATTTTATGCGCTAAAACACGTTAAATTTAACGCAATTTTCCTGTCTTTTTCATGCGCGTACTTTATACCGCAAAACTGCGTAATTATGCATCAATAATCGCGGATACGTCACGTTCATTCTGTCCGTTCCACATTGACGTTTAATCAATTTATTTGCGTTTCGTGTGCTAATTATTACAGCGTGTTGAAAACGTCGATGACGAGACAAGACGCATATCCGATCGAAGACGTCATCGCGGCAAAGGCATCGATAATCACGCGTTCATGTTCATCCCTCTCTTTATTATTAATTCCACCCGAAAATGAATTCTCTCGCAGGGGTGCCCTTTTCCTCACCCTCCCCCCCATCGCGCACCAGCGAAAATCATCCCGTCGCCGGGACAAAAAGGGGAGAGAATAACAAACGTCGATACGAATAATTAACGAAATAATGATCGTGTCATTATAACGAGCGCGGCGTGATTAAGGGCTGCGAGGGGAGGGAGGAGGGAAAATCGAGGGAGCGATACGGGGGGAACGGGCGGGCGGGGGAGGGAGGGGATAATCGCGGCACACGTGCACACACGTACACTCGGCGGGCGTATTAATGCTAATTATTAAGTATTGATTTTTTTAAATGGGGACGTGGAGCGTAGCGCCGGCTCTCCGCTCCACCCCTCTCAGCGGTGGTGGGTGGAAGAGGAAGAGGAGGAAGAGGGGACGCTCGAGTTCGCGTCGAGTGGCCGCGCGGACTACTTTCCGCGGCGCGCAAAAACGCCGCGGCGGCGGCGCGCGCATGCGCGCCGTGACGCCCGGCGCGGCGGACGCCGTGGCGGCGAGAAACAGCGGGAAAGCGCGGGAAACCGAGCGGATCGAGGAACCGATCGCGATTTCGAGATCACGGCGGACAAGCGAGTGAAGCGAGCGAGCGAGCGATCGTCGCACGACGTCGACGGCCGAAACGATGATCGTCGGCGCGTCGACGGCGATAGCGCGAATCCCGAGAAAAGAAATTGGCGGGCCGAGCGAGGCGTGCGCGCCGGCCAAGATGGCGGACCAATTAAGAGTGCCGCGGCGCCGATGCATTTTATTCTTTGCGCGCCGCATGGCCGCGGCGTCGTCGTTGCATCGATGTAATATACGATTTTCGCGGACGGCGACGACTACGGCGGCGGCGGTGGCAGAGGAGGAGGAAGCGGAGGTGGTGGCGAAGGAGGAGGAGGAGGAAGAGGAGGAGACGGTGGTTGAGGCGGCGGGGGCGGCGACGCCACGGATACGCGCGCTGCGCCGGCGGCGGGAGCGTCGCGCCGCGAGGCGCCGGCGGAATCCATAAATAAAACAATTGGTTATATCATATGTTTTTCAAATCGACGAATGCTATTATATATTTTGTATTGAGCACTCGCGGCATACTCCGACGGAGGGAGAGCGGCGGCGGCAGCGGCGAGAGAGACGGACGGGGGACGGACGCACGCCGACGCCCGACGACGACTATACCCGCGCGCGACGAGAGCGCGGGCGAGCGCGCGTCTGTTTTTATAAAGAGCACACGGCACGACGACTCGCGTCGCGTCGCGCCGTGCCGTGCCGCGCGGCTTATAATCTCGCCCAATCCGCGGCTCCACTCATAAAGTATACGGCGGAACAAAAAAAGAGGGAAAATCGTTATAGAATAATCAAGCCGTCGCCGCGCCGTTCGCTCGCTTTCGGCCGTCGCCGTCGGGAGACACAACGCGGCTCCTTCTCGGTCGCGCGCGCGTCAGCCGCCGTGGTGATCATCTCCGCTGCCTCCTCGCGACCGAGGATGCCCCGCCGTTGTCATCCGGGTACATGAAGACTCCGTCGCGTCGCGGGCCGACGACGATTCGACGGTTCGGCGTTTATTCGTCTTAGCCGGTCCAGCTCGGCTTTTCTCTTTCCGGGAGGAGAAAAGAGAAAAGATTCCCCGCCAAGAAGAGAGAGAAAGAAAGAGAGAGAGGATCGGCCAAAGCGAAAAGTCTTCCAGCGGTGGAACGAGAAGAAAAATCGTCTCCCTTCTTCCCCCGACCGGCACACGCCAGTCATCCTTTCTTTCGTTTATCGCTCCCTCTTTTCCTTCGCCGCTCTCTTCCTTCGTTCTCCCCTTTTTCCCCTTTCTTCCTTCCCCCCGTCTTCGCGCTCGTCCGTTTTCCTTTTTGAAAAATGGGCACGGCGACACGCGATCTCGAGCAGCAGCGGCGCGATCGGCAAGCGGCGGATCGCTCCGCCGCGGCGCAGTGCCGGATCTGTGCGGCCGACATCGCCACCGACGACGATGGGATGCACATTTTCGCCGAGGAAGGTCGGCGTCATTACCTGCAGACCAAAATACGAAAATATCTGCATATCCTGGTAAGTGAAATGCGCTAGCGCGCTTTTTCGCGCGTCGGCCGTTTTTTTCCCCTCCCCCTTTTTTTCTTTATTTCTCTCTCTCTCTCTCTCTCTCTCTCTCTATCTGCATGTTTCTCTTTTTTTTCTTCAAATTCGTGCCCTTCCGCGCGGCGGGTGTCGCGATCACGTGCCGGTCGCCCGAATTTCGAATTTCACGTCGGCGCCATTCGCCGATCGAAACCGATCTCTCGCGATCGGTCGAGATCGCGAGAGATCGCGGCGCGATCGCGCCGATTTTCCGAAATCGGAGCGATCACTACCTCGACGATGACGATTCGGAGTCGCGCGATCGTCTCTGTTCTCTTCCCTTTTTTTTTTTTTCATCATCATATAACATAAAGTTCGTGTACAAAATCGACTCTGACTTCATCTAAATATAACGACGACATTTTCGCGATGCGGATGCTTAAAAGGACGAGAGCGAACGAGGAGGTGGTTTAGGTCACGCCTCGACGCCGAAAATCTCCAGCGGAGGAAAAATTAATCGGCCTGAAATGAGCCGCGAAATGTCAGCGAGCTCGCTTGACATCGCGGGACGCAGCGTGACGATTTCGCGGGGGCGAGAGGGGGAAGAGGGCGCCGATCGTCGTTATATTTACGCGCGGGATGCGTCGGTCGAGCGCGACCATTTTGCGCGGAGCTACAAAAGTGTTAAAAATTAGCATTTTATTGATTACAATAAGTATACCGTGTGCTCTCTCCGCGCGTGTATGTGTACGCTATATATATGTATATGTATGAGCGACTACATCTATAAATACAATCGGAAACGAGGGCCGCGTCCGCGGCGGAGCGACGTCGGGGAGATGACGTCGCGCGGAATAAATTGCGTCGACCGGGACGTCTCATGCAAAGAAGAAGAAAGAAAAGAAACGACCGGATGACTTTTCCTTCGAAATAAACAAGGTCTATCCTTCCCTGCGTCCATCTCCGACGTTATCAATGCTCGCGAAGGCTAGGTTAATTGTCGTTCGAGGAATCGCGACGCGCCGCCGTACTAATGGGAGATGACGAATTAATGAAAATATTATAATGATGGACGCTAAAATAACGTTCCATAAACAATATAATAAACGATAAACGATTTATTACACAATTGACGTAATATTATATATTTATATATATACACACACGTCAATATCTGGAAATGACAGTCACGTTGAATTGTATTCCTGTGGACTAATTATAAATTGAATTTGCAGAATAGGTATAGATTATCATAATAAAATATAAAACATTGATAAATATTAATTAACAATGAGAATTTTGCAATAATTATTTTCCTCTTTTGAGAAAAAAAGATGTAAAGTGTTTTATAGAAATAATATAGATAATACAGAGCCTATTAAATGTTTTTGTAGCTTTGTGCTAATTTTTTTATGTTTCGCAGGTATCGTCGGAGGACAAATTTTCCAAAATGGTCTGTGCTACATGCGTCAAAAGACTGGAGGGTGTCCATCGCTTCGCGATGATGGCGTACCGTACCCAAGAAAAGTTGAGATCACAGCTTTATGGTAACATTGACAATACGAATCCTGTACAAGATGACGAGATACAGAGTATTAAAGATATGCAAGATACTGCAAAGAAAACGGAAAACCGAGGGCTTTTACATTCGATATTGACAAAGGTATAGTATGTCATAAATTGCCTACATTACATTTTTATCCGTAGTATAATAATGTATCGTCACTGTCTTGCCTGTAGGGTGCAATAGAAATCTTAACCGAAGATGAATCAGTTGGACCACAGGAATCAAATTCCCAAGAGGACAAACGTTGCACTCCGAGCATGGAAGAAATGGAGGTAAAGGTGGATCCAATGCTATTTTTACAGTGCGGTATGGAACAGTCTTCGTCCGAAGCTTCAGATTCCTCGGATAACGAGGAAGAAATTACAAGGACACATACGCCGGAGCCGTTACCTTTAACGAACAAGTAGGGATTTCTACACCATTAATAATAAAAGCTTATGTGCTCTTTGCTTCCTGTTTCTTGTTAGTGGCCCATTGCCTTTTTGCCCCTTCGTACATTGTTGAGGTTGGCTATAAAAAACCAGATAAAAATTGACCAACAATGAAAGAGGGCAAAAATACATAACAAGAAACACAATTATCGATAAAATAGTTTGCAAAGAAACAAAAAGCAAGAAACAGAAAACAAAGAAACACAGTGTGGATTAGCCTTAAAGATTATTAGATGAATGTACTCTCTTAATCTTTCATTTATTTAGAAATACTGAAGTAGAGGAGGAAGATGAAGAGAAGAAAGATGAAGATGAATCTAAATCGCATGAGGACAGTGGTAAAACTACATCCGATACACCGACAAAGCCACACGAATGTACGATATGTGCCCGATCTTTTATATCGCAAATCGGATTGCAAAATCACTTGTGGTCACATTTACCCAGAGAGAGAAGATTCGACGGAAAGCCTATTTTACAATCCCAACACGTTTATTCTACGAACGGTGTGCTTCATACGAACAGTGATAATAATTCGTCCAGCAACTTTATCTGTCCAATCTGCAGTAAAAAGATTTCTACAAAGGGAAATTTGAAAGTGCATTTAGAGACTCACAGGCCTAAAGGAAAGTACGGCTGCGACATATGTGGAAGAATGTACGTTGACATTTTCTTGAAATAAATCTCATAGCAATGTAGTATTTAATTATTTAGTATTAATTAGTAAAATATTAAAGAATTATTGTTAAACTCTAGAGAAATTTTTTAATTTATTTTTATATTGAATTAATATGTAATATTAATATTTTAGTATTAAATTTTGAACTGTCTAATAATATATTAATTGTACTATTATCAATAGTATTTCAAGTGTCATTAAAAACAATTTGATTCCTTACAGTTTCAAAACTCAATCGAATCTCTTCAGACACAAGGAGTATCACGGCGGCGTACAATTTCCGTGTAACGTATGCGGGAGAGTGTATCCAACGAATTCAACGTTACGCGCCCACAGCATAACGCATTCGGACTTGAGACCGCACGCATGCCCGCTCTGTGATAAGACATTCAAGCGAAATCAGGATTTAAAATTCCACATAAATCAGCACACGGGTGCGAGGCCTTATCAGTGTCCTTACTGTCCGAAAGCTTTCGCGAGCTCCGGCAACTGTTTTTCACATCGTAAGAGAATGCATCCACGGGAGGTCCATCGGGATCGACAGAGAGCGGCGGATTTAATGAGATGAACCATGGGCAGTCAATACGAAGATTGGTCTTAGAATTTCGGATGAATGTTCTGCCGAAGTGATCGTATATTGGTCATATATTAATGTCTGTCGTAATATAAATCTTTTATTTCCAGAGATTAACGGTGCTAAGGTACGAGAATGGAAAAATTTTGTATGTTTTATTCTTAAATTATTTATATACATTTAGCGTTAAGTACGTTGTTGTTGGTACTGTATATTTTGTTAATTATTTATTGAACATGTCTTTCTACTGTCTGATAGAAGATGTTTGTTAATATGAGATATTGGTGAACTTCCATTATTGTTAGTAAGCTTAGCGTTGAAGCTTTACTACGGTAATAGCAAAGAAAGTAAGTTTGAAATTTCATAGCCAGATTTAAGTATTGATACTTCTAGTCTTATTTTTTATGCATATTAATGCAATTTTTACACATTATTTTAGTGATAAGAGATAATAATTGTTAAATGTTTCTAGGAATATAATGTAATTGTATTATTGTAAATGTATTGTTTTTAAACCGGTTAACACATCTAAATCTGATTTTGTTATATGTTAGCACATTTTATTTTCGTGATAAAAATATCCACACACTGCCACATTTTTGCGCATACCTCTTTATTTTTTCATTTTTCTAGAGAGACAATTAAAAGTAGTATTAGAGTAGATACTAGAAACTACATGATTTGTGTACTTCCTACTAAAAAAAAAACAAGGACCTTTATGTATAGCCAAATATATCGTAATTCTATACTCTATATGACATTATCTTGAAAACTCTGTGATAATTGTATTGGTACTCGTCGTTTTATACTGGTTATGGAATTTACAACTTACCATATAATAGGAATACTATTCTACGAGCGTAGATTATATACGATTGTAACGTTATTCAAACAGTGACGAAGATTCTAAAGAAGAACACAACTTATTTTACTCACAGCGATTGAGAGAGCAAATAATCCATAGGAAACTTTATACGGAACATACGTATCGACCAAAAAGCGAAAAAAGAAAATTTGCGGAAAGAAGAAAAAAAAACAGAGTTTTGTAGCCTGTGACATATTTTTAGCACAATACAAACATCATCATAAATGTTAAGACTGTATACGAAAATTATGTGTCAAATTAGATAATAACTTTAAAGGCGGACAAGACCGAATGTTGTGTATGAAACCCAAGTCTAGTCGTCTGGCAGTATTAATTATCAATAAGCGATATGTGTAGAAGCGCCGTAGTCGATATTACAAATACGATCATGACGTTATTCTTATAAGTGAGATATATGAGGTAAATGTTAAACAGAAGTCTGAGTAGTTTTTAGGAAGGTATAGTTAAGTTAGTTAATTAGGTAGATAATTCGTGTAAACGTAGATAATAGTCCGTGCTTCCGTATACATTCGCACACGCGCTAAAACAGATCGCAGAAGGCGTATAAATAGTGAGCATTACAGGCCCTGAGAAAGAAACGAGTACACATACGACAGACAGTACACACAAACAATAAGTAGCTCGTACTACGTAATGCAGAGACAAAAGAGGGAAACCACATGTGTAATCACATTATATTAATGCAGCATTATTAGCTCATAGAGATACAAGCGTGTATTTTGTGATTACGTTTTTTCCGGACCGCTTGCCGACATATATATATATATATATATTATATACACAGACACTTATAGACATAGGTAACAATAAATAGTGATTATATATATATATATATAAAAATAATCAATTTTTGACAGAGAAAGAGCATATCTCAGTGCTCGCGGCTCAATCGTCGTCATTCATGCATTTTAGACCTTAGAGAATCAAAAATTGAGTATTTTTCTAAAACCGACACGCCAAAGACACACAGTCCTAGCAATCGAGACTAGTAATTAACAATAATTCAGAAGTGCCAGTTGTGTAATGCAGAAAATTAACATAGCGTATTTAGCAGCAGACAAATACCATGGAGGATCATTCTGTAGAGTTAGCGCAAAATACATCTGTGACGTATATATGAAATAAATTAATTGTATAAAATTAATCGAATTTGCTTCCCACATTTCTTTGCGCGCTCGCATAAAAAGGAAAAATAACACTGCGCGCGTGTCATTGAACCGACGGCCGGATGTATGTTATCGATGACTGTGCAATTATGAGTAAAAACGATTTTAAACGGCTACGTCTCTCATTGACAAAATGGAAAAAGACTTTTTAACGTGGCATACTTAAATCAATGGCGTGCATAACATGCGATAATACGACCATGGATACGTCTTAATGAAATTTCATGAAGAATTTATTCCTGCTGGGCTGTGTGGTATTAATCAGTTTAAGATACTTCAAGCGGATGGGTGTCAGATTTTAACCCAGGTAAAAAATGTTTCTTCAAAATTTTCTTTGTCATTCGAGAGCACGTCACACACGATCTGTTTATTGTTATTTAAATTTACTACTAGAAGCCCAAATTCAACAATTAAGAAAAACTTATTTTCCTAAGATTGAAATCGACCTTTCTGCCAATGCAGATTATTTCGATTTAACTTATTTTTTAATATTTTCCTAGTTCTAGAAATTAGAAAAAGATACAGTGTAAATCAAAGAAATTGAAGTTAATCTGATAAACAGACATTAATGCGATATCTTTATCTTTATCTGTTATTTTATTAATTCTATCTGTTAGTTTTCTTAATTTTCTTTTTCAAGAAGACTTTTTTTGAGAGTACGGCGCACACACTCTGTTTACCACTATTTATTTATCTGTAATCTTATTTTAGAAAATGTGATTTTATAAATTTTAAAGTAGTTACAAATTTCATATATGTATAGTTGTATACAATTACTTTACGATGATAAATGAGAATTACGATAATATTGTTCTAAATTACCCAAGAAACCGCATAGTATCTGTATCAGTATCAATATTTTTTATTTTTTTTTTATTTTCTTGCAAACTGTTGTACGTACATGATAATTTCCATCAGGCCCATCTTTGGTTTGAAAAAAAACATGAAAAGAATGATTTTGTTGAAGTGTCTAAAAATTTAGCTAGATACAGATCTGAAAATAATTTTGGCCCATCAAAATAATTAGGGCACTAAAATTGTTTGTTATAATATCTTGCAATATCTTGAAATTTTTTGCAACCTTGCTTATCGTGCTTGGACGTTATATAATTGTTGTTCATTCTATATAATTGTTTTGATGGCTCAATAAAATTATTTTCCAATCTGTATCTAGATATCTAAATTTTTAGACATCAAAACTGTGACTAGATCAACTACGTCAGTTTTTTATGGAATTAAATGATATCACGATGATGGACGTCTCCGAATATCGCAATATCGATAACCAGAAAATTACGAAATGGCACGATAAACACGGTTTCACGCAATGAGTAAATTTCCGTGCATCTTATCCAGCAAAGATAAAAAAAAAAAAGCTTTTAGAATATATCGTCTAACCGCACGTAGAGACACATGCGACCGTTTTCATTTTCTCGGAATTGTTATCAAGAAATTTACAACTACTTTACAGTGATAAACAGGAATTATGATAACGTTGTTCTAAATTGCTTAGAAACCGTGCAGCGATATTAGTGCCAATGTAAAAAGTCTACTTTTTTTCATAATTTACATATATATTTAATACCCACAATCTTTCGTAATATGAGTATTACGTAACGTATTATTTGCGTCTACAATCGCCCTTTGAATGCAATTAAACTCTTTTCTTATATTAGTGTTTTGATGTCACAAAGATTAATTTTATCTAATCGACATTTTTTATTCGCTATGTTTATCATTCTTAAAATAATGCATTAAAAAACGCACGTTCTTCTACATCTTATAGGCTGTCCCAAAATTCGCGCACATAAAACCGCGATTCTCTGCGACGGAAGAAGCAACATATATTTTCCTTTGACAAAATTAGAAATAGTTTTCAAATGAGAGCAATTTTGTGAGGTGACGCATATCACTTTTATGCGTGATGCTCGACACGATTTCTGTACATACATGAAAGATTTTAATAACAATTAAAAATAAATAATTTATTCAATCGCCAATGATTTCAGATGTTGTGACTTTTATTTCTCTAAATTGACACACAATATTTGTTTTAGAAGAAATTAAATCTGATAGAAGCGAGTACACGTAATTGTGTGTGTAGTTAGAAATTGAGAATTAATTTTTAAAACTTGATTTGATGTGTGTGTGTGTGTGTGTGTGTGTGTGTGTGTGCTCCCCTTGTAAATGTATTTTTGTGCACAATTTGCATACTTGCTTGCAATGGCTCTGATTATATACATACTCGTATGTATAAGAACTATTATATAAGAACTAAGAGTGAATGTTTTTTTTATTTAGCATTGAACATTTCGGGTTGTTTTCTTCTGGGAGATACTTTGTGTAACAAACAATAATTTACAATGCAAATATTATCAAATTAAGTAATACTCAATTTTTAAAATTTACAAAACAAGTATTGATCATTCATTTTTATCGTTACAAAGTTGTGAAATAACTAGTAATCTTATACTGTTTATTTGCATAACTCTGACAGCGATGTTTGATACGTTTTACCGTCACTATGAGAAATCAAACGAAAATATAGGCAACAACCTGGAAAAAAATTTTTTATATATAATTGTATATGAAATATGTCCATATATAAATAAATATATGTAATTATATATAAACAATTTTTCCCCGGGAGATATCTCTTCTAAAAATATCTACAGACAGAACTTAGCAAAAAAGCGACATCGACGCAGTCTCCGGCGACGACTTTGTACTGGAATTAAGACTGACAAATAAGATATAGTGTGATACATATCAGTATCGCGAATTACATAACACACAGTTACAATTTTTAAATTATGACGTCATCGTGTGAAACTACGCAATAGCATATCGAGAGATATTGATCATGACGATTCAGAATCTTTTCTCTACGCTCTATCGCTCTATTAACCACTAGCAAACAGTCCTGCCAAAGAAATCGACGTATAATTCGTTCGCACGTGCATGATTCACGCGCATTGCGGATGCAAAACTACAGGAAGGCCGTAAACAAGTTTGGCCCAGTTTTTTTACTTATATCATGCACGGAAGCATCGCAACATTCCTTTATATTAATTACTATCTCGTTGTTAGAGAAGAGTCTAAAATATCGACTTATCATAAATATATTTATAAAACATTTAGTCTATGAAATAATTGCATTATTTTCCAGACAGTGCATGATATTCATAACAAATGTTCGTAAATATGTATTATTATTTATTTGTTTAAATATCGTATAAAACTTTTATGCATATTTATTATACATAAAGGAAAAAAAATCATAAAATCTTTATTCAATATATTGTTAAAATATCTAAACCTAAATATTTTTGGATAAATCTTTATAATCTATTTAATTAACCACAAAAATATGAAATATTTTGATAAAAATACGTATAAAATATTCTAAGTTATTATAAATATTTTGTAAATCTTATATAAATATCATGTGTTACTTCAGTTTTATCTTCGTTATCAAAATATGATTTCTTTATTGCTAACAATATTTTTTTTGTAAATTTATGTCGTTATGTTTTCCTTTCTACGTACTTTTCAGATATTTTACATGTCGTACATCATTTCTCCAATAAGAGAAAAATATTCGGAAAGAGAAAGCGTTACAAAAATAGCAGGAAATTATTACCCTCGATTCAGAGAGGGTCGATAGACCTGCATTCTACAGGATACAAAAAAGAAATCGAAGACAAATAATGCAGAATGGTTACAGAGTGAATTAAAAGTTCAACGAGGATCAACAACTCGATGAGAATAGCAATATCACTCACATCATTTTTGCGTTATATTGGCAAGCTCGATAAAATTTTAATTAGCTAGCTTCATTGTTCAGACGTGAGTCGTAGTTGAGACGGCTAACAATTTAAAGTATGAAAAGATCAACGACATTCAATATTGAGAATATCATATCAGTGAGATACCGCATCTTTTTTTTACAATTGATAAGATAAATATATACGCACTCGTATTTTAGAAACTTGCCTCAATAGCTATGATTCTACTAATGCAATTAATAAGCAGCTAAAAATATATAAAATGTAACGCAGAAAGATCTAATCCGCGCAAAAATATTTTCTGTGAATTCATTTAGGAACATATAATGCGCGTTCCAATATTAATCCGGAGGGCAATGACACAAATTTACAATCAATTTCGACAAAGCCGATTTTCGTTTGTACAACTGTTTTTCATAAACTATTAATGAAAAAATTTTCAGGTTTGTCAATATCAATTTTTTATACTTTTTTTTTTACATTGTTGAGACACTGTAGGAACCCCCTGTCCCGCTGGTGCTCAGCTGACATTTTATTTATTTGTAACACAAAAACAGCTGAATAAATAAAAATCAGCACGTGTTGAAATCGATTATAAGTTTGCATCATCGCCTCCCGGGCTATATATTTGCTTAGATGTCTCAGAAATATTTCAATAGAAAAAATAAAACATTTCATAAAGATTACGAAATTTTAATTTAACAAGTACTTTGCAAAGAATAATTAAAATTATTTTTTAGAAAATTACAAGTATTAAGATATTAATATATTATACATATATATATAAAAGACCATAATATTTTATTTGCATAACATTCTTGTACTTCTAGTACATAAACTTAACATACGCCGCAAGCGAATATAGAAAATTTTCGGTTATTTAATCGGTAAAAGTAACAGAACAATTTTCTAATATCATATACTATAAACGTACGCACTTAAGCAAAAAGTTTCTACTTTGAAAATTTATAAATTTACTACATGTAATAGATTTTAGAAAAATTTCTGTTGAGTAAAATTTTATGTGACATTTTGCAAAATGTCACATAAAATTTTACTCAACAGGGATTCTTTCAGAAATGTTGCACAAATGTGAAAGGTTGAAACCTTTCTAGAAACTTTTCGCAGTAATCGTTTTGGTATGTTCTGTATAAATTGTTAGCATTAATATTATTAAATTAATTATCAATATTATAATATTCTTTTTTGATTCACTTTAAAAGTTGCATATAAATTCTAATACCGCATAGAACGAAAAACTAGAAAAATGTATATAAAATCATTTTTGTATGAATTATTATTTAAGATCCGCTATAATCAATGTAAGCCTTTCTTGATTTTAATTGTATTAATTTATATACAATTCGTATGAATAAGTAAAAAGAAAAAAAAGATTAACGTGTAAAAAAACCTATAAAAATAGGTAAATAATTCGATACTTCGCAAAATCTACATTCCTTCCATATGTTCAGCAGGCCTATTCTGTAACTTTTAATGACAAATTTCGTTATCGTATTATGTAGTTTGATGATAACGAAATTGTCATTAAGAGTTACAAAAATAGGCCCCCTGCAATATAAATATAGAAGAAAATGTAGATCGTGTAGTACTGAAATATTTGTATATTTTTGTAGATGCATTAATCTTTTCCTTTCTTTCTCAATTATACAAATTATGAATTATAAAGCTTAATACTTATATACATTAATAAAAAAAAATTTAATTTTTCTCTTTCTTATTTACATGAAGTATTAATTACATATTAACGGGCTTTTCACCTTTAACGACTTTAAAATATCGATATCTTTTTGCTGATTTTTATTTCTATACGTGTTTAGAATATTCTTGTAAAAACATTTTTTTTTTAATTTGCAAAATTAACGGAGCTGAAATACATAAGGGCGCATGGGTCCTCCAAGTGCATACCTGTGCAGCAGCACTTGTCAATGCTATTCAGGTCATTATTCAGAGAAAACCAGTAGTCGGTTATAATCTATTCCTTGAAGGTTTCTGTCTATATTTAGTCTATAAAAAAAATTACTGCTACTTTCTATATGCTATATATAATAGTTTAGGAGAGTTATATATGGATAAAGCGCAACTAAAACTTTAAATGCGTTTTTCTCGAAATCTTGTTTTTCGACCTTGTAGAAGTGATGATTAAAAAAACTAACTAAGATAGCCTCTTGGCCTTTTTTGCGTGTGAAACTGCGATCCAGTTTTTACAACAAAAATTCGATTTTTTACCGATTGAATTTACTTTAGTTCCTGCCATATATAAATAATAATATATAAATAATAATTAATAAAAATAAAATGAATATAATTTGAATTTTGGTTTCAAATAATTTGCAGAAGCTGAACGTGCTTCACCTTCAATGAAAGTATGTTTTTCTAATGACCTTTAATTCGATCGGCATTTTAAAGAATTATAATGTATCTTTTCATAAATAAGAAACTTTTTTGCTGACCAAATGTTAGATAATTTCATGCAAAAACCGATCTTTTTTATGTATAACAGATTTAATTTAAAAAGTTCATAAAAATAGGCTAATTTTACGACTAACAAAGAAGAAAGACATTACGTTTACTACAGATCGCAGAAATGTCCTAACAGCACATGCAATCGTGCGATATATATTTATATATTCATATCAATGATCTAAAATATTCGAACGATCTCATGTACTGCTAGAATATAGATTACTGATGACGGTCACTCTTAAATATTCATAAATATACAAAAGTCCTTTTGACTATGTAACACATTGCAAATTTTTATAGAACTTATTGCAAAACGCAGTGATACGTACTCTACCAGTTTATTTATGGTAGACCAAGATAAACGAAATATCAGCTAACAACAAGTAACTATTACATATGTACAAATGCAGCACGTGTTATAATAGTGCACGTAATAGGTAATTAAAAACCGATAGAAAATGAGAAAATTTTATAGCTGTGGTTAAAAAAAAAAAAAAAAAAGAATACACATAGAAAAATATTTAAAATATCAATTCTACTGTTAAAGAAACGATTACTTAATCTACTCTTTTTTCTTTTAAAATATCTTTATAAAGTCATCTTATGTCTTGATTTTGGATACGCTGTCTGAGGATGAACGAAATTGAATCCATGTGCCGCTCTTCGAGCAAATATAATTTTGCGATTTTCAATCAAACCGCGTTTTATTCAGGAAGGATAACACTTTCAATGAAAAATCTATTTTTTTTACTGCCTAGTCCCTTTAAATTTAAAATGATTAGAATTTAGAATATTCTTTGAATAAAGAAGGGCGTTAAGATGAAAAAGTTGTTTTTGCTATGCTCGAAGAAAGTAGAAGACATAACTTTTTGTAGCTTTTGAGACAAACAATCCGATGATGCTGGTTAAAATTACGTTACATGAACGTATGAATAATTTAACTTAAATCGAGGAACTGCGAGGAACATTGTAGATATTCGCGAAACAAATCGCTACACTGTATGTATTAATAGTAAACAGTGTAATACATCACGTTTTGACATAAAAAAATATAGAATATCTTATAAAAATGCTTAATATTTAATAGTGACATTATCAGACGCAATGGTCATACACTTGCACGAATGTGTTCGACATGTGTTTCCCCACTCGGCAGATCGCCGTACAAGCAACGCATGAAAATTTTCCGTTGCGCCTGATATTTTCGTTATAAATACGGTATTTTCATAAGATATTCTATATTTTTTATGTCAAAACGTAATGTATCATTGTCAATACATTATAACGTAGCAATTCGTCTCACAAATAACTGGAAATAAAATAAAAAATGCCACGCGTTTCCTCGATTTAAAATTTTCGAACTAAAACTTCATGTTCACTTCATGTGACGTAATTTTAACTAGAATTATCAAATTGCAGGTCTCAAGAACTATAAAAAACGTATGTATATAACATTTTTAGTTTACTTTCTTCGAGCATAGCAAAAAAACAAGCCTTTCTGTAACAGGTCTTTCTTTGATGTTTTCCGGGAAAAATTTTTTTATATATAATTATATATTATTATAATATGTATATATATAACATAAATATAATATATAATTATATATAAAAAATTTGTTCCCGGGTTATAAGGAACTTATGGCAGATTTGCAAAAATATAAACTTATAAAAAACTTGAAATAATATTTACTTAATATTTACTTTATTTAAAACAAGTAATTGACAGCATATACATTATTTTTCTATGTGTACACACAGAAAAATTTTAAGTAAATGTTACTTAAAATTTACTTAAAATTTAAATAAATATTACTTGTTTCAAATAAATGATGAATACTTTAAGATTATATCAAGAAAATACTCTTTGCAAAGATGATCATCAATTAAAAAAAGAAAACTAAAATTGAGCAATCACTTTTTTCAACATTAGAATATTCCCTGCGGGTATTTATATGAGGTAAGACTGAAGAATTTTAATGGAGCTTGTATCTGTTTGCCTGTCTCTCTCTCTCTCTCTCTCTCTCTCTCTCTCTCTCTCTCTCTCTCTCTCTCTCTTTCTCTGTATTTCTTCTTCTTCTTCAGATGACATCAAAATGACTCAACTATTGAACAGATCGACTTTTTATTGAAAATATATTATCGAAATCGTGTAAAAGTGAAGAATGAAACGGAACAATTTCTAAAAAAGGAAGGTCATCTACCCAAGTAGCAAACAATGTTTTTAAATATTTTTAAAACATCTGAAAAACATTTTTAAAAACGTAGAAAATAATGGGTTTAATCCCCTTCATTTCATTCAAAAATACGTTTATTTTAATAAAAGGACAATTTTTAACATTTGTAAAATATTTATTTCAATATTAATGTAATTTGCTGCATGAATGGAAGTATAGTCTCGATTTTGAAATAAATAAATCAGTTCCAAATCTGAGTGTCGACGAGAAGTACAGATCGGTCGAACGGAAATATAACGATAAGGAAAATTCCGACGTGACTAAAGGATTACAGCAGATGAACGAGTAGTATGATTCATCGAAATGAGACTCGAAGTCCCACTTAGCGACCAACAATTCCAACTGCGGGAGAAGTGACACGCGACTTATAAAAGCGAAGTCCTTCGTTTTTTCTTTCTTCCACACGCGAACTTTGACCGGCTTCGAAAAGTATCTCTCCCTCTTTTTTTTTCTTTATTTCTGCGCGAAGGCGAACGCGAAGATTGCCGCAGTACGCGACGCCGTCTCCGCACCGACGTCGGCTGCGGCAATGTGTTGCCCCTAACGATACGTGTGTTTAATCGAACTATTTGTTAATTGCCATCGTGTGCTCGTGCACTATTATTATACTTCCTTTACCGCGATGTTTCGGTTTAACGTAATTTGATTCTTCAAGCGCGCGAGTACCAGCACTTAGGAAGAATCGTACGTGAATTTAGCGATTTATAATATAATAGTGCATTTTACACATAAAGTTCATTTCTTAACTACTAAAAAATATATATATCTTTTATATATATATATATATATAAAAGATGTACAATTTTTATTACATTCTTTTGTTAACTCTAAATAAATTTCAATAGATTTTTAATTAAAATAATACGCAATGACAAGTTACATACAAGCAAAGATAATCATAAAAAGGAGGATACGATAAATAATAATCTTGTTTAACATCTTTAATATTACCTCAAAAAAGTTCTATATTCGACAAAAGATCCAGTATAGTGATTCTGGACTCTTTTTAATAAAAGAAATATTATAATATTTGTTTAAACTTGGATTTAAGAAGAAATTTTTTGGACTTCGATTTTTCTTCTTATCGTTAATATCTTTTTTTATCTTATGTAGAATATAAAGAGATATATTTGCGAGGGAAATTAGAAATATGTGTCGAAATGAGCATTAGAATATTTTATGTTTGCTAACGGTGTTCAAAATGTATTGTAATCATTCATCAGAATAACGTAATGCAACGATTAAAATAGAGAATTTAACGAGCAAATTATTATCTGTAGTTAATTTGCAATTAACGGAACTCTCACTTTTTCTCTCCATTACGTTATCTTCATTGTTACGCAAAAGTGATAATGATACGTATGACTCTCGTTATTTAACCGTCCTAAATTCTCTCATGTTCATTTTTATTTCTATATAGATTAACTTTAATCTCGATTTAACTTACTCTTAACCTTTTTCTAATTTATTTTAATCTTAATAATTAATCTTAAAAATTAATAAATGATTTATTTTAATTTTAATCTCGATTTCACTTACTCTTTACCTCTTTTAAATTTATTTTAAGAATTTAGAAGAACCGAGATTAAAATTAATCCATGTTGAAGTACGTTTAAATTCTTTCTCAAGTGTCTTCCAGGTGTTATTTTATCCTTATTGTTTACTAAATGTTAGACAAGAACAAAATAATACCTATTAGGGGACAGGAAGGGAATTTAAACACACTCTTGGTGGAAATGGACATTAAACTGTTGCGATAATAACTGGCAATCTGGAAAAGCTTATGAACTTGGAATTTGAAACATTAAATCTTCCCCTGCGAACATAAATAGAGAATATAGTAGAATATAACTCATTGTTCTTTTGTTCTTTGTGAAAGGACAAAAAAAACGATATTGATAGCGTTACCGAGAAATTATGACAATGACAAAATTAAAAAAATATTTATGAGCGTTCATTTTCTTCTCAAATGAAAAGGATAATTAAATCCTTTTTTTAAATCTAGAAGTATACAATTTTCATTATTAAAATTTCTTTTCCTTTTATGAATGTCTAAATTTTTTCTTCTTTTGTTTCTTTACAATATTACCGAAAAAAGTCTCTGTAGAAATAATTTTGTTTATATCATTCAAACCTAGCAACAATTGTTTTATATGTCTATAATTATACATAAATAATTATATATAATTACATGTTCATATATATTGAAATATATATAAGTATATGTAATTATATGTATGTAATTATATAACAATTTTTTCCCGGGAAAAATTTTAGAAAACAAATATTCATGCAAGAAGAATGTTAAATATGGAAATTTTCCGTATTACAAGTTATTTGTTATCATTTTTAACAACAAATGAGGAATTGTATATTTTTCGGAAAATGAAATTAAAAAAATGAAGCTATATAGGAGATACGCGTTTAGTATCGTTAAATTCTTGAACTTGTATGTCAGAACTTATCAATCAGATTACTTGCAAGATGGAAAGATATTATCATTATGACGCTCCTTCACTATCTGAAAACGAGAATGTTACTGACTGAATATTGCTGATAGAAAATAGGTCAATTGATGGATCTTTTCGTTTTCCCGGACAAAAAAAATTCTTCGCCATAGAATCTCACTTCTTCATTTTTCCTAAATTCGTTTCCTTTCAATTTGTAGGGCCACTCAAAAACAATTCTTTGATATCGTTCTGTGATGCCAGCACGATTTTTATCTTTCATAAAAATAAATAAATAAAAAAAGAAAAATATACAGGAGATTTTCTTCGTTTTTATATCATTAAATTCTGGCATTTTTAAAATTTAATTAAATTCAAGCAAGCTTGTTTCGAAAAAAAAAGAAAAAACGTAAACAACATCGTTAATCAACTTTCCGTACTTATGTCTTTCCTTCTCTAAAAAAAGATCACAATGGAATGAAAAGAACAATAGAATGAAAAGAACTCTTTTTAGAAGAAGCTAAGGAGTGAAGGCTCTATTCGAGAAATTTTTAATGGATAATAAAACTTGATAAAGTAAGAGAAACAAAGAAAAGAAATATTTCTAAAAATTTAAAGAATTTAGAAATACAATGTGGAAATGTAGAAATACAAAAGAAGTCTTTCGCTCCAGCTCTATTCTCTCTTTGTAATGCGAAAAATCTTTGTTGTAAAGTATTAGAGCGACCAAGATTAATTTACCTGTGATAAACAAGGTTATCCTTCTATGTCGAACAATTACTACGTTTACACGTCATGATTAATAGGGGTTTGATAACATCAGTAGTTATAAAACTGACCAATCACAAGTATTTCTCTGAAGAATAGAATGACTGTAATTGGTGCCAGTTTCATAACTACGGATGTTACTAAACCCGATTAATAGTCACGTGTAAACGTAGCAAGATTGTAAGTGACATTGTTCTTTTGTGAAAAATGACAATTTTGTAAAAATCATTTTAATATTCTAAATTAATGTGTGAATGTTTTATTTAAAAATAATTTTTCTCGATAGAAAATAATTTATTTAAAAAGAAATAAATTTGCAGAGCAAAATTAAGGAGACAAATAGCATTAAGTGCGAGCAAGACAACGAAACTCTTGAAGAAAACATTTTTGCATAAAAATTCTTTTCTTGTGATTCACGATTTTTTTATTTGGCCTTTATTAAAAATTACTTATTTTCAAGTGTCTAAATAATTATATTTTTGAAGAGTTTGGAATTTCTGTATTTTTTTTAAACTTTTCTAAATTAAAAATCCTAGAGAGATATTTTTCTTTACATTACGTTTATTATAAAAAGTTACAATTTTTTACAAGTCAAATAATTCTTTTACTCAATTTGTTATGTGTGATTCAGCTTCGTTAATTAAATTATATTACATTTTATTTATTTATATTTTCAAAATAAATGTACAGATATAGTAATTTTAAAAACTTGACAATATGTTCGGGAGATCTATGATGGTACCAAGAAAGTATCTTTTTTCACATAATACTTTATGAATTAAATTAATTATGCTTTAAGAGTTTGATTAAGTTATTTATAGAGAAAAAGGGTAACTGATATTGTTAATTAGCATTCAATATCCTGTGTATATTGCTCTTTTTCATTGAATAAGAGCGATTTTAATTAAACTGTGACTAAATTAATTCAATCTTTCTCCTTATCAAGCAACAAGAAATTAATTTTATTCGCAATAAAAAAAATGACAATCACCGGTTAATTAAGTTAATAGACAGAATTATGTTTTCAACAAAATATTTAATTATAATTCGTTGTCTCTGATTTAATCTTCTCTTCTGTTAATAAATTTTTCTGTCTTTATATTTTCTAATGTAGCGCAATTACACGATAAGTTAATCAGAGTTCGTCGCCCTAACGTCCATTTCTATCAATATAAATTAACTTTAATCTCGCTTTTATCTAATTTTTTATCTTTTTCCAGTTTTAAGAATTAATTAGCGACTACTACAATCAATAATGCTCTCATTATCACAACTAAATAATATTTAATTATATAATTCATTATTTCTAATCTAGTCTTTTCCTCTATATGTTAAATAAAAAATTAATTTGTTTATCGCAAAGCATTACTCAATAAATTAAGTAATTCGTTTTTATGTCCATTTCTACCAATGTGAGTTAATTTTAATTTCGATTTAAGATAAATATTTCAATAATCGGATGTAATGTTGCAGAGCCAAAATTGCTACTTATATTTTTATAAAGATTTATAATGTAAAGCAATGTAATCAACTAAAATATAAAATATAAAACACAATTATAAACATATAAAAAATATGTCTCAAATACTTATCCAAAATAATTATCTGTAATATATTATTTATAAAATAAAAACAAAAAGTATTATTTTAATAAATACATAATGCTCCTTAAAAAATTTAAGCAAACATTATCAAAATATTTTTTTAAAAATAAATAATAAATTGATGTTTTTAACAATAATTTTTATAATATTTAAAATAATTTATCTTACAAATATCTTTAGTATTTTAAAATATTTATAAAATGCATTGTTTTTAAATATTAAAAAAATTAACGTTAAAAAGTAAATTCGTTATTTATTTTATAATTGAAAATTACTTACGACCATGAATACTGGCCTAAGATTAATAATAATAAGTTTTAGCATAAGTGTCCAGACATAAAAGATCACGTTCAATCATTTGGGACATTTATTTTATCTTTTTCTCTTTTTAATAATAGTTTAATAAAAAAAGATAAAAAAAATAAATGAAACGTATAAAAATCTCCTTCATTAAGATTTTTTAAAAGTGGAAGATTTTTTTGAAAAAGAGATTAGAAGTACCCCATTTTGGTAGAAATCAAAGTTGGGCGTTTATGCACTGAAAAAAAAAATTGCTTGAAAAACTAAAATATTTAGTCCGATACGTACAACTAAATATTGAGTTGATTTAATTAATTCTTCGTTAAAATATTGGAATGGTTAATATAAATAAACTACATCTTTTTTCGTGCAACTAAATAATTGTTAAATCAATCCAATATTTAGTTGTATGTATCGGACTAAATATTTTAGCTTTTCAACCAATTTTTTTTCTCAGTGTGCATAAAATACAAATAAATATCGTTATCATTAAATAATTATCGTACTATTTCATATATAATTATATATATTCATATAATTCATATAACTATATGTATATAATTATATATATTCATACATTTGGTATATAATTATACATAAAAAATTTTTCCCAAGGACCTCCTAGGGACGTCCATACATCTTAAGAATGTCCTTGAGATAAAGCACGTATGTCGTGTAAATCATTTCTCGCTCGCTGAATCATTTAGGAATCAGAATATTCTAGTAAAAATGTTTCTTAGAACTTTTTATATAAATTTTCCAGAATTTTTTCTGTATTATTTTATAACTTTTTCAGATTTTTTTATACGAATTAAAACACTTTTCAGAAATACTCAGAAAATCTAAATCTTGAAAAGGTTTCATGTATGTTAATTATAAAACATTCTGAAGATTTCTAAGATTTTTTATTCCATAATTTCTGACGAAATATGTTATAAAACTTGAAAAAGTAAAGTATTTTTTAGAAATTATAAATTGAGAAATCTCAGAATATTTTAGAATTTACATGTATGAAAAATTCTAAGAGATGTAGACTTTCTGCCCAGCGAGAAATGATAATCGATATCGAATCGACATCAAATCGATTCATATCGATTCTATTATCATTTCTCGCAGAGTGAATAATTCTGAAAAATATTCCAATTCGTATAAAAATTATGAGAAATTTTCAGCAAAGTAGAAAAATTATATTCCGTTTTTTTATTTTAATATTATTTGTTTTTATTTTATCAATACTTGAGTCGAAAAATATACTGGGCAATCTTAGCTGGTAGAGAGATGGATGATCGTAAAAGCGTGCAATCTCCCGTTTTCGCGGAAACCGGACGGGGGATGCGCACGCACGGATCCAAAATGTGTGTGTGTGTATGGCCCCGGTTGATCTCGTCGGAGCGAATGGCCGGCTCGCGCGCGTGCAATTAGCGGGATCGGCGGGTGTAACAGGCCGTGCCAACGGCGCCGCGCGTCCTTCAAACGTTCCCTATCGATTCTCGCGGGCCGTATATTACATCGTGGCTCGCGCCGAGGCATGCTAGTCGACGTTATCACGTCGGCATTGTCATCAGCGATGATGCGGTCGTCGTCGGATCGGATAGCGAGAATCCCGTGCAAAGTAAGACTCGTCGCGTGCAAACTGCTCGCGCGCGCGTTCGCCGTTTTCCTTTTTCCCCTTCATTTCTTCCTCTCCCTCCCCTTACCGAATACCTAACCCGCGCGACACAGGTATTTTTTTCTAATCTAGCCATCTAGCGTCGCACATAGCGCATAATGCATATATGTATATAAGCGCGCGTACGTGTGTGTATTGTATATATGTACGCGTGCGTGTAAGATACCCGGTTTGTTTCCGAGATGCAGAAAGTGCAGAAGGTGAGTGCAACTGGAAGCGTGAGCGGAGCTGGGGTGACAGGGAGCGATCGAGAGAGCAGCGGCGAGCAGTACCTCCCGGAGCGAGCGCACGCGAGCGGTCCTCACTTCGAGATGTCAATGGACGACGACGGCGGGACGTGCTGTAACTCGTGGCAGAACGGCATCGTTCAGCCGCTGCTCACAGGTACGCCGAACGAGGAAATGCGGTCGAACTAACCTCAACCCCTGTCCGCGCTTTCACGTCCTCCGCGAGAACGTCCCCTCGCGAGTGAGGTAGTCTTGAGAGATCTGACTCGCCTCACCTTGTCTCGCGCCAGGAGAACGCTCGTCTTTCGAAAGAGACGTACGGAGACGTTCGCCCACGCAAGAAAACGAAAACGCGTTTTCTCCAACGAGCCGAAGGATATCTGTCTTTTCTCTTTCACATCCGAAGAATCGGATCGATTTTTTTTTTCACGTTGTGTTTTCGGCCCTCGCGACGTTCGACGTAGTCACGCGAGGTCGTGAGGGGCGAGAACGCTGACCCGGCTGACCGTGAAATAAATACATACGGAATATCATTGTCGCTCCGGATCGAGCGCGACTGCGTTTCTGCCGCTCGCGAAGGGTCACTCGTACATGAATGATTTGTACAATAGCAGAGCGTGATTATGTTTGTAAATATTTCGACGATGACGTAAGCCGTGCGTAAACATCTCTCGGCCGGTGGTATCTCGCGGCGAGATACGTTTGTCCGCGCGAATCTTGTCTAGAATGTGGCACAGAGTTGCTTTCACATGTAAAGAGACACTCGCGGCGAATCTCTTGTGGTATGCATACTGCAAAACGCAGCCTTGGAGATAAAACATGACATGCAATTTTCTCGCCGGCAAAAAACGCGGTATTACATAGCTGATACCGACTTGATCGCGATTGAATATGAAATGTACAACTTTGTCCTGTAAACAGCATGATTTGCCTCTTATACGACACTTTCCCTTTTATTGACCATGTACTGACCGTGATCTGCACTCTGTAAGATCCTTTTTTAGATAGTGCTGAATTGTTGAAGGTTTTTCATACTCCCAATTTTAGGGCCTAAGCAAAATGGTTGACTTGTAATCTTAAGACAAGTTTTATGATTTCAATCTTTGTACATAAGATAAGCAAGCTTATCTCAGTTACAGTGGTTCTTAGTGCCAAATAATAATTTTTAATTTTTATAATTTCCAACTTATTCCAACTGCGACATATTAAGTCTTTGTCTTTAGTAACACAATAACTATTTTATGACTATGTCTTAAGTATTAAACTAAACAAAAGATTCTATTTGTAAATTAAGATTCGAGATACAAGACAGTTACTGTGCGTTACTAAAGACAAAAACTTAGTCATATAATATTTTCTTAAGATAATGAGTTAACCATTCTGCTTAGGCCCTTGCTTTGTTACTAAAGAATTGTGCTTGTTTTTTTTTTCAGACTTGTATCAAATTACTATGGCTTATGCCTACTGGAAGAGTGGCAAAATGAACGATCATGCTGTGTTCGATTTGTTCTTCCGCAAGAATCCCTTTCAGGGAGAATTCACGATCTTCGCTGGTCTTGAGGAATGCATAAAGTTTTTAAATAAATTTCATTATTCCTCTAGTGGTATGTATTCACTATAGCCTACTCCATACATATATATTTTACTTTTTTGTGAATTATATTATATATCTTTTTTTGATACTGCAGATATCAAGTACCTGAAGTCGACTATGCCTGCTACAGTAGACCAAAGATTCTTTGATTATCTGCAAAGTCTTACTGCAAATAATGTCACGATATATGCTATTGATGAAGGATCTGTTGTTTTTCCAAGGTACGTTCATAAAAAGTCATTCTTAAAAAAAAGAAAAACGTTTATGTATGTTTATATATATAGTACACTCAAAAAATGTGCTGACGTAGATTCCTAGGTGTTACAATAAAAATTTATCACTATTTTTTTTGTATCTACTAAAATATTGGTTGTCATGTATAGAATTTATAGCAGCAACATTTCAGCAATCTTAGAAAATTTTGGCCTCATTGCCAATTACAGTCCAATTTTATAACAAGTATGATTAACCTTGATATGAACAGATGCAACAAAAAAATTTTCTTTCTAAATTTCACAAACAAGATATAGATTTTGTCTGTTATTTAGATTGATTAAATATCAGATATGTGATATTACAATATTTACTAATCATTTATCTACCTCAGTTAATTTTTTGCAGCCAAAAAATTGTGGCTGTACTTGCAAGATCATTTATAAGATATTTAGTAATTTAAAAAGTATTTACTCTAATTTAAATTACTATATCAATGTAATTTTAATTTTCTGTTCACTTGATTGAATAAATTTAAATTATTTAGGTTTAATTGTTGATCTTAATATGTTGTAGAGTTCCTTTGGTAAGAGTAGAAGGGCCATTGATAATAGTGCAGCTGTTAGAAACAACCCTGTTAACGTTAGTCAACTACGCGAGTCTAATGGCGACTAACGCGGCGAGATATCGTATGGTCGCCGGGAAAAATATAACATTACTTGAATTTGGTCTTCGCAGAGCGCAAGGACCTGATGGAGGATTGAGCGCGTCTAAGTACAGCTATGTTGGTAAATACTTTATATATACTTACTCTAGCTATATCGATTTAACTTGACAAAATCTACGAATTATAATCAACTTATCATGTTTAAAATGAAATGATTAATTATTATAAATTTGTTAAATAGAACGATCTAGCATTGGAAAAAAATTTATTGCATAAGAAATTTATGTCAATTGCCACTGATATCCATTTTTATTGCCATTTTTATTGCCATTTTTATTCGCGTTCCACGCGTCAATTATACTAATTGCTGTGCACAGCAATTGTCTAATGTTGCAATGGCTTACATTGTGACATAAAAATATATAATGCAGAAATTTTTGTTGCATATGCATTACATATATTTGATTGCTGATGAAATATATTATTTTTTTATACATGTACTAGTAATTATTTTGTACACATAATATATCTGGAACATTCATTGTCTTTATCTATTAGTGATATATAAAATTTGAAATATTAAAAGTCTTAATAAATATATATTTATACCAATCTGCAAGGTAATATATAAAGAAAATGGAGGTGTCTGGTACCACTCGAGCACCCTTACACTATACTTAACAATTTCACGAAAAGTAAAATCAATACATTGTTCCACTTGGTGTCAGTTGGTACTGCCTAGGTGATGAGTAACAATTTAGGAGGTCAGATTGAAAGGATATAGTTCCGATCTAATATATATGTATATACATATACATACATACAAATATACATATACATATATATATATATATATATATGTATATGTTGTATGTATGTATATATGTAGGATAAAACATAGATCGAATTGCAGTTTAGTTTTCACATATTTTAATACATATAAAAACACGAGTGGATTTAAATTATAAATAATTTAAATAAAATTTAAATTAATTAACTATGTTACAGGCGGGTTTGATGGAACTAGTAATGTCTTGGCTGGAAAGTTGTTCAATATACCTGTATGTGGTACACATGCACATTCATACATTACATCTTTCACCAGCATCAGCGATCTGCACGAGAAAGTAAGTGCATTTAACAAGAACTTTCTCCAGATGTGGGAAGAACAAATTACAACTAATGCCGTTATCATTACTTTTTTATAATTAATAATGATTTGGTAATAATGTTACAATTTTCCATAATAGTAATAATAAATCCTAGGTTGAAATAACTTTTAACAACTCTTTTATGTAACATATAAAAAATAGTTACTTATAATTTTACTCGTTATATAATGCGTTACTTTTGTTTGTTATGTAACGAGTCAACTAATTGTAACGAGTTACTTTTTTCAATGAGTAACGTATAGTGGTAACGAGTTACTTGTCAAAATATATTATTCCAACTTTGGTGTTACCATTACCATTATGAAAAATTGTAATGTTTTTACCAAATTATTATAAACAAATAAAAGTAATGGTGATTTGTTACTTAAGCGTTCCTATCTCTGACTTTCTGTCATTAATAAATAAATAAATAAATGTTGAATTAAATGCAATTCTGTGGGAAATATAATCGAAAAGAGGAAAAAAAAATTAATTCATTTTTATTGCAGACACTGGAGCATAAGCAAACGGGCGACATTTTAGATGTATTGGAACTTGCTTGTAAGCACCGCGAGGCTATTGCTAACGATTTGGAAGCTATAGCTTCGCAGGCGTCTGATGGAGAATTGGCGGCTTTGATCAGTTATGCCGTCGCTTATCCAGAACGATTCACTGCTCTTATAGACACATATGATGTTAAGAGGTACGATGTTAAGGATCGCATGTTTATTTAATGCTTCTTAATTTAAGTAGATAGAGCTCGATATTGGTTTCTAAAGTTTGCAACTTGTGAGCTTTACTTTCCTTTCGTAGTCGTATCAATTTTATATCAGTCTTTTGCATGCAGCTTGCATAAATTTTATTTTCGTTTATTTTTTTATACATTAGTTATCAGTATACTATATGTCTCGTATATGTTTCGCTAATTAGTTTATTATACTTTTATTGATTATTTTACATTTATTTGAGTTATTTTGATAATTATATATAAATTAAAAGTGCAGTATTTTGAAACTAAAAATTTAAAGATTCGAATTTAAAAATGATTCTTTAAAGTAAAAAAAAAATTATTTCAAATGTGTAAGTATGTATTTTGAGACATTATGTATACTATGCACGTTAATTGTCAATGTGTTAGCTTCTTCTATTTTATGTAGAACGATTGTGACGCGTACATCATTAGAACAGTTTTTTTTACATGCATAAATTTATATCTATATAGGTGTGTAATTTATAGTATCGTAATTATGGCTTCAGAAATCAAATATTGTACATTATGACTGTACAAGGTTTCATTTTTTATCTCGTTACATATTCATCTACTTACACAAATAAAAAGTAAATCCATATTTCAATGAAACAAAAGTGTACTCTTAATTCGATCTCACTAGCAATTATATATTATTTAGTTTTATCAGCGCGTCGCGCGAACAGGCATGACGACATGCGTATACACACTTGTAGCCTAACAAAAGTGTGTTTGTAGCATTGAGACGTCGGCCAAGGGGCAGGCACAAGTGGCCAGCCTAAACGTAAAGAATAAACTTCTAAATAAGGGGTCCAATACACACGCCCAAAACCGTGTGAGAAACAACCCATTTATATCAGAATCGACTTCGCAACTTCGCAAGAATGGCTTTTTAAGACGAGGCGAATTGGGTGAGCTCTATGTGAGGTACGATATCGCTCTGTTTGCCTGTTTTGCGGAATGCAATCCCCCTTCTCCTTCTCGTCAGATCTACGCTTTGCAAACTATATTTTAATTTTTTGCCACACTAAAGCCTATCAATATCCTTTCATAAGTAATATTGTAATGATTGAAATTGCATTTAATGGAATATATAAAAAGTTTATTTTTTGGGGGTGTATTTCTATAATTCTACAATTTAAAGTTTCTTTAAATTATTTAATAGTTGATATGATTAATTTAATTTCTTCCCGTATTCCTCGCTCAGAAAATGTTAGGCGAAGAAATATTCTGTAAAATGGGCAAATTGCAAATTATGTTATCTTATCATGTTATAATGTGCCAATTAGGGATAAAACAACCAGAATCTTATTTTTTTATTAGAACTTAGTTGTTAGTTGTAATGTACCTGTGATCTTATATAGTGCCCCTCCCAATTCTGCCCCTTAATTCTTTCGATAATTGATATGGCACGTTCTACATATAACGCAAATATCTTACGTGAATCTTGCCTCTTATTCAAACATATGCAATTTTGTCGCGAACTTTCTTGCAAGAGTTTATACACAAAACCAAAACACTATTAAGTCATCAAAATTACAAAACAGTATACTGTAAAAAAAATATTTGTAAATAAAAGTATAATAAAACGCTAAATTTACTTTAATACTCTCAATACATTGATATAGCACCGATTGATTATTTTTGTATGTTTGCCAGAATATTATAAAATTCTCTTTACTGAATGTAATTGGTTAAAATAGCTATTGCTCTATTCATATTAACAGTGAATGCACAAGTTGAGATAGCTTTAGTTGTTTTATTGTGTGCTTTATCTTTTGTGTGCAATGTTTCTTATCTTAGATCTTAGATTAAACTTGGCAAATTTAAAAAGTAGATTTGATGTTGTAAAAAATATAAAAGTGATAAAAATTCTAAAAAATTATTTTTTAATTTAAATTGAATGAGAATATATTTTTGATAAAATTAATAATTTAAAAATACATTTTTTTTTTAATTTTTTCATATATTAATTAAACATAAGAAATTATTAACAAAAAAACAAGGACGTATTCTCACAGAATACATTGCCAAGTTTAGATTTGATTTTATGTAATGTTACAGAATTACAGCATAAAAAGTGTGTGACTGAATTGCTTTTTATTATTTAACATTTAGTTGTAGTTAATAGAAATGTAAAGTAGTAATGGTTATCCCAGATCTCTTATAGATAAATATTTTACTAATAGGAGCGGTCTGCTAAACTTCTGTGCGGTAGCATTAGCTTTGAACGACTTAGGATACAGAGCCATTGGTATCAGGATCGATAGTGGCGATTTAGCGTATCTCAGTAACGTGGCAAGGGAGATTTTTGAGAAAATTGCTATCAAGTACGACATACCGTGGTTTGCAAAATTGATGATTTGCGCATCCAACGACATCAACGAGGAGACAATAATAAGCTTGAACGAGCAGGTAAAGATTTACGAATAGTGGCTATAGTATGTAGTAGTTATGATGTAAAGGATATGGATGTAAAGGATATTTTTCAGAGTCACAAAATTGATTGCTTCGGAATCGGAACGCATCTCGTGACGTGTCAAAGGCAACCAGCACTGGGCTGCGTTTACAAAATGGTGGAAATCAATAACGAGCCAAGGATCAAACTCAGTCAAGAGGTTGGAAAAGTCACAATACCAGGCAAGAAGGATGCCTATAGACTATACGGATCTGATGGTTACGCATTGATAGATCTCTTGCTGAAAACAACAGAGGAACCACCCCAAGAGATGCAGAAAGTTCTTTGTAGGCATCCGTTTCAACAAACGAAAAGGGCTAATGTTACACCATCCCGAGTAGAGTCTCTACACAAGGTGTGATTAAAACAATAAATTTTCAGTATATAAATCTGGTCTTTTCAGCTAAATTTCTTGCTTTGTTCATCTTTTTTTCTTTTTTTCTATGTTAGAGAGGAAAAACAAAATTGTGCAAAAAGTTCAGCTGAAAACAAACTATATATTATGTATAATAATATGTGAATGTGTAAAAGATATTGTTTTGTAACACAGTTCGAATTCCTTGATCAATTTAAAATTTACTTTTTTCTTCGCAAAAATTTAATTATTCTGTTGTACTTTTTAATATTGAACATTTTCTATATTTTTCTATTAGTTTTTTTATTTTAGTGGTAGTGACACATTGCATATAAGCAGAAATATATATTTCTTTAATTCTTTGTAAAGTATTTTATATGTATCATTATTATAGTTATGTTAATAATATTTATAATTAGACTATAAATAAAACATAAAATACATCTTACAGATATATTGGAAAGATGGCAAACTGTGTCAGCCATTACCTACATTGCAAGAAATTCGCAACAGAGTACAAGAATCCCTCAATACATTGCGTAACGATCATAAAAGGAATTTAAATCCAACACCATATAAGGTAACAATTAATGTTTAGTACTTCGAGAATTGCTAAGGCCATATATATTAAATATAGATTTCTCAAATAGACCTAGAATTGTTTGAAACAAAGAATCGAATAGTCTTTTTAAGATGTCTAATATTTTTTATTTGTGTATCAATAAAATAGATATTTGCATTGTTCATAAAAATCTCGAAAGCATACAAAACGTTATTTAAATGTTATTTTTTTCTGTTTATTACAGGTAGCTGTTAGTGATACTTTATATAGATTTATTGACGAATTGTGGTCTCAAAATGCACCGATTGGAGAATTACGGTGAAGCATACTACTCTTATACAAGAGTATTGTTAAACTAGTCTCTAGCAGTTATAAATGCAGAGTAATAACAGAATTAGGATTCACAGATACTTATACAAACAGAATGCATAATAAATATTTTCTCTAAGAGCAATGACAACGTACTGTCGTCGTGTGTGCACTGTAAACACGATTGCGCCGTAGAACATACTACGAGAGAGAAAGAGGAGAGCGAAGATTCTAAGAGATATTTTTTACATTTTCATTGTTAAAAATATCGAATTATATTATCGTGGCAACAGTATATTTTGGTAAATTTTGCGCAAATTGTATTATAACATATTTATGTATAGTTTTACACGATTAATATAGGCGAGATATTCCGTTACAGAAGTCTATTTACGAACTGTAGCTTTGTCGCGTGCACACATATACATATTCTTATTCCTACTAAAAAAAAGTACAAAATAGTGTACAAAAAAAGTATATGTGTGTGTGTGCGATTTTAGGCGTGCACAACTCAAATTTCCGAATAATAATTAATTTTCTAGAACTAGTCTAGGTTATATATATATATATGTATACATGGTTGAAAAGTACTTCGAAAAATGGCAATATACGGTAGCGTAATTGTTTCACATTTCTTTATCTCGATCACATTATTGTTGCATTACTGGTCTTTCTCTTCTTTTTCTTCTTTTATTTTTTGAATTTTCTTTCCATCTCTTTAAAGATTTGTTCCATTCTATATACATATATATATTTGTAAATTCCAATTGTATTATTATTATTATTTTTATTATTAATTGCTGAAGACTGCTTTAATAATAGTCTTGCATAAGAGTGATACATTCAATATATTTACCGTTGTTATTTACACAAATGTACAAAGAGCGCATGATAATTATACATATTTATAATTTTACATGCACATGTACAATATGTATAAAAGTCTGTATTGATGTATACATATATATTAAGAGAAAAAGAGAGAAAGAAAGGAGGATGTATCATATCTAAAATTAATATTTGATTAATATTTGACAATTAGTGAGCAAAAGATAAAATCGTTTATTTATAGCTGTTTTCATTTCATTTACGGTATGTGTAGACTGATAATATTAGGTTGAGGAAAAAAAATCCATTATTTATGTATATACATATATACATAAATAATGGATTTCTTTTTCCTCAACCTAATATATGTAAATTATATGTCTCGACCGACTTTGTCCGAATATTTTCAGAAAAAAGTGTATTTTACATCGCTCTTCGAGTAATTTTAGAATATTGTGCTACACTTAAGATATTACACAATTAAGCTTTAGTTCTACACCTTGTTTTTAATCGTGGTTTACCATATATCTTCAACGTAAGATCTGTTATTCTTTTGTAATGTTCGTTTACGGTACGTAAGCATAATTGTAAAATATACTCGTGTTTTTTATAGTGAGAATAAATAGCATATAGCTGTTATATATTTGCTTGAATGTCAGTAATTAAATCCTCATCAATCAATCCTTATAAATCCTTACCAATCTATTCTGCTCTCTGCAAAATGTTTCTTGAAGAATCTAATTTTTTTTCCAATTTGAATATAATCTCTCAATCACTGAACAAATAAAAGATTGAACCAGTACATGAACACATTGAAATAATATAATTACATTTTTAAGTAAAAAAAAAAGTGAATTTTATTGAATGATATTATATAAAATACCATTTATATTTTAATCAAATGTATAAAGATTAGAACTAAAAAATATCAATTTGCAATTTGTAGTTACAAGTAATAATTTACCAAATTGTTTACTGATTGTTCAGTGATGTAATAACTCTACACACAAGTGGAGATGTTCTTATTATTCAAACATAAGAGATTTTTCTGATATAATTATCTTTTACATGAATGCGTATGCTCATATTTTATTACCCTGTATAAATACCGATCGTATTACACAATAAATTAATTTTCGATTCGGTTTGACAGATCACAAAACCCTATTGTAGAATAAACATATGCACCAAAAAAAAAAACTTGGATAAGATAGGTTTTATGAAAAAATCGAAAGAAAGACGAAGCCTGAGAGTGTCTATGTCCACGATTTAGATTTTAGCCGATATGATTTTTCGAGACACCATCTCTTAAACGTGGACATACACTACGATACCTGTATGTGCAGTTTAAATCATGGAAAGCACGTCACCCGCGACTGTTGACACACCTGGCGAAGAAAACCTTAGAACGGACTTCAAATTTTTTCTATCCCAACAGCTTTCGCGCGATTCAAAAGATTCGTCTTGTCGCGATTTACGAGAATGCAATACTGAAACGTGGGGGGCGAATAAACAGTAGATACAAATAAATTGACTCACCGTTCGCTGATCGCTCCATCCAGCTCCGTCTCGGGCGCAGCTCTCGAACATTCGAGATCCAAGATCCTTCTTACGACGATTCGTTTTGATTCACACTTGGCGCGAATGCTCGACACGTCGCTTTCGGCACTCCAAGTACTCACGCGCATCGAAAATTCGAGATACGGAGCAACGAAGAAGATATATGCGATTGAACGCGCGACGCGACGTCCCAATCAACCGACCGTTAATCTGAGGGTCACGGAGGATCATCCTCCTCACGACGATTCGTTTCGATCGATTCACATTTGGCACGAACGCGCGATCCTTCGTTATTGGCACTCTCGAAACACTTTCCCGGCACTCATCACGCGCGTCGGAAACTCGAATCGGGATAATACGAGGCAACGGAGAAGATGCGAAACACGTTTGAACGCGACACGACTTTGCACCGTGCATCGTATCCGACGCGAGGGATGTTGGTACGAACGCCCGACATTTCACTTCACTTTCGACACTCCACGGCACTCTCGAAACGCTCGCTCGCGTCAAAAACTCGTACGGGACGACGAGGATGCGAGTTGAAATGCGCCATGACACGTCGCGACTACGCGCCATCCCGCCTGACCGACCGACTGAGCGACCATTGCTGTACTGGCGTACTGCGTAGCGGCGAGAGGCCGCGCGTGCGCGCCGCTGCGCAGTCTCGCTCAGCCGGCAACGGTCGCTCGATCGGAAGGTCAAGCAGGATGGCGCGTAATCGCGACGTGTCGTGGCGCGTTTCAACTCGCATCCTCGTTGTCCCGTACGAGTCTTTGAACGCAGCGAGTGCTTCGAGAGTGCCGTGGAGTGTCGAAAGTGAAGTGAAATGTCGGGCGTTCGTACCAACATCCCTCGCGTCGGATACGATGCACGGTGCAAAGTCGTGTCGCGTTCAATCGTGTTTCGCATCTTCTCCGTTGCCTCGTATCCCAAGTTTTCGACAGGCGTGGAGTACCGAGAGTGTTTCGAGAGTGCCAAAAACGAAGGGTTGTGCGTTTGTGCCAAGACGAATCGTCATGAGAAGGATCTTGGGTCTCGAACGTATGTTCGTTCGACAGCTACGGTCGAGATGGAGTTCGACGGAACGATCAGTGGCGAACGGTGAGTGAATTTGTACTTGTATTCGCTCCTACAATTCGGTATTCACGCCTCATTACGTCCTCATTACGTTTGCGTAAATTAGTGTCGGTACTTACATTGCGACAAGACGAATGAATCGATCGCATGAAAGCGGTTAGGAACAATTGAAGTTGACATATTTATGTACGCGCGCGCTTGGCGTTCTCTTCGCCAGATATGCCAACAATCGCGGGAGACGTGTTTTCCGACGTTATCCTCCTCATTGGCATCGTAGTATATATCCACGTTGTAGAGATGGCGTCTAATACGCAAAATAAGTTTATTGAAAAGGAAAGTAATTAGAAAATATTTTTAAGGTGATGCTAAAGTCGTCCTTTTTTATCGACCGAACGTTAATTTTCGGGCATGCCGTTCTTCTAATTGCATTTACAGATTTAAATAAAGTATAGACAGTAATGTATAATGGACGCTGTATAAGGATAAGGAAAACAAAAAAAATTGAGAATAATAAAGTTGAAGAACTTTTAAATTTGTACGTAATTTATCATTGCAAATTGTTATTATTAATTATTTTTATAATAAGATGTAAACATTAAGCAATATTTTCTTTACAGAGATGAAGTAAAAGTTCCCTGCGTTTTTTTATATTTTCTTAACGATGCCCCAAGACCAGCAGCACTAACAATAAGATATAGTAAAGATTCTCTGGATTATTATTACATTATTACACAGAAAAATGGTCGTTTTCCAGCGATTGAAGAACCTTGCCCTTTTGCACAGGTTATCTATTTTAAAATCAACAAAATGATAAGAAAAATGTAAAGAAAACATAATTATACAATGTGTGCATAGCGACTATCTTGTTTAATCGCATAATATGTTAAAGTGGCGAACCGGTTTTAATTGAATAAATTGAGATTAATCAGCGTTTGGCTGCCAAGTTCGGCCTTAGTCTTGTGTTTTTTTTATGTACTTTTATTCTATAAAAGGATTTTGTAATTTATCAAACAATTCGAAAATTATTTTATAATACGACCGGTATTTAGGATCCTCTTAATGCCTATAGGATGATTCTTAGTTACACGTATATGGCACACACATTAGAATGTGCTAGTGAAAACACGCGTCATTACGGCGAGAAATAAGAACATTTTCAAAGAAATTATGCCGTGACAACCGTCTATCGGTAGTTACAGACGATCGTATTTATTTTGAAAATATAAAACTTTGACCTGTTGAAATAAACTCGACAAACTCGAGAGTTTGAGGTTATAATCAAGGTCGGTGAACGAACTCCATATGCTAAAAATTGATAACCCAATATTTATCGATTATTTCTGATGATGTTAAATTATGTATCTTTAAATATTAAAAAATATTAGATATTTCCTTTGTATTTCTATATATTTCCTTTTAGAATAAAATCGGAATAAGGATTATAATATTGTCAAGAATATTCTCTGATGAACTTATGTTAATATTGTCAAGAATATTTCTCTGATGAACTTATCATCTTTCAGGAAACATATAAATAGAAGAAATTCTGTAAAATCAAAGAAACTCGTACTGAATATAGATGTCTGAAAATTACATGGATTTTTTTACACGTCGCACGCCTGCGAAAATTGTTTCATACTTGTAAATTTTAAATGTAGAGACCGTTTATTGTGAGGTATGCCTCAGTCTCAGCACATAAGAACTTGCGTGAAGACCGTTAAACAGCTATGTCCGTTGGTGACATTGATGAGCACCATATTCGTCATTGTGATTACGATTTATATCAGCGAGAAGGTCTCGCCGGTCTTCGTTTTCCTTTGCATGCAGGTGTATCTGAACTGGTACTCGGTGTACAGCATCAGCTGCAAGTCGAATCCTATGAAGATGAGGGAGGTGCAGAGTAGCCTGTGCAGTGTGGTCACCCAACAGCGCAAGTACGAGCAGCCCAACAACGTGCAGCCCCCGGCCCACAACACAGCCTACAAGTTCTGGCATTGCGAGCGGTGTCAGAGCTACATGTGCAAGCCAACGCAACACTGCGTCTTCTGCCGGAAATGCTTCCACTTCAGGGACCATCACTGCTTCTTCCTGGGTGCCTGCGTGCTTCGCCAGAACATGGGCAACTTTATACTGTTCTGCTTCTACACGTCTCTGACGTGCCTGTATTCCTTATGCGTGCTAGGCCCGTACATGTACGAGAACATCAATCACATAGTGAAGAACGACGCGGATTATCTCAATATATTTCTGAACTTTTGCTTTCCCATCGCCCTAGCGAAATTGCTGCATTCTCGAGATAGCTCGAGTATACTTCTAGTCACAACGTTCGACACGTTGATGTCGATTCTGTGTATCTGTCTGGTGCTTGGTATATGGAAGCTGCACAGTTGTTTGAGCGGTAAACAACGTTACGTCAACGTGACGGGGAAACAAAGTTTAAAGGAGATCTTTGGCAGCTATGGTCTATCAAACATTATCTTTCCATATAACGGTCTCATAGGCACGCGAGATATTAATGGCAAATATGAACTAAAGGAAGTGTGAGAATAGCCGACTAAACGATGGACGCAGATTAAATCTTTAATACACATTTTTTTATTATGTACTTACGTAGCAATAAATACAGTCATATGTACAACATATTTACGCATTCATACATGATAGAGAAGACAGGGAAACGAGCGCATATTACAATTACCAAATATTCTAGGATATTTATAAAAATTTGACAGATAAATATTCTTGAATATTTTTTCCCAAACTTGCAACTTTTGCAATTATAATGGCCCTAGTATTTTTTGTGAATTTCATGATCATAGAAAGTATTATACTATTGATTCACAGAAGTCTAATTGAGCACAGATTATTTGTCAGACTGTGTAATAAATAACGATTAATTCTTGTATTTCTTAATATAATTCTTAATATAAAATTAAAAAACTAATACTTATTGAGCTTAAGCCAACATGTGTATAGACAGATATTTCATATAAAGTATGTTATGTATTTATTTTGTTCCTATTGATAATTGTCGAATTTATAGTCTATTTCATTTAGGTTTATCTGTTTACATTTATGCCCGACAGAAGGATAGATATATTTTCCTAAATGGTAAACTGATTTTAATTTATTAATTTTTAATTTATTAATTAATAACATAATAATCACAAAATTTTAAATATAATACAAAATGTGATAGCAGAACTGAAAATATTGTTAAATTTAAATCCAATGTAATGTTTTATTTACAAATTTTAAGCAACTTGATTCTGTAAATTTTTTCTCAAATAAACTACGACATTAATATTATTAATTGTTAAGGTGCAGCTTCACGATAGATAAATTGCGCTCGAGAAAGGAACATCATTCAATGATATTTGAATCTTTTTGGCAATATAATGATTTACTTTCGCCTAGAATTTGCATTCTCTTCAATGCATACGTACATGCCTTGTAGACTAAAGTTACCATTTATAAAAATTGTCTATAATTCCGTGTGCTGAGAATGTTGTGCTTTGAAGTCACTGGGATGAATAAACAATCCTTCCATCACTGACCATTGTGTGTGAGGGCTGTTTGGAGAATATTCACCTACTACTTCAGTCTGTCCACTGATTGGAGTACCATAAGTTCTGCCAGTGACAGCTAGATACCTGATGTAATGCACAATATAATTTATATATTGTTACTCTAAATGACACTATCTTTTATCTACACAAATCCATAAAGAATATATTTACTTTTCAGTATCTATATGCTTCAGCATGATCGTATCGTCTCTCTCCCAAAAATCATTCTGACATAGCAACATCCAATTATCACCAGAATCACCTTCTCCCTTAGCATCTCCATAGGCGGAGACCTCCTGTTTTCCAGTCAGAGGTGAGCTGACAAGATGTGAATGAAGATTCTTTTTCGTCGCAATATGTTCTAATCTGATAGTATCTCCACATCTAATAGGTTTTCTATTAAAAAGATTAAAAAGAAATTAGCTTGTGTACAAACATTGTGCTAATATATAAGCTTAGACTCACCCTCGCATACACTGCTTCCCTGATTCGTCTTTAACGAGCCAGTAGGAATTACCATCTTCTTTGGCATTGGTACCTGTCACCGATTGCTGTCCACTACCACTGCCATACTTTACTTCGTGGGAGTGTAGCCTCACATTGTAATCTACATTCATTAACTTCAGTACAGAGCCGCAAGTTACATGCTGGGTTCCCCTAGCTGCAAAATGTATCGATAAAATTGAGACATTTAATCAAGATTGCACACACAGTGCTTCTTGCAATAAGATATCGAGATACACTGACTAATTTTCTGACAAAGCACTTGTACGCGATTAAAAATACACGTGGCGTTAATTATAATGCGAATAAAAGTAACAAAAAAAATTAATTGATGACAAGACAGTGGAACGAAAAGCATATGACACGTACGATGATAGAAATAACATAACCCATTAACTTTGCATTTATGGGCAGACGTATTTCTATGAGATAAATGCGAGGAGTACCTTGAATACAGTTTATGTGAAGCAAGAGTATCGCAAGACTTGTAAAAAACACCGTGTAATCCATCACGATCGGTGCTCCCGGCGTCAATTGACAGGAGAATCGAGCGAAAAACCGTCACCGGTGATACATAGGGGCGTAAGTACGTGTTAGCTTTCTATTGGCTACCGTCCACGTGTCCGCGTCCCGATCCGATACGAGCGCGATGCTCCGACTGCTCCAAGTATCGATGCTCGTCCTGCCTTATTAAATTAACAATAAGGTGACGTAATTTAATAAAATATAATATTTGATAAAAGACACAGGAAAAGGCGAAAAATATATAGAAAGAACCTTTTGACATCTTTTTCTCGATAAAAAATTTTTTGTATATCATAATTATCAAATATATGTCCATACATTAAATGTGGTTGTATAAAATTTATATATAATTATAAATGGACACATTTGATATGTCATATATAATGTTATGTATAATTATATACAAAAAATTTTTACCAGGCTAAATTTCTCTTTCATATATAAATTCTTTTTTCAATATCAATGTTTGCTGTATATAGTTTCGGATAGCAATATTTATGTTAAATATTTATAAATACTTATTACTATTTACTTTTTCATATATTATATAAATACAATACATATTTATATATTTTACAAATTTTATATACACGAAGGAAAGAAATCATAAAATCCAAAAAACAGACTACATATTTTATATTTTACAAATAATTTTATGTGATATAAATATTTTAATCATATTTATGATAAACATGATGTGTTCATTATAAGATCACAAACATGTTTATGAAATATTTTTGTAAATATATATTTACTTAAACGCAACTAAACAATCATACTGAAGAAAATCTGTGGATAGTACAATTCTAAGGCGACAGAAAAGGAAGATATAATACACAATACATATTTGTTATATATAACAAATATATTTTCATTGGACCCATATTCATTATTCAAATGCTTTACATGCTAACACTCTCAATTCAATTTATAATTATTAAAACTTATATATAATTATTAAAACGTGTATCTTACAGATATGAACTCTCCTTATGTGTGATGTTTACAGAAGTATTAAAAAAAATAATCAGACAGAACATTTTTTTTGTAGAACCCAAAATTCTGTATATATGTGTACAACTATGAAATTTCAATGACGAAACGAAGCACATGCACGAAAGAAAAAAATCAAGGAAGACGTAAATTAAGGTAAACTCGATACATTACTCAATGTGAATAAATTTTACCGTTTATTAGAAATGCAATATAAATAAACTTTTTTCATGTTTGTAATGTTTTCGTAAAAAACATTGCACCCCCCCCCCTTCTCCACATCTCTTAATGTCGTCTGATAATTATAAATCTGAATATATTACATAAATCCTGGCTTGAAAAATATCCTCTAATCAAATTAAACAATACAGACATTTGCAAAAACGGCATCTTGTTTCCAATATGATTTAGATGTGGTGTCCTCAAAAAAAAAAAAAAAAAAAAAACAACAACAATGGAATGTGCTCCTTTTTAGAAAATATGAAAGAATGTACAAGCGAGGACATTTTCGACGCACATTGTTAAGGTGTCATTCAGATGTGACTCACATCTGAACGAATGGACGACGAGAGAAGTGGCGTATGATCGTTAGTACTCGAGCAGTTTTGGACGGGTTTTAACATAAACATACGCCGCTATTATCACAAACATCGCAGCTACGGTGGGCAACACGACCGTAAACACTCGTTGTTTGTTCTCGAGAAACTCCTTTTTCCGCTCCTTCTTCTGTTTGTTCGTCTCTTTCGTTTTCCCTTTTAACTGCCGCATGTTTCAACAGCTGCAAATCAGCACAATCGCATTAAGACAAGTGTACATTTGTTTTCTCGATTGCATCAACACTCTGTACACATTTTAAGACATTTTGTCCTATGCATTTCTTTTCTTTAAAATATCTTGTCAGCTGCAGTTAGTTAGTTATAATATTTATATAGAATTTTTTTTTTAATATACAATTGTACAGATATTCTCTAAGGATGTAAAATGTATGTAAGTCATTTAATAATTTGTTTATACTTGTAAAAGTTAAATGAAAATTATCAAACAATCCATGATATGCAGTGAGGGTTTGGAAAACAAAAGTGTGTACGGAGTGTTAAGATGAACATTCATTCGTTTTTCAAATAACATTTAATGCGCACTGTTGAAAAGGTATGTGCTAATGAATATTTTAATGAATTCGAATTAACACATCGAATTGCTGAAAAGGGTAAGAATTAAATTTGAAATGGTTTCAAATTTCAGAGCGAATTAAGGTTCGTGTATTTGAAACTTCCAGCAAAAGCATCAGCAGGCAATTGTAATTAACGCGATGACAATCATCGCACGATCGCGCTCGTCACGCATATGTTTCGAAGCACACGTCGACTCCACGAACCTTCGTTCACGCGAACTTTCCAGAATAATAGTCTCGATTCGTAAGCGTCGAGATATTACTACCTTTGAGGACGCGCGAGGCGACCAGTTGCGAGAAAGGAGTACAAAGCCACGTCCGTCAGTTTTTGGTGCAAATCAGATTTACACACATGACACGTAGCAAAATTGTAGCAAACTGTTATTGGCACCGGTTCCTGCTGTCCCCTCCGCTATGGTATGCACCAGTATGCACAGATGATTGCGCTGAATGCGTTCCGAAAACCACTGCGGCGAGGCGCGCGAGAAACTCAAGAGGACGAATTCCTCGAGGGAAGAATCGCCTTTGTTGCATCGAGATTTGCAGAATATCGTTGCGCTGCTTTCTTTACCATACATTATATCTGCGTAACGACGTTATAATAATAACGAAACTATCGTTAAGCGTTACAAGATAGTCTGCACGACAATGTTATTATACATGAGATTAATCGTTTATTCGGCCTACTTGGGAAATTTCAAACAGCATACGATAAATGTTTATATATATTTACTACTATTTATTTTTTAAATATATATAAATATTTTATACATACTTTATACACATGAAGAAAAGTTGAGGAAAAGAAAATAATGTTTCGCGCGAGGGACAGAATCGATGACCATGGGCGAAAATTGACGCTAGTGTAACGTATCACAAAAATTAATTAAAAAATGATAATAAAAGTATATCGTGATGATAACACAAATATGACGTATAATAAATAATAAGAATTGATAAATATATGTTGTTCTAAAACTGTTAAGAAAAGCGTTTGAGAGGTTAAAATTTGAAGAAGAGCATGGAGCATTGCGCTTTCTACCGCTACACCGATATTAAATAAATGATAATAAATTATAATCTGATAATTGATTTTTTTCGATGTTTCATAACATAATCGATTATTTTTTCTGTTAAAATATAATTGTGCATCAACGATTATTTATTTAATCGATTATTTAATAATCGATTATTTGAACACTCGATTATTTAACAATCGATTATTTTCGACATCGCTCATCGCTATAAAGCTGAATGCACACAGGACGCGCTACGCGTGGCGAGGTAGTCAAGCATTTCTTTGTTTTTATGGAAAATAATAAGAAAGCGAAGGAATGATTGGCTACCTCGCTACGCGTCGACGTGTGCATTCAGCCTAAGTCCCAAATTCAAAGCAGCGTTGTATGAGTGGATCCCCACTTATTCAAATACTAGCCAATCATATTCAAACGGTGAGCAGACTTTCGACGCATGATGGAAGGAATAGTAGTTATACTTCCACCATGCTTTCGACGACTTGAAAATTTCTTCATTTTGTTTAGCGCAATCACCGGTACTAGTCACCAGTTAGATGCTCGCAAAAGATTTCAAGAACTGTGTTCTCTTAGGCAGTGTTCTTTTAGTTCAGTGCATGCTTTTATGTATGATCATTTAATCTAATTTATTTTTCGCCTTTTCGCCTTGTGGCCTTGTTGCTTTGCCGCTTTTTTGCCTCTTCATCTTTGTTATCAGGTAAGATAGAATATATATAATATTTTTAATTTTAAAAAATGTTGCGCATATAACAAAAGCAGAATTGGATAATCCAGATAACAAGTTTCCAACATATTAATTACTATCAATTTGATAAATGTGCATTGCCTGAGTCGCTATATTTTTTTAATTTTAAAAAATGTTGCGCATATAACAAAAGCAGAATTGGATAACCCAGATAACAAGTTTCCAGCATATTATTATCAATTATATAAATGTGCATTGCCTGAGTCGCTATATTTTTTTAGGACAATTGCTTTCAATTTATAATGATTATTTATAGCAAGTTATTGGAAATTTTATACTATATGGAATAAATTCCATACGCTATTCTTCTTCTTGGAAATTTCTCGAACAGAGACGCTGTTGTCCTTCAATTATTTGAGAAACTATAAATTCCATACGCTATTGTCCTAGCTTTCTGTTGCCTTCAGGTAGCCAAAACGAAAAATTCCCCCCACTTCATCCAAGTGCAGAGCAGCATTGAAAAGTTAGCACAATTATAAAGTGATTCATTTGAGCCTATATACACATAACGCATTAAAATCATTTATCAGTAAAATCAACTAATCAACTAATGGATTATAACATATTTATTTCGTTTAGATTTTTTGCCAAACTTGTCCTTAATTGTACTATATTTTTATTAAAACTATAATTCCTTAAGTATTACAAATTATTAGAATATTTTAATTACTTTTATCAGCATATATGTTTCTAGCGTGAACGCATACCCTATAAGCGCTACGATATTATTTAATATTAAATAATATTTTTAAAATATTATTTAATATTAATAAAAAGTGATTTATATATATCCGCTCCTAATAATATTATACGAATACTATATGAGAAGTAAAATTATTTACTTCAATATTTTCAGGAATATTATAACTTTTAAATGTAATAATTATATAAAGTTTATAAATATTTTATACATAACAATTCACATTAATAATATTAAATGCAACATTTGATCCTATAATATTAAAAAATGTATTTTTAGAATAATATTCTTGGAATATTATTTTAATATTATTTTAATTTTTAATAATATTCATACATGGTTTATCTTCAAAGTAATGAGAATGACTAGAGAAAAGACTTTTATTGAAATCAAGTTCACATACACTTATTGTTAGTAGTTTTCGAAGTAGTTTCTTTGAGAGTCTATACACTGCGTCCAATGTTGCTACCACTCTTCATAACAGCGCTGGAATTCTTCAACGAAGACACTGTTCAAGGTCCCCGTCACAGTCGGTGACAATTTTCCATTGTCCCAAAATGGTTTCTCTTCAGGTCAGATTTGATGCGAGGGAACAGAAAGAAGTTGCATAGGGCTATGTCTGGGCTGTAAGGTGGTTGTGGAAGCGTTGTAATGTTCTTTGTAGTCCTCCCTTACCGATAATACAGTGTGGCTCGACGCGTTGTCGTGATGAAAGATCCAGGTGTGCTGGATTTTTTAACAAACGCGTGCGACTCTTTTTTCTCAAACGATCGAGTATCCGAACGTAAAATGTTGCGTTTACTGTTTGCCCGATTGGTACAAATTCCTTGTAGACGATTTCTCTGCGACTGTGACGAGGACTTTGAACAGTGTCTCCTTTGAAGAATTCCAGCGCTGTTATAGAGAGCAGCAACGTTGGACGCGGTGTATAAGCTCTCAAGGGGACTACTTTGAAAACTACTAAGTGTATTTGAATCTAATTTCAATAAAAGTATTGCTCCAGAATTATTCTCATTACTTTCCGACAGAGGTGGGCAGTATTTAAAACACATGTATTTGAAATACGTATTTAAATACATTTTGTAGTTTGCATTTTGTATTTATATACATTTTCTTTACAGTATTTTGTATTTTTATTTAAATACTTTTTTCAGAGTATTTTGTATTTAAAATTTTATTTCTAAATACATTATAATTATATAAAAATATTTTTTGATGAAAGTTAAAATCGCACCATTGTTGACTCAACTTGTTGTTATGTATAGGCATATCTCAGCATTTATTTCTTAAAAGATGTAAACACCACTGGTGATAAAATAATTAATGAAGCCGATTGCGTCTTTAGATATTTTGCAAGCCGAAAATAATTGTTTTTATGGTGCACTTATGCCAACTTTATTTAAAAGTGCGGCTCCAACAATTATCAGAAACAAATATGCAATATTCAACAAGTTTGATTATTTATTTAAATGATCAACTGTTAAAAAGATTTTACAAATATTTTACTTTGTCACCTATTCCTATTGTGAATAAAGTAATCGCTGCCTGTGTACATCCACAATTTAAACTTAAGTGGCTACCAAAAGATTTGCCAGAATCTGCAAAACGCAGGATAGAAACTCTGTGCATAAATGCGGTAGATCAATTCGCCACCAAAAATCTACAATCTTCTAATCAATCTTCCAGCGAGGAGAAAGATAGCTTTTTTATCTTAAATCTTAAATAACAGCATGATTGATCAATGTGAATCTTGCTTTAAACTGCAGCTGATATCATTTTTCAATGATAAAAACCAAAGCATGGCAAGTTTAGATAACTATTCAGATGTAAAAAAAAGCATTTATTTGTTACATTTTTATGTTCGTCTAGTCCAGTAGAAAAATTGTTTTTATTTACCACGTTTATTAGCTCTCCAGCGCGCAGTTTTCTCTCAGATACATCTTTTGAGACGTTATTGTTTAAAAGACAATAATAAATACACTAAATTAAACTTTTAATATATATATGTTACACAATTTCTAAGTTTAATTTTGAAATTAAAACGCAATCAAAAGCAAAGTTTTAACAAGAAAAATAAAGTACATATAAAAAAATGATTAACGTTAAATAATTTTAAATAAAATTGAAAAAAGTATTTTGTATTTGAAAAAGTATTTAAATAAATCAAATATTATTTCGTATTTTGTATTTAAATGTTTATTTTAAAAGTATCTTGTATTTTATATTTAAATACATACTTCGAAAGTATTTTATATTTTGTATTTAAATATATTTTATATTTAAATACAATTTTTAACGTATTTTGCCGACTCCTGCTTTCCGGACAAACAATGTATAATATTTTAGGAATATCATAGCGCTTATCAAACGTGAGCGTTACTTCATTAAAGTTTGACGAGTTGAATTTTCAACGTGTCTTCGTTGATACTTGATTCATTTTAGCGAAAATCGATGGAGTGGGGAGGGTCTTGATCTCGAAGCTTTGATGCATAAAATTACCTTTATGCAAATAGATCAGCGTTTCCGTTATGTATTATTAAAATCATTAATAGCAATTTTAATGTGGCCGTAATATTTATACTTTTATACCCGTATTCATAGTCCCTCCTTAAAAAATGAGGATTTCTTGTTTCTGTCTGTCTTTGTTTTGCATAGGGTGAAACGTAGTACGTGAGACAAAGACAGACAATAACAAGGAATCCTTGTTTCTCAAGGAAGAACTATGAATACGATCGTTAAACGTTTATTTATATAACATTTAAGGGGAAACCTCGTGTAAATAGCCGTTTTTTCTCGATTTAAAAAAAATGGAAAAATATATTAAATGTAAACAAAGTATACGATAAAATTCACTATTTAAATTAATTAAAAAAAATTTTTTAATGTTAAAAAATTTCAAAATTTTGGCACAGCAGCTGCTTAAAATAGGCTCCTTGAATTTGCGCCGAGAAACGCCGAGGTCATAAAATTAATGTGAAACAAAAATTTTAAGAAAATTTTTTTAGTTTATGTAAAAACGTACAATATATATCTACATAATTAATAAAATTCATAAAATTGCAAAAACGACGACACAAACAAGAAAAGCACTTTAAACAATTGTTAATAATTATTGTTTAAAGTAAAATATTAATGATTGGATAGGTATATGTTCGAACCAGATAAATGAAAAATAAGCATGTAAAATTTGAAGATAATCGGTCAAGTAGTTTTTGAGTTACATTTCCTGGCGCGCAAAATTTAACATTTTGAGAAAAAGACGTTTAAAGTTGTATACCTAAGCGCTCCGGCCGCTGAAACCGATTCTCCTTTCTTTAAAATTAACACAAAAAGAAGTCTTTTATAATTTTATTATGTTTTTTTTTTTCATATTTTTGAGATAATTTCCTAACAATTTTAGCAAAAAACAGAAAACGTGAAAAAAATCGATTTTACACGAGGTTTCCTCTTTAACGTTATAAATAATGTATCCATACGTTAATCATCGGGAACTAAAAGTACATGATATATTAAAAGATATTAGAACTCAAAAAGGAACTTTATTTTCACTAAAAAATGATATCACATTAGAATTTACTGAATGGTACTTGCCATAATCTATAAATATTCTTATCACATAATATATTATCTTCTAATAAAAATAGACGATAGTAACTTTCCACTTGAAGTAAGCTGCGTACCATTTTTAACATAATTTTATGTAGAACTAGACAAAGTAATTAACGTAAATGTTATATATTTCATAAATACAGGATTACGGAAAAAATGGAGGAATGTGTTTCATCAAACACGCGAATAGCAATAAATGTGACATCATTGAGCGAAAATCAGGACGATACAAAAAATGATACAATAAAGAAGCTTGAACCGGAAATTTCTCTCCGAAAAGGGAAGAAAAAATTGACGAAAAAGAATGTTAAAATCATGCCAATTGAAATAAAGTTTAATCATATAAATAATCAGTCGTGTTTGCATTTCACTAATGAGACACAACGAGACAACGAAACAAAGCAACAAAAGACTAGAGGAGATAGTAATAATAATAATAATAATAATACAACAACGAACAATCAAATATATGAAATCTTTGAGACTGCAAACATAGAAAACAATTCAAATGATAGCGATGATTCATCTCTTTCATATATAGAAAAAGCTTCAAGTGTAGGTTCAGAAGACGCGACAGAACAAGAACATGAAGACCTTTCAGTATCCGTCAGCAACCCGTATCGAGATCTAGAGCGTCCCTATCACCGCGAATATTATTATGAGCATCAGATGATAAAGCATATGCTAATTGACTCATTCAAACTAACTGCACACATCATTATATGGTCATCGCCTACTTTACTGTGGTGTTTCATATGCCAAAAAGAAATCCGTCTTAAAAGGGGAACAGACTCTACAGCAAACAAACTTATTCATCACATCCGTAATTGCTTTACAAATCGTAATCGTTTACATAAAATAATGGAAGAAGAAAAAGAATCATTGATAACTAAGAAAAAATTCAGCTTAGCACAACTAAGACGTGAATATATCATCATGCCTCACAAAAACTACCATTACTGGAATGACAAATTCCAATATAAGATAAAAGAATTTGGAAGGAACTTTGTAATCAACGAATACAGATGTTTATTATGCGAGCAAGGTAATTTTATAGATAACACAAACCACGAAATTGAATTCGACGGTAGCAATTACAAGACAATAATTAGACACATAAATAGTGAAGCACATCAATATTTCAAGGAAAAATTGGAGAGTGTCGAAGAAGTACAAAAGATAGTAAGTGAAATACACGATGCTTTTCGTTCTGAAAAGGGCGAAAATCATAGTTGTGACTTGTGCAACTATGAAAATACATTAGAAGTAGAATTTATCAAGCATTTAAACGACGCCGCTCACATCAACCAATTCACAACATTGTCTGAAAACGATAGAAAAAAATACAATCATTATTTTTGCTACGCCTGTTTACTGCGATGGTACGGGCACAAAGAAACTTACATACAGCACAACAACAATACATATCATAAAGCCGCAATATCTTATTATCCATACATAGAACACTTACCTAAAGACTGCTTAGATCTGTTAAAGTATGTTAAACAAAACAGGAATGTAATTGTTACCGACTCCAATTTGACATTGGAAAATAATAATTTACACAGTTTGCTGCGCCATTTGAAAAGAAATTTGTTGTTAACCTTTCCAAATATAAAAGTCCACCTTTTCGGATCGAGGATTTCCGGACTGGCTTTACCTAATAGCGATGTAGACGTATTTCTGGATTGTGGTAAGTTGATTTTATAATTTAATTTACATAATCAAATTTATTGTACAATATTATAAATACAAATTATTAAAATTTATTATTTGCTACAGAAATATTAATATTTTAATGTAACTATCATTTTAGCTTCAATTTATAGAAATAGATTTCCATTATCCGTTATCTGTTAAGTTATATTATAATTAAATATTTCAATAATTATAATATCGAATCTATAAACGATATAATGATTATATATAACAACCACAAAGTATACATGATAATAATGCAATTTTGGGAGGAAAATATACATAATATAATTAAAAATGAGACTTTGTCTCCAATGCGTAATACAAAGCGTTATGTATAACAACCTAAAGATTACAATTTCTTATTATTTTTATTGATTAATGAGTCTTAATTTTCTTTTGTACATTATACTATTTCTGTTAATATTTAATAACTTTCATATTATAATACAGAATGTACATACGGAGGCAGAATCTCGTACCTACGATCCCAGGAAATTCTCGAATTAATTGAGAAACATCTGGAGGGCCTAGAGACGTGGGAAATTAAAGAAGCGGTGCTAAACTGCAGAACACCGGTTCTAAAAATCCTGCATATTCCTTCGAAACTAAATTGTGATATAGTGGTTACAAATGGTCTAGGAGTACAGAAAACAAAAATGATTAAGTAAGTTTCTGGTCTGTGTGTTTCTGGTAAAGTTTTGGTATAAAAAGAACATATAAAATATAAACAATGATATTTTTTTAGGTGTTTTGTTGAGGCTTTTCCGATGTGTCGAGAATTAATTTTATATGTGAAACGATGGTTACAAACATCTAATCAAGCAGGACGAAATTTTATATCGAGTTATGCTGCCGCCTGGCTCGTCATTTATTATTTGCAACATCTGGAAATATTTCCCAGTGTATCGCACTTAATTGAATTGAAAAATAAATCATGGCGAATCAATGGTAAGTAATAATATTTTGTAAATATAAAATAAACCTTTTATAAGAAATGTATTAAGTAGTGCAACTGAAAAACTGTTGTAATTAGAAAAAGTTTGTTAAAAAAATTGATTTTCCTTGACTTTCGATTTCCTTACAGTCATCTAATTTGATTCATAGTTTGTCATGGTAGAACTAAGATCCTTAAATATTAGGAAAAAAACAAAGTTTAAAAAAGTTGAATCATTTATAAAATACTTTGTAGACGAACAGACAAACGGCAATCTAACAATGTAAAGTTATAAAGTATTTTAAGATGCTACACTACTTTACATATACATATACATATATATAAAATAAATATTTTATAATTTTGAACATTTATATTAAACAATATATTGACAAATGTAAATGTTAAATTTCCAATTAAAAACATTGATTATTTACAAAATCATTATACAAAATGAAAATGGGTACCATGTATCACTTTCTCCTCTATGATAAATAATGCTTTTCAAAATTATCTTTTAATTTAATTTAATAATATTTTTGACTGTATTAAGTTGAGCCGATCTGAGGTCGATTAATGGCAAGAGCTAATTAACTCAATTTTATAAGCCACTAAATTTAACATAATTTTGTTAAAAAAATTAACTTATCTAATTCTGATTAGTGAATTTTAGATATTTATTATACATAGAATATATATTATGGAATATTCGCAATAAATTCAAAATACTTTTTAAACAGTGCTCTAATAGATCTTTAATAAAATTCTATTATTAATCATTTTATATGCTTTCTGGAATCCGAATGTAGGATAGGATAGATTAGGATTATTAGAATGCTTTAAATCAGGTCCCGGCAAAATTGTACATTTCGGCCGATTTTCAGCTATTTATTCCTCTTATTTCACCAATCAGTACGCAGTCCAAATGTTAATCGGCATTTGGATTGCGCAAAAAGTAGCGAGGTAAAGGAAACGCTAAAAATCGCCCGAAATGTATATTTTTTTACCGAGCTCTGTTTTAAATGCATGGAAGAAGTATAATTTAATTAAAATATATTTTGTGACAAAAATATGTTGTAACAAAGAGTATATTTTGTATGGTAACTACGATACATTTAGTACATAAAAACAAAATTGCGTACTGCGTGTTTGCTGCGTGTGGCGAGAAAACCGCACATTATAGCGAGTGTAGTGAAACAGTTGTTTTCAAGGTATCCGCTATCTGTTTCGCGAACTTCCTGTGCTCGTCCGCGTGTAAGAAATCCTCTTTCGCGAATGCGGACTCAATTATTATATATATTTGCGAACCTCTAATAGCTGTCACGGCTCTCATGTTAAAGAATGTTATTTCCTCTAAGAGGAAAAAGTTGTTCAAATACAAATACGATATTAAGTCTGAATGGCGTCAGGGATACTGCTAGCAGTGCTAGCAACACGACAAGCGCCTTTAGCGTCGAAAATATGAAATCAAGCTCAATATTCTTTTCAAATTCATTACAAACAGATATAAAAAATTTCTTTAATTTAATTTCAAAAGAAGTCAAAATGTTATGTACTTTTAAGGAATCCTTTTCTAACTATCAAAAAGGAATTCTTTTTTTAATTCATTTCGAACAGATTATGCACATTCGAAATGAACTTAAGAAATGGAATCCTTTTTGGATCCAAATGGATCAGTTGTGCTGTCTGGGTATTGTATTTAAATTTTAAAAATTTAAGTTATATTGATTACTAAGTTTAAATGATTTTAATCTGATAAAAAAACAAATGACTAAATTAATAAACAAATTATAACAATTAAGAATTGTTTAATTTGTTAATTTATGCTTATATTTTTATTATTATACATGCATTATGTACTTATCATATATTTTTATTTTTTCAGGTTGGGAAGTTGGTGTAACCTACGATTTTCCTGTTGGACAAACAAATCTCTCTTTTACTGAATTGTTATTTGGTTTTTTTAAATATTACTCGGACTTTGATTATTGCTGTTATGTAATCTGCCCATTATTGGGTAGAAAGTTAGAGAAATCTACATTTTGGAGTGATATTGATATGAAAGAATTAACACCTTACGTTGATTATATAAAACGTCGCATAGATCGACATACACAACAAGCACCGAAACATTTTTGTACAACAGCACTAAGTCTACAGGATCCGTTTGATTTATCACACAATATAACACGGGCAATGAATTCAAGCAAATTGAAATATTTTCGAAAAGCGTGTATCTACACAACAAGATTTTTAAAGAAGACCCTAACTGGCATTTCTTCTAAAACTATCGAAAAGTATAATACAAATTGGCACCTATACGATCATTTAGATTAATATTTTTATACTCGTCTTTTTATATGTTTTATACATTTTTATACTTATCTTTTTTTGTACTTATCTTTATACATTTTTATACTTATCTTTTTACATGTTTTATATATGTTGTACTCATCTTTTTATATGCTTTTCAATAATTTTTTTATACTATGACGATGATTGGTAATGTAAATCAAATAAAATCTAGTGTACTTAAATATTCTGATTTATTTTTGATTCAGCTTCCTCCGGTACAATGTCTTGTTTCCATATATATTCTTTTATATATTTATTTTTAGGTACGCAAGATTGTTTGCATGTGAAAACGACCAATATTCCCCAATCGAGACCCTTAGCGACATCTTTTAAGCCAAGAAAATTTAATAGTTGCGGCATTATCTGCAAATCACATTTTTAATTTCAGGCCGTGTAACAATGTATGTTGCCAGTATAAAAAAATTTATAATATATGTTACGTAAACTATAGACTTTTAATACTAGCAATGTATATTGCAACAGAGTCATTAGGAATATGACATCTTGTTGGACAGAAAAGTATAATTTTAGAAAAGTCTATAAAGGTTTACTTTTCAGATTTTTTAAAATTTTATTTAATAAAATTTATATATAGTATAATTGTATAATAAACTAAATCACACTTTTCAATACTTATATATGAATGAACTGTACGTACTTGAAATTCAAACTGTCTCTCACCACCGCATTCCTGACATCTTGGTATGTCCGTTATTTGATTATGTGACGAAATATAAAGAACATTTCCACCCCTTTCATATCTATAAAATAAATATGGATTAATGCTATATATTTAAGGGGCATTACTATTTACATTTTACGAGGCTTAAAAATGTTATTTTTATGTATATTTTTTTCAGAAAGTATGTGGATTAATTAATTTTATTTTGTACATATAATAATACATATATTATCTATAATTAGAAATTTTTGCAAGTAAAAATAATAAAAATCATATTAGTTATACATGTCCGAATGCGCATGATCTTAATATATTTTATATTTCATAGTATATGAAATATAAAATGTAACATAATCAGAAATAAAAAAAAGGGGTAGATAAAATTATTAACAAATATTCGGATACTGTTGAAACTAGAATGATTGAAAAATGAATTATTTTTTCATTATTTTAAGATGCTTTTAAGATGATATTATAAGATGCAATATTATTTTGTAAAAATTGCATTTACAAAATCGCCATAAAAGTTAAACAGTTTTTGTAAAATGAAAAAAATTAATATTATTTTAATTCCATTAAAGACAGTAATTATAGTAATTATAAAAGTTCTTTGGGTAGGAAGTTGTAACAACTATAATTTCTATTATTTTTACTTGCAAAAATTTCTAACTAAAGATAAAATATGTTTTATCTACAAAGTTTAAAATAAAACTGCACAATATTTAAAAAAAAAAAAAAATAAATAAAAATAAAAATAGCCTTTTTCTAGCCCTCAAAATAATAATACTGTCTTAATTCTTCCGTAAAGGGACATACCTCAAAATCTGATCTGGAAAATTGTCTATTTTCATACGAAATTCTGCAAATGTCTCATCTTTTTCGACGTTTGCCACCTGAAGTAAATCATTAACGTCCTCATTCTGAAATACTCCAGCTTCACCATTCTGCATCATCGCATTGTACTTTTCAATCTCCTCTTGTTCACTTTTAGGATCGTTTTGTTCGACACTTTCCTTCGCAGTGTCGTCGCTCTCTATTATGATTTCGTATTCAGGAAACAGCAAACTGTTGCTGTGATTTGCTTCAGTGCCGCATGTACTTTTGTGTCCATCCTTCCAGTCGTATATTTGATGTACACGTGAACAATAATTGACGACCTTACATTTGCCACAATGATTAGGAGCTAAAATTCCACAGACGGAGCACGTCTTTGTCCACTGTGATACGTCTATAAAACAAATAAATTGTTATCAATATATATTTTTATTAAAGCCCATTTTCCTTTATTAGTTTATTATAGAAAAATAACTCTTATTATAATACTATAATCCTAAAGATGCAACAATGTTATATGAATAAAGATTATTATAAAATATTATATAGAAGAATATTAATATATGAAAACACAACTAATTAAAGATAAGCTTTATTCAATTATAGTTGGATCTTAATGCTGATTTTTCTTGTGTAATTTTATATTTAATTTCAATTTTATTAAACTATAACAAATAAATTTTCAGTTTTGAAACACAATTTTAAAAACAATAGTAATATTAAATTTAAAAAAAATAGCAATATTAAATTTATAATTAATTTAACAATAATAAGTAATACTAATAAGCATCTTGAAGTTGATTCTTTACAATATTTGAAAGATGGGATACTTATTGTTATTATTACTATAATAAATGCTTGTTAGCATCTTTACTGTTAAATTGATTATTAATTTAATATTGTATTACTATTCTCATTTAACTTATAATTGTGTTGAAAGATCGAAAATTTATTCGGTGTGCAGTTTGATAAAAATGTATATAAAATCACACAAGAAATTGAGATAAAATAAGGCCAGCTATGACCAATCAAGGCTCATCTGTAATTATTACTGTACCAATATCCGTTCTCCAGTCTTTTTGTTCCACAGGTGGTACGGCTGGATAAAAATCGTTTATTCTATTCAACTGTGATCTAAAAACCTTCAAGTTCTTATTCTGATTTGGCCTGCAGCAATCTGCGTTCTTGCACACAAAGATATATATAGTTCTGTGAAATGCGTTATCGTCCTCCTCGTACGGTGCGTAGATCTGGCAAAGAAACACGCAGGGGTCGCCGCAATTTTCGCACTGTAGATCGCTTTTGCCAGGAATGTTTTTCAGATCCAGCCAGGCCGGCTTGGCGCCCGCTTTGCTGGGGAAAAATCTGCTCTCGAGTCGCCAGGATTCGCACTTTTCTACGAATCCCAAATCGACTGCCATACCTGAGGCGGCCAGGATGATGACAGAACAATCGAAATCGTGCACTGTATAAGCCGCGCAATGTATTGTCGACCTGGAAATAATAATACGGAAATAAATGGAAATAAATTAAACACGCAAATGCACGCATGTTTTGAGGAAATAAATGTTTACCTCAAAAGACGCGTGAAACTGGACGCACGTCAACGCACGTGGTCCTCCACACCACTTCACGCTTTATTTACCGTTTACAACGAGCCGCAATGAGCGTCAAAACGTCAAGTTTACAATTGGCTGCCAACGGAAAAAGGAAGCGAGCGACACTACTGTTCGCGAACTTCAGCACCGCCACCGTCCACGCCTCTCGGTACTACGTTGTGCATGTGTTGTTGTATATGTTTGATATCTGTCATCGCTTATAAGGTTAGCTACCGCGGAGGTCAGCGGAATCCCTGCTTTTTTCGAGATCCTCGGCGAGGATGACGTCCTGTTTCGAAAATGTGCAGGTGCCGTCCTGCGTCTGGTTCGAGGGCGGCGAGAAGAGGAACGCGCTTGTCTCGATACTCGCAGGCACGCTGGTAAATACGTGGGTTTCACGCCCCACAGTATCGAGCGAATTGTTGCGTTATCGATAAGTAAACAATAGTCTTCGGCACGTCTCTCTCACCCTTCTTTGATTATTTGTCGAATTACCGAGTTTCAGTGCCATACAATTTTATGAATATTTATTTACATAATATTATAGATGTTTACCTTATATGTGTGATGAGGATTGCGCGCATTCAGCGACTCGCGTTTCTCACGTCTTCATTTTCCTCACGCAATTGGCGCAAAATCTTATCGAAGCACTGTTTTTTTAGTTTTTCGTAGGATGGTGGTTTATAATAGACGCTCATGCGAAGTATCCAAATGAAATGGCAAATGCGTACCATGTTTGCGGAGTGTTTGGTACCATATCACTCTTTATGTAAGTAACTATATATATATGCAGTAGAATCTTTTATAGTGATATATTACTATTGTAATCAATTTAATAAGCAATTTGATATTCTTACAGGGTCAATTCAGTGACAAATGCACAAATAAGAGGAGAAGCTTACAATGGCGGGTGTTTAGGAGCAAGAGGTGCTCGAAGTTGGTTGTTTATTGGATTTGTTATGGGATTTGCAGCAGTAATAGCAGCCTGTTGGATCTTGTTTGCTAACTTTGTAGCAGCAGGTACTATTAACAATGTAACATTGAACCTCTACAAGATAAGTGACAAATAAGTTGTCCTTGTTAAAAAAAAGAAAAGAAATATGTATTAAAATTTTTTTAAATTAATTATTTACAGTAATGTTAAACAAGTAACTTAGAGCTAATCACAAGTTGCTTGTTTCAAGTTTTCAAATGTAGACATTAATTTTATTATAGTGTTGTGTTAAACCCATAAAAATTATCTGTTTTAATTTATGTCATTTTTCTTGTGTTCATTTTTTTTATTTTTTTATTTGAATTAGAACATAATGATTCTTTTACAAATTTAATAAATATAATTATTTAATTTAATAATTATATAATTAATCAATCAATTATATTTATATTAATTGAATAATTAAATAATTATTAAATTTACAAATTTACAATCAATTGAAAACGCGGAAAACAGGCTTCAAATTAATACTCTGGTTTTAATTATAAATGTTTAAATAAAATATGTATATAAAATGTCTAAGACACAAATTTAGACATTATAATTAGAAAATAAATCTCTATCAAAATTTTGTTGTTCTTAGTTTTGTAATTTTGAATATTTAAATACCATATATATATATATATATATATATATATATATATATACACACATGTATATAAGTGCTTAAAACTTATGAATATTTTAACATTTATAATTACAAAACAAAATTGCAATTTTGCTTTTTGTTCTATTTTTTGTTCTATTATTATCTAGACTCATTCTTTAAATTTTTTTCCATTTGTTATCAAACAACTTCTGTATATGTGTATATGTATCACAAAATTGTAAGAATATATAGTATTATATTTTTAACTTTAATTAATATATTTATTATCTTTTATTCTCTTTCTTATATTTAATATCTTTTATAGGCGCAGACCATCATTGGCCAGGAGTAGGATTGTTCCTGCAAAATGTATTTATTTTCCTGGGCTCGCTCACGTATAAATTTGGTCGATCCGAGGATCAGTGGGGTTAATAGATGCGTGCTGTTGATGGAATATATTTTTATTACCGCATAGTCAAATCAAGCACCACAAGCGGAGTTCGGCTAAGCAAACTTGAGACGTCAACATACCTTGTATCGCTTCAAGCCCGAAATTTATTTCGATTACAGCAAATTATTATTATAAACCGTTCCAATTACACGATTCTTATTTATATTCGAAATTATAAACACAGATAGCAATTACAAGTTACAATTTTATATATATATATGTAAGATTTACTGTAAAGATAAGAAGACTAGATTATCGACTTTTATGTGATAGAATTATACACTATTTACGCTATGTTAATAATTTTAAATTACATCGGTAATTTTGGATTTGTTAGTCATCAAACCCTATATTTATATATCTTTTTCATAATTTTTTTTGATATCTTATATTTGATACTTTTACAAAAAAGATAATCACAAATATCTTATGAATTGAAGTTAAATAGATAAACTATGTCCCAAGAAAGCATAGTTTTTAAAGATTTATTTATCGAGCAGCTTAATTTCATCCAATTAGTAATTTTCTCCAATGCATGGCAATGCTATTAACTTTTTACTTGTTTTTTTTTCTTATAAATTAGTTTGAATAGATGTTAAAGTCTATCCATATATAGAGTCAAATGTAGCAATACAAAATGATGTATGCAAGATAACTATTGATGACTTGGAACTGTTAAGTTCCAGGGTTGGGTAAATTAATATTTTTTTATATTTAAATTAAATTAAAAAAGCTTATAAAATGAATTTAATTACATTAAAAGTATACAAACAAAAATTAGTTAAAAATTACATTAAGATTAAATTTTAAAAGTTAATTTTGAAAATTATTGTTTATATTAAATTAGAAATTTGTAATTTTTAAAAGTTAGATTACTCAAAACAATTATAATATAGATCGTCAAACAAATTCAATATTTTATTATAAAATATTTTTTGTGCGAATATAGTCTCTTATAATTTTTTTCTTTCACATGGATAAATTTTTAACTTGGGTAAATAAATTAAAATTTGTGTTTCGAAAATAATTTGTTAAAATTATGAATTAAATTATATGAAATTAACCAAGTTCAAAGTCATTAACTTTATTATTTAACTTTTAACTTTTTAATTACTTACTACCCAACCCTGTTAAATTCTGATTAACTTCAATTAAGTTATCAAGTTATATTTAATATAGATAGAAGTATTAGATTTTTATCATTGATATGTGAAAAGAAAGATTATAGATAATAAATAAATAATTAAAATTTATGCTTTAAGCAATCCTGCTGATTAAATTAATCGTACATTAAATTAAAAATTTAATCAAGATGCTTAGAGAAATCGATTTATCATACATATATAATGTATGACTCGCGTGAATACATCTTTTTTTTATCTTGTATTCGCAAAGTTCTTACGTGTGAATCTATTATGGGTGCATTCAACAGAACGAGCCGCTTAGTAGCAATCAAATGTGATTGGTTGTTACTTTTAGAATCAATAAATCAACGTCAAGATTTAATGGAAAATCTAATAACGTTACCCAACTGTTGAGTCTACTGAATGAGATCTATGAATCGATCTTAAAGCCCAAAATTAAATCCTGCAATCTAGTGAATTGCTGGAATGCACCAAACAATTCATAAAATTTGTAATAATTTATTAAATCGTAAGCGATCCAGCAGGAAAAATCACGATGTCTGCCGTAAACTTTATTCTTAAGCTCGCGTCAGACATTGGAAATTGAGAATTAAAGACTAAAATTTAACAAATCAGAAAGAAATTAAAATTAAAATTATTAGATTAGTCGAACTCCAAGCTTCAATTTGCGATTAAAATCGCAATTGTCGGTTTTAATGCTAGTTGAATCATCGTACGCCGGACGTGGTATGAATCCTGCATAAGCCTATTTTATCTGCAATGGCTCTCGAGGAAATTGTGTCATCGGCTCGAATCGCGCGACACGATTGGCTCCGATTTGCCAACGCGGACCAACGGCAGGCCGCCGCTCGCACCTCGTTCCGCCAATCGTGATGTGCCACACCAACACATGGTGCTCCGGCGGCACGGAGTTTCGCGGAGTGTGTCGCAGAGGACGGTGTCACGCTCGGCTTTTTGTTGATTTAAATAGGGCTGCGATGCGCGAGCGTGTGTTCTGAATGGTGTACAGCTGAGAGTCGCCCCCTCCGAGTACGTCGTGTGTCGTCGCAAGACTCGAACGCAAGGTGAGCACGCGTTAAATTCGTTCGCTAAACCGCTTTCCCGATCGACGTGTCTCACGCCGCCGGTATTCATAACCAAGTTTGACAGCTACGTGCCGCAGATGGACACGACACCCTTTCAGGCCTCGTGTCTCAATCCGGCGCGATACATGTCGACGTTCATGATTTCTCACGCGAGTTATTCTCTCGCGCCGCGTGTCTCACGTCTATCTCGGTTTCCAGATGGGATTCTCACAGAGAGGCATATCGATGGCGTCGCTCTCCTTGCTCCTAATCGCCACTTTCATCGGCATCAGCGAGGAAATTGCCGTTATGAGCATCGACCTTGGTAGCGAGTGGATGAAGGTCGCTATCGTCTCGGTACGTAACAATCTGTTTGTAGCAAGGTCCAAAGGACTAACGGTTTTGCATTGGAAGATCTCGTTAATCGAACATATCTTGATACATCTTTCTATTTTAAGAAATTGATTTTACGAATTGTTTCTTATGAAATGCCTTTGTCGCTCTTTTGCTCCGCAGCCTGGTGTTCCTATGGAAATAGCTTTAAATAAGGAGTCGAAGAGGAAAACGCCGGTCGTGATTGCGTTCAGGGATGGGGAGAGATCGTTTGGCGAGGACGCCCAAGTGATTGGAGTCAGATTTCCACAGAACACCTTCTTTTACATTCTAGATCTTCTAGGAAAGCCTATAGACAATCCACTAGTACAACTCTACCGAGATAGATTTCCCTATTATGATATCGTTGCGGACGATGAAAGGAAAACTATAGCATTTAGATTAAATGAAAACACGACGTACACTCCGGAGGAATTGATCGCGCAGATATTGCACAAGGGCAAGGAGATGGCGGAGGCCTCCGCCCATCAGAAGATCAATGAAGCCGTCATCACTGTGCCAGGATTCTTTAATCAGGCCGAGAGGCGAGCCTTGATTCAAGCGGCGGAGCTCGCGGGATTGAAAGTGTTACAACTCATAAACGATTATACGGCGGTCGCTCTGAACTACGGCGTGTTCGGCAGAACCGAGATCAACGATTCTGCTCATTACATTATGTTCTACGACATGGGAGCCAGTAGTACCACCGCGACGGTCGTCAGCTATCAAAATGTAAAAACGAAGGAAAGAGGTTTCCTAGAGACCAATCCTCACGTTACCGTGCTGGGCGTGGGGTACGATCGCACGCTAGGCGGATTGGAAATGCAAATCAGATTGCAGCATTACTTGGCGCAAGAGTTTGACGCTCTCAAAAAGACACCGAACTCGGTGTTCAAGAGCCCGAGAGCGATGGCAAAGCTCTTCAAGGAAGCTGGACGCGTCAAAACTGTACTTAGTGCCAACGCGGACCACTTTGCTCAGATAGAAAGTTTAATAGACGATATCGACTTTAAATTGCAAGTCTCGAGAGAGAAACTGGAGGAAATATGCGCCGATTTGTTCAAGCGTGTAGCGAATCCTGTTAAGATTGCTCTGGAAACTTCAGGTGACCTATTTTTTTGTTTAAAAATAAGACACTATTATGGTTTGTGCTAATATGTATTAAACGTTTCTGTATTATACAATGTTTCAGGTTTATCAATGGATATTATATCGCATGTTGTATTGGTGGGAGCAGGTACTCGCATGCCAAAGGTACAAGAGACATTGTCCCAATACGTAAAAACTGAATTATCAAAAAATGTAAATACGGATGAGGCAGCTGCTTTAGGGGCTGCGTACAAGGCGGCTGATCTTAGTCAAGGTTTCAAGGTCAAGAAATTTGTTACAAAAGACGCTTTATTATTGCCGATTCAAATCACTTTTGATAGAACTGTTGATAATAAAGTCAGACAGGTAAAAGATTATACGCTATTTTTTACTTTGATATATTTTAATCCTTTGTATTAATGGGCTATATATATGCTTTTTTCTCTTCAAATTTTATTTTGGTACAGGTGAAGAAGACGTTATTTGGCAGAATGAATCCTTTCCCACAAAAGAAGATTATTACATTTAATAAGAACATGAATGATTTTGATTTTCATGTGAATTATGCCGAATTGGATTATTTGCCTGCTAAGGAGATAAAGTAAGTATCTGTAAGCTTTTATTTATCTGTAATACTAAGAACAAATTAACATGTTATTTTAAATTTTCATATGTCTAAAACAGAGATTGAATTTGTTACAGTTCTATTGGTGATTTACATATATCTACTGTATCGCTGAATGGCGTAGCTGAGGCTTTAGAGAAGCATGCCAACGAAGGCGGCGAGAGTAAAGGAATCAAAGTGCACTTTAATATAGACGAGAGCGGCGTACTGAACTTATTGACTGTAGAATTAGTTTCCGAAAAATCGAGTATTGTTGATGAAGAAGAGGGTACTTTCTCAATACTTGGCTCAACTATTAGTAAATTCTTTGCAGGTTTGTGCCGAAGGCAGTGCAAAAAATGATACCATTGACTTTTTCTTTATTGCATGTTACAAATCACAATTTTGATAATGTTTTTGCACTATACTGATTCTTCTTTATATCCTGTTTGTACATATGTATATACTGAAGAATTATTTTGTTTTGTAAAAAAAAAACACTTGTTTGTTACTTTTATAATTAAAAACAAAATTGTTTTATGTTACGTTTTAATATCATTTTTTGCAAGCATTTTTATCAAGAAATATGTAGATGCCTTTAAACAAAAATAGTACTATCATTGAGTAGGGCTCAGATTTTGTTGCCATTGACAATTAAACACTCTTGTAGCAATATGTGTTTTCAAAACTTCTGAATGAATAGAATAATTTATATTAACAAAACAGCGATATATTTTTACTTTTGTAATGTTCACATTATTATATTATTAGACATTACATAAAGTGAGAAACTTTAAAAGCATAAATTATTGTCAACGACAAAAAATTCTAGGCTCTGATTACAAATTATCCGAATATTATAGAAGGAGATACACATTAAATTGAACTCTTAATCTTTAAGGTTCTTTAGAGAAAGAAACAGAAGAAAAAACGGAAGAGCCGCCAAAAGAGGATATAAAGCCAGTTCATGAAGAATCAGAATTTTCGGAGCAGACAAAAGAGGCAGAGGAAAAGGAGAAGGAGAAAAAGAAAAGCGAGACGAAAGTGAATGAAGATAAGGCTTCAAATAAAACTGAGAAGGCGGAGAAAGAGAAGAAGGCTACGATCGTTCAGATCAAAGAGCCTATCAGTTCGAAAGAGATCAAATTTGGATCGCAAATCTTGTCTGGTGAAAAACTCGTAGAATCTCAAGAAAAGTGAGCAAAAATATATTTGTTAGCAATTTAAAATAGTTAAGAAATTATTTTCATCTTTGATATATATTCTGCTAATTTAAATGTTAAGTTTTAATTTTTTATTGCTTTTCTCTTTGTTTCTTTTCTCTTAACAGGCAAATATATATTTCGCATGTAATAAATATAATTTTTTATACTATTTTAATATAAAACTTTACTTTCTTAAATAAATAATATAAGGCTTTGCGAATAATAATTAAATACATAAAGATTGTCTGAGCCGACGATGTTATTTTTGCGTGAGTTATTGAGTGTATATACCTACACTAATCAACATATATGTGCAAACATTTTAAATCATCTAAATCCTCTTCAGTCTATATTTTATTTTATTTTTTCTTTTCTTCAGGATACATCGTTTGGATGTGCACGATTCGGAGAAAACACGCCGTGAGACTGCGTTAAATAATCTCGAATCATACGTAATTGACGCACAGCAGAATTTTGATTCCAACGAATTTTCGGACGCAGCTACCGAGAAGGAAATCGAGGACATTCGAAAAGCATGCGCCGATATCTCCGAATGGTTGTACGAGGACGGGTTCACCGCAACTGCGGAGGTATACGAAGAAAAGTTGATGGAACTGAAAAAATTAACCAACGACGTGTACGAAAGAGTCTTCGAGTTCAGAGATCGACCGGAAGTTCTAAATGGAATGGTTACTCTACTCCAAGGCAGTAAATTGTTTCTAGAAAATATGCGTAACTTGAGTTTAACTACTGAAGTTATTACGCCTGTTGAAGTCGAGACATTAGAAAAAGTGCTCAATGAAACACAGGTAATGGTTTAACTTTAATAATATCTAAAATAATTTTAAAATAATATTAATTTAAAATAATATTTAAAGTGAATTTAAGATTGACAGTAACACGCTATTATGTTTATAATGCAAAAAAAATGATCTTTTTCTTCAGGACTATCATGAAACAATTAAAAAATATTTTGCGAATGCGCCGCTAAACATACCAGTAAAATACAAGGTTCGCCATATTGCGAATAAAATGGAGTTACTCGATCGAGAGATTAAATACCTTCTGAACAAAGTAAAGATTTGGAAACCAAAACAGGAAGCTGCGGCGAATCAAACGACAGATAAGGCCGAGCGCACGATAGAGGAAAACGAAGATTCTACAACGGATTCCGATAAAGACAAATCTGCAGAAGAACAACCGTCCGATAATTTGGAGAAACAAGAGCAACCGAAATTGGAGACAACGGATACCCCGCAGGATCCGGTACTTCTGCCGGAAAGCGAGAAACCGTTAACTAAAGAGGAAGTGCAAGAAGAAACGCATCAAGAACTATAAGAAATAATTTATTTAAAAAGAGTGTGATTCTCTGTTATTGATCGACGATACCCGTCGATTTAGGCAATTTTTCTGTAGATTACTTTTCGTCAGATGCGCATTTAAAAAGCGGAAATTCACTTATGCGTTGCCGTTGAATAAGTTATTCTACAAATGTGAATATAAAACTGTTCCCATTTAATTAATAATATGTATTTATATACGGGATGTGGTTTTACCGTTCGTTCATTCTATCATTGACGGAAAGTTATTGCAAGAGTGTTAATCTTATCAATGAATGCTCGAGATAATAATTATGTTACACAAGTGCCAAGCAATAGCAAATCTCGACAATTGATTTGTGTTTCATAACGAACGCGTATAAAATAGGCCAGTTCCGTAAGGGATTTATCTTGTGTCTTTACATTATACAAAATTTGTGACTTTACATGTAAAATGCTTCTGCTGCAAGTATATATATACATCTTTTACTTATGAATTATCACGCTAATATAAAGTTGCAGTATAAAGCATATTATTGCTTGTAAAAACACGAATTATAACGTATATAAAATAATGTTTGTTCATAAAGCGATTCTTGCATATCTTTCAGGGAGTGGATCTTTTCATGTAGCAAGGAGTCTTAGCGTTTTCGCAGATGTATATCAGTAGTTTTCGAATGAATTTACATTACATTGATTTGTATATTTTTTTTTTATAAAGGAAGATTCACATAAATCTTTCAATTTTTTTGTCATTTATAATATACTTAAAAAAAAGTGACACACATTTCAGATATTCTAATATACATTTCTTAAAGAAGTTAGATAGAATATATATAGAATATTAGTCATTTTGTAAATATATATTTAACGATTTGCACAATGCGAAATAGATAAAGGTCGGCCCCTTGAGAATTATAAAATAAAATTGTGCTTCTTTTCAGCTAACATTTAGATAAATTCTCTGAAAATCATAAACATATTCTACTGCCAGATAGGCGTTTTAATTCAAGATTTTTATCATTCCAATAAAAATAATTGTAAATTCAAATGTTATTTATATTTATTAATTTGAATGAATAAAAAATATATATAAAAGAGAAACAAATATTGGAATAAAGCAACAAAATGTATTGTCGCCATTATTTTTTTTTATAAAAAATGAAAAAATGATTTAAATATTTAGAACCTTTATTTATGAAAGAAAGAGTCATGTACTGCAGTCAAACCTCCGTATTCTTTCATTTTAATCTAAATATCTGTAACTTTAAATCTCTCTTTTTTTGCATCACTTTCTTCATCAGCTGATTTCTGATTAGTGAGGTTATGTGCATAGGTGTCGTCTGCCTTTTAATGCGCTTTTCGAAATTTCTGGATACTAAGAACTACAACGCGTCTTTATTTACGTTAAACTCCAGGAGGTCTGGATGAAGATTTTAAAGAAAAATTAAGATCAAAAAAATTGCTAGTGACAATGAATTAAAAGAAAAAAAAATTTTGTTTGCCTGTACGCTAATTACATTGTTAGCAAGTATGGCAATGCGTCAAATTCTTAGAAAATTATGGAAAAATATTAGTCCTGCGATGGTAAGAATACAATTCACTCGATATTTTAATTCCTATATTCAATTGCATTGAAACTCTTAAATTATTTGCAGTACACATCAGGTATGTTATTTGCACATTGCACTTCGTTCGACAAACCTAGCGAAAATGACAAGTTAAAACTGGAACCACTGGATATAAAAAAACTAACCCACGAGTATATGATAAAACAATCTGCATTAGACGCTGCTAACAGTGCAACCCAAGCGTTAACCATCACTTACATGGCTATAATAGATCTGAGCGTTGCATACAGGTAAATAAAAATAATAATTATAGGATAATGACTTAATATATATATAATTAATATATATATTATATATATATATATATATATATATATATATAATTACATATATGTAAAATTGGGTCATTACAGGTACCATAATTATTTTTATTTATCTGTATTGAGCTATTTACTTTACAAGTTTATGAAAATAACATGTCTCTGTGATAACATTTATTATGACAATTTTTGTAGAACATTGTTGAATAAGCTTATTTCTCTCCTCGAAGAAACTGTGATGCACAACGTAAGTGACGCACATTGGGATCTGATCGTGGAAGTGCGGAACGAGATGCAAGACAAGAAGGAAAAGATTACGGTAATAAAAAATTTCTTAAGAAACAACTCTTATTTGATGGGATATTTTAAATATTGGAGTCTAAAGAATTAAAAAAATAAAAGTTCTTTTATACTATAAAATATAATATTGTATCACACATTTCTTACTTATCTAAAAATTGTATATAATTATATGAATTAGAACACAAATCTTTTTTCAATTAGCGCTTAATCACCTATATGGATTACGTGCACAAAATGGCAGTAGCTAGCGCAGAACTAAGTTACATGTGTGAAATGGACAGTTTATCCAATACACTTCAACAGAGAATAGAGGATGCATTAAACAGAGTAAAAATGGAAACAGACAGCAATACAGAGCTGGAACGAGCATACTATTGTGTACAGGAGCAATGTATCAAAGGCAGTAAGGAAACAACCGAAAAACAATAAACTTTTATAGAGAACTATGCAACATTCTTAAAGAATATTTTATTTTTCTATTCAAAAAAATTAAAAAAAATTATATATAATTCTATAATAATAAACAATTTTTCTCATCCCCTAATTTATTGTACATCGTTAATCTTTTTCGATCGTTTCATTTTTTTCCTATTGTTAAAAATGCTAGTTTTATTTTTAAAAATTGTTAGATACACTAGATTATTTCATTCTTAAATATTTCTTTTAGTATCTAGAATTTATAACATTTTTATCATAAAAATATAATCAGAGTAAAGCCTCACTGTTCCATTTAATCTAGTCATCTATTCAAAAATCAGATTTTTGCATTAATAATATTTAAAAATTTTCTTTGATAAAATCAATAAGGTGTAATATAAATATGTTCAATATAAGTGTAGAATATACCAATAATTAACAACATGATTTAAACTCTCATTTTTTTCACAAATTTACTTGTATCATATAAAAATCAAGTCTTCAAAATATAAAGACATATATATATATATATATATATATACAATATAATCGTATAATATTTAACACACAGCACACATGTCAATATAATAAATAAACAGTAGAGAGTATTTACAGACTTGCGAGGAAGTAGCGCCTCAAGCATCTAAATGTATCGAAACAATGTGTCGACCAGGCACCATCACCAAGCCTAAAACTCTCGCTTCTGTGTGCTCGGTAGATAGATATTCGGTGCACGAGCCCAGAATAACGTTGGCGTCACGATCTGTGCACAAAAATGCCCCTCTCAACACCCTCCCATCAGTCATCTCAATACGCAGATGTCGGTTCAGCCAGCTCCTTAACTTCTGCTTGGCTGGTGACTCCTCAGAGATAACTGTCTGCTGCAATTATACAAGAGTAAGATATAATTCTCAAAAATATAGTAAATATATACTAGGATTTCATTCCTTAGAAACTTCAGTAATTATATAATAATTAAATTTGCATAGCTTATTGAATTACTCAATGAGTTATTATAAATTTATGTATTGTTTACATTATGTGTACACAAATCTTTGTTGTGTAGACAATACAAGCAATATAAATTATCATAAATTGGATAACATAGTACAGAAGAAAATAATTAAGCTATAAGATCATTAATATATATATACATATGTGGCCTAGTACTGATAAAATAAAAATATGTAATATTAAAAATAAAACAATTTTCACTATTTTCTCTATTAAGTGATTTAATAATTTTTATAATGCAAAAATAATAAAAATTAATGACCTATGGCGAATAATAAGGGTCTGGAAAATAAAGATGTGTATTAGGTATGTAAAACAAGGAAATATGAAAAGAATAATATGTGATGATACAGTTTGTTCTTTTCAACTGCATTTCTTGCAAAGTTGTATTCTTTTTCTCTTCAATAGGAAGAGGAAAAGAAGAAAAGTAAACTGTACAAAAGAACTGTAGAAAGAACAGAAAGGCAATTGTATATCACACAACTTAGTAAAACAACAGTTTTACAAGTTTTACAACTAACAAAAGAGAAAATATTTATAATTTTATTGATCAACCCCTAGCAAATGTGCTCACTTTTTTGCAATTTTCACTACATTCAGATTTCCTCCTGAAGGTCCCTGAGGTATCATTTTATTCTTGTGTAACATTTAATACATAATAAGGATAAAATGACACCTGGAGAATACTCGGGGAATCTGAATGCACCTCAAGTTGTGTGGTATATAATCGATTTCTCAATCTATTATCAATACAGTTAAACAATCTACGAGCATATTTCCAATCAATTTTTATTGTGCACATAAGTTATGTGATACATAACCTGTGTAACTAAAATTGATTAATTGGAAATATTTTAAATTGTTCTTATAAGGAAAATGGAGTTTTAAAGAGTAACGAAACCGGTTGCAAAAAGTTAATAAGATAAGTACAGGGAAAACACTTATAAAGCTTATAAAATTACCTCTTCACTTCCGTGCTCGTTATTCACGACGTTGCTCAAATTGTGCACCGTTTCCTTCATACTCGCACTCATCGCACTCTCGTTTACGAGGATGACAGGGTGAACTTTAGACGAACATCACACTTTGACTGACTTCGACACTGCAGTTGACTGCAATTGACTGCAATTCTGACTGCGTCGTGATCACATACAATTTGTTGTGAGCTTCTCGCTAATGATCTCAATTATATTCTTTTGGTCTGTTCTTTTCAGCTTAACTTCTTAAAGTTCAATTGAAAAGAACAGATTTTTGCATCTAGAATCTTCGCTCCCATAAGCATGAGAGCGCTGGACCAATGAGCATCCAGCATAAAGTTGCCATCTTAATTTACATAAGATTCTCATTGGTTCAGAGGACTTACACTATTAATACATTTTCATGCGCAATGGACTTTACGGATTTCTTTCGGGGATATCCACATGATTCAGTACGGCTTAAGAATTACGTTATCTTGTTATCATTCGCGTCAGCTTCAATAACGAATTGTATGTAGTGGGATAACGGATCTTCTTTGTCTCCACACCCAAGTTGTATCAAGCGTAATTTTCAAGTATTTTGCGTCAAACGAGTACGGAATTTTATTTTCAGCAGGTAAGCACATTAGAAAACTTGTTCGAAGAACAGCCGAAATCAAGCAAACGTGTTCAAACGTGTTTTGTCCGGAAACATTTTTGAGGATTGCTAATTAATTCTGACAACTGACCATCATGGTAGTTCAAGTTCGATTTTACATTCCAATTAAGTTTTAATGTTTTTATATTCCAAGCTTTTGTATTGGCCAACATTTTATTATTCTAAATTTTCGTACTGTCTTCATATTCTTACTAAAAAACGGAAACCAAATCAACCAAACGGAATTCTTAGAAAATGATTGTAAGAATTTTATACTATGTGGCTCATGTGAATCTCATTCCAATATATATACACATATACACACATACATGCATACATACATACATATATATATATACACATATATATATAATTTTACAGTAACGTGTATGCATGTGTAAAACGAGTTTTTTAAATTGATCAATTAATATCGCATCATACACAAATACAATTTTGCTTTTTTTGCTAAGTTGCATTTGCGCATTATATGCAAGCGATCAATCGGTAAATTAAAAAACTCGCTTGTAATCATAAATTACTCAGGGTTAGGTAAATTAAAACATTTTTTAAATTGAAATTACACGAATAAAAGCTCTAGATTGCAAAGTTAAAAGTTACATTAAAATTAAATTAACTCTTCGTAAGCACAATAAGACTTCTTTGTCTCAAGCGAAATTATATATTGTTATATACGTTCTTAAATTTCTCCGAAGGATGGGGGGGGGGAGGAAAGATTCTAATTTCCCCTCCTAAAAAATCTTGTTAATGGTGGGATCTTGCTTTCCAATAGGGATGGGCAGTTATCAAAAATAAACCGGTTATCAGTTAACCGGTTAAATTTTGAATAACTTTAACCTTATAAAATTAACCTTACTACAATAACCGGTTATCAAATAACCGGTTAATAACATAATAAATTATAAAAGTTATTTATACACAATAAATTTTCGTTTAATTAAAATTTTTATTGTAATTTCCAATATGCGAATGAAAATCTTATTACAATCTCCAATAACTATTATCTATCGAGCCTAGAAAAACTAATTGATTAGTATGCTCGGGAGTCAACCGACTTCTATGATCGGAGCAAACATTATTTAAAGTTGAAACTAATCTCTCGGATGGAACAGATGCTCCTAAAATTATTAAAAATTTCATGGCAACTGGAAATGTTGCTGGGAAGGCACTCTTTCTTTCTACCCAATATTGTATTGGATCATGATTTCTATATAAAATGGGTTGATCAAGATAAAGTTTTAATTCTGTAAGTAGGCCTTGATTTTCAAGACTTTGTGGATCTGTTGTATATTTTGCTGCAACTTCTTCATGAATATTCCAAATACTATCTTCTTGATCTTTTTTTTCTAGAGAAGTCTCCATTCTAGGCGGAGTTAATGCCCCTTGACAACGTATTTGCTCTTTTATATATCTAATAGCATTTGCAGCATTTAATGGTGATGCAAAATGAATTCTCTTGAATCTAGGATCTAGAATTGTTGCTACTGATAATAATAAATTTTTTTCATATGAATCCAATCTTTTTTCTGTTTGCTCGTAAAGTTCTTCTTTTAATTTCTGTGTTATTTCATTAGTAACATTGATTCGTTGTAACGAAGTTTTTACACAATGTACGAGAGGAATCACTAAGCTTCCGGATATGTATTTCTCCCCAGAAATATCTTTCGTTGCTGCTTCAAATGGACGTAATAATAATAAACATTCTTCAATTATTGCCAACTCAAGTGGTGTAACCATAGGCGGAGCATTTTTATGAGTTGAACAGGACAAAATTTTGCCCACGTACTTTGACAATAATTGGAATCTTTCTAGGCAGTAAAACGTTGAGTTCCATCTTGTGGCTACTTCTTGTATTAAATACAAATAAGTGCCATCACCTTTACCATCTTTTTTTTGCTCGTTTCGCATGTTATCTTGGGCAACATTACTATGCTTGAAATAAGCAACAATCTGTTTTACTTTGTCAATGATGTTAACAATATCATCAATAGCGCCAAGTGCTTTGCATACCACTAAATTAATATTATGTGCTAGACATGGCACATGGATGTTAGTTTCTGGATTTTCTTTTGCTAATAACATTTTTATTCCAGCGACAATGTTTGCACCATTATCTGTAGTCACAGAAACTATACTTTTTTTTTAAATATTCCAATGTTCGAGCATTTCATTTAAATCTGCACAAATATTAATTGCAGTATGATGAGGAGTGAGATTTTTTACTCCTAGACACATTGCATTCATGCATTTTTTTTCTTCATCTGAAATGTATGAAATATTCACTAATATCTACAAATATTTACAAATATAACAAAAATTATATTTTTTAATCCTTACCGATATAATGAGCTGTTAGTACAATAAAACTTCTAGTTGCGTTCATAACTGTCGCGATATCAGTTGTAATAGAAATTTTATTAACTTCGCTCATTTTATTTCTAACAATGGCCTGTAAGGAAATGTATTTGTTTTCTATGAGGGATGTAATCTGTAAAAAAAAAAAAACACAATTAAATTTGTTGTAAGCATATACACATACATTGACTTAAACAAGAATAATATTAATGCAATATTTAACCGTTTTCCTGCTTGGTGCTTTATATAATGGTATCGCTGTATTTAAGAATTTTTTCATGCCCTCTTTTTCTGTACAGCTTAAGGGAAGGTTATCTTTGCAAATCATATACAATAAACTCTGCGTAATTTCACATTCTCTTGTTCCTCCAGCTAAAATAAATATATACAATATCAGCAACAGATACAAAAAGTTAAATATAAGCTTAGATTTAAAACAAATAAAAACACATTCAGAAATAAAAATGAAAAATAAACAGATAAAATAAGTTCCTTACGCTCATAACTTCTTTGATTTTTAAAACTTTTTTTGATTGATGGTTGTGTTAAATTGGAACTGGAGGAACTTTTAGAATCCGAAGAATCATAGTGAGAGATTTTATTTTTCAGTGAAGCTGGCGTTGAAATATAGTTCACATCAGAATTGTGGACATTATTTTCAACAGTTTCAAATCTGTCTACTAAAAGTCCTGAAATCTCCGAATGAAAGCTTTGACCTTCCTCTATCTATAAAAATAAATACAGTAATGTATTGTATAATTACAACAGTACACTACAAACATAGTATGCATATTAGAAAAATTTAAATATAATGTAATTTAATAAATAACTTGATATATATACTTACTATTTTAAATGAGTCATTATCAACAAAATTTGCTTCATTTTCTATTTCTTCTGTTTCCACTATTTTTGATTTCTTGGCTGAAATTATTATAGCTGTTGGCTTATTTTTATTTTTACTTATAGGAGTTATACATGAAGGATGTTTATGAAGAAGGTGATTTTTTAGGTTTGTAGTACCTCCTCTTTGTAGTACCAGTTTTATAAACTTTTCCACACAAATTACAAATACAGGTATTACTACCGTTTTTGGTGAAAAATTCCCAAATTTCACTTTTCTTTTTGGTTGCAACGGACATATTCTGTATGATATAACACGACGAAATACTATTGAATAAATGTACGGAATACTACTAAAATAAATTATAGTAATTGCTACAAATAGTGATTACGACAATGACTAGTGTGAAATAAATTGTTATAATAATTGGAAAATTTATTTCACAGTAGTCATTGTCGTAATCACTATTTGTAGCAATTACTATAATTTATTTTAGTAGTATTCCGTACATTTATTCAATAATATTTATATTAAAAAATATACGTAGTTGCGTATCCATAAAACATAGCACATCCATGAAACAAACACGACACATGGACATATGACACACAATTATTTTTGCCATCAACTAATTAAAGCTGCGTTCAGAAATCCTACTCATGGATTTCTGAACACAGCTCGCTGAACGCATAAGTTAGGAGAGTTTAGTTGACCAATCAAGACAGAAAGGCAAAAATCTCTTTGATTTGATTGGTCAGTTAAACGCTACTCTACCTCACAGGTAGGATTCCGAACGCAGCCTATTCGAATAAAACATTAATTTGTGAAATAACCGATGCATCCGGTTATCAGATGTTGTAACCGGTTATTCGGTTAACTGAGTGTAAAAAATAAACCGGTTTATAAGCGGTTAAGCGTAAGAAAAACACCGGTTATTGGAATAACCGGTTAAATTTGCCCATCCCATCCCTACTTTCCAACTGTCTCCAAGCGATATACCATCGCTCGGCATTTTGTTTAAGTTCAGCATATAAAGTTAAAGTTTGCGATTGTTCCAAAAAAGACTCAGTGTGCTATAACGGCGTCAATATTTTCGGAAGTAAGTAAATCAAGAAAATTCTCAATATGAGAGAGAGAGAGAGAGAGAGAGAGAGAGAGAGAGAGAGCGAGCGAGCGAGCGAGCAAGCGAGCAAGCAAGCAAGTTACTCAAAGCAGATATGGTAGATTCCAAAAACAAAAAAGGTGCGCGATTTGTCTTTTCGAAGCAACGATGAAAAAAGCTTTTGTGTGAAGTCAATGTTCGATGAGTATCGCGCGCATTTATTATTGTAAAGTATATTATAAATAATATCGCATTTATTACGGTAATGTATATTATAAATAATATATAAATTGTTATAGTGTTATAGAGCGCATAAATGCGTTCTATAACACTTTATAACAATTTATATATTATTTATAATATACATTTTGTAAACGTATTATTATAACAAATATTAAATTAAAAAAAAAATTGATTCTTATATTTATTTCATCTATAAATTATAAAATTTTGTTTCACCTTTGGGTGTTAAAAGAATTATACTTTTTGGAACTGTCGCAAATATATATTTTTTTTAAGTCATGGTTTAAAGTACAAAAGTCTGCACCAATTTAACTTTTTTTATATTTATTTATTGTTAAGATTCTCATTTTTAAACAAATTTACAGTTTTCTTTATTTTGACACAAATTTCATTTTTATTAAGTAATGGCTTTAACGGCTAAATAATGTGTTTTACAACTATTTAGTGATGTAGAACAAACACTGAAAAGTAACTTTAAATTTTTTTAGATTTTTTTGAAAGCCTATACATAAAGTAAAAAAATTGGGCTGAACAAGAAAGGCTCAGTGTGCTTATGAAGTAAAAATATGTGTAAACTTATAAGTTACATGAACAAAAGACGAACTGATTAAAAATTGCTTTAAGAATAAATTAATGAAACTAATTTTAAATTAATTATTTAAAAATTAATTTTGAAAAGCATTGTTTATATTAAATTAGAGCTTTGTAAATTTTTAAATTAAGTTAGATTATTCTAAACAATTATATAATATAGATCATTAAAACTATTCAAACCATTAAATTTACAAATAATATATGGTTGAATATTATTCAACCATAATATTCAACCATATATTATTTGTAAATTTAATTTATACGAAATAATAAAAAAAATATTTTTTGGGAACATATTTTTTTTAATAAGTTTAAATATAGCATATAAATAACTTTTCTTTAAACATTAATATACATTATATATCTAAAAATTTATTGTTTCAATTTTCAATTATATTATTTTTGTAATTATTTTTATCATTCTGAATTCTGAACCATATTCTAATCTGTATAGAAAAAATAAAATTGCATACAGCAAATAATATTTATAAAAGATTTACAAAATATTTTTCATAATTACTTGAATATTTTATAAATATTTACAAAAATATTTTATATATATTTATATTCTTAGAATGAACAGATCATAAATATTTATGAATATCTCTTAAATACTGTGTGCTGACTACAATATAACATATTGAAAAGTATATATATGTTATTCATCTTGTATAATGAAATTAATAAAATAGTTTACAAATGTGTGCCTTGCTTACATAAATTTCAGTTAACATATTTTCAATTTTTTTGTTGCTTTCAGTAACAAAAAATATTTCAGAGAAGATATAGACTAATGTTAATAACTTTTGTTTTTGTTTTCAGATGTACAGTTATTTCTAGACTTATAAAAAAATTTTGCTAAACTTTTTTTTATTAAATTTAAATATATAAACTTTTATCTTTTAAAAAAATGTTAGCATATTTTATTAATTTTACAGAGAAAATTAAATATAACGTAATTTATCCATTTAAGCATCCTTCAAAAGTCTGTTGTAAATCTGCATGTGAAAAGTGCAAACGTAGCAGTTAATAAACTTGATACTGTTCTTGTAACGAAAGAAGTATGACCATACATTTTTTTAATAACGAAAAAAGCGCTTTTTGATATTTAAGTAGATAAGCATTTTATAGCGGTTTAAAAATTTAAGTTTTAAGTTAATTAAAAAAGGCATTTAGTTTAAATATTAAATAATTTGAATGTTTAAATTTTTTTTTCTTTTATCTATGTAAGGACACTACTATTTAAGCCATAATCATTAAAATCTTATGCTAAAATTGATAAAAATTTAACACTAAGATTTCACAATGTCTCTGTTTCTAAAGATTTCGTAGACAGATCTGGATAGACAAATGAAAACAACATGTTGTCATTTTGGTTTCATACATGCCGCATTCAATTTCGATATTCTAAGGACAAGATGTTTCCACAAATTGTCGATTTTGTTTTGCAATCGTGTAAAGTCTTCATTAACTGATGATGACTTTGAACTTAGTATTGCACTTTTATATGGGTTCTGATATAAGTTAACAGTTACGACGTTCATCAGCCCTCAGAATTTATTTCTCTTTTGTAGCTTATTTAAAGGCTCTCACATTTTATGTAAGATGGAATAATCTTATGAAGATTATATTTTGTATTTTCATTGTTTTGTATAATCTGATTTGAATTTGAAAAAAAACTGAAAATTAAGATTTTGAAATATTTACTTTGTCCTGTTTTAGTTTTTTAGTTTTAATTTTGAAAAAAGAGATTAATCTTTTTTTAATATTAAAATCTCGTTATCTTTTAGTTTTGCATTCATCATGGAAGAACACGTGCGTAGTCCAGATCCTTTAATAAAAGGTGATGACATGGCTAAGAACTGGCAAATCTGGAAAGAAGATTTTATTTCATTTATGAATGTAACTGGATACATCAAAAAATCCACTGAAATGCGTGCGAATCTTTTAAAAAATCAAATTGGAAGAGTTGGTATTGAAGCAATGCAAAACATATCTTTTGATCAAATAGAAGATAAAGATGATATGGATATACTGATTAAAAAACTTGATGAATATTTTAATCCTCCGAAAAACGAAGTGATGGAACGATATTTCTTTTTTACAACAGTAAAAAAGCAAAATATATCCATTGAACAGTATATCAATATTTTAAAAGTACGTTACTGGTGATATATGTTTTTGTTGTAAATTTAATACATATATACTTATCTATTGAAATTTTTGTTATTTATAGGAAAAAGCTAAAACTTGCAATTTTGAACACACCATGATAGATAATATTATACGAGACAAAATCGTCTTTGAGACTCATGATAAAATATTGCGTCAAAAATTTTTTGAAATAGGCAATAATTTAAATCTAACGAAATTAATAGCAATTTATAATGATCACAACATTAATACTGAGAAGATGAAACAATTCACGAAATATTGCTGTTGGAGATGTGGCATTCAGCATCCAGTACAACGATGTCCTGCTTGGGGATCAAAGTGCGAGAAGTGCGGTGACTTACATCACTATACTGGACGTTGCAGAGATCTTAAATCTAAAATAAATGATAATAAGGTAATGAATTTATTTCTTTATACGTTACTTTAATTTAAATTAAAATTGATTAAAAATATTCAAAAACATTTAACTTGATCGGTAAGTGTATTAAATATACATATATTTATTTATATTATGATTCTGTAACATGTGTGTTGTAGATAAACAAAAATGTACTGGATCAAACGCAACAAATATTCACTTCAAAGGTACAAAAATAAAATTTGCAACTTTATTTTCGTCCATATATATGTGCACGCGCACGTATATACACACACCCTCGCATAATGCATTCAATGTCAAAAATTTATACGTTATATAATTTTTTTTACTATGTAGTGCAGATAATGCCTTATTGATATAAAATGTGATTTTATTTTATTTACTAGATGTTTGATTTTATTAGAAATAGAAATATCTTGAATAGTCTAAACTAAAGGGAAACGGATAAAATCAATTTTCAAAAAAATCCGTTTTTCAAGATCAGGTTTTGAAGATTATTGCTACTTTTTATAATTGAATTGTATGATTTTTGTATAATTAATATTTCTCTAATTATTTTATGGAATTATATTATGTAAAAGAGCATCTAAAATGTTTTCAAAATTGACACTAACTGATAAGAAGACATTGTTTCTATTAAGATGATATATCAATCATTTTATAATGAAAAATAAGGTATTTTTAATGTGTATTTTTTGTATATTATATGTATTTGTATATTGTACATTAAAAATAAAGATTTGAGAAAAGATGACTATTTTGTCATACATTGATTAAAATTTTAAATATTTTAAGACAAAAGGAATAAAATGGAAATAAAGCTCAAAAAAATACAGCTAATGTTTTAAAACATTAAACGTGCTAAATATTAAATGTTTTTCACGCTATTATTTGTGTTATGCTTATATTGGCTTTATTGTCCATCATGCTTACAATATTAATGCATATTATTGCCTATTGATCGTAATTTTTAATTCTGCATTTTGTAGCATTTTTTAACTTTCTATTATATGTATAATATTCTTTTTTTTTTTTTATTAATATGCACAGCAAAGTAATAATAATAATAATTATTATTATTATCATGGAAATAACTTTATGTTGTAGAATAATGACAAATGGAATATTCAAACAGATTCCGCAATTAAAAAGGATTCAACAAATGAAATGGTATTTATTCATAAATCAGCAACATATTAAAATATTATTTGTAATTATATATAAGTAAATTATACAATTTTTCGTAGATAAATTTTCCTGCTGTTCCAACAGCACCTTGCGATATTGTAGATTCATCTGTTCGCAAAGATTCTACTTTTGATTTTCTAATAAATAAATATGATACAAGTTCAAAAATGTACAACGATAATACTGCGAATCAATCAACAAATTTGCTTAAGAATACACGTAAGTATTTTTTGCAATTATCTGTATTCACATAAAAGTAAAACAATGGCTTTTGATTAGCATAAATAATAATAAATGAAACGCTGCGATTATTTATTACAGAGGATGTTGATTATTACAGAGGTAATTCATATACGAAGTTATCAGTCAAACCAAACAAATCACATAATACAAATTCAAAATTACGGACTGATAATACCATGATTCATTCAGCACATTTGTCTAAGAGTATACGTGCGTATTTTGCAATTATTTGTATTCATAAAAGTATAAAAAATAACTTTTAATCGGTATAAGTGATAATAAATGATGGAACATTGCGATTATTTATTATAGAGGACGATAATTCATATTCGAAGTTACCAGGTAAACCAGGCGAACCACATAGTACAAATTCAAAATTACGAAATGATAATACCGCGACTCATTCAGTATATTTTTCTAAGAGTACTCGTGCGTATTTTGCAATTATTTGTATTCATAAAAGTATAAAAAATAACTTTTAATTGGTATAAGTGATAATAAATGATGAAACATTGCGATTATTTATTATAGAGGACGGTAATTCAAATTCAAAGTTACCAGGTAAACCAGGTGAACCACATAGTACAAATTCAAAATTACGGAATGATAATACCGCGACTCATTCAGTATATTTGTCTAAGAGTACTCGTGCGTATTTTGCAATTATTTGTATTCATAAAAGTATAAAAAATAACTTTTAATTGGCATGAATGATAATAAATGAAACATTGCGATTATTTATTACAGAGGATGATAATTCATATACGAAGTTACAATCACTAAATCAATCAAGCATTCCAGCCGAGTTAAAGACTCCGCCAAGCGTTTCAAACATCTCAGTCCAGCCAAACATCCCAGTCCAGCCAAACATCCCAGTCCAGCCAAACATCCCAGTCCAGCCAAACATCCCAGTCAAGCCAAGGATCCCAGTCAAGCCGGACGAGACACCTCTGGTGAAAATTTTTTTTAGAATTTTTCAAAAAATATTTGTATAATTTTATAACTTTCTCACTTTGTATACAAATTAGAACATTTTTCAGAAAAAAACTCAAAAAGTCTCAGAATTTTTCATATATATTATGAAATTCATATATATTAATTATGAATATTCTAAGATATCTAATAAAATTTAACAGGATTTATTCTACGCAGTGATACAAATCATGAAATAAATTTATAGATCTTGTGTAAATATAAAAAATCATTTAACATTTAATGAGCAAACGCACAATATTACAAAATTTGTCTTTCATCAGTAACACGCATCTATGAGACGCGTTATAATATTTTTAGTTTTATATGTTTTAATAGTGTCACAAATCAAAACATATTATCAGTTTTATGCACAAGAAATAATAAATATTAAAATTAACGTATTTAAATCTATTTACATTTTAATATTGCTTTATTAATTGAATATATAAATCTCAAAAGTCTATGAGGTGAACTCACCGAATAGTTGTCACAGAAAAAGGACAATTTTTATTTAAATGTTGCTAATTGATAAAAAAATGCACTATTGTTTCTATTAATTTTTAGTAATATTACTAAAATAAAGTTAATTAAGCTTTCGCAATTAAAACAGATTTACCAACAATTTCTAAGATTTTTTGTTCTATAATTTCTGATGATGTTATAAAATCTAAAAAAGTTAAAAATATTTTTTTAGAAATTATAGGATGAGAAATCTCAGAATATTTTAGAATTCATATATGTGGAAAATTCTGAGGCAAAATGTTGACTTTCTGAGTATTTCTGAAAAATGTTCCAATTCACACAAAATTTTATAAGAAAAATTTTCACTAGGGACATACAAGTTCAAAATTGTGCAACGATAATATCACGAATGATTCAGCAAATTTTATTAAGAGTACACGTACGTATTTTGCAATTGTCTATATCTGTATTTATATAAAAAAAACTTACTAGCGTAAGAATAGCAATAAATGAATATTCTGATTTTATATATATATATATATATATTTTTTTTTTATTTATTCATTTATTTATTTATTACAGAGGCTAATTCATATACGAGATTCCCAGCCAAGCCGAACGATACACATAATGCAAGTTCAAAATTATGCAACGATAATATCACGAATCACTCAGATAATTTATCTAAGAATACACGTATGTATTTTATAACAAAATGTAATTGTATGACAAAAATATTTAAAAAAAACTTGATCAGTAAGTGAATGAATAGCGCGATAATGGCCTAGTTTACACCGAGTACTATCTAGTAATTTTTTATTAAATTATCTTAATTTCGGCAATGAATTTAAAGAATAGTATATTAAGCTGGTACAATATGAATCGAGATAATTAAATATATGTATCATGTATACACGCATCGTCGAAAGCAAGATAATTTAATAGAAAGTTACAAGTTAGTACGCGTATTAAGTAAGCTTGGTGTAAACTAGGCCAAATAAATAATAAAATATTTGTTTATTACAGTGTATTATTCGAGTGCGTATATAGTTAAGCCAGATGGAACAATTGTAGGAAAGAATACAAGGGATACATTATATAATGGAAACAATCAAAAGAGCAAGCCAACCAAAGACTGTGTATTGCAATAAATTCCTTATTATATAAACATATTTTGCAAAATTACAATTAACAGCAAAATCTTTACTTACAAATTAGTTTGTCTTTATTCTACTGATTTAAGGTTGGAAAGTTTGTAATGAGATTTTTATGATATAGCAACAGAGTTTTGTAATGTATACTATGCATTCTTGACAATTAATAAAAATATTAAAAGTAGTGTATGTTGATTGGCTGATTGTATTTATGAAAAACCCAAAGTTATTTTTTTAATACTATATTTATATACATTATTTATATACATAAATTAAAAAATAACTAAAAATTGTGCAAAAAATTATGCCTTTTGAATATGTTTCGAGGTTTGTTCAACATCTTGGTGGTCCTTTGTGGAATCGTCAGCTGTTTTGTCAGTCAATTGCTGAGCTTTGAATAATTCAATAAGCTGTTCTGTTGCTGTAGGACCAAGTTTAATAGCTGCACCAAGTTCCTTCTGCAAATAATAAAATATTGTATTTTTTATTATTTTAAGACATGTATAATATTAATTTCTTTAAAATAAAATAAAATCTTATCCCAAAAAAAACATACATTAGGAAACTGTGCCAAGTTTAACATGGGATTTCTAAACGTATATGGTGTCCACGGTCCCTGGATCGATGGAAATTCTGTGTGCCACATTTTACGTAATCTCAATGAAGGACCATCCCGAAATTGCGTCCGTAACAATTCCATCCATTTTATAACGTCCTCTCGACTATAATTAGCAACTTCCATCCATTGTCTATCGCCATTCACTAGATACAATACAATCTATTAGCATTATGCAAATAAGATTTCAAATAATTGTGATACGTTATTTTTTAGGCTATATACGTACGATACTCTGCGACTATAACCGGATACCTATGTCTTCTTGGTTTGACATATACTACCACTCCTGGATTTTCCCTCGCGTAATGGACTAGATCATGCTCTATAAAGTCTCTAAAAAAAAATAAATAAATATTATTTAAGAAAAAAAAATAAGAAAGAGAATCCACGTGAGTATAGGTTAGACAAATCTCACCTTATTCCTCTACTCGTACCCTTGTTTTTACAAAATTTCAAAGTTACTCTCTGCAACTGACAGACGTAGCGTCCGATCCCGAGACCAAAAGGTGCCCGCGGAAATCCTGATTTCATAAACAAATGTTGATTTGACATGATTTTCTACTGAATCCTAAATGTTTGAAACACAATCTGATGCTTGTGATTTGTGACGGCGTTGCGCTTTGCGCAGTTGCTGGCCTGGCAGTTACCACGGTTTCCCGTCAGTCGGTGTGGCGGAGGCGGAGAGCGAATAATTGACGTTTGTTCACGTCTGTTTGACAAGGTGCAACGAATAGGAATCTCGAGGAATTTTGTAGTCACGTCCATCGTTTAGTCGTGTCGACATGCTGACGTCTTTACGTCGAGCTTGCGGGCTCTTCGTAAGTAATTTGTTGAAAATTTACCATCGCCGTAGTTCTTCCCTTCTCCACCATAACCTCAAATACCTTACATAATCTTCAATTTTTAATTGTACCGATTGACTTTTGTAAAACACTTCGTTCGCGAATGTATAAATCAATTATTTGAAATTTTTATGAAAAAAATCACCATTTGTTTAATGTAAACAACTTGACATTTCTCCACTTTGTAAAGATTTAACATCTGTCACTTGACCTACCGTTTGATCTATCACTTGACTCGTATTTCTGATGAATTCTGTCCTCATCAGGCTCCAAGAAACATTAGAGGAGTGCAAACAACAGCAAATCGTGCATCGGATCAGCTATTTGTTGTATGTATTAATAATAGCAATAATAGTAGTAAATAGTAATAATAATAAATCAAAATCAATAAGGATAATAGTACGAGCAATAATGAGATGTGAAATATTATGAAATGAAATTATAAACTTGGGAAATACACTACTTATTTTATTAATAAGAGCTTGGACTATTATCTTTTTAATACAGGTTTTCTTGTTTGGAATAAGGTTATACTTAAATAGTTAGCAATACAATATTACACCATTTTTCTAGCAGAACTTTATTTAAAAGATATTGAAGGATGCTTAAGAAATATTAGAAATCTGTTTTTTACTCTACCTTTCAAAATTGCTTACAATAACTCTATGATATTTAAGTTGGGTAGTTACATCAGGTAGAAATAGACTAAAAAAAATATTGAAGTTTTGAAGAACAGAAGATGATTTTGGAAAATAGTGTGAGATGAACAAATTTTTTTCCTCCAACATTACTTAATTAATTGAAAATGTTTTACTAATAGGATAGTACAACATTTGTAATTATTCAAGCATTGTATGACTTTATAACACAATTAAAAATGAAATAGGCCTATATATAGGGTCATAGCAGGATCATGATACTGAAATAATATTTTTGTAATTTTTACATACATTTCTATTTTTTTTAACTGTTAATTATTGTACAACTTTATTCCAAAAAATAATCTGTATTAAAAATAAATTATAAACTAATATTTCATTCTTATTAATAGAAAAAAAGTATTTTCTAGTTTATATTATTTTATCCCTCCCCTGTATATAGTGTACAAATGAGACTAAACTGAATCTGCTCTTGCTGTTAATGTATTAAAAAATAATTTTAATTTATAAATAAAATTTCTATAAATAATAATTAATATATCACTCTGTAATGATAAAAGTAAATCAAATAGAAATAGTTCTCTGTTTTTTCATTATAGAGTGATAATCAAAATATTTTGTTTTATTATTGCATATTAATTATATATCATTATAATAATATTTGACATTTTATTATTATTTGTATTATTGATTTTTATCCTTATTCATTTTTAACTTTAATATGAACCTTTACAATTGTTGTTCAATCAGAATATTACATAGTACTTAAATTTTAGCACAGAGACAGTGAGCACGACAATCCCAATATACCATTCGAATTCAATGAGGCGAATAAGAAGCGAATTGAGGCGCTCCTCGCGATTTATCCCGAGGGTCACAAACGCGGTGCAATGATACCTCTGTTGGACTTGGCGCAACGGCAACACGGCTGGTTGCCCATCTCCGCCATGCACAAAGTCGCCGAGATACTAGGCGTACCAAATATGAGAGTGTACGAGGTAGCCACGTTCTACACGATGTTTAATCGTAAACCCATGGGCAAGTATCACATACAGATCTGTACTTGCACACCGTGCTGGCTGAGAGACTCCGACTCGATAGTCAACGCCGTGACGAAGGCTACAAACTGCGAGCTCGGCGGCACCTCCGCGGACAAGATGTTCACCGTCTCCGAGGTGGAGTGTTTGGGCGCTTGTGCTAACGCCCCAATGTTCCAAGTGAACGACGATTATTATGTACGTATATCTATCTTTTTGGGAATAATGTCAGCTTTAAGTGAAAATGCGACATTATATTTATCGCTTATCTCTCTTTTACAGGAGGATTTGACACCGGAGACTACGGCGGCTATAATAAATGCTTTGAAAAAGGGCGAGAGACCACCGCCAGGACCACAGAATGTTTCGAGATTCGCGGCCGATCCTGCCGGTGGACTTACGTCATTAACGACTCCGCCTCCGGGTCCCGGATTTGGAGTTAGGTCGGATTTGTAAAATATGTTTTTGATAGGTCTGTAGTGTACATTAATGAAATGTAAAAAGGTTATTAATAAAATATATCAAAATAGCAGATTATTTCGTTGACACATGTTCATACTAAAATCATGTGCACATACACGTTTAATAATTTTACATTTGTTCTGTATATAAAATAAAGACATGTAATTCGCATGGTAAAATCAAATTTTAAATTTTTATATTAAATTGAATTTCTTCAATTCGAATGTGAATTAAATTCAAATCAAATTTTTCTGGATTTACATACTAATTTGAATAAAGTATTTTTAATGATATTGCAAATTTTTTTTTATTTAATGCACGAGAAAATTATAATCAAGCTTTCAGAAATGTCTTACCAATCATAGGGAAAATGCTATGTTAAGTGTTAAGACATTTAAGATAAATGTCAGACGAGGAGTGTGTAGATTTCAAGCTGATGAATACATAGATGACCGACTTGAAGTCGAGCTGTCGATTAGAGATTATTAAACTATTTCGATAATTTGAACCTATTAGATTTGAAAATGAATTCAAATCCAATCAACTGTAATTACATTTGATTCAAATTCAAATTGGCGTCTGTAGTAATAAAATAATTTTATACATCTAAAGTATTTTTGAATTTAAAATATACATTATTATATACATTATTTTTCCCTTGATTAAATGTAACTATGTTCCTATTAAAACATAGAACTTTAAACTAAACGATTACAAATTATAAGTTAGCTGTTAAAGGAAAAACATTTCTATTTAGTTATTGTAAACTTAAAAAATTTCGTAATATATTTTGTAATAAAATATTTTATGTTATTAGATACATTAATTAGCGTGTGTTAAGAATATTTATCAAAATTGTTATATCAAAAAGACATTAATTTATTAAATTTATTAAATTGAATATAAATACATTATATTTTTTGAATTTTATTTATATTTTATGTGTGTGCAATTACAAAAATTTTTATAAATTTTCTTTTGTTGGAACTTGAAGCGAGCAAACCATGATTAGTCTGTCAACACTGGTCAACACAACACGAAGGTGCGAGCGGGATGCACACGCTTCGAGCGAATTACAGAATAATTAGTGTAATTTTATCGTATTAAGATATTTGTGATGTGAGGCGTATGTGCGAACGAATCAAACAATGGATGAACCTGTTGCAACGACTGAAAAATCGAAAAAGATAGAAGCTATAAACAAAGAAACGATTCATCACATCTGCTCCGGCCAGGTAAGGTTAAGTGTGTAATTAATAAAAAGCGCGTAATTTGTTGCGAAGCAATATCTTTCATAGGAAAAGAATTGCAATTTCATAAAATATATTTGATTAGGTGGTGCTCGATCTTGCGATTGCAGTTAAAGAATTAGTGGAGAACAGTTTGGACAGCGGTGCCACAGTAATCGACGTCAAACTTACCGATTACGGTAAAACGTGCATTAGCGTTAGTGACAACGGTAGTGGTGTTTCGGAACAAGATTTTGAAGGCTTAGGTAAGTTCATCAAGATAACTAACAATAATTAAAATCTGTTTAAAAAATAAAATTTTTTAACCAGAGTTTTAATTATTGTTCATTATCTACTCCTACAAAGAACAGAAATTATATTTTATTTAGAATCAGTCTTCTATTACCCCTGGAATATTATTATATATGTTGTTAGTGAATTTTTACCTGAGTACTAATTCATATTTAGTATAGTTTCTGTTATTAAAATTTGGATATTTTAAAATAACATTTAATAAAATTTTTACATTAAAATAATATTGTTTTAGGTGATATAACTGATATAAAAAAACATAAAAAATTCTTAATTATAAATGTGAATTTTAATCCAAGTGCTAATTCAAATTTAGTACAGCTTGTATTATTAAAATTTTAATAGCTTTAAATAAAATTTAATAAGATTTTGTACATTAGTTTTTAATTATTTTAACAATCTATAAAGTAAGGTGTTAAACATAAAAATAGTGTAAAAAAATTTCTAATAGTATTAATAAATCACCCAAGTGCTAAGTACAATTTTGTTATTAAAATTTGATTTAAAATAATAAGATCCAATTTAAAATAATAATCTTTTACATTAAAATAATGTTAGTTCAGTTATTTTAACAACTTATAAAGTTGCAAGACATTAGATATAAAAAAGTGTAAAAGAATTCTTAATTAAATGGATGAATTTTTACCCATAGTAGTGTTAATGCAAGAAAAATATAACATTTTAGATTTAAAAAGGAATTATAAAATATCTCTAATGTAACATTTTCTCTTTTAATCAGGTTTGAAACACCACACTTCAAAGCTTCGGGAATTCACAGACTTGACTGAAGTGGACTTGACTGAAGTGAACACATTTGGCTTCCGTGGTGAAGCGTTGAGCTCGTTGTGCGCCTTGTCTGAGTTGAGTATCATCACCAGGCATGCCACGAGCGAACACGGTTTCAAATTGGAATTTGACCGGAATGGTATCCTTACGAGGAAGGAACCGTATGCCAGAGAGAAGGGTACCACAGTATATGTGAGGAACATATTCAAAAATTTACCTGTGAGAGCAAAGGAGTTTCAGAAGAATCTAAAGAAAGAGTACGCGCGCGCTGTTCAAGTCTTGTACAGTTACTGCCTGGTCTCCACTAACATTAAGATTACATGTTCCAATTTGCTAGCAGGAAAATCGCCTAATCTCATCGTGACTACGAGAAATGTTGATGACGTACTGAGCAACATCAATTCCGTATTCGGCAAGAAGTCTCTGGATGGAATTGTTAAACTCGAATTACAATCTCCTGATGAGACGGTATTGCAAGAATACAACTTGCCTAGTGATGCTACTGTAGATTTTGATTGGGAGTGTTACGTGAGCACCTGCGACCACGCAATCGGACGTTCTTCGCCCGATCGACAATTTTTTTATGTAAACGGTCGGCCGTGTGATCTCACGAAGATCAGCAAATTGGTCAACAGCGTGTACCACAGGTACAACATTAAACAATATCCGTTTGTCTTTTTCAATATCAAATTGGACCGGCAATGCGCCGATGTTAATGTTACTCCGGATAAAAGGACAATATTTGTTACGCAAGAACGTCTCATATTAGCAACTCTGAAATTCAGTTTAATAACAAAATGGGACAAACTGCAAGGGAATTTTACAGTCAAAACTTTAACGGAATTAAATTTTGGTTTGAAAAGGACAATCTCGCCTAATCACGCGCATTCGCCAGCTAAAAGATTACAACTGTCCCCTTCAGTATCGCATATTGTGAAAGAGAATGATACCACCATCCAGACCAATATCAAATCATTGAAGAAGCCTACAGATGTAAATATGGCGATAAGTATAGTAACAATAAAAGAAAAATTAAATGAAAAACAGAATATTGCTACAGCACTCAGCAGTACAATTAAAAGAATAAAATATAGAGTACAAATGGAAGGTAATCAAAGCGAGGCTGAAAAAGAACTGCAAAAAGAATTGACAAAAGATTCATTTGAAAAGGTAATATATTATATATTACAAATCAAAAATTTTGAAGCTTGTGATTTTCTCACATTTCATGAAAAAGTATAAAAATTTTGAAAATTGTGCGAATTAGACATGTTATAACAAATCTTTTTCTCTTTTAAAGTTAAAAAATATATTTTATAATAAAGTTAAAAAATAAATTTATACACGAAAGATTCGATAATGAGGAACAATTTACCAATATACCAATTTCTTTTTAAAAACAGTCTTTTAAAGCTTAGAAAATCTAATTTATGTTAAATTTTGTTTTATGATGTTTCATCAAGCTACAATATTTTAAAAAACAAAAATATTGAAAAAATATCAATTTTCAGTATTATATAATTTAGAAATAAAATATCGTAGAGACAAAATTAATTTAGATATAGATGTAAAGCTCTGTATTTGTTTTTTAAAATGCATTTTTGGAAATTTTTCTATGATTTTTTCCCACCATAGTATTTAATCTTTTATGAAATAATCTTTTGAAAAAATCGCATTTTCAAACTTTTGGCTTGCAGTGTATAGCATTTATTTTATATATATATATATAAAATAAATATACAGTAAATTATATTTAATACTTGTATATAATAAATAACATTTGTGTGTATATACACACACAAATGTTATTTATTATATACAAGTTTTAAATATAATTTACTGTTATATACACATATGTATTAATATCGAAACATAGATATTAAATTTGGACATCTTTTATAGATGGAGATAATAGGTCAATTTAATCTTGGTTTTATAATAGCTCGCTTGGAAGATGATCTATTTATCATTGACCAACACGCCACCGACGAAAAATTTCGCTTCGAAAAACTCAGTAACGAAACAAAACTGAAAACCCAGAAACTTATTGTACCAAAGTTGTTGAACTTCTCTGCATTGAATGAAACTATACTTATAGACAATCTACAAACATTCGAAAATAACGGGTTTACTTTTAATATTAATGAGCAAGGTATATATACATATGCAATTCTCAGAACTTTTATCACAATTATGATACTATTGCTGTTATTTAAGATATGGAAATATTAGTAAAATGTTAAAACAGAAAAGTACTGTAATTTTTAATGCTGCAATTTTCTATATATTATATTACTATTTTTACAACTTTTAGCTGAGCCTGGTAAAAAAGTAGAATTAATAGGAATGCCTGTCAGTGGTAATTGGCAGTTTGGTCAAGAGGACATTGAGGAATTAATATTTCTCATTAGAGAAGCGGGAAATGAAAACAAACACATGTATCGTCCAAGTCGTGTCAGGCAAATGTTAGCGTCCAGAGCGTGCCGCAGCGCGGTTATGATCGGCACAGCATTAAATACAAGTGAGATGCAGAGGCTAGTAACGCAGATGACACAAATGTACAATCCGTGGAATTGTCCACATGGCAGACCTACCATAAGGCATTTGTTATCCTTATTACTAGTAAACAAATGATCTGTGATGTTTTCATAAAAGTATTTTATAAAGACATTTGTGTTTAAATACAAGCAAATAATTCTTCAGCCACAAGTAAATCTTTTAACAAATTATCAAAATTAAAAAGTTACATAAATAAGAATAAAATGATTTAAAAAACAAAGATTTTGTAGACATTTTACATAATATATTGTATTTCACAGTCTCTTAAATATATTCTTTTACATTATCCTAGAGTGTATGAAATTTTATTACACACTAATCGTACGAAATATATTGAATCCCGAATGCGCAGTCGAGATCATGGTTCCTGGGCATTGCGGGTGCCAGTGCAATTCTTTGATGTCCGACTGACCCTGATGTATGAACAATAGCTGTGGCGGTAACTTGGCTAACACGCCCTGAGGTTCTTCTGTGTGGTCTGCTTCCACCGACAGATCCCATTGAGCGATCTGATCATCAGCCCCGCCAGAAGCGAATACCGTGGCTTCTGTGGGATGCCACTCCACGGTAGTGACTGGCGCAGTATGTTGTTTAAAAGTAGCAACCGGACTTGAGCCGCTAGATCCTAACTGCCGCAGATCCCACACGTGGAGCAATCCATCGTCTCCACCCGATACCATAAACTGACATTCTTTCGGATTCCACGAAATAACGTTGACGTCGGTCGTGTGAACATCAGACGCTGTCAACATGCATGCATTCTGTGGGCTTGCTCGCGTATCCCAAATCTTTATGCTGAAACAAATAAATCTATATAATAATTTGCGAGGCAAATATTCAATTCTCAATTCCAATATAAGAAGACATACACAGAAAAAAATGTGTGTAAAATAAATAATTCTCATATGTATATATGAGATAATATGTATATATGAGATAACAATAAATAAGTCTCATATAAGCATAAATACAAAATCTTTAAAGAATTTGATAATCTTAAATTTCAGTGAAATTTTTATATAGTTTTATTTCAAAATTATAAACTATCTGAATAGTACAATACAATTATTTTTAATAACAATAATAATATTAAACAATTCTAATTTTTGATTTGAAACTTGTTATTCCTTATCTAATATTTTTTTCCCTTTTAATTCATGAAAATAATATTAAATAAAAATGAATATATTTTCCTTGGTGAAAGTATACAAAATTTCTTCATGTAAGCAAGTTATGTCTAAGATTATCAAATTCTTTACAGATTTTATATTCTTAATTATATATAAAACAATAATTGTTAATTCATACTAGGTTTTTTTTTGTGTACATATTTTATAGGGAATACAAACCTTTTGTCTACAGAGCACGATGCCAGAACATTCTTTTCGTTTGGTGACCACTGCAAATCCTCCACACTATGTGGAGCATGCGAATTGTACGATCTTTGATCCACATGCCAGGATGTGCTACTACTGTCAACTCTCCATATATGAATGTTACCTTTGCAATCACCGGATGCTAAAGTGCCCGGCTCTGTGCGGCTCCAATCAAGGCCGAATCCTTCAGATAAATGGCCTTTGAACTCATATAACGGCTTAATGCTTGCACTCGCTTTATCACACTTATTACGATATTGAGCCAATAAGCTGGGATTTTCGACTGCGTTCAACTGTTCTTGTAAGTTCCAGACATTTACACGTCCCAGTTCGCTCCAACTGGCAGCTAAAATTGTTTCGCCAAGTTTCGTACATCTATAAACATTACAAATAAAAATACAAGTCTAGTATAGTAAATACAAATTGGGTGGTAATAATTAGTTAGAAAGTTAAGATTTAAATAATAAAGTTAAAAAGTTAATAACTTTCAACTTAATTTAATTAATTTTTACTGAGTTTGTTTTTAACTTCAACTTATTATTTTTAAAATACAAAACTTATTAATTTTTTTCCTGAGTTAAAAATTTACCTGTGTAAAAGAGAAAAATGTAACAGAAAAAAACAATTCTATATAAAAAAAAACAATATTTCATAAAAACTTGATTTACAAATAAAATAATAAACTTATTTAACAATCCACATTATAATTGTTGTTTCATTTAAAGTAATCTAATTTGAAAAAATTACGACGTTCTAATTTAATATAAATAAAATTTTCAAAATTAACTTTTTATTTAACTTAAGTTAAATTAATTTTAATGCAACTTTAACTAAGTTAATTTTTTGTTCATGTAAATTTAAGTGTAATTATTTTTATAAACCATTATTTTCAACTTAATTTAATTAAAGAAAATGTAACTTATCTAACTTTGAGTAAATACTTATCTAAATAATATAGATTTAGTTGTTAATAGACTATGTCAGATAGATTTAAAAATAATACAAGATTGTATAAGTAATAATGAGTATTATAAAAATTAGGATTCAGTTAGTAAGTTCAAGAAATAAATAAATGTGCAGTTACATTTTTACATTGTAAAAACCCTTCATATATAAAGTGAAATAAATAAAATCTACAAACATAACAAGTAAAAATGTCTGTAAATACATCATTTATAATCATCAATCATTAATGATAAACGTTTCTAAAATGCTTACCTCACTCTATTAATACATCCTTGATGTTTTATAGGAGCGACACTCATAACAGGCTTACGATCGTCGTCCTCGTCCTCAGAATCGCTGGATTCGCTCTCCGAATCTTCAGAATGTTTACTGGCATGCAAATTGGACATTTTCATGACAAGAAGATTATTGACATGCGTCCTGGCAGCTTGCGTCCCGGCGACTATGTACATGCTTAAGGGATAACTCTCTCTAGAGCCACCTAAATCATCTGGTATCACGTCAAAGCTGAGGCATGGTGCTCCGGATTGTGCGTGATGCAACAATCTGTACGCCGACTTATCCACGGTGAGTTCTTCCCCCTCTTGCAAAGCCTGCCCTGGAAGGTACACTTGTGACTCAGCTTTCTCTTGATTCTCGTCCTCGTTCTCACTTTCCATCGACTCGTCGCTGCTCTCACCCTCGTCCGCGATACTCTCCATCGGTTCCTCCTTCATTTCTTCGGATATATCCTTAAAGTGGACAGGCATCGTAAATGCAAGGGTGACTGCGACGATAAATTGTATAATTTTTTATTAAGATACTTAAAAAAATTTTTATTTTCATTCAAATTCTAATGAATGTATAATATGCACGTTAACCTCAAAGATTGTTGATCAAAGTATATTACAGATTAGAAAATTATATAAATTAATTAAACATATTTACAATTTGTACTTACTTGAAAAACTATTACAATTAATTTCTTATTAATTTACGATTATCTTTTCCTCTTTATACACAAGATTAAGTAAACTGACTTTATCCGCACTGCAAAGCCACAGCTACAGCTATGACCACGTGGAATTATTGGAATTATTCACCATCTGCGCATGCTCGCCATGTGTGTGTACGGTGTGCGCGTACACTAATTTGCTCTTCATTTATGCTCCGTTTTGAAGAGAAATTAGAAATAAGTAAAAATATCTCTAAAAAAAAAGAAAACTATTGTTTGTTTTTAATTGTTTTTTCAGCGTTTGAAATAAGATGTATGTACATTCAAGCTTTTTAAAATAAAGATTATTAGATACAAGATGTTTATAAAATAACACGCAAGGATAAAGAGAATTAAATAAAAATATATAATTATCTTTAAATAGTAAAAATTTAATGTCTCATATTAGTCTGCTACAAAAGTTGGTTGTTCGCTTTCTTAATTGTCCAATCCTTCCCTTCTATAAAAATCTCGAGAACCTAAGCTATACAAACTATTTGTCATCACAAAGTATCGCAAGAAAAATAAATAATACAGAAAAATTGACATCTAAAGTCATAACGTCGATTAACTTAAGCTGTAACAACAAAATATCAATAAGCCTATTGTCACGTTGTTTGTAAGAAATTGGAATAGCTTTTTGTTTACCACAAACGAAGGGTATGAAGCGACGCAGCTCTGTCCATAATCTTTCGCATAATTCGCAGAAATCATTACAAAATTTTATTCAAGAAGTTAATATACAAAGTACACAATTTATCGTCTGTATATTAACGAGTTTAACGAGTACAACGCAACTTTTCCCTTGCCTTGACGTAAAATGTAGAAAAAGTTCGCGTAGCTGTATAGCCAAGATATGAGATACGTGGTAAAAGTTCACGTGTGTACGGCATTCTACGTATATTAGGCACAAACACTAAATAATAATGATCGTAAAATAATAGACTTAATCATTCTTCTTGCGCGTTCGATAAAAAGTCATATATTAGAAATGAGAAAATCAGTTACAAAAAAAAGTTCCATCATGAACCAATTTATCAACAACCTAACACTAAACGTAATAGTAATCGTAGTAATTAACCTAGAATATAATGATATAATGATAAAGATAAGCACATGGATAATATCAATTTATATATATAAAACACACAACACAGTAGTTGCATATCGGATTCCCTTACAGGGAGAAAGGAGAACAGCGTGTTTTTCTTGCTCGGAGAGAATCCATGGCGATTGAATTTTGGATTAAAATCGGGGAGTTCGATTTCCGCGACGAGATATTAGCTGTGTTCACTCAAATGGGTATTGTTACTAGAGTTATTCAACAGCTCGATAGATGCCATCGTGGAGTGCGAATGATTGGACAGCTGAGAGGTGGGATTATGTCGTGGATTGCTATGGTGGAGTTTGTCCAGGTAAGAGCGCTGGACGGGCTTGTGTTTATCGAGCTGCAGCAGGGCCTCGGGTATGGTGAACCACTTTCGCTTCCGGCCGATAGCGCGCGAGTCTTCCCACTCCGGCAGCTCCTCGGTCACTCGCATAACCCACACTTCCGTTCGATGTTTGTGCTCCTTGTTCTGTAAAAGGAGACATGTGAAGGGAGAATCTGTCTTGCCGGAATTATCGTTATCTCATTTGGGATCCGTGCGGTCTCGAATGACCAAACCGAACGCGATTAATGTCTATCAATGTACAGTAATTTTGATTGTATTTCGGATTAACTTAATCTTTATCTTTTTCTAGCTCTAAAAATTAGAAATAGATCAAGATTACAAGAGCTACTTTTTAAAAATCGAAAGATTATCGAGTTGAAAAAGTTACTATTACAAATTATTAATTTAAAAAAATGACTTGCTATTGTTATAATTTTTCTTTTCTTCTTTCATAACTGTAACGGTAATGTTATATTTTCTCAATAATGATAACAAATTTAAGTTATTTTCATAGTTACTTTTTATATTTTGAGCCTGTTTGTAATGATTTCCATTATGTATGTGTGTGTTCAATCTTCAGTTTCTAGATATTCATATTCTGTTGTTACATTTAAAACTACCTTCAGTATTTTAAAATATTACAAACTAATCATCTCAGATAACAAGCTGACGTTATTTGTTATTTTAACATCAATATGTCATCAGACATTATTTTGATGTTAAAATGATGACAAAAATAATGTTCAGCGTGCTACTTGGGAGATTGCCACATACATTTTAAGAAAAATTGAGTTTTTATATTAAAATCTTTTAACACAAAACTAAAGATGACAAAAAATACACAAATTTTGTATCTATATTTATAAATATAATAAAAGTTAAATTTTTTATTTCTGTTTTGAATATTTTTAAATCTTTCCTTGTAAATTGAAATAAATATAACTATGTTACCATTACAATTACAAAAAAAGTAAAGTAACATCATTACAAATTCATTATTAAGAAAAAAATAACTGTAACAGTAACGACGTTACAAAGAACTGTTACTTTCCAATTTTGAAAAAGGTGAAAGGCAAACCGAGATCAAAGATAATCTACATTGAGAGAAATGAATGTAAAGCTACGATTACATGATTACAGTCATGTCACCTTTTTCCTGGAGAAACACGAAAAGTGAAAATTTGTTTACCATTGAAGTTAACGCAGAAATGTTTCACTCTTCACGTTTCCATCCTCAGAGAAAAAGTAACATGACCATTACTCGATTATATAAGAAACGCAGCGCATTAATTAAAAAAAAAAAAAAAGAAGAACAGCACAACAATGAAGAAGCATAACATAATATCTGTGTGGCATACATCACGAGTTATAACCTCAAATGTGCCGAGGCAACGGCCTAACTGTCCCAGAACGCCAGCCTCCTCCCGGACCTCGCGAAGAGCCGTGACCGCTGGTTCCTCCTCGGGCTCGACGCCGCCACCTGGTACTATCCAACTGTCGGGTCTTCGGCTGGATGTAACCAGTAGTACCTGCAAGTTACACACGGTACAAGTGAGGAATCGCGGCGAGAGACAGGCAGCCGACTTTGACCTCGACGAGGGAAAGTCCACAATAGCCCGAGCTCGGGCGAGAGAGAAAGAGAGAGCTCGTACTCTCGGGGGAGAGAAATTTAGCCGGCTCGCGCGGAGGCACGCGCGCGGACGACAATCGCGTGCCGGCGCGGATACAGGTAGTTACCATCTGCCAGCTGGCTTACCTCGTCCTCGAGATCGCTCTTGACGCAGATACAGGCGGCCCTGCGTCTGTAGCCCTCCGAGTCGTAGATGCGGATTGAATTCGCCTTCTCCTTTACCATGTTGCTGATGTTGTTGTTACTGTTGTACCGTGGACACCCTCTCCTCAGATCTTTCCGTGGATTCATAAATAATCGTCAAACGGCCCGACGGGCCATCCTGTGCATCCGTGTCGTCCTAACGTTGCTCGTAGCCGACATGTTATCGACATCGAGTCCACTTTGCCGTACGTAAAACGTGTGAGCGGCCGGGTATTCACGTGTGCACGGTGGCTGCGGTTAGATGCGCCGCCACCCGTATCGAGCCCGATGCGCGTCCTTCCGCTCGCAACGACGAACGAAACGCGTCTGTCGTCGACGATCCGTGCCACGCGCGCGCTAACCCACCGACAGAGAGACCCGATCCTCGCCGGACGCCCGCTCGACTCCTTATAACCTCCAAAACGCCCGAGACTCCCGCACCGACCAACCACGACGATCCGCCATGGGACGACCCTCCCCCCTTCCTCGTCCCCCGCGTCACGTTCTTGCGACGAGTAGCCAATGGCAGCCAATCAATCCCGTTCGATCCCGTTCCGCACCTTGCCGCTTCCTCGCATGACGGGGAATTCTCGATTTTCGATATTTCGATCGTGCTAAATAAAGCAGATATCCAATAAAATAATGTGATATTCGTATTACGATTCAATCACGTATTTAGAATCGCTTTCGACACGATCTCGAGACACTTTTACGATTTCATTGATTGAATGGAGACTAAAATCGTTCACAGCTAGAGGCCCATTTCTTAGCTAGACGTACTTCTGTATGGCTCATCTTTCTTCCTTTTCTTTTTCCGTCGTATAGAAAAGATGAATTGTGCAAGAATTCAAATAAAAAGAACAGATTGCAAACGATTTTAAATAGAAGCTATTTAAAATACCGAGAATTACTTAGCAAACAAAAATAAATTGAAATGAATTAATTGAAAGTTGCAATTTATTTTAATTTATCTGATTGTGAGTTCGAGCTTTAGAGTCCCGGAGTATTTTTGAATTCACATAATGGACTTAAATGAAATGAATTACGAAGTGCGCTATTCATCGTTTTAAATTCGAATGGAGTCATGCCCCATTATATTATATTATTTTTGGATTCAAATGACCTGAAATACGAAATGACAAGCTATCTATCATGTTGAATTCGGATGTATAAGTATTCATATTCGTACATTCGTAATTAAATTTGTTTAATAGGTTCTTTTCTACTCTCTTTCTTTTGTGATTCTGCTCGACCTTGAAAATCCGATCTTTTCCTTTATCAATACCTAATTCTTAAATGCGTACTTTCAGTTTTTCTAAAAGACAAATAAACTTGCATTTTGTTACTCTCCTTTCTCTTTTTTGTATGACTCTGCGACCTTGAAAGCCTGTCCCTTTTCTTCATTATTTCATTCTTAATTCTTAGATGTGTATTTTTAGTTTTTCTACTAGATAAATAGTTGAAGGCCTGGTTACTGCATTTTGTTTCTCTCTTTTGTACGATTCAGACATTCAATCTGAATTTACCTCGTAGAAAACTACTGGAAATATACATCTAGGAATTAAGCATTGAAAAAAGCCTGTCCCTTTTTTCAATATCTAATTCCTAGATGTGAATTTCCAATTTTTCTACGAGATAAATTCAGATTGAGTGTCTGAATACACTGCACACACTAAAGGATTGAACCGTAAAAAGACTTTGCCCGAAAAATTATCGTTCAGGGCATGACCCCTAAAAGTGTTAGCTGGAACTCTTGAAGATCATTTCTTCTATTGAAAGTATATCTTATCGCTTTCTATTAGAATGCGATAATAAAATATTTAATCATCAATAAGAAATAGCTTCAAGTTCATTTTTAACGAATTTAAAGATGTGTCACAAATTTAAAAATTTCGCAAACTGTTCTATTATTACGCTCGAGTATATGTGCAAAATTTGACTATGCATCTCTCATTGGTTTAAAAATTATTTAATTTTCTGTGTGCTCTTGATTCTTATGTAAAATCACGGTTTTTGGTACACGGAAAGAACAATTTTGCTAAAATATCTAAAAATTTAGCTAGAGAGATATATAGAGATCTAAAAATAATTTTACTAAATCATTAAGTAAATAATTATAACGATGGCACGTTCAAGCACGATGCGTGCAATGCTACAAAAAGTTTTGATAGTCTACTTAGCAACCAGCTTGAATGTTCTGCATAATTGTTTTGACCGTCTAACAGAATTATTTTCAGATCTGTATCTAGCTAAATTTAACTTCAGCAAAACCGTTCTTTCCGTGTACTTATTTACAAAGGAAAGATTTTATTATGAAAAGAACCGTTTTTGTTGTGCTCGAGGAAAGTAAAACGAGCATCATTTATACTTTCTGGAGCGAGAAATCCGATAATGCTTTAAAGTTAAAATTACGTCAGATGACAGAAAAGAATAGAAAATTGCGTTTAAATCGAAAACACGTCGCGCCGCAGTTCATTCATAAGACAAGACGCTACGCTACATATATCGATGATACACAGTGTGATACATCGTGTTTTGACATTGAAAATACAGAATATCTTATAAAAATGCTATATTTAGTAGCGAAAATATCAGACACAACAATCATGTGTCCGTCTCGGCTTTCCCACTGATCAAATTGGGCCGTGCAAGCGCACGAAAATTTTCTTTTACGCTTGTTATTCAATATAGCATTTTTGTAAAACTATTAACACTCAAACGTAATAAAATAGAATAATCTACAAAATGTTTAAATTTTTGGTAATACTATGAGATGTAACACCTATACACGTGTTTAAATACGTTAAAATTGAAGCTATTTTTTGCAAGTAAAAAATTCATTATTGCATTCTAGTGGAAAGTGATAAAATATACGTTCAATTGAAGTATTTCCCAAGAATATCAGCTGACATTTTAACGACAATTAACGTTTTTCTTTGATGAGAAAGAGAGAGAGTGACATTACAAATTATTTTTTTTTTACAACCTAATTGAGGTGTAAGTTTCATCTCTCCACGCGCGGCACCTCTAACATTACGAATTATAGTTTTTACATATACTAATAAAACTTTAACAAATATTCGTATAAAAGGATATAAGCATTTTTAAGTCAAATTTTTCATTGTGTTTTTCAGCTGATTTCATGGCAAAAATTTGAGTATACGTAATTACATTTTTTTTCCGTTGATTAAGAAGAAAAAGAATAAACCTAAGAAGCCTACAGTTTTAAATTTTGATAACTTTTAGATAGTATTACTGTATTAAATAATGTAAAACATTTTTTAATGTTTGTGATACACGATTAGATCCAATTTCGATAACATATTGATTTGCTGTATCAATATACATATATACATGTAATATTAATACAAAATGTTCACAGATTATCACGTAGATATCAGTTCGTAGATGTCAAGCAAATTTAGATGAGTAACTGCTTGGAAATTTCCGAAAAAAAATATTCTTAAGAAAAAACCTCTGCGAAGCTAGCACTTCTACAATTAAAAAAATTGGGTTTGTGGTAATTTTAACATAATGCCTAGCTTCACAGAGAAAAAAGAATTCTTTTTTGCTTTAAAAACATTTTTATTTTTACTTTATTTAATGTTAAGAAAACATTTTTCACAAAATTAAAATAAATATTTTTTTAATGTTAAAAGAGTATTTTTATTTCATACAATATTAAGAAAACATTTTCAACAATATTGAAATATTTTTTTAATGTAAAAAATGAAACTAATCCATTAACTTTGACGTTTTAAAAATATTCTTTCTTTCATTGCGAAAAATGTTTTTTAAAAAGTTAAAAAAATATTGCTTTGCTCATTGGGAAGATAATTCACTGAACATATATGATACATAACGTATACATATGTAGCGAATAATGCAACCGTTTTTAATTAAACTTAAATAGGTCTTGACAAAAATAACAGAGCATTAGTAATCGAAAACTTTTTCAAGACTTTATCATTGCATTACATTTATGAATCAATGTTTAAAAGTTAATCATGATCAAATCTTAATTTTTTATAAATTATACATAAATTTTGCTCAAACAGAACTTCTTTTCAATCTAACAAACATTAAAATAAAATTGTTTCAGTCTAATATTAAAAGAATATTGAGCTTCATTTTTAATAAGACAAAATCAGGCTAATTAAAAGAATCAACGTATTATCTTGTAAATATAATAATAATCGTTCAGAACATTTACCTATAATCATGTACGACTATACAATCGTACATGAAAAAAACAACTTGTAAAATTAGACATCTTGTAAATCGAACGTAGCTTATAAACTATATATTTAAGTCAATAGTGTCATACATAAAAATGATTTCATTATACAACCTGTGTGTCCACAGTTTACAATCCTGCGAGTTTAGGCTTTCACCCGCCTTTCTTTCGCATCTCTTTATTCTACGGAACTAGATTAGACGCACTTCCTCGGGCTTTCTCAGGTTTTATTTTGGTGACAAATCGTTATTGTTACCCTCAGGTAGAAAAATTCCATACGGCACTGTAATTTTAAAGCAACAAAAAACATCGTTCGCTATTGTGACAGTCCCTCAGGTAGAGGAAAACCGTATGTCTTATTGTTAAAATAACAGAAACTATCGGTAAATAATTGGCGACGAGTTGATATGATTCTATTTCAAAATGTCCCGAGAACCAGTCTCTTTCATTAAATTCTTCACATAATTTCGAATTAATCTTTGTTTAAAAATATTACACAGTGTTCGAGCAAAAATTGTGGTTGTCTGGCAAAGTTTCGGAAAAAAATAAATAACAGAAATGTTTTTTTAATGAAATTAAAGTTTCAATAAAATCTTAACGTAAAGTTTATCAATTAATATTGAAAACTGCATATACGGCGGTTCAGGGACATTCTGTACAATCGGAAAATAAAAGGCATAGACACGACAAACATTAAAAAATAATTATTATCATTGTTTCATGTTTCTTCTTTTGTTTCGAATAAGTGAAACAAGTATCGTTAATTTTGTTTATTATTTTAGTTTCCTGCAAATTGCTATTCTGCTCTCGAATACATCGCCGCCTTTCATTTTTTTTTTATATTTTTTTAATACAGTAAGTGTGAAAAGATACAACTAAGATATAAATACGATAGCGATTATGTAAATTTTTTTCGTTGAAGCGGAAACGTGAAAAGTGAAAAATTTTTCCATTTATACTTTAATAATAAAAATGTTCACTTTTCGCGTTTCCATCTTACGAAAAAATTACATGATCGTTAACCACGATTCGCAATACGGAATACCGCTACCGAGATCGAGAGCGAACGAGACAAGCACGTGCGTGCGTGCGTATGTCGCGGTACGTCGCGCGACACATGCAATGCACGTGCTCGCAGCGCGTCGTAGAATATACGTGTCTATTTGCGTCCCTCCTCGTTACCGCGCGCGCATTACTTTCCGCTTTCTTCCCCGCATTCCATCTTTGTATTAATCGTCGCATACAACGAGCTTTACATTATCGTAAAATCGATAAACGACCGAGCGCCGCGAGACACGATTCTCGCCTCGCATCAGTAACGAAATACAAAGGAAAACCTTTCCCCGCAACGTTGTTGTCGCTATTATCGATGTCGCATCTTTATCTCGATCTTCCTTTACATCCTCTTCTTCCTTTCTCTTTTTTTTTCTTTATTTTTTTTATTTCTTTACGAAATCGAGCTTGTCGTATCTACGGCCACTTACCTCTCGTATAGCTTAAAAAAGGTGCGTATATATATACATACGGGATGTTTTAGGCGTCGCGCACTTTCTCTGGAATAGATACCTTTTTTCTTTGTTTTACATATATTTTTTAATTTACTAATTACGATATCTCTATTATTAAATATTTTCTAAATTCCGAATTATACATTTTTTTTTTAAAGACCGCTTGCAGTCCGAAACAAGCGGCCCTCTTGGCTTATAAAAATTTTTCAATTTATTTCGCTTACCAGTGTTAAAAAAGTGTTTAGTCCGATATACATCTAGATATCTGTCGAAAGAAAGTGCGCGAGAGTATGCATATATATATACACATGTATATGTACATACTTTATGTTTACGCGTTCGGTTTTGTTAACATAATTTATTTCTAGTTCCACCTCCCTCCCGTTTTGCATCGCACCATTTTTCCGTTCCCTTCACATACATCTCATTGCTTTGTAATTCTTTTAAACTTCACGCAAAGACAAGTCCGAGCCGAACATACACGGTTTGCATATATTACTGGAACAATGATAGACTTTGATTGTTCGTATTACAAAAACTACTTCTGCTGGGTTATGTCAATCCTTATTCATATACAAAAGAGATTAATTATACAGTAGGTAATAATCCTCGTATAATCGACAATAGACTGTACATCTCGGTAACACGGAGCGTGTTCAATTCTCTCTAATAACAACAAAAGAGATTATCACATTAGTATGAATCTCAGTAAGGAAGGTTAAATCAGAACCTTTATTGTTACTACAGCATCAACAGTGTTACGTCATCTCCAGCGCTCGAAACTCTTATACATTCTGGCTCTCCCTTTTATGAAAGTATCAAAAATATCCTTTCTAACACTCATTCCCCAACAGACAACGGAAAATTACGATATATACCGTCTCAATACTAAAAATCAATAAAAGTATAACTAACTTATCTAAGGTAGAGCTTACCTGCTCCTATGCAGGCCTCCTTGACTAAGATTCGTCCTGTCCCCCTTTTCCAGAAAAAAAGAACCATAAAAAGAATAAGAAAAAAATCATGATCGATAATAATAAAGATTGTCCAGCTTAAGCGCTAAATCGAGTTCAAGATGTAAAACTAAGTAAAATTTATACGGTACAATTGATATTTAAGCGATAGAGCAATAATAGATTAATTATAGATACGTATAGATAATAGCATTGTATCGTTGAATCCTATGGCGATTTTTTTTGTTATTTAAGTCCTCCGCTTAACAATAGTAGAATTGAAGATTGAATTAAACATTCTGTGTTTCCGTGTGTTCGATTAGATGAGTAAGTCTCGTTCAGTCGAACAATTCACCGCACGCACCAATCACCATTGCGGACTAGCAGCCACCTTGACTAGCTTTTTTTTTAACTTTCCTGCCACCTCAATCCCATCGACGTGAATGTCCTCTGGGCTAGCAACTTGTTCCACTATACTCCATCAAGTTCAGCAAGTACAAATCAATCTCCAGGATGTTCAGGGCAGCTACGATTCACTTGAAACCACTTATCAATACAGCTAAAAAAAAAACACAAAACTTTATATTATCTGTCGTCTCGTAACGTGTATAAATAACTGAAGGTATTTCTTAGTTTGTTATATCTCTAAATAATTAATGATTACTTTAATATTATATTGTTTATTATACTTTAATATTTAAAATTTCAATACTAAAAGTAACATATCAATATTTTTAGTAACTTTCACCAAATATCTTTCTGTACTAATATTTTTCTTATTAAATCTTTTGAGACAATGAAATGTTTTCGTTATCAACATATTTTTTGTTGCCAATATTAAGCAATAAATTTAAAAAATAATAGATAAATCGCATCATCGTGTACATACTTTTTATGATATATACAGAGACAGGGCAAGCGGGCTATAAGATCTCCAGATTGTAACTCCTCCAAGCAAATGACACATTCACCTTTTCCATCTGTCAGCACATCCTCTGTCAAGTAAATAAGCAAAGACATATTTAATTATTCTTCTAACAATTGTCAATTATTAAATCAGATAAGCATTGCTTCAGTGAAGTAACAACTCACTGTCTGATGGATAATATTATTCTACAATAGCATAATTAAAATTATAGTTGTAAGTGGTTGCAATAAATACTGTATGACACAGTTGCATATCCATTTCTATTAATGTTAATCTCATTTGTTATTTTTAGAACAATAAGAACACAAAGCAGAGATTAAACCAAGACTAATCTATAGTGGTAGAAATGGACATTCAACTGTGCCTTACAATCATACACAACTACATTTATTCTATTGTAGAATGGACCAAAGGAATGATATCTACAGATTTGTTTTTTTCCTATAACACTCTAGGAGGCCTGGTCTGTAACTATTATATTGTCTTTGCCCAGGAATTTTAGATGATAAAAAGTTGCACAATGACAATATAAAATATGGAGCTATAGTTAAAAAGTTACTTACTAATTGTAAGATAGACTCTTAGGATTAAACTTTCTGTTCATTTTTCCTCTGTTTCTTCTTATAATGAAAAGAAAAATAGAAAAGATGAACCAAACAAAAAAAGTTCAACTTAAGATATGAAAAAAATAAGCCTTTTCAATTATTAAATAGATACAGGTTCCTCACCAGTCTCCGACCACTTACCATTGTAGCTGAGCCGTGGCTTGGTCAGGCACATGACCAGGTGACACTCGATATCATCCGGTAAAATAAACTTGGAGCATACGGGACACTTTAGACCTTGAACATACAAAGACGAAGAACGTCAGAAAAGAAGGGAAGAGACTGGCGCAGGAAAAGCAGAGGGGGGGAGGGCAGAGCAAGGGTGAAAATCAAGGGGAGAGAAGGAGGTGAGACTTGCAATTCGCAAGGATGCAATACCATAAAAGACTCGTCTGACTCGATCCACCGGGACCACAGCCTCGGCCTCGTGCTCGTTCAGGCACGAGCTCACTATTATTCCCATAATAAACCCGACATAACCTCAGCCGTGAGCCGCGGTCCCGCGCGGCGATCCTCTCCCGATGAGCCTCATCGTCTCTCTCTCCCTCACGCAAAAATTGCTCCCAAGCAAACTGGCCGCGCGCGAGCGACACGCCTCTTCCTCTTCCTCTCGTCGTCCGTTTCTTTTCGCCGCCGATATTTCTCGGTACGATTCAAAAAATTCACCCAGGCCCCGCTGGCGTGTCCTCGGGCTATCATCGATTGTGGTACGCGGTTACCGGGCCAACCACCCCGGCAACACGCGTCAAAACAAACGCCCCCTGTCCCACCCGCGAATCATCGTCGCGCACCAACTCCGTTCCGCGGAGCTCTCTCGCGGTTGCGCGACCTAACCTCGCTTTTTTTGCGGCGCTCGCTCACCCGCCTCGCAATTAGGTTAGAGAGACTCGTCGATTAATGGAGAGACTCGTCGATTAATGCCCCTCGCGCGAGAGCGCGAAAGAGACCCCCACGAGAGATGCATCTCGTGTGCACGGCACACCTCGAAAGAGTGACTCTCGTCGCGCGAACAGGCGCAGACAGGTCGACGAACGCGCGACGAGCATAACCCAATAACCACTGGCGAGGTGGATGTCTAGCGTACGATCCGATGACTCTACCTCGGCGAGGTATTGTTTGCACAGCGCTCTTTCTCTCGAAACAGAATAGAGAATTGTTTAACGATTCACGTATCGCACGATGCAAGGACGATTTGTCGACTTTAAACTCGCCGCGATAAGACTGATGCGTGAGAAATCGAGGCTCGATAACCTAGGGGGGAAGAGCACAGATCTCTCAAACACGCATAGAGACGCGTAGGGCTCACGGACTTACCGTTGAGGGACCAAATGTGCGAAGGCAAGCTGTGAGCGGCATAAACGCGACCACTCTCCTCGTCCGTATCGTCGGAATCGAGCTGTGGCAGACCGAGCGCCTGGCCGACTCCAACTCCGACCGAGGTGGAGAGGCCAGCCTGCTCGGCGGAGGAGAGGTCCGGCACGGAACTCAGTGAGCGTGCACGCTGTCTACTGTCCCCGGACATACGCGAGTTCTGCGACTGACTGGCTTGCTGGTGCTGATGCTGGAGCATGCCCACGCCGCCAGGCAGGGAGCGGAGCATGGAGAAGCCCTGCATCGCGGTCTCGTTGGCCCCAGTGGAGGACTGACCGTTACCACCAGCGGATTGTGCCACGGTGCTCGCCTTGGCTCCCATCCCAGTTACGAGTTGAATTTAAAAAATAGTCGTCCACACCACGTGTCCGTTCCGCTCCCGCACTGTCCAGCACCTCCCCGGCGATCAATTTTCACTTGTCACCCGCCGGCGGTCAGCACACGGCGGCGACGGTGGCGGTGCGAAACCAGGTGCGAAAAACGAAAGAAAGGGGGGAACGCGCGCGACCGTCGCGGGGTCTTCCCGCGGATGTCTCCAGGTCCTGGCAGTGGTACACGCGCACACACATACACTGCGGGCAAGCCACAGTGTCCTCGCACCTTCGTCTCCTCTCGCGCCCTCGCTCACCACCTCGCGTTCTCGCTCACTCCCCCTCGCTCTCTCACACACGTCGGCGGCGTCGGCGTCGGCGACGGCGACAGACACACACGGCTGGAGACGACCTGGCACGGCCCCACCGGCGGCGCGGCGCTCTTACAACACTTTGGGATTTAACTTAGGCCGGAATTTAGCAGACGTGCACCACAACAAGCAAGTCATTTCGTCCGCGAACATACCAGCGGCTCGTCGCACAAAACATTCCCCGACATCTTAAACTTCCTAGATGTCAACACGGTCGGCTCGCGCAGACACTCCACCTCTCGCGCGACGACGACTCTTTGCGCGTGCACGCCACGATGCAACGATCTTCGCGTGCGTGACGTGAACTGGCGTGAAGTTCGCGAAGTTTATGGCTTGAAAGAAAGAAAGATGGAAAAAGGAGGCGGCGATGAATCTGATTCGCAACGCTGTGTTGTGACGACACGATTTTAAAATACCGGCAAAGCGCGAGTGGTTGTTTAAAAAATGACGTAATGTTTTTATATATTTTCTCCTCTTGAGCCCGTTGTTTATATCTATCGGGATCACATACTAGTTCAAACTCGTAATTAAAATTAGAACTTCGGAATCGAATCTTTACAGATCGATTACCGCTAAACTATGCAAGTTCGAACTATGCAAATTATCTGAAATATTCGAAAAGATTGAACATGTATTTTCGAATTTTTCATTTTATACTCTAGACATAAAAAATTGATTTTGGAAATGTCTAATTTTAAAGATAAATACCTGTATTCATGGTTCTTCCTTAAGAAATAAGGATTTCTTGTTTCTGTTTTGTACACGATAAAACGTAGTATGGGAAACGAAGACAGGTTGGTTGAGACAATTCGGTACCCGTCCCGAAATCCGCTACACCGGGAACGTTACGGCCATCCAACAAAAATCTATTGTTAAAATACAATACTCAAAATTGGGACTCAAAAGTCAAAATTAAGAATTCTTATGATAGCCGATTGTGATGCAATTAATGATTTCAAAAATATTTTTAGTAACGGACAAACACGTCCGCGCGCGCTTGAAACTCCAAATAGACTGTTAAAACCCCAAAGACAGTAACAAAGAATTCTCGTTTCTTATGAGCTTTCTACAATAAGCTATTAGTCGGTATCAAATCACAAGCCATAAAAATTGACCAATCACAGTCGAATGTGAAGAAAATATTTGACTGTGATTGATCAATTCTTACGGCTTACGACACCGACTAATAGTTTATTGTAGAAAGCTTATTAAAGAAGGTCTATAAATACAGGCCTTGTGTGTAAATCGCATTAGTCCCGGTCTACAGTAGATGTAATAAACCTGAAACCTTAAGAAATTGACTAATCATAGTTGAATATAAGAAGAATAATCGATCATGATTGGTCAATTTCTTACAACTTAAGGCTTACAATATTAATTGTTGACTTCAATTGGCTGAATTGTTCAAATGCGGTTGATCAATTCTCTCTTTGTCTGAGATCTCAGATTGATTTTTAACATCGTCTATACAAGGCTTTGTATAGACGATGTTAAAAATCAATCTGAGATACACGCGTGTGTGTGTGTGTACATACATACATACACACGTGTGTTTAAAGCTATACAAACGCACGCGCGTGAAACACAAGTATGCAAATACATGTGAATAAACCTTAAGGGCCAGTTTCACACCTAACCTTCGATTAATTTAATCGGCTGATTTTTCTATCGAAATTGACCAATCACATTTGTCGTTAAAATTAAATAGAATTGACCAGAAATAACCAATCATTGTAGACACTTAACCAGTCAGTTAAGTGACAATCGTAATTGGTTAATTCTACTTAATGACAAATACGATTGGTCAATTCCGATAGAAAAATCAGCCAATTAAGTTAATCGTAGGTTGTAAAATTAGTCCTAATGGCTCTTGCATACTAGACGCTGCGCAAGTGTTTCCGCGTCCAGTGTGCACGAGTCATATGATCTAGAAAATAAAAATTTTGAAGGAAAAATTAAAAATAAAATTAAAAATAAAATATACAATGTGTACTCTCGGAACATTCTGTATATTTCAAATATGCAGGATATACTTGAAATATATGTGTATAAACTTTAAGGTTTAGAAGATAGAAATCTTGAAGACAAAATTTGAAATAAAATTACAAATAAAATATACAAGACATACTTTTTTTAAAATTAATTAGATCGTTTTGTCTTAATTAAATGTATAACATATTACATATATTATCATTAAATAAAAAAGCAAGAATTTTTCAAAATATCTTTTTCTTTACTCTCTTAAGATATAAAGAAAATGACACTTCACCTTATCAATATAATCCATTAATCTTTAATGTGAAAATATTCGACAGAAATATTAATCACACAACATATACCAAAAATGTATGTATACATATATTTATATATATATATACCTTTTTTATAAATATGAAGTATATATATGTACAGTTTAATTGATATAAAAATATCTAAAGATGTCTTATAATCTTTATACACGTACAATAGGTTTCAAAACGGCGAAAATGGCACGTAGTTGGTAAAATAATTAATTAGTAGTTTTGACATAGGTTACGAGTATCAGCCTTTGAATCGGGGCTCAAGGAGCTCCAGGGGGTGTCGTGACACTTTTGTAGCTTCGATTCGAACCGAATTTCATCGTCGGCGTAGCATATCTCGTCGATCTTGTAGTGCTCGTATACTAATCTATCCAACCAATCATCAAGGTCCTCACCGATTCTATTCTGACTCTGCGTAATTTGCTCGTTCACTATCACGGATTTCACTAACTTCGACCAATTCTTATTCATCTCCTCTGTAATATGATAGACGGTACTTTGACTGTCTATTATCTCCTTCGCCTTGTCCAAGTCTATCCTCTTGGTCTTCCAGTAGGACAGCGGAATCACTAGGAATTTTAATTTTGCTATCAGTTGAGTGCCAGCAACTAACAATAATCGCCAAGTACCAACGGCTAATTGTTCGCTTAGCTGTGGCTTAACATGTCCCACCTAAAAACATAAAGTTACATAATAATTGAGACCAATAAGAAAAAAAATGTTTAAAGTCCAACTATAAGAATAAAATGGGCCTTTAACCCCTGGAGTGACAAGTAAAAACGGTGTTTTTTTTATATATATTGTTAATTTGTATTCATATATCAATAAATTTTCATTAATACATTAATGAAAATTTAATTATAGTTTTATACCTTCATTAATAGATCGTTTTTATAATAGTTTCTTATACATTTAATAGCTTCATATGCTGATTTCAATATTTTCCCCAACACATTACAATTTTTTGAAGGTCAAAATATGATTCAGCAGCTCAAAAATTACAAAAAAAAATATACGATGTTTACTTTTTACGCCAAAAACCCATTTTACTCATCGTTGTTTAGTGCTACGTATGGCAACTACCAAGTTCATTTCTTCAAGCAGTACATGATTCACGTCGGCGAGGCGACCATACGAATCAATCCATAGGATTGATACATTCTGCGGTATCGTAACACCTGCGTCAAACTCATAAGCCAAGACCGGAGTCGAGTACGGTCCTATGCTGCCCATCAAGTTCCTAAACATCTGCTCCTTTTGATCATAGTCCGTGTTAACCGAGAGATTTCGTATCTTTCCTGACCATAACTTACTAGCGGAAAAGTTATGTCGCATGGAGATTAAAGCTTCCACGCGTCTCGCACGATTGTTAGGCAATACAGGTACGTTAGAGGATTCGTCTTTATCCTCTGTCAGAATTAGTATACCAGCGAAATGATTCTCGCGAAAATACGCGGTGTTTTCTAACAAGCGGACATTCTTGTGATCCATATTCAGTTGGCGGTAAACCAATCTTGCCAGGGAATATGAGAGCGTTAACAACGCATCATCCGGTAGCGGACTCAGATCAGCATGATGATAAAGACTTTGCCAGTACATGTCGTAGCCTCTAGCTGTTTTATTCGTTCGATCGGGATACAGCCATTCCTCCACACGGTCTATAATTCTGTGATCGACGACAGGTTCGAATTTACGGGCAAAAAATATATTGCGGTCCACCGTGTTTCGTAACCGATTAAAATCCTCGAGCTTAAAATCGTTTGGACTGCACCCGCACCAATCCACTACGGCCTTGTATTGACACTTACAACCCAACTTTCTCTTCCAGTTAGTCATGTGCAAATTATTGTCTATATAAGTATTGCAGAATCGCGAGTTTCTCATGACCGTATGAAAAAACGACTCGGCTGGCAGCAAGGTATATTTGAACAATTTTGTCAGCTTGACTATCAATTGATCAGGATTTGGATTGGCAACAAACTCGACGAAGTCTCGGCTCAGAGCGAACCAGTCGCTGCCACCATCAATTTGAATACCTGTAAAATAATGAAAAATAATGTATTATACATAATAATTATATATATATTACTATCGTTCACAATTTCGAGGCAATGCTTGCAATTTTCTTGCATTTCATAAAAAATAAAGTTCTTGATTTTAAAAAATCGAGAATAAAGAAGTTGCAAAAATACATTTTAAAAAGCAAAGATAAAACTTTCTTTTTAACTTTCGTTTCTACAATATTTTGTTCTTAAATTAACAATGTTAAATTAAAATTAAAAACTATATTTTTTAATATTTTTTTCAATATTTTTGCCTTACTTTGAAACATGTAATTATTTCGATGAAATATTTTCGGATAAAAATTAACGAAAAAATATTTTAAAGTAAGCTTTTTAAACTTTAAGATGTTTTTTTTTAATTAGTGTAAAAAGTTTTCGCAATATTTCAAATTTCTTGTGTAAAAACTCATTTTTACAAAATATTTTTAACTTCGAAGTTAAGAGTTTACAAAAAAGAGAGAAAGAGAGAGAGAGAGAGAGAGAGAGAAGAAAGAAAAAATTTTGTTAATTTTCGATAATTTTTTGTGAGAAAATCACAAGTATTCCCAAACTTATAAATGTTAGTGTATGTATTGCAAATAGGTTCGTATCAATTTATATTAGAAAACTTTTTTAAATGTTTAAAAAAATACGTGTATCTATATAAGAAAACTAGAAAATCGTGTATAAAATAAAAATATGACTTTTTAACATACCATCCGGTAATTTTCGATCGCCGATTCGCCACATGCGTGCCTCACATTCAACGAAGGTCTTGTCCAAACCTTGTTTAGCTATGAAACGCTGAACCTCTCTTCCGTGCGACTTTGCGAAGTTCATGCCTTTGTTCCAACTGAGAAACTCAGTCAGCTGATTATTGCTTTTCAAAGGAAAATCGGATTCTGATAAATTTACGAGAAAATCCCAGTGTTGATGATATGCAAGCATCTGTTGCGCAGACTTCAGAAATGTCGTCAAGAGACTTGCGCCACCCCAAATACTCGCGTGTCGCAAGCCTTCTCCTCTCGCCACTTTGATATTGTTTAATTTACATGATTTTTCCAGCTCCAACATTTCGCGATATAAATAATCTTGTCTCTGAAAATGTATACAATTTAATTGAAACAATATTCCTCTATTACTTCAGCATAATAAGTATTATCATAGAAATAATTTAAAGACCAGATTTAAAGGAAGTGTTTTAAACAAAAATATAAATAGCAATAAATTGTAATTAAGAAATTTATATTTCATTATGATATTAATCACCCAATGTTATTTAATAGTGCAACAAATTACTTTATAATTTTACAGTGGTTTGGCATTCCATTTGTCTCTGTTTGATTGTCAGTCTGCTTTTTCAGAAACATAATTTAACATTATTTTTGCTAATAAATACTCAATAACTTCCACCAAAGTAAAATATGAGTTAAATTAATTGATCATAAGATCAAAATCAATAAAATTTTTATATAGTCATAAAACAAATCAAGTAGCATTTTTCCAAATTTTAAAGTAGAATGAAAAATGATTTTTTGCATTATATTTTACATTATATTTAGTTACATCCATTGCGAAGAATTTATTGCCTTATCAAAATTAGAATTATAATGTTCTTTTCCCTTTGTCATACTTACCGCGTCAACATGGATATAAAATAAATGTGAGGGATGATATAAAATACTGATAAGTCGTTTTACTTGTCGACTCGCTCTGCCATTTACCGTCAGCAGATAAGCTATTCGCACAGGTTGCTCGAGTTCATTTTTTAAACTCGAATTTCTCGCCTCTTGAGGCTTGAATTCTGTCGAGATGGAAAGAACTTTTTAATAATCTCATAGACACCTGTGTATATTAATTTGTATTCACGTACTTTGAATACCAGTCCAATATATGTTAATAGTTAAATAACCACCGCACGTCTGTTTTGGATTGCCAGAGCATTTCATGTTGCAACTGGAATCTGGTAACCGCTTCGTCTGCAGCGGCTCTTCCATTCCGCAAAAACATTCCACCCTAAAATCGCACGATACATTTAAAAAGAATCATACAGCACATTAATATTTCAGATCAACTGAGATACTAACGAGTATTCTGTGCCAGCGTATGGAAATCCTGATTGAAGACACATGTAAGCGCAACGCTCGGGTGTATTGTTCCCTTTGAAAACGTGATAATAACCGGAGAGCGCTCTCAGCGTCTTGTCGTCCTTGAAGCAGCCCAAGTTGATCGGCATGCCTGTAAAACCTGGAGAATGGGGACACAAAGATTGTACTCTGTCCGGGTACAACAAACCCTGCTGGCTAAGGCACGTCACATTGACAATGCGTTGCTTGCATGCTTGACTCTGAGCACGTGTTACGGCGCTCACCGCCTCCCGGGTCGTAACCTCGCATGCAGGTGTGAAATTCAATGATTTGCGATCCAGCTTGATTCTAGTGGTGCGATTCCTTGGCAGCTGTGAAAGCGGCTGAGTCTGCTTGTTCGAGTTTGCCTGCTTGTCAGGTGGAAGTTTCAGTTGACGTGATCCCTTTGGCAGGCCCTCATCCTCCTCAGGTTGAGAAGACCCACCCTATAAATTTAATGGAATGTACCAGGTAATAAATTGGCAAATGTTTCTATCTTAGTGTCGTTACTGTCGTCTTTCCAAAGAGGAGGTTAAGCGGTTTACCTCTCCGGACGACAGCCGGGTGGATTTGCCCTTGTCACCGTCTTGACCGAAAAACGTGTGCAGGTAGATCTGGACGCACAGCACGGTGATGCCAAAGGCGAAGATCAACCGATACTTGCGCAGGCAGCTCGATGATCGGCCACCCGGATGGCTCCTGGTGATCGGCATTATTCTACGAGGCTTGCCTCACAATTACCGTCGGTGCGCGATCGAGGAAGCCGGGTCCATCGAGGCTGAACTACTGTCTCTCGTCACGACGGTGGCTTCATCGGCAAGAATTTATCCACGTCACTTGCCTTCCTCAGCGGAGAGACAAACGCGCGTCTCCACTCATGCGCCCCGCGTCGCACCCCATCATACGCATCTCGCACGAATACATCGAACGCGAGCACTGCGACACGACCGCATCAGACAGCATCCTTTGAATGATTAAGCGGAGGAGGCTAGGTCGCCAGCTAGGTTAGGTTAGGTTAGGCTCGTGCGTCACAGCGCGCGTGCCCTGGGGCTGCGTCGATTCGACGGCGGATCGCATAGGTTATGGTCCGCGTCTTAAATAATGCAGTAAACAACTTCAGTCACGCTTTTTATCGGTCTATGCGGTCATTCACGAGGAACGCCCATGGCAGACGAGCGCCGTGAGACAGTCGCGCATCTATCCCAAGCAGATCCGGGGAACGCTGTGACGTAGGTGTGCGCGCCTTTGGCGGGAATACGGTTCTCGGGGATTTAGAATTTAGATGCGACGCCAAAAAATGGCAAATGCGGTGTTCACGCACAAAACCAAGGAGGAGGAGGTCATCGAATGTTTCCTCTACCCCAAGTTCTGTTACGCGTCTGATCCGGACGCGGTGACGGAGGCGAGGTTAAGCGAGGAGATCGTCAAGTACAACGAGGAAATAGCCCAGTTCGTTACCGACCACATCTGGCATTGTGATGACTTAAATTTCCGTCCTAGGACCAAACAGACGATGCTGCTGAACCGAACCCTCGAAGGATCGGCAGTGGAGGAAGGTGAGCCGTTTATTTCGACAACACAGATGTGAGATCACCCTCTGAGATGATTCGCTAATTCACCTTTCAATAATCGATCGTTCTTTGCTAGATTATCATACCTTGCCACATATTTACGCGAGTCTACGTTTTGACGAGGATATAGGGGACGAGTGGCTGACGGTGTTCCTAATATTTAGGCTCACCAAAGTTTTCGACGGATTGATTGCCAGAGTAGTGGACTCGGATGGAGAATTTCTTTTGATAGAAGCTGCTAACGTCCTGCCGCTGTGGGCCAGCCCTGAGACGTGTCAGGACCGAGTGTTTATTCATAACGGTGATATTCATGTGATTAGAGAGAGGGGAACGTCGTTTCCTAATTTACTGAACAACATAAACAGCAAGCCGCATATTTCCAAGATGTCTGAGAAGGTGCAGTTGGTGTTGCAGAAGCGAATTGGCATTTATCCTGATGAGATTCAGAAAAGGAAGCACAAGACTAGAGCATTCCTTCCAGAGAAGGCAGCCTCCATACTTCGTCTAGAACCAAGATTCATAGCTCCAGCGATTAGAACTATCTGCCATTCGGATCCACTCGAACGCAAAGTACAATAGAATTAATTTTTTTAAAAAACTGAAAATGTATTTAAGATTTACATATAAAATAATATTAGATCCAAGATCCAGCCTCAATCGTAGTTGACTTCTTTACTTACGAATATTTGCGTGATTAATTTTTTTAGTTGCTTATTGATTTTGTGTATAACACTTCTTACTATATTATAGGTTTGTCGTGCCATGAGATATTTTCCTCCCGAACAACGTACCATGGTCAATGTTAAAATGACCAGGTGCTTGTACGCGATGGCGACGCACTGTCGTTATACCGGCGATCCAAGAACAGGTTGGAACATGCCACCTGCAACTTGCTCAAAATACAATGCTCATGTTCTCGGAGTTAAAATAGCATGCGGTTTAGAGATGCTAGTAGCTCGGGCCAACGAGGAACGTAGAAAACGTACCAAAGAACAGTCGGACGTTCCCGACGATGCTGAAAAGTTAAAGCTGAACGAATCAGCATTCAACGCTTACCTAGCTCGTTTAGAGGCGAACGGTTACTTTAGAGATCTGTTGGAGGGTAGTCAGGAACGTGATAAACTGTTGTCCACAGCGAAAGAGTATTTCTTGAAGCATGCGACTTTATTTGATAATCTATCGAATTTGTATGAAAGCGATGCTCAAAAAGTCTTAGAAGCATGGGAGAACATTCAGACGAATGACATTGAAATGCATGGTAATTTGTTATTTACGTATTTAAATTACTATTTTAACAAGTAGTATATAATTTCCAAATCGTTAAATTTTACATTTAGCTAGACTTACTTTTTTTTTATATGCAGCTCAAGATGAAATTATGTTGAGTCCTGCGGATACCGATAGTTGGTTACACGTAGACCCGATGCAATTAGAAACATATTTAAACCAACAGTGGGGCAATGTTAAGGATAAGAAATTAGATCAAGAACCCATGAGTCTCCGAGAAAAAATGCAGTCGTTTCTCAATCAAACTAGCGACATTGACGGCGTGCATTTCTTAGGGTATGATTTCTATCTGTCAAAATGGCGTCTAGAGAAAGAAAGAAAGAGAGAGAAACAATGTTGAGGAATATACTAATCGTAATTTATTCGTAAAACAATGGAAAGTAGATAATCATTGATTTCATTTATATTTTGTAGAGAACAATCAATGGACAATGAAATGCAAGACACGGAGGATGGTGCGCGAATAGATTTTGATGCAGACGTATTCGACAGTACATTAAGAGGCATCCTTGACTTAGTCGTTCCGGGAGGAGAGGACGAGTTCGAGGGTAGCTCGGAGGGATCGCTGGGCGGCGACGACGAGGATAAGGGTGGTGACATGGACAAGTACATGCGGCTGTTAGATTCACAGCTGCAATCGCAAATGGTAATGGACGAGAGCTCGGTAGCGGATGATAATAATAGCACGGATCCCGTAGAGGCAAGTTTGCGAGAAAGTATCGAAGCTGAAGCCGGCGGTTCCGGCCCAGCCGGGAACATAATCGGCGGTCCCGTTCGGAGGCTCATGCACTTGCAATTGCAATCACCCACGACGGTACCGCCCGACTTACAAAGTTAATGGCACTACATGTAGTAAACGATTAACATTAGTCGATTCACGTTGACATTCGTAAACATTATTACGATCTTCGCTTCATTCTGCAAGATGCATTTGCCATTTCAAACAAGGAGAAAAGACAATGGACTAAAGCCTCGTTACTATCCAAATTATTACACATTTATTACTTAAAATATATACTTAATGTTATCGATCAAAGCACTTTTATCACGCAGTTAGTACCATTTCATATATGTACTTTTCATCACTCGGCTATATCACTGTTTTTCATACAAATTATATATTAACGAATAAGATGTTATTATCGCGGCCATAAAGTTATACAGTAAGAGTCCTACTATTTATATATGTATCATTTATTTCCACTTTTATAACTAATTTTACCAAATCAGAATCTATTACGTGTAAAGCTTTGTACATTTTAATTAGAATAATGAGAGACACGAACGTTTGTTGTGTACAGATTTGTATATTTTATTAAGACTCGTTAGAGGAATACGTATGACAACATGTATGTATACGCGTTCGTGTACTGGCGTATACATAGATCCTCATAGAAATCTCATATTATTTGTATTAAAATTCAAGGTGTCGGTGATCGATTATTTGAATGCCTGTTTGAACCATTTTGGTGTCTTGTTTTGATTCTGAGCTGATGACGATGATGATTTGCCGCTACCACTCGGTCCTGGAGTGACATGATTGCTCTCGACAACTGTGCCTCTATCACTTTCAGTCGTTAGATCTTGTTCTTTCCGCGTCGTAGCGGTTCTATAGAAGAGTATGTAAAATTTAGATGATTATGACAATCTATATCGAGCGATGTAATTGATCATCTTACCTAGACTTTATAGCTTCGATCCCGGCAACTCTAGGATCTGTCAAATTTGCTTTTACACTCGACTTTAGCGATGATTGCCCGGAATAATAAACGATAGCAGAAGGAACAAGATTTTCGTCTATTAGTCGTGCGTCGGGGTTTAAAGTATGCCTTGGTGGAGTAGTATCTGCATAAAGAAGAATAATAAAATTTTATCAATAATAAAATTATTATGTATTTGTTTTTTGCATAAAATGAATGTGATAATCGCATGCCATTACTCACAGATAGTGAATTCACAATCTGGATTGTCTAAATAGCTTTTGATGAAGTCTTTAACAGTTTGGATGGTCTCCAGTGGTCCAAACAAACCCTGAAGAACGAACTGATCGGGAAATTGTATGCGAATCACGGCGCGACGATACTTATTCAATCGGTCCAGAATGTGCTTGTCACGATCCAACTGACGCTGCGTCTCTGTCAAAAGCGGAGCGTCCTCGAACTGTTCTCGGCGACGTTTAGCATCTCGCAAGAGTGTTTTCGCGTCGTGTAGATCGAGATCGAAAAAACTGTCTGGCAACTCATCCCTTGGCAATGCCTGAGTCCCAGCCTGATTAAACACCAGAGCGTTTCTCTCCCCTAACTGTAACGTGAAATGTTTAATAAGTAAACCCGTCACCTTAATGCGATTGCACATATGCACAATTACACCTTACAAACTTAATTTCATACGCGTTTTCCTGGGCTGCGCATGTTTCTGTGATACTTCGATCTTGTTTGTCATTATGATCTTCATGGCTGGAATGATTTACTTCTATTTTAGATACATCTCTCTCTTGTTTTTTATCATTGAGCGTATTTATTCCCTCATCTTTCGTTTCTACCTTTATCTCATCTCCCGATTCTTCCTGATTTTTCATTATTGATATGCTTTTTGTTGGCACATTAATTGTCTCGTTTATTGTCTTACTACAGTGTGATGTAGATGGCACTCTTTGGTAATCTTTATCGCTCGAGGAAGCATCTGCAAGGACTGACTTTGGAAGCAAAGGCGTAGATACATGTGCCTGTGTTTTTAACTGTTCATGGTCGCGATATATCAGCCTTAATATCGCTCTTCCGCTATTGAGACCTAGCGACTTCAACGTCGTTTTCTCTAACGCTTCTCTACCGCACACCTGAAAAGATTTGAAACATTCCAATTTCTTATTCGTACGTTTATGTTACACATATAATTACGCATCATTATAAAAACGTCAGTTTCTATGTTGCGCAAGTATGCCATACATATATCGCTCATTTACTACAACAATGACAAAACTTACAAAGTTTTTCAATTTAAATGTTTTGAATCATCAATGTTTGATAATATCATTTTTAAGGAGCTTTTTTCTCCAGCTTAAAAAAGTAGAGTGCAGTCATAAGACTTTTCATTCATATATTTAATATTACCAACTTCAAAATAAGAACCAATGAATGAAATCAATAAATGACAATAATTTGTCATTTAAAAATATTTTCTTTATAACAGTGATAAATTATTAATAATTATTAATGTAGAAAAAATTGAAAAAGAATTGTTTATAATAATGATTTAAATGTAATGTATTATGAAATCGGTAGGAGTCATTTTGACCCTCTGTTACCATTATGATACTTTACTGAAGTGTGACCATTAAGGATTAACAGAGGAACTGTTCACTTTTCACGTTTCCACCTTAATAAAAAAGATTACATGACTGCTATGCGAAATTTTCTCTTTTTTGCAGACAAAAAAAAATGACAATTTTCAAATTACATCATTATAGTAAACGAACTATGTGTACATACTTCACGATGCATGTATATCAACACAGCTCTCTCAAGGTCAGAATCGGGATAGATTTCCGTCAACGCCCGAGCCAAAGTCGTGTCCGGCGGGAACTCGCGCAATATTCTTTCCCCGTCCTCCGGCTGAATGCCGATGGTGACGTTCGACGCGGCACGCATCTTCGTACAGGCCACCATCTCCAGCTGTGCGTTATTCGGCAAGCCGGTGAAACGGAATATCGTGTTAGGATCTAGTATCTGCCGATTGTGTCTGTAAAACAGTAGCGCAAGAGATGTAATGTACGGCTTTACGGAAATTATATTTCATTGTGGAAAATCCAAGTCTCAAAGTGTCTCGTGCTCACTTAATGTCATAGTCGTCGGCGTTGTAGCCCTGCTTCTGGCATACCTCCTCCAGAACCTACAAAAAGCCCTCTGTACATATTTCATATTTGTTGCGTCAAGAACGTTGTTCCCCGTTTTTTGTTGTTTTTTTTTTTCGAACACGCGAGGGTGCGCGTCGCGCCCTGTCCTCGCCGCTGGATCCTCACCTGCAGGATCGTCGTGTTGATCGTAACCCGCACATTCTGCCGGCGGCCGTTCGGCGCGAGGACGACCACGGTCTTGTTTGCCGCCATGGTGATCAGCGAAACTTCAAAGAGATGCTGAGTGGCCCAACCATCGCGAGTGGCTAACAGCTGATTCGGAGCGACTTGCTCCGGCAGATATTCCACTCGCCTCTCCCCCTCCCGTGGTCGCGTAAAGTCCCGTGTTCAATGATGTTCAATGTTTGTTGATGTTCGCAGAATGTAGACCGATATCTGCAGCAGAGACAGAATGAGACAGAAGAAGTAAACAGAAGTAAGGGAACCCGATCGTATTTTTCTCGAAGAGATCATTCTATTTTCTTCTTTTAAGCTACATCCCAAAACATCCTCTCCAAAGACAATTTTACTCGATATAACGTACACAGTTATACGTTACGTGTACTATATATTTCGAGTAAAAAGTTTTTCCTCGGAAAAAATGTTTTGGAATCTAACCTTATCGTGAAGACAGTCGTGTTTTTATTGTTTTGGATCCCAGATGACAGCTAGCTGTCACGTCGTCGCAATCCGCGGCGGACTCCGGGTATCATATGCGCCAATCGACTTTGCCGTTGATAGGTTTACGATTACGATAAGTGAGATCGTTGGACAGGTCTTCGTCGACGCTTGCGCGATTTAGATCGTAATCGCGCGTTCGTACGTTGGCAAGGGTCCAGGGGAGCCGTCGCGAGTTCGTGTGGCCGACCTGCACGTGCACGCAAAAGAGGGTCGTTTACACGGGGCAAGGAGGGGGGAGGAGGAGGAGGAGGAGGAGGAGGAGGAGGAGGAGGCTCGAGAAACACAACGAACGCGTGTCATCCAGGTTCGCTCGCTTGTCGGTTGGCCCGCCTCTTGCGCGCTCGCCGCGGGATCGCGTGAACCGACACAACACTAGGGCGAGACGGACGCGAGCAGAGTGGCAGGTGTACCCGCGACGCGCCGTCGTGTGTTTACGAGCGACAGTCGTCGCCTGACGTCTCGCCCGCACCGCTCGCCACCGCAACGACGACGCAAATGACGACCCCCGAGGTGAGAGCGGGTAAGCCTCTGCGGCGCGATGGTCGTGTCCTTTAACCGGTACCTACCGGTGATTTTACCGGAGATCGACGACAGCGAACCCGGCGGCGCCGTCGCCGCGAGCAGCGGCGTCGGCGGGCCGCCCGACGTCAAGCAGCGCGCCCCGTACACCACGGATGAGACCGCCGCGAGGAGCTGCTCAACTGGCAGCACCCTCATCGGCGGCGGCGGCAGCGGCAGCGGTGGTCCGACGACGACGACGACGACAACCTCCGTGACAACGCCTGCGGTTACGGTAACGACGTCGGCGGTCACGGTACCGCTGTGCGTCCTGGGCGAGGTACAGCTGCGTTTCCTCTGCCCCGACGACCTGGAGGAGGTGCGCTCGCTCTGCCAAGACTGGTTCCCTATAGGTGAGCATGGTTCTCGTCTGTCTCAGGAGATGCAGGATTGTAAAAGATTTTTTTTTTAATATACATTCTTTAATATTATCTCTCTATCTCACTTTCTCAAAACCTGCTTCAATTCCGACTAATAAAGGAAATGTAAATAATTAAGAGAAAGTTCTGAGAGGAAGGAAATGTATCTGCGAAGAAAAAGAGCTAACGCACTGAGAACAACACAGAAACTTATATACACATATATCTTGAGTTTTAAAACACAAATATTTATGAAGCAAATCTTCAAGCAGGATATACATGTGTCTATTAATATTGTTCAAACGCTTCTCACACAATAACTGAGATAGCGTTTCATTAAATTTTAGAATTAGATTATATGTATTTATATCTAATAAGAGTTTTGCTGTAAATTTTAAGATTACATCTATATAGATCATTTACGTATTGTTTATACAGGGTTGGATAAGTTAATATATTTTTTTAACTAAATTAAATTAAAGTTAATGGCGTGTGAAATTAATTTAGTTACATTAAAAGTGGCACGAATAAAAAATTTATAAAAACGTTTAATTACGTTACAATTAAATCCATTTATATTAAATTAAAAGTTAATTTTGAAACATTTAAATTGAAAATAGGCTATTGAGAGTCAGTAAAAGTGCGCAATCACAAGTATTAATATTAAACCAGTTATTTATTTATTTTTTAAAATTACAAAAGAACGAACGTTTCGACTCGCTTTGAAGTCATTTTTCAGCGTATTAACAAAAAATATAAAAAAATTCTAGCCGTCATCAGTCATGAAAAACGGGAAGCAGTCGAGTCACCAACGGTTTGCCAAATCCTAGTGGCATTTTTATCCGTGGCAGTGTTACAAGAAATGATATTTAAAAAAATGAATAAATAATAATGGTATAATATTAATACTCGTGATTGCGCACTTTTACCCGCGCTGACTCTCAGTAGCCTATTTTCAATTTAAATGTTTTAAATTTCGAGAGTCCTGAAACAATTACTTTGTTTTCATATTAAATTAGAAATTCGTAAATTTTTAAAGTTAGATTACTCAAAACAATTAGAATACAGACCATTAATTTAATATTTTATTTAAATGAATTAAGTATATATGAAATAACAAAGAAATATTGTTCCTTATATTTGGGAATGTTTTTTTATTTATAATTTTTTTTTTACATAAATAAATTTTAACTTAAGAAAAAGTTATAATATTAAATTAAAATTTATGTGTTTCTGAAAAAAACTAGTTAAAGTTAAAAATTAAATTATTTAAAATTAACTGATTTTAGTTAATTATAAAAGTTATTAACTTTTTAACTTTATTATTTAATTTTTAACTTTTTAACTAGTTACTACCCAACCCTATATTTACAAATCTTTTTCGTGTAAACAATTCAATGTAAATTATTATAAATTATTATAAATAACACTGTACAGAAAAGTAATTAAGTTATAAAATTGTTAATATATCTGCCTTTAGTATAGATACATATGTGTATACACATTATGTATAAAATTATATTTACACATATAAAACTTAGTTTATATTACATACACACATAATGTATATTATACAATATTTTACAAGTAAATGTTCAATCCAATAGAAATATATTTGAATGCAATTTATTAGAAATATATCAAGTGACATCTTTTCTGTTTTTTATTTTTTTGAAAAAAAGTTTGTTAACAATAAATATAATAAAAAAATATTATATTTAAACTGTTAATAATATAATTAATATACTAAATAATATACGATTAATTTCCATCTGTACAGATTATCCTTATTCATGGTATGAAGACATCACGAGCTCGTCGAGATTTTACGCGCTTGCAGCGGTATACGGTGGAGTAATAATAGGACTGATCGTCGCGGAGATAAAGCCTTACGCCAGATTGAACAAGGAGGATCGTGGCATCTTGTGTTCCAGCCTGGGAAAGAATTGTCTAGTGGGTTATATACTTAGTTTAGGGGTACGTCGCGCGTACAGGAGAAACGGCATAGCTTCATTGCTACTGGAACAGCTGCTTGCCCATGTCACCGCACCCGAACGATCCTCCGTGAAGGCAGTCTTCCTACACGTACTCTCAAGCAATGCTCCCGCTATATTATTTTATCAAAGGTGTCACTTTCGATTACACAGTTTTCTTCCGTATTACTACTCGATACGGGGAAAATGTAAGGACGGCTTCACGTATGTTCTTTACGTTAACGGCGGACACGCGCCGTGGGGTATCTGGGACTGGATCCGTCACCTGGCCGGAGCGATGACCAATCTTGTGCCGTGCAGAGTACCGCGATGGATCTGGCAACGTCTTTTATGGGCAACTACCGTTCTTTCTTACCACAGATGATACATTTTGTGATTTGTTATGTTCTATTATATATTTATTTTATTTTTTTTTAATTCTAGAGAGTTATAAGCATATAAAGTGCCATAAGTTGTGCTTGACGTTACGACAGATTCAAAATAAATAGCCATGACGTGGCCATATGATTTTATTATTATGTAGTTCTGTGCTAATGCAAAGTTAGAAATGGACATTGATCTATAATCAATTTGCATGAGGCGAACAAGTATTTAAATTTATTCTAAAGTTTGGGCAGCAAGGCTTCAGAGTATCTTAGCACAGCTTTGTTACAAAAGATTGTTAAACACATACCGTTATTACAATACTGTTGTAATAATTCGAGATATGTAACTGCCAACCAAAAATCATTAAGTTCAAATCATTTGCATATTAATATTTAACATATCTTCCATTGTTTCTAAAGTTTATAGTATTAAATCGTCGTTTATTTTAATGAAAGCACAATCTTTAAGATTTATTTGACTAATAAATTACGTTTGACTATTTTTTTATTCGAAAAACGTACTATAATTTTATCTAATAGAGACATAGTCACAAATTTCTACAATTTTTAGTTTCCAAATTTTTATCGTTATATATAAAAATTTGGAGACCGAAAATCATGATAAGAGCAAATTATGATTTTTTAAGCGAGAATGATTTAAAAGACTGTATCGTTACGATTCATACTTTGTATACCTCTGCTGCCATCGATTGTATAATATATGTATAAACACTGTGTACATATTTTGTATATTAAATAAAAACTTAATATATTAACATGAAATAACGAGAGTAAAAAAATTAGTAATCTATCCTAATTACTTTAGATCTATGAGAAATTCACACATCGAGAGATAATAATATCTCATGAGTGATACATACATATGTACATATGTGAAGCACAACTTTTTAAAAAAATAATTATATAATTCTGAATATACATAATTATGTTTTTTTTATTGAAACGAAGTACTTTTAATAAGGAATTGTTATTAAAAAAAAGTAATCTTTATACAAATTAACAATTTATTTAATTTAGGAACAATCTCAATACATTATTTCAAGCATAGATCTCTCATAATGTAATTTATATATTTACATCATATATAAATTTCATACTGCGCATGCTTTCACAATTCACATTTTTTTTACTTAATTCTCATGCTTATCTTTAATATTTACATGACAAATGATTATATTCTTATATGTGTAAAAAAATAAAGTTTTAAAAGAATCGGTAACAACGAATAACATTATTTTGAAACTATATATACAATATATATGCATACATAGAATAAAAACTGATCAGGTGTGTCACTTATTCCATGATTCATGATTATATAGTTGTTTTTGGATATCGTAAGTAATAATACAACATTATCTAACTTATTTCTAAAATCAGTCTTAAAAAGGATTTGTAATATTGATTGTAAGATTATGTATTTTATGATAACTCTTGTACTTAACTCTTGTAAATTTTATTTCTTTCATGTAATTACTTCTAACGAGAGATAATAAGTCAATGATGTGATTCGATTAATATCTTTAATGTTTAGAGACGGTTATGTAATTTGTACACACACCTAATTCCAATTATTGCTCTAGGAACAAAAATTAATAATTATCAACAGAAAAAAATGAATAATTATTAATTTATTCGAAGGCATTTATCCCTTTCGTTCTATGTACACATACATTTTTTCAATGTATATATGTCAATGTAAAATCTCTACATTAATGACTACATTTATCTGTTATTACGTCGTGTATATTGTTCTTGAAAACGCTTTATACATAAACTATGTACATGTAACTTTACTACTACTTTTGGATGGATTTAGCATTTGAACTAGAGCATCCATATTAAGCGTATTATCATGAGGCCAATTCCAGATAACTCGCTGATCAAACGCTCGGGCGAAATTAGCCTCGGCTTCGCGTGGCCTATTGTTCATTCCATTTCGAATTTCATATTCGGTTTGTTTGGTACCTACATTATAAACGTAAAATTCGCCAGTCCTCTTACTAATGTGACGTGCCCACGGCTGAGCGATACTTCGTATAAATATCACGGTGTTGAATGCCGAGTATATCGGTTCCTGCTTATTAGTCTCGTTCTCGCATTCCATAGAATTTTTGTCGAACTTGAATGCGATAGGTATTTTCACTGATTGTTGCTGTATTACTTGCAATTTCTTCTGTATATCTGGCGCTAGTAAGAATCTTGGTTTTGCACGAATGCAAATGTAATCGTTGGGACTCGGCTTCCACAGTGCGTTGCAAAATTTCTCTGTCAGTTTATATCTGAAACATTCATGTCAAATATCAAAATATTAGTTATAAATAACAATAATCATTCATAGTATTTACATATTCCGTTGGATTTGTACAGGTATCTTTCTACTTATAACTAGTGTTCAGATAAAAGATTCGAATATACTGTATGTTCAGTCTGTGCAAATTGTTCAAAGTAAAAAAAGAGCATCTAGTTCAAATATTTCAAACAATCTTTTTTTAAAAGATTAAAAAGATTTAAAAAATTGTCAAAAAGTAAAAAGTCGGATATGGGCTAAATATGTAATGCATAAACATGTAATATGTGTGAGCAAATCTAATTAATCAGAAACATCTAATTTCATTTGATTGCTATCTCAGAAGGCAATCGCAAACCATCAAGAGTATTTTGCCCTCTGAATTAGACTGTTTGGAAGTGGCATTTAAATTGTAAGTTCAATATATATGTATAAAAAAGTACATCAAATACAAAAGTACCTCACGCGCCGAGGAATAATTACATTCTAACAAAAAGAGTTAACCATTGGGGAGCAAAACATGTTACTGATGTTACAATTAACGAGACAAAAAAGATGAAACAAAAGACTTACCTCTGAGATAAGTACAGCTTGCTTACATCTTCTCCACCGAGCATATAAGCATCCAAAATATGTAACGCGCGTGTTTTTGAGAAGTATTTGCCCATCCACTTTGATTCATACACCAGCTCAGCGTATACGAGAGTATTGGGTGGTAGTTCGATCTTCGCGTCCCCTACAGATTCCCAGCTACCTCTCAGATATCTGTATACCTTTCTTCTTCCTAAGCCTAGGTAAAATGTTGCCTGCTTATCTATCTCGACGTACGGGCTTGAACCGCACGGCATGCAGTACCAATCGTACAGCTGATTGAATATTGTACTCCGTACGTTGTCACTCTTCAATTTCGTCGCTTCACATCTGAGCAGCCGCAGATCCTCACCCAGAATCTCCTGCGCCTTGTCTGTTGGCTTCGACAAGGGAGGCCTCACTCTAGTTTGGATCGGCAGCTTCCAATACTTGAGACACTCCTCCTTCATAATTGCTTGCTGACGTTCGACCAACATTGTGTCTTCACAAAATGCAGCAATTTTTTGAAGACTTATTATCTGTTTTTCTCCTAAAATATTGTTAGAGTTTCTTATGTAATTTATAAACTTCCTGTCCGCCTCTAACACGTCGAGAGGTACTAATTCAATCACGTCGTTGCTATCGTCTCGCGTCAAAAGCAAATCGTTAACGTGAGTGAGATAATCTACTATCCCTTGCGTGTTGAGCCTCTTTCTTTTGCATATTAAGTATCGTTCAGAATTGGCTGGTCTGGAACTATTGGGCTTGAAAATGGAAATACTGTCGAAACACTTGTACATCAGGTAAATGAGCCCGACACTAAAAGGTGTAAACAGATCGAACAGTTTTGTAACGAAATGTCCATCCGGTCTCACAATCATAAGGGCCACTAAACACTGGCATAGGTACAACTGCTTTGACAGAATCTCTTGAATGTTTTCCTGTCCTTCCACCGAGAATCCGCCATCTGACATCATGAAGTGTACACCTTTATTGTCGGTATGTTTCTTAATCAGTGCTTGAAATGCCTCCTGATTCTGCGGATTATATACATCTCCATCGCCCTTGGGTCCATAAAATGGATGAAAAGTTTCACATGGGCCAGCAAAAAACTCATCCAATGTAAAATCATTGCTGCTCTTCAAGGTGAATCCAAATCCCTTGGCATGCCACTTCTTCCTGGATAAAACGTATTCGCTGAAACCACCTGGCCCAGCGCACACATCCGCAAAGAACAGCAATTCGTTAGCGTCCATATTTTTTGGATCAGTGAACATAAAATCGCACGCTCTGTCTATATTCGCCATCTTTACAGCTGCACGATTCAAAAAGTGCCCGTTACGGATCGTTTCAAATGGATTTGCCCGAGTTCTCGCTTTGCGTATTTCCATGTTATCCAATCCATCAAGGATGGACTTAGAAGAAACAACTTGACTCAGAATAGTTGGATTGCAAAACAGGTTCTCATCGTCTATACTGTATTTTTTTTGCCCCAACTTCATCCAGTCCGACATATCTTCAACCAGAGGCGTACCAGAACCTATGTTTTGCAACCATTCGATGTCTTCGATAACTTGTATTTTCTCATCATCAGGATTCCACTTGCAACTCGCTTCCTTAAGACCTGGCACAGTATGTCCAAATCCTCTTCGACCATGTTGCTTAGCTGCTTCTATCGGTTCTGCACGACCCTGGTCATCCTTTCCAAGACCTTTACCCGGCTTGTATCCCATTCTTTTCATCATGTGTTGAACTTTCTGGGACACACTATTTTCGCTGCTGTCAACATCTGCATTGTACACTGCTTCATTTTCTTCGTTATAATTGTCTTCTGGAGATGCAGTAACACCTATTGCCTCTCTACTATTCAGTTTTCTTTTTTTACTCTCGCGTTGGTAAATAAAATCACTTTCGTCAGGATGAGACTCCATTTTATCGAATTCACTCTCCTGATCATAAATAAAAAAACTTTCGTTAGGATCGGGATCCATTTTATCGTATTCACGCTTAGGCTGCTCGTTGCCAAAAGTGATCAAGTTTATATTTTATATCGTTAGTTTCGTCCACATAAATATTTAAGTGAGGATCTAACAAATGAAACAAGACAATCCAATTAGATGCTTGTAGAACCAAAAATGTAAAAAGAAAACAAGAGTACAGACTTTCTAGAGAATACTTACTATATTCACTATCGTAGAGGTTGGACCCATAAACGATGCAAATATCAATCGCACACTTCCTAATATTATGAAAAGTATACTACCCAAGATCGAACTTCCTAACCTATAAAACAAAAAGCGTTCATCAAAATCTAAAGGATGACTATCAAAAGAATTAATATGGACACAATTCTTCGTAATTTTACATTTCAGTCAAATTTGAATATTATTGAGTAAACGAAAATATACATTTTATGAAAAATGATAAAAAAACCGATTGTAAACGTATAGAATTGTTCAATATTTGTTCAAAGTAATCTTAATAAACGTACATCTTGTAGTTGAACGTTTACTTAAACATAAACAATAATAAAATCTATCACAATTTGTTGTTTAACTACAATTTATTTATGTTCAATTCTTTTTTCTTTCATAAATGTTTTCCTCGTTTTAAGTTATAACACCACAAGTTATGTCTAGTGCAAACAGCGGAGGAATATGCAGAGTCCACAATGCGGTCTCAATGATGTTATGACGTTGCAATGGACCAACTAAAGAAGAGAATATATCTCTTCTCTGATTGGTCTGTTGCGGCATCTTATAGGGGAAAGCATTTTGCATATCTTATAATAGGCTTTCTACAATAAGCTATTAATCGGTATCATAAGTCATAAGCCATAAAAATTGATCAATCACAATCAAATATTCTTTTCACATTAATAACTTATAGAAAACCTGTAATACTTAAAACATAAGAGAGTGAACCAATCAGAGGTTTTCATTTCTAGGAACTCTATTCATTTCCGTTCCCACTACTCGTTATGCGGATCTTGTGCGTAAAGCCCAAATCACATTAATAGCGTTTTTCACTGGGCGACACCGAGTGCGCACTGGAAACTCGCCGAGTTCAGGCGACACTGCCCGAGTGCACTGACAGTGCGAGTTTCTTGCACTCTCAGCTAAACACGTCCATTATTTTCCGTGCAGTTTTATGGCGCATTATATTCGATACTTTTTGAACATTAGCATCACAAAAATTTGTAATTTAATATGGAAGGATCGATTAGTTTGTGTATTTCTTTTAGAATAAATACTGAAATATTAACTTTAACCCTTGAGCCGCTTGAAACGGACTTATATAATAAATTAAAGAGTAAGTATATACTTATGATCTTGGTTTTTGAGGTTATTCAATGCACATGTTAGAAAAGAAATTGATAAATTTCTATAAAATTAATAAATAAAAATAATAATAAAATTAATAAAATAATAAAATTAATTGGTAAGTACCACAGACTCCATTAGATTAAAAATAATTAATAATAATAATGTAATATAATAATAATAGTAATAGTAATAGTAGTAATAGTAATAATAGTAATAATAATAATATAATTAATAATACAATTATTAATAATATAATTATTTGCATTAGAGAATAAAACGTAGGAAATACGAATCAAACGCAGTAGTTGGTGCGTCAATATAATAATACATATATTTCGCTATTAATACATAAACGTGAATACAAATAACGGACGCGTTTCAACTTTCCTTGAAGTCATTCTCAACGATAATTTTCAATTAACAAAATCATATATGCTAATTGTTAATTTAAAATTATCGTTGAGAATGACTTCAAAGAAAGTCGAAACGCGTCCGTTATTTGTATTCACATTTATGTACTGATAGCGAAATATATTTACTATTTATATTATTGACGCACCAACTACCGCATTTGATTCACATTTCCTACGTTTTATTCTCTAATTTTAATACTACCAAGTCTATCTTAAATATTTTGATAATTATTTGTAGTATTGTTACTATATATTTATACAATATATATTATTGCTTCACGTGTAATACAATATAATCTGCAGAAACAATGAAAACAGATGTATTTACATCTTTATCCGTTAAGTTATGCACCACCTAAACAAAATTTTTGATTTTCGGAATTTTCCGTGGATTTTTTAATACTTCTTCTTCATCACTGCTAGATGATGATGAAGAAAGCAAATCTAGTAATGCAATTGCTAATCGTGCGTCCCGCGCAGCCATGTTGCACTGAACTGGCACCGTCTCTGGGAGCTCGTGCCGAAATCTTGCACGAAAGGGCAAAAATTCGGCACTAGCCTTCCCAGTGAAACAGCGCGCACCGGTTTCATGCGCACCGAAACGTTCAGTGAAACACGTTGCCCGTAGCGAGTGCGCACTCAGTGCGCACCAGTTCTCCCAGTGAAAAACGCTATAAGATTGCCGATTGTAATTGACGATTAGCGTTTGAAATTTGACCAATTGGAACAAGGAAATTTTAGCTCCTTTTATTTTGATTAGCCAAAACTCAATCTTTAATCTTTAATCTTCAATTTTTAATTGCTAGTGTGATTTGGACTTAAAGCCTTGTTTTCTATTCCTGCACTAGACTGCACTGGAACGTTCCTTCTTGTTTTCACAACTTTCAAATATATATCTATTTCACTTTAAGTGCACACTAATTCAGGGAGTTCAGGAACAGAAAACAAACAGCTTGTATACACTATGCTAGAAATCGAGAGAATTAACCAAACGCATTTAAACAATTCGGCCAATTGGTTAATGTGACTGATCAGTTCTCTCTGTCCGAGATCTCGGACCAATTTCCAGCGTGTATACAAGACTTAAAAGTGAGAAATTCAGAACTAGAAATCTTGAATGAATATATAATTGTAGTGAATTATATATATTTATTCAAATTCTTTTGTTCTGAATTTCTCACTCAGGGCCAGTTTCATAATCATCGATTAACTTAATCTGTTGATTTTTCTATCGGAATTGACTAATCACATTTGTCGTTAAGTAGAATTGACCAAAAATAACCAATTACGGTTGACACTTAACTGGCCAGTTAAGTTAACCGGAGGTTGTGAAACTGGCCCTTATATGCCCATTTTCACCAATGTAGGTTAACTTTGATCTCAGTTTAACTTACTCCTTATCTTTTTCTAATTCTTAGAACTAAAGAAAGATAAAGATTAAGTTAAACTGAGATCAAAGGTAATCTGCGTTGGTGGAAATAGGCAATAGCGTGTTAGATTTGTTAATTCGATCCGACTTCGAGTCAATGGTCTAGTTTACACCGAGCACTTGATACGCGTACTAACTCGTAACTTTCTATTAAATTATCTTACTTTCGACGATGCGTGTATACATGATATATATATATATATATATATATATATATTTAATTATCTCAATTCATATTGTACCAGCTTAGTATACTATTCTTTAAATTTATTGCCGTAATTAAGATAATTTAATAGAAAATTACTAGTTAGTATACATACATTAAATACTCGGTGTAAACTAGGCCAATGGTTTGTTTTTTTAGCTAAAAAAAAGATAAATTATACAAAAAACGCAGCTAAAAAACAAATTATTGACTCAGAGTCGGGTCGAGTCAGCAAATTAAACACGCTATTAATCAAAACTTAATTAAAAATTGTTTTCAGGTAAAATACAAACTTACAAGTACGAGATAGACAAGTATAGACTGGTTAGGTTGCCACGTGGTCCCCAACGGACTGCTTATGGATCAATTTCAGTCAATTTAATTTAAATAGTACTCGTCTCTTTAATGAAATGTGAAGACGATAAGATTATAAATCCTGTATCGCCTCTAATTTTCCACAGGATTTCAAAAGTAATTGTAACTAGAGTACAGTTAAGCCGGTTAAGCCAACTGGTAGTTTCCAATGGTTCCCAAATGGATATTTAAAATGGCGACAACACAATGCTCCGTGCTCCGTATCCGGTTGTAACGCTTCTTTCGTCTACGGCAACGCTATAGACTACGGCGACGCCATAGACGACAGAAGCGCCACATGTGGTATAACACAGTATGCCTTCTTCTTGAATCACGGCAGAAAAGAACTAGAGAGTGGCCATGCCGGTCTTTTTTTTACCCGCTAAAATTCTCGGCGCACATCCATTTAGGCCGGAATATGAACTAAAATTACATCCATTTTGCGACACTGTTGATAAAAATGGTTCAAGTCTGTGCTAAAATGATGTAGTGGGAGTACTCCCACCATATAATTTTAGCACAGACTTGAACCATTTTTATTGACAAAAATGGATGTAATTTTAGTTCATATTCCGACCTAAATGGATGTGGCCCAACACCTCATTAATAAATAAATATTGTATATATGTCAGGTGTTCATATTATTTTGTCCAACTCCTGTATTTTACCATAATATTGATTTGAATTTATTTAAGTAAGGAAAATACTTTGAAAGATAATTCTATAGCTTCTACTGCAAAGATTAAGGAAAAAATGCTTTTATAAAATTATTCTTATAAAAATATATTTAAATTATCATAGAATATACTATGCTATTAAGATTTTGATACCTTTCTATATTCCTATCATTGTATCATACCTGGACAAATTCTTGACTAGGCTGGATATTTCATTTTTTTTTCTCTTCCTGACGGCTAGAAAATTTTAATCGAAGAAAAAAGGGGAAGAAGAGTTTTCATATAACATTGTGTATCGGACGTAAATGCCATCATATGTCAATATTACAAAAATAATGTACATTATTTAATGTGTATAACACTAAGTATCTTGATATTCATAGGTAATCATCAGATAAACTTAATATTATAAAAAGACAAACTTGATTTAATTAGTGAGATGATGTTGAAGTCTGATGTATCACTTGTTTGCACAACGTCAGCTTTTTGTATACATGTTCGAATACACAGATACAGTGTTTGTAGTAGATACGATCCAATATGTACAATATATAATGCATCACACTTGAAATTAATGGTTATCCGAGTGATACGCATTTAAAGGATAAAACACAACGAAAAGGGATGTGGTGAGGAGACAGACACGATCGGGACATCTGGCTTACTCCTCCAAGTCCAGGTCCCCCAATTCTTCTTCCAAACCCTCTAAGTCTTCTTCCACGAAAAGATTTTCGTTGATAGCTACCGCAACCGCACCCTCATCCACAGTCACTGCAATAGAAACTGAGTGTTAATTACCGAACAATATAATTCGGCTATAAATAGCAATAATAATTAATGTTTATTGTCCGCGTCCAGCATGAATAATAATACATAATTTATCAATTCATATAAAAGTCTAAAATAATTTAAATAATTTATATACATGATTCTGAGTTTGAAGTATTTTATCAGCGGATTATATATTAACGTTAATTAATATAATAGTAACCTGTAGTATCTTTATTGTTATCAGTGACATTGCTGGCCTTTAACCGGTCTACAGTTGCCACCGTGATACCGTTGGTATCGATTTCGCTAGCTTCAAAAGCCAGGCGGTCATCGAGTTCCCTGTACTCTACATCTTCAGAGTCGTCTTCTTCGCGAGCATAACTAGATATTGCTTCATCTCCTTCATCAATACCTACAACATTTATAGAAATAATGTTAGAATTTAAATTCTAATTAGATAATTACATTAATGTTAGAGGAATATAACAAGAAAATGCTGTTCTTTTTAATAAAATATAAAAAAAGAATGATAAATTTGATTAAAAAGGATGCATTTCAAAATCCATTGTCAGTACTGAAAATTTATAGTATATGTAACGTAAACTATGTAAATTTTTCTTTCTAAAATGTTCTATTTCCTTTTATTGGTAAACAAAAACAAAAAACGGCCTAATCGTTAAAGGTTAATTTTATCCCTTTAGAGTAAATTCAGAGAGGAAAAAAAATGTTTGTTATATGTCAGAATATTCTCTATGTATTGCCACAGTATCATAAATTTTTGCAGTTTTAAGTTGGGATCTTTTCTTGTTAATAAACTGTAATGAGAACTTACCATCTCCTGCTGCAAGTTCCGGATTAAAGTAAAACATTTCTCTTCCTGATATACCGACTTGGCGACCTGCTTTATAATCGCTTCTCTTCTTCTCTTCATCCTTGATTGCCTGTTCCTGTTTCTCTTTCAACTTTCTTTTCTTCCAAGCCAAAAATGTCTCTAGTGTTATCTTGGTCTATTGACAATCGCATGGGATATGTAATTAGAAAGTGTTTTTATGCATTTTCTTTATGTAAAATTTATTTTTTGTCTAAGAATTATATTTGTCATACTTTCAAGCATAATCAGTGCATGTGTGCATGCACTGGACAAAGTGTATACATACACGTTCCTAAAATAATAGGCTGCAGGATGGAAAATTGTTCAAAATTCGAAAACTTCTTAATCTCATAGCCAATCAACAAGTAAAAAATTTACTGTATAACAAATATAATATTAACTTAAGACTTTTACATGTTCCATGCATATACCTGATTAGGTCCTAAATTGGCTCTTTCTGTTTCTATTAGATCCTCCAAGGAAATTTCATCCTTCTTGTCCTCTTTCTTCTTATCTTTTTTCAGGACAAATCCAGGAGGTAATGCGTGCCTGTAGATGCACTTTTGGCCAGATGGACATTCCCAGAACCAACCATATTTTGACTTCTCTACTGCTTCCAAGAAGTGCTTGCATATCTGGCAAGAAGAGATATCTTGTTTCATATTCTCATAACTTGAGCAAGAGTTTGAGTGATTTTCTATTATTCAAACGCTATTACAAATGTTAGCCAATTATTTGTACAGCTTACAATATCAGTAGTTGGACGATTGCCACTACCGTGTTTCTTTTCCACAACCTCTTTCAGCTTATCCTCGTCCCATTTATCCATTGTATCCATCTCCTTATCATCATCATCTCTCATATCACAATATAAGGATCGTTTCTCAGCTTTTCGCTCAATGCTCAAATCATGTGAGAATTTACATTTATCTCCTTTTGTACATTGTCCCTGTTTAAAAAATGCACATACAACAGATTTTGGGTCTGTGCCTGTAAAAATAATTTTATCACAATACTTTTTTACTATTAAAAATTTGATACTTAGGAGATTCTTTTATAGAAATGTAATACTGGGAATATTAAATTGGTAATTTTTACTTACTTTGAGTAACTTACTAACTAATAGTATTTTTAATGCTCAAAATAATAGTTACTGGTCAATTTAATACTGCCAGTATTACATTTCTGTAAGAACATTGTCAATATACTCAGAACCTTTATCTATCTTCTGCGCTTGAACAGGCTTGAAAATGAGAGCTAATTCTTTCTGTTCCTTGAGCTTCTTCTCCTTCTCCAATTTCTTGGTATTTGGATCTTCGAGTTTGCGAGGATTTACGCCACCTGTTTTCACTTGCTTCTCGACTTGCTGAATAAATTTCTGTTGCTTGGCACCCTTCTTATTTTTTATACCAAACGTTTTGTCCTTAAAAGAGAAGAAAAGGTTCAGATTTTAGAAAGCTCATGCATAAGTTACGCTTTAATTAAAACATGTGGCATAAATTAATTAGTTTTACATATTCATTTAGAAAACATGTGGAATCCCCTGAAGTTTTTGGTTAGAGCCGAAAAGTGTTCCCTACCTCGATAACCTTCTCTTTCTTTTTCTGCTCCGCTTTTTTACTCGGCGCCGGCGCCTTTTTCGGTGGCATTTTGTTAATTCGATTACCTCACCTCGGCAATCGAAAACGCCTAAAACCCTTCGAGAAATCTCTCAACAATAACTCCTCTTTCTTCCAAATATACTGTACTGAACCTAGCTGTGATCATCACGTTCTTTTGGATCAGAATGACAAACTTTGCGCGGCAAAACTTCCTAGAGATACGAAATTAAATAATTATATACAATTGTGATTATTATTTAATTATAATTGTTAGCGTTGTAATAATGCAAATTGTAATTAATATGCAATAAAAAAATGTACATTTTTGTTAGACCTTTTGTAACCCATCAATTATTTCCCTCTGTCAGCGATCAACTTTTCCATTTTTTATATAGACGAATGGCAAACTTGCAGCGATCCTGGCTTGCCATGCGCCAACTGGCGCTAACTTCAGGTTTTATCGCGCCACGTTGCGCGAAGAGATACCCTTTTATTCGGCGCGATTGTGGTGAGCGTGCAGGCGCGGGTTCGGTATTCACTGGTTAATTGACGTTAAACCGAAGACGCCGCGATGGCGAAATTCGACTTAACGTCTCGCATAGGTCAATACCTGGACCGCCACTTGGTGTTTCCTCTGCTGGAGTTTCTGTCGGCGAAACAGGTAAACGGAGCGCGGTAACCGGGCGTCGCAACGTCGCGACATTGCGTTTTGGTTATGTCACATGTGGATGCGTTGCAGATTTATGACGAGGACGAGCTGCTACACGCGAAACTCGACATCCTCAGCAAGACGAACATGATCGACTACACCATCGACATTAGGAAGCAGCTTTATCCTAACGTGGAAGTGCCGGAGGTGCGTTTTCATCTTGTATGCCATCGTTGCGTGGCTGCGAAAATATCATGGACACAGATTGTACTTGTATGACGAGTATGTATTAACGATGTTACTGGTTGCAGGAAATCAAATCCAGACGCGCTGATGTGTTACAAGAGCTTAGCGTACTCCAGAATAATGTCTCTGTAGTCTTGGCTCTTATGAATAATGAGGAAGTTATGAAGAAGATGGAAAACATGCGCGATTCCAAAGCACTTAATAATTACCTCACTCAAGAATCAGATGTAAGTAGAATAGTTATTATTAAGATTAACAATGTCAAATTTCTCATAAAAGTAACACACTATTGTTACTTTTTCTAATAAAAAATAACTTATTAAATTTAAAATTTAAAAAGTAACGCATTATAGTGTTTTAATTTTTAATAACTATTTTTTCATAATTATATATATTTGTGCACTGAAGACATGCATGAATATTGAATAGGTGTAAAGACAATAAAGATTTAAAGTAAAATAAAAATAAAGCCTGAATTCTTTACTGTTACAGTAAAAACATAATGTTATGTACCATTATTACTACAGATAGGTTGCATTCAGAGAATACAATGGTTGAGTGAGTAGTAGTGATTTAGTAATTATTACTTGTGATTAGACTGCATCTTTTGCTCTAATCCTTAATTCTTGTGAGAGTATGGTGATACCTCAGTGCTTCTGTAGTGCCATTCTTTTTTTATACTTCATACAGGATCTATAATTTAAATACCAGTTCTAAACAGCCTAATTAAAAAATGGTAAGTTTCTGGTGGTTTGCCATTGCCTTTTGAGAGGTAGCGATTAAATAAAATCAGATCAGATTTGTTGAGATTCTGATTAGTAGGATAAACATGGATTTTTAGCACAGAAAGCAAATACACAAGTCTCTGTGCCACCATCACTATAGCCTAAACCCATTTAAAAAATCTAGAATAGAAGATTACACTAATAATAGCAAGGGCTCATTTAACAATTGTATTTATTAAATGCAATCATAGAAAAAAGTATTAATTATTAATGAAAAATGTGACGATAACGACATTACAAGTAACATGTTATTTTTCAAATTTGTGTTACTCATAATTTATTATTGTACCGTGTTAGATAAAGGCCATTCTGTAATAGCATAAACGTTATAAGTGATTAGTAAGATGTAGTTGTATATTTAAGTAGTTTTAATCTTAAACAGTTTTTTTATCATCTTTTTTTCTAAGAATGAAAAACAGATTAATTTATGTTGATAGAAATGAATATACAATTGCGCCTTACAATATCTAACAATTTCATTTTTAACTATGTTTACACTATTGTAGAATAGTCTTAATGGAATATTTGATGTCTAATATTCTAACAAGATATTACAAGTAAAATATTTGTATTGATTAATTTGTTTTTACTTACACCTGTGTTACAGTTTAGGGTAGAGATGATGGACAGCTTTGTGAAACTGGCTAAGTACCGCTACGAGTGTGGCAATTATTCTGTTTCTACGTCATATTTATACTTCTATATGCTGATCATGTCCCCTACAGATAAGGTGCTGCCAATTTCCAATAAATTGTGAAAATGAAGTATATGTTTAAAAAAATTACCTATTCTAATATTTATCTATTTAATTTTTAGAATTATTTAAATGTTTTATGGGGAAAATTGGCATCGGAAATTCTTGTACAAAATTGGGAAACAGCATTAGAGGACGTAAATAAGTTGCGAGAATATATCGACAGTAATGTTATCGGCAATTCGCTGCAGGTATTACAACAACGTACATGGCTTATTCACTGGAGTCTATTTGTGTTCTTTAATCATGTAAAAGGAAGAGATCTCATTATCGAGATGTTCCTTTATCGACCGCAGTACGTACATTTTGTTAAGAAAATGTTTAATATTTAGTGAGAGTAGAAAAGCTTAACATGGAATATATTTTTGCAGTTATTTAAATGCTATTCAAACCATGTGTCCGCATATACTTCGTTATCTGGCTGCAGCAGTTATCGTTAATCGTTCCAGGCGGTCTATTCTGAAGGATCTTGTAAAAGTGATACAGCAGGTCAGACCTTGAAATTATTACTTTGAAAGACATACAAATTTATTCAAGTTTTTTTGAGTAAAGTGTATATAATAATTCTAATTTCTAAAATAAAACTTGAAAATGAATATATATTTATAATTAAATTATTAAGAAAAAACAGGTCAAATTGATTAAACTTATAATTTATACAAGAAACAGCAACTTTATTTTTTGTGTAGGTATATTAATAAATTATGCACATAAAATATCTAACTGAAAATATTTTTATGTATATAGGAATCTTACACTTATCGAGATCCCATTACGGAGTTTCTGGAACATTTGTACGTTAATTTTGACTTTGATGGGGCTCGGCAGAAGTTGCAAGAATGCCAGACTGTCGTCTTCAACGACTTCTTCCTAATCGCTTTACTGAATGAATTTGTAGAGAATGCAAGATTGATGATTTTCGAAACATTCTGCAGAATTCATCAATGCATCAGTATCCAGTATGTAATTTTTTTGTGTCATCGTAAAGACATCAGATTGATTAATTATTTGTGCCCAATTGTTCATTATCCAAGTTATTTTTAATTTTTACATTATTTATAGAATGCTTGCGGAGAAACTGAATATGAAGGCGGATGTTGCGGAGTGCTGGATTGTGAACTTGATCCGTAATGCACGTTTGGACGCTAAAATCGACAGCAAGTTGGGACACGTAGTAATGGGAGGACAGCCGGCGTCCCCGTATCAACAACTGGTTGAGAAGATTGAAACTTTGAGTGTACGAAGCGAGGCATTAGAGAACCTTATTGAGAGAAAACTAAAGGCGAAGAATCAAGACCCAGTAAGTATAGTGTGGAACTAACAGAGGTCAGTATCATTCACAATCACATTTGCGCGCATAATATCACATTTGATTTATTTAATGCATACGTTGCGGTATAGACATGAGAAAAGTAAAAGTAAAGTTATGCACATTATAAATACTAATGTCAAATAATTGTACACTGTAAACATAATAGTTCATCTAATTTCTGTCTAATTTGATTTTGGTGTATGTTCTAATATATTTTAATGTGTGTTTGTTGAACTTATTTTTTAATTACGTTAAAGATTAAATTTTTTTTCCTATTGTTTCATTACATGTGTAACCGTTGTAAAAGCGTAACGTTTTAAAAATATATTTTTCTTGCATATAAATATTAAAAACAATTTATTTTCATTTCAGTATCAACACTCGTGGAATTTGGATTTCTGACAACTCGATGCAACCTGGAGAAGTAATGCCCAAAAGAGATATTCCACCTCCGATTATTAACAGTAATCAGACAGATGCAATGTGTACCTTTTAAATGTAAAGAAATAATAGAAATTGCATCGTGTGACATCATGAACACCCTAGATGTATTTTTCGCTGAATATCAGTATCTTGAAATTGTCAAACAATATTATTATAACAAATAATATGCGATCAATAACATTTTATATAATAGAAAATATTGCATTTATTTATTTATTGCACATACTCTCCATATCTCTATAAATTATATTTTTATTTGAAGACTAGAAATCATTATTGACCATTCTGCATACATATTAATATTAAAAATATGTTAACTCTAAAATTAATATTGTTAAAAGCTGTGAAAAATAAAATAGATTTTAAGGATTTAAAAAAAAAAATTCATAGCTTTAATTCGTAAATTGTTAATTTTGTTGTAATAAGCATGTAAAAGAGTTACACTTGTTTACTGTCACACTAACTTTAACATAGAATTACAAGTATAGTTATATTATAAATATAACTATAGTTATATGTCTTAATATGTTAAGTATTTTCTTATTCAGTTACATCACTATTAAAGATATTTACATTTTAATAATTTCTTATACTAGAAGATAAAAAATTACACCCTGTATATACGCCATGATCAATGCAATGTGTCAGAATGCTCCTCCAATATGGATCTAAAATGAGTAATTTCGGATTTCCCAAGATGATAAGTAGAGCACGAGCGCGAGTAATCGCAACGTTGAGTCTTCTGGGCGAAGCGACGAAGCCTAGAGCGTGCTTGACGTCTTCGTCAATTAGATTATTGCATGATCTTACAGTTGAAATAATGATTACTTTTCTTTCTTGGCCTTGAAATCCTTCCACACTACTGATTTTTGGTAATTTAAGATCTAACTCCAACAGCAGCTCTCGGATTTTTTGCACCTTTAATTTATATAAATAGTTTTTGTAGGAAAGCAGAAAAAAAACTGCTTTTTAATAAACTGTAAAACTTTGCTTATAATACATATGTATACCTGTTTCAGATAAGGTGTTACAATTCCTATATCGTCTGGTTCGAGCCCATATTTGTACAACATTAGCAAATAAAGATACACTTGGGTCGCTTCTTCAGGATTATACCAGCTTGGACTGTCGGTATCTTGGTAGTTCTCACCATTGATCCCATGAAAGATTATGGCAGATGGCGATCCATCTCTCTCGGGCAGTTCTGTTCGCAGCATTTCCAATAGCTCAGCTTCCTTACTATTCTTAGACGATATCTAAATGTAAATAATAGTTGCAGTTAGCAAAAATTCGAGCTTAACATAATAACACAATAAAGTTACATACTTGCGGCTGTAATTCCGACTCATAAAACAGAGAGTTCGGTAGATCCAGTATATCTGGTAAGCTCCGATAGTTCATTACGAGCTTGGTAACAAGCCTGGGATCATAGCAGGTCTCGAACCCCTCAGGGTCTCTTTGGTAAGGAAACTGCTGTAAAAGTCTTGATAGGAACGATTCGCCGAATCCGAAAAACAACGCCAGTTTGCTCATTACGACAGGCCCAAGTTGCATTGGATCGCCCGCGAGAATCACTTGACCGTTATCAGAATGAATGAAATTCAGGGGAATCATGATCTCCGGTTCGGTCGCTTGACCCGCTTCGTCAACTAGAATGTGCGAGAAATGACCACGGGGAAAGCCCATGTTGTACAATATTCCCAACGCGCTGCAGGTGCCAATAGTAATTCTATGGCGACCCAGTACGGACATGGTGCAGTTCAATCTCACGCCGTTCTCGTGATGTTGGAAGCGATCGACTGTTCCTTCCGCTGCTAATTCTGCCGTAGCACAGTAAGGTAATAGCCTCTCCGGTATATAATCACTGTCCAAGCAATGATGAGCTATCAGTCGAACCTGCAACATATAATAAACAAATATAATGGAAATGGAGACTACTTAATAATGTGTAATATAGCCTAACTTTTTATGATTTTAAATAATAAATAAATCCTAATTGTAATTTGTTCTGAAATTTCCTTAATTGGTATTTGCGGTTTCAGTGTATCCAAATAAACTTTACATTAATGCATCTTTGTTTAAATTAATGGAATTAAACAATTTTTTTTATTTTGAAGATCAAAATCTAAGTAATAAGATTATGTAACTTAAGATTATGTAAAATTGTGAAAAATATTTATTAAACAATTTTTTATGTAAGATTGTGAAAAATATTTATATAAACAATTTTTTACAATACTATCTGGAGATTTGGCATGTAATTGAAAAAAAATATCTGTAATAACTTGCGAATTATTAATTAGGATTAATACAAATATATAATTTGTTTATATGAAAGTCTTATCAGGTAAATCATAAAAGAATCTATGGAAAAGGAAAACATACCATATCACCTGGCTTAAGTATGTTACTGTCCAACAAGCGTTCCGCTATTAAATTTGCTGAGCTGTTCGACGGCGTTGCGACGAGAAGTCTGCTTTCGGGGATTGTAGTTAAAAGTTGTAAAATTGTCTCACATATAGTCACTGTCTTCCCTGTTCCAGGCGGGCCAAATATAACATAGGGTAGCGGACGCGCCAAGCCCAATATTATATTCTTCACAGCTTCTTTTTGATAATAATTTAATTGTTTGTTAAACCATTTTAATTTTCGTTTTTTTATTTGATTAATATACGGTTTTAATTCATTATTAGTCTGAGTTTCATTTGTTACTGTGTTAGTAACAACGTTGCTTGTACTACTGCTGGTATTTCTTGTCAAATTTGTTTTAAAATTTTGATTTATTCTTGTTTGTGCAGTTGACGTCATTGTTTCTTCAAACGACGATTCCCTAGATTTCATATTTCTTAGTTTTTCCGCTACCGAGATTCTTGAGGACATTTTGACAGTATTGTTAGAGGCTGTATCATTGATAGAAGTGATAGAGGAATTAGAACAATCGGAAGATATAGATTTATTGTGCTCGTCACAAACTCGCTTATAAGTGGGGTTTTCTTCCTCGTACTCTTCCAAATAAAATTGCGGATCTTTTTGCACTACTTTGGTAGGAAATAGAAAATCAGGTCCAAGACGATTAACAGCTAAATTAATAGCATTGTGACTACGTGTAATAGTAGAATATGAGCTTTTAAATGTCACCTGACAATCCTCGCCATAATATTCATGATGAAATGTTTCGTGAAATTTTAAAAAGATTTCCGTGCTTTTGATTTTGTGAATAAAACCCTCATATTGTAGATTTCCTGTTATAAAGTAAATAAAAAAATGAGTTATCAGTATTTCATTATATCAAAGTTAATTTTAAACCCAATCTTTTAATCTTTTAATAATGTGCATATGCGTAAAATATCAAAATGTTTTTTTAAGTTTCTTTCTTATTATTCTTACATTACCTTTAGAAGTATCCCACGGAAAAGATACTATAGCTTTATCGCCGATAAGAAGGGAAGGCCGTTTTTCTGATAATCCTGGCACCTCTAGCACAAGGTAATCACCACATCGTCGCATGACTGCGCTTTTCATGTCGAATTTTTGCAAAAAGAGCGTTAGCGCTATCTCCTCTAGATACAGTAAGGCGTGGAAACGATCTTTATATGTCCTAAAGGAAAGCGATTTTTGAAGAGAAGGTATCTGTTCTTCGAGAGCGATCTCACACTCCTTCTGAGATTTTTTATTTTGTATAGTATCCAAGACTGCGCTCCACATATATCGTGGTATTTTGAACACTCCATTGCGTACTTTAATAAACGCAGGTGATTTAACTGGTTTTATTCCAGGGATGCACGTACTTTCAAGTAACTCATTCAAATCAGGTAGATTCATTTTCTCATGTTTTTGTGTAGTGGAATCAGTCTTTTGTGAAATGTTCTTTGCATTGACAGTTATGCGAAACACTCTAGCTATCTTAAAATCTTTGAAATTAAAAATAAACATCTCTTCAGATGTGCCAACAAATTTCGCTTTGCATTTGAATGTATAAGTAACATTCTCGGAAGGCTTTATCACTGTGCTAATGTCTGTATTTGTCGGTGACACCAGTGATAACTGAGACGGAGTCTTCTGTGACATGAAAGAACAACCTTGCAACAAATGAATATAGCTGCCGTTATTTCGTATCGAAACTATTAAGGTACTTTCCTCTCCTATATCCAAATTAAAGTTCAGTTCATCATCTATGATAATACCATATTTGTTTTTTAGTAAGTCGCTCATACCTATGGAAGGAGCATTGTTTACAGCTGGTAATTGAATAGATTTACAGTCATTTGGAGTCTAAAACAAACATATAAAAATATAAGATAAATATTTAAAAATTATTAGTATCGTAACTTTCTTGTAAAATAATTAAATTCTTGCCTCAAATAATGGAACTACGGTCAACGATCTCCAGGTGTATAGCCCTTGATCACTTTCTATGCTCTCGCTTGCCACTTTGTCACCGACGCAGGGAATGTAACCCATGCCACACGCACGTTTATGAAAAACTACTTTCTTATCAATTACTCCCACTCCAATTTCTGGATTATACTTTGATATTACACCGACGTGTACCATAGATCGTACCGATGTAATCCTATCGACCTCCAAAATTTGGCCACTTAAATCTTTAGAATTTTCGTCTAATTCAACTAGGGATTCTAACTTTAACCAATCGCCAATCAGGGGAACAAAGTCGGATTGCACTTTGGACAGATCAATGCGAATATTATCTGGCTCAACAATGGCAATTCTGCCTTCGCGTTTTGTTACTTTGACAATTTTATTTCTCAATGTCACATGATTGTGGACATCCTCTAATTTGGTATTTGAATCAATCCACTCATCTATTACACCGATAATTTTCCGTACTTTTGGCTCGGTATTCGGGTTCCGTATATACAGCAAGTAATGAATCTTGTCACCTATGTTCAAATTGTTAGTTAAGTCGTCAACCTTTTCATACATATGGCAATCATCTATGATGACGTAATCTGCACTGACGCGAGTGATAGTTCCCATTTTGTAGTAACATCCTTCCTCGTTCTGTGTTTTCTTTTCCTTTACAGTTGCATCTCTGTCAGTCTCCTCTGTGCTCTCTAGACGAGCTATGATTTGATCTATATCTTCCTCTGCGGTTTCATCTGGTGACATATAGTTTAGAGCATACTGAACCCCTTTATAGAGTAACGACAGCATCTTTAATTTCTCTGGCTCCTATCTAAATACCTACAAACATGAAAAAACTTTAGCTATATTGAAGTATAATTTTCTGTAGTAAGTATAATTTTCTATAACAAACTGTGAGAAGACAATTTAGACATAATGAAAAGTAATGCACTTAGAAAATTGTGAAAAAAGAGAGAAAAAAGAGTTGTAAGAAAGGAGTTAGGAGATAAGAATGAAAATGCAAAATAAGAAACTTTTAATAATATTTTAACTAGAATTAGTAACTAGTTAACAAGTTAAATGGTAAAGTTAAAAAGTTAACTTTTAACATAATTAATTTTAAATGAGTTAATTTTTAACTTTAACGAGTTCTTTTTTAAATAAACTTTAACTTAGTAACTTTTTTTCAAGTTAAAAATTTATTTATGTAAAAAACTTATAAAAATTTATATAAAGTGCATTTTTCACGTAAAAAAACAATATTTCTTTGTTATTTTATATAAACGTAATTTATAAATATTAATTTTATATTTTATAATCCATATTAAAATTGTTTTAAATAATCTAACTTTAAAAAAATTATAGCATTCCAATTTATTAAAAATAAAGCTTTTCAAAACTAACTTTTAATTGAGTTAGTCTTTTGTTCATGTAACTTTAACCACAGACATGTGGTCTAGAATAGTGACTTCCAATTTATTTTTGTTGGAGATTTGTTTTAAAAATTTGATAGACTTTCACAATCCAACAAATTTTAACACAGTGATTCCAGATCAAGTCCTAAATTAATTTAAAAACATGATTTTGTTTTCTTTCTTTTTTTTCTTTTAGATATTGTACTTATTTTTACTTCCGTGAGTTGAAATCTTATTATCTTATTTTCTTATTCTCTTTAAGGGAATTTTGGTAATCATTAGATACATATACCAAGATTATTATTGGTAAGAGATAGAGTTTATTTCTGTATTTTCTTTTCTTTTTTCGGTTCTGTATCCATTTTTTTTATCAGTGCTACACCTCTACCACTAAGACCAAACATGCAAATACATACTAGTATTCTTTGGTCGTTATACCTAATTCAAAGCCAAAATTTTCCTTTTATAAAGTTTATCTTCAAAAATGCTGCTTCATATACATGTTGAACCAAACATTGTATATAGTTTTATAGTTTTGAGTTTTGAATATACACTATCTTACATATATTTAATGCAGAATTGTTTATATTAAAGAATATTAGAGACTTCAGTATATTTATTTTTTAAAATAAGGTCTTTTTAGAACTCATTTATTTTTATCTGCAAAGCAAATTTATCATTAGTTAAAGTCTGTAAAAAATATGTATGCAGTCTGGACGTTGACTACAGTCCACTAAGTGATGGCTTAGAAGTACAAATGTCAAAATGTCTATTTGAAATAAGACAATAAAATAAGGAAAGGTAATTGAAAGGACAGTCATGATAGGCAATAGATATTAATTAGTAATTAAGATATGGATGGCTGTATGTGATTAAGAACTATTATAAATCAAGTTCTTTTTTGGGAAAGAAGTAAACTTTATTCCATTCAAAATACTTTCTATCTAAACAATTAATAAGAAATATGGAATAAGTAAAGTTAATGAAGCAACGCAGGAAAAAGAACAGGAACGAAAAATATGACTAATATTTACCGATCTATCGGCTGATAACGCCACTCCGTTGCTTTGAGATAGTCTAGTTCCTTCCGCAAGGATTGTACACGTTTCGCATGTAGCTCCTTCAGAAATCGTTTGCGTTGCTTCTGCTCCTGTAGCTCCGATTTCATCTGATTCAGGATCTTGGATGTTTGGGTCGCGCTAGAGGTTAGCTCCGAATCCTGGGATTCCGGCGTTCTCTGCCCTGTCGAGTGTCCTAGAGTGCTCGTCGACAAGGTAGACGAATTCATAATTCGGTCTGCGCGTCCTAAAACAGCCGGGCGCACATTGCGAAACATCTAACCTAACCTAACTTTCACCTTTAAAACACAGTCCTCGAGAACCCGTTTCGAAAGAGTACTTCGATGATGCAGGAATTTACTGTGATTATTCTGCCACTTTTTTGATAGAAATTTCAAAATTTCTTTATCCTGATCATTCAAAATTACTTTACCCAATGAGTAGAATTTTTAAACTTGTCCCTTGAGAAACTCTATATGAAAGTTATTCGCATATTTTTAAGAATTAAGCCCCTAATTAACTATTTAATATAACATTAGGCCTGTTCGTGTTGCTGCCCTTTTTGAATTAATTTCTTTGTCGTCTCTATCTTTCTTACGATCGAATATATATTTATCTCATCTCGAGTGCAAAAATTTTTGGGGATTTCAAGCAACTCGAACAAACCTATTTTTTCAATGGAAAAATTCCAAACACTGATTACTATGGCGTTTGTTTCCTGATCTTAAACTCCCTAAATTAGTGTATGTATGTATGTATGTATAGTCGTGAGCTAAAAGGTTGCAACACATTTTCTTCGATTGTTTTTAAAATGTAGACTTGCTCATCAAACGGCGAACGTCATTGGTTCTTACCTGTGGATCCGATCAATTAAGCATCAAATCATTTACCATAAAAAAAAATGTGTTGCAACCTTTTAGCTCACGACTATACATACATACATTATACACTTAAAATGAAATAGGTAGATGTTTTAAAGTTAGTGAAAGCAAGAAGAAACGTTCCAGTACAATCTAGTGCAGGAATAGAAAACAATTCTATGAATGACTTTTTATAATGACCGAGTCAAACGGAACGCTTGTTCTGATATCCAATAGGATAATCATATTTTTAGGGAAATTAGAGAATTTATTTCCCCAAAAATTTGTATATTTATCACTAGTCCTTTTTCCTCGAAGATGGCTCGATTGTATATTTAAATTTAAATTGAAGATCCTTCAATGAAAAAAGATTTTGTAATTGTAACAAGCAATTTTTGAATCGGTGAATATGATTTCTCGAAACGAAAAGTATATTCCTTAAATTCGCGACGTATGTACAATTGACTGAAAAATTACGACATGAGGAAGGTGCCGAGCAAACGAAATCTCACGAAATTACCACGCTTGCAAAAGTTACCGCAGAAACCGTACGGATTCTGTTGCGAGGAGAAGGATCAGGATTCCGAGAAACGCTACGACATGCGAAACCCGCCGTTCGCGTCATCCTTGACGAATGTCGTTCTCGGCAGCGGCGGCCCCGGGATGAAATTTCGTGTACAGGACATTGGTCCGCCACCATATCCCATTCAACGCAGAATTCTCGAAGCCAAAGGCAGAGCGTACCTGGGACAGTGCAGAAGATGCCGGGGTCCTCTGCGATGGTACATAGAGGATGAAGTCGCGCTCGCGCGCGAATTTCTTGCCAAGGAGAAACGAGATAATTACAATGCTAGTATAAAAAGGAATTTGAGGCTCGCCAAACAAAAGGGTGACACTCTACACCTTCAAAATAAAATGAATTTTTTTTATTAAGGAAAAATAAATACATAAATAAAATATAAAAATATAATTTATTCTTTGATAAATACATGATAAAAATTGGGCTTAAAGCCCGTTTGCAACATATTAATTTTAATTCTAAAAATGCAAACGCAATATGAGGAGTAAAGAACAGTTTAGTGTATTAATTAAAAAACATTTTTTTTTTATTCAACATGTCAAACTGTTCTTCATTCCTTTCATTGTGTCTACATCCTTATTTTGAAAAAAATTAAATTGAGTTTGAAGTCAATTTACATTTATGCAAACGGGCCTTAATTACTATTTTTATCATGTATTTATTGAAGAGGATCTTACACTTTTATAATTTTTTTTTATATATTTATTTTTAACCCTTAACTACACTGACGGAGTATATATTTGTAATTTAAAAACAAGCAAAATAGTATTCCATCCTCTTCCTTTCTCTATAAAATATACAATCCTTAATATTATATGTGGAAATAGTGACATGGTTAATGATACTGATTATGCAATTAAAAAAGTATTTTTAATGTACAACTGAAAATTAATATAAGATTTCTCTATATATTAAAGCCAAACAGCGCAGCAGTCGTATCAGAAAAAGAAATTTGAAGATTACTTCTGAAACTACATGGAACAATCGGCAGTTTGAAAATTAATGTATGTAAGATATGACCATGAAGAAATCCGTATACTATAGCACTGTAACAAAGTTCTACAAGGGTTCAAATAAATATAAATAACGAAATTTTACATTTATAATTTCCGAGTTAAAAATGTAGATAATTACGAACGTGATAAGATATCTTTACATGTTTATTAGAAAAATATATTTTAGCAGAATACAAATACAAATTTATACAGCTTTGCCAGCTACTATGTTATACATGTTAAGAAAGAAATGAAGGAACTGCGTAACATATGGCATAGAATTCGAAATAAATTCACAATTCACATTAGATTTAATATGTATGTGTGTGTGTGTGTGTATATATATATATATATATATATATATATATGTATGTATATATAGATAGTTTCAATATATGTATATGAAAAATGTACATAACATCAACGACACAAAAAGCAACCTTTCTTTCTCTTATGATACGTTTTAGATATAAATTATTTTACTATCTTTTCTTATGAAGTTCAATGTAACTTCAAATTGCATACAATCACGTTTTGGACCATTTCATATGCTGTATTATCATATGTTGCAAAAATAATGGTTTATGTTATTTGTTTTTAGAATAGTGTATGTTAAAAATAAAAAATCTGCATATTTTATTTTTTAAGAAGGAACATTGGCAGCCATAGCAAAAAATACAGCTTTGCAATTGTTGAGTTTTTTTTTATAATTAGTTCTTGTTTTGCCTTGTAGAGTTTAGCATAAATTACATACTTTCAACTTGACGTTTTCCCCTTATTTTACTATTCCATGCACATTCCAAATGCTAATTCACACTCTGACTATGCGCACTTTAGTAAGATTTAAAGAGAATAGCGTTAGCTAAAAATTGACCGAAATATACAATTTGTACTAAGCTTTGTTGTAGAATATAAATTCACAGAAAGAACAGTTGCTAAAGTATCTAAAATTTTAGAAGGATACAGATCTGAAAATAATTTTGTTAGGCTATCAAAATAATGATGGTGGATTCTCAAACTGATTGTTGAAAAATGTTACAATTTTTTGAACATCTGACATGATTATTTTAATGGCCTAATAAAATTATTTTCAAACATATAACCAGCTAAAAGTTTAGATAAAAGTAAAATTATTCTTTTCATATTTATAAATCAATCATAATAAAGAATCTTGTAATAATTGCCTTTTCTGCTGCCATTAAAAGCTATTTCAAACATTTGATTACATTATATGTATGTCAAACAAGTAAAATTTCAGTTGACTTATTATATTTGTCAAAAAGCAGTTGTATGAATAATGAATAACAAAGTTGCATGAATAATGTAATAAAGTTATCTTAAAAGAGAAAATTATGTCAAATTGAAAGAGAAAACTGAAAAGTATTGAATTAATCAGATTAACTTTAAAGAATTATGAACTGTAAAGAGTAATAATTATTCAATATCATAAGCAAGTTAATTAGCATTATATGTAAAAACATAAATAATGCAGCTTTCGATTAAGTACAGCAGTCTTTGGTTGTATGTTTGGCGTGATGTGTATTGTAGTAGCAATATGTAGTACCTTTATAAGAAACGCAGCATATTTGTGTCGCTTGTAAAAAAAGAAAAAAAACAGAAAAAATTGAATAATCGCCGTACATCATTAAGTGCACAGCAATATTCTTTTTCTTTCTTAAATATATTTATGTAAATGTAATAGGAAAACGCAAATAAAAATGATCTTTTGGAAAAACTAAGTTTTACATATATATAAGTTTGAATTCTTATACTATAAATTTATAACTATTACACATAATGCGTATGTGCATATAAATTTGCAATACGTATCCGCTGTTATAAAATTATACGAATTTCGGAATGTCATTTTCTATTGAGATACTAAGTACCTCGTCATTTTCGCTGCCGAGGTCTGACTGTACATAGGGATTCACGACAGCGGCTACAATTTTCTCTGAATGTGAAGTTTTTGGTGTCATAGTACATTTCGGTTCCGATTTCGGAGATGGCACGTCTTCGGAGCCACGATCAAACACATTCTTATCCTCCGATCGTTTTTCCAAATAACTATGTACCTCAGTCTTAATTGGGGTCGATGATTCTACTATAGCGGTGAATTCCGAGGAAGAATCGTTACTTGTATTTGTATTCAAACCGTTATTGTTTCTACTTTCAGGAATAATTTCTTTTTTTATTGGACTTCGCTTTTGAATTTGCTCGAGATTTATTTGTTCTTTCGGCGAACACAATACCATTTCTATCGTTTTAGATGTTGACTTTGCGTCAGGTTCCATCTCGCGTATTTCTTCGTCCTTGGCTTGACTATTATCAAGTTGCATGACGTCTTGAGATTCAATCATTACAGATGAAGTTTCCTCCGATGAAATTTTTAAATCTTTAATGTCTTTTAAAATCTGCACATCTGAAGATTCATTTATATCTATAGATTGTATTTGAGAAAGTAGTTTTTGTTCATTCACATTCGTTTGAGCAATATTCTGCTGTATTTCATGTACATTTAATAAATTTACATCATCAATTTTTTGCGATTCTACCTCATCGGCGGCGTTAATTATCATGCTTTTAATTATGTCTTCAACGCTAAGTTCCGGTACAGCAGATGCTTTATGAGCTGATGCAATGGAAGTACTTGCATTAGGAATAATTTTATTTGTGGAGTCATCTAAAACTTTAGCTATTGCAGCTGCGACATTTTCTGTCAATTTTGAAATACATTCAGCTACTACATTTTCAAAATTGCCTTCTGTTTTCTCTTCGATTTCGCTGGAGCTCGCGACTTGTCGATTTTCGCTACATTTTTCGTTTATGTCAGAATCTTCATTAATTGCTTTATTAAACATTGTTTCAACTTCAAGCTTAATCATTTGATTAACACATTCCAGATTATTTGTTTGGTTGACAGGTTCTTGTTCAATTTCTTTATTTAAATTTGCGATTTCTTCATTATTTACTAATTGATGCTCATGAAATACTGTTTCTTGTTGATTAACACATTCCAGATTATTCGTTTGGTTAACCGGTTCTTGTTTAATTTCCTTATTTAAATTTGAGATTTCTTCATTATTTACTAGTTGATGCTCATGAAATACTGTTTTTTGTTGTTCGTCGATGTCAAAAGTAATATTTTCAACTTTTATTTCAGTTTCTTTTTTAACTTCTGGAATGTTTTCGCATTCAGATAACAAGTCAATAACATTTGTCCCGTTTAGACTCAATCGAACGTGCATCGGGTCGTTTTCGTCGAGAGTTTCAAACTGGAACATCGTGGCTCCTTCGGCGGCGAGTTCCTTGAACTTGTCACAAGCCTTCTCACTCCATGCAACGATGTTATTCGGTTTCCCTAACGTGCATCGTTTCGATAAAATAGGAATATTCACGATATCCTCCGGCAGCACTTTTAATTCCTCCGTAATTGCGGAATTGCCGTAATCTATGTACAAAACCTCTGTTCCCTCTTCACAATGGGTGACAATCTTCGCTCTGTACCAATAACCGTCCTCGGGATATTGAGCGGCGCAGACTGTACCCACGTCGGGGCTATTTAACGTGAGAAAACTTTTTGCATCTCGCAGGCGATCCGACATTACTTCTAGTTCGCTTATACTACTTTCGGCTTGAATCCAAAACTCGGTCGGGTTGTTGATGTGACTGACCATTACATTTGGTGAATTCTCTTCACCGAGAGGTGGCAATCTTTCTTCGATAATTGGCAAATTTCGCTCACACATATTACCAAGAACATCAGCGACATTCTGGCCATCTAACATCAGCTTTACCAACGAAGTCTCTTGCTCTTTCAGAACGTCCAGAAGGAAAATTGTCGCACCGTCTGCGGCTAATTTGACGAACTCCTTGCGTGCTTGTTCCGACCATTCTTCGACTTGTGACGGTAATTCTAAGCAGCACTTTCGCGATAAAGGCGGTATGCTCGCTAGGTCTTCCGGAATAGCACGAATCTCGGTGGATATCGCGGAATTTCCATAATCGATGTAAATAACTTGCGTGCCGTTCTCGTTATGAGAGATAATGCGCGCTCTGTACCATTGATCGTCTTCGGGATACTTAGCGACGCATAGCAAGCCCTCTTTCATATCCTCGATTTTCGAGAACATGTGGGCGACCATGAATCTATCGGCCATCACTTCTAAATCGGCAACTGATTTTTCCTCTTGAACCCAAAATTCGCTCGGCGAATTTACGTGAGACACAAAGGCGGAATGCGGATCCAGTTCAAGATCGACTATCTCGTCCACGGGCTCCTGTTCGGTATTAATTATAATGGCGTGTTTCTCCTCGACTAATATCTCGCTGACGCTCTTATCGTTTATAAACAGCTCTACACGTTTAGGTACGGTATCTGCTACTATCTCAGCCTGAAAATTCTTCGTTGCTAGATCTCTGAATCTCTCGCAAGTCAACTCGCTCCAATCCTCCGTGTCTATGGGAATAACATCGAGTCTGCATTTAAATGCAAATATTTCCCAGCTTTTCCAGGGGTCTGGTAATTGCCGAATGTGACTCGCTTTGTTATCAATGACATCGGTATTGCCATAATCTATGAATCGGACAGTAATAATATCTTCGTCCGCGTCCAGTACTTCTGCGCGGTACCAGAGACCATCAATCGAATAAACGGCAACACATAACGTACCTTCTTCTGGTATACCGTCTATCGGCAAAAAGTTAGAAACTTCTCGTTGAAATTGATCTTGTCTTTCAATGAGAGTAGTTATTTTATCTACAGGCAATAACCAAAACTGACTTGGAGAATCCACATGAGTTACGCTCACGTCAAATCTGTCGGGTGTTGCAGTTTCGTGTATCTCAGGTACCACTTCAGATGCTGGTTCAGACACTATTTGTTCCATTTGTTCCGTTTGTTCTATCACTAAATTCATTAAACCGAATTTATCGCTGATTTTTTCTCCATTTTCCGTTAGATCAACAACCCACTTCTTGTGTACATTATAAAATACAGCTACAAATGCTTTATTCAGCAAATGAGTTTGCAATAAGTTTTTCTGTTCATCCTCGGTGCCAGTAAGAGATACGGATAACGATACATTTATGGCTAATTGATGGGGTTCGTAAAATTGTGGTTCCAAAATCATAATCGAGTCTCGAGCAACTTCCTCAGTATTACCGTAATCAATGTAATTTACGTAGGCCGTCGTTTCAGTGACACTAATAATTTTCCCTCTGTACCATTGATCGTCCTCTGAATACTTTGTCACACACAATAGATTGACCTCTGGTTCGAGTCTTTGTCCAGAATTATTGTAATAGTTTTGAAGATCTTCCGCCAACTTAGTCTCCATTTCCTCATTAGAGTATCGTTGCAACCAAATGTTAGTAGAATGATCCGTATAAGATACAGATACCTTATGAGTTGAACTGAGAATAGGCAAAGTACATACGGGTGATATCTTTTCTTTGGTATTCATTATCCCATTACCAAATAAATCGTATAACTTTACGATAAGTCTATATAAACAAAAAATATTAATACTGATTAGAAAAACTTGCTTGTGACAATTATAAAATGCAGCGTATAATTTACAAACCTGTTATTATTGACTTCTTCTATTTGGATCAACACTTCTTTGCCTTCAAATTCCTTCAATCGTTTATCTGCGTTGGAAGACGCTGGCACATTTTGTAGGGAGCATTGTAATGCTTGATTTTGCATGATTGCGAGCTCTCCAGGTAAAGCCAACGCCTAAATCATTACGTTATATTAATGATAAAAATTATAATGTAAACATAAAAACTTTGTCAATTTTTTTTATTTATAATTATGTAATTTCAACCTGTTTTAATATGTCGTAATCTCATATTGCAACATGATGTATGGTATTAACTTACATCGTGGAATAAAATTTGTAGAAGTTTTTGTAAATATCTATTGTAAACTCACGTTATCCAAGATCTCATAGCACTTCCCGGTATCAATAAACTTTATGTCAAACCCAATGGACCGTGTACAGTTAATTACTACAGCTCGCCTCCATGTTCCACTTGTATTGACTAAACAACCCGCGTCAAGACACAACTCGCGGGTTGATAATCGCGGCATCACCTGACATTATTGTAACTTCTCCTTATCAATAAAATTCGATTGAATTCATGCGATCAATCATTAGACTGAATGAGAAGTCATAAGCTATTTCAATGTTAAATTGTTATTTTAGGAAGTTTGCGAATATTATGATGAAACATTCAAATAAGGATACTATGTTACAACTGATTTTTAATTATAACTTGATTTTAGCTGTTAATACCATACATCGTGCAATGATGTTTAAGACACTTTATAGGATCAAAATTAAATATTATTAAATTTTTTATAAGTATGATTCAATTCATTTATGAATGTTGGCTTAGATATTATAAATTTTGATATACAACCAATGTTCATGATGTTAGTAGTCATTTATATGTTAACAGGATATTAAATTTTTTAATATATGAATTAAGGGAATCACAAATTAGGCCAGAAAAAAAAAACAAAATGGAAAACGACTTAATAAATTTTGATAAAATTTACAAGGTTGTTCACGGGAAAAGGAGAAATTTGACAATGGTGATTTGATTGCCATAGTTCCTGAGTAATGACGCCCGAAACTGGGTTCGAATCTATGGCAATATATTATTGTTAAATTTAACTGCAGCTTGTTAGTCTATTAGTTTCGGGCAATTTAGAAAAATCTTGTGATTGTGTGATGACTCTAATATTGCGAATATTGTTTTCTATCAGTGATAACTGCAAAGAGATCGAGATAGCTCTTTCATGAAGCTCTATGTCTTTATACAACTAATACAGTCTGTAAGTTACTAATCAATATTAAATTGCTGCGTAAAATAAATATAATATGGATTAAGAGCACGATTATCGTCTTTTGGTCAAATCATTGCAATATAACACCAAAACAAATTGCAGTTAAATCCAGCAATAATAATATTGTCATAAGTAAGAGCTAAGTTCCGAGTGTCATTAACTTAGGAATTATGGTACCAGAGTGAAATCGTCATTGGTTTTTTTTCATCTTAATCTTTTCGGCAAACCTTATCAAAATTCATTAAGCTGTTTTACATTTTTTCCTAATTTGTGGTAACTTTTCTTTTCTAATCATCCTAATATACATTTAAGAACCACAAAATTCAAGAAATAATAAAAATAATTTTCAATTTAATTTTTAAAATTTTTGAAATTGAAGAAATTTGTTATAAATACATAGAGATGTTGCTTATTATTAAGTAAATGACAAGATATAGCTTGTTATTAAGACAAGCTGTTAGTTCATGTTTGTTAGAAAATGGGAAATTACTTTTTTAATTTTCTATAAAAGTTTATAAGCAATATATAACAACATGATTTACGTTCGGTTGAAATACATTTATGTTAAATAATACCTTTGTATCTTTATTGGCCATATATTGATCAACTATGGTTTCACATTTTGTAGCTGATGGAAGCTGGACATAAAACTGAATTGTGCTTTCTACACTAGAAATTCTCATTTTGAGCGTTTGGCCACTCAAGAGACTTATGTCCATTCTTTCTACATCACTGAGCTCTTTTACTTCTCTATTAGATGTTTCTGCAACTAAAATATAAAAAATTCCAATGTTAAACTGTTATATGATCCTAGGCACAGTGGATAATTTAGGTAATAAAACATTAAGAATATGAATTAGAATTTGAGAATCAATTTCCTAAATAAACATTATATATAAATAATAAAGTTTTATATGACATACATTGATGTCTTATATCTTATTTGTATCCAATGTGCATTACGTTTAATTGATTAATTGTAACACTAAAATTTCAGTTTCCATTCTTATATTTGATATTTGTCTAGTCTGCACAAGACACTAACATTTAAGATCTAATATAAAATATACAACTTTTGTTAAATGATGTAATGTGCGTTGGAATATAAATGAATTTTGAAATAATTCTTACCACTCGAGAGACTCATGTCTACTCTTTCTACTTTTTCAGTGAGCTTTTTTACTTTCCTATTAGATGTTTCTGCAACTACAATATAAAAAAATTTAATGTTAAACTGTTATATGTTCCTATTAGACATAGTGGACAATTTAGTTAATTAGATATTAAGAATATGAATTAAAATTTTAGAATTAATTTCCTTAATAAACATTATAGATAAACAATACAGTTATGCTCTGTCTTATACGACATACATTGATGTTCTACATCTTATTCGTATCCAATGTGCATTACGTTTAATTGATTAATTGTGACACTAAAATTTCAGTTTCCATTTTTATATTTGATATTTGTCTAGTCTGCACAGGACACTAACATTTAAGATCTAATATTAAAATATACAACTTTTGTTAAATGATGTAATGTGCGTTGGAATATAAATGAATTTTGAAATAATTCTTACCACTGATTGCTTCAATTGAAGTTTTTGTAGCAAATGCCGCAAAATTTTGTTGTACTAACATATTACCCACATCTTGTCCATCATGATTTAATGAAATTATATACTGATCGTCACTAAAATCATGGAATATGCATTCGTTTTTATCAGCCGTGAAGTAATCGATTACCTTGTCATTCATGTAACGCCAATTTCTATAATGGGGTATGATGTCTTTTAAAGAACATTGTATTGCTAATTTGGGCAACTGCATAAATTTCTTCTCGACGGGATAGATTTGACATTTCTTTAGAGTCTTGCAATTTCCAAAATCTATGTATTGAACATCATATACTTTCTCTTCGCTCAATAAAAGGCGCCCTTTCGTTTCCACGACTTCTGCTCGATAAAAAGCTCCATCTTCAGGAAATATAGCTATGACTGCTGAGCCAATCTAAAAAAAAAAGTAAGTTTTATTTATTTGATTTATATAATATTACTTTTCATAAATACATTTTATGGATCTATTTTTAGAACAAAAACAGTAAATTTTTATAGAATATAAGAATATAGTATTTAAATTATAAATTAAAAACGTAAATAGTAAATTTGGATGAAAAAGAATGTAAGAATATAGTACATAATGCAATTACCTCCAAATCATGTGTCACAGGTTCTCTATCAACATATGTTCTTTGAATTTTAATCATCATTTTTTTAAATTCTGCTTTCATAGACAACGGTAAACAATAGAATTTGTTAGGATTTATAAACCATGTCACGAAAACATCCTGTCTAGATTCAGGCTCAAATAACATTGTCTGCCATTTTTCATCAGAAGGAGCAGAACCTATAACTGTAGCTATTCTATTCTCTGTCATAATTTTTATATTCGTTGTGTTTTGTTTAGTTTTTGTTAAATCTGCTTTTGTGCACCATTCCTCATTTATGTAATTAGTATTTGGTACACCGGCAACAACTTCACACAACAGTACTTCGTACATTTCATTTTTTTCAGAGACAAACTCTACTTGTAAAGGTTTTCCATTGACTTTGTCCGCGAAAATCGCATATTGATCATCCTTATTGCCTGTATCTGTTAATCCAAGTAGTTTACAATGTACCGCTTGTATCGGTAGTTTTAGAAATTTTTCTGAAATGACTTTAATATTTGTAAAGTCAACTGACTCTGTATTTCCATAGTCGACGAATTCCACAGTTGCAGTGTTCTCTTTTATAGATTTGATTACCGCTCTGTACCATTTAAAATCCTCGGAGTATTGAGCGACACAATATGTACCACTTTGTATTTCAAAAGCTTGCATAGGTTCTCCACCGCTCTCGTAAGTTGCAGCAATACTTTCCATAATAGTATCTAATTCCAAGCAATCAGGATTTAACTGAATAAAAAAATCCCATGGACCGTTCATAAATACAACTTCACAGTTTTTCACAGAATTAAGAGCAATATCTATTTTCATTAATGAAAGTCGAGATGTTCCGCCAACAGTAATTTTGTCTTTGTTAATGTTGTTTGTATCCCATGATTCACCATCAGTTGTCTGTAAATGCGTATTTTATAAAATGATGGAATCTATTAAACGTAAATATACAATTTATATTTTATAATATTAAAAATTATAATTAGTATTTTTCCTACCTGATTATATGAAGCATTATTTGTATCTTCTTGATTTCTAAACTTATTGTTACTGCTGTTGTAGTCATCTATATTCAACAAAATATATTATAAACATTTTATATATTATACTAAACATTAAGTAACATGTTTATAAATATTAAGTACCATTAAATTTCTCGTTTTTATAATTTGCTTTATAAGCTGGCTTTTTGTCATTCCACTTCGAGTTTTGCCACTTGCCTGGCGTTCCACTACTGTCGCGGTTTCCCCCTCGATTGTCATTAAAATCATTACGTTTAAAACTATCTTTCCCTCGTCTATCATTACCTTTGGAAGAAGTATCTGAATCTTTGTCGCCATTTGCTTTGTCAGAATTGTAACGGTTGTATTTTCTTTCATTACCACCAAATTTATTTCCACCGTCACGTGGGGTTCCTCTGTTAAATGAATTTGCATCATTCTCTCTCTCATCATATTTGTTGAACGACTTCTCTCTATCAAATCTATTGTTCATTGTCTTATCTTTAATAAACCGATCGTTTTGTGGACTGTTACGATAAGAACCGCCAGTTCTCTCGTGTCTATTATCGTATTGTTTCTCTGGAGACCATTCCTCTCTCCAATTCGGTTTATTGTCTTGGCTAAACTTAGTGTTTTGATTATGATTCTCAGAATCCATGTTATTTTTATTATATTTATCCTTATCTTTTCTGTAAAAGAAATATAGCCATTAGAAGTGTTATCTTAGAAAAGTAACATTGTTATTTTTTTGTGAAAAGTACAGTTACTTGAAAAATTTATATACATTGTAGGTCAATTCAGGACATTTATCGAGATGTAGATAATTTCATAAATATTGTAACAAGCAAAATATACCAGATACTTTTATTAATGAATTTTATTTTATTAAGTGAATATTATTTTCCTAATTACAGGCAAGTTCTTAAATTCATCGATCGATTAATTGCATTATGCGCAAATGCAGCTTTTACAGAATAAAATTGCATTTGCACATAATGCGATTGATCGATCGATGAATTAAAAAACTTGTATATTACTTATACAAAATTTTATTAACTTGACGGCTGTACAAAGAACAGTAGCAAAACGTTTAGAAAATAGATATTTTAAACAAATAAGTGATAAAATATTTACTTAATCAAATAAAATTTACTAATAAAAATCATAAATTTCAGATATTTTCGCCTGTTATGATATACATGAAATTATCTTTAATAATTGAGCTGAATTAATGTATCTAAAATTTTCATGTCATTTTTGTGTTTTGAATTTCTGAAGATATAACCACATGTTAAAATACTTTGTATGTGTTATAAATACACAGTCTAGTATTTTTACACAAGACTTGTAATGCAACAAATTGTAACATTAAATTTTAATAATATTACTAAATGTTAAGATGAATATGTCACAATAATTTGTTAAGAAACATTTAATTTAATTATATATATATAATATTGATAACAGGTTTCAGATCGAGAATCGCTATCAATTTATAATTTCTATTACCTTTGGAACTCATTCATTGGTTTTACAGGATGAATTTCTTCATTTCGTGAGTTTGTAGAATTGTCGGTTTTATCGCAAAACATGTTATTCAGTAACTGAGGATGAACGCTCCTCTTTGAGTCAAATTCGAATAAATCGACTAATAGGCCATTGGGTTGCGCGGCGACTACTTTCATGATAAAACTTTTCTCAAGCGTCAATCTTTCAAAATGATTAGCCACTTCTTGATCTAATGAGAGCACTTCATACCCATTCAGTGCACACTGTATAGCTTGAGCAGGTAACTTTGTTACCAAATCGTCATGAATAGCGCGAAGAGATACAACAGACAATAACTCCTCGTTTCCATAATCAACATATACTACTTTAATTTGGTCTTCAACAATGGCAAGGATTTGTGCACGGTACCTAAACAAAAAAAATGCGACACAATAATGGCAATTATTACAAAGAAAAAAAATAGAGAAACATTGCGCTGTCTTAAAACTTACCATTGCGAATCATATAGAGCGGCACAGGGTATTCCTGCTTTTAGTTGCGTTATATTTAAACTAGGCGCGGTTTTTACATACTGCGCCAGACCTGCCATTATTGACTGAAGAGGCTTTATTCCACTGTCAAGTTGCACAAAGAATTTTTTACACGACTCCACGTAAGAGACGTGCACAACTTCCTGGTAGTCTTTCGTCAATCGTCGTAATTGCGGGTAAGAATACGTTATCGGTATCATCGTAGCTGGTGCTGGAAATACTTTCTTCAGCATATCCTTTACGTTGACACCATTGTCGTACAAGTCACCATACTGAATCAACGGTGGTCCTTCCGGTGGACGGACATGTAAAATAAGTAATCGTCTGTGCACTAGTTGCGTAAAATACTCTTTCATTTCAGGTGAGATAATCAGTTCCTTCAAGCCGCTTAATGCGAATCGAATGGAAAGCACCTTGGGGTTAATGTATTCAGGTGGCAATTGGAAAATGTCCGAATATGGTAAAACTTCTGTATGGCCGAAATCAACGTAGTATAATTTGCATTTATGTTCCATCACAGACATGACAACCGCTCGACACAGCACCCTGTCGCCTCCGTCATTGTAGCGTCCCAAGCAAACAGATCCCGGCAATGGTGGTTCCTGCAGTGGTTGCTTTGGATAATTGTTTATCTCGTTCATAAGACGAGTCAATATATCCCTCTGTTCTTCAACCTGTACAGAAAACTTTTGTGGGCCATCCTCTACGTACGATATAAAGACTTCGTGTTTTGAGTCTTCCTCTAATACTCGTGATTTGAACATGAGTGCTTCTTGAACAGGCGGTGGCGGAGGATGCTGCGGTGGCAGAGGGTGCTGCAGTGGCGGTGGATGCTGCGGTGGCGGAGGATGCTGTGGTGGCAGGGAATGCTGTGGTGGCAGGGAATGCTGTGGCATTGGTTGAGCAGCATGTTTATGTTGATTTACATCAGGAAAATAATTCTTATAATACATCCCTTGTATAATGGCATTATGATTCATATTAGGACTTTGCATCGACATTGTTGTAAAGTTATTCATATTTCCCTTATTCTGTGGCTGATGATAAGGGATTTGCTGAAGCTGCATTCGAGATTGCAGTGTATGCTTTGGTCTATAAATAATTAATATAAATAATTATTTAAATAAGAAAATTAGAGTGAACAAGAATAAAAGAAAAGCCTTAAAAAAACAAATATTAAATCCAAGCTTGAGCAAGTTAATATTTAAAAAAAAATGAAATTACGTTAAAATTAATATTGTATCAAATAAATTTATTTAATTTTCTAAAGATAAAAAATTAAACAAAAAACTAATAGCTCCTGCATACAGAATGTAAAGCTTGCCACACTAGGTGTAGCTAAACTACAGTGTGGAAGAAATTGAACTCCAACTTTGATATGTTATCACCACAATTTTGTTGCGTAGCAAACTTTGACCCATCCTATGTGCAGGAGTTATTTTTTTTTATATAAAATGTATTTTTTACAATGGTAAATTTTTAACTTAGGAAAAAAGTTAATCAGTTAAAGTTGTGTTTTAAAAATAACTAGTTGATTGACTTATTTAAAAATAACTTAGTTAAAAGTTACTATCTTTTTAACTTTAGTTCTCAAGTTAAAGAAAAAAAAAAAACTTGTACAGAATATCTCTCTTATATAAAATTAAGAAAATTATAAAATTTACTTATAAAATTATTAAATTTTGTAATGTTCTTATTTTATATATAAAACATTTTATACCTGAACATGTCTTGCAAAGGAGCTGGCATAGCCAAACGTTCCTTTACCAACAGGTCGCTGAAATCTCCATTATTATACCACAGTTTAATCAGGCAACGATTATCATTCACCACTGCTCTGTATTCATTGTAACATAAAATCTTTTTAATTGTCTCAATCGTCTTTTCTTCCCAAACACCGTTTACAGGTAATACATTACGCAATGTAAAATCGACTGCTATCGGTGGGTAAGTTAGCAGACGTTCAGCTCCATGAATGTTATCCAGGAAATGGATTTCATTCCACATTACAATCTCCATATTGCCATAGTCAATAAATTGCACGAGATACCTGTTGCCAGGATGCACGTCCAGTATTTTCGCCCGATAAAAACCATCGTTTTGAAATCTGGCACAGCACACTGTGCCGATCATTGATCTATTAATTTTAGGAAGGCAGCCATATCCTTGATTAAACTGTTCCGTAAGAGGACGTATATAATGCTCGACTTCGGTAGCTGCCTGCTTGTCCACCTGGCCCCATATCTTCAGGTATACGTTCTCAGGTTCCACGTGGGTGACGAAAAAAATCATCTCTGAAGACGTCGGCGGCTGCTGCTGATTCATGTTGGCTCGTGCTGATAAATTTTTTAGGTCGAACTATTTCGTATACGTGTAACGGTCCTCTGTCTCATTCAGAATACTTCTGCAACATGTGATGGATACAGTTAGCTTACAAAGAATCATATATATTTATATATATATATATATTTTTTTCTCTCTCTCTCTCTCTCTCTCTCTCTCCCCCATCGATAATGGCACAGCGCGAGGGAAGTGTTTTGAGATACAACGGTTATGGCGTTTACATACATACGATACGCGTTATCGGAGGACGGCGCGACGGCCGGGTATTACCCTCGCCTTGATTTGGGCTGACAATCGTCGATAATCTCTCGTTCGTCGTTCCCAGTTTGTCACGGCGGCACATTCCCAACCGTTACCCGGATCACACCGTTTTTATGCCTACTTCTAAGCAATTTCGCGAGCGCGTTCTACTTTATTGAGCCTTCTTTTTTTTTTGTCACCCTCTTCTCGCCTGCTTTCGTCTTCGAGTCGCGCGATACGATCACCGAAACAATCAATTCGTGCCCTTGCTGTCGACCCTTCGCCGTAGAGACGAAAACACGTTATATCCGTTATATACAACGCGCACACTTCCGTCGACGCTGCGCACACGTAATTTATAACGACGAGGGAGGGGAGGAGAAAAACATTCGCGAGCGAATGGAATGCGAAACGGTTGGACGTTGCACAGTTACTCAAGATACGATTCCTCTCTCACGTCACCTTTTCTCGATTAACCTACAACGAGCAACCTCTGTTTAATCCGTTTACCAACAAATCTGCCAATGCTGCATGCAACTGCACGGCTACCGGGTTTTAGGTCACGCTTCAAAAAACGTATCACTTTTGGCGCTTGTCTTTTGTTTGCCGAGACTATACACAAATGGAAATTCCTACGTATCGAAAGGGCGCTAAATTCAAACGGTTCTATCTCTAATATAATGTTATATAATATAATAATAAATAAAAAAATAAATAAATAATATATAGATGAGTATCCTTGTATCAAAGACATGAAATAATCTTAGTGGATAAACTTCGCTGATAAAAATGTGTGAGGAAATTCTTGGAAAGCAAGCTAATGAAAGGCAACATTATTTTTATTTTGAACAGTAAATTTGTCGAGTTTTTCTCTGCTATTATATTAATATCTTATAATCAGGATTGGGTGAGTTTATATGTTTTTTTTAACTAATTAACTTAAACTCAATAATTAATAAAACTAATTCAATTATGTTAAAAGTATGAACAAAAAATCAATTAGTTAAAAGCAACATTAAGACATAAAATTAATTTAAGTTAAATTAAAAGGTAATTTTGAAAAACATTATTTATATTAATTTTTAAGTAGATAAGTGGAGTAGTCGTAACACTTCCGAGGTAATGTAGAAATGCAGGATTAGAAATTTTGTCCTGGAAAATAAAAATAAAAAGCAGATCACAAGTTTTGAAGTTAATTTTTTTACATTTTCTTATCTTCCAAGAGTTTATCGCAGAGGAACGCATGTCGCCGTCACCGCTTCCGGTATGTGCGCGCATCAGTATGCGAGGATGACTTTCACAACTGCGTATATCCGTTACATTTAAAATTCGCGCCGTCAAGGAATCGGATGATTGCCACTTCCAAATTTACCTCTTGTCGAGATATGCGATCCCGGTCTTTTACGAAAAGGAATTATTGCCGGCCGTGTGATTATTACACACGGCTGTGTGATTATTACTGATGGCTCTGTAACTATCAAGGCGATTATTATTGTCTCTATAATAATTATTAGCAACGGAATACAGACGGATATTACTCGCCTGTTGGGTATCATTAGAAAGACCACTGCATATGTAACAACTACTGAGGATACAAATTATACGCAGATATTACTGGATGTCGCTCATGATTAAGTCTATTATACAGGGTGATTATTAATGACTGTTTCCACGTTTTACCATAGGAGCATGATTTACTGACGGATACGTATTTCTAATATATTATTATATTAAAAATTATAATCCATACAGCACAAAACTTGCAACAATATTGTTGCAACGTTGCAGCAATGTTACAACGTTGCAGCAATATTTCTGCAGCCTTCTGTCCTGTATGGGAAATGCGTGCTCCTATGGTAAAAAGTGGGAACAGTCATTAATAATCACCCTGTATATATATAATAGACAATAGTTCTTTTTTGTAAGGGGTAATATCGACGAGATGTTTCGAGAGGTTTGAGAGCACAACCCTTATAAAAAAGTATTATTGCTAAAAACATTAAAACAAAAAATTACACACAAAATCTACTATTTAGTAATACGGCAATAATCGTATTACTGTCAATCTAAGGAAATCACAGAAAATGGCAGATACTGTGTGTGATATTTTATGTGTAATTTTTTCAGCAGTAATACTTTTTCATAAGGGTAACTAATATAAATTTATACATTTTCGCGATTTGCGAAAAGGGAATATTTTCATCATTTATTATTTGATTAGTGTCAATATAATTTTATAATTGTAACATGCAATTTTTAATCGGCGAATATGATTTCTCGAAACGTACAGTATATTTCTCAAATCCGCGACGTACAATTGACTAAAAAATCACGACATGAGAATGGTGCCGAGCAAACAAAGTCTCATAAAATTGCGCTCGCAGAAGCGCGGTACGAATTCTGTACGGATTCTGCTGCGAGGAGAAGAATCAGGATCCCGAAAAACGCTGACATGCGGAATTCGCCGTTCGCGTCATCCTTGACGAACGTCGTTCTCGGCAGCGGCGACCCCGGGATGAAATTTCGCGTACAGGACATTGGTCTGCCACTATATCCCATTCAACGTAAAATTCTCGAAGCGAAAAGTAGAGCTTATCTAGGGCGGTGCAGAGGATACCGGGGTCCTTTGCGATGATACGTAGAGGACGAAGCCGCACTCGCGTGCAAATTTCTCACCAAGAAGAAACGAGAGAATTACAATGCTAGTATGAAAAAGAATCTGAGGCTCGTCAAACAAAAGGGTGACACTCTATGCCTTCAAAATAAAAGAAATTTATTAAGGAAAAATAAATATATAAATAAAATATAATTTATTCGTCGATAAATACAAGAGAAAAATTGGGTTTAAAGCCCGTTTGCAATATACTAATCTTTAATGTTTAAAGATGCAGATACAATATAAGAAATAAGAAATAGAAAATAAAAATCAGTTTAATGTATAAATTAAAAAACGTTTTGTTTTCTTTATTCAACATATTTAACTGTTCCTTATTCCTTTCATTAGGTCTGCATTCTTATTTTGGAAAAAGAAAGTTAAATTGAGTTTAAAAAGTCAATTTACATTTACGCAAACTGGCCTTAAGTGCCATGTATTTATTGAAGAGAATCTTATACTTTTATAAATTTTTTTATATGTTTATTTTTAACCCCTAATTACATTGACGGAGTACGTAATATTTACTGTTGTTTAAAAAAGCAAAACAGTACTCCTGAATCTTCCTTTCTCTGTAAAATATACAATCCTTATCATTATGTGGAAATAGTGACATTTTCAATGATACTGATTATGTAATAAACAAGTACTTTTAACGTTCAACTAAAAATTAATATAAAATTTCTCTATATATTAAAGCCAAATAGCGCAGCAGTCGTATCAAAAAAAAGAAATTTAATGATTACTTATGAAATTACATAAAACAATTGGCAGTTCAAAAATTAATGTATGAAAGATATGACCATGAAAAATTTTCATATATTATAGCACTGTAACAAAATCCTACAAGGGTTCAAATAAATATGATGAAATTTTACATTTATTATTTGCGAATTAAAAATGCAGATAATTATGAAACGCAGCAAGATATCTTTAAATGTTTATTAAAAAAATATATTTTAGCAACTATAACTATAAATATAACGTTATACATAACGTTAATAAATTGTAGAAACACATAAAGAAAGTACATAACATATGGCATGAGATTCGAAAAAAATTTACAATTCACATTCGATTTAGTATGTATATATATATATATATATATATATATATATATATATATATATATATATATATATATATATATAAATGTGTGTATATTTGTGTATATTTAGTATATATATGTATATATAGATAGTTTCAATATATGTATATGAAAAATGTACATAACATATTAACGACACAAAAAGCAACCTTTCTTTTACGATACGTTTTAGATATAATTATTTTACTACTTTCTCTTATGAAGTTCAATGTATTAAGCAAAACAAAAATCAATCATAAAAAAACTCACAACAATTGCAAAATTATATTTTTTGCTCTAGCTGTCAATGTTTCTTCTTAATAAGTAAAATAATACACAGGTTATTTTTTACTTTCAACATACACAATTTTAGAAACAAATAACATAAATCATTATTTTTGCACCATATGCTTATACAGTATAGCGCGGTTTGGTAAAGTTTAAAAAGAATAGCGTTAGCTAAAAATTGGCCAAAATGTGCAATTCGTACTAAGCTCTGTTGTAAGATATAAATTCGCAGAAAGAACAGTTTTGCTAAAGTATCTAAACTTGTAGTGAAATACAGATCTGAAAATAATTTTGTATAATTCAAGTTGCATACAATTACGTTTTGAACCATTTTATATAAAATAATCCAAAATGTGATTGTATAGAACTTGAATTATACAGCATATGCTATATAATCATATGTTGCAAAAATAATGATTTATGTTATTTGTTTCTAAAATTGTGTATGTCGAAAGTAAAAGATAACCAATGTATTATTTTACTTATTAAGAAGGAACATTGGCAGCTAGAGCAAAAAATATAACTTCGCAATTGTTGTGAGTTTTTTTATGATTAATTCTTATTTTACTTTCTTGTAGATTAGAGTTTAGCACAAATTACATATTTTCAATGTGACGTTTTCCCTTTATTTTACTATTCCATGCACATTTCAAATGCTAATTGACACTCTAACTATGCACGGTTTAGTAAGGTTTAAAGAGAATAGCGTTAGCTAAAAATTGGCCGAAATGTGCAATTCGTATTAAGCTCTGTTGTAAGATATAAATTCACAGAAAGAACAGTTTTGCTGAAGTATCTAAAATTGTAATAAAATACAGATCTGAAAATAATTTTGTTAGGCCATCAAAATAAATTATGATAGATTCTCAAACTGCAGATTGTTAAAATGTTACAATTTTTTGAACATGTGTCATAATTATTTTGATGGTCCAATAAAATTATTTTTATATATGTAACCAGTTAAATGTTTAGATAAAAGTAAAATTATTCTTTTTGTGTGTATAAATCAATCATAATAAAGAATCTTGTAATAGTAGTTTTTTCTGCTGCCATTAAAAATTATTCCAAACATATGATTACATTATAATTCGTAATGATTGATAATATGGATGTCAAACAAGTAAAATTTCAGTTGACTTATTATACTTGTCAAAAGCAGTTGTATGAATAATGAATAATAAAGTTGTATGAATAATGTAAGTAAATTATCATAAAATAGAAAATGATTTTAAATTGAAAAAGAAAACTGAAAAAATATTGAATTAATCAGATTAACTTGAAAGAATTACGAATCGTAAAGAATAGCAATTATTCAACATTCTAAACAAGTTAATTAGCATTATATATAAAAACATATAAAATAAAAATAAAACCGCTATCGATTAAGTAAAGCAATCTTTGGTTGCATGTTTGGCGTGTCGTGTATTGTAGCAGCAAGATGTAGTACGTTTATAAGAAACGTGGCATATTTGTGTCGCTTGTAAAAAAAACAGAAAAACTGAACAATTGCCGTATATTATTATGCGCACAGCAATATTCTTTTTCTTTCTCAAATATATTTATGTAAATGTAATGAGAAAACGCAAACAAAAATAATCTTTTGGAAAAATTATGTTATATATATATAAATTTGCTTTTTTCCAATCAGAGAACAAAAAAAAATATAAGTTTGCATTCTTATACTATAAATTTATATGTACACACATATAATGTGTATGTGCATATAAATTTGCGCTGCAATACGTATCCGCTATGCTATAAAATTATACGTATTTCGGAATGCTATTTTCTACTGAAATACTACTAAGTACCTCATCATTTTCGCTGCCAAGTTCTGGCTGTATGTACATAGGAATCTACAACAGTGACTACGATTGTCTCTGAATGTGAAGTCTTTGGTGTCATAGTACGTTTCGCTTCCGACTTCGGAGATGGCACGCCTTCGGAGAAACATTCAAACACTTTCTTGTCTTCTGATCGTTTTTCTAAATGACTATGTACCTCAGTCTTAATTGGGGTCGATGATTCTACTACAGCGGTAAATTCCGAGAAATCGTTACTCGTATTTGTATTCAAACCATTATTGTTTCTACTTTTAGAAATGATTTCTTTCTTTTATTGGACTTTGCTTTTAAATTTGCTCGAGATTTATTTGTTTTTTCGGTAAACACGATCATTTCTATCATTTTGGATGTTGAAGACTTTGCACTAGGTTCCATCTCGCGTATTTCTTCCTCCTTGGCTTGACTAGCATCAAGTTGCATGACGTCATGGAATTCAGTCATTACAAACAAAATTTCCTCTGGTAAAATTTTTAAATCTTTAATGTCTTTTAAAATCTGCACATCTAAAGATTTATTTATATCTATAGATTGTATTTGAGAAAGTAGTTCTTAGTGTTCATTCGCATCGGTTTCGTTCTTCCGTTACAACGGATGCTTTATGAGCTGATGCAATGGAAGTACTTGCATTAGGAATAATTTTATTTGTAGAGTCATCTAAAACTTTAGCTATTGCACCTGTGACATTTTCTTTCAATTTTGAAATACATTCAGCCACTACATATTCAGACATTTTCTCCAATAAAATTTTGAAATCTTCAATGATTTTTGAAATCTGTACATTTGAAGATTTATTTATATTTATAGATTGTATTTGAGAAAGTAGTTCTTGCCGATCATTTGCATTGGTTTGAACAACATTTTGCTGTATTTTATGTACATTTAATAAAATTATATCATCGATTTTTTGCGATTCTATCTCATCGGTGACGTCATTTATCGTGCTTTTAATTTTTTCTTCGACGCTAAGGTTCGTTACAACGGATGCTTTAGGAACTGATGCAATGGAAGTACTTGCATTAGGAATAATTTTATTTGTGGAGTCATCTAAATCTTTAGCCATTGCAGCTGCAAACTTTCCTTCCAATTTTGAAAAATATTCAGCTACTACATCTTCAGAAATTTTCCCGGATAAATCTTCAAAGACTTTTAAAATCTGCCCATTTGAAGATTCATTTATATCTATAGATTGTATTTGAGAAAGTAGTTCTTGCCGATCATTCGCATCGGTTTGAGCAACATTCTGCTGTATTTCATGTACATTTAATAAAATTATATCATCGACTTTTTGCGATTCTATCTCATCGGTGACGTCATTTATCGTGCTTTTAATTTTTTCTTCGACGCTAAGGTTCGTTACAACGGATGCTTTAGGAACTGATGCAATGGAAGTACTTGCATTAGGAATAATTTTATTTGTGGAGTCATCTAAATCTTTAGCCATTGCAGCTGCAAACTTTCCTTCCAATTTTGAAAAATATTCAGCTACTACATCTTCAGAAATTTTCCCGGATAAATCTTCAAAGACTTTTAAAATCTGCCCATTTGAAGATTCATTTATATCTATAGATTGTATGTGAGAAAGTAGTTCTTGCCGATTATTTGCATTGGTTTGAGCAATATTCTGCTGTATTTCACGTACATTTAATAAATTTACATCATCGACTTTTTGCGATTCTATCTCGTCGGTGACGTCACTTATGGTGCTTTTAATTTTTTCTTCAACGCTAAGTTCCATTACAACAGATGCTTTAGGAGTTGATGCAATGGAAGTATTTACATTAGGAATAATTTTATTTGTGGAGTTATGTAAAACTTTAGCCATTGCAGCTGCAAACGTTTCTTCTAATTTTAAATAACATTCAACTGCTACATCTTCAGAAATTTTCTCCGATATAATTTTTAAATCTTCAATGATTTTTGAAATCTGCATATCTGAAGATTCATTTATATCTATAGATTGTATTTGAGAAAGTACTTTTTGCGCTTTATCCGTATCGGTTTGAGCAACATTTTGCTGTATTTCATGTACATTTAATGAATTTACATCATAGTTTTTTTGTGATTTTACCTCGTCGGCGACGTCACATATCATGCTTTTAATTATTTCTTCAACGCTAAGTTCCGTTACAACGGATGCTTGATGAGCTGATACTGTGGAAGTACTTGCATTAGGAATAATTTTATTTGTGGAGTTATCTAAATCTTTAGCCATTCCAGCTGCAAACTTTCCTTCCAATTTTGAAATACATTCAGCTACTACATCTTCAGAAATTTCTCCCGATACAATTTTTAAATTTTCAATGACTTTTAAAATCTGCACATCTGAAGATTTATTTACATCTATAGATTGTATTTGAGAAAGTAGTTCTTGCCGATTATTTGCATTGGTTTGAGCAATATTCTGCTGTATTTCACGTACATTTAATAAATTTACCTCATCGACTTTTTGCGATTCTATCTCGTCGGTGACATCACTTATGGTGTTTTTAATTTTTTCTTCAACGCTAAGTTTCGTTACAACAGATGCTTTAGGAGTTGATGCAATGGAAGTATTTACATTAGGAATAATTTTATTTGTGGAGTTATGTAAAACTTTAACCATTGCAGCTGCAAACTTTTTTTCTAATTTTAAATAACATTCAACTGCTACGTCTTCAGAAATTTTCTCCGATATAATTTTTAAATCTTCAATGATTTTTGAAATCTGCGTATCTGAAGATTCATTTATATCTATAGATTGTATTTGAGAAAGTACTTTTTGCACTTTATCCGCATCGGTTTGAGCAACATTTTGCTGTATTTCATGTACATTTAATGAATTTACATCATAGTTTTTTTGTGATTTTACCTCGTCGGCGACGTCACATATCATGCTTTTAATTATTTCTTCAACGCTAAGTTCCGTTACAACGGATGCTTGATGAGCTGATGCTGTGGAAGTACTTGCATTAGGAATAATTTTATTTGTGGAGTTATCTAAATCTTTAGCCATTCCAGCTGCAAACTTTCCTTCCAATTTTGAAATACATTCAGCTACTACATCTTCAGAAATTTCCCCCGATACAATTTTTAAATCTTCAATGACTTTTAAGATCTGCACATCTGAAGATTTATTTACATCTATAGATTGTATTTGAGAAAGTAGAAAAAGTAATTCTTGTTGTTTATTTGCATCCGTTTGAGCAACATTCTGCTGTACTTCATGTACATTTAATAAATTTACATCATCGACTTTTTGCGATTCTATTTCGTCGGTGACGTCACTTATCGTGCTTTTAATTTTTTCTTTAACGCTAAGTTCCATTGCAACAGATGCTTTAGGAGTTGATGCAATGGAAGTATTTACATTAGGAATAATTTTAATTGTGGAATTATCTAAATCTTTAGCCATTGCAGCTGCGCCATTTTCTTCCAATTTTGAAATACTTTCAGCTACTACACCTTTAAAATTGCCTTCTGTTTTCTCTTCGATTTCGCTGGAGCTCGCGATTTGTCGATTTTTGCTAGAGTTTTTGTTTATATCAGAGTCTTCATTAATTGCTTTATTAAACATTGTTTCAACTTCATGCTCAATTATTTGATTAACACATTTCAGATTATTCGTTTGGTTGATCGGTTCTTGTTCAACTTCTGGAATGTTTTCGCATTTAGATAATAAGTTAATACCATGGTTTAGACTTGATCGAACAAGCATTGAGTCGTTTTCGTTGAGAGTTTCTTCTTCACACTGGAATATTGTGGTTCCTCCGGTGGCAAGTTCTTTGAACTTGACACAAGCTTTGTCACTCCATGCAACGATGTTATTCGGTTTCTCCAACGTGCATCGTTTCAAAGCCAACGCCTAAATCATTACATTGTATTAAAAATAAAAATAATAATCTAAGTATAAATTTTTATCAAATTTTTTATTTATAATTATGTAATTTTTACTTGTTTTAATATGTCGGAATCTCTATATTGCAACATAATGTATGGTATTAACTTATATTGTGGAATAAAATTTGTAGAAATTTTTGTAAATATCTATGTAAACTTGTAAACTCACGTTATCCAGAATTTCATTGCACTTCCCGGTATTAATATGTCAATCCCAAAGGACCGTGTACAGTTAATTACTACAGCTCGCCTTCACGTTCCATTTGTATTGACTAAACAAGCCGCGCCAAGACACAACTCGCGGGTTGATAAACGCGGTATCATCCGATTATTATAACTTCTCCTTATTAATTTCATTTGCTTAAATTCATGCGATCGATTATTACATTGAATGAGAAGTCATAAGTTATTACAATGTTAAAGTGTTATTTTAGGAAGTTCGCGAATATTACAATAAAACATTCAAATAAGTATAATAAGTTACAATTGATTGTTAATTATAACTGGCTTTTATCTGTTAATACCATACATCGTGCACTGATGTTTAAAACATTTTAACGGATCAAAATTAAATATTATTAAATTTTTGATAAATATAATTTGATTCATTTATGAATGTCGGCTTAGATATTGCAAATTTTGATATACAAGTAACCAATATTCATGATGTTAGTTATTTATATGTTAACAAGATATTAAATTTTTAAATATATGAATTAAGGGGATCACAAATTAGGCCAGAAAAAAATAAAATAAAAAGCGACTTAATGAATTTTGATAAAATTTGCAAGGAAGGTTGTTCAGAGTAAAAGAAATTTGACTATGGTGAATTGATTGCCATAGTTCCTGAGTAATAATGCCCGAAACTGGGTTTGAATTTATGATACTGCATTACTGTTGGTTTTAACTGCAGTTTGTTAGTCTATTAGTTTCGGGCAATTTAGGAAAATCTTGTGATTGTGTGATGACTCTAATATTACTAATATTATTTTCTATCATTGATAACTGCAAAGAGATTGAGATAGCTCTTTAATAAAGCTCTATGTCTTTATACAGCTAATACAGTCTGTAAGTTATTAATCGATATTAAATTCCTGCGTAAAATACATATAATATAGATTAAAAGTGAGATTGTCGTCGTTTGGCCACATCATTGCAATATAATATCAAAACAGATTGCAGCTGAATCCAGCAGTAATAATATTGTCATAAATAAGAGCCCGGTTCCAAGTGTCATTACTTAGAAATTATGGCACAGTGAAACCACTATTAGTTTTTCTTCATCCTAATCTTTTCGGCAAACATCAAAATCTATTAAACTGTTTTACATTTTTCCCTAATTTGTGATCAGCTTTTTTTTCCATCACCCCAGTGTACATTTAAAAACCACAAAATTCAAGAAGTAATAAAAGTAATTTTTGATTTAAATTTTTAAATCTTAAAATTTCTTCAATCTTTTAAGAAATTGAAGAAATTTGTTAGTACATAGGGATGTTGCTCATTATTAAGTAAATGACAGATATAGTTTGTTATTAAGACAAGCTGTTAGTTCATGTTTGTTAGAAAATGGGAAGTTACTTTTGTAATTTTTCTTAAAAGTTTATAAGCAATATATGACAACATGATTTATAATCGGTTGAAATACATTTGTGCTAAGTAATACCTTCGTATCTTTATTGGCCATATATTGATCAACTACGGTTTTACATTTTGTAGCAGATAGAAGCTGGACATAAAACGGAATTGTGCTTTCTGCACTAGAATTTCTCATTTTGAGAGTTTGGCTATTCGAGAGACTCATGTCTACTCTTTCTACTTTTTCACTGAGCTTTTTTACTTCTTTATTAGATGTTTCTGCAACTACAATATAAAAAAATTTAATATTAAACTGTTCTTATTAGACATAGTGGACAATTTAGTTAATTAGATATTAGGAATATGAATTAAAATTTTAGAATTAATTTCCTTAATGAACATTATAGATAAACAATACAGTTATGCTCTGTCTTATACGACATACATTGATGTCCTACATCTTATTCGTATCCAATGTACATTACGTTTAATTGATTAATTGTGACCCTAAAATTTCAGTTTCTATTCTCAATATCTGATATTTCTCCAGTGTGCACAGAACACTAACATTTAATATTTAATATTAAAATATACAACTTTTGTTAAATGACGCAATGTGCGTTGAAATATAAATAAATTTTAAAATAATTATTCTTACCACTGGTTGCTTTAATTAAAGTTTTTGTAGCCAAAGCTGCAAGATTTTGTTGTACTAACTTATTACCCACATTTTGTCCATCACAATTTAATGAAATTGTATACTGATTGTCACTAAAATCATGGAATATGCATTCGCTTTTATAAGCTGTGAAACAATCGATTATCTTTTTATCCATTTCAGGCCAATTTAAATTATTATAGGGTATGATGTTTTTTAAGGAACATTGTATTGCTAATTTGGGCAACTGCATAAATTTTTTCTCGACGGGATAGAGATGACCTTGCTTTACAATCGCGCAATTCCCAAAATCTATGTATTGAACTACATATGCTTCCTTCTTCGTTTCTACGACTTCTGCTCGATAAAAAATTTCATCTTCAGAAAATATAGCTATGACTGCTGAGCCAATCTAAAAAAAGTAACTGTTTTATACTTTTATTTATTTGATTTATATAATATTGCTTTTTATATATACATTTTATGAATTTATTTTTAGAACAAAAACAGTAAATTTTTATGGAATAATATAAGAATACAGTATTCAAATTATAAATTAAAAATATAAATAGTAAATTTGAATGAAAAAGAATGTAAGAATATAGTACATAATGCAATTACCTTCAATTTATGTGTCACAGGTTCTCTATCAGCATATGCTCTTTGAATTTCACTCATCATTTTTTTATATTCTGTTTCCAAAGACAACAGTGAGCAATATAATTTGTTAGGATTTACAAACCATGTCACAAGAACATCCTGTCTAGATTCAGACTCAAATAACATTGTTCGCCATTTTTGATCAGGAGGAGCATAATCTACAACTGTAGCTATTCCACTACTGTCGTGGTTTCCCGCTCGATTGTTATTAAAATCATTACGTTTAATACCACTTTTGCCTTGTCTATCATTACCTTTGGATGAAGTATCCAAATCTTTGTTGCTATTTGCTTTATAAGGAATGTAACGGTTGTATTTTCTTTCATTACCTATGAATTTATTTCCATGATCACGTGGGGTTTCTCTGTTAAATGTATCATTCTCTCTCTCATCATGTTTGGTGAACGACTTTTCTCTATCAAATCTATTGTTTATTGGCTTATCTTTGATAAATCGATCGTTTTGTGGATAAGAACCACGATAAGAATCACTAGTTCTCTCGCGTCTATTATCGTATTGTTTCTCTAGAGACCATTCGTCTCTCCAATTTGGTTTATTGTTTTGATATTTTTTCTCTTGGTGGTCTTTAAACTTAATGTTTTGATTACGATTCCCAGAATCCATGCTATTTTTATTATATTTATCCTTATCTTTCCTGCAAAAGAAATATAGCCATTAGAAATGTTATCTTAGAAAAATCGTTATCTTTACTCGAAAAGTTCATATACACTGTAGGTCAATTCAGGACAAATATCAAGATATAAATAATTTCATAAATATTATTACAAGCAAAAAATACCAGATACTTTCATTAATGATTATTTTATTAAGTGAATATTATTTTCCTAATTATAGGCGAGTTTTTTAATTCATTGATCAATTAATTGCATTATGCCCAAATGCAGCTTTTACAGAACAAAGCTGCATTTGCGCATTGATCAATCGATGAATTAAAAAACTCGACGTATATTACTCGACTATACAAAATTTTATTAACTTGACAGCTGTACAAAGAACAGTAGCAATACGTTTAAGAAATGGATATTTTAAACAAAAAATAAGTGGTAAAATATTTATCTAATCAAATAAACTTTACTAATAAAAATCATAAATGTCAGATATTTTCGCCTGTTATAATATACATGAAATTGTCTTTAATAGCTGAGCTGAATTAATGTATCTATAATTTTCATGTTATTTTTGAATTTCTGAAGGTATAACCACATATTAAAATTGTACACGTTATAAATACATATTCTGGTATTTTTACACGAAACTTGTGATGCATTAAATTGTAATATAAAATTTTAATAATATTACTAAATGTTAAGATGAATATATCACAATAATTTGTTAAGAAACAGTTGCTTTAATTTAATTTTGTATATAACATTGATAACATTGATAATGTATTCAAATCAAGAATCGCTATTAATTTATAATTTCTATTACCTTTGGAATTCATTTATTGGCTTTACAAGCTGAATTTCTTCATTTCGTGTGCTGGTAAAATTGTCGGTTTTATCGCAGAACATGTTATTCAGTAACTGAAGATGAATGCTCTTCTTTGAATCAAATTCGAATAAATCGACTAATAGGCCATTGGGTTGCGCGGCGACTACTTTCATGATACAATTTTTCTCAAGCGTCAATCTTTCAAAATGATTAGCCACTTCTTGATCTAATGAGAGCACTTCATAGCCATTCAGTGCACACTGTATAGCTTGAGCAGGTAACTTCGTTACCAAATCGTCATGAATAGTGCGAAGAGATACAACAGACAATAACTCCTCGTTTCCATAATCAACATATACTACTTTAATTTGGTCTTCAACAATGGCAAGGATTTGTGCACGGTACCTATAAAAAAAAAACAATGCGACACAATAATAGCAATTATTATATATAAAAAGAAACAATAGTAAAGAAACATTGCGCCATCTTAAAACTTACCATTGCGAATCGTATAGAGCGGCACAGGGTCTTCCTGCTTTTAATTGCGTTATATTTAAACTAGACGCAGTTTTTGCATACTGCGCCAGGCCGTCCATTATTGACTCAAGAGGCTTTATCCCACTGTCAAGTTGCACAAAGAATTTTTTACACGACTCCACGTAAGAGACGTGCACAACTTCCTGATAGTCTTTTATCAATTGTCGTAATTGCGGGTAGGAACACGTTATCGGTATCATCGTAGCTGGTGCTTGAAATACTTTCTTCAGCATATCCTTTACGTTGACACCATTGTCGTACAAGTCACAATACTGAATCAACTGTGGTTTTTCCGGTGGACGGACATGTAAAGTAAGTAATTTTTTGTGCACTAGTTGCGTAAAATACTTTTTTATTTCAGGTAAAATAATCAGTTCCTTTAAGCCGCTTAATGTGAATCGCATGGAGAATACTTTAGGATTGATGTATTCAGGTGGCAATTTGAAAATATCCGTGTGCGGCAAAACTTCCGTACGGCCAAAATCAACGTAATATAATTTGCATTTATGTTCCATCACAGACATGACAACCGCTCGACACAGCACCCTGTGGTCTCCGTCATTGTAGCGTCCCAGGCAAACCGATCCTGGCAACGGTGGTTCCTGCAGCGGTTGCTTTGGACGACTGTTTATTTCGTTCATAAGACGAGTCAATGTATCTCTTTGCTTTTCAAGCTGTACAGAAAACTTTTGCGGGCCGTCCTCCACGTACGATATAAATACTTCGTGTTTTGAGTCCTCCTCTAATACTCGTGATTTAAACACAAGCATTTCTTGAACAGGCGGTGGTGAGGGATGCTGCGATGGCGAAGAATGCTGCGATGGCGAAGGATGCTGCGGTGGCGAAGGATGCTGCGGTGGCGAAGGATGCTGCGGTGGCGAAGGATGCTGCGATGGCGAAGGATGCTGCGGTGGCGAAGGATGCTGAGGTGGCTGGGGATGCTGCTGCATTGGTTGAGCAGTAGGTTTATGTTGATTAAAATCAGGAGAACAAGTCTTACACATCTCTTCTGTAATGGCATTATGATTCATGTTAGGGCTTTGCATCGACATTGCCGCGAAGTTATTCATATTGCCGATATTCTGTGGCTGATACGGGATTTGTTGAATCAGCATTCGAGATTGCAGCGTATGCTTCTGTCTATAAATAATTAATATAAATAATTATTTGAATAAGAAAATTACATTAAATAATGATAAAAAAAGAAAAACTTTAATAAAATAAATATTAAATCCAAGTTTGAGCAAGTTAATATTTAAGAAAAATTAAATTAATTTATAATTAATTTTGTATCAAATAAATTTAGTTAATTTTCGAAAAAATTGGACAAAAAACTAATAGTTCATGCATACAGAATGTAAAGCTTGCTACACTAGAAGTTGGCGCTGTAGCTAAACTACAGTGTGGAAGAAATTGAACTCCAACTTTGTTATGTTATCACCCCAATTTCTTCGCGCAGCAAACTGTGAGCCATCCTATGTGCAGGAGTTGTAACTTCTTATTTTTTTTATATAAAATATATTTTTTTACAATGGTAAATTTTTAACTTAGGGAAAAAAGTTAATCAGTTGAAATTGTGTGTTTTAAAAATAACTAGTTGATTAACTTATTGAAAAATAACTTAGTTAAAAGTTACTATCTTTTTAACTTTAGTTCTTAATTTTAAAAAAAAACTTGCACAGAATATCTCTCTTATATAAAATTAAGAAAATTATAAAATTTACTTATAAAATTAAATTTTATAATGTTCATATTTCATATATAAAACATGTTATACCTGAACACGTTTTGCAAAGGAGCTCGTATAGCCATACGTTCCTTTACCAACAGGTCGCTGAAATCTCTATTATTATACCACAGTTTAATCAAGCAACAATTATCGTTCACCACTGCTCTGTATTTATTGTAACATAAAATCTTTTTAATTGTCTCGATCGTCTTTTGTTCCCAAACACCGTTTACAGGAAATACATTGCACAATTTAAATTTTACTGCCATCGGCGGATAAGTTAGCAGACGTTCGGCTCCATTAATATTATGCAGGAAATAGATATCTCTCAATAACACAATATTCGTATTGCCAAAGTCAATAAATTTCACGAGAAACAGGTGATTAGGATACACTTCGAGTATTTTCGCTCGAAAGATACCATAGTTTTGAAATCTGGCACAGCACAGCGTGCCGATTATTGGTTTAGGTACAGGGAAGCAGTTATTTCTTTGATTAAATTGTTCCTTGAGAAGACAAATGTCATTCTTGATTTTGGTAACAGCCTTCTTGTCCACCTGGGCCCATATCTTTAGGTGTGCGTTGTCGGGTTCCACGTGAGTGACGAAAATATTCATCTCTAAAAGCCACGGCGGCTGCGGCTGCGGGTGCTGATGATTCATGTTGGTTGTCGTTGATAAATTTTTTTAGGTCGAACTATTTCGTATGCGTGTAACGGTCTTCCGTTTCGTTCAAAATGCTCCTGCGACACGTGACGGATACGTGAAGACGTTAGAAGAATGTTGTTAGAAGAATTTGAGATGCAACGAGTATTGGATTATGCCGCTTACGTACACACGATAAGCGTTATCAAAGAACGGCGCGAGGGCCGGGTATTATCCTTCCCTCGATTTGAACTGACAACTGTCGAATCGTTGGTAATCTCTCGTTATTCCTACTTCGCTACGACGGTACATTCCCAACCGTTATCCGGTTCACACCGTTTAATGTCTACTTCTAAACAATTTCGCGAGCGCGTTCTACTTTATTGAGCCTTCTCCTCTCCCCACCTGCTTTCGTCAACAAGAGTCGTGCGATACAATTACCAAAATAATTCGTGTCCTTGCTGTCGACCCTTCGTCGTAGAGACGAGAAAACGCGTTGTATACAACGCGCATACTTCAGTCGACCATGCGCACTTGTAACTTATGACAAAGGGAGGAAAGAAAAATATTCGCGAGCGGATGGAACGCGAAACGGTTGGATGTTGTACAGTTACCTGAGACACGATTCCTCTCTCACGTCGCCTTTTCTCGATTAACCTACAGCGAGCAACCTCTGATCCTGTTCGTTTGCCAACAGATCGCCAATGCTTCATCGCTGCCGAGTTTCAAGCCACGCGCCACGTTTCGAAAAACGTACCACTTTGGCGCTTGTCCTTCGTTTGACGCGACTATTGGCTGCGTTCAGCTGACTCAACATGTCAGATATTCTTCCAGATCGTCCAATCAGACTTTCAGATTTAGAAGAATGCACCAATAACAGCGTGCGCTCTCTAAACTGTTGAGTCTGCTGAACTCAGCCACAGAGTCCCGGGACACGTCATATAAACAAGCAACATGGCTGACCGTCGCGAGTATTGACAAGACGCGTGCTCCTGTTTACAAACCAGTAGACGGAGAGATCGGTTTCGTCAATGATACACTCACCTCGTTGGTAGTCCCGTGATTCGCCCTGTCATGGCGCAAGCGAAGCTGGACGTGCCGGAGAAATCCGGTGGCGGCATCAAGGAAAAGGACAAGGACTCCGAAGAAAAGGAAGGTGCGTGTTTATCATTGCCACTCTCCGCCGCGCATATCGTTGCGTTATAATCCGGGAAATAGTGCTCCGTAAAGTGCTATAATATGTTATATAATACTACATGAGAAAAATCTGACGCGAGTACTCATATTAGATAATATATGATAAATCGTAAAATTATAATAATGTTGATATAACGGTGAACACGGAATATAGTCGTGTATAAACAATTTTTTTTTATTGTTTACAAAACAAGAATTGTTAATACGCACGGCTACCTTGGCTCTTGTGGGCATCATTGTAATAATTTATTTTTTTCAGAGCCTCACCTTGGTCTTATTAATAATATACATATGATATAGTTTAATACATAGGATGTTTCTCTTGAGCAAGTACAGAGAATCGATGTGCCATAGCTTGTTTTAGAAAAAAATGACCTATGAACATGCGACCTAAACTACTTTGTTTTCAAAACAGAGCATCACCTAACAACTTAGAAAGATCTAGAAAGGTTTTATCGATATTTAAAAACAGTTCTTAATACTATTGTATAGGTACACATATTAAATTTGAATAAAATATTTCTAAATATTCTCTAGATTAAAAAAATTTTTTTTCTCAAATTTAATGCCCTGTATTTTGAAAACAAAGCAGTTTAAAGCATATACTTATTCTCTTATTTTCTAAAATAAACTAAGGAATTTTTTTCAATTTTTTGAACTCAAGGTTTATTTTTTTCCTTCCATAAAGTCAAGGACTGTACTTCTTATATGATTTATCTCTCCTCTTTATCTTTCACATTGGAAAGAAAAAGTGAAAAGGTGAACCACATAAGAAGTCCTAAGTGAAAAAAATCAACTTTTAGGAATCATCCTGTGTAATAATATATAATTATTGTTATAAAAAAATATTAACATAACATATGCTGCAATAAAATTTCATTATACTACATTATGTATTACAATATATAATAGTAAACATATTAAATCTTTCTTACATAGTACTCCATAATATATTCAGTAGTTATGCCTCATATGTTTTGAAATATCTAATATTAAAATCTGGTGTTATTTGTCTATTTTTCCAAATAAATTTTTTTTATCTACATATAAATTTTTAACTTTGTATTGCTTTATCTTAGGTCCCACTGTCGTACCAGAATGTGCAGTGTGCTTACAGCCTTGCATTCATCCAGCGCGATTACCCTGCAGTCATATATACTGCTATCTGTGCGTAAAAGGTGTCGCTAATCAGAGCAAACGATGCCCGATGTGTCGTCAAGAGATCCCGCCGGATTTTCTAGAGAGACCTCAGCTAGTGGAAGTGGAGGAATCCCAGAAGGAGTCGGAACATCCCGAGGAAGAGTACCAATGGTTTTACGAAGGTCGAAATGGTAAAATGTCAATTTAATTGATGATTATGTTTTGGTCAGCACTTAAAATCTGCAATTTTGTTGTTCTTTCATGGGAAATTCTTATAAATATCTCATTCAACGTTATATTTGTATATGACTAGCTTGCAAACTTTTTTAAAGCATTTATACATGAGCGCACAAAATTTGATATCCTACCCCCTCCTTAGGTTGGTGGAAATATGATCCGAGGACAAGCAATGATCTGGAGACTATTTACAAACTAAGGGAAGCGCAATGCGAACTTTTGATCTGTGGCATGCTTTATGTAATTGATTTTGTAAACAACTGCCAGTATAGAAAAAACAACCCACGTTACAAACGTAATATCAAACGTGACAGAAAAGATGCTCCGTGCAAGGGTGTCTCGGGTGTACGATAACACTTGTAACATAAAGTGGATTATTTGCCCATTAAGATAGAAGGTTCAATTCCAAACCTTATTTAACCATATTTAACTGCATACTAAACTACGTTTATACATTGGTTTCATACAGCATTGTACAAAGATTATATACTGCACTTTATCACAATGAAGCATTGCATAAGTAAAAAAACAGTTGGATTTGTTTGTTCACATTGTCGTGAATTCTCATGGAGATTAGGCTATACGAAAAAAAACTTGGATATAAAATGGAATGTGTGCTTGACAATTATGTATATATGCTAATTTACAAATATGCTACTTTATAAAATATGCTAGTTTACAAAGTATCTTATGTAAAAATACAATTTTTAGACTTAAAAGCGAGCAGATATAATATTCTACAACTAAAACGCTTAATATAAAAGAAATCTATATTTCTTTTGTTTAATAAAAACTATATTTTACTAAATACATCTTTCTTTTTACATTTTATATTTTCCCAATTAGTTTTTGACATGTTGTTTAATTCATTTGCAAATCAGTGACGCAATATCTGTTACTCCTTTGTAACATAGAGATCAAATAGCTTTTAAGCAAATTCTTACAGGTTGGTGGCAATATGATCAGCGTACGAGTATTGAATTAGAAACGGCATATAAACAGGGTAAAAGGACTTGCGAGTTGTTGATCGCAGGATTTCTTTACATCGCCGATTTCGGTTCGATGCTTCAACTGCGTAGGAATGATCCTTCCAGACGGAGAAGGATTAAGAGAGATCTGTATAATGTTCCAAGAAAAGGAGTTGCCGGATTACGACTTAATGTGCAAGACGAGGAGATTGTGAGGGAAATAAGGGGTGCCGAGCGGCCAGCTAGTCCTGCGAGTGATAGTATGGGTAGGATGCAATAAAATAATAAAATTATTTATTTTCAATATATAGAGAGTGAAAATTAGAATTTAATCAATCAAATAATTTTAATTTTAATCCGTTTCATTCTAATTGGTTGAATTTGAATCTCCAATTCGCAATCCTGATACCATCCTCAGATGGTACGCACTAGAGATTAAGAATTATGAATTGGAGATTAAAATTCAACCAATTAGAACAAAACGATTAAAATAATTTGAGTGATTAAATTTTAATCTTCATTCTTCAATAAGTAGTCTGATACGGGCCTTATTATACGGGCTTAAAAATATCTTTGATCCAATGTGTACTGTATTTACAGGTACAGGAGATGGCACAAATACCCCTATACCGCCTAGTAATACGCCACAAACGCCCGCAGGTGGGACAGCGAGTGGCGACGCTACGCCTTTAAATGATAGAATAGATCAGAGGTCAGATTCTCTGCATCAAGTCCTAGAACAAATGCGTTCTCTAGTTTTAAGGGAACACCTGTCCTTAAATAGCGATAACGAATTTGAAGAAGATACGGAGGACGCGTCGATTTCGGATCATCCCACTCTTTCATAGCTACAATCAAATTCGTATTTGGTAGAAATCGTGGTAATCTTATTTTGGAATCTTCAATTTGTTTCTAGACTCTTTGCGTTGCTATCCAGCTCAATAAGATAGTATTCTACACAAATACACATTACATCTGCTAGAAGTACAGTGTTATAAACTTTATTGATCTAGAAAATTACATTGCTCAACTACAACATACGGAAATTGATATATGATTAAGTATTTCGAGATAGGTAGCCATCTTTATTCAATAAGTACTCTTCTTTCCTTGGTCTTAAAAACTGTTTAATGTAATATAATCAATAGGATTAGAAAAGTATCAATTAAGTTATTGAAGATAAGAGTTTGCGAAAAAGATTTACAATTTATGATATAACTACTTGTTGATGAATAATGTACTTAAAAGTTTAACTTTGAGAATTACTTGTTGTTTAGCATTATTATAAAATTGCTGACAACAATTAGTCGTATAAAAAATAAGATACATAGTTATAACTATTCTAAAATAAAAGTTTCTATAATAAAAATGTGTTCATGCCTTAGAAAGGCGCATAGTAAGAGAATATATAATGAAAAAAAAAACTTATTAAGTTATTAAATAAAGTGCAACGCTAATCGATAATCACTAGTTTTGAATAAAATCTGTAATCTTCGATGTTTAGAAATTATTGAATTAATTTTTCTTGTATTACACATAGAAATAAAAGATGCATTTTCTTCTCGAGAAGTTTCTTCTTCTTTTGTAGCTTATTCTCCGAGTAAAACAAAAAGACCAAATAGAAAAATATTATATAAGAATATTTCATAGATGTTTGTAAATGGATTTAAATAGGGTTGAAAATGTTACTTTATAAAAGTAACTCATTATTGTTGTGTTTTGCAAAATGTAACTCGGTATACATATACTGTTACTTGTTACTGCTTTAAAAAGTAATGCATTACTTCCCAATCCTGGATTTACATACGTAAATAAAAATGTTTGAAAATAATTTGCGCAAGATGATATTAACGAATTGTGATAAATGCAGAATTTTACAATATTATAAACAGGATTAGATAATAATTAGTTAAAAAGCTAAAAGTTAAATAGTCAATTACCTTTGATTTTAGTTAGTTTTAAATGATTTATTTTTTAACTTTAACTAATTATTTTTAAAATACATAAACTTTGATTAACTTTTTTCCTAAGTTAAAAATGTAAAACAAAGAAATTATAAAAGAAAGAAGACATTCGTTCATAAAAAGCAATATTTGTTATTTTATGTAGATTTAATTTACAAATAAAATATTAAATTTCTTTGGTGATCTATATTATAATTGTTTTAAATAATTTAACTTTAAAAACGAATTTGATAATTTAACCTTTAAGTATAATAAGTAGGTAATTAATAATGACAGTAATAAATAGCCAATAAATAGGTAAGTGGAGTGCTGATTACAAGAAATGTTATCATTATTTTTTTGTTACTTTTATTATTGTTATACTTTTTATTAGAATAGTATACGTTTATAATTATTATTATTATATTTTTTATTAGTACAGTATGTTATTTAAATTTATATTAGTTAAACCCTTAGGAGATAAGAAAATATAAAAAAAATCAACTTCATGTAATTGAGTAATTGCTAGTAATTATTATAGAGACAATAATATTCTCTTTGATAATTACAGAGCCATTAGTAATAATCACACGACCGGCAATAATTTCTTTTTCGTAAGGGACCGGGATCGCATATCTCGACAAGAGGTAAATTTGGAAGTGGCAATCATCGGATTCCTTGACCGCGCGAATTTTAAATGTGACAGATATACGCAGTTGTGAAAGTCATCCCTGCATACCAATGCGCGCACATCCCGGAAGCGGCAACGGCGACGTGGGTTCCTCTGCGATAAACTCTTGGGAGATAAGAAAATGTAAAAAAATTAACTTCAGTACTTGTGAACTGCTTTTTATTTTTCTTTTCCAGGACAAAATTTCTAATCCTGCATTTCTACATTACCTCGGAAGTGTTACGACCACTCCACTTATCTACTTAAAAATTAATATGAACAATGTTTTTCAAAATTAACTTTTAATTTAACTTAAATTAATTTTATATCTTAATGTTACTTTTAACTAATTGATTTTTTGTTCATGTATACTTTTAACATAATTAAATTAATTTTATTAACTACTGAGTTTAAGTTAATTAGTTAAAAAAAAATCTATAAACTCACTCAACCTTGATTATAAGATATTAATACAGTAGTAGAGAAAAACTCGACAAATTTACTGTTTAAAATAAAAATAATGTTGCCTTTTATTATCTTGCTTTCCAAGAATTTCCTCACACATTTTTATCAGCGAATTTTATTCACTAAGATTATTTCATGTCTTTGATACAAGAATACTCATCTATACATTATTTATTTATTTTTTATTTATTATTATATTATACTGCCCGATTATGCCAGCAACGAGGAGGATTACAGGTAAGAAATTTAATAACAAAAGAAATTTTACAGACACAACCTTTTGTGCTAGAAGTAACAGTTAAAGATAGTATTAGTGTTCGGTGATTTTTATATTTTGTGCTTTATCGTAAAATCGAAAATTTAATGGTAACTTTCAGCTGTATGCGAAATTAATTAAAATCCGACTATTATTTCGGAAATTACGAAAATAGAACAGAAAAGCTTGTTCAACAATAAGTTTAATATTATCTTTAAAAAAGTTATATTCGTTTTTATATAAAATAAAATCAAACATTTAATACATCGAGAAGATAAACGTGCTTTCTGTTATACAGATATTTAATACATTTATTTTATAAAAACAAAAGCGTCTTCACCATTAATCTCGAAATACTAAAAGGATTATTCGATCTCTGTTAGTTCGCGCGGGCAATTAACATATATGATTAAGCCGATAGTACCGGTAACCGGAAGTCATGCATATCGTTTAGGCGAATCCTTCGGCGTAGAGTGGTACGCCTTGTTACACACCGGATAATATGTTATTGATAATATATCGATAATTTATCGATAAATTTATGTTTATCGATGATTTCGGAGTAACTTTGACAAATTCTAAATAACTCAATCAGTGATTATTTTGTCAAGCTATACCCATATTATTTTTTTAATGAATAAAATTATTAATTTTTTATTCTTTATTACATGGAAAAAATTAGTATCAGATTATATAATTAAAACTTTTCTTTAAAACGATTCTATCTAAACTTGAATTAAGTTAATATGAATCGAAATTACCTGCAGCTTGGAACTCATTTGCCATAATAATCCATGACTGCATAAAATTCTGCGGAGATGAAGGATAAAAAAAAAAGAGTGGACTTTTCTTTATACTTTTGAGATTCTTCAAGATTGGAGAAACTGTTTTATGAGCTCGCTCTTTACAATAATAGAGATAAGAAATTATTATCCTACAGACTTACAAGATATTTTTTACAAGCACCTTCATGAGATTGTATAGAACGATATATTTGAGCACGACAGCTTTTCATCAGCTGCAAAGAGAACGTATCGCGTCCGTCACGATCACTAGTCACTATTGTTAAGCTCGTTATCACGTTTCAAATCTTTATTGTAGCAACTATAACGTCTTGTCACGAGTAAAATTCGCCGATCGTAATATTGGTCCGAGCGAATCTCTTTTGATGAAACTATTTTTAGCTTATAGCTCAGTGTGATGAGCTATTAACACGAGCCTTTTTGAGAAGCGGATAACTCTGCGATAATGAATGATGAACCAAAAATGGAAAATGTCAAATGTGTTAAGTGCATTCTTTAACATTCATTAAGTTAATTAATCGACAGACATTTCTTGTAGCAATTATTATAGCGAACGATTAATTGTTCAAAAGTCTAAAAGATGTCTGTTATTTGTTTCAAATGTACAAGCGTCTTTTTGACGTATTTTAGACTTTCTGTACTGTTCGAATAATCTAAACACGACTCTCTTTCTTTTTTTTCTCTTAATCTATTTGATATAATAACGTGTATATTAAAAAACATGTACAAGTGATATTTATGATTTTGGCACTCAACACGTTCGAGACTTTCCGATTTGATTGAGGAATACGATTTCGTTGTTCCTGTGGATGTTCACAATAGTCCTTTAGAGCAAAGTACGGACGATCCACGATCAGTCCAGTGATAACACTGATTCGATAGAGGATCTATTCCTCGATGGTAATTTTGGACCACCGAGATAGCTCAATGGATTGCCGAAAGTTCGTTGGCCGTCCGGCAAGAAGATAGGAGACGTATTGAAAGTTATCGGCCTGCCTGGTGCTAAAATAAAATAGTCTTCGTAATTATTTCTGGGCAGCTCTCTCGTAGAATTGCGCATATGAATCTTTCACGTTTCTATTTAAAGTGTAATAAAAAATATATTTTTCATTTCCGCAGTGAAAATTAAATTAACGAGACACAACAAAAAAATGTTATAAAAATGAGATATAATTAGATCTCGTAATTTTTATTACATTTTTATTACATGAAATTATTAAAATAATATAAGAAATAATTTGAATATTTTTTCAGATTATGATGAGTAAAAATTATTAATTTATTTTAAACTTTATTATGCAGTATTGCATTTGATTTTCTGAGAAAAAAAAGTTGTTAACTTGGCTAAATTTTTCAACTCGATTAAATTTCTTTAGCTCAAATATTTATGTATTATTTAAGTGCAATATATAAATGCTTAAACTCAAGTTCAAGCATTTTATGTATTTAAGTCAACTGCATAAATACTTGGATTGAAAAAATTTAATCGCGTTGAAAAATTTAGTCAAGTTAACAACTTTTTTTTCTCAGCGCGAAATCAAAGTTGCTTCATTAATGTACTGACCTAGGTAGTTTCCTTGCATCTTCGATTGTCTTCCAATGTCTCCGTCCACAGGCGCCTAAACGAAGCGAAAATTTGCTTTAAAGTACTCAATTTGTCGCCGTATGGTAGCGGCGAAATAATAAGATACTTAAATTCATACGGCTTTTGTTTTCTTCAGTCTTTCTGGTTAGTGCATGTATGTAGCAAACACGCTCAGACACTTTGAAGGCTCGCCTCGTAGAGCTTCAAGAAGTTTCTGTAGCTCAAAGCGTGCATGCGATGAAGTGAATGTTTTCTCACGTGCCCGCGAATCAACCCGTTTCGACATCAGGCAATTCGGGTTAATTGCTGTCTATGCACTCGTGCAGGTTTGCGATAAGAGGCTTCGTCGATGTCTTCGTGGAACGTTCTTAAATCGATGATTAGTTTAACCTGGGAATGGCTGGTTGTAATTTACATCAAGCATGTTGGCATCATTGATGTGCTCAGATCTCGATTCGAAAGCGTGAAAATAATTTTGTTCGTTTGAAACAAATTGCGATGATTATATTTCTTTGTGACATCTAAAACTAATGTCAAATTACTTAGAGAGTTCTCTGAATTTTATATTCTCTCCAGATTCTTAAAAAATCCAGGAGATCGAAGAGAATCTTCGATCATGTTTCCCGTATCTTCAATAAATTTCTTTCAAATATAGTGAAAAGAATTGAATTATTATATTGGATCGTCATGCACATGCTTACCTAGTAGCGGGAGAAAAAGTGATTTATCATACAAAATGCGATGTTTACAAAGCATAATTCATAAGTAACGTGTAAAATACAACCTGTCGAATAGTCTGTTCATTCCCGGGTTAAGAGACTTCGTCGTGAGAAAAGACGGCGAACTTGCGAGAAGAAGCTTTGGCGGTGTGGGAGAGGCGTGAGAGAGAGAGAGAGAGAGAGATGGTTACAGCGATGCAACAAACTCGAGTTAAATGGAAAAAATCGTATATTTCCTCTGTCATTTTCGTCCGTATATAACATGCTATAAAATGTATCTCAAGATTCATGGATTGAGAATTGCTGATTGCTTCAGAAGAATATAAATCTTTCTTCGTCATTCCGAATAGGAGATGCATCGTAACAATTTGTATCGAGAGCAGGAAGAGGAAGAGAAGGAGGTACATTCGAACACGCAACATATCTCTTTCGTTCGCCAGCTGTGAACTTATGAACTGTTAATACAGAGTTGATGAAGTATTTTAAAAACGGCAAAAATACATGGAAAGAATAATTTTACTGCAGTATCTAAAAATTTAGCTACGCTGTTAAAAATGCCATAAAATTCAATGTATTTTTAAGTCACATATTAAATTTAATGTATGTATAATTGAAAAGCGTGTGCATAAAATTTAGTGCACTTTTGATAATATTAAATTTATATTAAATGTTTTTAATGAACCTGCTTGAAATTTGTTTTCGTTGTATTACATGAAATTCTAGTGCTGGTTTTTAATAATAGCGTAGATACAAATTAGAAAATAATTTTACGTTGGGTCATCAAAATAATTATGTAGGATGCTCAAGCATTAATATTGCTGCAAACAGTTTTGACATTCTAGCAACCAAACATCCTATACAATTTTTTAAATGGTTCAACATGATTATTTTCAGATCTGTATTTCAGCAAAATTATTCTTTTCGTGTAAAAGTTGCACGGAATTGCCAGAAGTTGAAATCGTAAAGTACAAAGCGCCAACAGCCCATCAATTAAAGTTTTTGGATAATAAATTTTTCGTATTGACTTCAGTCGTAGCAAAATACTTTTTTTTTCTAGTATACAAGTAAATTATAATCTTTGGTGTGTGGTTTATATTTTATCTGTAGCCATAAAATAATCGCAGCGATATATTAATCGTAGAACTGCGATTATTTTACAATTACACGTAATACATAATTCACAATAATATCATCCCAAAGAATTTTTTGGTAATTGCTAATTTGGGAAAAATTTTGATGTAACATGTTGTAAATAATATAGTATATTAGATCCTGCAATTCAAAGAGAAATGAGGGCTGCGATGAATGCAAGTCAAGATGCGATTATCGAGTTAACATTCGTACAGATTATCATCGACGTGCATGGTGGACACATCGTACCTCTATAATTCGCACGATGTTTTCGTTTCGTCGGGTTTTAAAATGGAGTCTAACGGTATAACGCTCTCCTCAACATTAGACCAATCCCTGTGCTGAAAGTACGTCTGATGTATTAAAGTTCGAGGTACTAGATCGGTTTTTTCTTTTTGGATGATTTCGATCTTCGCGTTATGCTTTGTGAATTTTATCGCATGATTATTTTGTGTGATCGCCACCAAAAGCACACAAACGCCACATTTTGTACGATTGCACGAAGCAGCGAAATCAAACTAAACAGCCTCGCGGATGTACACGCAAAGCAAACTATCAGAATTATTATAATAGAATTATTGTACGTACTGAAAATAATATAAAGTATTCTCGAAGGTTTCAAATTCACGATGCTTATTCGGTATAATTTTAATATCTTAATAGTTTGTTTTTTGTGTACAACGCGGACATCGATGACAGTAACATAAATATATGCTGTGGTGACCTTTTTTTAGTAGAAAATAGTATTTTGTTTCAAATTTTTTTAAAAATAAAATTACATGATTTTTTTTTCATAAATTTCTCAAAGTTATAGGTGTTCTTATCTTGATATATTCGTTGTAAATTTATTCTCAATGTTATTTTGATCTCGTTATCATTAAGTTATTTATATATAGGCACTAGGGTCTTAAAATAGTCTTTTGCTCGAGCTAAGTACGTATGGCTTCGTCTACAGCTAATCAATACTGGAAAAATACTGACGACGTGCTACGTAAGAAACATAAACAGGTGCTTGACTACGACGCTAAACTTTACATTACTCGAATGTCTTTCTCTCTCCGAATGTGGCTGCGAGCCAAACTTTCAATCAAACGTATACACTGATTTACGTGTAGCTAACTCATAAAATTAAATAAGTGAAACGCGTAGTTTGCGATAGGAAATTAGCGTTTACGTTGAAAAGTAAAGAATACGCGACGATTTCAAAGCACTTTATCGGATTTATATTGATCGGTTGACATTTTTTATCGTTAGAAAAACGTGTTATTTTACTATCACTTAACAATAAACTTCTATTCGCGTAAAATGTGATTTTGAGCGGATAGTTATGCGTGCTAGAGCTAATTGTGAATGGCTAAACGCTATAGGCACCTAACTCATAAATTTCTTGTTTAAATAAACTTTATAAACGCTACAATAGTATTTAATATTAAATAATATTTTTAAAATATTATTTAATATTAATAAAAAGTGATTATATGTTCACTCCCGATAACATAAATATTATATTAATATTATGTAAAAATTAAATAATATTACTTACTTCGATAATTTAAATTATCAAAAATATTATGATTTTTAAATATAAGAATTATAAAGTTTACGAATATTTTATGCATAATAATTTACATTAATTTTTGAAAAATTTAGTACATTAATTTGAACAAAAATAATATTCGTAAAACATTTTTATAATACTCCACGGATATTAAAATAATATATCACAAAAATGATATAAAAGTAGACGTATACTAATGCAATATTCCTACAATGTTAAAATAATATTAAAAATATTGAATAATATTTTTGGAATATTTTAATTTTTAATAATATTCATATAATATTTAAGAAATATTGTAGCATTTATAGCATTTATAGGGACATCAAAAATTTTGAGTTAAGCTCCTTTGGCAATTAGCCATGTCACATTTCAATCGCACACAGCGATCTTGTTACGTACTCGTAGCTAAATTGTATCGTAAAATTTACATCTGTACGTGATTGTCATTTAAGAACGATCGCTTTATGCGATATTTACAATAGTTGAAATGCGCGATTGCTCTTGAACGTTTTTAATTATTGTCGTCAGTCAATTTAATCAATTATTCTGAGCGCGATGCGCGGACGCGACGCCGACGTTGCCTTTGCCTCGAGACTGGCAACTCACTTCGTCACCATTGATCAACTTTACCGTGACCTTTTCGGGTCGAGGTCCTGCTCCGCGCAGTTTTCTGAATTTGATCGGCGCGTTGAGGTCGAGACTCATCGGTCTCTTCGGCATGGTGTTATTTGCATTTTTCGTGGCGTTATTTGTCGTCGGTACTATGCGCTCGGTTTTGATCTCATTCAAACCCGTCACGGAAAAGTTTGTCTCGAGGAGGGCCTGCGTTTCGTCCGAATCCAATTCGTCGGTCAAGGAAGCTTTCCTTGCCGACTTGTTTCTTACCGGCATAACGAGAAGCTCGCCGTCTTGATCATTACTCGCGTCCTTTTGCTCCTCTTGCTGATATTCCTGAGGTTCATCTTTGTTTTCGTCTACCTCCTGCTCTTGGGTGTCCTCTTCCTCTTCCTCTTCCTCCTCCTCTTCCTCGCGTTCTTCCAGTTCGGGTTCTTCCCTTAGGTCCTCCATTGACTGTTGGAGAAAAATAAGATGCTTAATGATTACTTGAATTATAACGATACAGAAAATAATATGCTACGTTTATCGGGCGTTGCGAAGAAAGCGTGGATTTGTGAATAAAACGAAAGAGAAAATTGTATTTGAAACTTGGGTTGAAAATGATGGTCGAAAGTATCTCTGATATCTTGATTTAATGCTTTTAACGTTCCTTCATAATGCAATATATAGTATGTCGACAGATTTTGTGAATTTAGTGCAAAGTCAGATGCAACAACGATACTTATGCGCTCACTTTAAAGAAGAAGCAATTCAATTTCATTTTTACTTTGTGCGTTTAATGTGTGTGTCGTAGAAATGCCTCACATGAGTAAATGCAAGTACGATAAATCAACCACAATTTCGACAAATGCATGCAAAGCCCTTTTGCAAGCCTGACGAAGCCAAATATGCATTTTTTTTTAAAAAAAAGAAAAAATCTTTACGAATGGGTTCGGTTTCACAGGTTTAATGACGATGCCTGTATTTACCCCTAGGAGCTCCTTTTTCTCTGGTTCTTCGTCTGCTGCAATGCACACAAAAAAAAATACCAATTAAATCTCAGTAAATAAAATTTTGTATATATTAGCCATTTTTATCTTTTTACAGTTTTCATTTGAAAAAATTTTAAATAATTATTTCCATTTTTTTTTAACAAACTGCATGCAATATTTGTATAAATAATGTTTCAAATATTTTGTAAATGAGGTAGAATTGAATTGAGTTTAATTTATAAATTTTTGCTCTTAAATTTTATTCAATCTAAAGGAGAAAAAAAATGTTCTATTTTCTTATACATTTTTTCCCCACGTTTTCCGTCTGTGAATTAAAACAGAGAGCGAAGTACCTTTAATGTGAACTTTCTTGTCGTTCATTAAGTCCTTTGGTTCCGAATTCGGCAGTGGTTTGTATTCTTTGGCATTGGGCACTTTCACATGAGTTCCATTCGGCCTCTTGTCGTCGTCCATCACGTTCTTGAAGCCGATTGCTTTCACGCCGGTCGCGGTGACCAGGGATTCCGTGTACTGTTGCGGTTGCCACCTCTGCGAACCACCGGAGGCGGCGGTCGCGACCGCTCCCGAGGCCGCGTCGCGACGTCGTCGGCGATCCTTGCGCGCACTTCGCCACACCTCGTAAATACATCCGATCACCGCGGCTACGAAGACGCAGCACAGGGCTATAAAGATGTACGTTCCTGCACCCTGCTCTTCCTGAGTGGCGCCCGAATATTGCGATTTATATAGGATCCTTTCCGGTGGATCCTCGACCCACGCTTTATCACGGCCCTTTAATGAGATATTTTGCAATTTGATATATTTGTTAATATTTTTGTATCGATACGATAATCGAGAGAAGACCTTAATGTGATTTGATATAATTAAAATCTAAAGAGGGCCAATGAATGCTCGTAGGATGTTAGAGAGTTCAATAATATTTTGCTTGTAATTTTTTAATTCTTCAAATTGGGCACCAAATTGCTTTCGGTTTTGAAACGTAGTTTTTGAGTTAGAATAGAATTTTTGAACCAGAATAGAAGTGTTAAATCGCGCGCAGTGTTAAATTGATGAACAATTTAATAATATTAACAAGCATTTATTAATGCAATGATGCTAATAAAATTGATTATCAATTTAATATTGTGACATTACTATTCTGGTTCAATTGAAGAACTGCGTTTTAAGGCTGAAAGTAACGGTGGATACAGTTTGATCTTGAACAATTAGAAAATGTGTATAAAATCATGTAAGACATCATTGAGCAATAAGATTCTGCTATGACCGTTTGTCGATCTTCTCAAGAATTTAATTTTTGCACCGAATAAACATTTATGACATTGTTTTTAAGCTATTGTAACATTAAAATTATTTCACAAGAAAATTTGAATTTAAATATGGAAAGCATAATAATAATACATAATATCAATTAAGAAACAAATATTACTTAAAAATGTACTAATGCTTAAAGATTACACATTATTTTAAATCCACCAAATCTTTGATACGCAATAATAATAATAAGATCATGAATACAAAATTATGTGAAACTGATTAATGAAATATTTGATTCCGAGTTTCTCACCACGCTGTCGTTCTTGGGTGGTTCAAGACCACCTGGTTGAACATGGAAAACCGCACATTGAGCGCTTCTAACGCCGGCAGGTATCGTAGCCCGCACAGTTTCACTGCCCTGCTTCGTAAAGAGCATATATTCCTCTAACGGTTTCATGTCGGCGCCTCCATTGATCGATATCACGACGTCTAAAGAAAAATCACAATTTGCAACTTGCTACATAACTAGCTACATTTTTTTTTGTCTAACATAAATGGCGCAAAGTGATGTATAAATTTAGACACTGAGAGATTTGAGAAAATACTTACTGCTGAGACAGCCGGTGTATCCCTTGTAGGCGCTAAATCGCGAATCGGTGGTGTTCAATCCACCAAGCTGTATCTCCGTGGCACCCGGTGTTTCGTCCTCATCTGGTATCGGTATTCCTGGAATCGGTAGCAATTGGACGGGCTCACGGTCAATCTAAAATATTTATACAAATTATAAAATGTAAGAATAATAAATAAAACTCCTAAAAATTATAAGAAATAAAAAATATATAAAATTATAAAAAGCAAATTATTTTGGCGCGCCGTCTTGTGAGCTTGAAAAGTTATATAAAATTGCATAATAAATATTATAGTACTTACAAGTAAATCTACGGATGTGTTACTCACCGATTTTAATGAAATTTTGCATATTTTTAGAATTTTGAAAAATATTTGGGACGTATTTTTTTTATCTGCAATGATCCACTCTAAAAGATGAAAACTACCCCTTAAAGGTAAGGGATAGATTTAACATATCCGGTTTCAAGGCTTCCGGTTTTAAGATTTCCAGTTTCAAGACTTTCAATTTCAAGACTTATTTCACCTAATATATGTTAGATCTATCCCTTACCTTTAAGAGGTACTTTTCACCCTTTAGAGTGGACCATTGCAGATAAAAAAAAATACGTCTCAAATATTTTTCAAAGTTCTACAAATATGCAAAGTTTTATTAAAATCGGTGAGTGACCTCCATAGATTTACTTGTTAGATCTATCTATGGCTGATTGGTAGATGTTTCGATCATTTATATTATAAAAAAAATAACTTACTAAGAGAACAGCCGTGTTGTTATCGCGAACATAGTAGACGCTGTGACGTGCACCGTTCAGGAAATTCCGATCGCTTAGGCGTACTCCGGCCGCCGAGCCGTCCCTGTCCTCTTCGAAGATGAGCTGTCCCTCGGACGTCAAGGCCACCAACAAGTAGTAGCTCCTTCTGGAAAAAAGTTCTTCGAAAGACATCCAGGACTCCAGGCGTCGGTGACTGGTGTCGGTACGGTCGAGTATTACACGAGGGTTAAGAATTAATATTAAGAGCGATGCTTTACTTGTTGTCAGTCTGTACCAGCAGCAACGCGGTGGTTCGCTGTCGTAGTTCGTTCGTTGAGAATGCCAGCTGTACTTTCACCTGATTCACCTCGCCCTCGAGTTCGAATTCGCGCTGCAGTACACTTTCCCCGCTGAAATCGGCGCCCTTTTCTAAAAACAGGAAAAGACAATTTCCGTATATTAGAGATATTAGAGCTTTCGTTCTTCTTTGACAGCTTTTCTGTAGAATAAAGTTATCTATTTTATGGAAATGTTATTCCGATGTTAACGAACGTTTGTTTCTTCAGAAAAGGTAATTTTTTTAGTTTTGAAATGTATCAAAGAATACCTTCACAAATCTATTGTGCAAGTTTTAGATTTTTAACTCTCTAAGATTTTTTTATTTATACATTTTTGTAAATCGCGTTTATCCTTTTAAAAGAGTGTCAGAGCTTAAAAAAATACAGTAAATAATAACAAATAGCTTACCATCGGCACAATGTTCGCCGAAATAGGACGTCAACTCGCAATTGCAAGAAGATTCTTGCCTGCCGAAATCCTCCGTGCAGATTCCTAAATTTTTACAGGGCATCGTGTCGCATTTCATTTGACAATTAGGCAGAACACCTTTACTCCCTTCGTGATTCGCTTCGCTAGCTAAGCTCGGTAGATCGACGAGATATTTGCCGATCATGAGTCCTCGCAAACAACCAACGTAACCTTGAATTAAGGCGCCTTCTTTTCCGACTCTGAGCAGATTATCAGGATCAAATCCTCCTAAATTTACCTAAATGAATATTCATTAATTTATTTAATAATGTATGCACGCGCATTTCCTTTCTCTTTTTTCTAGCTTTTATATATTTATTGATAATTTTATGTATTATGAATAAAAAAATAGTCCTAAAAAAGTCATTTTTCACGTTATAATATCCTGGGGCTTAAAAATGTCTCATAATTTTTTATATTGCTTTTAGACACCTTGGTGAAAATTTTTCTCATAACTTTTATACAAATTGGAACATTTTTAAAAAATATTCAGAAAGTCTGCATTTCTTCTCTTAATAATTTTTATATATGAATTCTGAAATATTTAGAGATTTTTCATAATTTCTAAAAAATTTAACTTTTAACTTTTTTTTAGATTTTATAACATTTTGTCAGAAATTATAGAAAAAAAAATCTTAGAAATTTTAGAATATTTCCTTATTACCTTATTTCCTTATACATCTAATTTCCTTATATATAATTATAAAAAATTCTGAGAGAAGTTATAGATTTTCTGAATATTTCTGATAAGTATTCCAATTCATATAAAAAATCTGAGAATGTTATAAAATTATAAAGAAATTTTGAAAAATTCTGAGAAAAATGTTTATCGGGATATTTTTTAAATATCTGTCAAATTTTCTGTGAAGATTTTCTATTAAGATTTTTAGTTTGAGACAAAAGATCAGTATTTATTCAAAAACTTACTTGGAAATAATCAGTGGGAGGTGCTGGCGGTCGCTGCGGTGCAAGAACTTCTTTCTCTGGATTCGTCCAAGGCTTATTCGAGTACGAGTCTAGGAGTATCGGTGTCGCGTTTAACGTGACATTATATTCATTCACGAACAACGTGGTCCAATTCTCGCCTCGAATTATAGCAATCTGCATGGAGATTCCCGTGTTGACATCTGGAAAAAAAAAGGATTATTCCTCTATAATTTTTAATACACACTTTGCGTACATCAATTTGCATGACATATAGTAAAATTTTATCTTACTCGGATTTTCCACAGTGATATTCTTGATTTCGTTGCCAGCGTTGAAAAGGTACACGATGTTGGTGCCGTTCGAAATGTACAGGTGTACGAAATTGTTTAAATGATCGTTCGCATAAAGTATCAGAGAATGGGTATCGTAAGTTCTTAAATTAATTAAAATATTTTCCAGTAGCATGCTTTTTAGCTGCAACCTTTCTTCGTTGTCGTCCGATCCGAAGTAATTCTTCTTCAAGAACGCTCCGGGTGAGGTAAATGTTAAAGCTTTATTGTTGATGTCTGAATTAAAAAATATTATTTTAACACCAATTGAACTTAAAACTAAATAAATATTTCAAATTCGCCTTAAATCAATATTTAAAAATATAGAAAAGGCGTACATATATATTCTTTTATAAGTTTAATTTTTAAAAAGTATTTGAAAATAATTTTTTCGAACAACTGAATAAAGTTACTGACTTGTCTCGCAATAAGTGCCTAAGTGTGCCCATCGATTTTCGCACACGCATTCGAAATTGCTCCACAACTCGACGCACCTAGCGCCGTTTTGACACTTATTAGGCTGGCATGAAGGCTTGCAGTCTTTAATAATTTCCGACAAGTGTACCGACATGTAACTGTGGATGTCTAATATTTCTCCGTTGACAACGAGACCGCGGAAGCAACCGATGAGACCTTGTCGAACGGAAGAAGTCTTCAAGTGCTCTCTAAAAATCGAAAGATGATATAAATAAAGAATTAACAAACCAAATTATTATTTATTATAATAAGTATTGGATTGAAACAACAGCATTATTTAAAGTGAAATTCAAAGATAATGTTTAGATTTATTTAATCACGTATAAGCCGCTATGAACTTTTATTCCAATTCAATATTTATTATGATAATTAATTATAAATTTGCAAAGTTACTCACGCAGTAGCACCGCCGATGAACATAGACCCCTCGAAGGGCCCGAATTCCTCTTCGGAATAGAAATCCACCATTCGAAAGTCAGTGTTGATCATAAATCTCACGTGATAGTCATTGTAGTCGATCCAAATCTTCTGCCACTCGCCATTATTCAGTTTTCGACGGCTTTCCACTTGTAATTCGCGATTGGTACCGGTATTCAGGGTAAAATTAAAGGTCAACCGATATTCCGACGTTAGAGCGACCATGAAAGAAGGATAGTTGCTCCGTATCGGTGGTTGATACAGAAGAATAGCTTTCTCGCCTGTCGTTCGAAAGCTGAAGGCTATATCACCCTTCCTCCAACCAGGCACTTCGATGTACGATTGCGACGTCGTGAACGTTACCACGTATTTTTGTGTATCTAAAAATCATTATTAATTAACCTTGGAAATTTGATATTGCTTCCAAAAAAAGTTCTTTAGATATTACTCGTGATCTACATAAAAGTACGTGTCGGTTAAACGGATATAATTTCTAGCTGTGAATCAGTATGTATTTGCGCACTTGTTTCAACGCATTCCAATGGTCCTAGGGTGATACGTCCCCGAGCATCTTCCTCGAGATCTCTCTGTTGCAAGAATACCATCCCGGTGATGCCCAAGGAATCGGGTGTTTCGTAGTATCCCTCGTCTGACAGCCACTTTCCGGCGGTTCCGGCAGACACGTCGCAGTTGCAGCTCAAGTTAGAGTTCACGCATGTTCTGTTCACTAAAGTCAAATTAATAAATAACAATCCTCACAACGTTAAGTCTTCGTAAGACATCGTAAATATTTTCTTCTTTTTTTTTTAAATTTGTCGTAAGTTGCGTTAGGAATTTGTTTAAGAAAGAACTTACTTCCACAAGGACAGGATCCGCGATTGACGTTGCCGATGTAATCGACGGTGGTACCTTTGGAACCTAAGAACCACGTGGCGCTGTGCAGCTCCAAGGGTGCCTTGTAACAGTCGTACTTTACGTACTGGCTACAATAAAGCGAGTGCGAGATCAGCTCCTGCAGCATTTCGGCGGTGAACTGCCTGTACTTGATGCTGAAGGAGAAGTCGCTCTCGATAATAGATCTGACGTCCACTTGGGAGGGTAAATTGTGCTCGACGATCGTTTTAGTCGAATCTTCAATCGATTGGAATTCACACTTTACCATGGCGGGCGGAAATCGTCCGTTTCCATCGATGTCGATTCTATAAACGTCATCTTGCGTGTATCCCAAAAGAGCCAATTCCTCGCAAGTTTTTCTGTATTGTGCTGAAAAGCAATACAGAATTAAATTTAATAAGAATTAAATTTAAATTATAACAATAATAATGATTTAATGAAATTGTTTTTATTTTTTATTTGTAGTATAGCTTATAATTAATTTATTATATAATAAACAAAAAAGAAAACTACGTAAAAGTATTATCTACTTTTAGAAAGAACAGAATTTTTGCTATAATTTTAATTAAAAATTCTAATTTAATTTATAATATGCATTGTAATCAGAATTGGTAAAAATCATGTTTTAGACAAATAATATAACACATGTTTAAAACGTGATTCTTACCACCTCGATCGTAATTATCTTCAAAATTGTACAATTAATAAAATTGGTTAAGAGTTAAGAAGATTAGTCTTCTTAGAGAATTTTATAAAAATTATTTTTTTATTTTTAGTTTTATGTATCGATATTGAATTAATTATTTATCTTACCAAAGTGACAGTTCTTTCCAATATATCCAGTGTCTGCACAATCGCACGTGATCCTGTCCTCTTTGACCGAACATTTACCGCCATGTTCGCAAGTGTTCGGCCTCTTGCACGGATCCACAAATTGACAATTGTCTAAAGCGACTTCTCCGACCACTCTCTCGGTGTTAATTACGTATCTAGGTTCGATTCTTTCACCGTTCACTCGTATCTCGCGCATACATCCTACTAGACCTAAATTATCGATATAAAAATGTTTTCCGTATTAAATGTTGGACATTTTTATCTCCCAAATTTAATATCAAATCTACTTACCCGCGTTACTTTTGCCACTTCCTATAATGACTTTATCTCCTAGCTCAAACGTCATAGCGAAAAGTTTATTCTGCTTATTTCTGTAATCAAGGAGGATATTGAGTTCACCCTTTGTATAATTAAGTTCGACCGCGTGCCAAGACGTGTTGTAAGGCGGAAACTTCACCGAAGTTGATACCGTTACATTTTCCGTTAAAACTGGTACCAATTGGAAACGAATTTCGTCGTTGACTTGACGTAACTGTAAGCACAGAGAGAAATATAAATTATTAACACAGCATCTAAAAATTTAACTGGATCAAAAAATCATTGGATGTTGGATTAACAAAGTAATTGTGTCGGATGTTCAAGCATGATAATATTGTATCGAGAAAAAATATTCGTTGAAAAACTAAAATATTTAATTCGAAACGTGCAACTAAATATTAAGTTGATTTAATTAGTTCTTTGTTATAAAATTAGAATGGTTGGCATGAACAAACTATAACTTTTTTGTGCAATTAAATAATTAACCCAATGTTTAATTGATCGCATCTAAATATTTTAGTTTTTTAATAGTTTGTTTTTCTCAGTGTGCAAAAAGTTTTAATACTGTAGCAACATTCAACTTAAACATCTAATATAATATTTCTAATGGCTCAACAATTATTTTCAACAATTAATGGCGATTAGTGGCTTAATAATTATTTTAAGATCTGTATTTTAGCAAATTTGTTCTTACCGTGAAAAGATATGGAAATAAGAAAAAAGAAGAAAAGTATTGTAATCATACCTCCCAGTAACCAATACCGCGATTGCTCTTCACATCTCCGGAAGCGACGATCGCAATCGGCATTGAGCTTTTAAAGTCAAAGTTTAACTTCAGCGAATCGGTTCGCTCGATCGGCCACCAGATATGACTTCCCGCGAAAGGATACGTGATCGGAATGACTTCGACATCGGCTTCGTAGTATTCCGGTTCCAGCACACCGATGTAGTGTACCATAGGGTTGGAGCGCTTCAATTCGTATATAATCGACTTGTCGTTGAAGAACACATACTTCAACGAACCTGCAAAAATAGAGAATCATATCAAATTGGCAGAATTGCCCGATTAATAGCGTTAAATGTTGTTGGTAGTTTTATCAAACCTGCAAAATTATTGTGTGACAAAAGACCCTTCTTCTTGTGGAGCTCCGGACCACCACCGATGTATATCTCCGGATCGATGATCATATCCCAATTTTCTCCCGGTATCTCTAGTATCTTGACCTCGTCGTCTAAGCTGACGAGGACGGAGGATCCATTATGAAATATGGACAAGTTGTTCCAATGGTCGGACGTGACGTAATCGCCCAATGTAGTGGAGATCTTCGAGTTATGCCCGAAATCAAGTTCAACGTGAACTGACTCGTTTACAATGGAAGCTGCAATGTAATGCGGCGTGCCGTCGATTTCGCCGGAAGCGTAAAACAACACGGAATTGTCCCATTTCGTCTGGAATTGATCGAATTTTATTAAAAATTAGATTTCCACGAGCTTTTTAACTGACGTGTTATGCTTAACATTTTTAATATTTTCAATTATGACCCAATAATTTGCATTAATAATTTAATCTTGTCCTCTGTACATCTCTCTTTCTTTCCGCGACGGGAAAAGTATTCAGTAACAATAATTGCACATTCAGCGTACGACAAATTTCATTGTGTCCGCACAATGATCGTGCTACGATACAATTTGAGAAGTGGAACTCGACACCCTCTCGAAAAGTTTTCACGGTGAATTTTTCGTCATGGAGAAAGAGAGAGAGAGAGAGAAAGAGAAAGAGAGTGGTGGATAAAAGCAGCTGCTCGTGAAAATACTAAATGCGACCCTCTCAACTCCGACAAAGAGGAATAGCGTCTCGCTATAATGAATCAATGAGCCCACGACAAGGGAAAGGAGCACGGTCCCATTACAATAAGCATCCGTGGTCAAATACCTTAAAAGCGAGGCTGATCCTGTTGACAGACGAGTGAACACGATCCTTCCAATCGTACACGCGAAAGGACACGTACGAGGAGCCTCTGAGCGTCAGTATAGTCGCGGCTGAAAAATGATGTTACATTTCAAACTCCATTAGACTCGTATTGGAATATCCGGACCCTTTTAGACGCGCATAAAAGCTCTATCTTTTTTTGTGACTAATACAATTTATATAGGATATTTATCGTTTTAATGTGTTGGGCTATTCCTTTGATAATAGCTGAGTTTCGAATTAAATCTGGGGAAAATTAACGATTAAGTACTTAACAATATAAATATCAATATAGGTATATCTTATAAGCGTTATACTATTATTTAGTATTAAGTAATATTTTAAAAATATTATTTAATATTAAAAAAGATGGTTATATGTCTACTACTGATAATATATGAATATATAAAAAGTAAATAATGTTATTTACTTCAATATTTCAAATTATCAAAAATATTATAACTTTTAAATGTAATAATTATAAAGTTTATGAATATTTTATGCATAATAATTCACATTAATTTTTGACCAAAAATAATTTTTGTAAAATATTTTTGTAATAAACCACGAATATTTTATAAAGTGGACATATATTATTAATACAAAGCTTCTAAAATATTAAAAAATATATTCTCCGAATATTATTTTAATATTATTTTAATTTTTAATAATATTTATATAATCTAGGAACATTGTAGCGCTTATAGGATACAGTGGTCGCCAAGAAAATAGAGCCATTGTATATATAAATTGATGCGTTTATATTAATTTATTTCTTTTATTCTAATGCAAGTAGCTACAAAATAAAATTTCATTTTACTCTCTTATGTTTGAAATAAATAATATAATATTAATAAATTTAGTACAAATTTAAAGTTTAGTTGATTTTTATTGATTGTTGTTTTTCTTTCTCAGTGGCTCTATTTTTGTAATGTTTTTGCCACTGTTTATTCTAGTAAAAGGTATTTGTGTATTAAATTTAATTACTTTACGTACTGTACACATCGCAACGTTCACCCTCGTAATTCGTGCCGAAACAATCACACGTCAGACTATTGTAGTGATTCACACATTGATCAGGAACGAAGCACAGGTTCTCTCGTGTCCTGCACCTAAATTGGGATCGAAAATTTGTGTCATCGAATTACTTTATATAGACGCTCCCTTCCTTCTTTTCTAAGAAAGAGACGTACTTATCGATACATCCTTCCTTAACGTTCTCGTGCTTTGTCGCGATTAGTGGTCGAATGGGCAGTAAATCGCTGGCGGATTTTCCGGAACTCAGAACCATATCCCTGATGCAGCCGACGAAAGATTCTATTATGTATTTCACTCCATGCAATCGTTCTTCAGAACTCAGCCCTGTGGAAACGAAATTAAAGCGATAAAGATGCAAAAAAAAAAAAATTCTCCGTGGGGAAAGAGATTTTTCATAAGAAGGCTCACCTCCGATAAGAACGACCGAGGCCAGTTCTTCGGACACACCGTAATTAACGATGCGCTCTAAAACTTTCAGAGTAGTTTCGGCTTGCTTATCATCGACTCTGGCGATTAACTTTGCCCCGTGTACATCTATTCTCACGAGAACGCTGTGCCACTCATCTCTGTTGAGCCCTTGGCCGACTATCAAACTGGTCGACTGTTTGCCGAATACATGAACAACTTTCAACTGACCCTTCTCTACTATTACATAAAGGGCGTAAGGGTCGAGGCTCTCCGGGCGATCTTTGACACTGTGATAAACTAGTAAACCGTGTGGAAGCTTGGTGCGAAACTTGAAGGATATCTCGCGACATAATCTGAATATGTTAAATAAAATGTATAAAAATATTGCTTTTTTTATATTACTAAAATCAATAATTTATACCGCTAAAATTTTTGATATTACTAAACTAATATATAAGATAAAAATTATGACATTTAGGATATTAAAATAATAAATGTATCAAATGCAATGTAAGATATTTTATTTCGCAAATTAAAAGATTTAATATTCAACAGATAATTCAAATTGTCATGCTTACCTCAATTGGAAGGTTTTGATGCCAGGGCCATCGAGCTGGATGAAAGTATTGCTTTGTGCGAACATAAACGTTTTCTCGTGACCAGATTCCATGAAAGTCAATTCCTTCGGCAAAAATATATCATAGAAGTAATTTTCTTGGTTTGCGTAAAACGACATGTATTTGTATAAATTCATAGTATCTCTACCTTTCCTCGTAGGTGCCTCGGTACCGGCGGTTTCGTCGGTTTCGGGGGTGTAAAGGTCGGTCGTGGTGTGCTAGTGGTTGTCGAGGGTGGAGTGCTCATTGTCGTGGTGCTCGTTGCGACAAATACGCTGCCCTTTGTTACAAGATAAGGCGGTAGCGTATCTAAAAATAATTAATAAAAATATAGGTATTTTTCCAATTTTTATTAAATATGATCTACAAAGATTTTTATATAAAATCTCTAATTTTATATTCTTCTATTTTAATTAACAAATAGATACGAGTATGTCAAATGATTTATTAAAAAATGATATATTCTTAAATATACTCTTTTTAAGTCTTCAATTTTTCAAATTTCTGATTATACACTCTTCTATTTTAATGAACAAACAGATATGTCAAATAAATTATTGAAAAAATTATATGTTCTTAAATATGTTCTTCTCAGGTTTTCAATTTTTAAAATTAGTTTTGACTATTTTGTTATGATACTATTTATTTTTTTAATGAAAATATTTATTTAATTATTCTTTTGGATTTTATACCTATATTTTTTCTATTACAACTGTTTAATAATTATTATATTGTACGATCTATTTTGAACTTTTAATAAATTTTGGGGAAAATATCTTACGATCGGCACCACCGATGCAATAATAGAGGCACTCCGCTTCCGAATTAAATCGATTTTCATTTCCCAAACACCCGCCGTAAGGAAAAGTTCGGCACTTTCCTTCGGCCTTGTTGAAAGTCCATTTGTGTACGTAGTGCTTGCAGGGTCCCGGTTCTGTCTTGACAAGACATCTGTCGGGCAGAATCCTTTTGGTTGTAGTAAATTCTTCCGTTTCTTCGATGATATCCGTTTTCGGCGAATCCGTCTGATTCGCCGGCATCTTTGCGATTACGTTGAGCAGGACAAGGATCCCGAGGATCCTTTTGTCGCGGTAGATCATCGTTCCTCATTCGCTGAAAGAGCAATTCAATTTCCTAAAAGATTTAATGAGATTTTCGCAAATATCAATATGGTAGATTCTTATTTTTTAATTTTGTTTGAAATGTGCTTTTAATAGCATACGTACTATTTTATATAGGCAGATAATAATTCTTATGATATTAATAAGTAATCGAATATAGATATTTAATTATTAGCGACACGTGCATATTTATTATCAATTCTCTAATTGTATTCTGTTAATGAATCACAAGCTACTCTCTAATTGCTATAACTCGATGATGAATCGGTCTAACTAGATTACAGTGTATTTCAAGAACATACGCTCTATAAACTTCTACAATATTCTTGGAATATTATACAAATATTATTAAAAATTAAAATAATATTAAAATAATGTTTCAAGAATATTATTCAATATTTTCAATATTTATATTATGGGAATATTGTATTATGGGAATATTATATGTTTGTTTTATCTAATATTCGTGATGTATTATTACAATATCCGTAAATTAATATGCATAAAATATTCATAAACTTTATAATTATTACATTTAAAAGCTATAATATTCTCGATAATTTAAAATATCAAAATAAATAATACTATTTACTTTTCATACAACATTCATATAATATTATCAGGAGTGGACATATAACTACTTTTTATTAATATTTATATTAATTAATATTTCAAAAATATGATTTAATATTAAATAATACTGTAGTGCTTCTATAAACCCTATGGCGGTTCAATCATATTTTTATGTATTTGATACACAGTGATACATACACAGAGAAAAAATCTTCTAAATTTTAATAAATATTTATTCGAATAGTACTAATACAATATTTCCTTGCGGTACACAAATATTTACTCATTACTCTATAAGAAAAAATTATACTTAAATTAGTGTTGAACTCATTAAATATATATTTACATTTTGTAAATATTTAATTACTACAATTCAAATACATATTTATTAAAATTTAGTAATTTTTCTCTCAGTGTAGCGATAAGGAAAAAAAAGTTTCGATTGCAGCTTATTTGATACGCAAAATTCCAAATAATGCAAAATTTCATAGATCAAACCAATTAATTCTATTCTACGCGAATTCTGAATTATTGTTCGAGAGCGCATCCCCTTGCGGAAGTCAAAATACAGGAAACCTTTCGTCGTGTTTATGCCGGATCGTTTCCTCGCTTGAAGCAAGCGATGCAATCGATTGAGTCGGGAGCGGCACAGACCGATTAGGATCAAGCCTGACGCGTTTTCATGCTCGAGAGCTGTTCGCTCACCTCGCGCGCTTAAGAGCGCTTTTACGATTCAGGCCACGTGGACACCCACGCTACCTTCCATAAAGCGCTTGAAACCCGCTCGTCCTTCCGGTGCGTCTCGTTTAAGACTACCACCTCTACACGGGCCTGGCAGATGCAATTTTACGATTGCAGTTGCCGCTTTCAAATTTACGACTTCCCCTCGCGTCGCGACGACGCAGGTATTGAACTGAGGGGGCTCCGTATGAATGATGCAACGAGTACCATTACATCCGACGCGACCGGTTAAGCCGCCGCTACCGTTTCGATACGATCTTTCATTTTTCTTCTCCACGAAAAGTATCTTCCATTTACATCTAACCGAACGGGAGCCCCGGTAGGAGTCAGAGTGCATCGGTGCGCCACGAATCCGGACCCTCGTATGCAACGCGATACGTCGCCCGTCGAACCGATGTGTCTTTGATAACGAAGCGTATCAGCGTACGCGAGACGAAATAAAGCGTTAACTTACGACACAACACGATGCGTAATTGACCGCGGACATCGCCCGTTTCCTCCAACATCATTGGTAGTGTATCGTAAACTCTTGCAATTATCTCTTTCACGGGGTCAATTGGGTTTACGAAAGAAAGATGACACGCGCGTCGCGCTCGTCCGGCATGGATAATAGCTCCGACCCGGCCCTTGGCGCTTCCGGTCGGATTTGCTTCTAATGCCCGACTCCTCGGGAACGCGTTATACGCGTTATACGCGTTATACGCGCGCACCTTGGTGAACGGCGAACGGCGAACGGCGAACGCTCTTCGTTTCTACGCGACGACGCCTTCGCTCGCGCACCGTTCCGACCGCCGCGAAATTGCCTCGTCGTCGCAATTTATCGAGTCAGTAAATAGCGCATCTCCGACTCCAACTTCGACGTCCGTCGGAGCGAAACGCATGCAATGACCTTGACGGGTAACGAGGACCATAGGAAAAGAGCCTCACGGTTACGCTGCACATGACGATTGCGAGATCAGGACGGAGACTTTTATTCGTCGTATCTTGATCGTGACATCCTCATTCGTAATCATCAATGCCGAGAGTTTCTCTCATTCTCTCTTTCTCTCACGGTGCCTCTCTATACGTTTCGCGCAACGCCCCAGTTAATTAGAAGTCCTATCGTACGTCATCTGAAATTTCACGCCGCGGTAGTAAGAATCTCGAGTGCTCATGACCACGAAGACATCGCGACAGCAGTTGATAGCATCTGAAACGGACGCTTTCCATCACGCGCAGTTCGCGCAGCGTCTTCTGCGGAACGTAAAAATACTCGAAAACTTCAATGTCCACGATTGATGCATAGCAATTTGTCGCATCGTATTTTTGTCTTTTTAAAGACGTACATGGTTTACGGAATGTGGTGTACAAAATATTTAAAAAGAATACGTATCTCATAACAAATCTTTTAAAAATTATAAATAATATCGGAGAAATGTTCAATTTTCGATCAATTTGATTTATTATTTGCTAGAGATAAATAAGAATTAATCAGTTTTTCTATTTATAATTTCAAACATTAAAGAGTACGTGATGTTTTTGCACTCTATACGATTTATAACACTTTTGTTAAGGAAAGGACAGCGACGATATTAACGGCTGTTCTTCATTTAGAATCTTTGAATACCTAGCGGGCGTTCGAAAAACGATTCTTAGAATAGACTTAGTAAAACTGAATTTCTCAATCTAATTTTATTCAGCCCATTTTTCTTTTCCATAGATCTTTTGAGAGGGTTAGATAAGATGTTAAGATAGTAAATTAGCCTGTGAGTTTCATCTATAGATACTACTTTGTTGTTAGAATCAATGTCACTATGGCGATCTTGTCTGTTTAAGCTATTAATATCATTATGCATATTGATCGTATTGACAAACGCATATGTGGACTTTGTGTATGATATTTGTTTGGCAATTTTTTTTCAATTGCCTAGCTCGTTATAGTGTTTAGTCGATTTGCTAAATTTGTTTAGCAATGGATATCATAAGTTAACTTTTATTTATAATCATCTTATTCTTTTTCAATTTCTACGGATATAATTAATCAAAAATTTTGAGATTTATTATTGTCTAATATTGAACCTAGCTAATCATTTCCATCTTTTTAGTTTACATAATGCATTGTACTAAAGAACAATGGACATGTAATGTACAAGAATTTTGAAACAATGAACACTTAAAAGTCATTAATAAGTAAACAAATTTGGATGAATAATTAAATAGTTATTATATTTATTTTAATCTTAAAGTATAAACGTAATAATTCTTCAATAACCCTAATTTTTTTCTATCGTTAATGACTTCTAAGTGTTGATTTTTTTTTTTATACAAACAAGTTCAAGTTTATTATTATTTTTAAAATTGATTATTATCTTTGAATTTTGAAATATTCGGGGAATGCACAATAAGAAAAGAGAAAACGTAATTAAAATCAGCATCAATTTAGCGCTGCTTAGCGCAACGGCTCTAAAATTTCGGAGGTTGCATAGAAAAAGAGAGTAAATACGTATCGCAAGTTTTGTTTTTTTCTAAGATGCGATTTCCCATCGAGATGACCTCGAAGCGTTATCGTCTCACGCCATTGGCGCGGGATGATCCCTGAACTCCAAGCGGTACCCGTTTATCCGAGCATTTTAAACTCTAGCGGGCTTTGCGCCGTGCGAACACACGAATCTGCGTACCTTCGTTCGCCGCGGTCCAGATGAGATCGCGGCTCTCGTACAGGCCGCGGGGCAGGATGTGACGTCAGAAGGCCCCCGCCGAGCTGAGCACCGTCCGACGGACGGCGGCTGCGAGTCAATTGTCTTCTTTCACACTGACACACTGGCCAAATCCCCGCGCATCGACACGGCTGGTCACAAGTATTCGCACGCACGCACACCGACGCACACACACACACACACACATACACACACACACACTCGAGGTCCGCGCCTCCTCCTCCTCTTCCACCTCCTCCGTCGCCTCCTCCACCACCTCCTCCTCTTTGTCCTCTTCCTCCTCCGAACTCCTGCTACTGCTGCTGCCGCTGCTGTTGCTTGTAGCAGCAAGTAGACACTAATTTATTAATGCCACTCCGACCACTATACTCTCCGTTACTCATCACGGTTTATTGACTTTCATTGCGATCTCTCGTCTCGCGCGCCACACTCTAGCGTTTCTTCGCTCTTTTCCTCCCCATACGACGACCACCAGCCTTCCGTCGACCAGCAACCACTCCGTTCCCTTTTCCCTTTTCGCGCCGGCGAGTCCCGCGGTTGTATGACCTCTCGTTCAGCCGTTAATCATCCACCAATCGATGTCGACCGTTCTTTTCCGCGAAACATTATTATTATTTTTTTTTTTTTCGTGTGCCTCGTTCCTTGAACTCTTTTCCCAAAGAGAGGACTTTCTACGGCGATCTTCTAATTGCCTGAAATCGAATCGATGCATTAGCAAAATGGAATAGCGATCGTTGTCACGATTTCTCAGCGTTTACTACCGATTACACCGGCAAGTAGAAATTTTATTACCAGGGTAGGTTTTTAGGTGAACCGTTCCAGGTGGGGTTCGATTCTTCCGATAACGGTAAATAGAGAAATTTTTTTACGGGTAGTTTTTACGATCGCCTTCCGGCGATAAGTATCGCAAGTAGTTTTCACAGGGTGGTCTCGGGGCAGCGCGTGCCTCCCGATGTGAGAAAGGGGTCGTTGAGTCGAATCGATAGGGTGTGTGTGTGTGTGTGTGTATTATGAGGCAAATAATAGCACACGGGTGTGCGTTTATAAACGACGCGTGACGGGCCGTGTACGCGGCGGGTAACGAGTTATTATTATCGATATCATCGTATTACAATTCCGTTTCTATTATCGATGGCGTCCCACCGTATTTCGAGAGTCACGAGACGATTCTCGTGTTTTCGTCCAGATGTGCGCTGGCAAAATCGAGGTCGACAGTCCCAATTTTTCATTCAGATCCACGGACAAAGTTCTAAAGATACGGGGAAAATTCGCCAGGGGAGACGTACGGATCATCTTCGTTGACGACCTATAACGTCGTCGTCCCGTTCTGCTTGAACCCTTGGTATTCGTGGCCTAGCGTGTTTATCGCGACCGCTCCTCTTTCTTTCTCCCTTTCTCTCTCAGGTTGTTGGAAGATCGATATATCGAGCAAAACCGGTGACTGGGTCATCATAACGTTCGCGTTTTTGGTTCAAAGTAATATTTTGTAAAAAGTATAATAAGCCTTCGAGTATGCTATCGGAAGAAAAACCCAGTAAGAATAACAGGATCGTTTTATGCATGTTTATTAAACGTAAGTATGTAATAAAACTGTCCGTGCCTCGTTTAACTCCTTGGCTACATTTGACGACTGAGAGGCTCGTCATGCACTTGTTTCTGTAAATCCGTATCCAAGGGATTAATAAACGTATGTAAAACGACCCGGTTCTTAGTGAAAATGTTAAATTTTATTGCTTTTCGATAAAAAAAAAAAGTTAACGAGGTTTGTACGTTCAGTTCGACGTTTTGATACAACTGGAATAAAAAATGTATGACGAAGAAAGCGACGACGATCACCTGTTAGATAATACATGCGCGTACAATGTGGTTAGGGCTTTATAAAGATAGAGAATGTTGATCTATAGACTCTCATTCGCGTTGAAAAGAATATACTTCTGGTTGTACTAGTCACGCACGTAATACAGCAAATGACTCATACCACGTGTCGAGCCTCGTCCCCGGGCTTTTATACGGTTCGGGAGAGACGTTGTCGCGGCATGCGACTCCTCTGTTTGGATAAAAATGACGATTTGCAGGAGGAAGTTGGCCGTGTAACTGCGGAATGGGCTACACGAAAATCGTGGAAGGAATTGATTATGAATGACGGCGAGGTTGATGACTCAGACGCGTGACTGGTTGCCGAAATGTCTTTAAACGCCTTTAAAACGCCTTTTCAATTTGAATAGTTATCTGATTATCTTTTACGGTTGTATGAAATTCATTGTACATACATATTTAAAATCGTTATAAAAATTAAATTGATATTTTTATAAACTCTATCGAGTTTCCTAATTTGTATCGCAAATTTTATTATAAAGAAATTAGTGTATGATATCAATGTAAGACAATAAGAATAAGTAAAAGGCTGATGAGAATACCGCGCGGCTATTTTTGCGCAAAGTGAATTAGCCAGTCATGGACAAAAAATTCCTTTATTCATTTCGATAATGTTCGGAAATGTAATTAAACGTTTCGACTCTCTTTGGAGTCACCATCAGCCCGAGGCAAATTTCAAATAATACGCATAAAAACAAAGGTCATAAGAATAAAGTTGCAAAAAGTTTGACGCATTTTGCAGCCAGCGTGAATTAAAACAACTTAGTAAAAGACTCTTCAAAGATGTCTCCAAAGAGAGCCGAAACGTCTAATTACATTTTCAAACATTATTGGAATGACTAAAGGAATTTTGGTCTACGACTGACTAATTCACTTTGCGCAAAAATAGCCTCGCGGTACTCTCATTATTTTATTAGCCTTTTATTTATTCTTATTGTGTTTATTTTTGAGAGTCTTTTATTAAAGTATTAATGTAAGATTGATAAGTGATAGTAGTACTAAAAACTAGTATTTGCTATGAACAAGAATATGTCAATTATAAAAATAAATTCAAGCTAGTTTTATTTTGGCGTTTTTATCTTTTTATTATGATTATTTATTGATTATTAAATATTTGATCGCTTTTAAAATAAATTATTAATGAAATAAATATTTGTTAATAGTTCCTTATAAATTTTCAATTACTTTAATTCGTAAATTCGATATTTTTGCAGCATGTTATAGAAAAAATTATAACAAATTAATTTGTTATTAATGAAAGGTTTGACAAGTAATAATATAGATGACTGAAACATCGAGCTATAATTTTGAACTTTGATTTGCATCCAAAATAATACCAAATGCAAAATGTAATAAAAAAATAGTTTAAGTGGTACGAATTTGGCAACTCTATCCTATAATATATTATTGGGATTAGCACAATGTTTTGTGTTACTAAACGTCAAAAAATTTTTTCCTATTTGAACGAAAACTTTATCCGTTTATTTTTTTATGTTTTTTGCGAATATTATTTCACGAATATCATGTTTTTGTCAAAATGATTTTAACAGACCATTATTAAAATTTAAATTTTTTAAATCGTATTACACCAAGTTAAAAAGAAAAAAAATCGATTACAAAACGTGTATTAAGTCGATATTGAATGTAACGTATTTAATCGACTTTTGATCGATATTTCGAACATGTTGGAAAAATACAGTTCACGTTTGACGGTTGTCTTCTGATATCATTAGTGAAGTACGTCGTTATCAGGGAAGCGTCATCACCTGTACGCTACGATCGACAAGAGTACTTAAAATTTATGCAAGGTAAATAAAGGCGAGCAGTTGAAACCAGATCCGCGATAATACGAAGAGCGCAACAATTAGCACCACAGGAAGAGCGTGAGCAGTAGTTTCGTTGGCATAAATGTTATAAAAAGTATAACATGTGAAGCGAGCTGATTTTTTTTCCAGCAAACTGCGAATATTCCGCGTTTCTATTGACCAATCTCTTCCACATTTTCCGTGAATTCCGATTTTTTTATGCAGAAAAATTAATTAAAACTTTTTAAAAGTTGCTTTAATTAAACTCTTATTTCAATTCATCTCAAACAAATCGCGTATAAAAATTGTATGCCTTCGAAATCGTTTTATTTTCATCAAATATACTTTGTGAGAATTTAAATTGTCAATCAAGAGGATTTAAATTGATCAAAAAAATAACGAAAACCGATAACGTTACCAATTTATCGTACAAAGACAAGAATGTCAACAGCGCCTTTCGTCGTTCAGCTTATTTTATGTTTGCCGTTTTTATACACTGATGATGATTTAATGCCTGTGTAATACTCTTAATAGGCTCATAATTAAATTGATAGCACTAATGTCTGGCTCGGCTCATAGTCCGTTTCTTGAACATTATATTTTTAATCTTATGAACCCTTGCTATATGTATATTAATTTTTAAATTATATTTCAATGCTGAATTCTAAGTGAATCGTAGAAGCTAATTGTCGCAATTTGACGCTTTGTTACAGATTCCTAGCAATTAAGAGCGTCTCTTATTAAGCTAAAAGATACGAGATTAATCCGAATGTGCCGGGAATATTTTTCCTCTTTACAACGTTGACATATACATGTACTTTCTTGTTGCGAACGAGAAACATGTGAGGAGTCATGCATTCTCGTAAAAAGAGCAAATATAGGTTAAATAAAGTTTCTGAATATAAGTTTAAAGTTACTTTTAAAGCGAAAAGAGAAAATAGAATATATAGAATGATCTGATGGTACACTTTGCATTTAAATTATTAATTACATTGTTTATTCTTACCGGTAATCTCGTCCTCTTGAAAGTATTAACTTGCTCCGAAACCACTCACTCGAAATTGTTTCGCAAAAATTCGCAATGTTCACAACAATCGAAGTCGCGCGTGACGACTGATTGAGAACTTGGGGGAAAATTCATAGAACCGCGGAAGACGACTTTGCCTCTTACAGTTCGACGAAAAGGGAGTTTCTCCGTTCAGTTCCTGCCTTCTGGAATAGGAAGAAGAAGAAGAAGAAGAAAAAGAAGCGGTCTCTCTCGCGGGGAAGATTTGTCTTCCGGTCGCGTTCCCGACAGCGAACGTGGACGGACTGAACGCGCCCCTCGATCCCCACGGGCGAGATAGAGGAGTCCCGGTCTTCTTTTTCAAAGGGGGGAAAGGCTCCCTCTTCCGTCGCGCTTCTTTCAGCCCTCCGTTACGCCGCTTCTTCGCCGCGTGCGGCTCCTCAAGTACGCGGCGCGACAGAATCGCGCTCACGACTGGCACATTAGCTTCACTCTCCCCGTACTCCGGCCGTGCTACCAGGCTTTTCCTCCACCCACGTACCCATGGCAGTTGCGTATCAATCGAGGGTACCGCGAACTCGTTCGACTCGCGTCTCTTCGTGGCACGTCGAGCTCCAACTTTGACACTTGTTGAAAAACTTGGTCGAAAGATTGGGGAAAGTTATTTTGAGTAAAAATTTTGTGAGAGGATTTCTTTGATAAAGTTACGAGGAAAAAGAATGTGAGAGGAGGAAAGAGAGAGGTGGAGTAATCAGTTTGTCAATATCTAGGAACTTGACTGTAGAAAATGCACTTTAGCAAAATTTTCATTGAATGAAACCAAATGAATTTGTAGAAAAAGAGAGAGAGAGAGAGAGATAGAGAGTGCGTCGATCTGCGAGAGCTGGTCACGCAAAGTATGTGTAAGTCGACGACTTTGGAGCGACCACACTGTCGAGAAATCAGAGTTAATTAACTTGCAGCGAGGAATCTCAGACTGGTGGAAGTCTCATGTATGTGCCGCGCCGTGAGAGACGTTAGAAGTGTAATAAATAAAACTGACAACGAGATAATAGACAAATTGGCCCTAAACACATCCGACTCGTTAGCGGAGTATCAGAAGGTCGGGTTTCGCCAGTGTGGAGGGAGGCGGTCACACTTTCCACCGTCTTGCTGCGGGAGAGACGCAACCGGTCAAATCTTTCGTGTAGAAAAGCGTTTCCGTTTAGAAAAAAGAAATATATATTTGTCCCTCCATTTTGCCATTTGTCGCACCGAATAATTCCTGATAACGGGAGTAAATACGGGAGGGTTGTCGACCTGTCATCTTCGTCGCGCTCAGCGTGTGATCGTTGCCAAGCGTATAATTCAGAGTAACCTTCTACGCTAGGACAAGCGAGATTTGAGATAGGTACAATTCCAAACCGGATAAATGTCTTTTATCCGAGAATTAGCTGCCGGCCACCTCGTCGCATTTTATTTTTCTCATTTCGCGTTCCTTCAAGAGAATGAAAGCTTAACCCCTGTTATAGAATAAGTTTGAAACAAATTGGAAGAATAATATTATAATAAAATACCGTATCTTTTTCTTTATTTAATATGTTAATTTCTAGTTTTGTCAGTTAAAAAGTTTAATGCAAGAATAAAATAAATCCTCATCTAACAAAGTTCATAATAAATCTAAAATAAATTTTATTAGTTAAGTTTTTCTTACAATGGACGTTGTCAGCTGCAAATTGACTTTTGTTTTAGTTTAGTTTGACACAAAAAAGTTTTAAAGATAAAAAAAGTAGTATAAATAGTTGTATAAATCCTTCCATTAGTCTTTATCTTACTTTCCTTTGTCATAAATTATATCTGTTAAGTAAACAAAGCAAATAAATAGTAATGTAATTTTCTTATTACGTTAGGAAGTCGTTTAATTACAATGTATTTTAAATAAGGAAATTAAAACGCAAACCTAATTGATAAAATTTTAACATGTTTGTGATAGATAAGTGTACTCCTTACAATGATTGTTATCGTGTAATTACTATGTAGCCGCTATCTACGCTTAAGAACGATTCTTCCATAGCCGTGCAGCCAATTCAAGCGTATCGTGTACCTATATATACCGAACTTCCTTGAAGCCAATTAGACGCAAACTGTTTGCGATTAAACGCATAACGTTCGTGCGTTTCCTCAATGCAAAACGAGTTTTCAAATTAACGATACTCAAAGTCGTTTTTTATAAACATTTCTTGACAATTATATATGCCAATATAATTACGCGTGTAGACTCGATGAGATATGATGATGAGATATAAGAAAAACACTTGAGAGATAAAAAGCGACAAAACTCTTGTCTCTAAGGTGTTCAGTATTTTTTTCAACAATTTTGAAATAGATTTTTCTTTAATAGAAACAAGCACGATTGTCCGTAATAAACAGTTAATAATCCAAGAAATTGTAAAAATTTTATAGATGCGAATAAATGGTAGCACATTAATTGTCTGAATTATTGTAATGCCCATAGTATTTTATTTTGAAATTCAGATCTTATAAGTACTACAAGCACTTTTTGTGTTAAAAATATTTTTGATTGAAATAATAGTTTGATAAGAAGGTAAACTGGTAGATCTGATATGTTCCTAAGGTCAAGGCGTAACCCATTATCACGCACGAAAGTACACAAGCTCTCCACGCGTACCGACCAACTGTACTACTTAACTTTGCATGCTTTCCTCAGAATTGTTATTCATGCATATGTTACATGCCTTCGTCACGCGTAGGTAATTTGACTACAGAATTATCGTATTTACATTGTAAAAGTTATTTGAAAAGACAGAGAAGAGAAGAAGGTCGTAGAATATTATTTTGTTTTGTATTTTTCTCAAAATATTTCAGTAGATATATATTAATTTGACTTATTTTTTACAAATACAAGTTTGTTAGTTATAAAATTTTACCAAATATCCAAAGTAGATAGAAGTTCATCGGGTATACATAGAATGAATATAATTTACAATTTACTAAAGAGAGAAAAAGTCTTTGTGAGAGAAGACAGAGGTGACATACCATCAAATATTATAACGTCATAAAAGACAATTTTATTTGTAAAAAATCATAAATTAATGATTTTTCTTAAATTGTCTCATTTTATAAAATACTTTTATAAAACACTCATTTTATAAAATATATTTTTACTTGCAAAAACTAATTTTTTAAAATAACTTTTTGCTGTGCATTAGTATAATGTGACCATAAAATCGCAAGAGCCATAATGACTCATTATCACAATTTAACTTTATATCAGATTCTCACAATTTGTAACGTAATGTGAGAATCTGATATAAAGTTAAATTGTGATAATGAGTCATTATGGCTCTTGCGATTTTATGGTCACATTATACTAATGCACAGCAAAAAGTTATTTTAAAAAAAGTTATTTTAAAAAATTAGTTTTTGCAAGTAAAAATATATTTTATAAAATGAGTGTTTTATAAAATATATATATATATATATATATATATATATATATATATATACATATATATAAACCGAAGCTAAAGAAAAAAATTAATACCCAACATATTTTTCAAAATCACGTAATGAGTACATTTGTAAAAATCTCTGCTACCTGCAAAATTAAAATTTAACTTTTCTAAAAATGTAGTGAACTCTAGTGACCAGTAATCATTTTACAATGTTTAAATAAACTAATGAAATAATTTCAATGGTTATCCCTAGAATTCAATGTGAACTATACGAGATATCACGATATTTCAGTATTCCACAATTATCTCACGATCGTTCTCTTTCCTCTATATAAAAATTCCACGGCAAATCAAAAGAATGAAAAAAAAAACTAAGGAGAATTTTTGAAAAAAGTCTATGAAAGAAAAGAGCTGAGGTCACATCATCTCATGATAATCGGATGTTTTCAGTAAGAGTGAAATTTTAATTTGAGAGTGAATTTAAATTGTAAGAAATAGCCAAGTTGAAATTTATATTTGTAACATGTAATGTTGTTCAGGTGTACTCACACAATATGTCAGTTATCTGGCGTTCAAACACTCGATAGAATTACATTTCGGGCATTACAAAAACAAAAAAGTAAAATTAATTAATGAAGAGAATAATATAGAATAATATTTCTTCTAACTTCTTTAGTTCTTCCAGCAACAAAAAATTCAAAAAGTAACCTTTTATAAAATATGTTTAAATATTATACAAAGTATAAATATAAATGTGTTTTCAGTATCTTGATATTTGCAGAAGAAATAGGACGATATTTAAAAATTTTTTTCAATTTTATTTTTTCCCCAAGGCCAAGCGAAGACTCTTATCTCTACGTTCATTACATCGTTACATAAAAGCGCGCGCAACATGTATGCAACCACTTGTGTTTGACACACAAATCTTTTGTGCCTATTAATACGCGGATTAGCCGTAGTAAACTGATCGCAAGTGAGAATGACGAATAACATAACTCTATGTGATAACGTTTAATGAAAATGCGAACTTGATTTTTATCAAAGTGAATCTAAATTAAATTGCTATAGCTCAAGGTTTTTGTTTACTCATTTTAAGAAGCTTGCAATGTTTTTCAATACAATTTATACTGGTTGCTCTGAAATGAAAATCTCCCTCAACTTAAAATGAATAAACAATCGAAACATTGTTCTTAATCTTTTAAATACCTTTTAAAAGCAAATTTTTGATTAAATTACCCGATAATTATTATTTTAAAATATTTTTAAAACATTTGAAATTTCTAAATTATGAAGCTTAGAAAAATTATAGAGAAATAAAAAAACAAATTATTCCATATTGTCATTCGTTGCTGCATCTCTTCTAGTTGGTTGAAATGCATTTTGCTTTTAATTCATTGATTAGCTTGATCAAGAAACGATGAGCTTAATTGTCGCTAATCGTGTCGAACTCATTATTGATGCCTAGGTTATTTTATTTAACACTATTAACGGTCGTTTAAGAAATCGAGCGTAAGATCGTTACTGCGCGCGATAATTGTTGCTAAAATATTTGACCCACATGTTACGTCATTGGTTGTTCACATCCTGTTTAGCTCCTTCTTGCTGAATTTTTATTTGCGCTCGCAATATCAGATTGTTTAACAATGACGTGGCTTCTATATCAAACACGTCGTGAAATGATAAGGACTCAAACTATCAGCAAAAACTTTTACGATCATTTAATATTTTAAATTAATTTTAGTTGTATAATTAATTAAAATAAAATTTAACACCTATAAATTTAAAAAATTAGAAATATGTTAAATTTCTTGTATTTAAAAATGTGCGAATAATTACTTTTATAATTGACAGAAATATAAACATATTGCAAACACGTACAAATAGCTTTCAACTTTGAAAAGTGAGACTTCGCTAAGTTGTCTCACCAATAAATTGTTATCAGACAAAAAGTGATTTACTTTGATGCTTATCGTATAATGAAAGCGTTTATTGTGATCTGTACACCTGTTTCCAAATTCTAATCTTTTGACGTAAACTTGCTATCTTTTAAAAAGTAAGTTTTGTGTATGTTGATAAATCTTAAAAAATTTAAATCTAACAACACACACAAATACACACTGCTAAAAAAGTGGGGATATTTATCTTCAGTAAATTTTTGTTTCTTTTTTAACTATAATTTCTCAGTAATTTTAATTAACGTAAAAATAAATTTAAAAAACAGGGCAAACTTTCTACTATACTCAGTTTTATAGTCAAAGACGTAATCAACTTTGAATAAGAACATATTTGAGATATTCAAAATCTCGAAATTTACAGTCTTACGCCGCCTGACAAAAAAATTGATAATCATTGATCAACGTCATTTTCATTGATCAACGTCATTTTTGTGCACATCAAAAAATTTATGTTAGTTGTCAGCAAATCTTTACGGCTTTTTTTTTCATCTGCTGTAATTTTCACGAAAATACAAAAATCTTGTTTGCTAAATATGTATAAAATTTGTATTTTTTTGTTTTAAACAAATATAAATTTCATTGCTGAGCGTAAAAAGGTTGTGCCAACAAAACTGTGTCAATAGAATCTGAATAATTATTAAATAAAAATATTAAATAAAAATAATTCTGTTGTGCCATTTAGATGTAGAGTAAATATCCTCAACATAAGATTAAGGGGTACCAAACTAACAAAGCGTGAGTTAAACACACACACACACACACACACACACACACACACACACACACGTATATTAAGAAAAATTATTTTTAATGTTTATCTGTTGAACAAAAAGTTCTTAATTTTACGTAACAAAAAAATATATTTTATTATTAAACATTATTATTTAATTATGCTATGTGTCGTACGTTTATAGACTCTAATAACAAAAAATTATTATTTAAATTTATTTTAATTCAAATAAATATGGAAAAATATAAGTATTCTTCTATGATTTTATTTTTTAGATTATGATATCAACAAAAGTTTAAATTACAATATTATTACTTTTATGAAGCTTATGAATAGAATATAAATATTTATAATACTAAATTATACATAAGTAACGTGACACACTCTACATTTACAATTGCTGATAATAATATTTTTTTGTTACGAATTAAACTTTAGTTGCTATTACTATTACAGATGGCGTGAATGCTTCAGTAAAGACTGATTTTTCACTCCATTCTCCTTCTACATCTACGTTAGATGGCAGTAGTACACATAATCGGTAGGATTTAAGCACGTCTACAACTTAAGTTTGTCGTAAGTGTTACGACACTTACGACAGACTTAAATTGTGGACGTAATGCACAAGTTTTGGCGTATGACTTATGTACATATGATCATATTTTGTTATCTTTATACATGCTTAAAATTCTAATTTTCTGATGTAACGTTGAAATTTGCTGTCTTCTGCAAGTCACTCGTGTTGATAAATTTAAAAAATTTAAGTCTAACAATACATATGTGTGTGTGTATGTGCGTGTGTGCGCGCGCGCGCATGTGTGTGTGTGTGTGCATTTCTGCCTGATAACAATTTATGTTTGATACAATTATATGGTATATTATCTTTTTGGATTCAATTTATTGGTGGATTGTTCCACCTTTCAAAAAATGGGCGAATGTAACACATAGTCTTATATAAAAGTATAGATTCTCAAAATAACTTAAGTACTATACATAATATACAAATATAAAAATAAAAAACTTAAATCTAAGACTTATAATTAATACCGGTTTATGTTTTCATTCACCATTATATACTTTTTCGTATATTTTCTGAATACGAGAAGTTATTCATGTCTAACTCCATCTAGAGTACGACATTGTATCATATATACATATATATGATACATACATGCTGCCGCCGGAAAGTTTCAGACATCGAGAAATATAGTAAACAACAGTTTCAATAATAATAGAATAATTGTGGCTATTGGTTGTAAAACACAGAAATGAAATAATATTTTATTAACAGAATTAAATAGATAGAAAATATATTAATAGATTTTTTACTTTTTTATATTATATTATCTCTCATTAAAAATCACTTAAAGTAGTATATTATAATTTTGAAAAGAGTATTGTCTTACTTATATAAGAAATTTTCTATTTTTATTACTTAAATAATTAAATCTGCACATAAAATCCAAAACAGCTAATTTAATAGCTAGTTGACGTTTGGAACGTTTCCGCAATTTTTTAAAAATTATTTTTCATGATTCTACTTTGTCAAACAATGACTGTTAAGTACTATAAACTAGAAAACAAAACGCATCGTACGAATACGAACGTCGGAAAGCATCCTTACGCTCGAAAAACTACCCTTCGAAGCAATCTAAAAATTCTCTCGACTCTAAAATCGATTTGTACCATTTGCCCCTCCGCTAAAAGGCACTACTAATTACCAGCTAACGGATAAAAAATACTCGGACCAAATACGTGCGTCGGAAAGCACCCTTATGATGAAAAAATCATCCTTCGAAGCACTCTAAAAATTTTCCCGACTGTAAAATCGATTTGTACTATTTGCCCCTTAACTAAGAGGCGTTACTAACGTAGTTTGTATCAGTTAGTAGTGCCTTTTAGTTGAGGGGCAAATGGTACAAATAGATTTTAAAGTCAGGAGAATTTTTAGAGTGTTTCGAAGGGTGGTTTTTTGATTATAAGGGTACCTTCCAACGCACGTATTCGGTTCGAGTATTTTTTATCCTTTAGCTGCTAGTTAGTAACGCCTCTTAGCTAAGGAGCAAATTGTACAAATCGATTTTACAGTCGGGAAAATTTTTAGAGTGCTTCAAAGGGTGATTTTTTTATCATAAGGGTGCTTTCCAACGCACGTATTCGGTCCGAGTATTTTTTATCCGTTAGCTGGTAATTAGTAGTGCCTCTTAGCGGAGGGGCAAATGGTACAAATCGATTTTAGAGTCGGGAGAATTTTTAGAGTGCTTCGAAGGGTGGTTTTTCGAGCGTAAGGATGCTTTCCGACGTTCGTATTCATACGATGCGTTTTGTTTTCCAGTTTATAGTACTTAACAGTCATTGTTTGACAAAGTAGAATCATGAAAAATAATTTTTAAAAAATCGCTCCAGGAACGTTCCAAACTTCAACTAGCTAATTTAATAAGATTTCTAGTTTAGAATCGGATACAAAAAAAGAAACGTTTTGGAAAAGGCTTATTCTGTAATCACAACTTCAAGTAACTGATCATAAAACAATTGCATATCTCTTTCACAGATAGCGACAAGTGAAAAGAAAATGAAGCAAAAAATAACATTTTCAAACATTTTATGTACACAATGTTGCATATAAAGCAAATGCTTGGGTTTCCGGTGACAGTATATATTGTTTGAATAAAAGTGTATCTTTTACTGATGAAATAATTTATTTTACCAATTACTTTTTACTGATCAATATTTTTTTCATAAACAAGTTTTTGAAATGGAAGAATGTCCTTTTTTGAAAAAAGTGTAAAAATTTTAAAAATTTTAAAAATATTATAAAATAAAAAAATATTATATAAAATCAATATTATATAAAATCAAAAATATTATATAAATAGAAAATTAAGAAGTCTCTTTGCTTCAAAATTTTGGCAATTAAAAGATATAAAAATTATTAGCTTCTAATTTTCCGATTAACACTTGTCAAAAAATTTGTCATATCATTTTAAAAATTATTTAATAAGTCCTTATTTAACACTAATGTAAAAGTGTCTGTTACATAATTAACATTTGAAGAGTGATCTAAAAATTAATTACTATTTTTAAAAATAGACTTTCAAAGCTTATTTCTAATTTCAAATAAAAATGCTTTAACAGTGATGCATTATAAAAAAAGATTTATGGAATATTATAGGATTATTTTTACCTTTCTGTTTGTTCATAAAGGATGTTCACTTTTTTTTTGCTTTTCCCTTTCTCTGTGCGCGCGCGCGCGCACATGTATGTGTATATAAAATCATAATTGCAAAGGCAAAATTATTTATAAGTCAATATTACATGTAATTTTTACATAAAAGGACAAATAAGATACTTATTCTTATCATATAATACTACTTATAGAGTGCGTGTTACTTCTCATTTACGTCTTAATGAATCTCAGATTTTAATTTTGCCGGAACAGGACGTTTGCGCGCATTAATATCCTTGAGAGCCGTTAATTTGCAAATTTTATTTTAATTATTGATGGTCAAGTATGAAGGCGCAGTGAATGTCCGCCGTCGTCAGTATTTCCGCTTGATGAGAAACGATAAATATTTTCTTAAACATTAATATTCGCTCCAACAAGATGAAGCCCATAATTATCACTACTATTCTAATAATGCGTAACAAGTAGACAGATCTAAATTGTGATATTCTGTTTTAAAAAAATCTGAAAAATTATGAAAAGGATTGAATTTAGATTACATTTTAATAGTTTTATAAAGATGTTAAGTGATAAATAATGATAGATATTTTTATTTTACGTACGTCTTTGCCTAAATATTTGCCGGTGCACGAGGGATTAATTTTTTCTTCAAATCATAAAATATTTTATATAATACTCAATTTTATTTCAACCATTAGCCACAACTTTATTATTGAAACTTTTGCTCACTGTATTTCTTAATGTCCAAAACTTTCCTGCAGTAGTGTGTGTATACGAATATACGTACGTATCACTTAAATTGTTTATAAGCATACTGTGATGTCACCTTTCGTACTCTAGGTGGAGCCAGACATAAACAATTTCTCACATGCAAAAAATATACGAAAGAGTATATAATCGTAAATGGAACCATAAACCGGCATTAATTTTAAGACTTAGATTTAATGTTAGATTTAAGTTCTACTTTGAATTTTTTTTTTATAGTTTTATAATTCCTTTACCGTTTCTTTATAAAAAAAAATTCTATAAAAAGTTTTATAAAAAAAATGTAGTTTTATAATTCTCTTATAATGTATGTTAGAACATTAGTATATTCGAAGTAGCAAAGTAACATGCTTTAAAACCAACACCATTCAGCTTAAATTTTTGAAAGGTGGAACAATCCACCAATAAAATGAATCAAACGCAAATTGTTATGAGACAGAAATGCTTACATGTATACACACGTGTGTGTGTGTGTGTGTGTGTGTGTGTGTGTGTATACACACGTGTGTGTGTGTGTATGTATATATAAAATCTTGTCACGTGGGTCAATAGCACGAATTTTTTGAAAGAATCCACTGAAACAATCCACCGATAAATTGAATTAAACACAAATTGTTATTAAGCTTATATATATTGTATATATAAGCATTTCTGCTTAATAACAATTTGTGTTTGATTCAATTTATCGGTGGATTGTTTCACCTTTCAAAAATTCGTGCTATTGACCCACGTGACAAGATTCTCCGTATATTGCATCATTGCTAACTCCAAATATACTAATGTCCTAATACGTACACATCATAAAGTAAGAGAAATTATTTATGTCTAATTTCATCTAGTATACAAAAGGTGACATAACAGTATGTCACCTTTCGTATACTAGATGGAGTTAGACATAAATAATTTCTCATATGCAGAAAATACACAAAAAAATATATAGTCGTGGATGGAAACATAAACCGGCATTAATTTCAAGACTTAGATTTAATGTTAGATTTTAAGCCCTATTTTTAAGTTTAGATTTAATTTTCTTTCATAGTTTTATAATTTTTTCATTTTCTCTTTTTAATTACTTTATGATGTGTATTAGGATATTAGTATACGAGTATTTGAAGTTATAATGTAATATACAGAGAATTATCACGCTGCTTAGAAGCATGAATTTTTGAAAGGTGGAACAATCCACCGATAAATTAAATCAAACACAAATTATTATTAAGTAGAAATGCTTACATATATATATATATATAGATAAATAGATAGATAGATAGATAGATAGATAGATAGTTAAACTTAGATTTTTTAAAATTTAGACATGCTTTAAATATTTTTTAGACAGGCTTTAAATATTTTTTAATCATACCTGAGATATATAAGAAAAATCAAAATTGAATATTTCTGGTAATAAAGGAAGAAAATTTTTTACTCTCTTTAATTTTATTTCTGTTTTACTTAAACGTAAAACGCAAAATTCTTAAAACCTGTTGCTTTGCGAAAAATCTGTCAACAACTTGGAGAGGCTTCATCCGCAGCGTAGGTTTGTTAACGACGCGTCTATCTCATGCGCAACTTCCTGAGAAGTCCAGGCAGCCCTTACGTCTCTCCGCTAATTATTAGCCGAGCGCGTGAATCGCGTGACCAGCGTCGTCCCACACGAGCCGCGAACCCGGAACTATTTCCTACACGCCGGTTTTCTCCGCTCCCCTGCGTCACGCCGGCATTTTTCTTTTCTTTTCTTTTTTTTTTTTTTCATTATTCTATCCCTCGGCCGGTCGTCGCTGGTGAGAGGTACGATGTCGTGGCCGCCGTTCTAGGTTCTCGTGGGCGGAGTCGTTCAGGAACACCGCGGAACAAGTGAAATTGTATCGCGCGCGTTCAGAGTTCCAGATAGAAAGTATCGCCTCTCAGCGGGGCACTCCGTACCTAGTAAACTCGAACGGTCAGATTAATCCTACACAGAACAAAAATAGTATCAAATTAACAATTCATTGTTTCATATATAAGCAAGAATATAAAATTTTCCTGGTAGAATTTATAATCTTAAACAGACATAATTTGTTTACACGAAGAAAAGAATTTTCTGTATGTAAGCAAAATTATGTCTGTTGATTATAAATTCTTCCAAGAAGATTTTATATTCTTGCTTATATATGAAACAATGAATTGTTGATTTAATAATAATTTTTTTCTGTGTAGACACCTGGGTGCTCTTCCGAAGAATGGAGTAAATTTGATCAAAGAAATTTACGAAGAGAATATAGAACTTGGCAATAGAACCAAAATTAATCTGGTAATACGAAATTTACTTAAACAATTAATTTTAGTAAAAGTATTAATTAAGCGATCTGAGATAAAAGCTAATTTGGACTGTATAACTTTGAGTTATTATTTCAATCTAAATTAATTTTAATTTTATTGAAATTATTATTTTTAAAAAATATTATTTTCTTCAATATAATTATTTTTATAATTTGTCGGTATAATTATGTAAGAACTAAATTTCAAAAATTTAGTAGGCGGTGATAGAATTGAAAACAGTAAATTAAGCTGCAATCATATTTCATATTTATTCGCACTTATTACATTTTATATTTATCTTTAACGCACACTTTAGGACATTTGTATCCTGTGCATTATTTTTGCATTGAAATATCTTTTGTCGCCGGTTATAATTAATTATAATATTTATATTTGTTTTTTTTAAATACACTATATAAAAGGAATAAAAAATTGCTTTATTTAACTCTTTTGCAATGTAACTTGCCTACAAAAAAAATTTATTGTAATTTTGACCTTGTACAATGTGTTGACACATAGTACATTTATAAAAACTTGAAATAACGAGAAGAAATATATTACAAAAGAAATTGATGCCATCTTATATCATCGTTCCTCAATCTTTCACAATCGACGGGCCATCGAATCGTCATTGAAAAGGAAATATACGCGGCCGTTCATAATCGATGCATTGCGCAAGGGACGAACTCATTCGCGGTGATGATCCGCAGATCGTTCGGCAGTAAGTTGCTCGTAAAGAAAGATAGTTTTGTGCAGCCTCGAATACGCGTAATTGGCGCGATGGACTTAGTGAAATCGGTGCATTCAACGTTGCAATTACGTACGTGCCCGCTCGCACGGCCGAGTCGGTGAAGGATCGTGACCTTTATCGGCAATGAGGCTCGCCGTTGGCGGTAAAGTACGTTATTCTTACACCTATGCATAGTGCTTATCTATCGGGCAACGGGCGAATTACGTATGAAAATCAACATCTCACCTTTTCGCGCGCATTATGCGCCTCGGTTCGTTAAGTATTACCCAATCGAAAAGCGTTTCTCAGCGTTTGTACTTGCGTTACTCATCGGCATCCGCGCGCCAAATCGCTTGCCCACGCTCGCGCCGATATATCCCGGCGACTGCTCCGTTATGTAAACGAAAAAGTTGCGCTACCGTCTAGTTTTCCTCGCGCGCCCAGATTCATCGCAATTTCTGGCCGGATTACGCAACCGTCTGGTTGCGCTTTCCATCGAACATATTCTCGCGAAAGAATTTCCCGAAAACGGCGGCGCTGCGCGCGCGAGATAGCGCTTTCAAAAGACGCGCGTTTGGTTTCTTTGTTAAAAGCTGTCGCAGAAAGTGTTTCATTATATAAAAATGTTCAGCAGCGTGGGAAAGTTTACGATAGATTATAATCAGAGGCTTGTTAACTTATAAGGAAGGCTACGTAATTTTAGAAATACATTTGCCTGTTTTCATTCGTCGGTGTCCTTTCGATGCAAATTAAAATTCCAGTCACATAATAATATGGGAAGACATAATTCTGTACATGTGTAGTCGCGTGCTTATTTAATATCTCATTGTTGTTATTACTGACGAGTAAACATTTTTATGAATCTCCCTTTTTCAAGAAGAATGAAAATTGTAAAAACAATTCTGCTGAACAGTTGCAATCATAAAGTTTCTGCCTGCTTAAAAAATCTGATAGAATTTTATATAATCCTATATCATGATCAGATGTATGTGATTTGTCATTGTTTTTCATGTTATTCATTTTATTCAGCAATTTAGTCATAATTTAATCATCTTTAGTCAATGTTTATCTGACCGTGTTTTCAAAATTAATGTTATCTTATCATGTTTTCAGTATTAACGTACACAGAACAAAAATTAATATTAAATTAACAATTTTGTTGTTTCATATACAAGCAAAAATATAAAATCTTGAAAGAATTTTAATAACTTTAAACAGACATAATTTTACATGAAGAAACAAAATAAATTTTTTCAAGAAAGTTTTATATTCCTGCTTATATATGAAACAATGAATTATTGATTTCATACACATTTTTTTTTCTTTGTATGTAATTAAATTGGGATGTGTATATACATTCAAATAAATTTAAATACAGAAATAGATAGACATAACGGTTGTGTCAAAGTGTCATAAAAGTCATAATTTTTACACACAGAGCAAATTGTAATTTTCAAATCGAATTAAATAGCTCGACAAGTTGTATAGAAAGGCATACACGAGTTTCGTATTTAATTGTTTAAATAAGATATTCTTTAGACACGATAAAAATAGATAACTTCTCTATCGCAGCTCAAATGTGAGTTCAATTAGAACGATAACGTTACTATAAAATTAGATAAAACGTCAATAAAGTTTAAATGTTTCTGTTTCTATCATTTTTTATCGTCGGGGGGTTTTCTTTTTTTAAAAAAAAAGGTCTTCCTCATTCCTACGAGAATACTTATCTTTTCGGAAAAAGAAGACGAAAGCAAAACCGTGAGAACTCGTATCGCGTGTCGTATTACTAGAAGGTGCGTCTCAGCAAAAACGATCGATCTTACCCCATTATATCAACGAGAGGATATCGCGGCCGGGAGCGCGTCAGGATTTCCCGGCATCATCGCCTTCTCTCTCGCCCTCGCCCTTGGGCTACGTCCGTGTATGAAACGTTGGGCAATCCCGACGTCGGACGTGGGTGGTGGTGCGGCGCGGCTGCGGGGGATACCGTTATACGTTACACCCACCTTTATTCTATAATATAGATCAGAGCCGAACGCGAAAGAGGAGAGAGATCCGCAGCCGCGCGCATAAACCCTCTTATATCATCGTCCGCCGTGCGGCGCATTGAATGTTTCATTACCTATGCTTTACATAAGCCGGCACCGACAACGGGAGAGGAACGCGCCGTTCCTCGGCCGTTCCAGAGAGACTCTCTTAAGGCCCGACAGGACTCTCTTCCTCGCGCCTCCTCGTACAAAACCAGCTTCCAGTGACGGGCTCGAGCCGAGCCTTGGCGCGAGTGACATCACGACACACGCTTTTGAGTTTGACATTTACCGTTCAGAAAGAATCCGAAGTGCATTACTCACGCGTGTTTATTTAGTAAAATGTAGGCCTGGCGTGTTTAGTCGTGATTGATTTATTCGCGAGATGAGCAACAGAATAATTAATCGAGGTCTTAACAGCTGCAATTTTTATTATTATTATTAAGTAATTTAGGAATTTTTTAAATTGTTATGTTTACGATTGAAAGAATCAAAATAAATTTAAGAATGTATCAGACCTACGGTTCTAGAAAAGTAAATAAAATTTAAAAATGTGTTAATATTAATAATTCGAATATACTGTGAAAGTTGTGCGCATAAGATCTCTATTTTTATTTTATAAGATTTCTATTTTTATTTTATATATTTCTATAGTTCATTTACTGTATTTGTAATTAAAAAATATATAATTTTTACAATATTAAGAAAAATCGCATTTTTTTATGTAAGTACTTTAAGTATTTAAAATAATTTACACAAAGTTATATTGTGATTGCCTGTTTAGTTTTTTGTAAATAAATAAATATTGTTTATTTTATAAGTCTAATCTTTGCATTGTAATGAAACTTTACGTAATTATTAAATATTTAAAGTACTAAAAAAATTTAAATTTCGTGTCATTTCATTATTAATTATACTTTCATTAAATCACATGTCTACTTTTTGTTAAAATAATTTTTTATCTAAATAAAAAATCGTCGCTAAATTTGTTCAACTTTCAAATGTAATCAAAAACAATTTGTAATTTTTTTCATAATTTTTTTTGAGAAAAGTCCTACATCTTTAAACAAAATTAAAATCAACTCGAATGAGTAAAGAAATCTTATTTTAAATTTGACGTGTTAAAGCCTCTTTTCAGTAAGGACTTAATTAGTTAATTTATTTAAATATAATTATTGTATAATTGTTTAATTAATATTAATAATAAATTCCAATATTAGAAAGAAATATTAAAAAGAAAATTAAATACAAATTTAAATTTAACTAAAAAGAAAAAAAGAATTATCATGCGCGCGAGCTGTAATGTACGCGTTTCCTCATCTAATCAAGTAGCACATTTGAAATTAAAAACATGGAGAGCGACGACTTCTTTCCCGACATTGCGAGAAGCGAGGGTCGCGCACTACCGGACGGAAGAAATAAATGAGGGGACGATTTGCATAACGTTTGTTCGTCTCGAGGACGCGCGAATCTATCGCTCGTTCGTTCGTTCGCTCGCTCGCTCACTCCGCGTGCTATGCGAGATGCTCGGCCTACGATCGGCCGAGTAGCGCTGAATCATAGGATAAACATAGTCGAGACGTGCTCTCTTCCTGAACTCTGCATGCGTGGTTAAGACGCAACGTCGCGGCAAACGTCCGGCACGGCCGGCGTTTCCAGCGGTTAACGAACGCGTTTCCGCGGGACAATGCCATGAAGCTGCGGCCGATACATCCCGAACTTTTTCTTTCTTTCTCTCTCTGCTTATATCTTCTTTTCTCTGGCCTCCGGCGATGTGCCGCGAACATGCGTATCGCAGGAAGGAAAAGTCGCAAACATCATATAAATTAGGGTCATCTCCCGTTACCGGTTCGACGAAGCTTTCCATTGATTGGCCTTTAAATGTCTGTCCATTTCCTCGTAATCAATTTCTCTTCTAAAGTTCTTCGCAAAATTTTTCTTTATGGACATCATTATCATCTATTTATATTTCTTATTGAGAAATAAATTCAGAAGCTAGAATAAAGTAAACGGAAAGAACGGTTTTGCTAAAGTATAAAAAATTGGATACAGATCTGAAAATAATTTTGTCAGGCCATCAAAATAATTATATTGGTCTCTCAAATTGATTACTAGAATGTAGAAACTTTTTGCAGCATTGCTCATCATGTTTGAACATTCGTCGCAATTACGTTGATAGTTCAATAAAATTATTTTCAGATCTATCCAGCTAAATATTTACATATTTCAACAAAATCGTTCTTTCCGTGTATATAAATAAACTTTAAATATACAACGATGGATATCTCTTATGTTTCACATGCATAGTGTTGGTATAAAACATATTTTATATTCCTTTAAAATTAAAGTTAAATAAATTGAAAGGAATTAGATTAAGAAAAATTAAATTAGAAATATAACGAAATAATGTCAACACTGGATGTTCAAGTATATGTATAATACTTTTATTATTACAATAACATCTTTAAAACACAAATTACATGAAACCCGAATTTGCGATGTAACACGTTAAATTGACGAGAAACTTAATAATTTATGCTAACGAGCATCTACAATAAAATTAAATAGTTGTTATTCAAAATTAAATATTTGTTATTCTTGTTTCAACTTATATTCCTCCCGGGAGCTATACGATTTCATCATTATTGTACTCTCAAGTAAAAGCGAAACATCATTGCGTATCTGTTGAACATGTTAGAAGTAAAAGTAAATAAATGGTCTATATACTTTAGTTCAATATGTCGAACCAACCAATAATATGATAATTTCGAGAAAGCTAGGAAAAGAGCTAGGGAAATATGTGTTTCGGTGGGCACTGTTTCAGGCATGAAAGTATCAGTTGCAGGATGTCAATTTCCATTCATGTGTACGTTACGCTCACACGCGCGAATTTCGCACACCCATGTCCACGTGTAACGCTTGGAGTTTACGTATGCGCGTGTTTTGTTATTTTTTTTTCCTCGCCGCGGGAGAAAGTGTTGAGCGACACCTTTTCCATGCAATTAAGCTCGCGGGAAGCCAAGCGAGGCGCTTGGCAGGCGATAACCGCGTTCAAAAGCTCTATTCGCGACCCATCGTTGAAATCATTCGTGCGCGCGATACGTGTGCTGCGATTTTCATGCAGATGATTCGGAATTCTTAATAACATTTCAATGTACTTATCCTTAATATCGCAATACTAATCTCGAATTCCGAAAATAATTTGTGATTTGTATTAAACTTATTAGACCTATACATTATCTAAAAAGTCTAACAATAAATATATACATTTAGGTTACTTTTGCGTCTGATAACAATTTATGTTTGTTCCAATTTATTGGTGAGTTGGTTCACATCATTTGTCTAAATCTAAATAAATTGGTCAAGTTTTTGTCAAAATATCGACCAAAATTGGACTACTTCTCACCGTTTGGCCGCTACAGATGAATATAGATGTCAGAATTTTTTCCAAGTTTTTTGTTAATTTTGAGGATATTTATCATTTTTGGTCAAGTTTTCTTCAAAAAATTGACCAAAATTGGACACTATTTCTCACCGATTGGATACAGTATGTTTGATAAATGTTATTTTAAAATTAAAGTACATCAGCTAGTCTCGCTATAAAATATTTAATATTATTTGTGTTTTGAATAGTATTTGTATTTTGAATTAATTTCAATAAACAAAGTGTTATATTCATATTTTGTGCTTTATTTTATTAATTTATTAACATCACCTAAAATAATGTTGAATTCCGTTTGATTGAAAGAGCGTTTTAGAATAGAATTATATTTTATTTTTTCTGTTAATGATTGAGACGTAAAGATTGTTATTATTATAGAATTATTTTTTTGTCATTAGAATTTAAGTAGCGACATTTCTATTATCAAATATTCTTTTAATCAAGTTTAATTCATTATTGTCTTAAACAACACTAATAAATTTACGAAGAAAAGCGTCAATTACCGTTGCTAACTCAGTTATCGAAATTAATTTAGAATATAAGAAATAAAATATCTGACATATAATTATTTCATATTTGTTAATTTATAGTTGAAACATTTTGTGACAAAATAAAACTGATTTGCTTGCATGATCTTTATTTTTCTTCGTCGACGGCGTACAAAATACGTGTAATAACAAAAATTATTGTTTTGAAATATTTATTATTTTATATAATCACGTAGAATATTTTTGTATTTTAAATTATTTTGTAATGTGATTATATTTAATGATACATAATAAAGCTAGATTTTTTATTTCGATATTGCTGCCCACACAGAAAAAAGTTAGTATCAAATCAACAATTCATTGTTTTATATATAAGCGAGAATATAAAATCTTCTTGGAAGAATTTATAATCTTAAACAGATATAATTTGTTTACACCAAGACAATTTTTTAGAACAGATAAATTTTTCCAAGAAAATTTTATATTCTTGCTGAACATAAAACAATAAATTGTTGATTTAATACTAATTTTTTTTGTGTGGACAGTATTGTAAAAAAATTTTAGCTTTATTATATATTATTAAATGTAATTATAAAATAATTTAAAATTCAAAAATATTCTACGTGACTGTACAAAATAATAAATATTTCAAGAAGATAATAATTTAAACAATAAATTATAGATTTAATATTAATTTTTTCTGTGCATAGAATCAAGTAAACATAGCTAAACGTTAAGCAACATTTAATCGAGATCAGTCTCAAAAAATTGTTTCGCGCCTCGTGAATTCCGTTATGCAAAAGAAAAGTGTCCCAATAGGAACTAAAGACTAAAGCCAAGATCAGTGAAAACGCTAATTATCACGGAGAAATCATTAATTATGTCGTTGCCGCTCTCCTCTCCCTTTTTTTCTACGTGACTCCGTTTCTGTCTGGCTTCCTCTCCTTCCCTCCTCGCTCCGCGTCCTTCTATCTTTCGCTTGCATTCTTCCGCGATGCTAACTATGTGAAGTACTCCCACGACACAAGAATGCCGCTTCAAGATCACGGACTTACGGTCGTGCCAGTCGACGACTCTCTTAATTATTCCCAACGTTTTCCTCTTCGCTTCCACCTTCGCGACTTTGCTTCTCCTGCTGCTGTTGTTCAAGATGAAATATCACAGTTACTTGTAAAATAGAAAATCCGGTTGCAGATAATGATACTTGTATTCCGATGCAGGTACCGATATGGAAGCTTATATGTTCTGCGAAGTTGCGTTATATTTTGAGAAAGTCCGAATATTATTAATATAATAATTACAAAAATCATTACGTTACACATGTTGGTATTTAGTAATAAATACGAATTACTTTTTATTATTTAATGATAGCATTAATGTCAAAAATGATTTCGCAATAAGCTTTCAAGTGATTATTAAGGATATCGAGAAAAGATCTACGAATCAATTTGCCTATAATTATCTTGGTAATTATACTTGTATGCCTGTGATAATTAGAGATATAGAGAATAAGGCGCGCGTGCGATGTCTAGATATTTATATCTAAATATTTAACAAGAATCCTTTGCTGTCGCCCGAGCGACTCTTAAAGCGCGGGCCCAAATGCCTGCAGGGTCGTCGCCTCGCGGAATCGAGTTCGCAGCCAGTGAAATCTCCAGATCGAAAGCGATTATATTTATGCGGTAGATGGAAATTTAAAAAAGAAAATCATGAGAAGCGTGCTCGCTTAACTGTCGCCGTTATCTCGCGCCGCGGATCGTGCCGCTATTACAGTGTAATACTGTGACTTTCAAATATCACGCGGACCCAGCACCCGTGTCACACTTCTCCTCGGGTGACGCAAAGACGGACGATTAAAGCAATTTAATATTAGCCCATCGTTACCTTTTCTACTTCCGAGAAATCCGCTCTTTTTTTTTTTTTGCGAAGCAGATTCCCTTTACGCCGCTTACATTTCTTACTTTCCGCTAACCGCTTCCAGGCAGTAGGAATGAATATATCTGTTTTATCGTGCGAACATCGAAGAATATTTCAAGTACTCGGCGCGGTTTTACGTTCTCTGCACGAGAGGCTCATTTTCTTGTTACAAATGTGAGGAAAATTTCTTTCGTGTGAGTTACTTTTCCTATTTTTTTTTTTCTATGATTTTCTTTTTACGTATACGGAGATGTGCATTTTCTATTGTGCGAACACTGGAAAGTGACTTAGCGAACACTTCCTAATTAGTATTTACGCTCAATGAAGCTTGAAGAGGCGTCACATTGAATCGCTTGTTATCCTGACGATCTCCTTCGCTGAAAACTTGCGCTTTCCATTTTAGAAGTCGCGATTGAATTTCAGCGATGTTTTCCTCTCGCTCGCTTCATCTTTTTCCTCGCATATTAAAAAAAAAAAGTGAGTGATTCATGAAAAGAATCGTTCCTATATCAGAATGGAGAAATCCAGGGTAATGATGATCGTGCGGGAAGCTGCGCTATTGTGCGAGTTTTCGTTAAATTGCAACACGGATTTCGATAGAAGTTAACTAAAGTAAAATCAAATCCGCAAAAAGTGGATACATGGCCTTGTACCGATCTCGATATCTTTTATATCGAAGTCTAATAACGAAACGATTGTTCAAGACATCTTTTCACTTTCTTCGATTAGATGGTCTCTCATTTCTATATTTTTTTTTATTCATGTTTATATATTTTTTAATCAGGTCAACTTGTTACACTAAGAAAAAAATTATTAAATTTTAATAAACATTTGTTTGAATACTTGCAATAAACATATTTATTAAAAGTAAATATTTGTTTCGTGCAAGGAGCACTCATGTAATTTAACTATCATATTTTTTATTAAATAAATATTTATGTACCGTAAGTAAATATTTCATTGCAAGTATTCAAATAAATTTTTTTCTCAATGTATAATTTTAGCACGTTATATTTTCGACAATTTTTTTACACTAAAAGAAGGCTAACTAAATTTTAATAAATATTTGTTTAAATAATTGCAATATTTACTAAATGTAACTAAATATTTATTTAGCACAGGAACAAGTAATTTCAATTTAACCATCACTTTTTTTATTGAGTATGTAAGTAAATATTTCATTGCAACTATTCAAACAAATGCTTTTTAAAATTTAGTGGGTTTTTTTCTCAGTGTATCGTTATTACTCATAATGCACGATAACCGGTCTATTTATAAATAAACGATCGAAATGATGGCGATAGAAGTTCAATCTAGGATCGAACAAGATCATTCTCGTCCTCCTGTTGCATAAACTGCCCAAGAACATAACGCATCCTGAACATCCGAGCAATTGACGATGCACTCGAGAAAGGGTCATCCTGTCGTTCTTTATGGGCAGATATGTGCACCTTTTCTTTCATCTCTTTCTTTCTCTTCTACCGCTCTTCCTCCTCTTTCTCTTCCTCTCAAGTCCAGTGACCGAGACTCACCAATGCCGCTGCGCGCTGTAAAGTCGTAGAAAAAGTCTTGATCGTAAAACCCGCCTCGCTTCCGCACTTCGCGATAGCTTCGCCGCTCGCGATTAGACTCGCGGCCACGGCGCTTCGCGGAAATCCGCGACTGGACAATGGAAATTTCAGGAAATTCTTAATTCGATTGATAGGCGATACGAGAAAGATTTTATCGAAACTAATCGCGTAGCTATGCGGCAAAATGAAGTAGAGTGAGAAAAAATACATATATAGATTGGAATTTCTTTGTAACACATAAAGAACTGATTTGGTTATCAGCTAAATATCAATATAGCTAGTTCAAAATTTTCTGTTGTTAAAAGTTGGCTATTGAAAAAAAAGCATAGTATACGTTTACTATGGAATATAAATTATTAGCTAAAATTAAAAATTTTAGCATGAATAGCTAAGTAGTCGCAGCTATTACTTAATATTCTTACGCACGTGAAACCAAGCATTTGATTGTAAAAATTACATCAAGCATGTAATTTTTATCAAAAATTGCTAAGAACTTTTTTCTCAATTTAATACATAATTTCTCATAATTACGTGTAAGAAAAAATTCGTGTGTAAAAAGAGTTAAATTTGTACAGTAATTATCGTACGTTGCTTATCTTTGTAATAAATCAAATATGTGTATTTTATAACAATTAAACATACATTTTTATGGCAAATTGGCAATTTTTTATATTGAATATATTTTATATTTTTCACAGGTTTTAATAAAATATAAATATGTGCAATTTTAAATAAGTTTAAAAAATAAATATTTGAATAAATTTAATTAGTTTTCGCAAATTTTATTTTAAATATGTTATAAGTATACTTTAATAACAATGCAAAGTATAGAAATAAAAATTGAAATGCAAATAGAGAAAATTTAAAGCTTACATTTTTGTTAAATTATTTCGAATCTCACCGATGCAGGTAAGAAATAAAGAATGACGTGATCTTCAAAAAAATAATAAATTTCTCGTATAATTAGATTAGAATATTTTACATACTCAAACAAAAATAATTTGAATTTTGATAACTATATTTTTTGTCATTATATATTGAATGTAATACTGTAAAATTATTTTAATGTATTAAAAATAGTAAATTTCTAAAAGCTATATTTTTTAAAATCAAGTATTTAAATTTACACAAAATTGATTAACTTTAAAATAAGTGCTAAATTTTTTTATATTTTGTAAATAACTTTTATTGGATTTCACGTCATATAACTTTAACTGGTAGAAAAATTAATTATCTATATATGGATAGACAATAAAAGTTTAGGCTTAAATTGGCACATCATGACAGATAATTTTACTTATTGATGATGAACACATAATTTTGTTAAATAGCTTATATGGATTATATGTTAAATAGATACTAACTAAAACATTGCATTTTTTTATTTCTGATTGAAATATTTGCATACTGAAAAGCATGTATATATTGCATCAATTTATGTTATATTTAATCTTGGAGAATTTATTTAGAAAGAGGAAAAATAAAAAAATAAAATGAAATATTTGTTATTTAATATTAAATTTCTAATTTTTTTATATTGTCAATATTATCAATTGTATTTATATATTTATATTATTTACTATTTATTTATTTCTCTCTTTCATTTTTACTTTACTTTTATATACTGATTATTTTATTTATACTATTTTTTTTTCTACCTTTTAAAATAACAAATGCATAGAAATTTATTTATGTGATTCCAGAATTAAATGTTAAATCCTAATCTACTCATTTTTAATCTACTCATTTTAAGGCACTAGATCTATGAAATATAATATGTGATAATTTTTTATTGTATAGTTTAATATAAATATTTTTTCATTATATTTAAAGTAATTATCACAGATCCATTACCTCAGTTGTAAAAGTTTACTCATCACTCACCGACCGATGCGCAACAGTGGAGTTATTCTACGTCGCTTTGATGATTCTGTAACATGTGTAAAATCCAAATTAAAGCAGGACAGAAAAGGCATTCAAAATTTTAAAAAATAATTACATTATATAATTTTAATATGTTCCTTAAGTGAATGTTAGCATGATCATGTAATTTTTTAGAATACTTTTTCTATTAGATACAATTTTCTATAAAATTTAATAACTGAAAAAAAATTCTTTTTCTAATTTTTATTTTCTGAATATTCAATTAAAAAAAAATGAACAATACTTCCGCGCGTAAGATATAATAATATAAATAAATATATTTACCGCATGTTGCTCCGCCGGTGCTCAATGCCTTTATTAAGCCTCCTCCTCCTCCTCTCAGATTGCTCGGATTTTCAGCATCAGACACAATTTTTTTTTTATATAACACTCACGAAAGCAGATCATGATGATATTTTGCACTGCACTCTCGAATTCAAAGCTAAAAGATGCGATAACGCGAAATTTTATCAGCAAAAACATCTAATAAACACTTCAATGTATGTTTAATAAACTTACTATTTTCGCCAGTGTCGGTACGCGTAAGCAGATTTAACAGACGATATGAGAGTTCGTAATGATACAAGAATTCGGTTCGAAGGAAGAAGCAAGTCTTAACAGTATAAAATCATTGAGTTGAATGGTTGAAACCGCGTTAGCTGAGGCGTACGCTGCTAACCGACGAACGAGTGTCGACTGCGGCGCAAGGTCAACGTTCGACAAGGCCACGCCGTGACGCGCCGTCTAGGCCGCTCAGACGCTTCCCCCACTACCCTTACTACGCACGTACGCGAGGCGTACTCACGCGGCGTGCCGTCTCGGCGGCTCGGCTATCTCCGCCGCCGTTCGGCAGTCGTCGTTGAGCTTCCGCTGTCGCCCATTCATTCCGCTCAGTCGCTCACGCCACCGCCACACTCTTACCACTGGCGCTCCCGTCGCGTCGCCATATTGCGCGAATTGCGTCATATTGTCGTAGTTTCGGTTGTTGGTTGTAACGAAGCGGCCTCGTGCTTCTCGCGTGTCCCAAGTCCGAATTGTGCGCAAATACGGTCTCGAGAGTGTCGGTGTGATTGCGGACGAGTATTCCGATACACAGTGAGTCGCCTTGTCAAACGTAGAAATGATTGTTTTCGTTCGTGATCGCGAGTATCGTGTGTGCTTGTCGCGTAGCTTCAAGGTTAAGTTTGCGCGCATTAAACGTGTTTGCTGGAAGAGGATACTTCATTCACGCAGTAAAATATCGCGAATATCAAGTGAACCGTTCTTAGTCGTCGTGCGATGATGTCGAGTACAAGATTTGCGATCGGGAGTGAGTTCGTCTCGTTTCTATCTACGCGTGCATTCATTCAAACGACTCTCGCCGCTGTCTCGGGTGACGTGACGCATTGGCCGCTCGTTCCTTTTCGCAATTTTGTGTCTGTAGATACTCTCGCGCGCGTTTCGTCTTTTATTCGCGTTTGCGATCGTGTGCGATCGCGTGTAATATCGAAAGTGCCGAATCGGCCGGTCGTGTATACGGTTAATGTGTATACGGTTCGAGAACAGCAGAAAGAGTTGCCAGCAGACTTTTAGTCAGAAAACTACATCCGTGGAGCATGGTAAATATTTTACTAATTGTTGTGTTGTTCTTGCGTATGTATTTTTGTAATTATAGCGTAAAGCTCTCTTTGGACGATCTATATAATTTGCGAATTTACAGAATTTGGGATAGAATTCTATTTATAATTTAGTATAGAAAACATGTGAACAAACAAGACGCATGAAATGTGCACAGTGTATTAATACTTGTGAATTGTAAATGACATAGTCTACACTGTGGCTGCGTACCGAAATTCACTGTCAGTACTAAAAATCTATAGTTCACGTCACGTATACTATAGATTTTTAGCTAAATTATAAAAATACATATGCAAGATTGCAGAAATACAATCATTAATAAAATATGACTGATTGAGTTCTGATATACATTGCCAATACTGAAAATCTATAGTTTATGTCACGTATACTGTAGATTTTCAGTACTGGCAGTGTATATCGGAGTGTAGCCTGTCATATTTTATTAATTGTTGTATTTCTGCATTCTTGCATATATAATTCACTGCCAGTACTGAAAATCTATAATATACGTGACATGAACTATGGATTTTCAGTACTGGCAATGTATGTTGGAACACAGCCTGTCATATTTAGTCATCTACATGACCATATCTTGGTAGCAGGGGCAAATTACTTGTTTATTAAACTAAACACAAGGAATATCCTTGTCTATAGCAGTTAAATCCATCAATCAATAGAAATAAACATGCTCATGTGTCGATACATTAGAAAATATTCTTTCTAAAATAAAATGTTGCTTAATCCTTTTGTGCCTGACTTTTCTAGGAATAATTAGTATCTAATTTACGTCTTACTAGAGATTTTTAGGATTGCTGATTATAAATACAAGTAAAATTTCAAAATGTATAATGGCAGATCCTTTATAGCGGATCAAGATATTACTCAAATCCAACAAAATTTAAAATTTTATTACCAAATTAATTTCGAAGAGCACAATGTCTTTCTTTGAAGTAAATTTTAAACTTTTAAACTTTTTTCCTAAGAGCGACTTATTCTTCAAATATTGTAGGTAATCTCTACATATTATTCAGACATTATGTGCAGCTTTAAGAATGAGTCTCTTAGAAAGAAGGTTATGAGCAAATTAATTTTAAAGGTGAAGGTTTACATGTTTTCTTTTCAAAATTAATTTGCTCACTTGACTTTCTTTCTAAGGGAAACTTATTTTTAAAACTTTGCACAGAATTTCTGGGTAATATGTGGAAGTTACCTGCAAATTTGAAAAATAAGTCCCTCTTCTCTTAGTTTCATCAAACCTTCAAAATTTATGCAAGAGTGACATTGATACGAATATGCTTGAAATAATTTGTTAATAAAAATATACGCCCGAGATTCGTGGTACAATAATTATTATTTTAATTTGGTTTTATTTATTATGTGTTACAGATTAATGCAGTTCAACTTCGCTGTTGCGCATCAGTGTTGGTAAGTCTGATATTATATTTTTGCAATCAAATTTTGCTTAAATTGGTGAAAGAATTTTCCAACATAAAAATATGAAATAATGAATATTCATTTTTCAAAAAATTTAATTTACGAGTTTTTATGATTGGTTAGCAAAATGTTGGTTTTTAATTTTTAATGCATTGTGTTTAAAGTTTTTCTCTTTGATTTGCTTTCTAATTTGCTAAAGTAATGTGATTATGTATTTAATAGAAATTAATTTTAATGTGTAACTACACTATAAATTATATAAATGAGGTGTATTTATTGTAACAATCCAATAAAAATATAAGAATGAAAAATTATTTCAGAGGAAATAATCGCTAATACTTATATAATAAAGAATTAATTAAAAATCGATTTTTATGATTATACAATTTTTTATATTTAATAAAGGTCTAATTATATCATATATATAATGAGCATAGATTTAATTCACTGATGCAATTAACTTTTCAGGATTTTTCCACACGACTTATAATTATCTTTTTATTTTTTACTCATGTACTTTGACATTATTAACTTTTTCTTTTCATTGTCTATGAGTGATTTCATTTTTGTTAAACATTTTAATTTATTTTTCTGATAATTTTGCTTAAATTGGTGAAAAAATTGTCCAAAACAAGAAATATGAAATAATGAATATTCATTTTTCAAAAAACTTTAACTTACGAGTTTTTATGAACGGTTAGCAAAATGTTGGTTTTTAATTTTTAATGCATTGTGTTCCATATTTTTCTCTTTAAATTTGCTCTGTTAAAAACTATTAACAAAGTTAATATTTTTTAGTAGCTACATCTGTAAATTAAAATTTTTTACAGATGTAGGTACTAAAAAATATTAACTTTGTTTAGACAAATAGGTATATAACTATAAATCAAAAATTCTTTATATATAAATAGGAAGGAAAGTTTGATTAATTTAATTGACAATTAATTTGAGAGAAATTGTTTACATCAAAATTTCTAGATGTATAGTCTGCTGTTCTTAACCTTTTAAATTTTTTAATACGCTAGACAAAAGAATTAATAATTCTATCCTTCTATATTGTGTTAATTAAAATGTCATAGATGTTACTTGATAACATAATTGTTGATCAAGTTAATTAAAGTTTGGCCAAACTCATTCTTAGATACGCTATTTTTTATACTTGTTCACTAAAATAAAATGAAACATTACTTTGATGAAAATATTTTGCTGAAATTGTGTCAAGCAACATTGAAATATTACTGAATTGAATATGAAAAATTTCTTTTAATTAATCTATTTTTAGTATTATTTTATTAATACTTCAACAAGAATTCAATACAAGACGTTAAGATAACTATAAAAAATTCATAAAGTTTAAAATAAAAATTAATGAACGGACTGAAGTTAACAAAATTATTCACCAGGATTTTTAATAAATTAATACTATATATATAAGTAGATTGGAATGAAAATATCCCAAGTAAATTTTGAAATTATAAAAGAATAAATAATTTTATTCGCTTTAAAAATATTAAAAAAAATCTTAAATATTGTAAACTTAAATATTTAAAATTACAATAACTTGCATAATAATTTGAATAATATTTTGTAAACTTTAAACATTTGTATCACAATTAACTTGCAAATATTTAAGTAGAAAAACTTAATTAAACACTTTTTTTACAATATCTTTATTTTTGTTTTATTACTTTAAAAAAATTTTTTTATTATTTATCCTTAGAATTCATAGTATTTTACTTATAAGTATATATTTATACTGAAATATATTCAACAATATTATGATGTTTCACTCTTGTTTTGAAGAAAGTGAATAGTTCAAGAAGTAGATATTTTTCTTAAGAAAGATTTAAAGTACTTTACACTAAAAAAAAGTTAAGTTAAATATATAAATACTTAAACTGAAGTCCAGGTAGATTAATATATTTTAAGTTAATTATATACATATATACATACATACATACATATATATATTGAGTCATTAAGTATGAAACTTTACACATGTGAATATCAAGATATATATGTATATTTGAACTGAGGAAAAATCAAATCAAATAATTAGCAAGTACTCTGACTTGTATTTAAAGAAGTCAGTTATATTTGAGAATTATAATTATATTTGCATGAAGAAGAATGATTAGTTATAGTACTTTATAGCTAAATTTAGCTACCTTACAAGGATTTTTGCTGCTGCAAATAAATGAAACTAATTTTTTTTTATATAAAAATATTTTTATTCACATTTTTTAAATACATATATCTAAAATAACATTGCGTTATTGTTTGTGGATGTAAGTGTTTGTTCATGTGTGTTCAAGCAAATGTTCAGGTATGAATAAAGAAAATAAATACTCCCATCTCATTCATTACGTTATGTGCTTGCAATATTTCAAGCTCGCAGTTTAATCGAAGTATGATACGCGTTACTACTTGCGTCTTTGCGATTAGATCTGAGGAGAAGCCGACTTTTCGATTTTTCCCGTGCACGATCGTGAGTGCAGAGGCGACCGCTTGCATACGGTTTCTAATCCTGTACTTAACTCGCGATTATTGCGATCGTTTCGGCAGAAATGATGTAATCCCTCTCGTAATTCGCGAAAGTACGTTAACGAAGCTCGAGCACATGTCGCGTTCGGCGTGCGCTGCCATAATAAAGGATAATCAAGGTGTAGGAATGCCGAAGCATTCTATGCGTGGTGATTATAATCCGGAGGAAGGGAGAAGAGCGACGAAGGGCCGCCGCGTCTATCTCGCATCGCGATACGAGGGGGAAAACGAATAAGTAAGGAGGCGAGAACGCGTAATGACGCGCGAGCGAGCAGGAGTTGTGTCGGTAGTTGTGCACGAGCGAATGGGACGAGCGGATAGAAAATATGGCCATGATATTTACTAACTCGGCCTCCGCGTGAAAGTGTTCGCTCTTCGCTTTGTGCACCCTCCTCCCCCTCTCCCCCCGCCCATCACGAAAGAACGCGCGCAAATGATCCCATGTAACGGGTGTCGTGATCAGTCGATCGAGATAGAAATCGCGTGTAATTTTACGAAAGAATTTGCAGCGTATTTTACATTTATTGATAATCAATCGATATTGGTATAGTTTTGAAGAATCTCGTCGGATTAAAGGCCAATGACTCTTTCAACCTCAACGGTGGTTTTTTTATTGCATTGTATCGTCCCATGAAATTTTTGACTTTATTTTATGTATTATTTATAATTTTTTTTTATTTTATACATATATTACTTTTATATTAAGTAAAGTATTTTAAGTAAAATTGGGATTTGTAACTGGTTTTAGAAACTCTTTGATATTAAAGCTATGCAGTTACATGATCAAGAAAAAAAATTCGAAAAAAGAAAATTTGTTTTTTTCCCAGATAACACAGAATAATCGATTCCTCTGGATATTTGAATGTTCATAGAATGTTCATAGACATCCTTAGAACGTTTTGTGCTGTGTGGGTTTAAGTTACTTTCTGATAATAATTTATGTTTGTTTCAATTTATTCGTGGGTGGCTCACAAAATTCGTCCAATCCCACCTTCTAAAAATTCAATACGCGAACGTATACATCGCCAAACTAACTGATGATGATAGTTGACGTTTCCATCCATGCTTATATAGTTATTCATATATTTTCTGAATACGAGAAATTATTTATGTCTGACTCCATCTAGAGTGAAAAGTGACATAACAACCTTTACGTATATACGTATATCTGTATGATACATTTGTATACATAAACGCTGCCGCGGGAAAGAATATAGAGGATACAGTGAACAAAAGTTTTAATAACAGAATAATTGCGGCTAATAGATTCCCATCCAAGAATTTGTTTAGAAAACAATTTTTAAACAATTTTTTTCATCTATTTACAGAAATATTTGTAATTAAAATTAAGATTAGCAAGTGTTTTTCTTAAATGATTTTTATATTATTTTCTAGACGTTGATTTGTAATAATTACTATCATGTTAGGTAAAGATTAATAAAATAGTATATCAGATTTTGTGATATCGGAGAAATAGAGACGAATCATTTTAATGCCTCTAACAATCAGATTTTTTAATTTTTTAACTTTTTTAAAATTTTTCACAATTTTTTTTTAAATAAAAGAACATTCTTCTCCATTTAAAAAAATAATCTTTTTCGAGAAAAATACTTGATTAGTAATAGGTACATTTTTATTTAAACAATCTACACTGCCGTTCAAAAACTCCTGTCTCATTTAGCAACGTCGTGCACACAAAATGCTCTTTAAGACAAAATGTTTAAAAACATCGTCTTTTGTTTTGTGTTTTTCTCGGTCGTTATTTATTATCCATGAAATATATGCAACTGTTTTATGGTCAGTCACTGAAATTGCGAATAGACGTAACTACAGCATAAACATATTCAAATAAATTTATTTTGTATCCATCTCTAGATTAGAAATCTTATTAAATTAACTGTTTTGGGTTTTATGCAGATTTAATTATTGAAATAATAATACATAAGAAATTTCTTGTATAAATTTATAATTTTTTTCTATTTTATACATGTATTACTTTTATGCTGTATTTTATTTAAAATTAGGGTTTGTAACTTGTTTTAGAAACACTTTTAATATTAAAGCTATATACAGTTACATGATCAAGAAAACAATAGAAAACTCGTTTATTCCTAGATAATACAGAACAGTCGGTTGCTCTGGATATTCAAACGTTCAGTGCTATATAGTTTTAAGTTACTTCCTGATAACAATTTATGTTTGTTTCAATTTATTGGTGGGTGGCTCACATGTGTCGTCCAATCCCACCTTTCAAAAATTTAAAAATCAGCCATACTGCCATACGACTAGATTTTGGTTAATGCTCGTTAACGTTTCCATTCATTCTTATATAGTTATTCATATATTTTTTTGAATACGAGAAATTATTCATGTCTGACTCCATCTAGAGTTTGAAAAGTGAAATAACAACATTTACGTACGTGTACTTATATGATACATTTGTGTACATACAAGCTGTCGCGGAAAAGTTTTGAATATCGAGGATACAGAGAACAAAAGTTTCAATAACAGAATAATTACGGCTAATAGTAGATCACCATCCAACAATTTGTTAGCAAACAATATTATCAAAATTTTTCTGTGCACTGTTGCAGAGATATTTGTATTTAAAATTAAGATTAGAAAGTGTTTTTCTTAAATAATAATTTTTTTATTACTTTCTAGACATTGACTTGTAATAATCACTTTTATGTTAGGTAAAGATCAATAAAATAGTATGGTAGACTTCGATGTTGAAGAAGTAGAAATGAATTCTTTTTAATCCTCTAATAATCAAACAAATTTTTTAATTTCTTAATATTTTAAAAATTTCTTACAACTTTTACTTAAACAAAAGAATATTTTTTTCTATTAAAAAAAATAACCATTTTCGAGAAAAATACTTGATTAGTAAGAGGTACATTTTTATTTAAACAATATACACTACCGTTTAGGAAAGCTCCTTACATCGTTTAGCAACGTTGTGCACACAAAATGCTCCCTAAGACAAAATATTTAAGAACATTTTCTTTTGTTTTATATTTTTTTCGCTCGTCATTTACTATACCATGAAGGATATGCAACTGTTTTATGTCAGTCACTTGAAATTGCGATTAAATGTTATTGCAGCATAAACCTATTCAAAAAAGTTTCTTTTGTGTCCAGTTCTAGATTTGAAATCTTATTAAATTAACCGTTTTGGGTTTTATTATGCAGATTTTATTATGCAGATTTAATTATTTAAGTAATAATAAATAAGAAATCTTCAAGACTGCATTTTTCAAAATTGTAAGATATTTTGTGTGATTTTTGGTGAAAGGGAGTGTCATATAAAAGAGTAAAAGAAAATTGATTAACACATTTTCTCTCTTTAGTCGAGTTCTGTCAATAAAATATTGTTTATTTCTGTTTCAACTATTAGTTATAATTATTCTATTATGAAATTTTGGTAACTTTATTTCTCGTTGTCCGAAACTTTCGTGCGGCAGTACGTATAAATATATATATATGTATCATATAAATATTACATATAAGCATTCTGTTATGTCACCTTTCATACGCTAGATGGAGTTAGATATAAATAATTTCTCATATGCGAAAAATATACAAAAAGAGTATATAATTGTGGATGGAAACATAAATCGTCATTAATTTTTAGAATTAAATTTAATGTTAGATTTAAGTTCTTTTTTTATTTTTAGATTTAATTTTTTTTTTTCTAAAAAAAGTATGTATAATTACGTAGTATATTCTTAAGACCATCGTAAGATTTTATTCCGCAATTTTTTGAAAGGTGGAACAGTCCACCAATAAATGGAATCAAACATAAATTATTAGGCAAAAAAATGCATATATATTATTTTGTTCCATCTTTCAATAATTGCTTATGCTAGCTGTTTACAATGTATAAAAACTGAACATAACTGTATATATATTTCTAAAATTAAATCTCTAAAATTTAAGAAGAAAATTAAAAGTTTGAAGTTAAAAATGAACCTAAAATTTAAAACTTAAAATTAATGCCACTTTATGTTTTTCTTCACGATTATATACTGTTTCGTATATTTTATAAACATAAAGAATAATTTTTGTTGAAATATAGACCTGAAAATAATTATATTCAACCATTAAAAAATTTATATTGGATGTTTAAGCTCATTATTAAGATGTCAAAATTTTGCAACAATATTATCATACTTGAAAATGTCTTATATAATAATTTTGATAATCCAACATAAAATTAGTTTCTCATGTGTATCTAGTTAAATTTTTAGATACTACAGTATAATTGTTCTTTCGTTGTATTTATATAAAATTATATTTTATTGTATATATAATTTGAAGTTTATGTATGTGCGCGCGTGCCTGTGTGAATTGTTAAACTTATGCTTTTAAGATCTATCAACATATGACACACGTGACCTACTCTTCGAAGACAGCAAATTTCAATTTCACGTCAAAGGATTAGAATCTTGAGACACGTATACAGATTACAATGAACGCTTTTGTCTAGTCTTTCGATAAGCATCAAAGTGTGTCACCGCTCTATTATCTACGCGCAAGGCTGCGAATGAAGTGTTAACAATCGTACTCTTTTTTTTTTTTTCCGGTGCAAATCGAGAATTTGAAATCGAGCTTCGAGCTGAACCCGAATTTAATTGGAGCGTTATCGGGTCGAAACCAGTAGAAACGAGCGCCGGGTTTGTCGGGCGACCGTGCGACCGTGTGCGCGAATGGCGAATGCCAAAGAATTCGACTGGCGGAAGCGTTAAGGCCGATAAGCGCGTGGGTTATCATCGAGGAGTACGTTCCTCCGCGCTCTGCGGTGGAATCGGCTAAGAAGAAGGGCATCGCGAACGGAGAGAAGGGGTCCGCAAGGTGGTACGGGCACCTTTCTCGCGCGCGGCGCTCGCCGTGGAATGGCAAAAAAGAGAGGAGACGCTGTGACGTCACGCGACTTGCGCGGCGGTGCCGCTAGCCTCTCACTTGGTCGCCGACGTTCGGCACGCTCGGTTCATCGCGCCCGTCGGCTCCGTACGCTCGCGTCTCTCCTCTCGATTCAGCCCGCGCCGCGATCGCTCCTCTCAGCCTTTACGACTTATAAAGTTTTGCGTAAGGAAGAAAAACAGAAAAAAAAAGATTACGAACAGTTGAACCCTTCGACTTGGCGTGACGACCGGCGTCGCGTTTCGACGGTCATTCGTACTCGAGCGCGAACGGGAGTGACATCAACGAGAACACGGCGGTTGTGCGTTTACGCGGTGACACGGATAGCGCGAGCGAGCGCGGCTATCCCGGATAGACCGCGAGTTCCGCTCCGTATTGCGCTTGGTGGTGAAGAGTTTTGTATTTTTTTTTTCTCATTTTTTGATTGTGCCACACGCGACACGCTGGATACGATGCCGGATGGATTAAGCCGTCGTCGGGGGTAAGTGTGCTTTTTTAAAATCATTCTTGCTGCGCGATTGTGGACCGGCATTTTAAATCTCCTGACGTAAGATTGAAATTTGCTGTCTTCTGAAAGTAGGTCATGTGTCATGTGTTGATAACGTTTCAAAAAATCTAAGCCTAACAATAAATGTATTATTGAAGTCATTTCTCTCTGATGACAATTTATGTTTGATTCAATTTATTGGTGAGTTGTCTCACCTTCCACAAATTTGGTGATTGTACAGATCACTCATTTGATAGTGATACGATTTGACTCGTAAATACGAGAAATTATTTGTTTAACAATATGCTTACAGGGTTTTTAGTTAATGGCGTTAAATAATAAAGTTAAACAGTTAATAACTTTTAATTTAGCTTCGTAAATTTTTCATGATTTAATTTTTAACTTCAACTAGTTACTTTTGACACATATAAATATTATTTTATTATTATTTTTCCTAAGTTAAAAGTTCTATGTGAAAGAAAAAAATTATAAAAGAAAAAATACATTTCCACATAAGAACAGTCTTTCTTTGCTATAATTTTACATCAACTTAATTTACAAGTAAAATATAAAATTTGTTTAATGATTTAATGTAATATATAATTCGTATTATATAATTGTTTTTCGAGTAATTTAACTTTAAAAATTTACGAATTTCTAATATGAATAATGTTTTTCAAAATTAAATTTTAATTTAAGTTAATTTAATATTAACATAACTTTGGATTAGTTAATTTTTTGTTCATATAACTTTTAACGTAACTAATTTTATGAGCCATTAACTTTAACTTAATTTAGTTAACAAAATATATGAACTTACTCAACCATGTTTATATATAATGCTTTCATGATACATATGTATATATGTATATACGCCGTTGCTGAAAAGTTTTAAATATCGAGGCATAATCATGAATAAATTGGCATAATTTAATCTTCGTTTTAAGTAGTTATAAGTACCATACATAAATCTTAGCTACAAATTTTTGATGACGGAATTGTACAGGTTTGTGAGCCAATCCCACTAATAAATTGTATCAACAAAAATTGTTATATTTGATTATGCCGGTTTATGTTTCTATCCGTGATTGAATATCTATGTCATAATTATTCGTATATGTACTGAATACGAGAAATTATTTGTGTCTGACTTCATCTAAAATGTGAAAGGTGACATAACATAGTATGTATTTATATATAATACTTACATGATACACATATATTGTCTAAATAAAAGTATATTTTTTATACAGTCAATTTTCTTTAAGAATAGTTAGCTTTTTTCGAAGTAGACGAAGACTACCTTTTTTTTAAGGTTAAACAGAGAATTATTTTCAAGCCTTCTAATTATCAAAACTTAATTGAAGCGAATATTCTTTTATTGTTAATTTTCAACACAATTTAATTTTCAGTCAATGTGATATTTCCATAAAATTATTTTTTTGTGCTGCCATTATAGATGTATACATATTTTTAAAATCCAAACTTATAAACTGAAACTTAAGGTATAAATATTTATTTACAACCCACCACATTATTATTAAAATTCTTTATTTAATATCAATTAAATTCAATAATTAATAATTATAATTACGAATTTGTTTATATTTATTTATATCGAAATATTGAAGTAAAGATTGTATGTAAACTAGATTTCTAGTATTCAAAGTGAATAAAATTAATGAATAAAATTTACCGTAAACTTATAAAATGTTACAAGTGGCTATTATAAAAGAAATTCATAGGATTTTCGCACTCTAATTGTTATAACCGTTGACTGTCTTATCATCACTGCAAATGTTCCATTATAATGGCAGTGTCAGACTGAAGTAAATTGCTACTTGTCACAGTTGTCGTAATTTATTTCGGTCGACAGTAACAACATTTTATGCAGCTGTTCTAATTGTGAAATCTTAGAGATCGAAATTCAAAGCACGAGAGATGAATCGTGAAACGATGAAGGTATACACGTCGCTTCGTAGCGCACTTGACTTAGTCTTGAAATGATTTTCGAATCTTCGACGAACTTCCTTGTCAAAAGTGTATCAGTAGAGCTATTACCTGTAAATAGAACCTGACAGGTATAAGAACTATTATTTCCAATTATCCTAATTATGTCCGATTATGAGAACGTTCATTATTGGAGCATTTAATTATCTGAAGTATATATAATCACCTTTAACAATAACAATTTATGTTTGTTTCAATTTATTGGTAGGATGGCTCACATCGATTGTCCAATCCTACCCTCTAAAAATTTCAGACAATACCTTGTGTACAAAATACCTAATGTAAAGTACCTAAATGACTAGATGTCTGGATGTGATTATGCTGGTATATGTTTCCATCCATGGTTATATAGTTATTCATATATTTTCTGAATACGAGAAATTATTCATGTCTGACTCCATCTAGAATCTGAAAAGTGATAACAATATTTACGTACATACGTATATTTGTATGATACATTTGTATACATACACGCTGCCGCGGGAAAGTTTTGAATATTGAGGATACAGAAAATAAAAGTTTCAATAACAGAATAATTGCGGCTAATAGTAGATCACCATCCAACAATTTGTTAACAAACAATGTTATCAAAATTTTTTCCATGCACTGTTGCAGAGATATTTGTATTTAAAATTAAGTTTAGAAAGTTTTTTTCTTAAATGATTTTTATATTACTCTTTAGACATTGACTTGTAATAATTACTTTCATGTTAGGTAAAGCTCAATAAAATGATATGGTAGATTTTTTGATGTCGAAGAAGTAGAGACGAATCATTTTTAAGCCTCTAACAATCAGATTTTTTTATTTTTTAACACTTTTAAAGTTTCTCTTTTTTTAAACAAAAGAATATTCTTCTCTATTTTGAAAAAAATATTTTCGAGAAAAATACTTGATTACTAAGAGGTACATTTTTAATTAAACATACACTGCCGTTCGGAAAAACTCCTTTCTTCATTTAGCAACGTTGTGCATACAAAATGCTCCCTAAGACAAAATATTTAAAAATATTTTCTTTTGTTTTGTATTTTTCTCGCTCGTCATTTACTATCCATGAAATATATGCAACTGTTTTATAGTTAGTCACTTGAAATTGCGATTAGACACAATTGCAGCATAAATCTATTAAAAAAAATTTCTTTCGTATCCTGTTCTAGATTAAAAATTTTATTAAATTATTTTGGATTTTATGCAGATTTAATTATTCAAGTAATAATAAATAAGAAATAATAATAAATATATTATTTTTATCTATTTGATACGTATATTACTTTTATTCTATATTTTATGTAAAATAAGGGTTTGTAACATGTTTTAGAAACTCTTTGATATTAAAGCTGTGCAGTTACATGATCAAGAAAAAAATTTGAAAATAAAAAACTAATTTTTTCCCAGATAACGAGAATAGTCGGCACCTCTGGATATTCGGATGTTCATAGAACTTTCATAGACATGCTTAGAACATTCTGTGCTATCTGGGTTTAAGTTTCTGATAACAATTTATGTTTGTTTCAATTTATTGGTGGGTGGCTCACATTCGTCGTCCAATCCCACCTTCTAAAAATTCATTAACGAGAGAATGACGCACCACCTATTTGACTAGATGTTGATTAATGCTGGTTTACGTTTCCATCCATACTTATATAGTTATTCATATATTTTTTGAATACGAGAAATTATTTATGTCTGACTCCATCTAGAGTCTGAAAAGTGACATAACATTTACCTATATACGTATATTTATATGATACATTTGTATACATACCCGCTGCTGCGGGAAAGTTTGAAATATGAAGGAGACAGCGAACAAAAGTTTCAATAACAGAATAATTGCGACTAATAGTATATCACCATCCAAAAATGTGTTAGCATTTGTTTTATCAAAAATTTTTTCATGCACTTCTGCAGAGATATTTATATTTAAAATTAAGATTAGAAATTGTTCATCTTAAATGATTTTTATATTATTTTCTAGACATTGATTTGTAATAATCATTTTCATGTTAGGTAAAGCTCAATAAAATGGTATGGTAGATTTTTCGATGTCGAAGAAGTAGAGACGAATGATTTTAATGCCTCTAACAATCAGATTTTTTTTATTTTTTAACATTTTTAAAATTTCTTACTTTTTCTTTAAACAAAAGAATATTCTTCTCTATTTCGAAAAAAACATTTTCGAGAAAAATACTTGATTACTAAGATTACATTTTTATTTAAACATTATACACTGCTGTTCGGAAAAACTCCTTGCCTCATTTAGCAATGTTGTGCACACAAAATGCTCTTTAAGACAAAATATTTAAAAACATTGTCTTTTGTTTTGTGTTCTTCTCGCTCGTCATTTACTATCCATGAAATATATGCAACTGTTTTATGGTTAGTCACTTGAAATTGCGATTAGACACAAGTGCAGCATAAATCTATTAAAAAAAGTTTCTTTTGTATCTTGTTCTAGATTAAAAATTTTATTAAATTATTTTGAATTTTATGCAGATTTAATTATTTAAGTAATAATAAATAATAAATTTCTTGTATAAATATATTATTTTTATCTATTTTATACGTATATTACTTTTATGCTGTATTTTATGTAAAATAAGGGTTTGTAATTTGTTTTAGAAACTTTTTTTAACATTAAAGCTATGCAGTTACATGATCAAGAAAAAAATTTGAAAATAAACTAATTTATTCCCAGATAACGAGAACAGTTGGCTTCTCTGGATATTCGGATGTTCATAGAACTTTTACAGAGTTCCTTAAAATGTTTTGTACTGGTTTTAAGTTTCTTTCTGATGACAATTTATGTTTGTTTCCATTTATTGGTGGGTGGCTCACATTCGTCGTCCAATCCCACCTTCCAAAAATTCTTCAACGATGCAATACGCTCTATTTGACTAGATGTTGACTGACGCTGGTTTACGTTTTCATCCATGCTTATATAGTTATTCATATATTTTTTGAATACGAGAAATTATTTATGTCTGACTCCATCTACAGTCTGAAAAGTGACATAACATTTACTTATATACGTATATTTATGATACATTTGTATACATACCCGCTGCTGTGGGAAAGTTTGAAATTTCGAGGATACAGAGAACGAAGTTTCAGTAACAGAATAATTGCGACTAATAGTATATCACCATCCAAAAATGTGTTAGCATTTGTTTTATCAAAACTTTTGCCATGCACTCTTGCAGAGATATTTATATTTAAAATTAAGATTAGAAAGTGTTTATCTTAAATGATTTTTATATTACTTTCTAGACATTTGTAATAATCATTTTCATGTTAGGTAAAGCTCAATAAAATGATATGGTAGATTTTTCGATGTCGGAGAAGTAGAGACGTATCATTTTAATGCTTCTAACAATCAGATTTTTTTTATTTTTCAACATTTTTCAAATTGTTTACAATTTTTATTTGAAATAAAAGAACATTCTTCTTTATTTCGAAAAAAACAATCCTTTTCGAGAAAAATACTTGATTAGTAAGAGGTACATTTTTATGTAAACAATATACACTGACAATGTTTTTAAATATTTTGTTTTAGGGAGCATTTTGTGTGCACCAAAACATTGTCTTTTGTTTTGTGTTGTTCTCGCTCGTTATTTATTATATTACGTGAAAGATATGCAATTGGTCAGTCACTTGAAATTGCGATTAAACGTAATTGTAGCATAAGTCTATTCAAAAAAGTTTATTTCGTATCGAGTTTTAGATTAGAAATCTTATAAAATTAACTGTTTTGGATATTACACAGATTTAAATATTTAAGTAATAATAAATTATAAATTTCTTATTTAAATAAGACTGTGCTTTTCTCAAAATTGTTGTAATCTTCTCTACGAATTATATTCCATCAGCTTTCTTAAATAATGCTATTATTTTGCATTGATGTATATCATATAAGTGTGTGTATGTGTAATGCTTGTTGTCATCTTTCATAAATGGAATTAAACATGAATAATTTCTTGTATTCAAAAAATATACAAACATTTACCTATATAGCCACTGATGGATATGTAAACTGGCGTCAATGTTTTTGTATTGCACTGCTTATTTTTGAAGGTGGAATTGGACAAATTATGTGAGCCAACCCATCGATAAATTGAAAAAGACATAAATTGTTATTAGGAAAAAGTGGGTATATATATATAATTTTTTTTTATTTTTTTTATTATTTCCGTCTGATAACAATTGATCTTGTTGAAGCTTTCTTCTTGCTGATTTTTGTAAAAATAATGTAATACCTTAAGAAAATATTGTTTAGAATATAATTAATTATATTCTAAGTCTAACCATATGTACATGCATTCTGAACAGTATTCTTTTGAGACATAAAATATTTTGCAAAGATCAGCAAAATATAAGTTATATAAGCCTTTGGAGTAAGGTCACATGTTGGTTTCGTTGATTATTTTATGAGTTATTCTTTTATGTATTCTTACTGTATTATTTACGTGTACTAGTCAATTATTAAATTAGTGCTTACGTCAATCATTTTGCAAAACATTCCTCGTGTCGGAAAAACGGTTGCTTGTAAATATATATCGCGTCCCACTTTAAAAAATTGTACTTACATTAGTAGCAAAGTTTTCTTTTCTACACATAATATTAAAATCTTGAATTTATATGTATATAATTATTTAGCTTTGTATCATTAGAAATAAATTTTATGATAAATTATTATTATAAAAATTAAACATATACTTATATAATAAGTAATATATGACAAATAAATTTATAATCTATATGCAACACTAAAGTTGATATATTTAAAAATTAATTTAAATTAAATTAACTAAAAAAACTTGAAATAGTTTTGAATTATTATAGTACATAAATACAATAATTTAATGAGTAAAAGTTACAGCAGCGTATTCTATTAGTAACTAATTGATTAAAATAATTTGAGTTTAAATATTCGCGTGAAATATGATAAACATGTCTGAAAAATTGTTAATAAATTTGGAAATTATTTTTGAATCTGTGTACTTCGATGAATTATCTTTGAAATTACTCTAAACACTTATCCATAACAAAATTTTATTTTTGCGGATCAGAATTGTGTGCAATAATTGTCTCTTCCCAAAGAAATGAGGGATGATGATGAGAGATGTCGTGATTCTTCTCGAAATGAACGTCGATGCATCCCGCGTGCGCGTGAAAGCGACGAAACTCCATGATTGGACTTGGTAAATGGACTCGTAAATAAACTTTCAGTACAGTCGTTAAATTTGTGGGTCATTATTTTTCTTCGAGGAATATCATCCGGCTCATCCGGTTTCCGCCTGTCCTTGTTACAGTTCATAGCGCATGTCAAGACTGTCGTAAATTTATAATACGGTCGATTACGTGCGTTAGCTTCTTTGTTAGTTCTAACTATTATATATTTCGTTCTTCGAATTGTAATCGATATTTTCGAAAATTTCATCACAAAATCTGCGAGTGCTACTAATAATTGTCCCGCTTTTCTCCGTTCGACATTCAATTCGTAATGTGATTGTTATCTTTCTCTAATGCAAGGTCGATTCGAGCGGGCAATAAATGTAAGAAATTCTTGTGTGCTTATTTATAGGTTCTCTTCATTAATGATATACACTCATTTGAATATATTGCGGACATTTTCTAAAAAAATTACATTGATCTTTAACATTGCAATTGAGAGTTAATTTTAATTTTACGAATTTGAAAAAAAGTTAGTTTTTTTAGCAAGAAGAGGAAATCTCAATAATTTGCTCAAATATCCTTTTTTTTTAATTATATTGTGAAAAATAATTGCGGAAGGTTAACGTGGTGGATTCCAATATTTTATTCGCGACTTTCGGTATTTCGTAATACCTCTTACGAATTCTTAATCTTTAGTTTAATTGTATTACATGACTTGAATGCGTCCGTAAGAGTTAAATACATACTATCGGTATAATATATTCTACTCTGTCATGCACGAAGGAGTCGTGACTTTCTGAAAAAAACCACGCGATCTAAGGGGATTGGCCTTTCAAGGTGGCCGCGAATGTGAGACGAATATGCGTAGGCCTGAAATAAATCGTCGGTGGCGTCGATGCCCGCTTCGAAATATATCAAATGCGGGCGTGTACCGGCGTCTATCATCTCGGTACCGGGATTACGGAACCGCGAAAGGAGCCGGGTGGAGGAAACGTAATTGAAAACGCTTACGCCTTTTTATTGCCGCGACGTCGATCCCGCGTGCCAGTCCCGCGGTGGCATCGCGAGAACATTTATGTAAGCCTCCGCGCTTTCAAAGAGCGCGAATGCCCGCGGGATACCTCGCGAATATCTCGCAATCGCCTTTTCATAGCCTAGCATAGGCACACCGGCGAGTAGTATCCAGTGTATGTTCAGTTCCAGTAAACATCCTGAACTTTTCTGCCGTCGCCGCGCCGCGCCGTCAAGAGCGGACCAACCTCCGTGCTCGAGGTTCGTGATACGAATAAATTTCTCGTGGAATATAGAGCCCGGATTCTAAGCGTTATTCCAGGAAACACGACCGTGTATGGCACGTAGATATGGTATATAGACTCAATAATGTTCAGAAACACAGGCGCGCAGTGGATTCGCGTTGCTCGACCGTGCAAGTCTTTTTTGTAACGTAATGTATATAATTATCGCAGACAGACTAGACGAGATAAACATCGGCGAGGTTCGTCTAAAGTTCTTCGTCCTCTTCCTGTGCGCGTGCACTTTTTATCTTTGCTCAGACAGTAATGATATATCGACGTAAAAGCACAATTTTTGTTTGGGTATTTCCATTAAATTTATCTTATATTAAATAGACATTTAACCTTTCGACTGTGACATGTGAAGTTTTTTTTTTTTTTTTAAATTATTGACAAACAAGAAATGTACCGTAATTATGATAAATCATCTTGACGTATCGTTTCTATATTAATCAGCATAAAATAACGATGTAAGAAATTGACGAAAAGAAATTTATTTATTCAAAGTATGTACGTTAAATATACACACAATGTTTCTCTCAGTGTATGCACATACATATATATATATATATATATATATATATATATATACTGATGAGAGAAAAAAATATCTTAAAAAAATTTTACTTAACACAAAATGAATTATTTACTCGGTAGATTCTAATAACTTATTCACTTGTAATCAAGTTAAAAATTTCTTTATTGAAATATTTAGGTAAATAAAATAAAGAAACAATTAACAATTTAATCAAGTAATTTTTTTCTTGCAATTTTAAAAAGTATTTACTGTTATTTATTGGACTGTTTTCTCAGATTAAAAAACCTGATTAGCATATAATTTTATATGCTAATCGGTTTTTCTAATCTAAGAAAACAATTTAAGTTCAATAATTATTAGTTTATTTATAAAATTATTCAAAAAATGTAAAAGTACAGAATTATATATTTAAAGTAATACGGCTATTTACTTAAAAATAAATATTTTCATTTATTTAAACAGAACAAACAAATGTTTGCATCGAAATATGGTTTTCAGAAAATATACATTTTTCATTAAAAAAAAAAAACAAATTTCTCCCAGTGCATGTTCATAATGAGTTACAGATGTACACTTTTTAAAAAAAATTTAATGCATCTCTCAACACACTTATATAAAAGACATTCATTGAAGAAAATTAAGAACAAGCAACCTTTTTGCATGAATCAGCACGAGAAAACGGACGATATGATATTTGTAACGTATATACACGTATTTACATCGATTGTTACATAAGTATTTTGATTTTCGATGAACTCTGCTCGCGTATTGAGAGCCAGTTTCCCATTGCACAGTCACAGTCGATTATTATATTACGGTTACGGGTCAGAGCGGGGCTGTAACTAACGGCAGACATATAATTTAGAACGTTTCGTCGAGGAGAATAAGGGAGGTCGTTTTTCGCCGATCGCGAGCGAAATGGCCGATCAGAGGCGGATTGTCGCCGATCGCGCCGGCAATACCGATTCGCATGAGCGACAAAGATTATACAGACCGCGGCGCGCGCTGTGTTCCGTTCCTTATTTATTGGATCGGAACGCTCTCTTGGAGCCGGAGTCCTATCGATCGAGCGCGCGGGAACAGGAACAAAAAGGAGTGTCGATCGATTTGCATCGAGACTTCTTTTCTCGCGATACGCGCGCTCGCGCCGTCGAGCGATTTATTACCGCGCGGACGCTCGCGTCTTCGGGCGAAGGCCTCATTAGTCCCTTGCGAGTGCGCGATATTCTCTCGGCCCTCTCGCGACACGGCCGATAGCGATTAATAAACGATGCTGGATTACGCAGCAGATCATTGGATTAATAAGCGTCCGTTGACCGGACGTAGGCAGCATGGCTTTGCGCGCGAACGCGTGGATTTCTCCGCGAAGGCGTCCGTGTCGCGTCGGTGCGACGAGCGACTGCTTCGCGCGATCACAAAACCTTGCACTTTAGCGGCTATCAATTTAATGTGTGCATATGCCGTTCCACAGCTCATCTCTTTCACTCTCCCTGAAAATAGCGTGTATAATTAAACGTTAGATGGTGTACACTGTGGTTAGAAACTTTTATTTAACTGCTATATATAATTGCATACAGTGTATAAATAGAGAGAAGAGATAGCCGGGTTTTATATGTTCTTTTTTAATAACGGATTGTTTGACGTTGATTTGATGTTGATTTTATTCTCGACGGATGTGTCGAAGCGCATTAACTTTGTAGCTTGATTTCAGCTTAATTTGTGACGGAAAAAATAAGAACTTTCTCTTTGGGGAATCGGTGAATCTCGAAAGAGAGTAAATAAGTGATGGAATTGTCCTTTGTTTTCATGGACTTTTCCTCATAAAAAATTGGAGACTTTATTGTAAGGATGTTGAGAATTAGAAAGTTACATTGAATGCTAATTCCCCGCGACGTTTTCATTGAAGAAAAGTCAACTCCAGATCGACGAAGACGCGTCGTACGCGGGATTTTGTAACCTCGCTCGCACTTCGCATGTCGAGTACCCGATTCTCAATTTAGCATTTTCGTCCACGATACGGCAATTCCGACTACGCGGGTATACGCTCGCGAATGTTTGACGGGAATAATAGGCGAGGCCCTCGCCGTCTTTGTGAAAGCGAACCGGATCTCGTTAGTAATTCGCGTTTTACGCCCGCGACGTGATTTATCGCTCTGGATTATCACTGATGATCCCATGTAACGGGTGTCGTGATCTGTTGATCGAGATGAAAAGCGCGTGTAGTTCTATAAAAGAATTTGAAGTGTATTTCACGTTTATTGATAAGCAATCGATATTGAGATTGTTTTGAAGAATTTCGTTTGATTAAAGGCTCATGACTCTTTCAACCTCAACTTTGGATTTTTGTTGCCTCCTGTCGTCTCATGAAATCTTTGGCTTTATTTTACGTATTATAATTTTTTTCTGTTTTATACAAAAATATTATTTTTATTCTGTGTTATTTTATGTAAAATAAGGGTTTGTAACTTATTTTAGAAACTCTTTGATATTAAAGCTGTGCAGTTACATGATCAAGAATAAAAATTCGAAAATAGAAAACTCGTTTATTCTCAGATAACATAAAACAGTCGACTCCACTAAATATTCGAATGATCATAGAATGTTCATAGATATCCTTAGAACGTTCTGTGCTATTTGGGTTTAAGTTACTTCCTGACAACAATTTATGTTTGTTTCAATTTATTGGTGAGTGGCTTACATTAATCCAATCCCACCTTCAAAAATTCAATATAGGGGTACAGTACCAAAGCTAGATGAATGGTACCAAAGCTATGCAATGCTGCTTTACGTTTTCATCTATGCTTTTATAGTTATTCATATATTTTCTGAATACGAGAAAGTATTTATGTCTGACTCCATCTAGAGTCTGAAAAGTGACATAACAATATTTACATATATACGTATATTTGTATGATACATTTGTATATATACACGCTGCCGCGGGAAAGATTCGAATATCGCGGATACAGTGAACCAAAGTTTCCATAACAGAAAAATTGCGGCTAATAGTATATCACCATCCAAAAATTGGCGTAGCAAACAATTTTACCAAATTTGTTTTTATCCACTGTTGCTGAAATAATTGTATTTAAGATTAAGATTAGAAAGTGTTTATCTTAAATGTTGTTTTTTATATTACTTTCTAGACTCTTAATATTACTTTTTTATTTTATATTTATATTACATTTATGCTGTATTTTGTTTAAAATTAGGGTTTGTAACTTGTTTTAGAAACTCTTTTAATATTAAAGCTATGCAGTTACAGATCAAGAAAACAATTCGAAAATAGAAAACAAGTTTATTTCCATGTAACACACAACAGTCGCCGCGGTTTCTCTGAATATTCGGATGTTCATAGAACGTTCATAGACATCTTTAGAACATTCTGTGCTATATGGTTTTAAGTTACTTCCTGATGATAATTATGTTTGTTTCAATTTATTCGTGGGTGGCTTACCTCCAATCCCACTTTCCAAAAATTCAATGAATTGACCAATCTACTCTACTAACCTGAGTAGATGTACGATAAGGCTGTTTTACGTTTCTATCAATGCTTATATAGTTATTCATATATTTTTTGAATACGAGAAATTATTTATGTCTGACTCCATCTAGTATCTGCAAAGTGACATAACAACATTTACGTATATACGTATACTTGTGTGATACATTTGTGTACATTTGTATGATACATTTGTATACACGTTGTATTCACGTTGCCGCGGGAAAGTTTCGAATATCGAAGATACAGTGAACAAAAATTTCAGCAACAGAATAATTGCGGCTAATAGTATATCACCGTCCCAAAATTTGTTTAACAAATAATTTTATCAAAATTTTTTCCATCCACTGTTGCAGAAATATTTGTATTTTAAATTAAGTTTAAAGTTCAAATAGTATTTATCTTAAATTTTTTTATTACTTTCTAGTCATTGATTTGTAATAATTATTTTCATGTTAGGTAAAGATCAATAAAGTGGTATGGTAGATTTTTCTCCATTTCGAAAAGAAACAACCATTTCTGAAAAAAATACTTGATTAGTAAGAGGTACATTTTTATTTAAACGATGTACACTGCAGTTCGGAAAAGTCCTTTACCTCATTTAGCAGCGTTGTGTACACAAAATGCTCCCTAAGACAAAATGTTTAAAAACATTGTTTTTTGATTTGTGTTCTCGCTCGTTACTTACTATCCGTGAAAGATATGCAACTGTTTTTTTGTCAGTTACTTGAAATTGCAACTAGACGTAAGTGCAGCGTAAGCCTATTCAAAAAAGTTCTCTTACGCCCTCGACGTGATGTATCGCTCTGGATTATCACTGCCGGCGAATGTATAATACGATACGGTACGGTATCGTCCACGCAGAGAGCCCTTCGTTCTCTATGTTAATGCACACATGAATAAACCAAGGGAAGTCGATACTCCTCCGTTTGAGCATCAAGCTTCTCCCAAGTTTCGCTTCGCTCGGATGTTGTTTCGCGTATGCACGCAGATAGACGTCGTCATTTATAGTTGTCGTCAATGGTAATCAACGGAAATAATCTCGTGGGCCGGCAGTGATGTCAACGTCACCGTCAGACTTGTGACGCAATTGCATTTTATACTCGTTAATTGCGCGTATCAATAAGAGATGCGATCGTCGCGCCGCCGAGACGTCGTAAATGCAAATCCAGGCTTTTATTTCCATTGCGGAAAAAATATCGCATTGGAATATCGCTGCTTTGATGAAGAGAAACTAGCATGCGTGAAGACGTTAATTTATCAATCTCTCGCAACATAATCGCTTTATTAGATTCATGTCAGCTTTAACAGACGAATACTTCACTACGTGATAATTACCTGCGTAATTCTTCGCGCGCGGATTAATGACGATTTGTTTTTATCAATGTAATTTAATTGTGAGATACATATTATACATCGTCAGTTTGTTGAAATAGTAAAAAAAGCGAATAATCTGAATTAGTGTTCGATATTTATGTTTGTGTAAGTGTAACGGAAACATACATAATTTTAACGGAAATATGTATAACGGAATGCGATCGAGTGTAAATTAAATTGTCATTGATGCTATCGATGCGTATGCCGTTACAATGTGGACCAAATTGTACCGTCATTTATGCAGATAAATTGAAGCCGATCCCTCTTCCGTCATACAATCCGTGACGAGCAACCGCGAATTACATCTCGTCGTTCTCTCTCGAGTCTCTTCAGCGTCTTGCGGCCACAAAATGGAATCAAGAAGGAAAAAAAAATGCCAGCGTCGGCAAAAATTGTCGTGGGACAGGATCTTGCGAAATAAAAGACATTGCGATGGACACGCGATAAGGAAAAGATTTCTAGCTGATCTTACCACTGTCGACCGTTTCATTTATTCATATCGTATTACTATCACGTGCTTTCGCAATCGAACGTACGATAGTATCTTCGTGGTTAGTCAGCGGAAATTTCACTTTTTTTCCATCAAATTAATATCTTTGGGTGTTAATTTCTTCAGCGTTGGTCATTTTTCTTTTGTTTTGTTTGAAATGAAATGAATATTATTTTTTTGTTTAATATTTAATAATTATATATACAGTTTGGAGATATGCAAATTATTATCGAGCGTAAATCAAATCGAATCAGATCGAATCAGGTATTTCGTATTCGAATCACAGATATTCAAATCCGAATCAAGATTCGATTTGGATTTCAATATCTACGATTTGAATACGAATTACCACAGATGTGTATCGACAATCTTGTAAAATCATATTTTAAATGACTATATCATACATCCCAGAGAAAACAATTAATTAGCCTATTTTCCAATCATTAATCTCAGAGAAAAGTTATGTTTAACTTAATAAAACCGTTTTTTTAACTCGGTTTTTTAAAGTTAAAGTGAAAGCTTTTGAAGAAAATAAAAATTTATTTGCTTTCAAGAAATAATATTAATAAATCTTTTTTAAAGTAAATAAATTATTTGTTCAAATTATTTAATTTAAGTAAATAATTTTTTAATTTAAAGAAAGTATTTACACAAATGCAAGAAATAATTTAATTGTTATGGTTTAAAATACATTTCTTTTATATAAAAAAAAAAAAATTGTATTGCACAATCAAACTATTTCTTTAATTCTAATCAAAGAAACAAAGAAAAAATGTTTTTAAATCGAAGAAACTTTTCTTTAACTGTGTAATGCACAAATTTCTTTAATTTAAACTAATTTGTTTTGACTTGAAGAAACTTTTCTCTGTATAATCAATATTATTTTCTTCAATACAGAAATTTTTTGTTATTATCTGTCCATATATAGTCGTATTCAACTTAATAATAATTTTGTTAATTAAAAGTTATGTATGTACGATTTGATGTACTAATTATATTCGATTTAGGTAAAATTGTGTCGATTCGATTCGATTTATCAAAAAACTCTGATTCGCATTTCCAATACAATTAGAATGTGACACATTAGAGTTACAAGCTCCAACATACATTAAAACGCACACGGGAGGCACGAGAGTAATTTTTAACCAGGAAGCGAAATGCGTGCATTTTCGTAACGATATAGCGGTGTAGAGCGAAAACGAAAGCTTCTCACGGCAACTTGTTCGCGAAAATTGCGATTTCTGGCGGCGACCGACGCGGTTACTTCTTCGGGAGCGTAATATGTAATTATTACGACGTTTCACTCGCGTTTCGCCGGTGTGTCCGTGTTCATATCGGTGAAAACCACCGATGGGTGGTCGGCGACCCGCCCTGGATCCGTATTTTTTAAGCGCGGCCAACTTTCGTGTATGAATTTCAGTTGTTTTCGACTGATCGTGAAATGGAACGGTCGACCGTGATGGCGCGAGGCGCCATTCGGTCCCTTTCATAATTTCTCCGACGGATCGCGTCCCAAAATTATCTCGCTAGTTCTGGAAATCGATGTGACACGCGGCGCGCCAATTCCTCGCGCCAGGGATACTGCTTCTGCTCTTGCGATTATTTTATTGTTCGTTATATCTATTAAATTCGTTAAATAATTTACGATAAGGTGGTTCGCAGGATAATTTAAGCGCGACAGAATAGATTTTATCTCTGTGCTGACTTTGTGTTCGTTACACTCCCGTAATATCTTTATTCTCGCACATTCCGCGGAGGAGGATTTTAGGATGCCATCTAAAACGTAGCGGTGACAGCAGTGGTTGTCGAAGGGGGCCGGGCTATCTTGGTCTCAGGGTTAACGATACGGCCGGGGTGACCGCTATACGGAGCGGATGCGCATAAATGTCCCACCGCGGGCGAAACGAGCGGATCGGGCTAATAAAAATTCAAAAGGGGCCATCTCGTCGCCATCTCTCGCCTCGTCTTCCGTCGGTGGTGAGTGCGTGTGTGCATCTTCGGTGCACTTTCGATCGAGGTTAAAACACTTTCGCCGCGGTCGAAATTAAGGAGCACGCGCGTGTGCAAACTGTGCGCGCGTTGCTGTGTCGGGGGGCCCAGTGTTAACACACGGGCATGATTGGCTCGCCGAACACTGGTAGCATGAGAACGGCAGCGAAAGACAATCGTGAAAGCATCCCGGGAAGAAACCTCCCTTTGATTGTCTCCCGTAGAAAGTAAACACGAAACGAAGTAAGAGCGCGCCTCTTCACGAATTCACCGACCCTCTCTCTCTCTCTCTCTTTCTTTTTCTCCCTGTCTCTCGCGCGAACGACCGCCGCACAGCCGTTCACACCGGAATTCGCGAATTAAGTTTTGTTTTCACGCTCAGATGCCCCGACGTGATGGACGGGACTTTTGTGACGGATTCAGGCTAAATTCGTGGCCGGAAACGAGCGCGACAGCCACCGCCGAAAATTGTACCGTTTCCGGATCCGACTTTCTCTGACACGTATTTTCTCGAACGGTAAATATCTAACGGATTTCGAAAAGATGTATACATCTGATTTTTTATCTTTTTCCTTTATTATATCCGATTATACCCAGCAAACGACATTAAATCCATTTCAATTAAAAAATAATTTAGATACACAGTAAAAAATAAAATGTAATTTTAACATTTTTGCATGTCCCAGAAAGTCAAAAGTTAAGTTAAAATAACTTAAAATAAGAATTATTTTAACTTAAAATTTAGAGTGGACTTTCTGGGACATTTTATTTTTTACTGTGTATAAATTCACCAGAATTCAAAATAATGAATAGCCCATTTCGTATTTCAATTTATTTGAATTAAAAAAAAAAATAATATAACGAAGACATAAATCCATCCGAATTCAAAATGATGAATAGCACATTTCGTATTTGACCCCAAAAATATTCCGAGGCTCTAAAGTGCGAACTCGAATAAATTACAATAAATTGCCATTTTCGATTCATTTGAATTTCATTTAATTATTGAAATACTGAGGTAATTATCGAGATATTATCGGAGGGGTTTGGCTTCAATTAATCATGGTTTAATTGATCACAAGAGATAGAATTCTTTAAGAATATTGAACCTTAACGATTAAAGTTTAGCATTTATTAGGCATTAATTAAAATAATTATGACTTCCATTATTTTCATGGTTTAAAATCGGTCGTTGTAGGTTTCCATAAAACATTATTTCTTTGCCGTTCCATCTTACTTTAAAATTAGTCACACTGACACTCCCACCGGTTGCTCAACCGTCGATTCAATTTAAATGCACGACCGCGTCAATTAAAAAACATTTAAATGCCAATTTTTCGCTCATTTTGAAGAAACATAAAGATGCTATCTTCCGAGGCGATTCTTATCTTTTATATTATCTTCGAAATAAACGCATGTGTCGGTTGCTTCGAGCGTCAGGCATCGTGTGGCCGTCATTCTCAAAGTCTTGTCACGAGCCCTTTTTCTTCCCATTTCTTTCCGCATTTGAATTTCTCCTTCGTGTCCTCTCTCTTCCTTTTTTCCACGGTCATTCCGGCCGTACCATAAAAATGAAAATTTTCGGTCCGCGTCACGGAACGAATGGCGAATGACGATCGACGCTTCAAAGCACCGACGGAACAGGTTTCCAAAGACGCGAGGATACGTGATGCATCCGACGTACACATCCGACGTCGCTATAACGTGACCATCAGTCACGAGGTTGATGGTAGAGCGGTGGGGAGAAAAAGTCAGACGATACAAAAATCGGACTTACTGTGGCTTGTGTCTCATCACTCGACTGTGCTTTATCCTGTGCATTATCCCATCTTATCTCGCACGTCGAGAGCACTTTGCGGCATTCGATGTTCAGTGGACATGCCATTAAAATGCATCCTACGGACGGACGTTGTGTGTGGCGGCTGAAATCCGATCGTGAATTCCCGTTTGATTTAAAATCGCGATAATGACATTAATATCATAATAATTATATCGGATGACGTGTTCAGTTGACTTTTTGCGTGAACCCTACACAGAGAAAATTATTATCCTATCAACGATCACTGGAAAAAAAAGAGCTTAATGTTTGGTTAATATAATCTAATACTTACAATTAGTAATATTTAGTAACTATAATAATAGTTGTCAAATATAATAATATAGTAATTAATCGGCTATTAAATGGTTACTGAGTATTTCTAAATATTTGATTATATTAACTGAATATTTAATCTCTTGCTAACACGAAGAGATTTGTTTCTTAAGTATGTGAAGAATTTTGTTTTCTCATGCAAGCAAATTATGTTTAAGATTATCAAATTCTTTCAAGAAGATTTTATACTCCTGCTTGAGAATGTGATTGTTGATTTAATACTAATTCTTTTTTTCTGCGTACGTAATTGTATATCGAAGAGTATTTTATTCGCAAAAGCACGGTTTCACATAAATTATATAAAATGATGAATTAATAAAGTGTTTTATCTGTTTACTTAAAGTTAACAAGCTACAGGAGGGTATTAATATATTACAATTACTGCCAGTTTAATTTATTACACACGACATGTAGCGAATAATAATTGTTAAGATTAATAATATAAGAAGATTACGATTTACGGATTTGTAGACAAGACTGATGTAAGAAAATATGTTATATAACATACGCTCATAAAATAATAACGTATGCAATACTCGTTTCGTTGGCATTATAACAATTCCAGGTTTTTCAACAAATATCAGTTTACCTTATTAAATATCTGGAATAAAACCGGATTGGAGTAGAAGCGAAACTTGATTACTTGCCTTTTATTTTGGGCGTGCACCGTTGCTATGCGGAATAGATTTTCAAAAAAAAAGAGAGATATCGGAATTTTCTGTCGTAGAGGTGTCCTAATAGCGGTAAAAGCTGTTTTTGCAAAACGAAAAAAAAAAACGGAAATTCCTGCATTCACTACTGCTTTTCAACTAACTTTATGCTCCATCTGAAGTAAGAAATTGCCTGGTGTGTTTATCACTTTATCTCCGCGAAGAAAGCTAAAAATAGTGAATATATTGTAAGAAGAGACATGCGTGGAGAAACGGGGAAAGACAGGGAGGAAAACGGAGAGAAAATGAGAGAAAGAATAAAAGTTCATTTTACATAACGAAATATAATATAGATAATTAAAGGACTTTCCAAACAATAAATTAATATAATATGAAAACAAATGAGAGTCGAGCGCTATAGTTTATGCGCATATATCAACAATTCAATACAATACTATTAGTAATAATTTCTAATAAGGTGCAATGTTCGCTAGCTAAACAAAATATTGAATAGTTAATATATGCGCATCAACTACAGCGCTTAACTTTCGTTTGTCTTTATTATATTCCGGTAATTTAAATTATATATAAAATTTTATTCATATTTGTATATGCGTTATACTAATTGCTTATAAATATTTTATATGAAGATACGATTTTATCAAAAATTTTGTGTTACATATTCGCAGAATGTAGTGCAACTCTGTTCCGATTTTTTTTCCATTTTCTTTAACGTTTTTTGCTCAAATGTAATATACGCAGTAGACGCAGGATTAATGTTATCTTTGCGGTTGAGTTCGCGCCGATTATCGCCTCGTTAACGGAGATCTTAGCGTTTATCTTCTCTCAAGGACGACGCGAGAATTTTCCATGATACATCCACTATCCGCGAGTACGTGTGATAGGAAATGGAGAAATGATTTCGCGGGATGTGCAAACAATTGATAGCCTAGGAAGAAGCGCAACTAGTAATGACGGAATGGCGAAAAAGAACGAGCGAGGAGAATAAGGTTTGAGAGCCTTGCTCTCTAAACTGGCTGGTTGCTCGTCCAGTTCCGAGTTACGTTCTGAAAACTAGTCGGTTCGAGGTTATTAACTTGCGAACAAAAACGACGGAGGAACTTCTGAATTAATTTGACTCCGTCGCGACCATGGATTTGCGATTTGCTTATACGACGTCTCTTGCGTAATCAGAATTTAAAGCCTTGATAGATCGTCTCGATGGCCGCGATCGAATATATAAAAGATATACATGTACAATCTTATGTATATTTATTATTATTCCTAAAATTCTGGATGGATTACGAAATCACACGAAATTAAAAATGTTTACATCTGTGTGATCTGTGTTAAGTCTTTTTAATATTGATGATATTTAATTCTTGATTTTATATTTGGGAATTATACCGGATTTTAGTTTGCTACAGAAATATGCAGTTGAAGTTTGGAACGTTCTTGAAGCGAAAATGAAAATGTGTTTTGTGCCAAATATGCAAGTACGAGAATAATCTCCGAGGATTACAAAAGTATAAAAAAAAAAAAACAGTTTATTAATATTTAATCTCAACAAATTATTTTTTTTTTACCTTTAGAGGATTTAAAGCTTGTCTTCACTCTTTTACATTTTGGCACAAAACCCAGGAAAGGCGTACAGGAATCTATTTTCATGTTTGCTATTATACGTTACTACTTCTAGTTGAACGGGGCATCTCCGGACCTCAAATATTAATAAACTATTTTTTTATACCTTTGTAATTTTCAGAGTTATCCTCGTGATTATATATTTGGCACAAAACACTTTATTTTCGCTCCAAGAACGTTCTGAACTTCAACTACATACAAAAATAATGTCTGCGAATTTAAAATAAAAATTTCTATTGTATAGTTACATTTATTAATCTTTACGATACCACGCTCAAAACGGTGCCTCATTTCTATCATCCTGGGTATTTCGAATCTGTTCATTTTTTCACCCATTTAAAACAGTTTAAAATATCCATAAATTCACGAATTCACCAACTTTCAGTTCTCTAGAATAAACTTTATTCTTAAAAAATAATGAAATATAGCATATACTTTAATAACCGAAGTAATCATAAGTTGTAATAGAGGCTTAAAAATGATTCGTCTCTACTTCTGCGACATCGAAAAATTTGTCACCATTTTATTGATCTTTACCTAACATGAAAGTGATTATTACAAATAAATGTCTAGAGAGTAATATAAAAATTGTTTAAGATAAACACTTTCTAATCTTAATTTTAAATACAAATATCTCTGCAACAGTGCACGGAAAAATTTTGATAATATTGTTTGCTAACAAATTGTTGGATGGTGATCTACTATTAGCCGTAATTATTCTGTTATTGAAACTTTTGTTCTCTGTATCCTCGATATTCAAAACTTTTCCGCGACAGCGTGTATGCACACAAATGTATCATATAAGTACACGTACGTAAATGTTGTTATTTCACTTTTCAAACTCTAGATGGAGTCAGACATGAATAATTTCTCGTATTCAAAAAATATATGAATAACTATATAAGAATGAAACATTAACGAGCATTAACCAAAATCTATTCGGATACCTGATTTTTAAATTTTTGAAAGGTGGGATTGGACGACACATGTGAGCCACCCACCAATAAATTGAAACAAACATAAATTGTTATCAGGAAGTAACTTAAAACTATATAGCACTGAACGTTCGAATATCCAGAGCAACCGACTGTTCTGTATTATCTAGAAATAAACGAGTTTTCTATTGTTTTCTTAATCATGTTACTGTATAGCTTTAATATTAAAAGTGTTTCTAAAATAAGTTACAAACCTTAATTTTAAATAAAATACAGCATAAAAGTAATACACGTATAAAATAGAAAAAAATTATAAATTTATACAAGAAATTTCTTATGTATTATTATTTCAATAATTAAATCTGCATAAAACCCAAAACAGTTAATTTAATAAGATTTCTAATCTAGAGATGAATACAAAATAAATTTATTTGAATATGTTTATGCTGTAGTTACGTCTATTCGCAATTTCAGTGACTGACCATAAAACAATTGCATATATTTCATGGATAATAAATGACGACCGAGAAAAACACAAAACAAAAGACGATGTTTTTAAACATATTGTCTTAGAGAGCATTTTGTATGCACGACGTTGCTAAATGAGACAGGAGTTTTTGAACGGCAGTGTAGATTGTTTAAATAAAAATGTACCTATTACTAATCAAGTATTTTTCTCGAAAAGGATTACTTTTTTTCGAAATGGAGAAGAATGTCCTTTTATTTAAAAAAAAGTTGTAAGAAATTTTAAAAATGTTGAAAAATCTGATTGTTAGAGGCTTAAAAATGATTCGTCTCTACTTCGACATCAAAAAATCTACCATATCATTTTATTGAGCTTTACCTAACATGAAAGTGATTATTACAAGTCAATGTCTAAAGAGTAATATAAAAATCATTTAAGAAAAACACTTTCTAATCTTAATTTTAATTACAAATATTTCTGTAAATGGATGAAAAAAATTTTGAAAAAATTGTTTGCTAAACAAATTCTTGAATGGGGATCTATTAGCCGCAATTATTCTGTTATTAAAACTTTTGTTCACTGTATCCTCTATATTCTTTCCCGCGGCAGCGTGTATGTATACAAATGTATCATTCAAATATACGTATATACCTAAAAGTTGTTATGTCACTTTTCACTCTAGATGGAGTCAGACATAAATAATTTCTCGTATTCAGAAAATATATGAATAACTATATAAGAATGGATGGAAACGTTAACGAGCATTAACCAAAATCTAGTCATATGGCAGTTGGCTGATTTTCAAATTTTTGAAAGGTGGGATTGGACGACACATGTGAGCCACCCACCAATAAATTGAAACAAACATAAATTGTTAACAGGAAGTAACTTAAACCCAGATGGCACAAAATATTTGAAGGATGTCTATGAATGTACTATGAACATTCGAATATCCAGAGAAACTGACTGTTCTGTGTTATCTGGGAAAAAACGAGTTTTCTATTTTCAAAATTTTTTCTTGATCATGTAACTACATAGCTTTAACATTAAAAGAGTTTTTAAAACAAGTTACACACCCTAATTTTGAATAAAATACAGCATAAAAGTGATATACGTGTGAAATAAAAAAAATTATAAATTTATATAAGAAATTGCATATTTATTATTACTTGAATAATAAAATCTGTATAAAACTCAAAACAGTTAATTTAATAAAATTTTCAATCTAGAACTGGATACATAAGAAACTTTTTGGAATAGATTTATGTTGTAATTATGTCTAATCGCAATTTCAAATGACTGACCATAAAACAGTTGCATATCTTTCATGGATAGTATATGACGTGCGAGAAGAACACAAAACAAAAGACAATGTTTTTAAATATTTTGTCTTAGGGAGCATTTTGTATGCACGACGTGGCTAAATGAGGCAACGAGTTTTTCCGAACGGCAGTGTATAATGTTTAAATAAAAATGGACCTCTTAATAATCAAGTATTTTTTTCGAAAACGGTTTTTTTTTTAAATGAAAAAGAATATTCTTTTCTTTAAAAAACTTCTTTAAGAAATTTTAAAAATGTTAAGAAATTAAAAAATCTGTTTGATAATTATAGGCTTAAAAATGATTTGTTTCTACTTCTCCTATATCGAAAAATCTGTCATACCATTTTATTGATTTTTACCTAACATAAAAGTGATTATTACAAATTAATGTTTAGAAAGTAATATAAAAATTATTTAAGATAAACACTTTATGAACTTGATTTTAAATACAAATATCTCTGCAAAAGTGCATAGAAAATATTTTGATAAAACAAATGCTAAACACATTTTTGGATACTGATTTACTAGTAGCCACAAATATTCTGTTATTGAAACTTTTGTTTGTATTCTCGATATTCGAAACTTTTCCGGGGCAGCGTGTATGTACACAAATGTATTATATAAGTACACGTATGTACCTAAATGTTGTTATGTCACTTTTCAAACTCTAGATGGAGTCAGACATGAATAATTTCTCGTATTCAGAAAATATGTGAATAACTATATAAGCATAGATGGAAACGTAAACCAGCATTATTTTCTTCTAGTCAATTAGTTTGCACATTATCCGATTATTAAATTTTTAGAAGGTGGGATTGGACGAATTTTGTGAGCCACCCACCAATAAATTGAAACAAACATAAATTGTTATAAAGAAGTAACTTAAACCCATATAGCACAGAACGTTCTTAAGGATGTCTGTAAATATTTTACGAACGTTTGAATATACAGAGGAACCGATTATTCTGTGTTATCTGGGAATAAACGAGTTTTCTATTTTTGAATTTTTTTCTTGATTATGGAACTGCATAGCTTTATGTTCGATTTAATTTATTGGTGGATGATTTCAACTTTCAAAAATTCTTCTGTACACAATATAAAAAAAAATCCAGAAAGCAAATCTTGTAGAATTTAATATCTGTAATACGATTATATACTTTTTCGTATGTTTTCCAAGTACGAGAAATTATTTATGTCTGACTCCATTTCGCGTATGAAAGGTGACATAATAGTATTTTCATATGTAATATTTATATGATATACATTTGTATATTTACACGTACTGCTGCAGGAAAGTTTTGGACGTTGAAAAATACAGCGAATAAAATTTCAATAATAGAATAATTGTAACTTGTAGTTGAAACAGAAATAAATAAACAATATTTTGAAAGAACTCAATGAAATAATTAGAAAATGTGTTAATCTAATTTTTTTTACTCTTTTATATTATACTCCCTTTCACTAAAAATCACACAAAATATATTACAGTTTTGAGAAAATCACAGTCTTATTTATAAAAGTTTTGTATTTATTATTACTTAAATAATTAAATCTGCATAAAACCCAAAACAATCAATTTACTTGTTTGAATAGGCTTATGCTGCAATTGCGTCTAATCGCAATTTCAAGTGACTGTTCATAAAACAGTTTTATATCTTTCACGGATAGTAAATAACGAGCGAGAACATTCAGAAAATACATGAATTATTATATAAGCTGGATAAAACTTGTAGCAACAAGAATCGAACGGACGCAAAATACCCAGGAAAGTAGGGAAGGGGAAACCAAGATATTCACGAATCAATTTTCATAATATGTTATTGCAAATTAACCCTTAAACACATAAGTGGGTTTGGGAGACCTTCCCGAAAAAACTTTACTTTTGTGCCATTTTATTTTAGTTAAGCAATGAAGTTGATCAATTGTAACAGTCGATAGAGGAGACTTTAAACTTTTTTTCCACCTAACCCGAATCTTTTTTCTCAATCCGTCTTCACACAGTAAGCGATCGAAAATCTAGGGGAATTTTCAATATGTGTTTGAGGGTTGAAATCGTTAAAATCGGAGAAATTTTTACGAATCGTAATGTTGCACTTGAATTAATACTACAATTAAATATCTAGTATTTTTGATATTCGCGCATATTAGACTCGAATTTGAAGAGCATCACGCTTCAGGATGAAGGAGTGACGACGCGGTTGCATAATATGAAACCCAGTAACCTTTTGTGTTTCGATGCACCGACGGTGCCGTGAACAGATAATATATGCTGCTTCGCGCCACGTAATAATGCGCGCGCACGTTATCCTGTTAAGGTCACTTGTTCGATAGCGCTCGAACAAGTCACGATGAACATGTCTCGACTAACATGACAGATTCTTCATATCACTTTTCACATGCTGCCGCTCATCTTTCAAAATTCTCTTGAAATATATTTTTAAATGATACTTTGAAATTTGGACTTATCGGATCAAATCATGATTTAATTCACTATACTTTTTGTAAAAAAAAAAAAATAAAATAACATGTGAAAAAAACGTGTATGCAGAATGTTAAAAGTATAATTGATAAAAAATTGTGAAAATTATAAGAAACATTTTTTTTACAACGCTTAACGCTAAATTTTTTTTAAATGTTTATTCCGAATTCTTTGCAAGCTTTACAATTAGTTCTAATTATGATTCTCAAAGTAACAATAAAAAAATTTGTGTATTTGATGCTATCGTGAATAATTAATGGGGTAAATATTTCATGGAAATCATAGCGTTTCTCAATAATGGTACAAATAACCCGCATTCGTTTGACCCGAAAGCGAAACTTTTCAACTGCACGCAGAATGATGAGCATGAAGAAAATCGCGGCCTGCAAACGGTGCACGGCCTTGATGCAACGAAAATGCAATAAGTAACGTTTCAAGACGCGATTATGTTTGAAAGAACGATTACGCCACTTTCGTAGAAATCCGCGCGAGGAGGCCCCACCTCTCTTTTCTAGAGAGTTAAATCGTTATTCATGACGACCGGCCGTGCCGTTAGTGTGCTGCGGGAAAATGGAAACAGGTTACGAATATATCATCCGTTAATTCACTCCTGCCGATGCCGCGCCGAATATCACGCCGCGTGTAAATCCTACAAGAGTGCCGTACAGTGGGCCAGATTCGTCTTGATACGAATGTACAAAAGCCGCAGGAATTCATGTTTTAGATGTTACGATATCTTTCTCTACTTTCGTAACGCCAAAACTTTTTTGCGTTTTAAGATTTCTTACCTGATATTCAACGCAAAGTGAAATCGTGCGAAGAAGATTGTTATTTTTAGAAATGTTATATAGCCTACTTTTTAACCGTTTGAACGTTTTTGTTATGTCTTTCAAAAATGTAGAACGCAGTTTCAAAATATATGTAATATCGATACAAAAAAAAATATAAGGTTTTTAGAAATAACAGTTCTTAATGTTAAAAATAGACAGAATTTAATGTAGAAGCAAATTTCAAGCAGTTACATTAAAAACATTCAATGTAACATTTCCAAAGGGCATTAAATTTTATGCACATACTTTTCATAGTTATAGATACATTAAATTTAATGTACTTTAAATTTGATGTTTAACTTAAAAATACATTGAATTTATAACATTTTTGAGAATGGATTATATCTCAAAATATAACCAAAACTATAAAAATATCAGAATATTTTAATTTGAGTACCTATCTGCATAAAATTTAAATACAATTCATTTATTGATTTAAAAATTATTTAAAAATTAATTTTTAGTTTACTCTTAATTCTTATGTAAAATTGTGGTATTTATTTGCAAATTTGATGGGGAAGTAGCATTACCAATTAAATCAAAATCTTTACATGTACTAATGAAACTAATAAATATTCGTGCAAAAATTATTTAAATCTATTTAAAAGTTTATATTTAAAATTGCAGACTAAAATTTGGGCATTCGCAAAAATTGTTATAGATTAGAAAAAAAAAAAGAAAAATCTAGAAGTCTTCAGTATGTAAATTTCTATAACTTTTAGCTCGTTTCTCGCATAGTCAAAACACTCTTAATAGTGTATTTTATTTATTTTATTTTCTAAATAGGTATATCCATTTTAGGTGCACGTATAAATGTCTATTTTACATTTTTTGGAATTCTATTTTGCTTGTGCGCGTTACTCGGATCCCACGACGATCTCGATACGCTAGAAGCACCTTTCCATCATTCCACCCAATCTAAGAGGCTTGTAGATAATTGCGCGCCTAACACGATCGTGCAGGCGAGTATGCAAATTCTCGGGAGGAAATCCTGATCCTTTCACCACGTTACCGTATTCTGTATCTGGCTTATCCCGATCCACATACTAGCGCTTAATTATAATTACGTACTTTCAAATTTAGCACCTGGTGCGTTAAGTGACACACGTTTGCAGAAGCAAGTGCAATTCCGTGTTATTACGTATTCGAAGTCCCATTTTTATTTATAGCAGACCGAATGACTGAAGAAAGTATGTCACGCTTGTGTGGCGTTCAGAAATCATCGATTTTCAAACTTGATTGGCTGAACTCTAGTAATAATTGAATATAAGTTACGCTCTTATAAGAATGTTACGTGTCTTCTCGAGACACTTGCTTTTTTTTTACTTACTTGACAATTAAGTGTACAATACAATGTTATAAATTAGTGATACGAAAGCTCACGAAGGACATTAGCGCGACACCAGCGCATTGCGCAATTCTGAAAGAAACGAGTATCAATTACAATGGAACAAGTATCAATTACAATAGAACACTGATGTAGTCGACAATGGGTGGTCACGTCCGGCTGTTCTCCCCTCGGCTCTCTTTCCACGAGCGTGTGAGAACGCTTTTTCATCATCTCGCGAATACAATAGGATTAGGTACACGAGGACGTTCTTGTTGTTCTCTACCTTGGCTGAGTTTCCATTTGCGGGTGAACCGATGACTGCCCACGGCGACGATGACGATTTCGAGTTGAACAAACCGCGTTGCGATTCAGTGCAGGCTACGAACGCCGGTGACCGTTAACCGACCAGAGAGGCTCAACCGGCGGTAACCACGACCGGTTCGTCGTGGGGCTGCCCGGCCTCCTTGTTGGGACATTACTCCCAGCGGCCGATCGAAAAGTAACGCGCGGTTGAGCGTCTCTGGTCGCGCCGTGTGTTACGCCATGCCTGCAAAGTGTGTCAATAGGAGAACAAACAGACGAATGTGTTCCTCGTGACTAACCCACTCACCAAAAGTCGGCGTATAAGGTGCCGGCCGGCCTGCGGAGACTTCGATGCCCGCCAGACTGCATCTACTCGCCGATAGCGAACCTTTTGTCTGCCGAAGGATTTGACGAATTGGGGGCAAAGGCGAACACACCTGAAGCCACGAGGAAGTACTGTAATTCTAATCGGAGTTGGAATAACGCTGAAAGTATAACGGGAATTTATTCGAACAATTCTTGCTTTAAACTTTATTAGAAGTTTTATACAGTTGATTATTTTTTCTTATGTACTGATTCCTTATTTAATTAATTTGTCATTATAATCAGTTTGCAATAAGTGAATGATTATATATATCTAATACTCGAGTGCTCCCATTTTTTAATCTTATCGCGAATTAGAAGCCTGCTTAATAACTCTGAATTTATGTTACGGAATCAGATTGCGATTAAAATCACTTAAACGGGAAAAGATAATGCTTGGCTTATCATTAATAATCCTTAGTAATTGTGTTACACAAATAGACAAGACCCACATTCAAAGTACTCAAAGCCGCGAGGCGTACGGTTCGTATTATGCGGTAAGAAGCATATCGTGGCTTACGATACACGTCGGAGAAAACCGTAAAGGTTTAAAGTGCACGAAGAATAACGCCGCGCATAAAAAATTCCACGCACATTGAGGATCATTCGCGGGGGCATTCGTTGTTGTCGCTCGCTCGCAATTCCTCGCAGCTGGTGCGTGCTACCTCGGCGCGGCGCGCGGCGAACGGAGGTTAATCCGAACGTCCACGTAACCGCCAGATATCACCTTTTATGCCCGGCGCAATCACGCGACAGTTCCTTTCTATTGCGGCGACGGCGACGGCGACGGTGACGGTGGCGGTTCTGTCTCGGCAGAAAAGTCCCGTAATGCGACGTCCGTCACCGTACCCGGTGGCCCGCAGCTTGTCGCCTCGGCGACTTATCGACTTAGGTAATTAATACCGGTCTGGGTGGTGCAGATCGGAATGCGGCACACAAACTTCTCGGGTCTACGCTCGATACCGGAACGCCGCCGGTTCTCGGAAATACCGTCTGGGAACAACGAGCGTTTGTAGTATTTGCGCGGATGACGAATGACACTTTTGCTCCGCGGTAATGGTACTCGAGGAGAACGAAGAGGTGCGAGGGATTAAGTGGATCGTTGACGTATATTTAAGAATATACCTCTTTATTTAAGGATATATAGAATTTAAGGTGACGTTGGAGTGATGGAATTATCGACATTACAGGTTTGAACTTTTTTTCGCGTTGACTTTTATAGAATTGAAAGATCTTTTGCATAATTTTGAAGTACAAAGAAGAATAAATTTTAAGATACTCTTAACTTTAGCTTAGAAAAAATAATTAAAAAAATTGCCAATGCATTATATATAATTGTTTATTTTTTGTTGTTTAAGAAAATATTTTTTAACTGTGTAAAGCCAATTCAAAGAAAATTCCAACTTTTAATGTCTGTAATACGTTTGTATTACATCACTTTAGCATCCTTTTAACCTTTAACGGTCATACCTCAGTAAAATATCATATCGGTCACGTGGGATCAAAGGACCTCACTGACTTTGGACGATTGTCGTGTCTAAACTATTTTTTTAAGTAAAAAAAAAAAATTACTGAACATTCTTCAAATAGTAAAGTGTAAAATGTGAACTAATTTATTAAATGTTAAATTTTAAATCGAATATAGCAAAAAATTATTGAAATAAAAAGAACGTAAAAAGTGACTTTTTTATTAGAAAAAAAATCATACAATTTTTTAATTTTTATATTAAAAAAGAAAATTTTTTTAGGGTATATTCTTCAGATGTAGCACTTTAAGAAAAAATAATTGTCATAGTGCACGTTTCAAAAAAAGATTTTTATTTTGAGAGAGAGAGAGAGAGAGAGAGAGAGAGAGAGAGAGAGAGAGTAATTTTCGAGAAAATAAACTGACGCGTTTCGCTTAGAGGGAATTTAAAGCGATAGAAGCCCGACATTAAAATAATACCATAAAGAAAATTTATATATGGCTGAAACTTTCGTTGGGATCACACAGACTCCCAGTAACTGTTAAGGATAATTAACTGAGAAGATAAATGTCTTTTATTTTTAAAGTAGATGTTTCTATTCGATTTTTCTGTAACATTTGATAATTAGCGCGAGCTGATAATAATCGCCGATGTATTTCATCGTGTTATGTGTTTTTCTTTTTCGAGCTAAAAATAAATTTTCCGTTAATCAAGCGGTCCGATCACCCCGTTTGATTAACGAATTCCTATCTCCATGAAGTACTCGGGTAAATTCTCGACATTAAGTCGCATACCGGAACGTTGGGACCTGCATTGTCGCATTTCTTCCCGACGACATCGCATCGTTGCGACGTCACCGGGAGGGTTTACGACAAACTTGAGAAAAGAATGAGGCGTGACCTGGTTGGCCCGAGCTTGTGCCGAGCGAACGGTTGACCGCGTCGGCAAAAACTTGGGAAAATGGCGGTGCGACCGGTTCGAATTGACTCGCTATCGAGAGAAGGAAGTGCTCCGTCTCGCCTTCGCCGCTTTTCCAAAGTCGCTTTTCTAACCCGTTCCTTTTCCTTCGCGTCTTCATTATTGTCGTACATCAGCCACCGTTACCGCATGGTCGCGCGTCGCCGTATGTAGTTGCGAGAAAAGAGGAGACTTCAATGCCTGGTTGGCAATGTCGCGCGGCGAGCTGAATGTACTAGATCGATTGCTCCATTCCATTGATCTATCCCGGATTAAGCTGTGTATTTCAGTGAGTTAACTCTTATTTCGATAAGAGTTCTACGTCAAGTTACATTAGGTGTGATACATCTTATCTAATCTGTGTATTTAAAATACCATGTGTGATCGATAATAGTTAAAAATAGAACAGTACGAGTTATAATTACGTGGCAAAGTGGTAATGGAATCTAGTTGGAGATAAATAAATCTAATTAAATACATAGTAGTGATCTGCTTGATCTTACTATCTGAAATGTTTTTTACATAAGTAGAGAGAAAAACAAATAATTTTTTGAAGAAGATATAGAAATTTAAAGGAAAAATTATGTAATGAAATTATGTTCTTTTATATTTTTTCATCTTTTGTTAAAATTATGCTAAAAAATTTATATTTTATTACTTGAAATGTTTTTTACGTAACTGTAAAGGAAAAAAATTTTGTTTAAATATAGACGAAAATATAGAAATCTAGTAGAAAGATTATGTAATAATTATGATTTTTCTCTTATCTCTTTTTATCTTTTGTCAAAATCACGCTAAAAATTTTATTCTGGTGACGCGGAAATAAAATAAACGTTAATTTATTTTTCTAAGCGGAAAAATTTTAGAAAGAGCTTGCAGACTTTCTCGTTACTGTCGCGAACGTTATCTAGCATCGAGCCGGACGTGTTCTTTCCACGAGTGCATCAGTCATACGTCGCATGGTTGTTGGTGTACGCCGCGCGTAGGAAACATTTGTGCAGTGTCGCGATGGAGGCTGTTAACCTTATCCGCGACACGGCGTGGCGGCCATTGTCTCCGTTTTCTCGATTACTAGCGTTACGTACGATACGGCTAGGCTACTCATTTAATAATTGACTGGCAGCGCAAAACTTAGTCTTCATCCTCCGTGCGCGCAAGGCGTGTAACTATTCCTTTCAAGAAGAATTCTTCTTCGGTAGAGAAGACAGTATTCGAGATATATTTAAAAAACGTTCAGAAACCTAATTTTTATAATGATGCAAAGAATATGTAGTACACATAATATTCTAAAATGTGTGAAATTGTTAAAATATTCTTGACAATTGCTCTATAAGTGCTACAATATTCCTAGAATATTATTACAAATTAAAATAATATTCTGAGAATATTATTGCGAGAGTATAATATTTTTTAATATTATAGGAACATTGTATTAATTTTATATGTTTCTCTTTATATAATATCCGGAATATTATGAAAATGTTCTACGATCTTATTTTTGTTAAAAAAATTAATGTGAACTATTATGCATAAAATATTCATAAACTTTATAATTATTGTTTTTAAAATTTATAATATTTCCGATAATTGAAAATATTAAAGTAAATAATATTATTTTCTTCTCATATAATATTCATATAACATTATCATAAGTGGACATGTAATCACTTTTTATTAATATTAAGTAATATTTCAGGAATATTATTTAATATTAAATATTGTACAGTTTATACGATGTAATCTTTATCTTTTTCCCTTTCTCTTTCTCGTATAATTCTATTCTCTTCTTGAAATTTATAGAAGGAAATATAAAGTTATCAGGAGAGATAAATTTTCTGCACGCATCTCTATCGTAATATTTCAAATTACTTCATAGTATACACACGGAAAGGAAAGATTAGTTGCAGCAACAAGAATCTGTGTGCTATAGTGAAATTTTGCTTGTATAGAGCTAAAAATTTAGCTACTACACGCAGATTCTCGCTGCTGCAACTAATTGCAACTAATCTTCCTTTTTCCATGAAGAAGTTATTTTCATACGAAAAATATGTAAACACCTTTATTTAAGTGGCCTCGATTGTACGCAAAATTGCCGGGACGTAATGTACATAATTTCACATGTACGCGCTTACGGTTCTGCGTGCCTCTCTGGTCCAGATTTATCGTTCCCCGTTTTGTTTCGCTAGTTTATGCCATTGTTGTACCGGCCGCGGCGCCAGACCTTGTCTGCATCGTAATAAAGCCTACCTCTTATGGCAACCTCAATTATCTCTGGTTCGACATTGCCCAATTCCCGCGTAATATCTTTCAAAATGGCGATTCGTCTCACCGCGCCGCGCCGTGCGACTTCCCACTGCAACGGGAAAACCGGCGGCGGTGGCAGCGGCGCCCGCGATGAGATATCGCCGAGGGTTAAACGGGAAATCTTATCCGCGCGATATATTCTAATTACGACCTGTTACGACGATTAAGTGTCCATTATTACGCGATGTAGAGGAACACGGCCGTGCTTATTTACGATCGTGCCTCGCGGATGGGGCGTGTACGGGTTTCAGCGGCGTATTGGGAGATTTCAGGAAACGCGCGCGATCGCAGATAAACTTTTTCTATCCCGTTCGTTCGTTTTAATTATTAGAAAACCATGCGCGTATCAATTAACGGTAATTACGGCCGTGAATATTCCACGCTGAGATATCGTTTCGACCGCGCCGTATCCTGGCGCGTAAAATTTATCGGGCCCCTCGTTAATACACGGTATATACGCGTCAGCGGAGATCTCCCGTATGACGTAGTGTATATTAAGCGCGAGATTGCAAGCCAGAGCATACCGGTGGCGAATTAAATTGAACGTCCGATCCTTGCCTTGAACGAGATCGAAGTTCTTCATGACGACGCGTAAAAGTTCAGCGAAAGCAAGAGCTGGAATTTTATTTGATATTTCTTGGTACATAACGTCAGAATCTAAAAGCTCAAAGGCGAGCGATACAGCAGCCGTTTTTAATATTAATATCACAGAAATATTGCTCGTAATTAACAGTTTGCAAACGGACTAGATTATTACAATTTTGTTGTATTAGTGTTAACAATATTTATTTGAATTACCTTTACTTTTAAAATTACGAGAATGCTGTGAAAGATTTAATTAATTACAAGACACGATCTCTTAAAAAAAAGTATCTTAGTTGTCCAAATTTCTTTATCTTAAAGCAAAAATCAGATATTTATTTTAATGTAACGATGTGTTTGCTTGCAATTTAAATATTTAAATCTGAAAACATTATAAATAGGAAAGGTTAAATGTCGTTCAGATTTTGATATTTTAAATCGCACGATTTGGTGATTCGTATCTCATGCAAAAAAAAACATGCTGTTGAATCAACAGCATTATTCTAATTGGAAATAGTTTGCCAATTTAATAGCAGTATTCAAATAAAAAGATTAAAGGTAAAGGTAATAACAAATGTAGTTAAATGAATAAAATTTAGTTAAATCGACTATATATATTAGCGACAGTCCGTGAGTCGACGTTTAATTGAATCAGACATTTTAATTTATATTACCGCATTTTTTTTCAGTGTACATGTTTTTCTTTTTTTAACTAAGAGTATTGTAATTACGTAGTCGTAACACTTATGTATAACTTTTTTAAATAAACAACCATACAAATATTTTCTAGACATGTTAAATAATATATATAAGAATTTAAAAAATATTTTTATACTTGTAAAAGTAATAAAAATTAACTCGGAAGTGTCTCGTCCCGATCGCGTGTAAAGAAAGTGGCGGAAAACAACGCGGGTTCTACCGAGAATTAATAGGATTAATTAATTTGATCGCCATTGCTCAAACCTTTTTCTCACGAATGATAATTTCACGTTAATGCTACAACGGGGAATTATAATTTTCCCTTATCATTTTTTTTTCTGCGAAGGATTAAAGAGGTAACGTCGAACGTTTAATGAAAACGGAAGCTCACATGCATCACAATTATGATTCATGGGAAACTGATACATCTAAGTATGGTCCTTCTTGGGGTGACCCGCGGTAAACGGAGCGTGAACGTCGGTCTGATCGACGACGGCAAAACCATTACAGGGCGGCACCAATTTGTTGTAAGAGCAAGCCGGCACGCACATTCGCGCGTATACGCGCGTATACGTGAGAGGAAAGGCACTTTAACGGAGAGGACAGCGACTTCCCTGCCCAAGACAGCACATTATGAGCTCACTTGCGCGTTCCCGATCGTGATTATTTATTTGGTAGATCTCTTATCGTGGCGCATGAGCAAATTGCCTGCTTTCTTTGCGACTGGCAAGTGCATGTAAACGGCCTCGATACGAGTGCGTGTCAATAAAAGAGTGATGTGCGCGCGAGGAGGACGCGATTAACAAATATCTTCAACGATTATTGATACTTTTAATATCCACATTCTGATGTACGCAATATGGTTCGATATATTTGAATTCTACGTAAATAAATAGAATCTCCGTCTCTCCTTACTTTGTACATATGCATTTCTTTTTCTTATTTCTTTTTTAATTTACAATTCATGTCCGTATTAGATAACGGTAAATATTATTTGTTTACTTTACAATACTTTTAATTAATTAAATCAAGTGAAAATTTAATTGAAATACAGGATAGGGATAATGTACAATGTTCGACAGATAACTATAATTTAATATTAGATTTTTATTAACTCTAATTGGTACTCGTGAGTCCAATGGACTTGGATGTTTTTGTTTTTTTTTAATTACGCGTCTAATCTCCAGATAAATGTGAATTATTAAGAAATGTTTTTTACAACCTTACATAATTTTAAGTTAGATAATCATATTTCTTGGATATTGATCGTTAAAATGGAAAAAAATTGAATTACATTGACTTTAAACACAGATGCTTTAGGCCAAAGTCAGTGTACACTGGATCCGCGAATAGGTTGGTTAAAGAAATTTCGCAGCAAATATCAATTAAGGTTAATTTGTCGATATAAAGCAAACAGATAGCTCTCTATCTAATATATTTTGCAAGATTTTATTACATTAATTTTTATATTATTTTGATATTATTTACGTGTACCGTTTTTATGAAGAGTATTCACGCACAGATGGCTATTTTGGGTAACAGGTAATGAAGGATTGAAGAATTTGCTTGTGTCACATTATCCGTTAAAGTTATTTAGTAATAATACATCCGTGCGTGGGTGACTCTCTCGCATCAAGGCCATTTTCGCAACAACATCGGATTTCGAAGGCTGGTTTACATGCTTCAGACTTTCATCGCGTTTCTCGTCGTCACGTTGAAGTTGAAAGATATATTGATTAATTCGATTATATTTTTATAAACTAAGATTTTCTATGATAATATTAATATCATGTATCATTAAATATTGCTAAGGCTAAATAAACGAGCCAAAAAGATGTAACTCAATTTAATAAAGTATTTATTTTTTTAATTTTTATTAATAAAGTGTCTTTAATTTCGCATAAGTACACGGGACGACTCTGCGGTTTCGACTCTGCGGAATTCTTAGCATCGAATATAATAAATTTGATTTACATTAAAAATTCGGAGAAATACATAGTGATGTAAGACCTTTTTCTCAAATAATTAACTTGAACAAAAACATCGAGACGTATAATTTATAAAGAGAGGTCTTGTTGCGAGTCGTACGTTAAACGCAAAACCATAAGAACAATGTAAGTTGTGGTGAAATGTAATTGATTCTTCGTTTTCTGTTCGCGAATTAATCAAGCGGGTCTGAATGTTAATAAACGTGAATGCAATATTTTATACCCCACAACTTGTTTTTACGGTATCCTGCTTAACATAATATTTGCAACAGGACCTCTTTTTATAATTATACACAACGTTTCAAGTTAATTATTTGAGAAAAAGGTCTTACATCACTATGTATTTCTCCGAATTATTAATAAAATTATATGCGTGTTGAGAAAGACTCGAAGCATCGTTTCATAGATGCTTACACGAGATTAAAAATACTTTATTAAATTGCCACGTATATTTGCTTGTTTATGAATTCGGCTTTTGTACAAATTATTATTTTTTGAAACTCGTGCGAGCTGTTAACAATATTTCGTTTTACATAAATGTAAATTGATTTTATATCTGCTATTTTTTTAATTATTTTTAACGAACGCGTAATGTGGAAAAAGTTAATTCTTTTGCCACTATCGCTTTAATACTAGACAGTTAATTTCCAAAGTAACATTTATTTTACGACGAATCTTCATTTTGCGAGATAACAGTCCAATTTAGTTGTCACTCTAATCGCAAATACATAAATTGCGTAGATATAGCTCGATTACTCTCTCGGGAGAGCCGCGCAACTCTCTATAAGTGAAAGTGTATATTGTCGCGCGGTGGTACATTAAATATTGAAGCGTCTTCGGTGTCGGTACACTGTATTTATAAATTATGCGATACGGTATACTGCACGTTTACGAATAGCACGAAAGCACGTATCACTTTACGCGATGCGTGTTACTCGGATGATGCCACGATGATGCGGCGGCGATACGCGCGATGAATTCCTATCGAAATCGGCCCTCGATTCGCCTGCCAAGACGGTATGCCGCGCGGCATCAACGCGAGAGCGTGACGACGATACGTCTCTTTGGGCATGCAATAATTAATTGATCCAAAACCCTAACCGATAGTGTTAACTGGGTCGTGGAAAAACGCGACTCGCCGATACGAAACGAAGACGCAGTCAGAGCGGTCGATTTACCAAGATAACTTACCTCTCGAATAGTTTTACTTTCTCATGCGAGGAATATCACGAAACGTGAATCATTTCGAGCGTAAAGGCCTATCTGGACGAACCAATTTTTACTATCTCGCCATTAGAATGTCACATTTTCAGAACGTTTACCTTGCCCTGATATTACAATTTGGTTGAAAATTCAACCGGAAAATAATTTTTTAGATGCATCTCGGACACACAATTTCTGCAAAGTAAATGAAATTCAGATATATGTTTATTTAATATCAGTTCTTATTTAATAACATATTTTTATAATTTATTTACTTTACTTGTTAGTAAAAAATTAAATTAGTTTTTACAACATGAAAAAAAATTTAAGATGATTTATACAAATTTTTATTATGATTGTCTTTTTAGTTATTTTGTAAATAAATAAATTTTGTTTATTTTACAGAACTGATCTTTGTATCGCAATGAAATTTTTCATAAATTGTCTTGAATATTTAAAGTACTTAAATAAAAAAAGTTTTATTTTTTTTTAATCATTTTATTTCATTTTATTTTATTATTAATTATATTTTTCTTAGAGTACATTATTTACTTCTTATTGAAACAACTTTTTATTTCCAGATAGAAAATTGTCGTCAATTTTTTTTTACTACTTTTAAATGCAATATAAAACATCTGTAATTTTTTTCATAATTTTCCTTAATGTTTTGAGAAATGTCTTGTACATCCTTAATAGACCCATTATTTCAAGCAATCTTTTTCAAAATTAATTGCTTGGAACTCTCGTGCTTTACGTTTCCCTTACAAGAAGCCAACGGAGTCGCATTCGCTTTCGCGAATTTTTGTGTCGGCGATCGCGTGCGTGCGTTACGAGAGGAAAGGCGTCGATATCGTCGACGGCATTCCGTGCGTTCGCGCATATATGTTAGGTCTGGGAATAGACGGGAGTGTGCGCGCGCGCGGGGGCATCGAAAAAAAGAGATTGGATTCCGTGGTAATTTGCATGGTGTTTGCATGGCATTAATACGAATGCGGCGTGCCTTCGATCTCGCGCACCAATCGCGCCGCGCCGCGCCGCGCGCCGTGTCGCTGTCGCCAGCAGCAGAATACGAGAGTCGAGAATCGATCTGGAACAGCTCGGCATGGCATTTATGTACACTGTCACTGCGCGGATCACCATCGCTTCTTTCAAAATAGGCGTCCCGCTCACCTGAACGCATTCTCGAGTCCGGGGTACTCGCGAGAGGCTACTATCACTCCACTTTTATCGACGCGACGGGAGAAAATACTTTCGAATTATTTCATTTCTTGTTTATTAATTCGTTAATGATTTCGTAGCGCTACATTCCGTTGGAATACGAACAGTTAAAGTTAATCGCGCGTGTGCGAGCGTTGCACTATGGTAGCTCTAAATATCCCAAGATACATTACACACAGAGAAAAGGATTCCATTTATTAGTATTTCTATTTTATTTGACTGAAAGTTGTTTCATTGAAACAACATATGCTTGTACGAAACATTAGCTGTTTGAATAAAAATATTGTTTTATTCAACCAACATCTGTTATCTGGCGAAAATAATTTTATTGTTAATTGTTTATACTGGTTCAAACATTGATTGTTCTGGACCATTCCTACGCGGAAAGAACAATTTTACTGCAAGATCTAAAAATTTAGCTAGATACGGATTAGAAAATAATTTTATGTTGGACCATCAAAATAATTATGTAAGAAATTTAACATGATAACGTTGCTGCAAACAGTTTTGACATTTCTAACAACCAAGTTAAACGCCCGGTACAATTTTTTAAATGGTACAACGTAATTATTTTCAGATCTGTATTTCGGCAAAGTTGTTCTTTCCGCGTAATTAATTTTTCTTAGATACAATAAAATTTTATTAAGTCTTAAGAAACTTGTGTCGAACTTTTTTTTTTATTCGATGAATATGATTGTTTAGAACTTTTATTGATTTGTGCCGTTTGAGTGAAACGTAAATCTTATCCGAGAAATAATTAATAAACACGTCATAGTAATTAATTATGAACTGAATGTTTAATGGACGTAAAAGCCACGCGCGCGGTTTCATGGAAGTGTTACGAAAATATCTTTGACGGTGCGAAGTCAGGGGTCATGAAAGTGGACGAAGAAGGATGGTTGGAAGAAAAGGGAAGAAAAGAGACTGACGGAGAGGTAGAAAGAAAGAGGAGAAGAACGAGAGAAAGAGAGGGACCCCCGGGACTGCTTGAGAGGAATGTTTACGCGTGCCGTACGTAACGAATCGCCGAAGAGAGGCCACTTTCGTGGAGCGAGGAAAGCTGTCTACCTACATCGTGCACCGGTAGACAGGCTACATCTGCGTGTCAGGCAGGAGCGAGCGTGTCTTTTTGCGTGCGACAATAGAGAAAGGACAATAGAAAAAGAGATCTAGGATGTTCACATTTTTTTTTTTTTTTAAATCTTGTCATCAAAATCATCGTCAAACCTCTTTCACCTCTTTCTCTTTTATAGGTCGGTTTGTCATTAATTAAGAATTATATACACTTTTTTTGCGTAAATAATGTTAAAATAAATTGTATATCAAAATTAAAAAATAGACGTTAGCAATGATATCTGATATTTGGAAATTCAAAATTTTAACGAGTTTTACGTAAAATCGGGACAAATTCCAATAACTCTCGTCGAGAGGCGTCCGAAAGTATTTCGAAAGAAGAGATATGTGCTTGGATACTGAAACGTCTGATTAGTCTAACGTCTAACGAAGTAAACACGAAGACGCGTAGGACATGTGACTTTCAGACGTACGCGAGAGCGACTCGGGTTTCACGAGCCAGGAAACTCGTTCGTTCATTTCCTTACTTGACGTCGCGAGAAAAGGTAAAAGCGAGGGAAGAGCAGAATCGTGCCACCGTATGGTAAATACGAGCTAAATAAGGTCCACAAATTTCCTCGTCATAACGCGGTCACTCGAGCAAGACCGACCGCCGCGCGTCGCTGTGTGATATAAAAACACGAGCCAAATAAGGCCTCCGAATTTCCTCGTAATAAGGGGTTCGCTAGAAGACTCAATCGTGAATGGAGTGCGGCTAATGACTGGCACCAGTCTCGATGGACATTAAGCAAGGACTGAAGAACTCGTCTGGAAAGAACACGCTAGCGAGATTTCAGGATTTGGTCGGACGATCTTGCCGGAAATGTACGCTAATATAAATTTTGTTTCTTTTGTGTTACGATCGCACGTGATCCTGGAAGCGGAAATTAAATTCTTAAAAGCATTAATATCGTATGATAAACATGATAAATTGTATTGGGTGGGAACTGAGATTCGCAGCGAAACATATCTGATTGAATAAATCCATGTACAAATATCTAAACATTTATCTTCGAATTTCGCTTATGGATGTATGGGTTATTATATCTCAAAACATTACCAAAAATATAAAAATTTTATAGAATATTCTAATAATGTTTGAGTGTCTGCATAAAATTTAAGCACATCTCATTTATTGGTTTAAAAGTTATTTAATTTTTTTATTTACTTTTGATTCTTATGTAAAATTGCGTTTTGCAATATTTATTTGCAAATTTAATGGGAAAGTAGCATTACCAATTAAATCAAAATTTTTACATACACTAATAAAACTCTAATAAATATTCGTGCAAAAATTCATTTATATTTACTTATTTGATTAAAAGTTATTTATTTAAAACTGCAGTAAATTATATTTATAATAATTTTTGCTGCAAAAATCATGACAAATTGTTTATTGTTATTGTTTTCTTCTTTGAAGCTAATTTTATCAAAATTTGGGTATTCGCGGCCAAAATTTTTTATTGTTGATTGTAGTAAAAAAAAAAGAACAAACGTAGAGAAGCCTTCAGTTTTCAAATTTCGATAACTTTTAGCTCGTATTATATAACCAAAACATCCTTGATCTTTCTTGTATAATTTATACATAAATAATTGTTCTTTTTCCTTAATTTCTCTCTTCAATGTCGTAGAGGTCTTTGAAGAAATATTAAAAAATATCGAAAATGATAGTGTTTGTCATGTAGTTTCATGAATCAGTGGAGTATGAACGTATTCCGGTTTCAATATTAGAAGATTGGATTTTATGTAGCACAAAAAATAGTGGATGAGCTTACAATTTTTGCATGCCGGCAAAGTGGTATCGAAAAAGGTTAATCATCCAGTGACCTTGTACGTTGCCGTAACCGGTCATTAGCAGCGGATTAATTTCAGCAGAAGGTATTCCGCTGATTCCGGCTTACGGTCGAGAGAAGTCGTCTCAAGCGATTGCGTTGCCTAAGTAATTACTCACGCTGGCGGTATATCACCGGACGCGCAATAAATTGTATTTTATTCAGTTTAGCCCGGCGACTCGCCGCACGTTCGTCCGCACGCTTAACAACGACCAGCGCTCGCAACGTAACACGAGGTACGTAATGTACGGCCTATAAACAGCATTCTTCCGAGGAGCGAGACATAAACGCGACCGCGACGACCGGCTCTTCTCGGAAAAAGCAATGTCCTCTCGCCTCAAGGATCGTTATTAACGCATCTCAATTTTTATACCGTGCGCGACCTCGTCGCACGCGTGCTTAGACGCTCTGGTGACAGGATCTGTCCAACATTCTTTCCAAGTCGTCGCATAGAAGTGCCGACCTAAAAGTGATCTCGCTGTGTATTAAGGTCATTTCCGCTTCCCGTATTTAGCAGTAGTCGTCTGCTTCTCAACGGACGCAGCGTAATTATTATGTAGAATGGTTATTATATGGAAGAAATAGATGATACGAGATAGGCGATCATGTTTAACGGTAAATTCCAAGTGTGAATGCAGATCTCGAAGTATGATTGTGGCACAAGTGACTTTTCACTTAAATTCGCGCCAGACGTAATGAGTTAGAAAAAACGGCGTAGGATTATGTACACAACCTTGCGAATATTATTGAAGTCTATAGTAACGGTATCACCGTTGCTCAACGATGCATCAGTTATTAATAGCGCTATTTCACATGATTAATGATGAGAAAGTCTGGCCTATCGTCTCTAAGTGTATTGTTAATATTATTTAATTTGAGCACAACGCGCGATATTCACGGTCGACTGCTCGTATTGCTCGGCGAGAAGGCGTTGTCATATAAATATATCTGACCGCTTCGAACGGTCGGACTCGCTTCGATAAGCTCTTGAAAACATGTGAAACGACTATGGCGAAAACGGCGAAAATGCGAGTTGCTTCGGGGCGGAATCGTTTCCTGAATCATCGGGGTTATCGTTCGCTGATTGTTTCTCGATCTTCGATTGTCTCGAATACTCGAGCTGTAACACGCGAGACGTCCATCTCCCAGAATCTTCCTTTGCGAAATCTCGAAATGTATCTTTCCCGGAGTGAAATCGAGATTCGGATCAAACACGCATCCGAATTTAAAGAATACTCAATTTGGATATATCGAATGTTTAAATTTCAGTTTTGCTTTCTTTCGCGTAAGTCTTCGAAATTCCTGTGTAAGTTTCCATATAAATTAATGTTAATTATGATTCCTATACATTTGATTCTAATTACAATTAAATTGATTTAATTGAATTCTAAAATTAAATTTTACCAATATAATGTAATTAAGCGGAGCATTGAGATATTTGGAAATTCATACTTGCAATTCTTCGCGATAATGAGAGTAACAGTAATTAATGCCGTGAAAGTACTAGTCTTGGAACTACACTTTCGTGCACCGCCTTGTGATTAAGTCAATTGCATATCTTCAGACGTCTCGGATTACGGAAGGAAAAATCCAATTCCATCGTGAAAAAAAGAGAGGGACGTCTCGGGAACACTCACTGACCTAGGATCTAAATCGAGTTGCCACAGTCGGTCGGGCTGTCCGGTATGAAAGTGATCGAAGGCCCACGATAAAGCTTACAAGTGGGTCAACGCAGTGGGGCTCGGACTGGTCCTCGAGGATACTATAAAATTTCATTTCATTTTTGCGTCTCGTCGAAAGTTCAATCTTGCTTTGTGCGTCCGGCCCTTGTTCTCCCGCGCCCAGCCTACTTCCGCTGGAATCCGTACAGCCACTCTCGTTTTGCTCGATTTTGCTTTCCTATTCATCCATCTAACTAATACTGGGTCAGTCATGTTGAAAATTGTCCCGTTACCGAGCTTCTCTGCAGCCGCGGCCTCTCGAATATTAATTATTGCGCGCGCGTGTGATTGTGTGCCTACGTGATCTCGATTGATGCCTTTTAATTAGGACGTTAATTTTTTGATCCTGTAATAAAGATAACCATAACGATATAAAAAGAATTTATTTATATTATATATTTTTTTAAATATTGGATTTAGAATTTTAATATCCGTTAAATAATGTACAGTAACGAATTGTAAGTGATAAATTAAGACAGAAAGATAGTAAAGTGCTGTATCCCTATAAGCGTTATAATATTCCTCTCTAGAATATTATTCAAGATTTTTTATATTATTTTAATATTACGGGAATATTCTATTAATGTTACATGTCCGTTTTTATATAATGTTCTCAGTATATTATTTGTGTAATATTATGAAAATGTTCTATGAATATTATTTTGGTCAAAAATCAATGTGAATTATTATGCATAAAATATTCATAAACTTTGTAATTATTATATTTAAAAGCAATAATATTCTAGATAATTAAAAATACTGAAGTAAATAATTATATTATTTACTTCTCATATAATATTCATACAATATTATCAGGTGTGGACATGTAACAACATTTTATTAATATTAATTAATATTTTAGGAATATTATTTAATATTGTAGCGCTTATAGGGACGGTGTAAAAAATTTTAATTAAATGTAACAATGAGCCGCGCGGCCGGTGTGCACGGATTCCACATTCGCGCGCGCGCTTGCGATGTTTTCAGGACAAATAGAAAAGCCTGATCAATTACTATCCAATTTTTCCTTAAAAATCAGTCTCGTGTTATACAACAGCAAATTGCTCGTCCATTATCTTAATAGTGCACGCTCGGTGGGCTAATCGTTTGTATTACGACGTCAGGAGATTCTCCGTGCGCTCTGCGCCGCGGCGGCGGCCAATCAGAAATGCAATCAGCGCTCGTAATTATAACGCGTAATTCGCGATACTTTCGCAACCGCAGCGCACAAGCTCGGCAAATAAATCCTTCTCCGCTCCTCTCTTATTTCCGCGCTGCGCCAGCTGCAATGGCAGCAAATCTTCAGGGGAGGATTCGCGTTACGCTTCTCGCGTTTCTCCGCGACGAACGTCCTTGTTGCTGTCACGCGGAAGACATTCACGTGTCCATTATTTCCCTTTTCATTATCGCAATTCTGGCTTTTGTTGTCCACGGCATAGAATTCTTCATTAAGAATCGCAGGCAAATATTTACGTAACGCAGTAATTTTAATAAACAACGAAAAGGAATTTTTAAAAAGGAGATAAAGGAAAAGGGGAGACTGAATTTCTATAGAAAATAGACAAAAGAAGATAAAATAATTGGATAATTTAAGAGAAAGGAGCGAAGTATAATGAGGACTTGAATTTTTATCTCAAAAGTTCAGGAGCTGTCAAGTTTTTTTTTATTCCGTTTTATTTTTGAATCCGAGTCGAAAGTGGTTAGATTGTTCGAATACTTCGATCCGAGGCTGCTCCAGCTTGGAGATCTCTCTCGCTGTGCTTTCCGCCGGTCACTCGTTCCGTATGTACTTTAACGCGTTCCGATACGTGCCAATTTCACGCTTGGCAGAGCCCACAGGTCTCCGCCTCCGTCGCCCTACGATTTCTTCTTACCTTCTTCGCGCCGCGGCCGGGCACAACAACATGTTATATTTACCGTCCATTCATTCTATTCCGCGGTGCATTATTTCATTTACGCTGTTCTCGCGCCTTTCGCAACCCGCGCCGTCTCAATCGAGTGGTCGCGCTAACTTGTCGGTGGATAGATCGCATATCGCACTGTTCATCGGGGATTCGCACTTTCCCAACGATCTTTTCGAAATACACAGAACGAGCGGCGTTGATGTTGCACGCACGTCGCTTTATAAGTCTTGCATCCTGTTGATTTATCGCTGCACCGTCATTCGCTACCGTAAATAGTGTCGTATCTGTGTGCGTGTTTCATTCGTAAACGCGTTATTACGATAATATTTTCTTTAATAAGTTTCTATTTCTTTCATAATGTCACAAATATTGCTGCTACAAATCGCAGACCACGTTCATTTATTTTTCCATTGAATGATTTAAAGGATGCCAAATGTGAAAGAAGTTTCTTTCTTTAACGTGCTTGCGTAATTATTTTATAACTCTTTGGATTTTTGTACAACTTATCTCATTTATGTAACTATATTTATAATTTTTATATAATCCGTATAAATTTATATTGAATGCGTTACGAAACAGTATTTAAATGAATAGAAGAGATTTGCATTGTGAAGAACATTTGATTCATGCAAATTTATAGCCGTTACGTTAAGAGATCTAAACAGATACCTATACGATCTTGAGAAACTTTATGTATACGAAATTAATGTCAAGGAGGGTGACTACTGATATCTTTTATTTTCTTGTGGCTATTTCGATCTTTATATAACTTACATTTAATTTTTATATAATCTATAATTTATATTGAATGCATTATGAAATAATATTAAACAAAAGGAAGAGAAATTTGTGAAGAAGATTGATGCAAACCGGAAATCAGAAATTGATAGTCGTTACGTTAAGAGATTTAAACAGATACACGATCTTAAGAAACTCATGTACGCGAAATTAATTTTATATGCCAAGGGTAAAGTGTTGGTACATACCTCATTTTCCAAATTTTCTTGTAACTTTTTAGATTTTTATATAACTTACATTTAATTTTTATATAATCTATAATTAATATTAAATGCATTTTTTAATGAAATAATATTAAACAAAGGGAAGAGGGATTTGTGAAGAAATTTGATGCAAAATGGAAATTAGAAATTGCTCGTTTCATTGAAAGATCTAAATAAGAAACTTATGTACGCGAAATTAATTTTATATGTCAAGGATAAAGTGTTGATATTTTATTTTCCAAATTTTCTTGTGATTTTTTAGATTTCTATACAACTTACATTTAATTTTTATATAATTGATATTGAGTGCATTTTTTATGAAATAATATTAAACAAAAAGAAGAGAGATTTATGAAGAAGATTAATGCAAACTGGAAATCATAAATTGATAATCGTTATGTTGAAAAAAAGTATCTAAATAGATCCTCGTAAGATCTTAAGAAACTCATACATATGAAATTAATTTTACATGTCAAGGAAGATAGACTTCTGATATCTGCTTTTCCAAATTTCCTTCGCAACGCTGACCGGAGTTACGCACCGGTGCATCGACTAGAGGATGCTGTGCCGCAATATCTCCGCGGGAAGCATCGAGGCGCGACTCGAGCGAGATAAATCTGCGGCAATTCGTAGTTATGAGGAGAGAGAGATGGTCATTATTCGCTTTCGTGTCGTTCGACATACGCGTGCCGATCGCGGCAATTTCACGCTTCGCGTCACCGAACTTCGCCCCCGGGATAGCGTCTTCTCGCCCTGCGTCTTCTCGCCCTGCGTCTTCTATCCCTTTTCACAGGAGACGATCCGTTACCAGCTTTCGACGAACCTGTCGAGAGCGGTCATCCGCCGGCACGTTGTCTCACCGGCCTCTTCCATCCATTGCCGTTCTCGCGTCGATCTTGCGCTCTGTGTTCCGTGCGCGGCGTCGATAACCGTTCCTCTCGAGAACCGTTATCGGCCCGACCTAACCATCACCTATCGAGATCACCATTCGACTTTACTGGGATTTGTGAAAACAAAGTTCCAAGGTATACCAGTGTATTTCGGGGAATTTGTGAGAGAGAGAGAACCGAGCGGCAGACGATGCGCCGCGACAGTTAATTGGCTGTTGAGAGGAGAACCTCTTTGAGTTTTGAATAATTCTCTATTTGATCAATTAGCCACTGGACTGTCACTCGGTGGTCATGGTCCATGGGAAAGTTAATGTGTCTCAGCCTTCATGTTGGCTTTCATCTTTCCAACTCGCTCTGCTTTGGTGCTGATACCTTTGCTCGTTGATCTCCTTTTCTTGATAGTGTAGATATTTTCTCTGGAAAATTTGTCATTTTATGCTGGCATATATTAATTTACTTTCATGTACACATTATTACTTTATTATTTTTTTTTATTATTTTGGTATTGATAGTTATGTTGACAAATATTAACAGTTATAACAAAATGATATAGTTTATATGTAGAGTAATATATCTCGAAGGAAACGAGGAAAAAAGTATGTGTAGAAAATGAGGATTGAAATTTTGATATTTATTGACAGGTACTCTACGAGTTGAAAGTAGAAGAAAAGAAACGTTGCAGCCGCAATACAAACGTTTTCGCTTTAAAGTATGTGGTATTATTGGTTAAATAAAAAGCAGCGGTTATATACATATATACTTTCTATTTTACTTATTTGCTTAAACTATAAGATGATGATTTAGATATCTTGAAAATTAAAAAAGAATGTCTATTTAAGATGATTATTTATTTAACAGTCATAAAATATATCGTTAGAACGTAATGACTATTAATTTTATTGGTAGAAAACATTGCGATTTCACATTTGTTCCACTGTCACAATTACCTCGATTAGTTATTGTGTGTTTAAAAACATTAGTCATATATTTTCTATATAGATCATAATAGAAATTGTGTTACAAAAATTATCAATGAAAAATAGACAGAGAACACGCAAAGTCGTAATTAACATTTTTTTCAATTATATTTTTTTATTTTAATTGTACAAAGATTTAAAATTGCTTTTTAAATAGGGGGAAAAATCAATTTCATACACAGAGAAAAAATGCTGTTAAATTAGTAGCATCAATTTAATTGGAATTATTTTGTTAATTCAATGATAATATTAATGAAATAAAAAGAAAAACATTAATAAAAATAAAAACGTTAACAAATATAGTTGAATAAAATTTAGTTGAATCAGTTATTAGTACATATATTACTGAAATTACTTACGTGATTCGTTTTTAATTGAATCAAATTACGTTTTAATTCATGCTATAGCATTTATTCTCAGTATATTATGTTTTATTCCTGATTCTGACTTGCTAGAACTTAATTTGCTTCCGTGAAATCTACCACTTGCACTTTTTTGCTTCCGAGTGATTAATGCGAGCTGTTACTTACGTTATTAAACTAGATTTACTCACTTAAGACTGGATTTACACACAAGCTAAATGATGCACGAAGTTTATACTTTAAATCATAATTTAATTTATTATGAAAAATTTGATATAAAAACGATTTATATCGCAGTTTAGAGTCACAGTAAATTTAAATCTCCACATCTGACGTTTTTAGTGCATTACGGCAGTTCTTCACCGCACACATTCATTTATTGCATAGACTGCGCATCCAACACTGGCTGCGAATGCACGACGCGGCATTGCTTCAATAAAAATCATTGTCAGGCCGCGACGCTGCATGACGATGAGATTCAGTCGGTGGATTAACAGTACTCGGAGTATGCGCTGATGTTGTCCTTCGAAAGGTGTGTTAACCTACATCAACGGCTTGCCGCATGTCGCGCGTTTCTTCCGGAAGATGAGTCGTGCAGAGACTTCGGACTTTCGTAATCCGTAGATCTTTGCTCGTGGAAAGTGGTGAAGGACGAAATCATTTCCCTCGATCTCTTGTAATTACTATAAGTTCTGCATGGAGTACCGCTTTAATATCAATTGTTGCAACTTTTACGTACACTATAACCGCGCAATATTATTCAATATTAAATAACATTCTTGAAATATTATTTAATATTCGCACAAGACAGATCAAGGGGACTGCTGAATCTTTTCAGGTAGCGCGCGGCCGGTTCTACTAGCGGCATCTGACCAAGTTCTACTCTATGACATATTTACTATAGTTCCGTTACGAATTTCACCATAATATTATAGGGACATATTTTTAAGACTCCAAACATCACAAAAATGCAAAAAAAAAAATCGATTTTTTGAAACCGTCACCGTGGTGTTCCTCCTTAATAAAATGTGATTGTATATCCACATCTGATAATATATACAATATTTTAAATTATCAGGAATATTAAAGCTTTTAAGTATGATAATTATAAAGATTATGAATATTTTATGCATAATAATTGACATTGATTTTTGAATAAAATTAATATTTGCAGAACATTTGCATCCGTATTTTACGGATATTGAAGTAACATATCACGAATATTATATAAAGAAGATATATAATATTAATACAATATTCTTATATTTAAAAAAATATTTAAAAAAATATTTAAAAAAATTGATATTCCGGGAATATTATTTTAATATTATTTTAATTTTTAACAATGTTTCTATAATATTGTAGGAATATTGTAGCGCTTATAAGGTAATAAGTAATTATTGATTGCGAATTGTCATTATATTTTATATCTTCTTCTGAAAAATTTAGATTTATTCATGTTTGTCAAATCGTTCTCAAATTAAAGTTGTTAATAAAGTTGTTTAAACGTTTCGTCTCTGTTAAAGTTAGAATTACGTTAGCATGTTCAATTATTAAATACGTAAAGGGGTAAGAGAGAAATAGTAAGGAAGATTCACAAAATAGTAATATATCTTTCAACCATGAACCGTGATTTTCTATTTTAACTGCAATATAAATGATAAACGATGTTTCTTTCGTGATATTTTACGTTGTCGCACATTATTGCATATAAGCTGGCATCGCACATCGGCTGAAAGGTTGACACGTTTTTATCCCTCTACAATTTACGTCGATGATTACTCCGCTAGGGAACGTGATTAGCGCGCACATGACAAGGCTGAAAGATGATCGTACGACACGGCTAACCAGAGGATTATCTGCAATAAGAATCCGCGACCCCGTATGAATTTTTCTACATTCGCAACGGAAGAAAATCTCTATTCGTTATGTAAATAATGGCGATTTTTTGTAGTCGAGGACATCTGACTGCACATCTCTCTCGTCGTTATTGCCAAGATAAATTATGTTATAATGATCCAACAAAAATTACAATAAATTTTATCAACTCATATTTGCATTCACCTCGCTTTCCGTAATCTGAGTATCGGCACGACTTTATAGTTGGAGGACATCTTGGCTTCACATTTTTCGGTGTTACTGTCAAGATAAATTACGATAATGATCCAACTAAAATTATAATAAATTTTATCAATTTATATTTGCATTCTTCTCTCTTTCTAAAAAATTGGCACGGCCCTACCTCGATTCGTCGCTTCCAGACTTGCGTCGGTGCGCCGAAAATTCGGTCCGAGAGTCGTTCTCGTTCAAGGGCCCGTAGGAAAAACATCTCGTTATGTAAAGTCGTAAGATTTCGCACGGCGCGGCGTTGCGATTTGCTCGGCGTTTCGGATAGACCCGCGCGCCGCTGATTGCCGTACGGTAACGACATAATTGTCCGTTATGCGCGATTTCCTCGACTATTACTTTTCACCGCGGCGATTTATCGGCGATGTACAACGAGCTGTGCACACCGTGCGAATGCACGTGCCTCCTCGGCTCGCGGCTTACACGGTCGAGGAAATGCGCGGTCTTTCGGTTTTACGGTGGATTACATCATCATTCCCGTCGCTGATTGCTCGTGACGCACGATCGCAACGTCATTATCGCACCAAACACACCATACAGGATGTTCCACTATCATTCCCCATTTCTCATTGATGGAAAACCTTTCGAGGAATTTAGAGGCAATTTATTCGCAGCGAAAGTTCAATAACAATTTATTTCCTGCTACTTTCTAATTTTTCCGAATAAATATTTTGTCAGTTAATAAAAAAAATCGAGCCAATTTTAATTACCTTCTTTAATTTCTGTCGTTATGTAACTTTGTAGTTATTTGGTGCAAAAATAATTGCAGTTTTTGTACTTTTATTTATTCTTATTTATCTTAGGCTGTGAAATTAAAGATCGGGAAGCAGCAAGTTCGAGCGATTTAAAATTTAAAATATTCAACACCTTGCTAGGAAACCATCGCCGAATATTGGTGCCAAACATTTCGTAACAGAGACGAGAGCCTTGGGAATGAGAAAGGTCGCGGGTGCGTCTTTTTTCCAAAGTAAACAAGATTAAACTGTGAAAACAAGCCACTAAATTGCGCGCTTTAAAATGCTATATCACATGTGAACGCAGTTAAATTAAAGTTTACAGCCATCAAAGTTCGAAATAACAGAAACAATTATTTTTGTACCCACCCAATAAAATGACACCGTAAAACTTTTTAATGGGAAAAATATCGATTTGGATTCTTTAAAATTTCTTGCGGTGAGAAGCTGAAAAAGCCTCTCGTTTCTTCGTCATTGTATTTGTGTCAGACCGGCATTTTCATTCGACGCGAGTATCGGGGGGGGGGGGATAGCGTGATTCGAATCAGTTTTGCTCTGCAACGCGTAATTACGAACCAGTTTATTTTTCGTAGACGGAGAGAAAGAGGCGCGACAGATGGGAAAGTATCGAGCGGCGATTTCGAGGTCCCGATGATAGCTCAATATTATTTAGTTCGTTTTGCAACGTGTCTTGACTTTGCCCTCGGCTGTTTCTGCTATACCTTACGCTTCGACGTTAGGTCTTAGACCCGTACCGTATCATTACGAAAGCGAATGGCCGATCATTGTCTTTCGGCGAGTCGCGCGCACTCCCCGTTATGGAGTCGGCGCGCTTGCTCCTCTTTGTTCGTTTCCAGTTTTGCAATTCATGAAACGCGATTCGCATTCGTGCGGCTCGTGTAATACGGTCATTTGTGTTTCCACGTGTGGAAAATACATTGCGCGCTCTCCTAAATGTTAGAAATATAAGAAAGAAGGTATTAGAGGCGTAAGATAGTTCAGTGTGTAAAAAAAAAGATGTAATTATCATTAGCATTTATCTACCGTACGCGCTTCACATTTATAATTGTCGTATAATTTGTATCGTGTGATAAATCGACGCCATTTGCGATCTCGTGCGATTAATGTCGCCTTCATTCTGATTTTAATGAGCGTTTCGCGGTTCCTTCTCCTGCGACGTCGCGCAAAAATAGCTCCCGACTAGTCGGCTTTTATTGCCCGTCTCGTTATTGCCCGGCGTGTGTTTACTCATACATCACGAGCGGCCGGTGGTGCATCGACGAGCAAGAATCTCGAGAATGCATTCCACGGTCGTAACGCGTCGGCTCGGTCGGTGGCTTCGCTGCAGACATCTTTATTTGAGCCCCGTGCGTACGAATGCAGTTCGTGCAGGGCCGCACTCCGCGAGGAAGCAACGGGTTCCGCGAACTGTAGCGAATTTTACAAATCGTCAGAGCCGTAAAGTAAATTTTAAATTCGTTTCGTCGTTAATGCAGGTGTGCGTCGGACGAAATTAAGCAAAAACGGGTCGATGCCGTTGCCTCTTTAACCACGAGAACCGTAGGAATCTGCGCTTGCACTTCTATTCTCCTTTAATTAATGATTCAAATAAATTAAATGACGATCGCTCCCAAAATTTTATCGGACTTTTACCGTTAAATGCAGCGTGCATCACGACGCAGTTGTCATCGTTAGATGAATGCTCGGGTCGCCGGTACTCCTTTTTTTTTCTTTTTTTTTCTCTGGAACAGTTATCCGCTCCATTTATTCGATAGTCTCTCGCTCTGTTAATTAAATGCTACAGAGTCACTCGTACATTGCGTTCCCTCGTTTGTGGAATTAATTTGTGGGGCTCGTTTGCATCGACTGTTAGTCGCAGACCGTTGAGTGGCTTACACTCTTATTTACAATTTTCCTTCGTTCAACAACGATACGTGTGGATCCAGAGAGGTTCACGTGTGACTCGTCTCTTTCTCACTTCTTATATTTTAATCATTTAAATGCATTCTCTTCGTTTTGAATATTTCGAAACTAACGTACTGTTTTCCATACGTGAGAGACTGAAATAATTAGCTGATACATTATTTATTAAACTATAACATATTATTTTTTTTTCATTGATAAATTTGTTTTCTTTTATGTTTGGATCTTAGATCGTAAATGAGAGAATCAAAGTTTTTAAATAGAATATTAGAATTGATCAAGTTCATAATACAGCATATATTTACGTAAGATTTTTATATAAATTCTGATATCTATTTTGATTGATTAAACGATACATATAATTTAGATTGAGTTTGCATATAATTTAGATTGAGTTTGCGTTTTGTATTCGATTTTCAAATTTGTGCTTTGCAACCATAAATAACGTGATTACGTATTGATTTTTTCAAATTAATCCTATTTAATATTTATATTATATTATAAATTTTACATTGATGTGTGTTGCTGATGTAAAAAAATAAATGTTAAAATAGTAGGAATTATATCTAATAATTAGAATTGGATTTATAATACTTCAATGAAATAAAATAATAAATTAAAAATACGAATTTAATTAGAAGTAAAGAGTAAAGAATGTTGAAAATTACAACTGTACGCATTGCCGTGCCTAAATAAAGTAACCGAGTGACGAAATCGCGATCGAAATGTGGCGCCGTGAATATTAGCGGTTTAACACAGATGTATTAACCGCATGTCGAAAATGTCAACTACGAATATTATGCGAGTGTTTAGCCAAGCGTAGAATCAACGAAACATACATATTCTGCAGTATTCAGTGCACGTAACTTTGGCGAATTAACATTTTCCTAGACGCTTTCTAGGTCCGGCCGACCGAATATCGTCTGGCGCGACGATAAAATTGTGCAATCGTGATCTTCTGACGAGAGAAATTGCACGGTAGTATCGTCGGGTGCCGTAATTCATCGCGATTATGCAAGAAAATACCGTTTTGCTACTGTCGAACGCGAACTCATCATTTCGTCGTTGAAACGTAGATTTCACTATTGAGATTTTAATTCAATCTTTATTGTATATCTAAATATGGCTTAAAACCTCTTTATATAACGCAAGTAAATGTGGCTTAGAATAGAAATTTATTTGATGTGCTAAGATGAGAGATATCTTCTCGGATGTCAATCAAAGATATAAAGAAAGTAATATTAATTGTATACAGCTCTTTATAAAGCTACATAATAAATTATTATGAAGCAATTTAATCTTATGTTAGAGTGTCTTTATTTATTTAAATATTTTTTTATTAAAAAACGCGTTTATTTGTTTTTAAAATATTGATAAAATGAAAAAATTACAGATCGTCTGTATACTGCATTTGGAAATAATACAAAAAAATTTGGTGATGATTTTTTATCTAGATCAAACATTGTTTCTCAAAGAAATGTGTTTTAAGAAATAAAAATGCATTAAGAAATAATGACAAAAATTTGTTTAAATGTAAGTACTTTATGTATTGTATTTGGGATGACTTAAGTATAGTTTCATTGCTCTGCACTGCAGTTATTCTGTAAATAAACAAAATTTATTTATTTGCAAAATTAGAATTAAAATTTCAATGAAATTTTGCAAAAATTGTCTTGAATGTTTAAAATACAAAAGCATGTTGTACAAAAGCATTAAGATTTTTGTCATTAATTAAAAAAATTTTAGTATTACAACGATAAAAGATAATAAAATAAAATAAATAAACTATAAATATGCTGGAAACAACTTCCATATGTTAGTTTTATTATAGCCTCAGTAGCACATGCATTTCCGCTTAGCAACAATCACGTTACGAGTGCCTGTTGCTTCGGAAATGCAAGCTGGCAGAATTCGGTTGTCGCGCGAGCGGCCTAAGCTAAATTCAACAATAACCATATATGGTCATGTCGAATTGCGGTGACCCTATTTGGCAATGTCGACATCCGATGCCTCGTTATTATGCAGTATAAATTAGGTTGCCTAATGATGGGTGATCGAAGAGTTACTTAGAACACGACACGAGACATGTTACGGCCGTGCGAGACTTCCTCGTCGAGCAGTAACGTGACACCTTGATAACATGCATCGAGATTATACTTCTCGGGCGCTTACCTGTAAAGAACCAACAGTGTATGTACAACTACCGAAATACGTAACGTAAGAACAAAAGAAAAGAAGCGTCTGAAACTCTCTAACCGGAAATCTGGCCACATCCAGAGGTCCATCCAAGCGACGTCCTTTCTCGTGGGTCCTAATCCTCAGGACGAAGACCACGAATCCCGACTAATAATATCTTGATTGTAACCACCGCGGGGTAATACAACAGTTTATTAATTATTTAATCCCTGGCCGTACTTTGACGAGTCTGACTCGTGATACAAATTTTGTACCAAACATGAATATCACGAGTCAGATTCGTGGAATGATTCTTCGCTAGTTACAATCGTGGTTTAGTTCTAGTCGAGTTAAATGGTACGGCAAGGGGTCAAAGACTAAATATTAACACAACTGTAAAATGTGTGTAATACATCTCTATTAAAAGATAATTACCGGCCTATTTAAAGGAGACAATGTTTTTTTTTGGTCACATTACAGATTCGCCACAACCTGAGGATGCGAGATTGCGCGAGGGACAGAAGGACGCGGACTGCTGGTGCTGCGAAGACACTGAGGTCTGCGACCATCGCGGGAAATGACCATGACGAGCGTGGCTGTCGCCCCGGGTAGCCTCGGCGCACCTCCAGCTATGCTCACTCCCAAAATGTATCATCTTCAACAGGGCCTGAGCCCGACGTCTGGCTCGCCCACCTCCGGCAAGGTAAGATAGCCCTCGAAATCCGTCACAGCCCGCGAGATATCCGGGATCTCCTCGATGTCCGATTGGAGTCGCGCGACGACGCGATGCGCGAGAGAGCGTGTCTGATGCGCGAGAGAGACGTTCTTACGGCGGCGTTTTACGTAACGGGACACAACCGAGGTTGGAATCGTGGAACCTCATCTGCGGTCGGTCATTAGATACAGCCATTGTGGCAAGTTGTAGCGGATTCTTAAGGAGAGCTTTCTTCTGTAGTATCGCATTTCTCCGGGTAGTCTAATTGCTACCTTGCAGCTCTGAATGGCTCTCTTCTTACGTCTACGAACGAAGGAGAGGCCTTCGATAGTCGTCATTTTTTTTCGAGACACTTTGCGTGGGGCAAAACGCTTTTACGTAACGAGAGTGTGGCATGTAATTAGTTAGATACAGAGCGCTTGTACGGCCAAGTATTTAGAGGGAAAGTCAATATCATGGCGTATTAGAGTTTTTCTTTGCAAAAAGCAAATCGATCGTTTTACGAATGTTTACAAACAACAACAACAACAACAACAGTGGCAGCAGCAGAGGAAGAACGATGCATGAGCCGTGCTGGCGTGTCAAAATAGGGAAAGTGCACGCGGATAGGTTAATTACTGGGTATATAAGCCGCTTGCATAACGCGGGGATGAATGAACGTGACGTCGTAGCCTATCTCCCGGATCGCGGATTTTTTTTTTGTACCTCCACTCTTCTTCTGCCTTCGTCCTTTCCATTTCGTTCCGCGTACCGCGTTACTCTTGAGCAACATTGGCGCTGATAGTCGTCAACGTGGATTAATAATCCGACACGTGTTGTCTCCTCAGCACATTTATAAAGTGAGCAGAGTATCACATTAAAGCGAAGCTAAAGGATGCATTGCCTGCGTGTTGGACGATTGTTTTATTCATAATTCATCGTATCGAAAGCTACGAGTAAACGATATTCTTTTATAAAGCTTGGTAAAACATTTATAGGGGAACAGAAAAGGGAAAGATCTCTCTCTTTCTCTCTCTTCTTCCGAGACGTATTCATTTTCTCTTACGTAATCGCGGTAGCACGTGATTGCAATCGCGAATTGCAAATTTCTCCGTCACGTATACGTGTATCTAATCGCGTTGATGTTTTATTCAAAGTATTTGCGAGGCTCGTCAGCCAGTGAAGTGGAATCTAAAGGCAGGAATAAACACGTCCCGGAGTAGCCCGGATCTGTTGCAATAAGCAATATTATGATGTACGCTCGCTGAACGTAAGTACCCTTCGTGACGACGTGATACTTTATTGGACGCTTAATTGCCGTCATCGTACCACCGATGAGCGATTCAGCGCTACGATCGCCATGCGGGAGGATTTTTACTATCGACCGAGAATTGAATCGCTTAAGAAGCGTGAATTGGCGTTCACGTTTTACGATGGCCGGGAATTACACGCAAAGTGCCGCTTAACACTTGCCTCGATAGACAGTCCGCCGAACCATCACTGACGGTTAAAAAACTTATCGCTTGTGGGTTTGCGGTTTGGATTTCTATATTCCTGCCTACGTCGCAAGAGATTTGAACAAAATTTACGGTAGAGCTTGTGGCATTTGTTTTATCGTGGTGTTTATTTCCATTAAAACGAAATTAATTGATTGAAAAAAATCTCTGAATTTTGACTATGTAATTAATATAATAATTAATATAAATTCGCCAATACCAATTGTAAGTTTTAAATTGACGCCTTCTTATTTTTTTTCGAAAATTGAACATTGCACTTTATTTGCACGACTTGTTTTTGTTTAAAATCAGTTAAAAACGAATTCTTCAAACGCGAAAATAATATTCTCATGATTTTTTCTTATAGTTTAAATAATAGTGAATATTACTGATAACATTAGATCATTTTACAGGTCTATAGTCCTAAAACTGTTTTATTTATATTTTTCTAAGAGACAGATTGTAAGATAATAAAAAACATATAGGAGAGACTAAAAAGCGCAACATTATGAGATCAATTACGTTAATAACTTAATTTAATCTTTATGTAATGTCGCGCTACATGCTGCGTCTTGCGGAACAGCGTAATGTATTTGTATAAAAAACGTTTTACATAAAAGTAACAGACATCTGGGAATTTTTACATATATTAACTTGTATTTTGTACAGATGACTCATGTGAAAGGCGAAAAAGTAAAATTACTGCCTGTTAAGTCGACTTTGTGAGGTTTATTTTGAAAAAACTTAATTTAGTATTATTGCAAAATTTGAAATGATACAAAAACTGCTATCATCTCATAAGATACTTTCCAGTTTGCACTTATGCATGTATCCAGTTTTATTTTTTATTTTATGAAGTATAATCCAACAAAGTGGTATGTTAATATCAATAAATTCTCTATTTATGTTCAGGTATCAAATGTCAGTACAATAAAAAGAAGTCGTCAGTTGTAATATCGACGTCACATACCAAGCATAAATTGAAACAAAATGCCAAATTGTTTTGTAATATATTTCTGATTTTCTTTATTTTATATATTAATATTAATAAAAGTATTTAAAAAGTGAGAATATTTGGTACAAGATAACAGATTACGTTAACTGTTTTTGTACGGAGAGAAAAAAAATTGTAGTGCTGGCAAATTTTGTTAATAGAATTATAATATATAGTTAAGTGAATTATATTATAGTTAATGGATAAAAGAACTAATAAAACATAGTTGTGAGTATTATATTATCTCTAGTATATTATAGTATATTATATATAGTATATTTTATTAACAAAATTATATAATATATTCTATTAACAAAATTTGTATGGTTGTCCCTTTATAGTTGCCACCACATTTTTTTCTCTCAGTGTATAATTATCATTTTAGTGTCACTATTATCTGCACTATTATGTAGCTTATGTAGAAGCTGCGTCTTTCTTTTTATTTAAAACGTTTCACGATTTCCAACTCTATACAATTGAACTTGATACATCGTATTACGAGATTCATATCACGAAAGAAGAAAGTAGAGAACCCGAAGAGGGAAACTTGGCGCGCAACATAAAACCAGAAATTCTGAAACAGAAAACGTTTCGCGAAGGACGGCTATCACAATGATGTAAAGGCGCTCGTAAAGCTGAGGCTACGTGCTTCGGTTCTTCTGTCGCTTGGACAATGGCTCGCTCGGTTTTATCTTAAAACCAGTCGTTGTCGATTATGAGATTGAATGCTTCGTATTTATTTCATCCTGATCGCGATGTATCCTTTCTCGGGTTTGCCTCAGCGGAAATCTCGAGTGTCAGTAGCTTTAGTCGGTACCAAAGTGCCGGTTGATATTAATCGTGACATACATTCTTCGTATAATTGTACATAATTAATACGTAATTTGCATAAATTATATATATTTTTTTAATAAACCATACAATTCTTTTCTTATCGAGTAACAATTTTGCATTATTACACGATTATATATCGTGAGACTGCAATAATGAAAGAATGCAGCTTTTTAAATAAAGTACTTTCAATCATGAGATCGATTAACGCTAAATTGATCAGCTATTATGCATGAAATTGCATAAATTATTATGAGTAATTTAAGTTTTTTGAAACATACATTATTACGTGTGTGCGTGAACGTGTTTAGTATGTGCTAAGTATGTGCTAAATGTGATTAACGATAAAGATGACGCTGTTACAATAAACGAAAACTCGCGTAGGTGTTATATTTACTCGCATTGATCTATAAGCGGCGCATTTATAACTAATGCAAGAGGATTTATAAGTATCATTACTCGGCGCTTGTAAGTATCATTACTTTCTACCGCATCGACAAGTGTTACGAATGGGGATAAATTTGCGCAATTCCGCGAGTAATCCCGCACGCTTATGCGGCAAAAGGCCGGCGCCGCGGAGAGTGATATCGCGAATCGAACATTTGCGAAAGTAAGAGGAACAAACTCTACACGATCGTTGGCGTATAAATCACCGCTTCTATAAGCGCACGCGCTGTAATTACGCACCTCACGCACCATCTAAATACCCTGTTTACAACGGAACTGCCTAAAAATAAATCTCACGACTTTAAATGGCCGCGAAAGCATGCGGTTGACAACATTGCACTGTAATTTCCCCTCGATCTGGTTTCCTCTTTTCCTTAATAAACATTTTCAACGTTTATTACGCGAAGGCTCGCACCTAGTAGCGTGAGATCTGATTGAATAAAAAACCGAGCGGAGCAAGAAACGTTTGAAATCGCGCACGAGGCGATAATAAGATATATCGATGCGCATGAATTGCGAGATGTTATTTTATTAACAGCTACATTTCCTACTTTTCCTCTCTTCGTTGAAGGACCAGCGAGAAGTATCGCCGTCGTAAATTCAACGTTAAGTGGGGCGACGATCCTCGTTTCATCTTTGCATCGCGACTGCTTCTCTCGCATTGGGAAAATAATGAGCACATTGAATACAGGCAGAAGCGATTGTCATAATTTGACAGCCACTTGTATTACTTACGTGTGAAAATACGGCGGAACCGATGACAACAGAATGCGTTTTAAGAACCCGACGATTCGCTAAATTACATGCTTCTTTCTCCATCTGGTAACCACTTGCCCGTTAGCAATTCTGTAATTCAGGATTTGGCGATTCCGCGCCACGCTGCGTGACCGGTAATACTTTATATAACTATTCGAGCATGGTGCACGGATTTCTCACAGGCGCGTGACTTTCCATGCTCCTTCGAGCGTTCGCCGTTCTTGCGTGCCGGAGCAACTGGTTTAGTTAGTATTTGGCCCACATCGCTACGAGGAACTTTCGAGACTTTATTCCCCCGCAATTTCTTGTCTTTGATCGTGACTTTTATATATTTATACTTCTATATATATATATATATTCTCGGGTCGGTAGAATGTACGTTGCTGTTTCCCTTTACTTTTAAAAGAGGACAGAAGTCGTTACTTTGAATATATTTTAAATACGTCGAGTTTTTTTTCCATATCTCTTTAAAGAAATGCTTATCTTCGATATTTTATACATTCTCTTATGTAAATATTAATTTCAATTATAAAAATTTAATTGCGGGACGAAATCGTTTTCTTTTTATTTTTGACATTTACTTTAAGCATAAACGTGGCATCTCGTACGAATGAAAGATGCAAGTGCCTGTCGGTATTATGTGAAACTAAAACGTCCGCTGCTTTTCAGTCACTGAGAAATGTGCGCTTTTTCTTTTTACGAACATCATAAAGTGAGATTTTATTCGAGTTTTACGCGTAAATTCTTGCACCGTATTGCAACTTACGTCCATAGAAGAAATTTTTGCTTGTAATGAACGACATTATCGTATTTTTTACGCATGAAACCGTACGCGCGCGAGTTTCTCTCAACTTTAACTAACATTTTGTGGGAACGCCAATAAGCGATTAGGAGTCAACTCGTTGATTCGTTCCCTTGATCAAATGAGCGCACTTGAACTCGGAGTTTTCACATTCGCAACCCGATTTCCCCACCGGTTTCCTTATCTAATCTTTCCTCCAACGTTGCAGATTCTACGAATATCAAATTGTTATCACCATAGTGTAGCGCTTAGATAACTTCAAATTATCTAGATAAAAATAAGACACATTGCGTGTAAATGTATCTGAGATAAGAGGTGATTTAATTTGAAATTTATCTAGCTAAAAGATAGAATTATACATTGTTTTATCTAGATAATTTAAAGATAATATCGATGTTGAGCAAAACAATTTAGGATATACAAACAATATATGTATTCATATTTCTATTTATAAATTCTTATTTCTTAAAAACAAGAGTTCTTCAAATAATTTAATCTAACAAAAAATGCTCCTCTTTTGATTTCAATCGGCACGCAAATAAAGAAAAAGTTGAAAAAATATAGAGAAAATATATACTTTCTTTTCTCTTTCTGATAATGTTCTTTGTAAAAGTTTTCGGACTTTATAATTTTAGAGCAAGTTTTACACAGCGCTACCAATCATTTTCTGATCTGAACAATTTGTTATCACTTAAAAAAATTCTGCTGTTAGGATAATAAATAATAACCCGGAGATTGAAGCTAAGGACAATATTTCATACTCGTTGTTGTTCACATGCTTATTAACTTGGGTAATTTGAATTAGATAACACTTTTTATCCAAGATAAAGATGGAGATAATATATAATACATTCTAATAATCTAGATGAAGATAAGATAAAACCATTTCATTATCTAAATAATATTAAATACATAATGGCGAACACTAGTCATTGCATTCACTGACGCGTCTCGTCTTCAATCTTTAACATCCCCGTCCATCAGCATCAGTTTCTTTGCGAGGTGAAAATTTTGCTGCCCACCGCAGGCCGCCGAGCGTGTCACTTTCCTTTCCTTGACGTAATTTTTGCGCAAAGAAATAGTTAGATCCTATTTCTCGTATCGATTTCCTATCGCTTCCTCTTCTCTTCAATCGCGACTAATAAGCGCCTTTTAATCCTTCCCGCGATTACGCAGCATGTTTTGCGTCATCTCGGAAGATTCGACGTGCGTAACGACAATCGGGAGTTGCGATCGATCGTTATATCGACAGCCGGGTTGCGTTTATCTCGATGTTGCTTAACCCGTCTAACAGGATCTCTTCTTTTCAAAGAAGAGGAAGTTCATTAAGAATCTTGCGTCTTTAATTAATAAGTTTGTAAAACATTTTTAGTTATCACATCTTTTCAATTTTACACGTACTACTCGATTTATATAAATTAGAAATCAAGAGCATTGCGGTAGTATCTTTAGCCGTATCCTTATAACCGCTAGAATATCACACGAATATTATTAAAAATCGAAATAATATTAAAATAATATTTCGAGAATATTATCCAATATCCTTAATATTATTTTAATATTATTGAAATATTGTTATTAATGTTATATGTCCGCTTTATAATATTCGTGATATGTTATTTCAATATTCGTGGAATATTATGAAAATATTTTACGAATATTATTTTTGTTCAAAAATTAATGTGAATTATTATTCATAAAATATTTATAAACTTTATAATTACATTTTAAAAGTTATAATATTCTCGATAATTTAAAATATTGAAGTAAATAATGGACATGTACCCATTTTTATTAAATAATATTGTAGTGCTTATAGAGATGATACTAACTGAATATTAAATACCTTTGAATATCAAATTATATTTCTCATTGCTTATCTTAATATCAGATATGGTGCATACTTATCGTGAATTTTTATGAACATTATTATTTTTGTGATCACCTGTCCGATACGAATATAGCTTTATCGCGCTACGAGATGTTACGAAAATGATCAGTGTGCGTGTATCGAAACGCTCTCGCGATGGGTACTTACCATAGCGGCGTCATAATAACGCGTTGAATTTTAGCATACACACCGACGTACGGTTGTGCAACGCAGAGACGCACCGGTGGAGTCACAAGGATGATGTATCCACGGTGCATCTACCGTGACCCCGGGATGCGCATGCACACGCGGTCGACTTGGCTACAAGATCGCGTGCGATAATGCCTTGCGCGCGTGAACGCAACTATCTCCGCAATACCATAATATAATAAATGAGTATATATGTATATATGTATGCACACACATCCACATATATATAGGTAAACTCGTATATAAATGGAAGAACTGTAAATTATAGAAAGTCCATAATTAATCCAGGTATTATGTAGGTAACTATACTAATTACAATTTATTATGATTGTCTAAATTATCCAACATGGTGTTATTTTACAAATAGCACCTGCAGTTTTAGACTAAATTAATTAATCAGATAAATACTTAATATCTTACACACATGTAATAAATAAAATAATGAAACATTGGCTGAAGTTTTTTTTGCAACAAATTTTTTTTTTTTAAGGGTAAAAAATTCTTTTGACATCATTGCCACATTAGATATTTATTAGCATTATTACATTGATTTTCAATTTAATAACGTGATATTGCTATTTTTTGCTTAATTTGGAACTGTGTTTTACGATTAAAAATTTATTCAGTGCGCAGTTTCATGAATTATAATATGTATACATAAAAAGATACATAAAAAGATGCATAAAATCACGTGATAAATATCACCTATGACCGATAAGGCAATTTGATTGTTTATAATAAAATATTGTTCTAATACTAGGATACGCGATTAACAGTATTAAACAATTTTGTAAAAAGAGAAATTGACAATATTTTTTGCACTTGACCGACCTTTTTGCCAAAGAGAAATTGACTAACGGATAATTTCAATAAAAACCATCCTACAATGAAACGCAGGTCGCAGGTCGCAGGTCGCAAATTCTGACGGGACGACCAGTCAGAAGTATCAATGGTATTATTTTTGTTTGATTGTCGCGTCCGCTTTTGCGACTCGCGACTCGCGTTCCCCGTTATGTAAAACGTTCTTTATATTGAAATTTTTTATTACGGATTGTATATACAGTAATAGATATTCTCTAGGAAACAGTTCTATCTGGTTGCATAATTATTGTCGCTGCAGCGTTCAAAGTATCATTTAAGTAGGATCTGCAACCGTTAATTATTCGTATTGAGGAGTGATAATTTGCATAATTAATGACGAATGACACGTAACAACGTGTATTTTTCTCAAGATGAAAGGAATAAAGGCGGTCGATGGTCGCGAGCACGAGGCACTATCGTGCACGATCTTCTCGAAATAAAAGCGCATTTATCAGGTAACAGTTCACGTACTTGCGTAAATTTTTCCATTGGTCAGTCATTCTCAAAGTTATGATTTGCTTTGTGATGCATGCAAAACAACTCATGCACTTAGCGTCACAGAATTGCATGCACCGGCAAACATATGTTTGAGATATAACAATATCATCGTGTTTCTTTCATGTATAAATGCTAGCTTTAGTTAAACATTTATTTCAACATTATTTTTTTCTTTTATATTCGTTTTCTAACATTATTAACATTCATAGACGAAAATGAATGAAAATTTAGGCAGAGAAATTAATTAGAATTAATTAAAGAATAAAATCTTCTGATTATAAACATTGTTTATCATTGTTTATCATTTGAAACGTACATTAAGCGAAAATTATTATCTAAGTGCTTATAATTTCAACCCAGAAAAAATTAGTATCAAATCAACAATTTTGACAAATTGTTTCATAACATATATGCAAGAATATAAAATCTCGAAAGAATTTGATAATCTTAAACAGACACAACTTACATGAAGGAACAAAAATTTTTCAAGTAAGTAACAAATTGATTTCTTCAAAGATTTTATATCTTTGCATATGCGTGAGAAAATAATGGTTGACTTGATACTAATTTTTTTTCTGTAAAAAGGCATCTTGGTACGTTTTAAAGAAAGAAATGTTAAATTGTTTAAAGAGATGAAAGAGCGATTTTTTTAAAGAACGCCTCACAATCCCGAAGTGTTTTTCTTCACACGAGTTCAATGAAGGGTTAAATCAGGGAAGCCACGATACTTCCGAGGCGGAACATCTGGTCTGCACAGAACATAAAAGCCGGGACTCGCGTCCATTCTTTTTCTCTCTCTCTTTCTCTCTCTCTCTTTCTTTCCACGCAGCGGCTGGTGAATCCCGCGGTAACGGGCGGAATGAAATTGTTACCGCAGTTATGACTGGTATTATGACTATTGCGTTTTGCGCGATTGGCATGAGCGAGCCGATATTGTTAAAGTAAGGGCGGGAGTGTGCCTGCCGGCCGTATCTCGGGAAAGACAATGTCGTTAGCGCGGAGGTGGAATAGATAATTTCTCAAACACTTTGCGAGTCATCGACCTGCCTGCCACGGTGTATCGATATCCGAGCCGGAAAGGTACGCTTACTTGAGCGTGACAGACGCGTTTCCATCCGGAAAGGTAATTGTCGACACACTGAACCGCCGGTCTGCTTTTTAAGACGACTTCTCGTGAATACGTGACGCTAAAGCATAAGTTATGGTTCATTAATGAGAGATATTTTATCATCGAAGGCAGATAGTTTACAGAGAAAACTCATCGTATTTTTCCTTACGGAGAATAGAATAGAATTTATGGAAAAATTTATACGGCTCGTAGAAGTATTTAGAGAAACACACAGTATCTTTTATATTTATAATCATTAGTGTTAAACCAATAATTAATACAATCTCTATTAGCGCTACAATTATTTAATAATATTATTTAATATTTCATATTTTTTAATAATAATATTAATAATATAATAATATATTGCAGGAATATTATTAATATTATTATTAATAATATTAATTATAATATTAATAATATTCTTGAAATATTATTGAATCTTAATAAAAAATGGTTATATGTCTACTCCTGATACCTAATATTATATTATATGAAAGTAAATAATGTTGTTTACTTCAACATTTAAATTTTCGGGAATACTATAATTTTTAAATATAATAATTATAAAGTTTATGAATGTTTTATGCATAATAATTTACATTAATTAAAAAAATATATTTATAGAACATTTTTATATAATATTCCATGAATATTGAAATAATATACCACGAATATTATATAAAGCGGACATATATAATATTTATACAATATTCCTGAAATATTAAAATAATATTAAAAAGATTTGAATAATATTCTCGGAATATTATTTTAATATTATTTTAATTTTTAATAATATTCGTATAATATTCTAGGAATAGCGCTTATAAAGATGTAAAGTAAAATATATCTTAACGCTGCAAATTGAATGACAAATAATTCGTAAATATTAAGATTTGATTATTTTTATTTGAAAATGTTATTACATTGCGTGAGTGAATTATGAGAGAAACGATGCTAAGAATTGACCGTATGTGACCAGTAGTGCCACAGCTATTAATTAGCAAGGGGGAGTTTTGCTTTCCCCCCGCGTGTCCACCGTCTATCTCGAGATGACCTCGAGAGATGAGCAAGTAAAATGCACGCGAGTGCTCTTTCACCTGTTCCTTTTTATTCGTTTTCCTCGCCGCCACCGCCGCCACCTCTTTCTCCTCATTCTTTTTCTCCTCCATTTGCCTCCTTTCGCAAGAACCGTCGTCGTTTTTCCGCCGCGACGGATTTTTTCATGCGCCGCGCTTCTCATCCTTCTTTCGGATCGCCTTAGGAACGCACTGCCATATGAATTAACGTATCTTATCAAAAGCGAGATCTCATGTTCTTTCAAGGGTACTTGATGCCTATTTCATGCTCTTCTTCATTCAGCCAGGTTAAAACGCGTCGGCTGCAATACGCTGGTAAACATCGTGAATTAGCGAAGAGAAAAATCGGAAGAGGAATCTCGGATACCCGTGTCTTTTTATTTCGTAGGAGAAAAATACATGGATTGGATTGCTTTCCCAAGACTCTTTAACGCTCCGTGATCGATTAGATACGGGGCATTAAAGCTTGGCAACAATTCGATCCATTTGATATCTTTGCGCTCGGTATTTCTCTTTCTTAGGCTGAAATACTTGGGTGATTGACCCATAATGTTTTTCCTTTGAGGAAACAAATGGAAAGAATTGAGAGATGATGGTCAATTTTGCGATTTCCAATATTAAAAGTTCCTCACCGTTTCTTATTCTCACAATTAAACGTGTAATTTTTTCTTTCGAGTTCTCTGCGAAATATTTTATGTAATAAGTAGCAAGTGTCTCTCCTGAATCTTGTATTCGCAGTGTATGATTTACAGTGAAAATATTTTATCTCGTGTTCTGTCGAGAGTTGGTTGTGGACTAACATCGAAGAAGAGCCGGTCGCGAGTGGCGCATCTGAAGATCGCGCACACTCGAACCGGTAGTTTCTAAAGGAAGTAGTCTCGAAGCTTTCATTATATGAAAAGGTTTATAAGGCTGTGTTTGTTGTTTTAACGAGTTATCGTACGAAGACGGATAAATCGTAGTCGGAAGGACCGGATATCGTGGTGTGCATAGTCACGAAAGAAATATCCAACAAGATTATGACTATCATGATAATCACGATATAACCGAATAAATATTTACTTTACGTAATTAGCAAATCATTGCGCACCTTAATGCAGAAGATTCCTAACAGTTATAATAGTTATAAGAAATACTCTTGGGACTCTTAGGAAAAAGCTCGTATATATATTGTATAAATTACGTAAAAAAATTTTAATGTATTATAATATTTCGTACACAGTATTTAGCTGATGGAAGCTCTGTGAAGGTCGAAACGTATTAATTAATGACTTAATATTAAAATATAATTTTCTGTTTACCGTCTTTATTTGAATTGCTCGTTTTTCTCGAATTTCTTAATTTTTTTAACTTTATATTAAAAAATTTGTAACCTGTTAAGTTTGACATTTTTCATCGGTCGATTTCTAATGGATATTTAAAAATTATATTTTTTATTGAGAGGCACGATATCGTTTTTGTTCACATTTCTATACTGCCACAAGACAAATTTCTCGTTCACTTCGATCTAAGATCGATTTCGTCAACCACGCCCATTTTCGCCTTGCACCTGTAAGTTGTATGCAGACACGGTAACCGTCTACGTGTACATACTCGCTTGCATACGAGTTGCATTGCTCGCTAGTTTACTTTCTGTTTTTCGACTGGCCGCGGCCGACGGGCGGCTCTTACGTGAGCTTGTGGGACAAGATTTTTACGAAAGTCCCGCGTGGACGAGAAAGTAAAGTGCACTTCGCTGTTTGCCCTCAAGGCAGTCGGCTGCCCCATTTTCCGACCTTATGCGCTTTATACGTTGCACGATGCTTTGTTGCTACGAGTGCGAAAAAAAAGAAACAAATAAGACGGAAAATACAACAAGTAACTTTGTAAGAATGCATGAGTTTTATTAAATATTATTCTCATTGTTCTTATTTTTACTTAAAAGTATTTTCGAAAAAGTCCAAAGTCTTTTTTAGAATTTTATTTTAATGAGATGAAAGACGCTACAATATTCCTAGAATATTATATGAATATTATTAAAAATTAAAATAACATTCCGAGACTATTATTCAATATTTTTAATATTATTTTAACATTATAGAGATATTGTATTAATGTTTTATATCCGTTTTTATATATAATAATATTCGCGGTATATTATTTCAATGTCCGCGGAATATTATGAAAATGTTCTACGAATATTATTTTAGTAAAAAATTAATGTAAATTATTATGCATAAAATATTCATAAACTTTATATTTATTGCATTTAAAAGTTACAATATTCCCGCTAATTAAAAATATTGAAGTAAATATTCATGTTATATTTATATAATATCAGAAGTGAACACATGTAACCACTTTTTTATTAATATTAATTAATATTTTAGGAATATTATTTAATATTAAATAACACTGAAGCGCTTATAGAGTTTTATTGTTATACTTTTGATCAATAATTAATAAGCAATTCCTTTTTTTTTTTTACAATCACCGAGTCATTATAATCTATTAATAATAGATTATAACGAGAGTACTTAATGCTGATACTATTGAGAAACGTATATAAAGACGCTTGCACGCACGAACCGTTATATCAGCAGGTGCGATCCCATGCGGTATCAAATGCAAATTATGCTCACAGGTGTGAGATAGAAAACGCATCGCGACATTCTTTGTCGCGCAGACAAATGTTATTGTTAACATATTTTTCTTCTGCAATCTCTATAATGAGTGTTTTCAGGACCTCGTAAGAATTTGCACCGAGCGGTGAACGATCTTCGTCGAGAGATATATTTCGAGAATACTAATAATTTCCCGTCACCAAGCAGAATTGCAGGATGAGTTGCCCGTATTTCCGCTTGCTTTTCGCAATTGAATAAAGAAAAAAAAAGGAAAAAAAAGGGGTCGAGTGCATATCGCGCAGACCTCCTCGGCAGATCGCAGATTAGATTTGGCCTCCAAGCACGTGTGTTGCGAACAAATCGACGCGCTTCGCTCTCTCGGTTGAGATGTGATTCTCGTTTCGCGTATACATATGTACTGCGTTGCATTGGGGAATGCAACGCAGTGCATATGTACATAAGCGCGCGCAGGAATATAATTATAAAGCGCGGGCTGAACGGGTAACAGATTAATAGAATAATAGAATAGATTAACTCAATGGATTAGATTAAAAAAAAAAAAAAATTTCGCGAGACGCACAAAGATAACAATATCCTCCGGCGCAACGTTGCGCGTCCCGTTCGTCCACGGGAACTTACGATTTAATCGTCGCGAGCGATCTTCTCTTTTGTTAACCACGCGCGCGCGCATTAACCGTTGATCACCGCGCGATTTTGGAGAGAGCGCGTGTATCCCGCAGAATCCCATTCGGAACAACGCGTAACGGTACGGTGCGTCGCTCGTCGGCGAAATTGCATCGTGCTTTTTCCTCTCGCGGGAATTGCAATCCCACGGGGTGTTATCTCACAATTCGCGGAGAGAGAAAAAAAGGAGAAAGAAGGTGAGAAAGGGAGGGGCTTTTTTTCAGTCAGATTTTTGTAACCGGGCGATCGTCGATGCTAATTTTGTGCCAAACTTGCACCCACAGAAAAGATTTCTAAATTCAATGTTATTAGTCTTTTATGTATCGTAAAATAAGATACAGGACTATTAGAAGAATTATTAGGAGATAAATATTTTATTCTTAAATCGAAAAATTTTTTAAATCTAGAATAAAATGTCTTGATCTTGGTGCCGTCCCATTTATTTTTTCAGACAGATTTAGATTAGACAATGGAAATTTGTGGCAATTTCATATTTTCTTACAACAATAGGTTGATCTGAAGGAAAAATTGAAGAATTTTTTTCTAATAAAATATCAAAGAACTCGCTTCGCGCATATTTTTGCGGATGCGTTAATTGTAATGCACTTCCAAATTAAACTTTAAAATTATACATCTAAATTTATCTATCGTTTCTATAAAAATTTGTGCCCGAATGGTGTCTCAATGTGCACAGCGATTAATCAAGCGAATAAATTTTTCTTCCAAATGTAAGGACATATAAGCTGAAACAAGCTGAAACTATGTTACTTTTCTTTTAAACAAGTCAATCTTATTTAATTCGACGAAGGAGGGTAGGAATCATAGACCTCATCTTAATATTGCTTTATTCTTATACGGCATAAAATTTCAATAAGATTAAGTATATCAAGAATATTTTTGCCTTGTTATTAGAAGTCCTTACCGAGAGGATGTTATCGCACCCGATCGTGACTGCTACGTGCACTGCTATTTTTTTTTTTCACGCGCAGGTTTCCTCGAAGGCCTCCGTGCTGCAGAAATACGGCACGGCAGTTCTCCTCGACGACCGGACAGGTCGCTGAGAACAGTTCTCCAGTTTCTCCTTCGTCTTATCCCTCTTCTTCGCGATTCTCCAAGCCGGTCTGACATCGACTTTTTTCGTTCGCGCTTAGACGCGCTTAGACACGAGCCGGACTTCTTGCATCTCGTCAACGTTCGCCTTTCGCGAGACGTTCCTCTCTTTCTTTGTCTCTCTTCGCATTTCGCTCCTGGTAGTTTTTTTTTTTTCCGATCGACGCAACGGGACAGGCCTCGTTTCGTGCCAAACACCCATTCTAAAGGGAAGTGATTTTAAAATTTCATACAGCTGGTTGTTGACTTTTTTCTGGACGCGCTATTTCCAGTTTTGCCCTCATCGTCGTTCTCCTCGGTGCTTTTCTTATCAGTACTTTTGTCTCGCTCTCTTGCAACATAGTAAAATGCTTCGCGAGAAAGATTCATACATTATTGCAACAAAAATGTACTCGGCGGAAAGAAAAATTCACTTTTATTTTCTCACAAATAAAAACTGCTTACTGAAGTATTTAGTAATACTTTTAATATAAGAAAAAATAGAATACTGCTCGAAAATATTCAAATATCAATAAAAATACTTCGTAACATAATTCGTAAATGAATTGATATCTATGACAGAATTTTTCTTTTCCTTTGCCGTAAACTTTACATCGAGAAGTCTCATTTTCCTGGAAACATACATTAATAAATCACCTCTTCGTTCGCGATGAACGAACAAATCTGTATGTACATCTGTACAAATACGAGCAGCCTCTTCCTCACTGGTAACGCATGATCTCTTTCTCTCTTTCTCCCGTGAGATTGGCATACGCGGGATGTGCGCGCGACGTTATCTCTTCGATTTCTCTAAAGGGGAAACGAATTTAAATTGCCGATCGCGAGCGATTCCTGTACCATCGTTCACTTTCCCTGAAACGCGCTTGCCTTCTGTCCCTCTTCGTTCTCTTTTCCTCTCGCTTCCTTCGTCTTTTTTCCCTTCTCGCTGTGGCTTCTTCCACGTCGTGGTTCTTTGTACTTACCCATCGAGGCTCACATCGCGTACGTCCTCTCTGTTCTTCCTTCTTCGGAGAACGCAATGCGGCTGACGAGCAGCGATTTGCGGAAGGGATTCGCGATGCTTCTGAACGCGAAGAGGTCGACGGGGGAGAGCGGAGATCGAGCGTATCTTGGCTGGATGCGCTGTTAAAGGGAAATCGAAACGACAGATTCGTCGATCGATTCTCGTCGAACGCGAAGCGATTCCCTTTACGGATAAAATCACGGACGAGAGTGACACGTCGGGTCGAGAGGCTGCGCAATCTGCATTTTGCTCCTGCGTTTTTCTTCTGTATTTCCACGCCACGGCAGGGAGATTAATGCATAAAGAGAATTCGCTTTCGCTGCCGCGATAAACCGCGATAAGGCTCGGCGCCGCGTTGATTATGAACATGGGAAGCGAAATTTATGGGTGACTGGTAATTATGAAAAATCGCGCGTCGAGAGTAGGTTGTCTTGTAATTAATGCTGATTATCTTTGAATCTAAAATATTCCCGATAAACTCTCAGACTCGCGTAGTACGTACTTCTAAACATTACCAACAAACTTATTATTTAAAATATTGAAAATATTGTCTTTCCAGTTGGAAGTATTTTCATTAGTATCGCTAATCAACTTAGGCTCTGAGAAAAAAATCGTATTAGCAACTATAAATTTGTGAGCAAGTAGCACCTCAACCATGTGTATTACGAAGTTGTAGTAAAAATATTAATGAGTTATATGAACTAGGAAAATACAGTAGTATTAATCATTTGTGGTAAAATTATTGGATAAATTATAGAGAAATAGTAATGCAAGTGCGGGTGACGGAGAAATTGAACCGACTGAAATTGGAACTCAGGATCTCTCGTTCTTTTTCCTAGCACATTGAACCTCACTACTCCACTACTATCATAGTTACGCTGAGAGAAAAAATTGTAGTGGTGGCAATGAGAATACAAATTTTGTTAATAGAATTATAATATATAGTTAAGTGAACTATATTATAGTTATTGCAACTAAATTAATGGTTAAGAGAACTAATAAAAAATAGTTGTAAAATATAATATAATATAGTATACTTTATTATATAGTATTGTATAGTAGATTATATGATATAGTATATTATATTATAATATAGTAATATATTATAATATAGTAATATAGTATATTATATAATATAGTTTATTCCTCTAGTTTTTTTAGTTCTCTTAACTATTAACTTAGTTGCAATAACTATAGTATAGTTCTTTTAACTATATATTATAATTCCATTGACAAAATTTGTATAATTGTTCCTTTACAGTTGTCACTATAGTAATTTTTTTCTTTTAGTATATTTAATCTGCCATGTAAACTATAATTGTCATAACTTATTGTAGTAAAGTCTACTATAACTATGTAATTATAGTTGAGGTACTATTTCACTATGAACTAATACTTGCATAAAGTATTACCGTGATGATACAAGCTGTTTTATAGTTATTGTTATTAAAACTTTAGTTGTGACAACTATAAAATAGTTTATTGAACTATGTACATAAATTTTACATATGAAACGTGTATAGGAGTCATTACTATGAATTGTTCTCCGAGTGTAGATGTAGAACACTGTTTCATCTGAAAATATATTTCAACGTCGTCCTGAATTCATAACAAAGATTCTCTTCTCTTCATAAGAGATAAATTACTTTGACGTAAAGAAGATATATTTCTAAAACTGGACGCACACGTGTTGCCAAGTTTTCAATGATATGCATCGGAATTTCGTTTCTTCGGGCGTAAATGCCGATGTCGTATGCATGCCGTGGCTACGGCATACCTTCGGTAAACAGCGTTCCCGAAGAAGGGAAGAATGATGGCCGGGACAATGACGGAGGCAACAATGGCTTCTCTGTTTTGTGCACCGGACGTATATAACTCTGGCTATTCAGGGGAGAGAATGTCGCGTGTTCTCCGTTCTCCAGGAAGTTATTATAGGCGCCCGCGGTATCGACGGACCGAACTGAAGAGTCACAGCAGTATGATGCATCCGTAATTACCGATAGTCACTTATTGTAGGACTGCCGCAAATTACACGACGTACGTAGCGAACCCATTCGGACGTCTCTTACGGAGGGAGTTATTGCGGGACTTCCAATTTCGACCGGCCAGGGAAACAAGCGTAAGATCACGTCGATAAAAAGTATGTTAGATGTTTCGTGACGACGAATGTATGGTTAAGGCAATTTATATGTCTCGAGCGATATAGTATTACGTTAGTAAAGATGAGCGAGGACATTATGCTCCCGTTCGTATAAAGGCTGCAGGGGAGATTGACGATTATCAAAAATACACGCGTATTTATGGGGCTGGAAAATTACACCGTCGTATCTCGATGTAGTGAGAAAGGTTCACATTACGACAAAAGTATCGTACGCAAATGTATATTCGCTAGTTATTTCATTTCAAAACTTAGGATTATGATTATTAATGCGACCGTCGTAAGCATCGTATTTCTCTTTCTACTTTCTTTATTATTTATTGCGTAGAAGCGGAAATAATAACCGTAGAGAAAAAAAGGGAAAATAGAGAAGGAAGTATTCTCGCGCGATATTAGATAACTGTATTGTAATTACGTTAAAATCGATATGCTTCTTGGATATTATAAGAGAGAAAAAGAGAGTATGATATTCTTTATATGCGATAAATAATATAAATATGATTGATGCTCCTTCGTCGACCTGACCCTTCATTTATCATCTTCGCTCAATTGCCTTTCCCTCTTGACTGATCGCAGAGCTACGATACTCTGAGCAAGGGCAAGAAGTCGTGGAGCGTGCGGCTGGGTCTGTCGCGGCAGCACCAGAACCCCGTGGATGACTCCGGCAGGGGTGGCTGGGGCACCATAAGCGGCGGCAGCGTGCTCTCTCGCCAGATGATCTATAGCGGCGATCCGTGGCTGTACGGCACGGTCAGATCGTCGCGGCTCGCCGGGCATGACCCGCCGCGACCCTTTCTGACACCGCCGCCGCTGCCGGGCACGGCGCCGTTGCTCGTGGTATGTTCCTGCCCGGAGTTCCTCGCCGGCACCGTAAGGAAGCTTGGCAGCTGCCGCAAGTGCGGCGGTCACCGGGTGGCCGGTCTGCCCCTCGGAGGAACCTGCCGGCTACCACCGTCCACGAGGTCTCGGCCAAGCCTCGCCGGTAAGTAAATTGCATCTTCGATCATTTAGTCGTTCGCTCCGTGTTTTCGAATACTCGGCTACCAACGGACGCAGCAGGACGTTTCACTGTATTACATTCGTATACCCGATTTGAGTTATTTTTAATTGTTCCCGTGTGTGTCACCACTGCTCCTACTTCATATGTTGTCGATTCAACTAAAACAATTTAGCTGGAGAAATTTATTAAATTGGATTCAAATTTAATACAATTAAAGATAGGCCTGTGTGATCTTGACGCTGAAATATTATTCTTTGTGATTTTACATACAATTTCTGATTCTTTCGATAAGATGGTATGTTGTCGTCAGTAATGTAAAGCTGACTTGTCAATTTAATTCTGTGATATTACTTATTCTGATTTAATTTAAGAGCTGCGTTTGAAATCGAATGTAACGGCGGAGAGTTTGAAAAAATCAGAATTATGTGTAAAATCACAAAGAATGTTCAGCGCCAAGATTCTGCTATGTAAGTCTATCTTCTCTTTAATAAGTCTGGAGTCAATTCTTACTTATTGATTCAAATTTATTTTATTATTTACTTTGATGTGGATAGTATTTACTTAAGAACCAAGCAATTTAATCATAGAAATGAGTTGATTAGATATAGTTGTTTCTTAAACCACATATTTTGTTAAAATAATAATTTCGACGCACATGCGGAAGTTAAAAATAACACAGTGTTATTTAACTCATTTAATTGGCTTTAAATTTGATCCTTTAATATTTAATACTTTGTTTTCTCTTCCAATTAATTTACGTCCTTGACTATTTGATAAAGATTGCGTTCTTCTTACTTTTTGATACTTTGCGAACGATATTCTCAATATTCTTACGATACATGGAAGGACTTTCTTTCGTCTGTCGTACGATACTAGGACGCGTTAGAGAACGAGATATCTACGAAGTGGAACCTCCTGCTGCGTGTCGTGAAGTATGAGGGTGTTCCGAGCTCGAAAGATAAGCAAGGGCGGGAGCTCCTGCCTGTCGTGCCGCCGATGATGTTCATGCTCTAATTGTACGCGCTCTTCGTATTAGAGATTTTCTCCTTGCTCGCGTTCGAGATAGCGTGCATGCGGCGAAGCGCAGAAAGTTCTCGGCCGCAGGCAAGATAACTGAATTTTATTCAGCGACGAGATGCTCTCGCATACCTACTTTAGTTTGCATTTAAATCGTTTTATGCCAGATTACATCTTTTCGTTTGCCGAGAGAGAGAGAGAGAGAGAGAGAGAGAGAGAGAGAGAGAGAGAGAGAGAGAGAGAGAGAGAGAGAGAGAGAGAGAGAGACGCTTTGAAACGTGTACTACAAACGATACTTGGAGAATAGACATGTGGAGCAACAACCTTCTCGATTAAAGCAATTGATACTTTACACTTGAATGACTCTCGCGATGGTGATTGTTTCTACTATTATGTGAAATGTAAACGTGGACCTACCGTCGGCTTGCTTGCATTTTCTTTTACATTGGCACTCGGTAAATAGAAATAATAATAATAAATAGTTAAAAAAATTTGTGTACATTATATTTTTTTCTAATATTTATTTTTGATAAATGAAATATACGTTATCTATTGATAACACAAGTACAAAAAGTTTATTTCGTTAGGAAGTTCATATATAGGTACCCTATTTTAATCTATCATTCTTTTAATTTTTTGTAGATCAAATAAAAAATGTGTTAAATTAAATTATACTAAAGTTACCTGGTTTAAAGGGGGAGAATTGATGAAAAAAATCGGTTTTTCAGTTTACACCCAGAGAAAAATTTCTTCGAATAGAAAAAACTTGGTTTGAATAAAAAAAATTTGGACATTGCTAAACATTAAATAAAATTTTTTTAATTTGAAGAAATTTTTTAATTGTTTTTTTTATTAGAATTAAAGAAATGGTTGTGCAACGCAAATCCTTTTTTAAATGAAAAAAATATTTAAATATGGACCAATTAAATTATTTCTTACATTTCTGTTAGTATTATATTTGAATTCAAAAATTATTTACATTAAACTAATAATTTGAATAAATAATTTATTTACTTTAATAAAGGCTAACATTATTTTTTTTAATAAAAAAAAATTTTTTTGAAAGCAAACAATTTCATCAATTTAAACATAACTTTTTTCTGGGTGAAAATTGTCATTTTTTTTAATAGTTATTTATATTATATGATTTTATTTTTATATACAATAATATATAATTTCTTTGATAATGATATATTAATTGTGCAAAATAGGATAAATTGTAAATCTTAAAAGATCAAGTATAATTTCTCTGACATCCATAGTAGAAACCGAAATCATCGTCGTTGGAAATTTCATTATTCGTTCGATCTAGAGATCTAGGTCGGCGTAACAAGTCGAGTCGAAAAGATTGCGGAACGATTTGCTCTCGCGAGTACAACGGTTAAACCTATTTGTTAGGCGTGCTGAGGACCGCTACCGACGATCCGTACGACCAGATGCGACGGAACCGGCTGGTAGAGCCGAGATCGCGGGCGCGCAGCATCTCGCCGCATCGGCCGTCCTCGCAGCGAGATTCCAGGAGCCAAAGCATGGTCTCGCGGACCCTCGTGAAGGAACGGAAGGGCTTGTCCGAAGGTACGTCGTTGCCGGCGTCCAGATCCGAATGGTTTGACAAGGAACCGAGCACGGTCGTGAGGTACGACGATCGCAAATCGCGACCCAGTTTTACCAATGGTGGTGGCGCGTCTTCGGACGAGTGGATGCTGGACGAGACTCCGGAGAATCATTCGCGAATTCATTCCACCGCGACGACGTCGGCCAGATTGATTCACGTCTCGAAGAAGCCAACAAGGGAGGCGAATCAGAGGAGGATCAGCCAGGACGACTGGAAGAACGGACCAGCAACGCCAATTAGCGCGGACTCGCGGAAAAGTATCCTCGAGTGCGACGTGAATCCGTATCTGTTACTGAAGAAGCAGAGGGACGAGGACGATCTGAGCGACGATCTGTCGGACAACGCGCTGGAGCAGGACGATCTCCGAACACGGTCGTCCAGCTTGTTCGATTCGTCGAAAGTGAAGTCGATCGAGAGGATACCGAATAGGAGTGCCGTAGCGGCGATAGGAGGTCAGCGGATCAGAGTGTTCAACGAGAGGCCCAGAGAGATATCGGACGACGATGACGACTTGCCACCGCCGGTCACCAGGATCCCGATACCGAAGGTATCGCCAAAGAGACCGCCGAGACGATTGAAGGAGGCCCGGCAGACGCTGAAGAGCATCCTGAAGCGCGGCCGAGTGATCGAGAGCAAGAGAAAGAACGTGCTCTTCAACGTCGACAACGTGATATTCGCGCCCGAGAAGCCGTCCGAGGCGACACGGCTCTCGTGGAGCAGGATCGGCCGAATCGCCAATTGTGGCAAGGAACAGCGGGACAATAACCCTGAGCAGCTCAAAGAGGAGGAGACGGAGGCGCCAATCGTGCCGCAGGAGCAACAGGAGAAGCATAACTTCATCACGATTCCAAACATCAGGGACCCAAAGGTGGACAGAGTCAAGTACAAGGAGCCGAAAATCGTGCCGGAAGTAAAGAAAATTGTGCCACCTGGTCCCGACAGGATCAAGATAGACAAGTTCGTTCCATCCAGGAAGTTGGATCGTTCCGCTGCGTTCAAGAAGCAAGAAGACAAGATCGGTAGCGAGTTGCGATCTTCGCTCGACAACTCGCTAGCCCCCTCGAAGATCGGCGTTCCCACAGAGCAGAAGAGGATATTACCGGAGGAGAGGAGATTGCCGGATGGAAGAACCGTCAGGCTCGAGGACGAGACGGAGCTGGAGATCGAGATTGAGGAGCTGAAGGATCGGCTGCCGGGTATCGCCGTTGACGAGAAGGATCTAATCCTAAAGTCCGAAGGTAAGATATTCTTCTTATTATGAAATCCTTAAATCAATCGCATGCGTAACTGACTTATTGAAGTTTTACATTTTAGTCACAAGTTCAGATTAACAAACTTTCGTTAACATTATTCTGTCATTCTATCTGTGAATTATGTATTCTATACCGAACATTTTTGAGAAAAATAGAAACACTTTCCATATTCTAAAAATAAAATTTTGATCGGTCTTAAAAATTATAAAATTATGAATATTCATAATAATATTAGAACAAATATTTGACAAAAAATAATCTTACGTATAAGTCATTATTTTTTAACGAAAAGAAAACACAATCTGATTTTTTGTTTCTTTTCCTTTTTTTATTTTTTGGTGTACTTGTTCATACTTTATTGTTTGACACGCTATGGAGTATATTATAAATTATTTATTTATATAAATTGATTTATTAAAGCTAATATATTAAAAATTTTTATCAATATAATTTATTTATTCTATTTATGAATCATGTATTTTATACTGAAAAATTAAATTTGAGAAGAATAGAGAAATGTGCTTTCACAAAATTTATAACATTCTTGTACAAGTACTTGACAAAAATAATTTCATATGCATTTTGACAAAGAGAAAACACAATCTAATGTTTTTTTTTTAATCTTTTAACGTATCGAAAATTTTTGTTATGCTTTTCATGCAATGGAATGCAACATAAACATTTATTTATATATCTTATCTATTTATAAAAATTATATACATTAGCTATAATTTTTATGAGTTGTTTCATGGAATAGCAATTCAAACACGTATCATTTCTTCGATTAGCGGCATTCGTCACGGTTGATACTACATCGCCCTTTATTTATTTTCACGTATTAGCTATAATCTTCCGACAGTCTATACAAGATCATATATTAACGATAAACGCGTTTCACGGTGATGCTCCCGGACATATAATCCATTTCTCGAAATATTAGTGTAAAATTTTATAATGACATAACTCTTATCTCAGGGCCGCATTAGTAGCTATTAATAATATAGAAGTAAATTAATGATTCTCTCTTTCTGCGGTGATAACTATAACCGGTCGGTGTATGATTTCTGACGGGGGCCGGTTCGCCCCGGAGGGACGGTACGCGTACCGTCGTCTAAGGGTTAATCTCGCATGCGGAAATTAGCGGGCTAAAAGCGCAGCGTGGTTGTTTCATATCGCGGATAGGGGATCTGCGAGCATCGGTAATTTTGCACCGGTTCATCAGCGCTTATCGTCGCGGTCACGAGCCTCCTCTCCTCCGGCCATTATGCTAATACACGCGTGATTAATGGACCATTGTGGTTGACACGACTTATCAGGCTGTCCCTGAACTTTCGAAAAAAAAAAGTTACGCATTCAAGGATAACGTGCTCGCGCACGCTTCTTTTAACTGTGTACAGTTGAGGTTTCTCGAGGGTTTTAAAAATCGGCAAATTCTCTACGATTTGCGAAACCGGCGACGCGATTTTTTCTTTCGATGAAATTCAGGTAAAAATGCGCAAGGTAAAAATGCGCACAATGTGTACAATGAACATAGAAGGTTTTCTCCTTTTTTTCGCATAAATAATTATCGTTTATTGCATAAGTGGTCGTGAATGTTTATCGCGCGCAAAGTTTGGCAAGCTAACACGAATTAATGCTGGATATTGGCTGGAAGGCGCGACTGAAATCTGCGGATAACCGTCCTTAAGACCGTTTTACCGATGACAAGGGGAGAAAGGTTAGCAGATCCTGACGTCCCTGAGTCTTATCCTCGGGCTGTTAAAAGAGTCGCCTAAAGGAGACTCGTGAGTCGTGTCTGGAGCATTCGAAAGTGTATAAGGTCAGGGTTAGCTGGCATCAAGCTGACAAATTATCCTGACTACTTTAAATATACAATCTGGTTCTAATAATGTTACATATTTTTAAAAATACTGTATCTTCTTAGATGTAAAAAGATGTCTTCTTTAAACGTCAAGATATGCGAATATTTACTTACTAAGTCGATCATAAAATTTTTATTGACTTATTTTTCGTCCGTCTGCGTCGCAGGTAGCAATTTCAATTTTATCCATTTATAATATAAAAAATCGAAATGTCTTAACCGATTAATTAATGACCGATAAGGCGTTTCGATTATTTATACTGTGTCCTCACACATCGATCAAAGTTTTCTATTAATATAATTTATTATTTATATTTTTCTACAAAGGAGAACTTTTTGCCACCCATTGTAATGGTGACGCGGTATACCGACTCTTTCAGCTTTCTCGCACGAGGACGTTAAATTGAGTGTTTATAATTTTGGCAAGGATATATTTTAAATTATTTTAACAAAAACGATATTGTCGCGTACTTATCGCGAGCGATACTCCATAACGGAATTGTGCAGTGGGCTCGCGTTTCTCGAGCACTCGTGATGAAATGAGAGAGACAGAGAGAGAGAGAGAGAGAGAGAGAGAGAGAGAGAGAGAGAGAGAGAGAGAGAGAGAGAGAGAGAGAGGTCGCGAAAGTGGACGCGTGGGAAAGATACGAAACGATCGGGGACAATGCGAACCGCGGTTGTCTGCCTTATACGGAACGACATGTACATATTTATCGGCACATCGGTGGCGGCTCGGCATATCGTAAACGCCTCGAGAGAGGAGGAGGAATAGTTACATACTAATTCGATCGACGACGATCCGACTCGATCCCGTCGTCTATTTTTTTTTTTAAGGGGGGAAAGGAGGAGATGCGCGTATTTCCCGGTTATGATCGGTATAAACACGATCTCGCTGATCGTATCGAGCGCGCTCGCACGTGCTTCCGATAACAAAGTGCCTCACGTAGCGCCGGTTTGCTGCGAGACTACCGCGATATGCGAATTCCGGAGCCGCGGAAGTTCGCGATTGAAAATATAATTTTGTGAAAGTCTTAGTGGCTTCCGACTGAGTATGGAATAATTTCCATCGGCAATTTCTTTCGCCACTTCAAGATACATGTTGTTTTATTGTTGTTAAGATTATATCAATTTTGCTCGAATAAACGGAAAAAACTTAAATAGCGCTAATTAACAAAAAGCGATTAGAATATGATAATACAATTATAATAAAAGTTGTTATTATCATGGCGGTAAGATTTGCGAATTTGAATTCCGAATCAAAGATTCAAGTTTAAATACACTCAGAACATATCAGATTTTTAATTGATCACCATTTCTTGAAAGGTAATGACAAACCTGAGAATACTTTTGCCAAGACAGTTACCATGCAACAAGTGAAGACCACACTGAGAAAAAAGTTATAGTGATTTACAACCATACAAACTTTATAGTTATTGCAACTAAATTAAAAGAACTGATGAAAAATAGTTGTAATATACTATATAATATAGTACATACTATATAATATATCTAGTAATATATAATATATTACAAATATAATTATCTTTCAACTATTTTTTATTAGCTCTCTTAATCATTAACTTCGTTGCAATAACTATAGTATAGTTCACTTAACTATATATTATAATTCTATTAACAAAACTTGTATGATTGTTCCCTTATAATTGCCACTATAAATTTTTTTTCTCTCATTGTCAGTGCATGATCTTCAATTATGAAGGGAATTGATTTGACAGAGAGATTATTATTATAATTATATATGTAATAATTTATTATGATTATTATATAATTATTATATTTTAATTGTTTTCTTGTTATTTAGAATTTTCTGTTATTGTTGTTATTACATATTAGAATATAAATATATTTTTTTTGTTTTTTGGAAAAAAAGAAAATACTTTATCATTAAAAAAAAAAAAGAAAATAAAAAAAATTTTTGAAACTTGGTTTGCGAATTGACTTTTCACGTTGCTACCTCGCGCAATTAGATTTTTCTCGCAAAGGACTCGGAACCAGATTTGACGTTTACGACGTGACGAGCGGATTCGAGAATGTAGAGCTCGCAGTGCAGATTGAGTCTGCACGCGGACACGAGATAAGACGTGACGGGAAAAAAGTCGTGCGAATTAACTCGGGTGATTGGCAGTAACGTCGGAGCGCTGAAATGTGCCGCGCCGGCCGATTTGTATGCGGCTCGTTTGAGTGCCGGTCCCTAAAGGAAAAAAAACATCTGTGAGTTACGTGAATCCGTTCTATTAATAGAACGAGCGTGGCGTTAACGACTCCGCCGCGTACAACTTCTCTTCACGTGTACGTCATATTAATTAATATCGCGATTAATTGACATTCCGCGCGCGCGATCTTCGCTTGCCGTCATAATTCACGTTCACTGTTATTAATCAGCAGTTGTAATAGTAGTAATACAGCAAAGTATTGTACGTGTTACGGTGCAATAGTGATTGTACGATACTGCTGTACATAATGATCGTGCCGATGCACTTTTTGGAGCCTGATGTTATTTGCTCGCGATACGTCGAGTGATCGAGACGAGTTAACATGTAGCTCAGCAGTTATGCTTCAATAATCGAGCACGGCAGTAAAGTTCGTGAGATAGCTGACAGTTTCTCTTGGAGAGACGTTAAGAGTCGTTCCTGTCTTAGAATGAGACTACAGCCCCGTTGCACCAGCGTCGGCTGACGTTGATCTCGATTAACTGAACGTCTCCTTTAGCCAACCAGTAACGTCGAGTAATTTATGCGCATCTTCGGAAAATTGAGTTCAAAAAAAGCGACTCCTCTGTGCAAGAAACAACGTGACGTTGTAATTAAATATAATTGTTTATACAATCTTTTCTGACAATCGCCCTTTGCAGTTAAATTCGTAATTAGAAAATTTATATAACTCCACTTTCTTTTAAAATATTATGTAATTTATTCCGTCATAGAGAAATAAAAATGAAACTTGATTTGCACAAAACACGTTGTAAATGTTAAATTATTTTTGAAAATTTTTTTTCTTTTATATTTTACGTTTGCTTCGACCTCAATAAGTGCTCGTGAATATTTGTGCTTACGGCACAATGTGCACGTATAACGGAGAATTTAAACAGATCGCCTACTATGATTTCCGGTGATCGTGTTTCCGGTGTAAATGCACTTTGCGACAACACGTTAGATAACTGCGGGCGAGCGACCGAGACGCCTCGTAAGCGCGACGCGCGCACTGAGGTTTCCGCTCCTCTTCGCATCCGCTTTGTTATTTATCTCTTTCATACTAATACAAATCATTAATCTTACGAAGAAAATCGTTAAGTGCATCGCTTTTGAAAATAATAATTTATCAGTCATGACAATTTTACAGTTAGTTATTTAAAATGCAAATTATAAGCCTTTTTTAAAATACTAAATGTTTTAATTAAAAGATTTTAAGATAATTTTAAATAAAACCAATTTTTCTTTGTTTTAAAATTTTTAATCGCATTTAAGCAATCAAATGTGAGTATCGGCTTCACGTCTCTTTTTTTAGGACGCACGTCATATCTCAAAAAAAAGAAGAAAAAAACATTTTCAACAATATAATATAGAATATTCTATAGTATTCAATTCATTTATTGGTTTAAAATCTGTGTAATTTTTCGTTTACTCCTATTAAGTAACATTGCATTTTATAATATTTATTTGCAAATTTGATTGGAAAGTAACATTACCAATTCAAAATTTTTACAATATACTAATAAAACTCTAATAAATATTCGTGCAAAACTTCATTTAGATCTCCTTACTTGTTTAAAAGTTATTTATTTGAAACCGTAGTCAAGTATAGTAATTTTCGCTGCAACAACTATTGTAAATCAACTTTTTCTATTGTTTTTTTTTTCTTTGCAGTTTGAAGGCCAAAATTCGGACATTTGCGACCAAAATTTTTTGCTGTTGATTAGACAAAAAAAATAAACTTTTACAAGTCTTCAGTTTTTAAATTTCGATAACTTTGAGCTCGTATTGCATAGCCAAAACATCCTTAAAGACGGTCATTGTTATTCGGCGTGTATAATTCTCTTAAGGGATTTTAAAGACAGGATATCTCCGTTCTTTGTTTTGCACACAATCTATCTCTGTTCTTCCTTCACGGCGCGTCTTAATTAGTTACTTCCAGTCTACTTTCTAAGCTCAGACACGAGCGAGCGCGGCGTGTTCGAATTATAAAATCTAAACGCCGATTTCTTTTCCCAAGCAAGAATCTTTTTACGCTCGTTTCTCCTCCCCGCGCCGGCGGACGAACGAACGAGCGCTCTTCGTGCAAGTGCATTCGATGCATATCGCGGATTATTTTTCGTTCAGTTTCACGTTTTGTTATTGCGCGTACGGTAATTCAGTAGTAATGTAATAACTCAATGACGATGATTTACACGGGATTGCTTTCGCCACGCTCTTTCCACTTAAAAAATTAATAACCGCAGCCCATCTTCCCGTAATTAAATTGAGGCGTGGCTGTTGCGCTATTTGGATCATATTTGAATATTCAAATTAAAATTCTTAATTGCTATTTCAGTACTGTTAATTAACGATTTAAATAAAGTTTCCAGCATGATTTTTTTTTTTTTTTTATATATATATATTACAACGATCCATTAGAAAAATATAAAAATGGAATGAATCAGAAAAAGTCTATTATTATAATATATACTATATTTCGTATCGTAATTTGGTTAATACGCGCCTTTTTTATATAAGCTTCTGATGCAATATATTTAAATGTAAGTAATGAAAAATAAATAAAAAGAAAAGATTAAACGTAAAGTTAAATAAAATGAAATTAAAAAATAAATATAAAAGATTGAACGTAAAAGTGAACAAAGTGGAAACGCGTGGAAAAGATTTTCTTCGATACGTGCTCGAAGGATTTCAGAGATCCTATCGATCATGCATAAGCATAGACCGCGTCAGCCACGTGCTGCGCTTGTAATGGATGCACCTGATCGTATGTACAGCTCGTGGGGAACCTTGACTGTTTCGCGCCGTCGTTGTTTACCCACAGGCCTCATAAATCATCGGTTCGTTCCCTTGATCCGCTCGCGCGCATGGTCCAGTACCATGTAATTATATGCTTTTTAGAGATCTCTCACGTTTTCACTCGTTCGCGCCGACGCGACGCGGCGCGCTCGGCGAGGTGGCTCGATAAAACCTTTTTCACACCGTGGCGATTCACGGTCCCCGTACATCATCAGCGGTCTTCTTCGTTTTGTACGCGGTGGCGTAAATCCTCGTGCGAACGAGGGACCTCGTCGTCGTTCATCGTTTATCTCGTTTCTTTTCTTTCTAGAAGACTGGGTCTCGTTGTCTAGAATGTTTCAGAACGATTTTCTTTTAAGCTTTTCTTCTCTCTCTCTCTCTCTCTTTGTTTGCCACTTCTTTTTTCTCGATCCATTGTTTACATTTCCTACACGTGATGTACAAGCACGTTCTTTTTGCGTCCGCCTTATTTGCCGGATAATTGTTTGAAACTCTCGGGAAAAGAGATGCGCGCGAACATTGGGTTTTTTTTCCCGTCTTTCAATAGCGTGTACTGTGAGCCAAGGAGTTTTAGATATCGTGCGACTATTGATCTATTGATATTAAACATTAGATCTTGGCCTTTTAATAAAAAGAGTGAGACCAAAATTTTGACTCGGTGAAATCGAAGGTTAATTCTTACATTATAATTTTTTGTTCCTCACTCTACATCGTGGGGCCATTCGTGTTTTACGCTTCTATTAAGGGATACGCCGTAATGAGATTGTCTTTAATCGTAATTTTAATTTCAATCTTCTAGGATACGATTAAAAAGTGAAATGGCAACAACAATTGGTGAAACTATGTAATTTTAGCACGTACTGCACCGATGTACGCAACGTGGGAAATTTTACTCGGACGCAATTGACCCCACGAAATAGAGCAAGGGTTAAGATCGGTAGGTTCCAATTTTAATTAATTTCAAAGCGGATTTTTAAATACGAAAGATCTAGAAAGATAATTTCTCTGAGCTGTCCAATATTTTTTTATACACATATTTTACGTCGCAGGACGACGGTTTCTTTTCTCCGCTGCGCTACTTCGCAATTGTCAGGCTTTTATGTATTAAAATCCGTTTTGAAATTAATTAAAATTTGGAATTTTTCTGGTCCTTTTTCTCTCCAGAACCAGAAACCGGATCGTCATAAAAATTAACTTATTTGTAACCTGCTCGTTGAGACCTTTAATGTGACACCCATTTTAACCCTCGATTTCACTTGTGAATTCAAATGGAGCACATAGTTTATTAGCATCACTCTTTTAAGTGTTATATCGCTTCTTTTATTTAATTATGTTTAAAATATTAGTATATGTACAATTTAAGATATGATAAACTAAAGGTGAGAGACAGGCGCACTTACCATTTTCGAAAGCATTTTGTGGGGCATCTGTGCTGGCGTCGAATTTAACGTCATGCTGATGCTCAACCTGAATTTCTCATCAAAGAAAGCTCATCAGTCGTGTTGCGGCACAATGCTTTGTTTCGTAAAACCTCGCACCAGCGGCAGTTCATCTTTTCTTTTGCGTGCACGGAGTTGATCCAAGTCATAAAGCCATAAACGAGGCGGATCGGCGATTTGCGCAATCGCTTTTGCGGCCGGATAATCGCACGCGTCTCAGAAATTCCTGGCGACTGCATAAAGTGGGGCAGCCGTGGAAAAACCGTTGAATTTTCTCGCGGCGAGAAATTTCTCGCTCGTTTACTCGCGAATCACCCAAAATCGGTGCACTTTCACCAATCACTATAGAAATGCGTACCAAAAGAAGCGCTCGATGATGGCTTTATATTAACTTTGCGCGTTCAGATTAGCGTTGAAATCTTAAAAACTTGAACAAAATATAATGCAGAACATTGAAATGAGGACATTCTTGCTTGAATGTAACTTGATAAGCAAGTCTTTCTTAATTCTCGATACAAATTCAAAGTTAAAATAGAAGATTCTAATTCTCTAAACAAAAGTGTGGATATCTTTCAAATTCTAATTTAAAGTAAATATACAAGTGATAAAAAAACAAATACGGTTACATCAAAACTACTTCAAATCGCTAAGAGTGTAAGCAAATTAGCACGTTAACTTCATTGGAATTTAACTTTGTTTCTCGCGTCTTATACCAGGATATATGCGATTGTTTTACTAGAAAGAATAAATTGAATGTACTTTCCTTCTGCGAATGCAATTACACATTATTATTATTATTATGAAGCGATACCACTATAAATCTGCTAAGAAGTAGCATAAACTTTCTCAGACGCGTCGGAGTAAATTTTGGTATCGAATCGCCGAACACACTTTTCACGGGTATCCGGTTCCAGCTTTATGTTTCACATCTGCGGTTTTCCTTCCGGTGCATTTTAGCGCTGCAAACGTTCTCTAGACTCGTGAACCGAACGGAAATTCTTGCGTTGCACAAAGGGAGAAGAAATGCCTCCATTTCATTAACGCAAAACGTAAAAAAAACGATAAAAGAAAATAAACCGCCGAGTACTCGAACGTAAAATTAAATTATGCAGATCGTTCGCTGTTTCATAATCCGAGTTCGAGAATTGTAGAGTGGTTACTACGAGCGCACTGGCTCGCTTTTATTCGTTTTCCTAGAGTGTCCTAGACAAATACTAAGATCTGCCAGATGCACCGAGAAAAAAAGTTTGTTGAAAAACTAAAGTATTAAGTCCGATACATACAACTGAATAGTGAGTTGGTTTAATTGAGTCTTGGTAAAAAATTTGAATGATTGACATGAATGAACCACCTTTTTTTTTGGTGCAACTAAATAACTGTCGAATCAACCCAATGTTTAGTTGATCGTATCGGATTAAATATTTTCTTTAATACATTTTTTCTCAGTGTAAGAAAGCCTTCATTTGAAATGATACGAATCGCACGTTGATTTTCGCATCGAGTGATACGTGATTATTATTGCTATTCAGATACTTTCGAGTCTTGCGATGGAAAATAGATTGATGTTTTTTCCTAATCAAGTCTGAAAAGGAGAACGGAAATATATTCTACTTAAAATAATTGGAAAATAATCCGAGTTATTGGTTCTAGCTGAATTAAATTCAATGCAATACTAATCTGAGTTTCTTAGGACCGCGCGTTTCTTAGGATACGTACGTTGTTATTATTGATTCAAGTGCCACACTGAGGGAAAAATTACTAAATTTTAATAAATATTTATTCGAATAGCATTAATGAAATATTTACTAAATGTAAATACATATTTATTATATTTAGTACAAGAACCACTAATTTAATTTTAGTATAAACTTTTTCTTATAGAGTAAATATTTATATGTACACCGTAAGTAAATATTTCATTAGGACGAATTAATATTTATTAAAAGGAATCTTTTCTCTCAGTATATTTACATAGATCCTCATCCATATATGTTGGCACATTCTACTTAATATTCTGCCTTTTTTTTACTTCTCGATTACGTTAAACTTAGGATGTCGCACGTCTTGAGTATACTCAAAGAATTATAATATAAAAATGCATGTATTAATCGCAACACGCTATATATTTTTTTTAATACTGCATGCATAGTTTTCGTGTGTAATCACCGGCTACGTTCAGCAAGAAAAGCAGCTTTACAACTGTTGTAAAATTTTTTTAGTACGATTTAAATCTTATAAATCTCGTGACAGTTGCAGAGCTGCTTTTTTTCTGCCGGGAGAGAACACAGCCATTAAAAGGCAAGTGTAAATATATTCATACATTGCGGAACTAAAATATCACATCGTCGTTATTCCCTTTAATTACCGGTTAATCCCTTCTCGATCGCTGTCTGCAGAGAACTCGAAAAAATCCTTCTTAACGCGGAGTCAAAGCGACCGGTCGTCCAGTAAACCGCAGATCTCGGCGGGTGACATCCTGTTCTCGGATACGATGCGCCTCAGTCTTAGCAAGAAGATGAAGGAGTCGTCGTCGTCATCGTCATCGTCGTTGTCGCCCACGTGCGCAGTTTTGCGCGAAGACATCGACGAGGAAAGTTCGTCGACGAGAAGAGACGAGTCGCGGCAGACCGAAGAGGAAACGGGCGGTGAGTTTAAGGAATCCGATCGCGAGATCGAGACCGGCAAGAACGTTGAGGAGATTCCCGAGAGGACCGCCGATAATGCCGAAAAGGAGGCTGAACCGCCGCCGGACGCGCGCAGCGATATTTCCGACGTGAGCAACGAGCATTTCCGTACGATGAGACCTACAAGCTGGTCTCCGCCGCCAGGCAGGCAGAGGCATCGCTTCAAGATCGGTGACTCTAGCGCGGATGAGAGTCCCGCCAACTCGATCAGGGATCATCGGCGGACGATCTCCTCGGCGTCGACGGCCTCGTGGAACTCGACGAGCTCCTACGGATCCTCGAAGATCGAGATCAACTCGCCCGAGAGCAACGTCTGCAAGATCACGGTGAGTCCGCGCGCGTCGCCGCTGGTGCATCGGCTGCAGATCGGGCCGGATTCCAGTGCGAAGGGCGCCAGGAGAACGTCCATCCTTATCAACGGCGATCAAAATGCAAACACGGAAGTGACGCCGGGTAACAAAGTGACTATAAGCGTCGGCGGAGAGGATAGCGTGTGCAATCCGACGGTGATCTCCGTAAACTCGGAGAATCCGCCGAAGGTCCAGAACTCCGTGGAGAATCGCACTCTGGTGATACTCCAGAATTACAAATCGAACATCGTGGTCGAGTCGGCGAATGACGATTCGCGTTCCAAGCAGATCAGGAAGGATGGTCACGTCATCGAAAACGGCGAGACGAATCTAAAGACGAACGGCGAAGTACCAATATCGTTCGGCGACAGTGCTTCCTCGTCGTGTCGTCAAGCGGAACAGCCGGCGACTTTCGAGAAGCAGAAGAGGCTGAACGTTGAGATAAAATCTTCCAACTCTAATCAGTCTTCGAGATTTTACACGTCGGATGAAAGAACGGCGCGGCCGGAGTCCAAGACGCGGTTCAAGGACGTCGAAAGTTCTCCCAAATTGCCCGGTTTGTCCAAGGAGGCTCTCATCTCCAAGCTGCTCGAAGATTCCCTTCGAAAGGCGCACGAGAACGGTGAAATCCTGGACGAGGACAGTGGCCAGGCCATCCTGAAGATTCTGAAGCAGAGCTTGCTGAAGAGCAAGGAGTACGAGAGCTCCGAGTCCACTCTGGAAGCAAATTACTCGCGCTCGTCCAGCCTGAACTCGGATGGCGACTTTATCTCGACGAACCTCTTCCTCGAGGAGAATCCGTACGAGGTGATCAAGGAACCGATCTACGAGGAGATACCGGACGAGCCGCCGCCGTTACCCCTGAGCCCGCCACCCACGGAGGATTACATCAAGGACAGAATCTACTTCGGCGATGTTGAATATTACAAGAAAGTCACGCCGAGCCAGTTTCTCGGTCCCTATTTGTCCGAGGAGGTTTTTAAGAAGTCCAACTCGGAGGAACTGACCGAGACCTACTTGTCCAAGAGTCCGGAAGACTTCTTCAAAAAAATGTCAACGTCGCCCGATGATGAGAATAACATCTCCACTAAGTTTGAATTGTTGAGTTTTCTCATGGATTCCAAGGATCGCGCGCGTCCCGCGGAAGAGGACGAAGATGAGGACGAAGACGAGGAGGACGACACCGAGGGAGACTTGGAGGCTCTGTACGAGCAGAAGGAGACCAGTCTGGGCGATCTCAGTTCCAAGAGTTCGCAGATCTCCAACGTGTCCGACAGCAGCGAAGAGTGCAACATTATCCTGACTAGCTCACCGGAGGCATTGAAGGTAAGTTCGAAGCTACTGATCAACGATAAAATTCATTTTTCTTTTTAATTATGTATTTTATCTAAATAATTTTATGATAATATAGCTGTTGAACAAGACAATTTAGGTTATAAGAATATCATATTTATATTTTTATTTCTAAATCTTTCTTAAAAACAAGAGTTTATCAAATAAATCAATCTAATAGAAAGCTCCTCTTTTGATTTGGATCAATAAAAAAGTTGAAAAATGCAGAGAGAATATACAATTTACGTTATAACGATTGACAAAGTTTTTTTTTGTAAAAGTTTTCAAATTAATTATACTTTTGGAGTTTATTTGTACATTGCGCTATTTCCTGGTCTGTGCACTCTGGTCCTGTTGTTATCGCTTAAAACAAAAATTTTCCTGTTAGGATAAATGATAAGTTGAGGATTGAAGCTAAGTACAGTACTTCGTATTCGTCATTGTTCATTAACTTAGATAATTTAAAAAGATAATACTTTTCTGTAAGATAAAGATAGAAGTAATATATACGTTCTAATAACTTAGATCAAGTTTCTGGCCGTTTCTTCATCTAGACAATTTTATAGATATCGGCAAACGGTGCTAGTCAATGACTCTTATTGTTTTCGCAGTCGAGAACGGTCGACATAGAGAGAACGGACAGCGGAGTTGGGTCTGAGAGCAGCCAAGCTAGTAGCACTCGTTGTGTCGCGAGACGCTGGAGGACGGGCAACGTCTCCTCCGGGCCGGGAAGTCTTCTCGGCGGAATGCCGCAGGTGATTTCCGGAGCTACGAAGCTGTGCGAGGACTGCGAGCAGCGACTGGACCCTCTGATAACAGACAGGTGAGCCCCACAGACTTGAAATATCGGCAATCGAGACCGTTATAGTATCGATGCGTTCGGATGCGATCCGGTGCTATAGATACGGGGAAATGTCTCTTGGTATCTTGATGGACACGTCGTTTTCACATTTTAGTCTCGCATCTTTATAGCTTCACGTCTCGTTTGAGTCGCCGGACGCGCAAATTGAATGCGAACGCACTGCGAGAGCGTCGTAAAACTCGTTCTTAATGTGTCCCGGCGTCCTAAATCGTACCGCTGTTATCAGCCGGATTCGCAGATGATAGCGCTCGATGATCCAGGGAGAGAAGAAGATGAAGAAGACATAACGGTCCGGAGTCCTAGAGCGTATCTTCCGTGGCCGCGCGGCCGAGTTTCGACCGTGAGAGATTCGGTTTGCCGCGAGTTCCGCGCCGGGATTCGCTCGATTCGCCTCTGAACTATAAATCCGAGAAACAAAGTGCCGTTCTGCGTCCCGGCCTCCCAGGAGTAATCCCGCGAATCGAGGAACGAATGCCGTTTCGTCACGGTCGCGGACTTTCCGCAGACGTGATCCACCTGCGCGTCCGTCGTCGTGGACGATCCGCGCCGATCCATCTCCTGTCCAATCGTGAGAAATCAATCGGGGGGGAAAATCGTCTCCTCTCGAATGAATAATCAGCGCATCGATTCGCGGAAACGCTCGCGGGAGGTCTCCGCGATTAATTATCCGCGTATCTACGTTCAGTTTTTATCAAGCGGAGAGCAAGGCTATTGAACGTGTTTAGAATTCGTTGACCCGAGAATTCGCCCGGCTAGATTACGCGACAAACGCTATACGCGGGAGACAGCAGTGGGCCACTTTCTCCCGCCACCGGTCTTGTTTGCCCGAGAGCGAAAGTGTCGTTATCGAAGAACGCGGTTGACGCTTGATGAATGGATAATGCAATATGCGTCTGGCAGGTTGCGACAGTCACTTTCATCCGCGTAGATTATACATACAAATTCGTATAGCAGAGCCGAGCGTTCGATCGCCTTCGCTTTCGTCTGACGTTAACAAAATCTCTTTCAATAGCGACTTCCTTGTATGTAACGCTCGTGTTTTTCGCGGCGTCGCACAAATATTTCTATTTCTGTGTGTTTTTTTTTCCAGCGGTGTGGTTTATGCGCCTTTCGTGTGCAGGAAGTGCTCGAAGAAGCGCGCGGAACGGAAAGAGATTATCACGGAAATCGTGGAAACCGAGCAGAAGTACGGCAGAGATCTACAGATCATACTCGAGGAGTTCCACCGGCCGATGCTGAGAGCGGGTCTTCTCACGTCGGAACAACTGTCGGCGATCTTTCTGAACGTCGAGGAGCTGCTCGAACACAATCTCGTTTTAGCCGAGAAACTGAAGGACAGCGTGGAACTCGCGCAGGTAAGGAAATCGTAAACGGGGAATATGTATTTCTATTCTATTGACTGCACGCTAGGTATTTCTAATCAGTCCTTATTTGAGACCATCTTAAGATGTTATAAATCAATCATAGGTCAGTATTCATAGTTAATTTAAGAATTAATTAGTTTAAGGCTTCAATTAACAAAAAAAAATTTTTTTTCGATTTTTTTTAAATTTTGCACTGGTGTAACTCTTTAAATCTAAAAATCGACTATCATAGAGCTATGTTAGCATCTTAACACTAGAAGGACTGGATTTGACGACCTTCTAGGTAGACAATTAAATAAAAATTCAACTAATATAATATAAAATTGAAAAATTTCTTTACCAAAATTAAAAACATGAGAAATAATGGAAAGCCACAAAAGGATATCAGGTGTAGAAGAAAATTGGCCACCTTGGTCTTTCTAGTGTCAAAACATTACCCCGGGTCTTGAAAGAATAGCTTATAAATATTGGTTTATTAACGTGTTTGAAAGTTTACGTTGTGATGCCTGATTTTCTCAATCGCATAGGTATCCGGGGACGAGGATCTCCTGACGGTGGACGTGGGCAAGATCTTCCTCGAGTCGGAAAGGATGCTCCACGCTTTCGAGAGTTACTGCACGCGTCAAGGCGGGGCCAGTCTGTTACTACAAAATTTGGAGAAGGAGAAGGAACTTCTTCGTATCTTCCTCAGGGTTTCTCAAATGGAGAACACGGTTTTGCGAAGGATGAACCTGAACTCTTTTTTAATGGTAACTATTACTTCATTTCTTGTTGACGCAATTCTTTACCTAAGGACCAAATTATGTTATGCATCATTATTCTTAAGGTTCCTGTACAAAGAGTTACGAAGTATCCTCTGCTTCTGGCACGTTTGCTTAAAGCGACACCTTCTGTTCGACCTGACATCCAAGAAGCGAAAAAGAGACTTAAACAAGCTCAAACGAACATCGAGCTACATTTGGAACACATGAATGCTGTGAGTATATTTTGCGCTGTACGAATATAATACAAAATTGAAAATAAATGTGCGCTTAATTAATAGGAGGCAAAGGATGTTACGTCAACAAAATTATGGAGGAGAATATCGATTATCCAGAATGGCAGACGGTCCACCGGCGAGCAGGATATGGTGAATATCAAGCTGAGAAAGGTGTGTTATATAATTAAGTTTATTTTATATTTAATTTCAAAGTTATTAATTGTTTAAATCTTCAATTTTCTACTTGAGTCTTAATTATTTAATTTCTTACGTTATTGATATTTATAAAATTTTTATTAGATGGCCGTCGAGATCTTGGAATGGGCGCACGAAGAAGCTAGGTTTGTTCTCGAAGGACGTCTTCTGGTGGCGCAACCGACTGACAACAATTGGAGACGCGGTCGAACTGTCAAACTCGCCCCTGTTACTGCCATGCTTGTCACAAACGGCAAGGTAAATATACATCTTTAAAGATGTTTCGCGAAATACAATTTTTATGTATAATAAATGACATTTTTATTTTCAGCCGAATGCCGAGTATCCCGAATTTAACGACGACTCGCTCTTTCCAAAGCACATAGGTATCAAGGAAGCTACCCTACTTCTGGTCAAAGAGAAACTCGGGCGATATTCTTTACTACGAGTGAGTCACTTCATCATTTTATAATTTTTTTTTATATTACCTCGTAATGATATCGATCTTTATATTGCTTCATAATAATGCCAATTTTTCTTTAAAATCATCGATATCCAGTGTTACGTTTAATTTAAAATTAACTAGATAAAGATAAGGTAAATTACATGCAAATGTATTTTAGGTAGGCTAAAGATGATTTAATTTTAATTTATTTAGATAGTAGAATTATAAATGGTTTTATATAATTTTTAGATATATTGTTATATAGCAAAATAATTTAGAATATGAAAAAAATTATTCTTTTTTTATTTTTAAATCTTTATTTCTTAAAAAATTTTGTCAAATAATCTGACGAAAAATATTTCTGTTTGAATTTGAATCAATACGCAAAACAAAATCAAAGTTAATAAGCTGAAATTATTTTTTTTATCTAGATGATTATATTATTTTATATAGATAACAGCAAACACTGTTAATATCATTTCAGGAGCCATTGTACCTCGATAAATGCATAGTTTGTTGTGAAACGGATCTCGAAGATTATTTCGAAATACAGGAATTGTCTTCTAAAGAGACGTTTATATTTAAGGTAAGATATTAGCATAATTTTTTTTAAGTGCAAAGATGATGAAATAACGGGTTTTAATTGCGGAGAAAATTATCGACATCAGTAAAAATAAATGGTAAACCGATTTGTTACAGGCCGAGGACGGTGCAAGAACGAAAAGATGGTGCAGAACGTTACAGGCTCATGCACAGTCCCTTGGTGCTTGGCGTAAACGTCGAGGGGCCCTTCCTAATATCATGATCTGCGGTGTAGCGAGGAACTAACAAAGGCTTTAGATATAATAGGCGTACATGAAACGCGATGTTATCGCACCCACTTAACGCATTCTTAAGCGACACTGAAATTTTTCAGTACGAAAAAGTTTAAGCGATAAATTCACGTACATGATCTCCAGATGAATTAGTAATGATTTATCGCGGAGAGAGAACGCTAGACCAAAGGATATCCTCGGCTCGTTGACATGCGGCCGTCGACGAGCGACATGAAAGTCTAGTTCTTACCGAAGTAATCAAGGTATGACCTTCTATATTCGATTATTACAGTACGTTGCAGAAACTTGAGTTTCCTACGACCACTGTAAAATAAAATGCTACGTGGCCTCGAGAGCGCATAATTCCTAATGAGTAATTTTAAGTACACATATAATATATATGTCTACATATATATGTAGGAATATTTAATATTAATGATTAAACCCTTCAAAAAGAGACGAGTAGCTGTGATATTGACCGGTGTATTGGGTATCGTTATCTTCTCGCAGTATGTTTACGGATTAAAATGCTTTATTCGTCACATTTTTCATCTGCGATTCTTTTTACTAGTATCGCTCCTTATGGAAATGATATTAACATGGTCGATTTTATTAGATTCGAGGTCATAGGGTTCGCAGATTAATAGTATCGAAAAATTCGCGTGAATCAGCAGCAAGGATACAGGGTGCCGTATACGTCTTGTATAATTGGCGTGAATCAAGAACTTGTAAAACTAGGAATACATTTGTTTCTATTTCTTCAATTATTATCTCCCTCCAATTAACAGTATTTGTACTACGTCTAACAAAAGCAAAATGCGAATTGTGTACATTGTATTATATTTTTAATTAAGAATTAAGCCATACTCTGTGTATGTATATAAATGTATATTTACAGATTTCCTCACACAGTTCTAACAGAAATCCATTGTAACGAATTAATCTGCTGCATTGCAACCTGCGATTTAATAAAAGTGAAATTTGATGCATGTCTCCGAGTATAAATCGCTCCGATTAGATACTCTTACTACTTGTTTCTTCCAGCATTTCTGTCTCTGTATAGTCTTCTACTATAATATCTTTCGTTTTTGATAGCGGTAACAAGCGTCGAGACGTGCGATACTCGAACAATTCGAGCTCCGGATGTTTCTCCAGCAGATATTTGTAGGCGGTCGCCAATCTATCGACTTCTTCCACGGTAAGTTGCGTCGGCCTGAGCGTCGGTTCCAAGTCAGCCAATTTATACATCATCAAACCTAAATCTTTGCAGCGTTCCTTTGGAAATAGAGTTCTGTAAGAAAAGAATCAACACAAAACTTATTTCTAAAAACTGATTTTGTTTATTATAATAGAGATAAATCGATAGATAAACGAACTTACTCGATACATCGTATGCTGTACTTCTGTCTGAAACTGAACAAGTGCCTCACCACTTTTTCGAAGAATTTAAAATCGTGTTGTGTGCGCGGTTTAACTAATGGCGCAAACGACACCACTCCTACATCGACATCTGGTTTTGGAACAAAAGCTTTGCCTATAAATTACGAATTGGAATATAAAGATTTTGTAAAACAAATTTAATAGAGTGCATGAAAGCTGTTCGATTACCAGGTATAATAAAACGGAGCGTTGGAAATGTCCAGGCTTGTGCCATTACTGACAACCTGCATCGTTGCTCCCCAAACGGTTGAGCCACCAAACGTTCTGCTACCTCTTTTTGAAACGTCAACGTCATTTTCGTTCTGCCAAACGCCCAGGGTCCGCGTTGCTCGGCTATCGCATGTAGCCACTTAATTATAAGATGTGTCGACAAACTAAATGGTAAATTGCCTATGAGAAAGATATCCGGAGGTTTATCGTTCCAAGTCCTTTTTTTCTCCTCTGGGAATAAACTCTCTATGTTCGTGTTCAGGATATTATCGTATATTATATCCATCTTTCCATTAATCGCGCTAAATGATTCTGCCAGCATCTCTAAAGTGGGTTTAAATCTTTCATCCTTTTCTACGACTACTAATCGTTCAGGGACCCTTCTCAGGATAGATCGGGTCAATCCACCTGGGCCGGGACCAATTTCCAGTACTTGACTTCCAGCGAGATTTCCCGCCTTCTTTATAATTTTGTCAGTTAAATTGTGATCCATGAGGAAATTTTGAGATAAACGTTTTATGGCATTCAAACGATATATTTTCAATATATCTCGTATGGTTGGAAGTGGTGGCAATCGTGGAGCAGCCATCTTCCAAAAATCTTTAATCCTTAATTAGAACAGAAATTTGTATTCCTTTTTTTTCTATTGCAAACACTTTTATGAAACAGGATGATTTATAAAGTGCAGTCTCCAGGAAAGAAAAAAATATTAATTTACACAAGTTTTCTATTCTATTATATAAGCAAAAAATATAAACTTCTTAAAATAATAAGTCGTAAACTTCTTTATTCACATTTCTAAACAAACTTTTCAAGCAGCCTTCTCAACCGTCTTTTCCGGCACTTCAAAGTCGTCCAAGAACTTTTCTTGTTTAACCGAATATATTGTATAAGCGTAAATCCCGATCGCTATAAGACCTAAAGGGATAGCGGTACGATTATTAGATTTACGATATCCTTGTACTTTCTTTGCTCTCTGCAAGTTTTGTTCTTCCATGCGTTTCATATAAACTATATCTGTAGACTTGAGTTTTCCCACGTCTCTTAATATATCAACTTTTGGCATAGCCTCGCTTTGCTGAACTCGATTATCTGTAAACAAAAGGATTAAATTTTACTTATGCTGAAAGGTACCATGTAAAATATTCAACTTAAATCATTCACCAGGTCCCATTTCCCACACACCAGCGTCCTCAATTAATTAGAACGGCTATTTGTTCCTTTTCTTCTTATATCAGTTCCAGCCTTTTAAAGGTCTGATAAACAGAAAAAAAATCTAAGATTGCCTATCTATTTATATAAATATCGTGAACAATAAACTTGGAAAACTTAGATATAGTGGCCTAATTATTGTTTTATATGTAATAAATAAATGATAAAGATAATATGACAAAAAAGCGCGCTACATACTTATAAGTGCGTTCTAAATATAGGCCAGGTTATCTCCAGACAACACGCACACACATTAAAATTTTAATTTAATAAAATAAAGAAAGTCTTCTACAAAATTATGAATACAAATTAAATGACATTGTTAATTAATTAAAAAAAAATTATAGAATAACTAAATTTTATTCGAAGTGTTATCTAAGATTTTGAGGTTAAGTTAAATTTATTATAATTGTTCATTATTTATTTTGTGCACATGACGATTAAATATAAATTAAGAGACGCTTTACACGCTTAACAATGTTATTAAAATTCGCAAGTTATACATACGTTTAAAAAAATTTTATAACTCGACTTATATCTCTCACATTGCAAAATCATACGTAACTCAACACACCTGTACCGTCTAGTGCGCTGCTGCCATCGCAGCGGCGATTATGCGCAATGCACGAAAACAGCAAAACAGCTTCGAGTATCTCCGTTGATATTATCACGCTTTAATATCAAAATTTAATTTTATCGTGACGTTTTTAATATATTTTTGTTTTAAAATATAAAAAGTATTCAGAAATCTCAATGAGACATGTGTATACAACATCTTAAATTTATTTGTAGTGAACATTATTATTTTAATTGCCGATCATTTATAATTACCGATAAAAAATTAAAATTTATAACAATCGATAAAGTTATTAGAAAATATCAAATAAAAAAAATGGCACTTATTAAACTTTCAAGAAGGGTATTTTAAATCCAAGAATTTAAGCTGCCAAAATTTAAACTTCTAAATTACTAAAATATCCGGAGAATATGAGGTAAAAAATGCCTTAAGTAAAAAAGCCTGATAATATATGTTATTTCAAAAGCACTATTTAATAAAATAACTTTTATTTCTTACAATTCTTTTACTTATTCTTTCACAAAATAAATATACCGTCTATTAATTAATTTTTTAATGAAGTACTCTGTTGGCAGATGGTATGTTTGACAAGGTATGTTTGAATAATCTTAGACTGAATATTACTTTAAATATATCTTTCACATTTGATTAGCGTATAAAAGCTTTCTACTGTTTTATTATAGATAAAATCGTGCTTATGTGGAAACGTACAATTTAATTTATTAAGTAAATGATAAAGCAGGTATTATAGCTAGAATAAATGCATTATAGCTAGAATAAATGTTACGCAGGGGAGAAAAGGAATTATAAATTACAAAGTTAAAAATAAAATACATAGTTACAAAATCATAAATTTTTTACTAAGGAACTAACACAAAATTTAACATTTTTAATGACAAATTCCAACAATGTAAAATTAAATTGCTCTGCTTAAAAAATCCGATAGAATTAGATAAGAAATATCTATATAATCTTATCGTGTTTTTAGTTTATAAATATCAGATTATTAATGTTTTTTATGTTAATAAACAAAACAGACGCGCGCTGCAAAGTTTTTAATTTTATCTTACATAATTTCATAAAAATTACAAATTTAATATTACGCTATTAATCTCTCAATACATAATTTCGATATATTTGATACATTCTTTACATGTTTTTTTTTAGAAAGGATTTTAATCGTCCATTTGAATTTAAATAAAGAATTGTGCAGAGATTTAAAAAAATTATATTTTATTAATATCTGTTTAAAGTATGAGTAAAATTTAACAAACTACATAATTATTCTTTAAAATATTATTTTGATTGCTGCTATAATTTTTGTTATACTTGTATGTTACAGATTTACAGGATCTGAGAGGAGGAGGGGGCCTGGGAGAGGCATCTGGCTCCGGCGGAGCAACCTTGGGGTAAATATTCTTATTTATATAAAATTAATAGTCTTTTTTTACTTGATTTTGTCTCAATAAATTAAAAAAAGTACTTAAAGAAAGAAGAATCATACACAATTAATTGTACAGAGATTAAATTTTGTGAAGGTATTTTTCAAATAAATTACTGAATATCTAATTAAAAGTTAAATTTTAAAAGATCTGCCTGTCAGAATCAACTTTTGAAATATTGATTATTTTTAGTGCAGTTTTAATTTTTAAATCTTATGTTTATGTGTTACAGTGTATCACCGCAGCTTCGTGGCTGAGTAACTCCGCTCGGCTGCGCATCGGGTCGGTAAGTCAGAAATCAATTTTTGTATTATATTTTAATGCTTTGCAAACATTGATCCTGCGTAGGATCAAAGGAAAATTACACTATTAATACCTCAACGTCACCATACACATAGTCAAAATACGCGATCTCCGCGATGACAGCTGCTCATGAAGCAAATCGTAATGTTCAGATTGGATCAGATAACTCGACAAGTTGTATAGAAAAACCATACGCGTTCAAATTAGTATTTAATTGTTTAAATAAGATTTCTTCAAAAACAATAAAAGTAGATAACTTTCCTACCGTAGCTCAAATGTGAATCCGATTAAAACAATAACTTTATTATAAAATTAGATAAAACGTCAATATAAAGTTTGAATCTGTTTCTATCATTTTTTTATCGATCTTTTGTTTAAACAGGACGTATCCTTTTCAATACTTATGCAATTTATTAAACACGTACATTAAGAGTGATCGTCGATAAAGACAGAGGAATTCATAATAAGAAATTTACAAAAGAATGATTGACAATATTTATTTAATAAGATATCGATATAAGATGCACTTTTTATGGAAGTGTCCACGTAAGTGATAGAAAATGCGTCCACTTCCGCAAGCTGATTAATGATATGAAATCTATTTCCTTGTAGTATAATAGAGTATTGTAGACAGTAATCTATATTCACTGTCAGCGGCTATATCCGAAAGACTCGTCGTCGTTGTCTGTCGTTGCCGTCGATCGATCGGCTGCTCCTTTTCGAGAGGAGCCTGACAGAGCCGTGGTGCGCGTGGTGCTCTCACGTACTCACTCGGTACGTTAATAATGACGTGCACGCGTGGAATTCGATAGATTGCGAGCGATCCGCCACTGAAATTTGACGTACAATCGGTAGCCGGCTCCCGAGTGGATTAGGCGGCTCGGATAAATTTTCAATTGGATCGCTAAACTCTCTCGCGCAGTAACCGACGTTGCACGTTGCGCGCTGGCATATTTCATAACAACGGATTAAACATATTTCACGAACGAACGGCATATACCTGCATCAAATTCCACGCATCGAGAAGTAATGCGAGGAAAAATAATTTCAAGCTGCGACCTTCCGGTGATTTGAAAATATCGATTCAAATTCAATCCTCTAAATAGTCTAAATGTTTATAGAAAAATATGTTATTTATATCATAACTACAAGAGGACGAGATAATAATATGGCACCTTCAATTTTTATTCAATAACTTTATTAATCATAATCATCAATATTTTATATTGAAACTTGAACGATTATAATTGACAAAGTATTGCTGAATAAATTCTAGACTCAAAGTTATAAAATATTTTTTACTTAGGGCGTGGTTTATAAAATATGACGACGAATATAATGGAAGAGAAAACAAAGTGATAATATGACCAGCCCAAAAATAAATTTAAAAAATTTAAAAATATACTCAGCATTTTGTTAAAAAATTATATGAAACATTTTTAATTTTCCAACATTTAGAATTTTTCTGCGTACAGAAACATTAGAGGTATCATTTTATCCTTGTTTAATATTGAACAACAAGGATAAAATAATATTTTTGATGTTGCTGAACGCAGTTCTCTAGAGTGATAATCGAAGAATTTATTTCGATATGAAAATCTCGCTTAAAAAGCCATATTAATAAAATGCTGTGCCATTGAATAATTTTACATAACTCAAAATGTGTATAGCCGAATAAAAAGTTATAAATAACAAGAAAAAAAAACATTCGAGTGTACATACATTCGTATGATAATATGTTCAAGTTCGAAAACAATGAGAAAGCAATGTATACACGGAAAGAACAATTTTGCTGAAATACAGATTTGAAAATAATTATGTTGAACCATTTAAAAAATTGTATCAGATATATAACTTTATTGCTAGAATGTCAAAACTATTTGTAGCAACTTTTTATCATGCTTAGGCGTTCTACATAATTATTTTAATGACCCAACATAAAATGTATTCTGATCTGTGTCTAGCTAAATTTTTAGATGCTGCAGTAAAGTTTTTCCTTCCGTGTGATTGAATGTTAAAATGTGGTAAACCTTAAAGAAGTTTTAAATGCTGAAAAATAAAAATGCCTTATAATAATTGTATGTTATGTATCGGCATATTAGCGCCATTACATAATGGCGATCTAGTAAACGAATAATTCCATAAGCAATCATTAGAATTCGTCATCTGATAACGAAGATAATAAGGATGGCTATCATTATTATAAACCATATGATTTTAAAAATTTATTTAATATGTTTCTTGAGCTTTTTTTTTATTCTAATGAGATGAAATAAACTCCAAGATAAAAAATTGTGCGGGAGCTGTGTGTACAGCTCAAACAAAATATAATTATATATTAGACAAAAATTTAATTCAAAGTAAATGCCGTGCAAGTTACGCGTACGCCCAAACGGTCGGTGTGCAAACAATCTCTTTGAAAAAGCGATTCGAATCTTGAAATAACCATGCGCGCACGTTTTGCGCGCTTTTTTATATTTTATATTTTACTCGAAGCCATTGGGGAATGCCAGCTCGCCTTTATGCTGCTCGTTAATGAAAATCAATTCTTGGACACTCGTTAAACGCCGGCGATCCGGCAGCCCAAATGTTGAACGCGCCGGTCGTTCCCGATCCAAACGCATGTTCTCCACTTCGGTTGGATTTACGAGCGCCGCCAGTTTCGATTTATGCTGCGTCCCGTTTACTGCTGACTGATTTGTGATCTTGGCGAATGAGTTACGTTCACACTTCGCGTGACGTTCGATGTTAAAACGTGCCTCGTGCTCGTCTTACGTGTCGCTTAAAATTCCATCAGATTTCACTCAAAAGTGTTATCAAGAGTAACATGTACCGCATGTACGTACACCGTTTGCGTAAGTCTCACGCACCTCCAATATTTTACATTTATAATTTTTGCGACGCAATATTTTCCCCTTTTTTTTTTCAATCCATCTAGACAGAACTTCGTCCAGTATGAATTGGTTTGATGCTAACAATTCGGTATTAATTTATATAAAGTTATTCAATATTAATTGATTAAAAAATATTGACATCAAGTGAAAAAGAACTTTCACTGCATTTTAGAAGCGAACGAGCGCTCGCGTTATACGTACCTTCGTTTCACTATAATTTTTTTTTTACTATAAACAGACTGAAATTTTTATATTCTTCGTCTGTACTTTATATGGCACTCGAAAAATATAAAAGTTGTACTTGTTACGTCTCGATTTGCAGATTGCGCGGAAGGTGCGATTATCGGGTAATATTTCAAACTCGATTATTAATATTGTAATAGACGTGTATATATTATGACATACATTTATAGAGGGCAAATGTGAATAGATAGGAGGAAAACATTGTCGAGTCGGTTGAAATAATAATGCGTTGCATATGCCACGTTTCCACAAGAATATGCACAGTCATTTTGCACGATAATTATAATTGAATGCGATTTGAAATTAATGATTACCGACACACCGAGCTATTAGTGCGAATTTTATCTCATCTGTTCTCGTCTATTTAATGCGATGATGCGGTGCCATAATAACGCATCGATTTACGGATTTGCAGCAAAAGCGTGTACACACGCATCTATTAACATTTTCAGGATGCTCAACGTTTCGAGATAGCGCGGCGATTATGGGAAGTTCTATATCGGATTCCTACATTCATTGTCGGCAAACGTATCATTAACATCTGAATTATCTGAACATAATTTTCGTATCGCCATTGTGCCTTGTATTTGATACGGTGACAGGCGGATCATGTATTCACGGCTGAATTAATTCGTTCAAAAGGATATAATCTTGCCTATTGTTTATGTCGTTTTGCTATTGTAAGCACGAATTCACACATTTTTTTTTCTTTTCGGAGCTAAACTTGTCGATGAAACGCTCGCCTGCAATTTAAAAAATTGATTGCCGACGTATTTTTACTCTCGCCCGTGCTCCTGGATTATCCTTTATTTCATGAACGGGTCAATAGGGGATACAGATTGAATTTCCGAAGTAGAATCGCGAAATTGCGACTATAGCCGGCGCGAACCATCAACAAAATGTGATAATAACACGTTCGTGCCACTCGATTTCATCGCCAGTTTCGATTTTCTCTATTAAATAAGTAAAGACCGTATAAAAGTTTCGTTTTTCTCGCTGAGATATCGCTCTTCTTGTGTCAGGAACTGCTGGGAAGTGGAACGGCGAGTTTGTAGAGCGCGCAAGATTTGCGTATGCATGAGAATTTTTGTATTAATAATTCAACGAGTATTTTCTTACACAGAGCAACATATTATCGATTTCTCTTAACAAAGTTCGGCGAAGTTAGACGAAAAATGCTCCTTTCGTTTTAGCATACAAAACTGAAAATTCCAAAGTTTAATTCTAGCGACATATTAATAATTCATGGGATATCTTTTTTTTTTGAGTTGCCAAGAGCTAGTTATATATTTCAATTGCGAAAAAAAATTAAGTCATTTCATAATAAATTTATTTCCTGAAATTGAATTTCAGAGGATCTGGGCGGAATTTTCACAATGGATCTCAAAGATAATATTATAAAAGTTAATATATTTTACGAAGAAGTAAAAATAAAAATAAACACATTTTCTTTCAAGAACGTTAAAACTGGAATACTTTCTTCTTCATTATTTTACTACGCTTGTGCGAAGAAAATCGTGTGTACGAAAAACGTTGACTCTTATCCTTTGTAGCTTAATAGAAAATGATTAGCGATACATTACGTGTATATCCCGCATATCAAAATTAATGAGTGGCATTATGAGTGCTTATTGAAATATCAAAAATGTATTTATAACAAATGTATCTATTTCTCCTTAATTAAATTACTATGATATCTATATTATAATATTATGCATTAAATTACTCAGAAATTTATTGTATAAATTAACATAAATTATATCCGTATTACGTATTGAAATATTTTATGCGATAAATTATGACTCTATTAAGGGTGCTATTAACCCAAAATGGTCGGCCTGATATAATTGCGAGGGGAAACAATGCGGTTCACGATCCTCCCATTGAACGAAACACGAGATAAAGTGTATCATTAACTAAATAAGTAATTGATTACTAGCGGATATAATTAACTAAATAATTAAATGGATAATTAATTGCTCCGCAATTACTACCCGTCTCGCGTGCATATGTAACTGCACGCGATATAGTAAAAATTCTCAATTACATGTGCGCCACGTACGTTTACATAGTATGAAAACCCACCGGAGTATATATTCCATTAGAATACATAGAATCTTTATTGCCGAATGTGATGCAACAGTTCCATGTTTCCATTAAACTAGTCTAATATCACTCACGCAAAAGCTGACCTGCGAAATGATTCACGACGAAGTTTGCACTGCCCGCAGAATTGAATTATGAAAGTTCATCGAAGGTAGCGACCCACGCTCCGGATATCACCCGCCTTCGAAAGAGAGACGGAGGAGAAGAAGGGAGGGAGGGAAGGAGATAAAGAGGTTTGGAGAAAATTTTGATTCAATTCTTTCCCCAGTTGATTATTATCCAATTCGATTCGTGACGTGGGTTTTTCGGGTATACCGAGAAATTCTCCCCCTTCGAAAGTTTGCAACAAAATTATTTCCGGCAACTGGGAGGCAGATTGTTTTATCTCGTTTATACGAGCGCCATTCGTAAAATCCGATTGCGCGATCCAAGCAAAGATAGATTTCGGAATCACTAACGAACAAGAGAAAATTGGAAGGATGGGAAGGAGCGCGACGTGCTTTATCCCACGCGGGAGACGTGATTTGTCCTACACGGAAAGAACGGTTTTGCTAAACTCGGCTAAAGTATCTAAAAGTTTAGCCGGCTACAGATCTAAAAGTAATTTCATTAGATTACGAAACTAATAACATGTAACTCGGGACTCTCGAAAATTAAAACAGTAAACAGAGAATTAAGGCCAATAAAAATCAGCGCAATGAGAATTATTAACGTTCTTATAATTATTTATTTATCTTAAGCGAAATAACAAAATCAATCGAACGAACGTTTCAACTCTCTTTGGTGTCATCTTCAGCGTATCAATGTAAAATGTTAAGTTGAATAAATAATTACAAGAACATTAATAATTTTGATTGCGCATCTCTACCCGCGTTGGCTCTCATTGGCCTTATTCTCAATTAGTTGTTGTTTAGATTACAAAAGTAATTATGTAGAACGCTCAAGATGGTTACTAAGTAGCACACAGAGAAAACGATTTCTTCAAACGTAATAAATTTTATTATATCCAAATAAATTTGTTATTTGGAATAGTCCAAACGAACCAATGTTTGAATCAATAAGTACGATTATTTGAATTTGAAACAATATATATCTTCTTCTTAAATAAATCATTTGTTTGAAATGAAAAATAAGTATATTTTCAATATATTTTGCAATTTTTATATAAATAATTTGTTTCATTGATCGTATACTTATTGTAATCAAATAATATACGTATTATTTGGTTGAAAGATATTACTTCAAATAACAGTGTTATTTCTGTCAAATAATAGAGATTTTTTTAAACGAAACAACAAAATTTTTATTCAAACAAATAATGTTTCGTATAAGCATATGTTATTTCAATAAAACGAATTTCAGTCAAATAAATAGAAATACTGAATCTAAAGAAATCTTTTTCTCCGTGCATGTCAAAACATTTTGCCGCATTGCTCATCATGCTTGAACTATATAATCATTTTAGTTAAAAAAAAGTATTTTTAGATAAATGCGTTTAGATAAATTTTTAGATACTTCATCAAAACCACTCTTCCCGTGTACAGTTTCCCCTAATATGGAAATTTTAACACAGGCAGAGACCTGCTTTGACGTTAGTATACACTGCCGTAATAAATTAGTACATTTTAATAACGTAATGATATACGAGATCTCTGTTATGCGTACATTAGGCAGACGTGGCATCAATTTTCAACTTTTTTACATGTATAAAATATTAGATTCCTGAATACATTATCTATTTATTAAATTTTTCATTCAGGGAACACTAAGTTCAAGGAAAAAGAGAATGGAGAACGTTTTTATTTTCTCTCGAGATATTGATATGTCAATTAGATATTCTGCATATAATTGGATTTTTAAATCTTCCCCGAAGATAATATACGCAAATACTTTGCGCAAATTTACATTGAAGGAAGAATTCGGGGACTCCGATTCTAAATCCTTCGCGTCTGTCTAATGCGTTCGAGAGACAAGCCCGAAAGAGAAGCTATTTCGATGAGGAAGAAACGGCTTCCTCATCGTTACGGCGACGCGACGTATCGGGCGACGGTATGGTGAACGTAAGTGGCACTACGGAGCGTCGGGCGTAAAGTGGATCCGTGTATTTCGAAAGGATGGGAAGAATGAGAAACGAGACTTCTTAACCGAAGAGACGGTCGAAAAGAGAGAGAAAAAGAGAGAGAGAGAGAAAAAGAGAGCGAGAGAGAGCGAGCGCGCGGCACGGCTAGGAGAGACGCCGTTTCGTCGGTGGCGGATTTCATGCCGCGGGACGATATTTTTTATTTATGAGACCCGTTAACGTACCGAAGCCCCGAAGCTAAAGCCCTCGGCCAATATCTATGATAATGCGCGATATCGTGTCACACGGGTTTCGACGACGATGACGATGAAACGTGCCTGCATCACGGAATCGCACGTGCGTATCGTGCGCGTTCGTGAAGAGAGCCCCATTGGCTTAGATTACGGCGACATGTAGACAAGATAATGAACACTTGAGAAATGCGCCACTTTATTATCTTTATTAATAAAACGCCCATCATTTGTCCTTGCACAAAGATTTTATCCTCGTTTGAAATAAGATTATGCACTGTAAATTTAATTGTCATCAGCGCAACCATTTTTCTAGCAGACCACCTTTCAATAGATATTATCGTAGAGGATGCTTGAGAGCTATTGGAAGAGAAAATCTACTTTTCATTTTGCCCTTCAATACTGATCGCAATAATTTGACGATATTCAAGTTGGGCAGTTACGCTGGCTGGAAAAAGATGTTGAAGTTTTGAAGAACGGAGGGTAATTTTGGAAAATATCGTGAGAAGCAAATTTCTTTCTCCTACATCATATATATGTAATTAATCGAAAGACGTCCTGCTAAAAGAATGGTGCATTCCGTCGATGTCTATTCGAGCATTATATGGTTTTATTTCAATAAGGATAAAATCCCTGTTAAATACAAATGATGGATATAAAGAATTATATCCATCTCTCTCTTATTGTTAAAGAGAAGGAAGTCGTTTGGCTCCACGTGAGAGCGACTGACTCGTGAGATACGGACCGAGAGTTTAAACCCACGCATCTCATATATACGGATTTTTAAATTTATAACCTGTAGTGGGAGTTACAAAGGAACTCTTTAGATCTACGTACAAGGACAGATAATCTCATCCGCCTTCATTACTACTACTTCTACTTCTATTAATAAAAAAGTAATGTATTTCCTAGGGGCACAATGTGTTTACATTACCTGCATTTCATCCCCTGTGTGTATATCTACATGATTTTGTTAAAGTATCTAAAAATTTAGCTAGGTACAGATTTGAAAATAATAAATAATTATGAAGGGTGTTGAAGCATGATGAGCGATGCTGCAAAAAGTTTTGATATTTGTAGCAATTAATTTGAGCGACATAATTATTTTGGTCTTCGTAATTATTTTCCTTTTCCGTGTAAACTTATAATAATTATTAAGGTAATATCCTATAAGTTAATATCATGTTTTAATTTATAATAATTTTAATCTTTCTCAACCTTTTTATCTCGTAATTGCAAGCGTGGTTAAAAGATAGGTATGCCGTTTTCTCGTCAGAGTTAGAAATCGAAGACGCGGGGGAGCGCTGTCAAGTCAATTAAATATAATTTAATGAAATGTAACGGCAGCAAATTTCAAGCAGGTACATTAAGAAGCATTTTTAATGTACATACATTTAATGAAATTTAATGTTGTCAAAAGTGCATTAAAAACGCACTAATTTCACAAGATTTTCACTTATTGATACATTAAATTTAATGTGTAACTTAAAAATACAAATTAAATTTTATGACATTTCTAACAATGTAACAACTGAGAATAAACATTTGTATATTATTTATCGAAAGCAATTATTATTCTATATCTCGCAAAGAGTGCACTTATAACATTTTATTGACATTATTGCTATTAAACTTGTTAATAGATATAATTATTATAATAATTATGATTTAGTTACATTAACAGTGATTGTTTCATCAATTGTCAGTTGTTAAAAGTACGTTGCGCTAAGCAAAAATACAGCACAAATATAAACTGCCTTATTTCTGAATAATATAACGTCATCCTTAAAATCTAAGCGAGACTCTTGAGGCGTACACATATCAGTTGCCACGTCAGTGGTTTATCGTTGTTTAATCATCGAATTCTAATCTTACTCTGACATTATATGGTATCGTGCTCAACGCCATCAGATATCGAATGTATAATCCGTTAAAAGGGCAACGAAGGATAAATCAGGGATGTTATCAAGTCCTGCAGATGACCACTATTCTTATCTATACTTAAAAGGTATAATAGCAAAGACAGAAACTTGAAACGAAATAGAAACGATAGAGATTTTATTATCTATCTATCTGTATTCCTAAACTTACTTCATAAAGTCCACTTCAAATCGCCATACCGTAAATAACAAAATATCAATCATCGTAAAATATCATCATTCAATCTTCGTAATGGGAAAAACTCGAGTCTCAATTAGATCAAAGAAAACCTATACGTGAAAAGGAGTACGAAAATTATACGTATTTCTCTTCTTCTCGATTTTACAGCCGTTATTTTCAGCTTCAATCATTAGCTGTTAAATAATATATTACTTTATTTTTAATCCATGTTGCGATCAACGCTAACCACTTTCTTTTCGCGTGGAAGAACACGTGTCGCTTATGTCAAATTAATCTCTATTATCACGCGCCCGGAAGTCCCTTGACTTTTCCTACGCGAGGGTGAATGGAGACAGGGCTCGAGGAGTTTAAGCACGCGAGCCGTTCTCTCGCGCTTCCGCACGGAAGTTTCCGTGCTCCGGCTATTCGCGTCCAAGTTATTCTTAACTTGCGTTCAGAAATCGAGCCGTTGTCTTTGAGAACTACTTCGCGAGCGTGTCCGCTCGATCGCGGGCGTTAAAATTGAACGGCACGTGTCGAAGGACGTAAGTGTCCGTCCCCGATTTCTCCAGTGATTTTCTGTCGTTCGCGGAAATCCGATAGCCAGCGGTACGCGCTAACAAGACGCACGACCCGGTTACGAGAGGATAAAAAGTCAAGAAAAATCGTCAAGAAAAATCCAATATCTTCGTAACGTCTCGTGAAAAACTTTATTAATCATGTACAGTGGAGTCTCCTTAACTTCGACTCTATGGGGCGATAAGAGCAGAATGCAAAAGTTATAGAATACCATCACCGCAGCACGAGTCTACCGATCACCATGTACTTGCGCGAGCAAAGACTCGTGCACTGAAAAAAAAGACTGGTAATAACTACCAAATGTATAGTGAAATAGTATCAATTAAATATTTGGCTAGTATAACCAAAAATAATTTCGCTTTTCTAAATATTCAGTAACTTACACCAGATTTGATAATATTTACTAAACACTTAGAAACACAAAATTATTTTTGGTTATACTGACAAAATATTTAATTGATATTATTTCACTATACATTTGGTAGTTATAACTAGACTTTTTCTTTCAGTGCACGAGTCTACCGATCACCATGTACTCGCGCGAGCAAAGGTAGACTCGTGCACTGAAAAAAAAGTCTAGTTATAACTACCAAATGTATAGTGAAATAATATTAATTAAATATTTTGTCAATATAACCAAAAATAAATTTGTGTTTCTAAATGTTTAGTAAGTATTATCAAATCTGCTGTAAGTTACTGAATATTTAGAAAAGTAAAATTATTTTTGGTTATATTAGCCAAGTATTTAATTGATACTATTTCACTATTCATTTGGTAGTTATTACCAGTCTTTTTTTTTCAGTGTGCTGTGGCGAGGGTATTTCTATGAAAGGAAGAGGGTACGATGTTAGTGTTTGTGAAAGTACGTGTGAAGAAATGCAAAGATTATAGAGGGCCAAGGTTAAAGAGGTTCTACTGCATCTGGATGTTATAAAACGCAAGCGTTTATACATTACGAAATAAAGAGAGAAATGTCTCTTTTATTTAGTTGCAATAATAATGAATACGATGGGAAATGTTTGTAGAAACGGGCGATTCTATTACATTAGCAAGTTGTACCAGGCGTAAAGCTGCTGAAGATTCGTGTAACGGATTACTCCCTCATCTTGGCTCTCATCTCATTACACAAATTGCAAAAAGGATTAAAAAGATTTTCCAAGGATGATTGTGATTTAATCAGTTCTCGCGCCACGTTATACTACGCAGCTGCTCGCACTGATGAGAGAAATTACGTAGGCGTGGAAAGAAGTTCATAATACGTTGTCGTTATACCAATGCTTCATTGTGCAACATAGTTTACACAGCGCTGATCTATAAATGCAAATTTAAATATAAAAATATCTCGAGATCTTCTATTTGGCGAGATATTTATTCCAACATTTTTTCGCTGCTAATAATAAATAATAAAATCGATTGGTTACGTAAATAGGTTTTGTATAGTTTATACCAACTGTAGGAATTATGTAGTCTGGAAGATTGAATTCTAGTTTCAAAGAGAAAAATTAAAAAATTAAAAAACCAGAAGGAAAAAGAAAGTGGTACTAGCGGAACTTTAGCAAAGTGAATGCAGGAGGGTCAAGGTCGGCGCAAGATGCTATTTGCAATGTAAACTAGCGCACGCTATTTAAACAGCTGACGGATGGGCCGTAGTATGTTGTATAAATAATTGTTTTCAATATTGCGTGCGTTGTAATGGTGCTCCCAATTTATGTTGTAGTCACATGATCAGTGATCAATCGTGATATATTAGGAGTGTAATATATTATCTAAAGAAACATGTAAGGGAGACAGGGTCGAATTAACGCTCAGGTTAATCTAAGCTATATCCGAAGGTTGCAGATTTAGAAGGGACGACATTTTACAAATTTTAGAAATTTCTAAAAGATTAATTTTATAATAAACCTTGCGATAATATATACATAAGACGAGGTACGAAAGAATAATAACTAATAGAATATAGTATTTGATTAATTTAGATTAAGTTACATTTGAGACTTGAGAAAGAGTGGCAATGATTTAATTACATAGGGGCGGCAATTCGACCGATAAAGGGAGAGAAGCGAAGTTTTAAATAAAAAAATATATGTGTATAGGAGAGAGTTGTTGAATGCGTATTAATCGCATAAATCGCACTTGATCAATATTTTATAGTTTTATTTAATATAAGCAGCATTGGGTTACAAAAATATAAAACAAATGAAAAATGAATAACATCAATAAAAATTTGACAGGTTACATTGTTGATTTTACGCGTATGTGTGCTAATAATATTTAAAAAAATCATATAACTGATATGAATTTTTGATCAATTTTATCAATAAAATAATGTAATCATACAATTTTGTACTAAATTTATATGCTTTAATGAAAGACAGTTTATTGTGCAATATTTTATATTTATTATACATACATATTTGCAATTGTTATAAAGATTAAATTCAATATTTTTATAAAATTTATCAAGTTTCATAAAGCATACCACCACAAATTTTATTACAATAATATTAATGTAAGGATGATAAGTGATATAATAAAACTTATAATCGATATGAATAAAATGCCAATTGCAAAAAGAAATTCCAGCCAGGTTTATTTCAATGTCCTCAGTTGTTCATCATTGTTATTTATTAATTATTAAATATTTGATCCTTTTCTCGATAAATTATTAATAAAATAAGTATTTTATTAATAATTTATCGAGAAAAGGATCAAATATTTTAATTTGTAATACGATTTACGATTCACAAGTACGGTTTAGGTGACCGGTACTTTATGGAATATGTTGTTAAAGGCTTATAATAAATTAATTTGTTATTGGTGAAAGGTTAAGCACATTGCAGTACCTGAAACATCAAGCTACAATTTCCAAAGTTTATTTGTGCACAAATCAGTATACCAAATGGGAAACATAATAATAAAATATAATTTGAATGTTACGCTTTGACAACTCTCCCCTATGTGCATTAAATTATAACATTAAAAATTAAATTTATTAAATATTAAAATAAAATAAAATTCAATATTTAATGATGTTATTTCTGAAAGAACTGTACCATATCAAAATTACAACATTAAAAATTAAATATATTCAATATCAAGTTAAAATTTAATTCATTAATTTTGTAAAATTATTAGTTTTCTTAAATTATTTTCAAAAGGCTGAGGCTCAACACTTTCTCGAGAGAGATGGAGAAATGGAAAATTGTAATGCAACTTATATTTGAATAGATTATTTCAGCTTTCCAAGCAAAAGTGAGAGACGAGAGAATTTAAATTTCAATGGCGCAAGGTTCTCGGCATAACTTAATCATCAATATCTTTGATATCTTTGATAATGTTTGGCTCGAGAGTAGCAACGATTGCTACTTTGAGTGTTGTAATTTCGCTTAATTAGATTTACCGTCTCGATTTGCCAAATTAATGGACTTACGTTTTTTTAAAACGAACAATACGGATGTTCTCGTTACTGGCGGGAACGCGGAGCGTCATAGCGGAATTAATTCAAAGCTACTCCGACTCGAGAAGCGCGGGGAGGCGTTGTTGCGAGCGTAGGAGAGCTTTCCTCATCACTTGGATACGCCGTCCTCCGCTCTCTTAATTTCTCATCTCCCAGAGAAACGCGAGGCGCCGGAACCGAGACGACGAGCCATTCTCGCGACTGCCGGAAGAAGCCGCACGAAGTATGCGATGCGGACGGTGAGCATGCGACACTATTAGCGCCTTAACAGAGAGGCGGGCGTCTACCTGGGTAGACGCCTGCCTCTTCATGTAATCACATAGTTACTACAATTTCCGCGATAATCCGCGACCGGATTATCGCGCAGCATCCATCCGGATGCACGAGGTGGATGCAAATCTGCGTCTATAACCAGTGTTTGCCGTTTATGTAAAATTATCGAGATAATTATCTAGATTATCTAGATGAAGAAATAACTTTACTTGAATATTATCTGTTCTATAAATTTGAATCAGTGGATAATTACTGAGTTAGATCATCAGTGGCATACTTGGGACTGATAAATCAGTGATTATCTTAATCTAAAAATTCAATGAAAGGTTATTGGTAATTGTTGAAAAGTTCTTATTGATCAGTGTGATAATAAATACGCTTATAAATACTAATAAATATACAATAATCGTTAATAAATAAACAATGAATTCATTGATTTTTCAGTTCAGATTATCAGTGATATACTTGGAACTAATGATGAGAATTATCACAGTAGATTAGTAAAATGTATATTATTTCCACATTTCTTTTATCTTGAATAAAAGAAGTGCTATCTTTCTCAAACTATCCAAGTTAATGTGAGTGATAACGACTGTAGAAAGTATTGTCCTTTGCTGCAAATTCTGATTCATACTAATAGGAAAATTAAATTTTTGAGTGATAACAACAAATTGCACAGATCAGAAAATAGTAGAGCAATGTCAAAATTACTTAACTTTAACTTATTGATTAACTTTGTCGATCATCATAATGCGAGTTGTGTATTTCCTCTATATTTTTTAATTTTTATTTTTATTTGCGTATTTATCCAAATAAAAAAAAAATATATATATATTTTTGGTCAAATGAAATTATTTAAACAACTCTTGTTGTTAAAAAAAAATGAAGATTTATAAATAAAAGATATGGATACATTGTTTGTATATTTTTACGATATTATTTAAAAATTATTGAAATAAAACAATTTATTTTTTATTCCGATAAATTTAGATAGATTAAATCATTTTAATTCTATCCAAGGTACGTGTAATTTTTCTTATCTCTACTTCAAGTTATTTAAACTCAGCACTGTGTATAACGCGCTAACATGAATTGGCTGTGTAGACAGACGATACTTCTTTTTTTTTTCATTGCATCGAACTACGGAAGATTGAATCCCGTACAATTCCGTGTGCGAGAGCGCGCGCAGCTCTATTATCTCCGGGATATTTGTCGTCAAAATTGCCTGATTACAGACGCAAAGCTCTGTCAGCGACTCCCGCGCGTAGCTTATTCATTGGACGCGTCGCGTCATCTTCCCGGAATTTTTCCTTTCGTAATACTGTCGTTCGTTTCGTGCAAAAATTTCGGTTGTGCAGCACGCAGCCCGAGACTCGAATCCGAACTTGATAAGAGCGTTTGTATTGGAAGGGAAAAAAAATACAGAAAAACCGAGGGGGGGAAAAAAGAATTTGATCGATTGCGCGGAAGAGCAAAATATTGTACGTACAAATATTTGCGCACGACAAATTTTTATGTATCACAATCGATCCGCTGGACTGAGAAACAAATAGTTTTTCACGTTTTATTTCGGAAGCGTGTGCAGTTGAATTTGCATACAGCGACACTGAATGATGTTACGAGATAACGTCCGCAAATTGATATAATTATGGAAACCATGGAAGTAAAATAGCTGAGCGGAGACAGTTGAAATAATATTTGACTGCAAAATTCTATGCGAATATTCGCTCGAAATAAACGTTGGCGACATTGCGCTCGCGTAAAATCGACGAAAGTAATTAATTCACGCAGTAATAAAGTAGAATAATTATACTTCTCTTCTGGGCTGGCAAATGCATTGTTTCTGAAAATTCATCGCATTATACGCGGAAACGCATACAAGTTTTATGGACGAGTTAAGGATTATGGCGAAACCGAATTTTCGATTAAATTTTCGAAAGCCGCCCCCCACGCTAACGCCTTCACACTTTCGTGCATTAATCTCGCGCGGCTTTCGAATAGATTACCATCGTTTACGTCGAGATTATGACGTAGCAAAAAGAACATTTTATTATCAATGTGGGCGCGCGGTTTTCAGAACCGGAAAATATGTACATACGTATAAAATTACAGAAAATATTATTAGCCACCAGAAATTCAACCGAAAAAAAAGGTTCATTTTCTCCGATTTGTGTTTACGTGGATTAAAAAATATGTAAAAATATATTTGTGGAATATAAGTGTTATTCCACTGAAATAAATCTTTATGTGACTTGTTCTTTTATTTCTGCTTTCGAGATCAATATGGAAATCGCTATAATACACAAATAGTAACTATGGCGTACGTCACAGAGGACTGTGTAAGTCTCGCTTGACGCGTGGAATTTTCTAAATTAGAAAATTCCACGTGCCAAGCAAAAACGTTATGAAACACAAGTTTTCATTTTTACACACAGTTTTGATCACAATCTTGAACGTGAACAAATGAAATATGTGTATAAAAGTGTACATGTAAAGGCTGTGACAATCTTCGGAGTACAACAATTTTACCTTTGCGTAAATCTGCAATGAAGCATAAATTTATGACCCTTTATGCGATCAACGTTTTTGAATGTCACTATAAATTTGTGGTTTTGCGTCTTCTTTAGTTTGTGCACTCCTACGCGGAAAGAACAATTTTACTGTAGCATCAAAAAGTTAGATCAGAAAATAATGTCATGTTGGGCTAAAATAATTATGTAGAACGCCCAAGGCATGATAATGTTGCTGCAAACAGTTTTGACATTCTAATAACAAAGTTATTAAATTTGATACAATTTTTTTTAATGATTATTTTGAGATCTGTATTTCAGCAAAAATTATTGTTTTTGTATAACACATAACACGTAACGGATGTGACAACCACAATGTTTTTATGCAAAAAGTCAAGTAAGATAGAGCCGAACTATCTATATAAGACCTACTTAATTTATTTTATTTTATTTTTTTTTAATTTTATTTATGGACATATTGAAATAAACCAAGTGAGAATGAAATGTTTGTTTCAATTACTCATCAAAATAAAATTGTCTTCCATATAGAACATTCATAAACAAAAAAAATTTTTTTGAACTATGGCATTAAACTATAACTTATTAAATGCTTGTTTTTAATAAACCCCAAATAAAAGATAAATTAAAAATAAAGGAAGTAAATATTATGTTTTTTTAGTAGAAAAAAATTTGTTTTTTTTCTATAGTTAGAAAATTGAATAATATTATAATATGTTGTAATAAACCATAAAATAATATATACTTAACAAACTTTACAGCAGCTCTTTTTTTTTATAAAAACGGCTCATTTATCCATTTTGTCAAAATTTTTTGTTACAGTAAACTCTTTACTTACTTCATGACACATTTTGTAATCGTGCATTCTAATCATAAAGTGGATTTTTAAATGGGCCTTAGTTAGTACTGAGCCTTATTTGGCTCAAGTACATTGCGCGTTGTAATCAAGATCGTTGTAATCAATGTCTTTGCGAAGATCAAGTCATTGATAGGTAAAATAAAATTCTTTCTACAGTAGAAACAACGCGCTCCACTGAGTTTCATTGCGAGAAAAGGAGCGTAATGCACACGGCGCGGCGTCCGTAATCCTTTTTAAGAGCGCAAAATTTCCAAGAATTTCAATTCGATTCTCGTCCATAATGCGCGACCTTGAGAGTTCGATTTGAAAGGCTCGAGGTTTCTATTAATCCAGACGGATGAAATCGTGCCGCTAGAGCTCTTGACCGATGAAGTTGTGTGCCATCGCGCCGGCAACGAATTAATGGAAAAAGTTTCGCGGGAAAATTGTTGCCATAAGTCGGCGAGCGAGAAATGAAACGAAACTCGTCCTAACTTTTTTTTTCCAATTAACCAGACGATTGCGTGGGTGATCCGCGTATCGATTCGCATCGTTCGTTTTTACCTCGAATAAATCGGAATACCGAATGTTCCGTTTCGTGGCAAATATCGCTGATCGTCCGTGCCTTGTGTGTAATGCGAATAGTTGGGTACTTCTGTTGTTACCTCTACACTGCAACTGTAAGATTCGCTGCTGCTGTTACTGCTACTGCTACTGCGTTCGAGCGCGCTTCCGCTTTCGGCTCACGAAGCACCGCATATATACCCGAATGCGAAACTGTCCTCTATATGCCGCGTAAGTTCCGCGCACTAGAGATTAATTTGCGACCGTTGTTTGAAGGAGTCCTTTTGTAATTCCCGGCGTTAGAAAATGCGATACCCTGAAAACAATGTTTAATATTCTCTGTGAAGTGAGCAGTGCGATCTCTACGGTATCTCGGTGCGCGATGTTGAAAAAAAAATGTAAAAAGTATTTATTCAATGCTTAAGATGCGCCTAAGGTGTATGATAAAATATTTCTTGTTCTGCAAGATTCTTATTTATTTTAGAAGTTTTTTTTGGAAGAGGAACAGTTTAACGAGAATTTTATTGCGCAGCTTCGCTTCTTTTAAGAACGACTGATTTAAGTATTATAACACTAATTTAGATATTTAGATAGAATATATATCTGTGCTTTGGTGCTAAAAGGGCCAATCTCCAAAACTGTCAAATTCGAGTTACATACATTAATGAACTCTAAATGAGAGCCACTATTATTGTAAAAAAAGAGCCGATGTCTTTCTATAAGTTCTATAAGTTCTTAACGCTAAATTTGAAATTACATCTCTCTCTTTTTATTACCTAAGTTTTGGCCAAAACAGCAAAGTGATAAACAACTATCTTCCGTTTACATTCAAAATGTATTTTTAAACTTGTTAAAATCTGTGGAAATTATTGCATACATCTTTAATTTAATTTTTCCTAATATAACTATATAATACGCAGTAAAAAATAAAATGTAATTCTAACATTTTTGCATGTCCCAGAAAGTCCACTCTAAATTTTAAGTTAAAATAACTTAAAGTAAGAGTTATTTTAACTTAAAATTTATAGCGGACCTTCTGGGACATTTTATTTTTTACTGTGTATACAGTTCATTAATGCACACAACTCGAATTTGGTAACTTTGGACATTGGCCCTTTTCGCACCAAGGTACAGATATAAAAGATTCCGCCGACGTTCTCTGTACAGCAAACTTTCGAGACGATTCATTAGTTTGAGATAGGCATAACGTGAACAAGAAGCAGTGAACAAAATATATCTTACGGGATAAGGTGACACGTGTCTACTTCTCCGCTTTAAGATTCGTATTTCACAGCCGTACAATTCGAACATTAAAATTATAAAAGAGGATAGACGTATAATCTCAGGTTTGACGTCACAAATATCGAGTTGACTCTCAAGCCTCATCTTTTGAACTACATTACTTCTCAAAACAGAGTTCTAATCGGTTTTAATCGAGTTTTGCTGGTTTCTCCGGTAAGAAACGCGATTATAAATACGGGCCTAAGTTCTCCAGTGAAGTTTTGCGGCTTGAATAATATTTCGTAATACTTCGCGTACTTTGCGATGCTTCAAAGACATTCCCCTGTATCGTAAGAATTTAACGAGGGTGCCAGAATTCAGAGAACAATCAAGATCCAAAGCGCACGGATTCTTTTAAGAGAATTGCATCGCGCGGGATGAAAGAGGATTTCTCGCGTTCCTTTGTTGTCGATATAAATTGTTAAAAATACAATTTCTCCCCAATTACTTAACGAGTATAAATAACCAAGCTGGCAGATATTCAGAAAGTCGGAGGGGAATTCTTTTCATAAGATTGCCGCAAAGGGAGAAACAAAATCGTTAGCACCCTGCTAATGTTTCAAGTTAAAACTAATATTTTGAAAGACACGAAGAAGGAAAGTTGCTAAAGGAAATACAATTTGTACTTAATATCGCGAAGTGCATAAAAGGAATGCAGGATTAAATATTTCTCGCGATGTCCGTGTACGCGCGTGTCGTTTAAGATCGTAATTTATTAAAACTTGAATTACTAAAAATTGCACGACTTTATACAGTTCGCATAAAATGAAACCTGCCTGAAATCGTTTAAAAAAAAAGAAAGAATAAAAGCTACGTAATCGTTATACAGGGTGTTTTCTGTAACTCGATCATTTAGAATATCTCCGTTGTTTTCAATGATACAAAAAAATATCAGGGAATAATAAAAAGAAAAAATTTGTACGTTCCGAAGGGCCAAGTATCATGATGAGGCAGCAATTTTTTTCACGCTTATTATTTTACGAGATTTCGTGCTTACATTTTTTAAAAATGGAATGGCATATTTTCATCAATGCAATAATGAAACGTAGTTTGTAAAAAACAAAACAAGTTTAACTATGTGAGCTACGTAAACCTTACGATAACTTTAAACGTACAAAAATCATGTTTTATTACATTATTACATATTACATTATTACGTTAATGAAAACATGCCATCTCATTTGTAAAATGTTGCTTTTAAAATGATCATTATTACAAGAAACATCACAGCTGGATTCCTAAAGACGAACATTTTCATTTAATTTGTTATCCAAATTTCGTATTATTCATTGCACGTTTGCATTATTCGTAATTAATTGTATAATTTGTGTTATTCATTATTTTTATTATTTATTACTTCAGTGTTTGTTAATCAGTATTTTTTATTCAGAAGGTAATTTTTATATGTTTTTTTTTTTATGTTTAGCTTAAAGTTGACATGGCGGACTTTTTTACGAACTATATTATTGCGTTAATGGAAATAAAAAAATATTAATCCCTAAATGATCGAGTTACAAGAAGTACTCTAGTGCATCGGTATCAAAAACAGTAATAGTGTGCACTCTCGCTATTTTCTATTCGAAACAGATAACAAGCGCCGTGCCATCGGAAATCTAATTTGATCAAGCAAGACGTTTTTCCAACCTCACCTGGATCTCCACCGCGCAATTTTCCGCGCTGTTCGACACGTCGAAGCGTCCTTCCCTTTCACCCGCCCTCTCTCACGCCCACCCTCTCGTGCCGGAACTCTGTTACGACACCCTCGACGTATAATAACCGGAGTGTCCCGAAACGCGCGCGCTGTTCGTCGCCTGCGCATCGCGAAATATCCACGTCGCATCCCCTTCGTCGGACAGCGGCGAAGGAAGGAACGAAAGGGGCTGCAGGATAACGGAGGGGCAGGGAACACGAGGGAGGCACGAGCCCGACCTGAGCCATCGCTAGGAAACTTCCTCTCCGCGCGCACGAAATCGATCAGATAGTGACGCTGGTGTGACGTCTTGTCAGGATCCACTCCGCAGGCTCTCCTCCTGCGGTCTTCACGTGGCTAATGAGGGTGTCGCGAACACGTGGAACACACACACACACACACACACACACACACACACACACACACACACACATACATATACATATTATATATACATATATATACATATATATATATATATATATATATATATATATATATGTGTATGTATATATATATATATATATGCACACACACACACACACACAGATATATATATAGGAAATACCTTGTGGAACTTAGCTCAGGAATGGAATTCCTTGATATATTCAAAGTTAATTTGGAGTCCCATTTGTCCTTTGCGAAAATATCAAAGTGACAGTTTCTGAACCTCAAAGAATTTTAAAGAATTGAGTTCTCTACGTACTAAAGTTAGAATGCCAGTCAGAAAAATAGTCGGAAAAGAGAACTGGTCTCACCCGAAGTTTTCGCGAACCTGGCCTGGCGATTTCAGCGCGAAGCTTGTTCTCGATCAGCCAATTTGGCATCTTAGATTCCTTAGTGATACGTTTGATCAGTCCAACACGTACGAGGCTCTTCGGGCTTTTACCTCTGAGATATGCAGTTTTTTGCACGAAGCGGCGTCGCGGAGCAACAGGGATTTAACGGATTACGCCCTAAAGAGATATTTACGAGCGATTACGAGCTCCGAGAGAGCGCTTTCCCCGTTTCGAATTATATAACGCGAGTACGACATGTCGCAATTAATCGCGAACGAAGTTAAGATTCAGCGATGCAACTCGATTCCCAGCGTTTCCGATTAAACATATCGACGACGAAGCTACGTTGTTTATTCAGGTACGCGACTTGCATGCGGCCCCGGCAACGATTCGGTGCAGCAGCAGCAGCAGCAGTAGCAGCAGCATCAGCAGCAGCGGTAACGCTGTCAAAATTTCACGATTTCGTACTTCGATTTGTTACCGTATGCTTTACGTATGCATGCCGCGTGTATTTGCGTATTCCGTTGCAGCTCGGTATCATTTTATATTTCCCGATCCTCGAATTAAGCGATAACGCATATTTACATCCGCCACCTATTTCTCACTCATCCCTCAGCGCAGCGGCCCCTCTGCGCGTGGTTAATCGCTTAAAATCGCGCAACGCGAGCCGCGAATACGCAAGTACGCTGGACATGTACGTTGGAACGAGTCGAATTTTAATTGCATAGGTCCGCATCGGCAACGCGCGAGAGGCAACGAAATCAGAAATACAATTGACAAGCGCGCGACAAAGTTACGCGCAGTTAACGTTACGCACGTCTTAATACTCAAAAACGTCCGTTATATCCAAGAAAGATGTATTTGTTACTAGATCTGAATTCGCCGTAGGCGAATATTTGTTTCCGAGTGGAGAAATATTAAAAAACTTTTACGCCTAAAGATAAAAGATATAAAGAGATTTGTCCCTTTATTGCCCCGTCGTTATATTTTTCTTTTTACCACATCCCCCTCGTGTCGAAAGTGTCGACCTCTCTTCCAGTATCCATTTCATTGAGCTGACAGCGAACATCATATTCATTCACCAGCGAGTCAGATGAACGATATACGACCTCGCGCAAGAGACCGGATGCGAGGCGATCGCAGAGTAGTCGAGATCGACGTACGCACCGACGAGGCACACACCGCGCGGTGTCTTGGTCTTGTCCTTCGTCCTGCATCGGCCGGTCGTGAGGCGAAGGCTTCTTGCCCCTAACCCTCGAGAGGGTAAGGGGCGCGAGCTTGCGCCCTGAGCTGCTCCTCGTCGAGGAGCCCTAGGACGAGGGGCGCGAAGAGGGAGGGCGAACAGAGTGGCGTCAGGTGGGGTTGAGAGGTGAGCTTTTTCGGGGGAGGACGCGTTCGTTCGCTGTAGAACGTGGCTGGTGCAAGGGGTTGTCGCGGCACACTGACAGCAAGGTGGAAAAGAGGGAGGAAGGCAGGGGGATAGTGAGGTATAGTGGTGGCGGTTCTTCGGTGGGAGAAACGGTAGACCCGGGCAGTGCAAGCCGGGCTGCCTGCCCGACGATACGGTCGCTCTGTTGGGGTGTCGCGGTAATTTATCTCTTTTTTTTCTCTGCACGCGCAAACTGAGCTTGACATCGTCCGGTTTTCTCTTTCTCTCTCTTTCCCGCTCTCTCTCCTCTATTCTTTCACGAGCGCTTCCGGCGTGTACGGCTGTCGGATCGTGTCTTATCGAGAAGGGGGGAAAAAGTGGGCGCGCGCTACCTGTGTCAAGACAATACCGGAGAGCACGTGCATCCGTGCGAAAGAGAGCCGAAGAGCGCGCTCGAGGGATCGCACACGCACCCCTACCCTCTTCTTGGAAGCTCGTGCTGCCGACAAGTAACAGGTTGGTGTTGTAGCAACGTCTTTAGAAGCGAGCGATCGCGATCGATCTGACGCGGAGGTATGCGGGGGTATGTGCGCCCGTCTATATAATCGCCAAGCGATTTAACTGCTGCCACTATGCTTTTAATGGTCGATCTGCGGATATAAGAACGCTAAGAACGTTAGGAATCAAGAAATCAAGTAACAGTTGGTGACATGTTTGGAAATATGTATCTATACCTAAGAGAGTGACGTACCTATACTTGTACGTGACATATGCATTTAACGGAGTGTCCGAAGGACAAGCCGCCGTTTAAGTTACGCCCTTGCTTTAGTTTATTTTCATGCACGTTAATTACTTACGACTTCGTCATGGAAACAGATACGTGAAGGAGTGATACGTGAAGGAGTGACGATCGCGATTTGAGAGATGGTGCATAATCTGTGTAAAGGTGGCGAGGCACGTAGTACTTTCGGTGATCAATATTCAGGTGTGAACTCGTTATAACTTGCGACGGTAGTAGGAGATTTAGATGGGATTAAATCGGAAAATATGTTCGAAAGTATCGACAGTGGCGATCGGCCCGGGAGAAAATTGCAATCTGCCAAGGAGCTGAATCGTTTGTTCTGAAATGTATTTTTAACCCTGACGGCCATTTTGTAAATTTTATGCAGTTTAACGTGTTTCAAAGAGAGAAAATGTATTCAAGTCCGACGTGAGACGCATCATAATGAACATTGTATATTATTATAAAATCACGTTGTTCATAAAATTTTTGTTTGTTTTTTTTTACACGAGAAAAACGATTTCGCTAGAGTATCTAAAAATTTAGCTTAACGCGGAGCTGAAAATAATTTTGTTGGACCATCGAAATAATTATGACGGATGTTCAAGCGTGATGAGCAAACGTTGCAAAAAGTTTCGACGTTCCACCAACCAGTTTGAGTGGTCCAACATAATTATTCTGATGGCCTGACAAAATTATTTTCACATCTGCATCCAACTAAATTTTTAAATACTTGCAAAACCGTTCTTCCGTGTACGAGCAAAATTTATTTGTAATAAAAAAATAAGAAAGATTAGATAGATCTTTAAATAGCTTTCTGTAATTTTGATACAATCTCAAAATCTTGTAGAATATATAGATCTATAAAATAAAGTGAAAAACATAAATCTTGCAATCATAAGTGGGCTGTTAATCGAATTTCAGATGTTGTTCTAATTAACCTGGACCATTTAACAGGTTGACAAGACCAGTAAATCGCGATTTTGCGCTTCGCGGTCAGCAGTGTTCGATAACGATCGATTTGCTGCAAAATGCAGCTGCTTGCTTCCTAGGATTTAATGAAGTGATAAATGACAAGCGATAGAATCATAATGAACATCATATATTATTATAAAAATCACGTCGTTCATAAAATTCTTGTTTCTTTTATTTCACGTACAAAATTTATTTGTAATGAAAGTATAAAAAATATTAGATAGATCTTTAGATAATTTTCTATAATTTTGATGTGATCTCAATCTCGTAGAGATTTAAAACAAAGTTAAGAACATAAATTTTGTAATCATAAATGTACTTTTAATCGAATTTCAAATATTTTTCTAATTAACCAAGTAACAAGGTTGATGAGACCAGTAAATCGCAATTTTGCGCTTCGCGGTCATCAGTGTTTAGTAACAATCGATTTGCAGCTGCTCGCTTCCTATGACTTAATGAGGTGACGAGCGATCATAATGAACATCATACATTATTATAAAAATCACATCATTAATAAAATTCTTGTTTTTATATAGTCTCGCGTGCAAAATTTATATGTAATGAAAGAATAAGAAAGATTAGATAAATCTTTAGATAATTTCCTACAATTTTGATGTGATCTCAATCTTGTAGAATTTAAAACAAAGTTATAAATTTTGTAATAATGTGCTTTTAATCGAATTTCAAATATTTTTTTTTAATTAAAATTTATTTGTATTAAATAAAGAAAGAATAAGAAAGATTTACTGAATCTACAGATAGCTATCTGTAATTTTTATGTAATCTCAATCTCGCAGAATCTAAAGTCAAGTTTAAAAACATTAAGTGCCATCATAAATGTGCAATTAATCGAATTTGAAATGTTGCTCCAATTAACCGGGACTAAGTAACAGGTTGATGAGACCAGTAAATCACGATTTTGCGCTTCGCGGTCAGCGGCGTTCGATAACGATCGATTTGCTGCGAGATGCAGCAGCTTGCTTCTTAGGACTTAATGAGGTGATAGATGACGAGCGGTAGATGATGCTTGGTGGTTTCCGCGGTCGGTTTCGGGCCGCGCCAACTCGATATAAGTTGGCGAGCCCCGTGCCAAGTAACAGGTTGCCTCGCGGTCGTAGATTAGAGCGGAGATTTGTTTCGCGTCAGTCTCCGCTGCGCGCGAGTATACGATACATAATTAAGTTACACGCGTAACAAGCGAAACGGGGTTGAACTCGATGCTCGCTCGTGCTGGCCCGTCCTTCAGCTGGAATCACCGGCGCTCCACCTGCGTCGCGTCGCGCCGCGTATTTTACGCTTTTCTTAACGACGCGCGCGCGCGCGAGCGCGATCGAATTCGCTTGATCTAAACCCGTTAATCTTCCCGTAATTGGGAGCCTTTAAGTGCATTTGAGTAACAGGTTGGCGCTCCCAAATCCGACGTTAGGTCTAACAAGACGGTAATTGCGACGCTTCGTAACTATAAGTGCAACCGTTTGTGCAATTAGCACTGGCACGAGTGTCGCACTTATCCCAAGGATTTGCAGGTCTAACATTCAGTTGAACAAACTGAATGATGTATTAAATAACGCGTACATTTCGCATTAATATAACGAATACAAATACGCGTGTGTCGCTCAAATATGCGTACTTGATTACAATCCACGATTTTGTCATCGTGAAATCTAAAGGGAGTTCACGTTTCCGCCGTAATTGTCGCGTATCGCGAAAATGCAGAATAATTATTATAGAAATAATTGTTTTAAATGTTCTATGAGAGATTATACTTCAGTATCAACTCGGGACACACGCGCGTTGTCATGTTTCACTATTTGTTATACGTACGACTGTATTTCGCTTATATCGATACCCCTTTACCTTAGACACGTGACTTTAAACAGCTTATACACTTAGGCGTCCCTATAGCTCCGCGAAACTTTTCTTGTTTCCTGCAATATCCTGTTATGGTGCTTATTGTTCTTCTTGTGACGCCGATAAAGAAGTGGAACTTCTTTCTTGCGATCCCGCGTGAATTTACGGCCTGAATACGAAGAGTGTCATTCATGCCAACTTCACGTATCGTCTTAATCCCGTTGCCTTTCCATTTACATTTATTCGACCGTAAAATAACGATTCCGCGCTTTACATTCTTTACCTCCGATGTACCTCGACGTAAATCCATCCGGTAAATGAAGCAAATTTGAGTAGTCGAGGAAATACACATATCGATAATGCAATATCATTTTCAATATAAAGGAAGAGGACTCCTTTTCGGAAAGATTCCTACGGATAGACTCCTACAGACCTCTCGTCGCAAATAACGACCTGCGATATACCTCCGAGGTATTTGATTCGTTTATTCGTGGCGCGACATTTGCAAAGTTTCCCCGCTTTTCGCGAGAGTCCTTCTATTTTTATCCAAGCAATTTGCATGAACAATTTAGATAGAGCGAGGTGAACAGGTGATATTATAACCGCAAATGCGCGCCAAATTTTATTAACGCTCAATTTTCATCGAAAAATGACGTTTCCGCAGGTTTAATTAAAACGTCAGTTACCAGCGCGCCGTGTGAAAATGATCGTTGGTGAATTAAAAAAATCAAAAAAAAATCAGCGAAACCGCATTTCGCGATTGTTGAATAATGGCTGAGGTCGGGCGCATGTGTTTGCGGCGAGGGCCGGAGCCTTTTTCTCGCGCGTCCAATTCGCGTTTCGTAATTTCAAATTTCGTACTCGCTCACCCATAAAATGTGACCGTAAAGTGTTAATATTATTAATAATTGTTGTTAATATGCAGAACAAATTATTTGAGCATGTCCCATTGATATAATACACTTTTGGCAAATAGCGATATCTAATATTGTCGATCGGAATTATTGTATATATCCCGAACACTTTTAATTTCGAGCAAAATCGATCAAAGCGAAATAGCAGCTGCTCAGCTGTGCCATGTTAAACTGAAACTTGCATAGCCATCGTGACCGAATTTTTGAAGCGGCGGTGGCGGCGGCGGCGGCGGCGGCAGCGGTGGCGGCGTGGGCGCGTGGTTTCGTTATTGGTAAGTCAATAGCGGCTTCAATAAGCGACGTTAACGCGGCCACCACACAGCCATCGAGAACCAATAAATTCAACGTAACACACAGAGCAGTGCGCAGCCGTTGGCGAGATGCCAACGAAGCGGGGCGTGTGCATCCTCACAAAGGTAATGTTTCCGCGGCGCCTTTTCTCATTTCGCAAATTGGCTTCCGGTGCGGGATTCAAATCCGCGGCGCTCGCCGCTCGCGTTCGCGCTCCCGCATCCCCCGGGATTGCGAAGCGCAGTTTTACGGGCCTTGCGGAATTTACCCGTCGACCCAAAGAGCGAGTCCGGGCATGGACGCTTTTACGTCTCGGCGCGAGAATATAAAAGCTCGTTGAAATATTTCTTCCTACCCCGTCGCGCGCCTTCCCAGATTCCCGTCGGGCGCTGTTACCGTCCGGAAACGAAGTGTCGACACACGACTTATTCGTGGGGCGAGAGCATCCTTATTTACGATTGTGGCGCGAGTTACACGAAAAAATCTCGTGAATCTGCGAATTGCTCCGAGAGCGCAGAGGAAATATCGAACTCTCTCGCGGAACTTCTTTGTAATTTTTTTTTCTTTTTTCACATAACTTTGCAAATTCGACGGAGCTGCATGCTGGGGCATAAAAATATGTTACTTCGTTCGCGTGGCTATCAAACGAGCGCAAAGAGAGCGGATTCTTAAATGGATGAAAAATTGCAAGATTTAACGCAAGAGTGAGAAAAGTATACAGAAAAAATTGATCGAATCAACAATTTATCGTTCCATTCTTCAGCAAAAATATAAAATCTTGTTAAAAGAATTTATAATCTTAAACAGACATAAAAAAAACAAAATTACTTCATGCTAGCAAATTATGTTTGTTTAAGATTATCAAATTCCTTCAAGAAGATACTCTTGCTACTAATTTTTTTTTTTTAATAGTAAAGGAAAAGAAGGTAATATGGCATACATTTCTATTTTATTGAATAACTTTGTTTATAATTAATATTTTTTCTTGAAATTTAAACGATTACATTTATTAGAGTGTTGTTTGACAGATTCTAAACTCAAAGTAATGAAATATTTATTTAGGATGTGATTTATAAAAATCTAATGCATTATATAATGAAAGAAAAACAGTGATTGTAATATCTATAAAATAATTAAAAATAATTTTAAAAAATTAGTTTAGTTTAAAAGAAACACAGTATCTTGTTACAAAATTGTATATTTTTAATTTTCCATTGTTTCGAATTTTTCTGATAGAGAATTTTTCTGCGTTTAGAAGCTTTAAAAATACCATTAGAAATTTTATTAGAAATATTATTTTACCTCTGTTTAACATCAAACAGCAAGCATAAAATGATGACTCTAATGTTTCTAAACACCGCCCTCTAAAATGATAATCGATTTATTGAAGAAATATTTCAATTTAAAATTTTTTCTTAAAAAACCATATTAACAAAATTCCATGTTATTGTTTTAACTTTGTATAACTCGAAATGTGTACAGCCAAATAAAAAGTTAAATAACAAAAAATAAACACTCGAGTGTACATTCGTGTGATAACACACTTGAGTTTAAAAATAATAAGGAAGTATGTGTAATTAAAGGTTAAAAGTGTACCTTGAAAAAGTTTAGAAGTGCTCAAAAGTAAAAGTGCCTTGTAACAATTGTTAGTCATTATGTACTGGCATATTAGCATCACAAAAAACGGCGGGTTACTAAATGAATAACTCCATAAATAATTGTTAGAATACGTCACTTAATAACGAAGATAATAGGGGTAACCATATTGTCGATAGTAGCCATAATACCCTCTTTTCGTCTAAAGTTTATCTTAGAAGTATATCCATTTTCTTCATTAGTGTACTTTAGACACACAAAAAATTGTAACCTCAATATTCGCGTAACAATACATGTACGAAAAAGGAGTTAAGTAAGACTAGTTTCGTTGAAACGGTTTTTATACGTATGTATGTGTCTACAGACGAAAAAAATTAGTACCAAATCAACACATAGACACACATATTTCATTGTTTCATATAACATATAAGCAAGAATATAAATCTTGGAAGAATTTATAAACTTGAACAGACATAATTTGCTTACACAAAGAAAAAATTTTTCTTTGTGTTAGCAAATTATGTTTGTTTAAGATTATAAATTCTTCTAAAATTTCGTATTCTTGCTTATATATAAAACAATGAAGTGTTGATTTAATACTAATTTCTTTCTATGTATTTGTGTAAAGAAGCAAAATTGTTATAATTTGTAGTTTAAAAACATATTACCGTCATTCATTTGCTTCCATTCCTTTTCATAAAACATATCTCAAACAGACATCTTACTAAATCACTGAGATCTCACTGATTTGCAGCACTGTACTTCTAATTATTATAACCAGTAGCTATTTACAGTGCTATACTTATAATTATGATCATCAGTGACTATTCACTTTCGGTGTTCTGATTAAGAGGGGCGTACTCTATAGTAATCACTGTGTTATCACTGAATGACATATATTACATAGAGTATCTACTACATAGTTTTGATTGACATGGTTATTATGAACAGTCTGCTATACTTAACACCGAAATCAGACTATTCACTGTCTTTCAGCGGCTAACACCTTGATTCCGATTTACGGTATATACGTGAGGAAACTCGACGAGACTCGCGCGGCGCAGCGATCGAGTTGCCATTAAAGCAGAGCCGCAACAATGATCAAGTATATCTCTAGAAAAGTGTGAAGAAGAGCGATTTATGTGAAACGAGGTCGGTCAAACAGCAAACAACGTCGTGATTCTCACCTTGGATAGTTCTTATTTCTTAAGCTCTTCTGAAAGGAAAAAGGTCAGGATTAGTGTCATCGTTCATTGTGTGAAAACGTAATCAGTTTTCACGAAAGTACGTTTTCTCGCTTCGCGAGAACGAAGCGAGCGCGACAGTTCGGCATGAGCTTGACTTCGATTTCGTTTCACCTGCTCTAAAGAGCGAAAACTCATTCCGAAGAATTTAGAGAGTAGCGTATTGTTTAATTAGCATACTTGGTAACAATTTCAATTTTGAATTTCAATGTGTTCGAGTAAACGGACTTACTGAGTAAATCTTAGCTCATGTATAATCAAAACGGTCTCCTAAACCGTACTTTGCTGCAGTGTATTTGATTTACAGATTTTGTATTTGCACATATAGCTTGTAACTGCATGTATAGAGCTATAAACTGTATAACAGATTTTGTAATAGTGCACCGAGAGAAAAAATTTTGTTGATTCAAAAGATAGTAAAAATACCTGTAAAGAATATTTGTAATGTTGTCACTATATTTGTTGTCACTATATCTAGAAATATTTGATGCTGGTAATTGTTTTCTTTCAGCGCATGCATAGTTAAAAAGTAATTAAAAACAGATTATTTTTTTACATACTTGTTTTAAGCACGCCATTTTAAATATAAAATATAACAAAAAGCACACGAGGATGAATATTTTTTTAAGCTCTGCAATTCGTACAAGTTTTTAAAAGAATTCTCAATCGGCTTGCACAGAACTGTGAAAGGACAGATAAAACATTTAAGAAAATCACTACGTGAGAGAAATTACTACGGCTACGCAAACTTTATTTTGTTGAAAAATTTATTAGCAAACTACGCGTCTCGATTTCACATTTATTCTTTCAAAGCAGTGAATGCAATAAGATCCGTAAGAAAATTTATTCCGCGCACGGATTCCGATCGCAAACTAGCATAACTGCCCAGAGCATCCGCCAATTTCGAGCGAGCACGTTTTGTGTGTGCGCTACAAATCAAATTACAATAAGATATATTTGAAATACGTGCTCTCAGCTGTAAACTACCTCTGCATCGCCAAATTCAATAAATTTGACTAAATTCGAGTGAACTTCTCCGCGAGCGTGGCTAAGAAATTAGACTGTATTCGATCAGTCGGCACATGCAATGGCACGAGGCGCGTTGAAAGACGCGCGTAATCGGGTTTATCAAAAGACTCGCGCTTGGAGCTGCGAGGATGCGAATTAATTTGACTTGCGCCAACGTCAAAAGCTGACACATGCGTGACGGGTCCTTTTTGCTTTCTCGCTCACTGTTCAATTTCGTTCGTTCTTTGTCGACGAACATCCGCGGCCATGCTGGCTGCATAAAGGAAAATGACACACGTTCGGTAACGCCTAAAGCTTATATGAGACTATCGACTGTGAAGAGGCCCTCAAGGGAGAGCAGTGTTCAGTTTTTGAGTGCAGCCATTAGGCAGTAAAATTTACTAGTCGAAACGGTTTGGATATGTTTCGAATTAACTTTAGGTATCGCAAGTTATGGATTTTTTTATCCTTTGGCATATGATATTAAGTACTAAAAATAAAAATAATGTTATATCGCTGGCTGTTGTATGCGGGCATATTTTAATAATAAAAAAAGGATTTTAATGTAATTCGACAAAGGAGCAAAATGTTAACGTTGAATGTATAATGAACCATTTTTATTAATTTCATCCAATATTATTTTAAATTGAATAAAATATATTATACCAAATTTATAATATATTATATAGAATTATATTAGCATTAAACAAAAATTTAAGAAATTTAGTATAATAATTAAATATTTCTTAAATGTTATGAAAAAAAGAAAATTTTTTTATTAAAACAGATATATTTAATTTTTTTAATGAAAAGTATTTTTAAAGAGCTTCTATAGCTTTTATTTAAAGCAACAATTAATATAAATTTAAGATAATTTTTAAATCAATTTATTAAATAAATTTTCTAAATAACAATTTCACGTTTGTTGTTTCTGAACAATAGAATGGTATAGAAATATGCCAATAAATGAGCAATTAAAAGGACATAACATATATATTATAATTTTATAATACAGTGTTGAACTATAATGAAAGAAACGTTTTGACTTCACTTAGTCATTTTTTGCTTAATAACAATAATTTACGTAATGATTACAAGAAATTGTTTCATCAGATGACATTATTAAAGAAAAAACGTGACTAATATTGTGATTATATATAAGAACATTGGTATGCGTCCAACTACTATTATTAATTTCATTATAATTCAATATTGTGTTATAAAATTATAATGTATAATTTGTTATAAATTAATATTGTTCTAGATTTATAATTTAACAAATAAAATTACACCGAGGTATACTCGTATTACATTCTATTAAAAAATTACAAATAAAAGAAGATAAAAAGGCGATGATTATACATGTCAATGGCATTATAATATTATGTAAATAAACAACGTATTCTTATTCTTATTCGATTATCATTATTTATCTAATTTTTGAATTTACTAGAAAAATTACTAGTTTGTATCATCATGGAGAACGTTTCCTTTGCGGGTCTTCATAAAGGACCACTCGACTATGGCTGCAATTACAATGAGACGTCAACTAATTGTACCGGTTGTCCTTCGCAGTTGGTAGTCTAATACTTAATGCGCACTACTCTTTTCATCTATTTCTTTCTTTTTTCTCTCTTTCTGTAGATTCACGCTCGCGCTCCAGAGAAGCATTGTCTCACGCAATTCTTCTGAAAGCATCGCGATGGATATTGCGAGCAGCGGGCAGCGCGTATTCTCGTGTTACTCGTCTTACCCTTAATAAACCACACACGATCGCTCCAGTCCTTGTACCCTTTTGTTCCTCCGCCGCTCTATCTCTTGGTGGACGAACACATGAAAAATTCAAGTATCTCTCTTCACTTCTCGAGTCTTCTCGTGTAGGTTGACGGTATGCCGCGCGTGGTTATCGCTACCCTTATGAACGAAGTATCAGTTTTGATTGCGTGTAGGAGTTAATTAACGTTGCGACGGATAACAAGGAATTTTACGTTAATAATGCTGTGGTAATAAAGTCTGCACTATATATGATTTCCTCTGTGGGAGGACGATAATGATAGCGACCATATCATCTTTTCCCTTTGCGGAGGTTTAATTATAAGAAACGCTAATGCATTTCCCGAACACAGGGAAAACGTTTCGCGTTGCGACAAAGTAATCGAAAATGCGCCCTCGCATTTTGATCGGGATGATTCAAACGTCGGACGAATCTCACGAACGCATTCTAAGTAAATCATCTTAAATTTCGAATTAATTTTAAAAGCGAATCGACCTTCACGTTATTCGTTAAGTCTCTAAAAGCTGTAGTTTAACACTTTCAAGCGCTAAAATTAACTTAAAACTTTGTAACTTTGGATTTTTCCCGATTAACATTTAACTACCAAGTAATCCCGTTTGCGAATAGTTTACGAAACAGTTCAGTAAATATCGCACGACCATTCTCATTCGGCCGCTATTAGATGTACGAGGCGGAGATTTTTCCTATGTATATATAGTATGTATACCCGTCTCAAAAGTTTACCTATGCCGAATGAAGTTGGAAATATACTACGTACGATGTATATCGATTTGCGTGCATGCCTATCCTGGGAACGCTCCAGCGATTATCCTACAAAGAAAGTGTGTCAACTACACGTCTCGAAATTCCCTTTTTATCGTATGTCATCGGGCTGCCATCGTTCCGGCTTACGCTCGGATTGTGCGGTTTTATTCGTGCATAAAACGGATAGGGTGGTACCACGCGTGTGCAACGTCGTATAACTATAATGCAGACGCGCGCAGTCAAAGAGTGTTAACTCGAAAGTTTCACACGCATTCTCGTTTGCGAAAATCACCCCGTACATTCGCCATGTAAAACTTGCGTTGTGACAGTTAACTTGCATTTTACCGCTGATTATTTTGATCCCCCTCCGCCATTGACATTTTTTTAAATCACACGTTCTCAACGTTTGCACGTTGTAACGTTTACGATTTGTGTTGATTATTTTTAATAGGCAGGTTTCTAGAAAGTTTTTAGAAGGAAAACGAGGACGAGGATGTTACAAGAGCTTTAACAATGGCAAGAACCGATAGACTCTCGAGCGTACTGATCAAGTTTTTGTCGCATTCTACCAGCAACAATTGGAGCAATCGTGATTTCGTAATTGGATTATACGCGCTTTAATACTCGAAACGCTACTTGAAAAGCGAGATATCGCGCATACCATTGACAAATGGAGGGAAAAAAAAGACAGTAGATGATCCTCTTTCGCAGCGGCGGTTCGTTCGCAACGATGGTTCGGCGAACGGCAAGTGCCCTCACATCGATTTTTGCACCATCGTTGTTTATTACGCGCTTGCGTTTCACACAGTGTAATTGCTTTGTATTGCGCGGCGCTTTATATCCGCTACTAATGAAGATTAATAAATAATAAATGTTCAGCGAGAGAAACTGTAGTACCATCCGGCCAAGTGTTACGCACGTATGATTGATGATGCAGTACTATTGTTTGATACGATTACACTGTAGTAAAATTCAGTTAAAATAGTAGCAACTTGATTTTAAAACAGTAGAGTAATTTCTTAGAGAAATAAATCAACGGTGGAAATAATCAAATTTTTTTTTTGTGAAGCAACAACGTTTTCCTTCGCGAATGTTCGGCGACACTAAAAACGTAGTTGAGTAAGACTTCAGTAAGACGTGAATTAGAATGGATTAGTCTAATTATTTTTGGAAAAAGAAAGTCAGACACAAAAGGGTTAAAATTAAGAGACGCGCAAGTCAGATTTATATAATAACTTGCGCTTTAACTTTTTCGCGCCTGATGGCACTTTGTGTGTCCAATTTTCGAATATCTTTCACAAAAATGAAAATAACAACTTCTTTATGGACTCATTTTGAAGATAGATGGTACGGACTCTTCACAAAAAAATTAACACCCTTAGAAGTTTCCCTCCCTGATCTGCATACTCTCATAAAAAATAGGATAAAAGTAAAAAAAAGCACATATCTTCGATAAAAATTAAGATAGCGAGTTCTTTCTGGATTTATTTCGAAGATTAAGGGCCGTTTATGAAAAAAAAAATCGCTATTTAATTTCAAGATGCAGATAAAAATACGAAACTTTGTTGGATTTGAATATTTCGTCGTACTGGATACGCCATTTTGAATTTTGCACATTTATAATCAGCGACACTAAAAACGTAGTTGAGTAAGACTTCAGTAAGACGTGAATTAGAATGGATTAGTCTAATTATTTTTGGAAAAAGAATGTCAGACACAAAAGGGTTAAAATTCGACAGCTTCTTTCTTAACGAAATGCATGGACGCGGGGAGCGCGGAGCGTAATGCAAAATATAGGTTTCCCATTTCTTTCCTTCCGCTACACGGAGGATGTAATTTACATCTTGACGAAAAACCAATGCAGATAAAGTACATAATTAATGATCCGACGTTCGCAATCCTCTTTCAAGATTGTGCCGGTTGCCGTGTCGCGGAGTAATTTAACTTTTTTAAAGATAAGTTGCTCAAAGGAATCTGATAGATGCGAGACAAATCGTAATCGCGTGCACTCGCAGTTTAATGAGGTTGCTCTCGTAGCTTAAGTTAACGTTTCTCGTAACCGAGGAGCGAATGAGTGCTATGAATAGGTAAATCTCGGATTTACATCGTGACGTACGCAACGCGTCTCCTTTAGCGGCTATTAGGCGTTTATGCTTCGTTACTAAATTTACATGCTGAATAGATTTAGCCTTTGTTCTCCGGTTTTATTGAATTCGCTCTTTTTTTTTGCCGTTACAGCCAATTCCTCGTGTCGAGACCGACCGTCCCGAATGTGCGCATTTTTTTCGATCCCCACGAATACCTACTTCGTTCTTAGCCGGCGAAATTGATTACGTTTTCAATCGGATTATATATAGAAGCGCAAAGCTAAATGACGTAATAAAATACTACTTTATGGACGCTCATTGAATTAAGTATCGTTGAAATTCCAGATTAGCATGAAGTTCTTCATTACGATATTCAATAAATTTAATATATCGGAATCGAATTCGCAAATAAAAAAAATGTAGGATTATTCATATATGTTATTAATATTAATATAACAAAGTGCATATATAATTTGAATCAATATCCTCTTTAAATATATGGTTGATTAATTTACGTTAACTTCACGTTATGCGCCACTTTTTTTAATTTTCTGTGAAATCTCATGTAAGATAATAATTCATACATCAATGTTTGGTATGCAATTGAAAAAAAAAGACTGTCTCACAATTGCACCCTTTGAATTCTCGTCGCTAAAGTTGCGTCAAGCGGAACTCGATTTTTCGAATTGCTCGATCGCACGTTGATTCCGAAGGAAACGCTGCATTGTAAAGCAAAATTGTAACGATTATTTGTGTTCAGACAGCGTATGATTAAAAAAAGAAAGGAAAAAAATGTCGTTGCCACGAGTATTGCAGCGAAGAGGAATGTCTTGTTCAGGATGCCATCACTAGGAAAAACTTGGCTACGCTACGATTATTAAACTGCCATTAACATTGTTTCACACACGTATTTTACATTTGTATAAATATTTTTCGCGTTAATTCTCGACTAAAGAACCGGTTCGACCTTGTGCGAGATTTATGATTTTATGACGATTCAAGTAAACGTGCGTAGCAGTTGAGGAGATGCAGTTGTTACAAGAGAACAGCCGCAGTTTATCATTTCGTCGCCATAAAACGTATTTTCGAGTGATTGAGTAAATCTTTGTCCCAAATATCTTAAGCTCGCAGCGTTCCTCAGTTTACTGCGCACGGTAAATTTATGGGGTCATGGGAAAAGCGGCAAGCACTTCGGCGGTGAGCTCTCGGTGTCGGCGGCACTATTATACCGTCGCGCTGATCCGTGATATTCCCGAATTAATTCTATGTAAATTACCGTGCGGCATCGCGAGTCGCGATCTCTGGCATTTGGATCCGATGGGATCATGTAGCTCGCCATAATGCTAGAAATAAACGGTCGTATTCAATAAAAACGCTTGTGACGTCATCGCATAATCGTTACATAATTATTAATATAATTTAATATAATCTTCCGTATGTAAAATAATTTAAGCATTTCACATTTCAAGAGCGAATACCGATAATTTTGTCTGTTTACGAATGCCTCCTGACTCTTTAATATCAAAACCAAATTGTAAAAATAATGCTGACAGATCGAATAAAGTAAATGCACTCTCTTTCCCTCTTCTCATTTAAAATACAATTTTAAAGATGCAACATTCCTTTCACTTTATTAATAATGGCATTAAAGTTTATGGTTACCCTGAAAAGTTTTCTTATCATTTTTAGACGAATTGGAACACTTTTCAAAAATACTCAGAAAGTCTACATTTTTTTCTCGAAATTTGTTCATACATGTAAATTTTGAAATATTCCGAGATTTCTCATCCCATAATTTCTAAAAGGTACTTTTAACTTTTTTAAACTCTATAACATTTCATCAGAAATTACAAAACAAAATAATTATGGAACAAAAAGTCATAAAAGTCTTAGGATATTTTATAAATAACGTATATGAATAATTCTGAGAAAAGATGTGAACTTTCTGAGTTTTTTTAATACAATACTTCTGAAAAATGTTCCAATTTATAAACAAAATCTGAGAAAGTTATAAAATTGTGCAGATATTCTTAAAAATATTATATGAAGAACTTTGAGAAAAATTTTCCTCAGGACATTCTAAAAGATAATTACGTATTTTTTTTTCAATCTATGTATAATACTCGGTTTGGTTTAAATTATCATTCGATTAATTGACCTCGTATTTGGCTTCGCCCTGGATTCTTCATTAAATTCGCGAAAATTATGGTGTCTGACAATGAGTTCGCACTTGTCGTTCGTTAGGCCACCCCTGAAAATTATCACAGGTAATTTCCGTGCCGGGTGTGCATCGTCCTAGTTATTTACCGCAAGAAGGTCACCGGTTGACCCAGTTTCCCGATCCGGGACATATGCGATCGCGCGCTTCTTCTCTCGCTTCCCTCCGCGCCTCCGTTCTCGCTCCGTTGTCCGCCGCAAGTCGGTTCTAAGAACGTCAATTACGCGTCAGGAGCCAGGATTAAATCGAATAAAAATGCAATTACCGCGACACCGAGCGTTTATTCCGCGCGGCATTAAAACGGATAGCAAATGAAACAAGAAGAAACAAGTGGCTGTGGCGCCTCTCATGAGCATTAAAAAGCGAGGTGCTTAAAAAAAAGATTAAACGATAGTCTCGATAACTTGTTAGAAATAAGAGCGCAATATATATTGATACCTATATAAAATCGGAATATGCGACAGAACCATTGTTTCGTTGAACATTGTTATTAATAGCCAATTCTTATTGAAGTTTTTGTTACTCGTAGCTTTAATATTCTGCCAGTTGGATACGAATTATATTCCACACGTGAGCCATCTATTTCTTATTATTTCAATTTAATATAATTTAATTATCTTTTTAACATCTCTTGCATTATTCAATTTATCAATAATATATAATATTTTGGCCAAAAACAGATAAAGATACTTAAAGAGTTTATTTTTGTTCTTGAATTTTTCAGTTAAAACTAACGAATTGAAACGAGTTCTATAATTTTCAATTCTCTCTTTAACTATTTTTTGACAAATTGATGCAGTAAATTTATAAATCGTAATAACAAGTAATTTTCATATTTTATTTAAATTCATCAGACGTGGCTATTATCCAAAATTTTTGTAAAAGCAAAAATATATAAATATCATATTTGTTTTCTATCAATTTAAGAAACTATAAATTTTGTACAATTCCTGCTTCTTTACATTTCTTATTTAAAATTGCTTTTGGGCAACATACGTATATACATAGACATATTTAAATCAATTTTCTCAACATTAATTTAGAAGCAAAAATGGATCGAAATACCTTTGCACATTTTCTCATCAAAAGCATTACATTATATTGTATTATTAAAGTATATATGACATTTCAAGTCGAATGCAGATTATATTACAGCGGAGCGTTAATGTTATACATATAGAACTTCTATGGATAATAACGATCTTACGATTATTACAACCATTTTAGTAACGGCGCGGCGTACACAATCTGCTTTAATGTGGGTGGTGCGTTATTGTCAACAGTATTGTTTCGCAGGATGCAACAAGGCCGGCGAGTGCCCCAGTTTCGCATTTCAAGGCGCATGATGATTACTTATTCCTCTCGCAGCGTCGATCGATACGCACAGACGACCGGCCTCATCCACGAAAATGCATCGGCGCGCCATTATCGACGTTGCTGTTGATCAATTACAATACAACGCGCGATTACACGCTCAATTGTAAATTGGGCACATTTATGTCCGTCATTGAGCGTCGAGTAAAGAGAGAACGGTCGACCTGAATCTCGCTGGCGCAGCGGCTCGTTTAAAGAGCGTTATCTATTCCTTTCCTCCCTCTTCTCCCGTCAACTTAGAAAATGATATTTATGTGACTATTAGCACTCCTAAATCACACCGAGGACGACCAAAGAAAACTTTTCAACCAACTACCGCCCAAGAGATTCCCTTCTAAAATACTCGCGAGCAGATAGTGCATTTTCACGTGACTTTATCCCGTAAATTCTTTAAGCAGCAGTTTATTCGAATTAGAGGTGTAAATGTGGACGTTACAATATATCATTAGCTTTGTGAAAGTTTAAAGAGAAGTAATAAAAGAGATGTATCTCGCGACGGAGAAACTTGGGCTGGAAAAGCGTCGTTGGACAACTTAACTCTTCCGCGAACTAAAAATATTACCAATTTTTGTAATTTCCAAGTCAGTCGAGTATCCACGCAAGTGTCACGCGTACAAGATCGAGCGTGCTCGATAAAAGAGGAGTTCCGTCATGTTTATTGCATCTTCGCGAGAAAAATATCTCAAGGTGTGGGAAGAAGTCGCGCCCTGTGCGCGTAGTTGTTTGGTAAGACGATACGCTTTTTCAAACCACTTTCTACATAAAGTGCAAAGGGATGAAAGAGCCTTCCTTTCCGGGTCATTGAAGGATAAAAATATGAGAGACTGCCATCTCTCAGCCTTGTCCTCTCTAATGATCCTTATAATTTTGTATTTATTCCAAGATAAACCGAAGACAGAAGTGGTTAAAATCGCACATTTAATCGGTATTCGAGACAAGAGTAATGTGGGCTGATAAAATGTGCGAGAGAAATGTGATAAATGTTCAGAGGTGGAAAGCGTTTTAGAATTTTTATCTGCAACGTACAACACACCGCACCGATATTTGATTACATTTTTATAATTTTCACATATAATTGCAATCCCTTCATAATTATCGACTTCATCTTTGTTTTTACAAAGGCGAAATGTTCTGACAGCGATAAAGAAGCGATAAATTCTTGAAGTATTACCGCGATAAATTATAGAAATTTTAACGTGACACATCTGGATAAGTTTATAAAATTACGATCTTTGCAAACACGAATATCGAAATGTAATAAGCATCCATCAGTTTTTTTGCTGCCCGATCCGGAATTTATCTCTTCATACAAGTCTGATAATGATAAAATGAGTAAGCGAAACGCCCGTACAGACTGAGTTCGCGTGCTCGTAATTTCGAACACCTGTAGCTAGAGCGATCTATAAACAAGTAGCCCTGAAATTCATTTGCTCCTTCTACTTTCATTATTGCTGGGAACAACGACGTTAATTCAAGTAAAATTGTATTAATAATATTGTACTAATAATTGTATTAATATTTTTCTGAATTTTTTTTAACAATTGTAAAAATAAGTACTCTTACAATTAAGTAAAGGCCAAGTAAACGTCTTTTTATTTTATCTGATCTAACTAAAAAATTATTTCGCCACAAGGCCGTCAATTATTTACAAGATTTAAATATTGACTTGAAAATATTACAAAAATTAAGAGACAGCGATTTTTCGATCGAAGTGGATCTTGCTGCTTAATAATATTTTCTTATCAATTATTTTGTATCAATATTTTTATCTAAATCATTATATTAAATATATTTTTCAATTCTATAAAGTGCATGCCAATATGGGTGTCGGATATAAAACGCAAACTCGTAAATTGAAACTAATAGTAATAATGTCTCAAATTAATTTGATTGTCAATTTAATGACGACGCTGTAAAAAGCTGTAAAGAAGTTATTGTGAAAAATATCACCTCAACCAGAGTTCGAACCTGGCACTCCCTCATTTCGTGACGAGTGTCATATCAATTCCATTACCACGGCATGTGATGATTTTTATCGCAATAAACAGTATTAGTAGAACGTTTTTTCTTTCACACAACGTCGTATATAATAATAAATTGGATATTAGTGTGAATAACGCAAGAGATAAGAGAAAGTGCTATTTTTTTTTAAATATTAGTTTCTTAATATTTTAGTTAAAAAAAAGCTCCCAGATTGATAAAATAACCTTTATGACTATGTATATACACCTGTATAATTAATTATTAATTTCTAATTTATTAGATGCATAATTGGATTACTTTTGCGAAAGGGTTTAATTAATTATTTGAATGTTAATTGCGCCTGCACGTCACCGACTTTTTTTCAAGAATAAAAAAACTGACTAGTACTGGTACTTTCGGACACCTGTAGCTATATTGATCGGCTGGGGTCGGTCGACAGCCCTCGACCTCGAAACCACCCTTTCGAGGCGGGAGCGAAATTTAATCCTCTTTCCCTCTTTACCTCAGTCGCTAACATAGCCTTGGGTTCGATTCGCGTCGAGTTGTTCGTCGCAACGGCGAGAATTTTCTTCCGATCGACGAAACGCGCCTTCATTACGAGTCACCTATGTACTTTCAGCGCGGACCTTAAAAGTGGCCCTGATATCGAGCTTCATAAAAAAAAAAAAAAACATCGCGATAGAGCAAGAACTATTGTCAAGTCGCGTGAGTTTACATTTTGTTACATCGCATCGAATACGATGCGAAATTCATCTAAATAAATTGGAAATTTACAAATTATTACATTCGATTAATGTACACATTGCTACACTCAGTGTAGTGATGCGATAATAGTAACTCTTATAAGCCTTTCAATATTTTCCTGGAAAATGGCACGCCTGAACTTTGCAAACTCGGCCAGCACGACACGTGTTGCTTTTCTTTTCGCATCGCACGCATAAGTTATTATGCGAAGTTGGCCGCGAAGTTGCTTGTGACTGGACTGACTTTGATGCTCGAGGTACCTTTACGAGTTACTTGCTAAGTATTGGTTTATAGTATTGGCTCCCCGTGCGTTGCATTATGCGGTAGCCAGCCCGTTATTCCCGTTGCATATTTAATATTGAAAACAAACCGCCCGACTTTGAATAATTCACCGTGATTTCTCTCCTTAATATTACTGCTCGATCATTTTAATGTCGAAAGCTACGATACGAAAGATACGATCGCGCTGAGCATATTTATCGAGCGTATAATAAAATAATTCGTTTCCGAAATTAAATTCTGATTGTTACTGGTATTGATCCGGCCGAAGACCATGCCCACAATCTAATATCCGGTGTGAAATTTACTTACATAAAGTTAAAGCAAAAATATTAGGTCCCTGATACAAATCTATACATAAATTGAACAAACTATTAACGCATTACACGAAGAGCGTACTGTCGCAAAAAATATTTATAGATATAATACTGTTTGGCAAGATATGATTTTTTTTTGCAACATGAATGCGAATAGTCATTTTCACATTTCACTGTCAAAACTTGATTGTCACGTTATGATTTTGAGGAAAATAACATCAAAGACGTCAAAAACGACGAGTTCAGGGCTTTCATGACGTAGTAGTTTCGATATCAAATTTTTAAAATTTTATTACGGATATATGGGTCATATTTAAAAAATATATATCTTTTTTACATTACGAGTAGCTATTTTCGATGTATTTTTGCTTGCTGAATACGAATCCATTTTCCAAATTTGGTCATCACGTCATAATTTTGAGAGAAACAGCGACCTTGAGGACTTGTCTCGTTTATAGTCTCTTTGATGACATTTTTCTAAAAGTCCCGATGTGATAACCAAATTTTGACAACAGGCTCGTGGCAGGTAAAAATACGTGGAGAACGACTATTTACACTCGTATTGGACGGTGTAATTAATTCCTAGTTAAAATATCTCGTAATTACTGCATTGTGCGAAAGAAGAATCTCGTTCGCACAAGTGCGATGATTGCGACCCGCCAATTTCACGTAATCGCTCGATGCACCTTTCGCCGGCGTTAAATAATACAAGTATTTGTAAATTTGAGGGCGTAGCCGATCGTATCATCACTCGCTGACGATGTATCCGAGGGCCGTAGTCACGCGAGATCGCGAGAAATGCTCGTCGTAAAGTTTTCAATGAGCTTACCGAAGTTATCACGCGGGCACGATCGAGCCACGCGAAACACGTCGTAAAAAAAAAAAAAAAAAACGCGCGACGGACGTTGCGATAACATTATCGGAATACCTCGCTGTGCGTACTGCTCTTACGCGCACACACACACACACACACACACATACGCACAGGCACGTATACCTTTGTACGTTCCCTTTACGACCCCATCGAGATACTCTTCGATCCCTACCTACTCATCCTCCAAGGACGTCGGTGGCTTTCCTGCCGGATGTATTTCATCTGCGGGTCGTAAAAGGGCCTTGCAGCGTGCCGCTGCCGATGGTAATTTGAAGACATTCGCATCTTATGTCCCAGGAATGGCGAGACGGTAACCTTCGCGCGCCTCCCTCTTTTCTTTCCGCGAAAATCTCGCGAGGGTTGTTGACCCGGTGAACAATGCGATTCTCGTCAAAATTGCGCTCGTCGCCTGTGTTTTTTTTTTTTTTTCAAAAGTACGTAACGCACGTTATACATTTGCGCTGTACGCGCGCGAGTTTGATGCGCCGCGATAGAGCGACGATTTAAAAGTACGGTATTTTACATCGGTGACGGCGATATTAGGTGAGGAACGAGAATGGTCGGAAAACATAAAAGGGACAATGATTTATACTTCGCGAGGGCTTTTATCGTAAATAAGTATCATAAGAGGAATTGTTATCCGTTATTTAATCTTTCTCCATCTTCTATTATCCAGGTCGTTTATACAAGCTTATTTATCTTCCAGACGTTTTACGGAACTCGCGGACAATTCAAATACACCGTACACTCTGTTATTTATTAAAGAGAAAAATAAATCACGCGCCTGACACTTTGATATTAACTGCCCTTTTCACACGCAAACTCGTAATACTGTCGCGCCTGCGTTACGCGTAAAATAAGAACGAACAAGGGTGGAGAGGGACACGATTATGTTACAAACTGTCGAAAAATCTCGCGTCCCAGCGGATCGATAAGCGACTTGACGCGAGTTCTTGAATATCCCATGATGTACTTCTGCTTTAATGTCTAGAAGACATCAGCCGCCCCGACTCGTGGCTGGGTCGGATACGCGGCTTCCCGGGGCAAAGTATGGTAAGTGACGTGTGATGGATGCGACGTAAGCTGGGAATTGCAATGTCAATACTTTCGAAATTCCCGTAACTTATACGGACGACTGATTTTGTTATTTTTTTTTTAACGCCGCCTATCGTGATTTATGAGCTTGGTGTTTGAAATTTCTTGCGATAAAATATGATTCTCGGTGCGAACACATTGTTCGCGACTCTAAAACTGGACCTTTCTTTTGGAAAAAGACAATATTTATTCGCTGTGAGAAGTAGGGAAACTTTGCAACGTATTTAACAATATCTTCAATCACAGGACAAACAGTATCAAAATAAATTAGCATCAAACTGGTATACTCAATTTAAGAATGAAATAAAACAACGATAATCTCGCTTATATTAATCGTTGAAGAATTTGATAATCTTAGATCTTCAATATTATGTTATCATCTAATGCGGTTGACAGTAATTTAAAAAATTCTAATGTTTGGTTGAAAGACATTGTTATTTTCTGTCTGATATTTTTTTCTCTCGACTTATTAAAATTATTATTGAAAGATAAAAAAGTATTTTTTTAATAAAATTATATAAAATTTTTTTATATCATTAAATTATGCCCGTTTATCGTTATATAATCTTATTTCAATATTTAAATTTTAAAAATAAAAAAAAATATTCAAATAGTATCCTTTTTATTGTCTGATAATTTAAAAATGTTCAAATTTCCGGAAAGAGTTTTATTTTTATAAGTGCAGATAAATTATAAAACATATAATGGCAAAATATCATATTATAAATGTAAAATTAACGTTTACAGTCCTAAAAATACAATATAAAATCTTACAATCTTAAGTACGAATTTAATACGGTCCTGTCGAACGCAGTAGCGCCAAAATGAAATTGCAGCCGCAGGCTTTCGATAAATCTGTCGCTGTGGAAAGGAAGCGGCACTGTTGTAACGAGGTTTCAAGCGCAATGTAACGAGATATTGTTGCCACGTGTTTGTCCCCAAAACTCCGGCAAATTGAACCCCGTTTCTCTTTCAGGGTGTGCCGCGACACCGCCGGTGAAAAAAAATAAACGCACTTTTTTTTCCCGTCGTCCCGTAGTTGCAATTTCACATGTGTACATCTCTAGAGAACAGGTATTCGCAATACGGAGTTTCGTGATCCTGCCGATCACGGTGTCACTGGAGATCTGTCGTAACGGACGCGACACGTCCTCTTCGCATATGAAATACAACCTGTCTTTTTTTTCCCGCTTTTACAAACGAACTGTTAGCATACTCGAAATATTGCTAGAATTTTGGGCTAAAGTTTAATCACTCCTGATTTGTTATATGCTTGGAAATATTCAACTCACTGGATATATTTAATACAAAGCACAATGAAAGAGATCCATTTAAAAAAATTTTAATTCTGCTATTTTGTATAATCAATAAAGTAGTTGTTTCCTAAAATCGCCAAAATTTCGCTAAAAAGAAAAAAAAATGATCGGAAGAACGTTGGAAGCGTTTTCTGATTTTTTATTTAATTTACATTTTTTGATAAACATTCGATCATGTAAATAATATCATCGATACATCTTTTTAGTTTTTACAAATCCTCAATGTCAAATAAATATTCATAAGATATGCTATTGGTTAGATCAACCACTCACTCGAATAAATAAATTTCCGTGCCGTTGATGCAGAAAACTCTAACTCGCTTTTTCCTTCTACGTTGTGTCGTGTACGCTACGAGTGACTTATGAGGTTCCGAGAATCCTTGATCGCTTTCGAAAGGAATAAAGGATGTCGTTACTTTCTTCAGAATAAATGTTTCTTATGGGACGCCGTGAAGCCAGGGTAGAAATTTGCATTTGGTACATCGTCGATTTTTAAAACCGATTCGCAAAGTTACTGGCAATACAAGATCTCGTTTGAACATGAAAAACTTGAATGTTCCTTCGGAACAGGCAACATAAAATGTTGCTTACATTGAATATTTGTAGTTTTACATCTTTTCATTGAACGTCAAATTCTTGTCATATTTTTTATTACATTTTATTAGAGCATATTTTTATGATATCATTTCTAGAAAGTTTTATGTAGGGAAAAGTGGTATACCTTTGACCATGTTTGATATTTTTCATTGTGCAAGTTTCATTGTGGTGTCAAAAACAGAAAAATATTTTCAAATATGTTTTCAAATATTGACAGTAATACATGTCTTTTTAAAAATGGTTATTTTGTAAATTGTAACGTTTTGTAATATTAGAAAAAAAATTTAATTCTAATGAAAGGTGCAACATCCATGATGTACCTTTGATCAATAAAAAGTTTATAAGAAGAAGTCAAGAAATTTCTATATATTGTATATTTTTACATTTTGAAACATTATATAAAGTATGTAATGTACAAATTTAAATATAAAATATATGGAAATTGAACAAACTAAAATAACATAAGGAAGAATAATAGAACACTTCCGCATTATAAATTCCATTTTAACCGAAATAAAATTTCCTTACAATATCTTTTTCAAAAACTTTACCTTAAATTTCATTTGTATTTTATCTTTCACAAGATATCTGTTACCGGTCGAAATGACATCTGTTTATTTTCTATTTGTTAATAATTTGATAAATTATATTAAAATTAAGAATGTTAAATTATAAATAATTTTCCAGATAACTATTTAATAATAGAGACAATTCAAATATAAGATAGAATAAACATGCAATATTTTATAAGATTAAGAAAAAATTTTCAGAACTAAGTGTTCTATACTCAAAACAATAAATAATTTTTCATAGCAGCATTTCTTAATTATTAAAATTGTGGATTAAAACACTTTTGATGGTCAAATTGCAAACTATATACTTTTTCAAATATTCAGTGAGTGGTTTCACAAGATAATATGGTCAAAGGTCAAAGAAATACCACTTTTCTCTATTAGACTAACTTTTTTATTTATGCTGCGCGAGGATGACGTCGCAGTAGTTAGAAAAAAAAACAGGAGTGAACCAGGTATCTAATTTTCTCGTAACTATCTTTTTTTTGTACATATATATACCTTTATATTATATTAGTGTTGTACTATGATTTTAATTTTTTACTGTTATTTAATATTAACGAAACCATCGTGAGTGGAATCAATTTATCAAGGTTACCAGCAGCGCAACAATATATAATAGTATTATACAACCTACGTAAAATGATTACTCTCCCTATACGAAATGTAAAAGGTTATTTCGTGATGAGTGTAGAGGAATAGTAAAGGATGTAGGATGCTAAAAATAAATGATTAACTGTATTCTTTGTTCAGCGTGATGCCAATCATAAATGGCCATAAATCCCACGCCTTTTGGTAGATGGCAAAAATGCAAGGGCTTCTAAAAGTTATTTTTTCAAATATAAAAAAATGTTTCATTAAAAAAAAATTTTTCGATAATAGTATAAAAAAAATTTTTATTGGTATAGTTTATTTATCTTAACATACACAATAATACTTGATAAATTAAGTTTCCGATAGATGCGATAAATATATCAAAGTTATCTTATATTTACTAATAATATTAACTATATAAAAATTTATCATTTTTAATTATCGTACGATAAGATAGAAATTTACTTAATTTCTCTATTTACTTTATTAGAAACATTTCAGCGATAAATATATGCGAAAGAATATCACGTGGTATTTTGCCGTAAGTCTATCGCCCGCTTAAAATATTATCGGTTTTCATAATTCACTTCGGTCGTGATTCGCTAACGATCCATTATTATTTACGAGAACTGTGACATCGAATTTCCCGCTACAAATGTAATGAATAATTAGCGCGCGATCGTTCCCCAATGAGTAAGTATCTCAAGGGCATTCGATGTATCGCCCGTTTTGGGATGGCGTTTTTCCAGTCCATACACGGTGCTAAAGAATTCGTTAATTAATTTACATAGTTCCACAAAGTATGTTCGACTTATCAGGTCAGCCTTAATTGCTCGAAGAAATTTCAGAGATGTAATATAAGTTCTGAGGAGTAAGCTTTCCCATTCTTCGATTGTTTGTTTTCTAATTATTGCATCCAAGAATAAATGCAATGTTGTGCTACAGAGAAAACAAAAATCTTAGTATTTTTCCATGCATAAAGTAACTTGTTTTTTTAAAGATTCTTTTGTAAACTTTTCGCAGGAAAGTTTCTTCAGAGATGTTTTGACATCATTAAACCAGAAAGCAATAAATTGATTAAAGGGTCATTTCATTCACGCTGGTAAAATGCAGCATGCACGTTAATTACAAAAAAAGACGCAATTATGAAATAACTAGAGTTATTTAATAAGAGAAGCAGGAGAACAGCATGCAAGAACGCGATTGCGGCTTTTGCTCGCTTTTTCTTTGCATTGTGCATATACAGGGTGCTCCAGATTTACCTGTTAAGAATACCAACTGGTGTCCTGAGATCATTTCGAGACGAAAATCCTGATATCAAAATGTCGAGGCTTCAATAATTTTTAAATGAAAAGGGTTTAAAGTTGGCAAATCAAACTATTTTCAAAATATAATTGCTTAAGTACAGTGTATCACACAGTAAACTGTAATATTATATATTCCTAAATGTGATCCCTATTTTCATAGATTTTTTTTTGCATTTACTTTCATGGCATAATGTGGCGCAGTTGAATACGCAAATTAAAATTTTTCTTATTCGAAAACTATTGTAGCATCGACATTTTGGATTTTCGTCTCAAAATTATCTCAGGAAATTATTTCTGCCATTAATGGTAAGTCTGGGACATCCTGTATATGCGCTGCTGTTTCTTTAAATATTCTCCTTTCACAAATACATGTCACGGCCATGTGCGACGCTAATTTATGAAATTTATTATTTTATTCTTCTACACCTTCTGTGGCTTTTTATATTACGACAAACGAAGTTATTCACATTAGATTTACAGTGGGAATATTTGCGTGTTGTATTTAACTGTGCAAATGTATTATGTATAATCACTCTTACTTGGTTGTGTTCTCGGGACGATAAGAAAATTACATGAATCAAAATCTTGAGAATTTCTCCGTTCAACCGTTATATAACGATGCTTTGTATAAACAGATACACGTACAAGCACAGGTTACAAAAGGTAAGAGCATCGCTTCCTTACTTATTTTTTTATAATATTGTATAACAGTTATTTCAACTACACCGATAATTCGACGTCGAGCTACTCTAATAAAATTATAGAGAGAAAATCGTGTATTCACGCAAATTTTCTGCGAAAAAAATCATACTAATGCAATTTTTAGTATGAGAAGTATAAAAAGTAATATGAACTCTGCTAACACGAACGAATTAGTATAGTGGCAAAGTATATGCAAATGATAATTGTTTGGTGCGGCAAACGTGCATACTTAGATTATAACTGCGCGTTGCTGAGCTCGTATTCAAATATTTAATGTAAAAAAAAAAAGAAGTGGAATACTACGTAGGCCACTTCTTTTTTTTTACATTAAATATTTGAATACGAGCTCAGCAACGCGCAGTTATAATCTAAGTATGCACGTCTGCCGCACCAAACAATTATCAAGTAACAGGTACGTCGACGTTCATTTTGGCGATTCACGGCCGATTATTCTTTTTATCATATTTATATGACTCGATCAAGTCGGAGAGTTAATAAAATCCGGATTTGTATCCGACAAAGAAATAGCGCCCCGTGATGACCTCATAAAGATTCTTTATCTCCCACATTGTGGCTATCACGGGTCACAGGAGACAGAAATCAATCGAGTGGGCTGTATCCTATACGAGGATAGGTACTGCCATTCTGTTGTATGTTTCCTCCACATAATTATCTTTAATTTACATTCGCTGCTGGATTATAATCGAATGAATCGATTCACGCGGTAGCCATAAGGATGACTACGTTTCCCATTTAAATTTATAGCTCAATTGAGTTTGCGCATGAATATAAATTGACACTTCTGTTAATTTTGAGATTTACATCGTTATTTCGTCATTAAGTTTAATGCTTTTGATTTGCGCAGAAATAAGAGTATAATATTTACGTCATATTATTGTAAAATAAAAAAATAAAAAAATAAAAATATAATAACACATTGTCATTAATTATGAAGCTCTTCTTTATTACATTTTGAAGTTTATTGCTACGTCATCCGTTCTAACGCAGATATTTTTAACAACCTTTTTTTTTTAGAAATTGTGGAGATATATTTTTTTTTGTCAGTCATTTTACTCATTCAAAATTTAATTAGAAACTTTCACTTAAAAAATTTTAATACTGATTCGCAAATCCTGCTTATAAAATTGATTTGATATATCGGCTCTCCCTCAAGGGAAATTTTAGACTCAAATTTTATTATCATAAGCTCGATTTTTCCCAAGTAGAAATAAATTTTTAAGAGTCTCGGTCTCTGAATATAAGAATCGAGAGAAGACAAATACGAGACTTATCCAGAACGGATCTAGGATAAATAGAAAAAAAGAATCTCATTCTTCGGAATTCGATTCTAGAATTATGGAAATAAATACGGCATGATAAATATATTCATCCGTTGCGCCAGTAATGTTATCTCGTGCAATTTCCCCAGACTCAAATATCGAGGTGACAAACTTATTCATTATATTTACCGTGTCACGTTGTCGTATCCATATTTTCTGATTCCGCCGACGGAATGTCATTCGCATCACGATGATAAAAAACGGCGTATGTATACCGCTGGGCTGTTGCGCAGGGTTGCATCAGCAGCGCGGCGCGGCGCGGCGCGGCGGTGTGTTTGCAGAGCCCCAATTTCTTTTTGTGGGACGTTGCGAAGGATGAGTCCGTCATATGCAATACCCCGTTGCGAAGGAATCGACGGCGAAGGACGAGGGATACGTAAGCTCGCAGGGCTTTCTCGATAGGAGAAACGGAAGGCGAAGGGGCGAGGCGCGGCGAGGGGAAAATACGCGCGCACGTACACACTCGGCTTCGCCGCCCTGCCGATCAATAGCTAACAGGTGGCAGCCATTTCCTAGCCAACGTTGGCACTTGGCCTCTCTCTCTCGCTCTCTCTCTCTCTCTCTCTCTTTCTCTCTGTATCTGTCGTCCTACGTTATCCTTGCGAGATCACCCACGTTACTATTAACGGCAGTGAAGAGACTCGACCGAATACGAAGTAAACAACTAGGAGCGTGAGAACATTGTTATGCCTACAGATCAGTTGAGAAGAACGTGATGCAGGATCGTGCTTAAAATAAGCAAATCCTTTGATAAAAATTATATCGCAGTCTCAATGTGCGGAGAATCGAGAATTAAGGACGTGTAGGTCTTACCCCAAGCCGTTGCCAAAAATATAAAAGTTTCGTGGAACATTTTAGTATTACGTTTGAGTATGTGTGCAAAATTTGAACAGAATTCACTTGTTGGTGGTTGAAAGGTTATTTAATTTTTTGCTTACTCTTGATCCTTATGCAAAGTCGCGTTTTGTAGTACTTATTTGGAAATTCGATGGCGAAGTAGTCTATGTAGCGCAGATCTCCTGGGACATCCTTTGGATGAAATGTGCCATTTGGGTAGCGTTATGAATTAAAATCAAAATGTTTATATATAATAATAAATATTCTTACAAAAATTCATTTAGACCCACTGCTTCGTTAACAAATTATTTATTTAAAACTGCAGCAAAATATAGTAATTTTTGCTACAAAAACCATTATATAAAATCAAATTTTTCCTTCTCTGCAGCTAGTTTTACGGTCAAAATTCGGACACTCGCAAAATTTTTTGTTATAAATTAGGAAAGGAAAAAAAGTAAACCTAAAGAAATCTTCAATTTTTAAATTTTGATCAAGCCAAAACATCCTTAAGAAATGAACACTGTTGCAGGATTCAAAATAACTTAATTTTCCGCGAATGTTGTGCTACATCTTACATTGTGGAATAATTTTTCTGTCCCTCCTTCAGACTTAATAGTAAATATACGTGGCAATATACGTGCTATGAATGAAATATTATGAAGGACACAGTAAAAGAATTATTAGATGTGCCATCTCGGATAAAAATGTTTGAAAAAATTATTTCAACATTAAATTAAATAACGACGAATCACGAGTTTCACATTATAAACTGTTATTAATACTTATATGTATGTAGCTACATTTTATCGTTTGCTCATCTTTCGCGGTACACTTTTGCGTTTACGGTCAATAACTTTATACTTGAATCAAACATCGTACCTCGTCGTGTTAACTTTGCGAAAGGAAATATCAAGATCACTTTTGTCAACACACATTCACTTCGCATGCCAAATATATACACTAGAACTTAAGAAAATTTGCTTTGCGTAATTCGACGATGTATGAAAGCGAAGCAAAGATGTATTTGCGGATGTGTTCCTGATATGAAGCGCGATCCGCACGAATATCTAAATTCAAGGCACCGATGAGAAACAGTTTCCGCCCTGCGAAGGGTACTAGAGTGTGTGTGTGCGCGCTAATTTGAGATTCTTGACTCGACTGACTTCCAAGACTTGCATCTTGCAGTGCGATTACAATGAACGTGTCCCCCGCCCTCCGCCCCCCGCCGACTGGAGACTGCTTATTCACCACTGTAAAGTAGGTGTTGTATGTACACGCGCGTCGTCGCTCCTTGCGTTGTTTCTCGCGCGTCGCTGAAAATTGCGCTAAATCGCGGAAACGCGGCCCCTTCGGGATCGAGTTTATCTCGGGGTTGATTGCGACGCGGAATGAGCTTTGATTGGGCCGCCGGCAGCAGTCAGTCGGGCAGCTTTTAATCGAGTCGATCGATCACGCGACGCGCACAAAAGCCCTTCCGTTTCCCCGTAAAAGACGGGGAAGCGAGTCACCTCGGGTAACAGCGAACGAGATTAATAAAGGAGCTAATGAACAATGCTGCTGCGTGCCCGGATAAGGAGCGGAGCTTACAAACTTATCGAGTTTCGGATGCATGCGTCACTTCAACGATCGGGAGATTGACGAAGGAAAATTGAACAAATCTACTTAACAGCGATTTCATTACGGATTATGATACGCTATTAGTTAAGCAGCGAATCGTCGATGAATGAAAAATATTACAGATATTAATGGATTGCGATTTACTATTTTCGAGAGGAATGTATTACCGGATTATATATCGGAGTAAAAGCTTTTTATCGTTTAACATTTTTATCGTAAAAATCGAATAGAATTTCCGGACAATATCTTTTGCGTGTCAACGTCCAACGTTTGCGTTTCCGTGAAATGAATTAATTTTCGCAGCTGCAGTTGATATCGAATTCGCCTTTACTTTCAGGAAATAAAGGGACGGCTCAAAGTATATCGATGCCAATCGATTGAAACGCGTATATTGCGATCCATTTCCGTTGGCTTAATTAGAACGGCCACGAGGCCGCCGGAATAAGTCCGTTCCGTCTGTACATGTATATGTAAACCGACTGAATTTCCAGGAATATCCAGGGGAATGCATAGGGCTGATTTTATACCGCAAGCCCCGACCTGAATATTGGTGTTCCGGACCGATAATAATTAAGGGCTTGTTGGTGCGATCCGATGGGCGATATACCATGAATTAAGCGTTATCGTTCATCACTTCATTCACTTACTGATAATCTCTGCACGTCACGGCTTATTCGTTTTCCAAATTTATATTGCAATTTAATTACGAACCTTATGATGCTTATTTCGTTCAATGAAGCTTATAATTAAATGGTACAAACGTAGAATAAATCTTCCTGTGTCATTTGGTAGTTAAATAGTTGCCAAATGCGTACCACTTTAGTGATTTTTTACTATATTTCGCATATGGTGTCGTTTTGGATGCAGATCAAAGTTCGAAATTGTAGGTTGATGGTTCAGTCCTCTTATTACATGTTAAATCTTTCGGTAATAACAAATTAATTTGTTATAAGCTTTTTAGTAATATGCTGCGAAAGGTGTGATTTAGAAAACCGGTTGCCTGAAGCGTACCTCTGATCTTTCAAATCGTCTCGTCTTTGAAAATAACGAATTTATAAGTGAAAGTTATTAAAAATGTAAGGGACCATTAACTAATATTTATTTTGTTAATAATTTATTAAAAAGGCGATCAAATATTTAATAATTAATAAATAATCATAATAAAAGATAAGAACACTAAAATAAAACAGGCTTTAATTTATTTTTGTAATTGACAAAATTTTATTCAAAGCGATTACCAGTTTCACTATTATCACTTTACTATTATTAATCTTACATTAGTATCATTTCTTTGTAATAAAATTTGTAGTGATACGAATTAGGAAACTTGATAGTTTATAAAATTTAATTTTTACAATAATTGTAAACATGTATGTAAAATATTCAACAATAAGTCTTCTCTTGTAAAAATATAACAATTAAAAATAAAATTGTACAATCAGATTATTATCAATTACATAAGTTGATGAAAAATTTACATCAGATGTATCTGATTTTCTCAAAAATGCTGATAGCATGCACAAAACAAAATAAAACTTGTTGAATTTTCATCTATATTATTTATTTCTTATTAACTTTTTATTTTTGTCACTAAATGTTGCATATATGAAATAAAAATGTGAAATATTGAATAGGTACACTTTAGGAGAATGGTACGCATTCAGTAACTTTTCCCTATAGGACTCTAGCAAATAAAACAATAGGATATTTTTCAACACTACATAAAACTTTTATTCAAAGAGATTGAATTAAATGTGTTTCTGTTTTGAAAATATGTATTTTTTATCAAGAAAAATAAGATGGAAAAGTAAAATGAATGTGAAAATAAATAAACAATATAATAATAGCGTTCTGAACAAATACGCGTCCCACCTTGGTAACTACGATTGAATGTCGATAAATTATCTGGAATTAAATTGTAAACAATATTATTTATTTATTTCAACATTATTTATTTAACTTTTTAAATAAAAGTTTTATATATTATTGAAAAATACTCTGTTTATATACAAATATAAGATCATGTGTCTCTTTAATTTTGAAATTAAAATTTTACGTTATTACTTATAGCTTCCAAATAAAAGTATATAACAAGATTTTAATATTTCTTAATTAAATCTTGAATTAAAAAATTTCAAACACACAATTTACACGAATGTCTAATATGCATAAAATTTTTAGAAAAGCACGAAATATAAGTTTAATATGTAAATATTTTTTACAATTTGCTTTCTATACACAAGTTTATTTATCCTCTTTGGAATGAATGGAAAAGAATGTAATTATTTCCTAACTTCCAAAGTTCCTACCTAAAGATGTCAATAGCTCGATACCTTGAAGAGTTTGAGATAACTCAAAGTAATATTACATGCTTTTGTGTATCACGGTCGCAGTTATTGGCTAGTTTCCAATCGAGGTTGTTTATTTCGGCAATGCATCGACTCACATCGTCGACTCTCCAAAGTATTTTCTCCGACCGAAGAATGTACGGTCCTTATCATTGTTGAAGTACTGAAGGATCATTGTTATGTAAAACAAAATCCTAAATTCTCATTTCCCTTACTCGTGAGACGGGAATACTTTGACAAGCGGTGTAGAATGCGATTTAAGATGTTTATTTACCAGAGACATAAATTTCTGCATCCGGGTCACGTACAGTCATCTAGCTCTTGTTTCTGAAGTAACGATATGTTTATACAAAACCAAGGGAGATGCAGCGATAAACAAGAAAATATATCACAAACTTTGAATAAATCATTGTAACTTTAATGGTGAATAAATCTTTCATTCTTCTTAGCAGCTTTTCTTTCCTCTTAAAGGCTAAGTGTTTACATTAGCACGATCTATTTTCGAACGAACTAGTTTATGCAAAAATGCTCATTTCTTCAAAATTTCACGTTATTTACGCAAGACAAGCGTTTTCAATTGTTTTCGGTCCTTAACCATTTTTTCAACGTGTTGTATAGGAAATTTCAGTACAGCTATTTAAAGTCATCATTAATAATTATCCGTCCTTAGGCACGACACTTTAATACCTGACAGCTTCATTAGCGAACTCTGTTATGGATGACCCTGTCGTAAAAGTTTAGCATCCTTCTCGTTAACCCTTTAATGGACTATACGCTCGTTGTCTTTACGATCTGTTTCGACGTTGCTGGCAAACAATAACGAATTGCCGTCGTACACCGTAGGTATGTCGCGCAAGTTACGCCGTCATAAAATTGGTTTCAATGCAATTTCCAACATCGCAAATGTAACATTGTTTAACTTGTAAATATTTTAAATCAATTACATAATGACGCGCGATTAAAACCTCATGAAATATTGTTGGGGGATAAATGAATTGCGGATTATAAAATTGAAAACACGTTCGGAAGAGCTTCGTAAGGACGAGAAATGTCTCTTTATCTAGTTTCCAATTTATTAGCGAAATCAATGACATTCAATCGCTAAGTAATTTAACCGCTAGTTAATTCGGGCGCGATTTAATTACCAAATCTTAATAAGCGGTTTTTGCCATTAAATCGAAATCGTGAATCGATAATCTTGTGCAGTATAGAAGGACTAATGGGCTCAAATTAGGCTTCCCAAAACTTATCGACTGAGTTTTGTGATTATTAGAATAATAAATATTAACTTTATCTAAAATTAATTTTTGTATCATTAATTTTATTGTTCTCATCAATTTTGGAAAAATTAATTAAACTTTAAAAAATTGACCTTAAAAAATGTTAAGACTGTTGTTTAGAAATCATAACAATTTTGCTATTGATAACGTATTTCTCAGCATCAGTTCTTATATCTTTTTTTAAATAGAAATCGATTTTCTTTAATAACAATTCCTTAACCTTCCGCGAATTAGAAAAAAATCAACATGACGATTATGTGAGATATTTCACACTACATGCTACTCATACTATACACCACCATAAGTATATTAATTTAGTACGACTGTAATTCTACTGTCATAACATCGATTCTTGCCTTTCAAGATATAAAAATAAAACAAAATAAGAGAAAATAAAAAGAGAATAATTTTTTAATCTTTTAAAACAAGAAAACAAAACAAAAAAAAATAAAAATGACTTTAAATTTTGCTGGAATACGTTCCATTTAGATTACCGAAAGTTAAATATGTTTGCTCATGCATCGAGAGATTCAATACAAAAAAATATTTGTTTGCGAAATCGCACAAAGCGTCATATTGTTACGGATTAAAAGTAAAATTAACAAACTCTTGTTAGACGCTACTGTAATAATTTTATTTTGCTGTTGATTGGTACGATAGGATATTTCGCTGTGCGCCCATTTGTTATAGTCGGCGTAAACAAAGACTGATGAGTTGCTATCAATCAGTGACATTTGTTTTGTGCATCATGAAGTAAACTCACAACAAATTTGTTCAATTAATTTTATAATTAAAGCACAATGCATTTTCCATGTTAATCAATTAAACTTAATAAAAGACTTTTTGTATTAACATAATCCAATTAATTGTACATTAACGAATAATGTGAAGGGAAAGCATTTCAACGCGACCCCGCTTTTGTGCTTTCCATTCGTGTTCAGAAAAACTTATTATCTCTTTAAATTAATTTTCTCTTTTTTTTTATCATGTAGTAATAGTATGCAACTGTGCCTTTACTTGAATATGTAATTTTTACTGGTCGCGAGAGGAAATTTTCGAACTAATCTCCAAAAAAAGGAGAGGAAAAGTAATTCCCGCAAAGTGGTGGCGCATAACGAGATCTCGCGGGAGTGGAAGTCACGTTTTTCTTGGAAAGTCGCTTGGAGAAATTCGCGCCGTTTACAGAACCGCGAAAATTATTCGGCTAAGACTCGGAACCTCGTATTTTTTTAGATTTTCTTGTGAGTAAAGTCTGAAAATCTCATGATGCATTTATATTCGTAATCTCTCGCGGACGCTTCCTCGTTTCGATAACGTTGCGTAACTTTTTACAACAGCGTCGTGGAAACGCGCTCTTATTCTATTTAAGAAAAATAAATCAAGAATTACTTACCCAAGTCCAATCATTATTGTACCTCTGTGGGACATCACGGCGATAGCGCCCAGTGTCGGGGCCGTTTTGTCTGTTGAATAAAAAATGAGGGAACGGAGCGCAAGGTGGAATGACGCGCGTTGTTCCCGAGAAAGGCGGGCGTGCCCATGAGAAATTGGATTAATTCTGTATACAAGCGAGCGCCTCCACCATCGTCCAACAGTATCTGCAAAACACAATGCTCTAGCTGATGACATCATCAGAACTTACGCACTACGAATTAAGGAAACTATAACTTAAAGTCTTACATGTTAAAATCAAACGAAAATATAAAATATCAGTGTTTGCCGTTACATATATAAAATTATCTAAGTGACGAAATGATTTTATTTTATCTTTATCTAGAGTTATTGGAATGTATATTACATCCATCTTTATCTTAGGTAAAGATAAAGATGATATACATTTCAATAATTTAGATAAAAATAAAATAGTGTCATTTCTTCATCTAGACAATTTTAAAAAAAGTGTTATCTTTTTTTAAAAAAAAGTATTATCTGTATCGTACTACTTGAGTTCTGAGTTACCAGTTTGACTTAACAGGAGAATTTTTTGAAGTAATAACAACAGATTATATAAATCAGAAAATAGTAAATGAGTGGTTAAAAAACTTTTAAAGAAATGATTTTGTCATGATAACGTGATTTGTGAATCTCCCTCCATATTTTTCAACCTTGATTTTTATTTGTGTATTGTTTCAAATAAAATGAAAAGCATTATTTTGTCAAATTAAATTATTTGAAAAACTCTCGTTTTTAAGAAATAAAGATTTATTAACAAAAATATGAATATATTGTTTTTATAGCCTAAATTGTTTTGCTCAACTCTGATATTATCTCTTAAAATTATCTAGGTAAAACGATAATTGTCTTTTATCTAGATAAATTTAAAGTTCAATTATCTGTATCTAAAATACGTAATTTATCTTATCTTTATATAGTTTTTTATCTTTATATAATTGTAAGTTAAACACATCACTGATCAATTATACATTAAACATTTTCTTTACATTTATTATACCTCACAGTGGATGCAGCGTTTGATTCATATTACAATTTTTAGATCGATAGATTCGCAATAAATAATGTAAATTTTTTTACATAAATTTTTATAGACTGATTTAAAATTTTTATAGAAAGGTGTCTATACGACAGCATAAAAAAGCATTAAAATTGAAATATCAATCTGAGAGTGATTTTAGTTACATATTGCTTTTGAAGTAATAACAACATATTACATAAATCAGAAAACAGTAAATGAGTGGTTAAACAATTTTTAAAGAAATGATTTTGTCATTATAACGTGATTCGTGTGAATCTAGCTCCATATTTTTCAACCTTGATTTTTATTTGTGTATTGTTTCAAATAAAATGAAAAGCATTATTTTATCAAATTAAATTATTTGAAAAACTCTCGTTTTTAAGAAATAAAGATTTATTAACAAAAATATGAATATATTGTTTTTATAGCCTAAATTGTTTTGCTCAACTCCGATATTATCTCTTAAAATTATCTAGATAAAACGATAATTTATTTTTATCTAGATAAATTGAAAATTAAATTATCTTTGCCTAAGATACGTAATTTATCTTATCTTTATCTAGATAATTTCAAGTTAAACACATCAGCGATCACTTATATACATTAAATATTTTCTTTACATTTATTATACCTCACAGATGGATGCTGCGCTTGATTATGCTGCGCTTGATTCATATTATAATTTTCAGATCGATAGATTCGCAATAAATAATGCAAATTTTTTCACATAAATTTTTCTAGACTGATTTAAAATTTTTATAGACCGATGTCTATACGAGAGCATAAAAAAAACATGCATTAAAATTGAAATATTAATCCGAGAGAGTGATTTTAGTCGCATGTTGTTTTATGCAAAAATACGAGCCTTTTTAATTTTTACATATCGTTATTAATTTAACAATATTTTCTCGCGCCCTATCAAAGACGCTATCGGAGATTAAATCTGCCGCTACGTGAAGGACACTTCGATTTTGCGGGACAACAGCCGGATATTGGCGACATCGTACGCTTGGCAGCTCGTACAGCCAGATCGCCACGTAACAAACGGATGCGCACACACGCGCGACATGCTTACAGGGATGAAATCTGATATGGGATAATAGGTCTGAATCCTCTCCCTCACAGACACAAGCAGAGACGCGCGCACGCACACGCAGAACGATCATGCGTACGTACGGGGAGGAAAACGGCACTCGCGCGCTCGCGGAATTATAATATTGGACGTCACTGTGTAATGATGTAAATGTGCATCGAGGCGCGCGACGTATCCCGCGATTCCCTCTTGCGCGTCAAGGCTTTTTTTATTTGCGATCGACAGAAATTTCCGCTCGCGGACACGAAAGCGCGTCGCACAACTCGAGGGGGGATTAATTTCGAGATTTTTATCGAGCGCGTATCGCGATACCGATAGAAGCATGGACAAGTGGAATATCGGATTAGAATTTCCGTGGGCTGTATAGATGCTGCGACTATTGACACGGTAACGTTAACGTTATTGCGCGACGTGTGTGTGAGTGTGTGTGTGTGTGTGTTATTATTATTTCTGCACGTGATACAAATTCATTTATTTCGCTTTCAAAACAAAGACCGAGAACTTCAAATATAAATATTAATTTTGATCTCGGAAAAGGTCGCATTTTATTTATCCGTCGCCGATTGCATTTATGGAACGTGGAACGATGAAAATATTTTCCTTGCGATCGGCTCCTCAATCGCAATCAAACGATTTTTAAAAATAAGAGATTATCTTACTCAAACTGATCTATTTGCGGTCGATGTCAGTGAAACGAAATTTATTTGACTGAGCAGCTTTTGTGACGGAAATGAGAGAGAGAGAGAGAGAGAGGCTCTTTGTCAAGAGCGAAAATTTTACTTTTCACGACGAGAGAACGAATCGTCGGCGGACGTGGCTAGATTGATTAGATTCATTTATTACAGTCGCTCTGCCTTCTCGGCAGAGCGAATTTCAGGCCACGGGAATAGTTGCGTCTCCCCGCTCGTGCAGCAAGGAGTTCGGTGAGGACGGAGACAAGTCGGTGAACGCTAAAGATCACGCGGAAACTCTATATCGAGTTGACACGGACGGAGGGATCGATCGCCGCTAACTTGATGTACTATTTACGAAATTTTCGAATGGCGAGCACGTACGGCGGGAAATGAGGTCGCGTGTGAAAATAACGAATGTTACGAGTGACGATGAATATTGCGCAGAACCTGCTTCTTCAATAGTACGCGAACAGCTAAGGTACACGTCATTCCAGCTTTAATAAAACATTGGATTAATAAGAATAGAACATTGAAAAACATAAACATTGTTGCTTGCAAGTAATTTAGAGAACTTAATTTTTAATTAAGTTCTCTAAAGTGCTGGCAAGTAACAAAGTTTATGTTTTTACAAATTAATCTTTTACGCATATTTTGTAATAATTTATATATTTTCCATGCAAATTATATAAAACACAAATAATTATTATTAAAATTCGATATTTAATATTAATCATATGATATTGTATAATATTTGTTCGTTATTCTTTTTTGCTTACACGATAATATCGTAATTTACATGTAATAATAGAAATTACAATAAATTGTAACAATAACAAAAAAAGTATTATTATATTTCTGTCATTTATATTTACTATTACTTCTCTAGAAATCTCTTAAATCGAATTGCGTACGTGTCAATGGATTTTTGTCAGGGCAATCGCGAAATGAATAGTTGCTCGTCACTTATATCTATAGAAGTCACAGAACGGCATTGAAAGTTCACGCCCTGAGTTTAGTTTCCCTTCGAGAAGTCGCACGGAAACACAGGCAGGGATATTTCTCAGATAAAGTTTCCCCGGAAGCTAGCGTGCGCTTAAATTCAACGGAGGATAGACGTAGAAGCGCTGACAAGTGGAAGAGCGTCCTATCTGATCGGCCGCAACAAGTAGAAGCAGCTAGCGCGTGATCAGCCGACAAGTAGTAACAGCTAAAATTATCACCCACGGGAATTTGCTCATTCGATGCCAGAATCAACCAAGTTCTATCAATAACGAGGTTATCACGTCTCGCTCTTGGTATAAAGATGCCAAATTAAGGATACGTGTGTTTCAAAGTATTATCAAAATTTTAAAGATTGATTCATAGGCTGTTCTATTATTACGTTTGAGTATCTGCGTAAAAGTTTATTGGGGCCTATTGTTGATTTAAAAGTTGTTTAATTTTTTTGTTTATTCTTGATTCTTATCGCGTTTTGTAACATTTATTTATTTGCAAATTTGATGAGAGAGCAATATTACAAATTAAATTAAATTTTTTACATAAAGTTTATGTTATGCTGATTAATGCCTACTTAATTTATTTTATTTTATTTTTTTAATTACATTTATGAGAATATTGACACAAAATGAGAACAAAATCTTTATTTCAATTACTTACAAAAATAAAATATATGTTTTATATATTTAGAATATTTATAAATAAACAAAAAATATTTTTTTTTAATTTTGACAATGGATTTTATTTCAAACATAAGACTCAAATTAAAAATAAATTAAAAAAGAAAGTAAACATTATCTTCTAAATCAGTTGTTAAAAGATTATTAATGATAAAAATTTCTTAGGAATTACTATATTAAACGTAACGTTTATCTGTAATTTGTCTTAATTAATCATTTGATCTTTAGGAAGTTTTAGCTATTTGGTTGTGCAGTTTCTTAAATTCGGACACATACAAACAAATATTTTTTGGATCAGTAAAATCGTATTTTCGAATACTAAAAGACTCTTCCACATTTTTTTAGATTTTTTAGATTGCTAAAAATCCTTTGAAAAATAATCGGACAGCAATGACTCGATTAGACTAGAAAGCAGTAAAAAAAAAACGTTGAATCATGGAGGATTAAAATCAAAATTTTTTAATTAGGTAAAAAAAAAGAATAAAACCTGCAACAGTTTTTGTTCGATACCTTTTTTCGATAATTTTTAGTTAGTATTGTCGCGGGCCAAAATATAATTAAATTAGAATCGTCAGTTATTAGAAGAATATATTAAAATAACGTTAATACTCTTTTGCGTGTTTTTTTTGTATTGTTTTTGAGTGTGAAATTTGCTGTTAATTAATCCTCCAAATCGGTACGTTCACAGCTGATTATTGCTAATATTTAATATTTAACAGCATTGTGCAATATACGTGTGCAATAATTATAACTGCGAATATTCCCCTTTTCATCCTCTATACGTAATTTTCAAGTTTCAGTTTACTTCATATATAATACATGTGTAAACCGCGAGATATTGCTGCGCGTTTGCCGTACACAAATTATCATGTTGAGAATACACAATTTGTCGTATTTATCTAACGATAATGGAACATATTATGTGTGTTCGCTCTAATACATATTACTAGTGTTTCAACGGCAACGCCGTCGTGCGCGCGAGAAACCAGTAGAGCGAAACTCGCAAATCCTGTATGTGGGAGCAAAATGCATATACAATAACATAGAACGATGGCGGTCTCCGACTATAAGCGCGGTATTAAAGTATACAGTGAGCTCAACAAGTAGCCACTGGGACAAACATCGTTTCATAGGGAGGGTGAAGCTAGAGGTTGCTTTGTAACCACGGTCGTTATAATCCCCGCGTATAAACGAGCCCTAATACAGGAACGCGTATTATCGATCTTTCCAGCGTAGCAATTTATCAAGCTGCAAGAAAGTATCGTAGATAATAGGCGAAGTTGCCCTTTGTTTGTTCTCAGGGAGTAAGCAAGTGTTAAAGCAAACAAGCATCAGCCGGAAAGCCTTTTTCCATTCATTTTTTTTCCGCGAGTGATGCATGGCTGTTAAAATTAAATATCTAATTAATGGTAAATTTGATTATAATTTAATTATTCGAGCATTAAACACTCCAAAAGCTTATAGAATATTAATTAATTTATGAAACTACGCATATTATCTAAGGATTACGCATATTATCTATAACTTTGCTATTAATGCGGAATTATTAATAACTTTAGTGTCAGAGCTCGATATTTATGACATAAAAAATATTCTTTTTCTATTGCTAAAAAATTTCTGTTACTCACGACTCTACATTTCCAATAATTTTCCATTTCCATTAGACGACATCGCGTAAGTTTTCAATTCATTATAATTTAATGAAGAATAGTTGCCAGCTATTTTATCGTATTTGTCCAATACATGTTTCTGTAGCGAATGCGAATGGCTGTATATTTGTTCGCACAATCGACTAGAGGTCCAATTGAACGCGGTCATTTCTCGATTTCCTCTCGAGTTAACGTTTCCGGTTGGACTGCGGGCTTATTCGATATTCGAAAACGTAATGGGAGAGAGCCAAAAGCGCAATTGGCTCATGGCGAATTCCATCGCTATTTATTGCTATGGATAAATATCCTCTTTAAACGAATTTTTGTCCGGCAAACGCGCAGATCAAATCGCACACGTGAAAACAACAAAATATATTCCTTGCATCGTCCTGTACGGTAACATGGAACGGGAGCATGGAGGAGTTTCGTGTAACAAAGCAACTATCTAGAGAGCTTTGGTTCGCAGGTAATTTAAATGAAAAAAAAATACATATATATATATATATATATATAAAATAGTAACATGACGCGTTTTACACGACGCACTTAGATAAATGTGCAGTGCAGTATTAAAGCAATTATTATAACCCGGTGAAACTGAATTAGTAATAATTAAATTTGTTACACCATTTAGTTTGAATATTTCTCATAAATCAAGAAGGATTTTAAAACAAATTGCAACATCGCTTTGAGCGACGGATTTAATTAACGGGCTTGCTATACATGCTAGGCGCTTATGCCAACGTGATCACTCAAAGGGTTAAAAGCGCGGCGGAATTATTGTCCGGGCTGTTAGCCGAGAAGCGAATACGTGCGTTTTCGAGCAATGGCGACGGGTAATTCGAACGTGTCCCGCGCTGAATTTCGTGCATATAAAAGAAATGTGAACCGCCAGCATGTCGCGTATCCGCGGGCAGACGGCACGCGGCGCGGTGAAGGGCGACGGCCGCCGCATTGTGCTGCGAACCCCACACATCTAGTTTCACAACTTCCTCTCGATTTACCAGTTTTGATTTAACCGCAGACGATATCATTTCAGCCTCGTGTATTTTAGGCGACAAAAACTAGGTCGCGCGAAAGCTACGCGCTGGCAAAATTATCGATTCGATGCATACTTGATGAACCAAATAAATATAAGCAATAAACTTAATTGGCGTAACGTACAACGTATACCGCGGGAAATTGTTCAAAAGAGAGAAACCGTATGGGTGAAATTTAAAAATTTAAAAAAAAAGCTACTAAATTTAGAACGCACAAGCTCTTTATATTTAACACGTGCTATTGCATCCCCGGATCTTTTTATTTCCCACGCGTGAAGATCGTATATTATTTCAGGTTGAACGTCAGACTGCCATATTTTATGTTAAATGTAGGATACATAAATATACTCGTTTCAATATTTTAGATATTACATCGCATAAATTTTTTAAATAGGATAGAGCGGGCCTTTTCTTCTACGGGACTATTCCGTTTAGCGATAATATTTATGCTTCCGAACTGTAATTGTGCTCAAGAAAGAAATTCTGGACTTCCAAAATCAAAAGAGCACAACCATACGCTTTAAATAATTAATACGTGCTGTCGCTCTAATCCTAGAATCTCTTTTCCTTTTGTATCTGTAACTGGAAGTGAACACGCTTCTAATATAGGGTAAGGCTGCCGAAATCGCACCACTTTTGACATGAAGGCTTATATCCAAGAAATTGTGAGAAATTTTCTTAGGTAATAATAAAGTACAACATTTCTCCTTTCACATTTATTTTTTTCAGAATTTTATGTATTGCCATCAATTTTGAAATGACGCCTTCAAATATTGCGATTTAGGCAACCGGTGTCCTAAATTGCACCACAGGTTAATATTACTTTTCCTGGGGTAGAACGACACTTTTTTTCTGCTAGATTCTTTCTTCTCGAGCAAAAATACGTTAGATAAGCATACTTTTATTAATATTGGAGATAAATACCATAAGCTAAATATAATTTCCATCAATGTTATCATTTCGATAACTTTTCAATAATATTGCTATATTTAACTTACTATATTTAATACAATTGCTATATTACGGCAATATTGTTACAATGTATGCTCTGTATAATTATTATATTTGATTTTATATGTATAACCACGATTAAAGCAATATTGCGATTTAGAAGACTAAGATATGGTGCAATTTAGGAGATTAAAGCATTTTGTAAAACTTCATTTAATTTACAAATAAGAATGTTAATTAAATTTTAATAATATTGTGATCATTACAAATTATCAAAATTTAGATTATTTATTTTACCATTTTTGCAATCAATCTACAAAATGTGTTGAAAAATATTAGCAAAGTTGCGATTTTTCTGTAAATATTCATAACAAAATTTCTATTGTCCTTAACATGTTGAGTTCAATGAAGGATGACGATAATGTTATGTAGCTCCCAAATAACTCCATGAAGACTGTATAAGCGGCGGTTGAATTTATACTCGAGATGATGCGATTTAGAAGTCGGCGCGATATCGGCAACCTTACTCTACAATAAACATTTGATGTCTCACTAGTCAAAAAATCGCAACATAAATCAAGAAAATAGAGAATATAGAGACGGAAGCCACGTTATCGTTCTGGTCGTGAGATTTATTCTGTTGCCGCATGTTAAGGTTACATTGTGCGACTGCAAAACCGCAGAAGAAAATTCTCTCCACGCCTTCTCACTTCGCTGGTCTATTCTCTCGTCGTCAACGGTATTACATGCAAACCACGGTTCCCTGAGGTTCTATAAGCGTGCCATTCATTGTTGCGCCAGCAAACTCCGCGGCTGAAGCTCGTGTGTCCTTGTCCCAATCGTGGTGAACTCGTTCTTGCGTTCCGAGCACAGACAAGCGCGACCGATCTCTCCTTGTACTCAGGATAATTTTGTCTCCGCTTCATACGTCATCGGAGACTACCTCGAATCGGGTTATTAGTGTTATTACGTTGCGAGAGTGGCTTGTTTGCGCTACGTTCTGAAGCGATCATCCATCGCAAATATTGCGAGTTGTAGCTCGATACCGCTTTTGCGTTTCATAATATCTAGGTATTTCCTTAGAATTTCTGTTAATACCGATACATCTCTTGTAAATATTAACATTGCATCTATAAAAGCATTACTCGGTGTTTATTAAATATCATGAGGATAAGAAATTTAAAATAAAAATAAATTTTTATTCTAATTGAAACTGGACAAAATATTAAGGATGCTTTGGCTGTATATACAATGAAGGGCATGCTAAAAGTTATTAAAATTTAAAAACTGAAGGCTCATCTAGGTTTTTTTCTTTTTTTTTCTTAATCAACGACAAAAAATTTTGTTCGCAATTTTGGCCCTGAAATTAGTTGCAAAGAAGAAGACAATGATTGAATTTGGTTTATAATTGTTTTTGCAGCAAAGATTACTATATTTTGCTGCAGTTTTAAATAAATAGTTTTTAAACGAGCAAGTGGATCCAAATTTTTGTACGAATATTTATTAGAGTTTCATTAGTATATGTAAAAATTTTGATTCCATCGTTAATGCTACTTTCTCATCAAATTTGCAAACAAATACCGCAACTTATTTTGTATAAAAATCAAGAGTAACTTAAACAACTTTTAAATTAACAAGCAAATTGCGCTAAAATTTTGCACAGATACTCAAACGTAATACTAGAATAATTCTAAAAAAATTTTTATATTTTTCACAGCGTTTTGAAATATGACCCATACATCCTTAAATGGCAAGAGTGCAAAACTCATCTCAAACGAAATCATCTCAAACGAAATAATATAACAGTTAAACATAAGATTATAATTAAACAACAAGCCGCCTTATTCGCTGTACTCACGCGAGATACGTCGGTCATTAACGTCCCTCGTACGAACAAGCGGCCTACGCCTTCGTTAATTAACGTAGCTCGTAGAATTTAATCCCCCAACGTAATGATCTACGAAATCGTAACGTGCAATATTATTCGATACGATCTTGGTTACTCCGCGATCTTGCCGCCGTGCGGAGATTTTCGAGTAGCCCCCGAACTTTGCACTTTACTGATCCCCCGTCGATCGTGACACCCACGCGAACATTAACTTCGGCAATTAATATGGGTGAATACCGTGCCCGCTTCTTGTCGCCCCGTTTCTCATCGCCCGGGCGACAGACCGCCCACGTTCGAAGGATATTATCCGTGAGCGCCACGACAGGATCATTATGAGATAAATTAATATACGCCGGAGTATTACGAGCGCGAAGCGCTTGAAATTCCATTCCTCCCATTGTTCCATCCCGTTCAGTCGACGATATCTACGTTTTTCTCCCGTGCACCCTCCTTTCCGCGATTGCACGCCCCCTCCGCTGTCGTGTCTCTTTGATTCCTCTTTGCCTTCTCCTTTCGCACCCGAAGATTAGTATAATCGCGTCATCGCCACGTTCGATTGCGTTTTCACTCTGCCTCTAGGAGAGCTTCGTATCTTACGCGAACATGAATTTTTCTCTCAATTTTTTTCTTGTATTGTCTCTCTTTCCGTCTCTTTTGAAAAAAAATTGTTTTTTTGTCCTCTCATTAAAATTATTTCAATTAATAACTAACGTTTTTAATTATGTAAGGACGTATCGGATATACAGTTTCTACGAAATAAATAAAATTTGAAAATGTGTTATTACTTTAACACTTCAAACAAACTACATATCCAAGTCGCGCAAATAAGATTATATTTTTATTTAATTACATTCTTACAGTTTATTTGTTCTACTTGCTCTATTATTAAAAATTAAAATATTTTTTTACAAAAATAAGAAAAATCTCAACTTTTGCAAGTACTTAAAAAATTCAAGATAATTTATACAAAGTTCATTATGATATTTATGATTATCTGTTTAGTTATTTTATAAATAAATAAATTTTGTTTATTTTACTGATCTGTTCATCTCACTGAAACATTATGTAAATCATCTTGAATATTTAAAGTACTTAAATAAAAAAGTTCAAATTTTTTTTTTTATTATTCCTTTTTTCATTATTTCATCATCAACTATATTTTCATTAGAACACATGTCTACGTCTTATTGAAATAATTTCTTATCCAAATAGAAAATTGATTTTTTCTACTACTTTTGAACGCAATACAAAACAATCTGTAATTTTTTAAATAATTATCTTAATGTTTTGAGACAACCCTAATATCAATTAATAATAATTAATAGTTTACATTCCGTACTCTCTACTCACTTTACCATTACATATACACACCAAGAGAAACCGCACGACAATCGTTATTACGTGAAAATCCTGACCGCATAAACGGCCGGTAATAACAAATTTTGGCCACAATGATGTTAGAACGACGATGAAGCGGCAGCGTAGCGTTAATCCCGCCGAGCAGAACGGTTAACGAAGCCATTTACATCGCAATTACTATGATTCACGTAACCATGAAACCCGGTCGCGACCGAAATTTGTCTCGTTGCGCGGCAAGTTAATTGCCTGATCCGCGGAATGCGGCGCGGAAGAGCGTGCGGCTTCCAAAACGCACGCGGCGAGACAAGTCGGCCGCTTCCCGCAGCGAGGAATCAATTCGCGCCGCGCCAGGACTGCCTTCAAAGTTTGCCAAACGACCGCAATTGTGGGAGGAATTAATTAACGCTTGTGAAAGACGGAATTGCGCATTTGGCCGGACAATTTTTCGGATGGCAGCTTCCCACCGATTGCGATTGACAGTTTATCACCCAATTTATTATCATTCAGACAATATTCGCTCGTAATACAACGTGAGATATTTCGCGTGGAAAAAGTATATAGTTAGGTAAATTGCTTGATTACATTATTTTGTTATTAAAAACTTTTAATTAAGAAAACTAGTAATCTCAAAGTGTTTGTTGCAGAAGTAAATACCGTCGTAACTTTCATAAATTAACGATAACGTAAAAGAGAAAACTTTCTTCTCCTACGTGGCGAAACTGCAATAATTTCAATTTGTTATTTGACACTGTTAGACATCCATAATAATCATTCAAGATAATAACGTAATTAGAATTAAATACGGATAAAAATACAAAAGTCGAACGAATCAATTATAAATGTTTCATTATTGTACTTTCTGAGTTTCTCTCATTTAGTAACAATTTTAATAATTAATATCAGAGATTTAATAAAATGACAGTTAAAAAGGCATCTTGAGCCTAGCTGTGTAAAAATACTTGATACAAATTTTGTCTCTCAATCTTAATATGTTTTTTTTAATACTAAGACTGAGAGACAAATTTTAACAGTAACATAAGTATCACAATGCGGATAAAAATACAGGAGCCGAACGAATCAATTATATTATGAATGTTTCATTATTGTATTTTTTAAGTTTCTCTCATTTAATAATACTTTTAATAATTAATATCAGAGATTTAATAAAATGACAATTAAAAAGGTATCTTGAGCCTAGTTGTGTGAAAATACTTGATACAAATTTTGTCTCTCAATCTTAATATGCTTTTTTTAATACTAAGACTGAGAGACAAATTTTAACAAGCAACATAAGTATCACAATGCGAAATAATGAATGTTACGTGATAACGGAATTCAAAGTTTTACAAACGTTTCGATTATATATTAGACTATCTTTCTTTTTCAACACATTTAGATTTCAATTTATTCTTCCATTTCTAGATTATATCTTTCACTTACTGTTTCTTTTTTTCATCACAAAAGATCATGTACATCAATATGTGTGATACGTAAATATATATGAATGTCTATATACATACATATAGAATGTGAGTTTGCTAAACTCAAATGATATATTTGATACATATGAATGATATATATGAATGTCTATATACCTGTACAATGTGAGCTTGCTAAACTCAAATCACTGTGCAGATCAGTCATCCCTGTGGGATGAACCTCGTTATCATAAAAAATATTGGTTACAATCGCTTGAAAACTGTAAAATATAACGCGTACACGGGCATACAAATTCATTAGTTTAGATGCGGCATCGTTATGGAGTTTGAATTCGTAATTACAGTACCATCGCGGTCAACTATGCCTGTGGGAATCAAGGACCTCTAGTTGTTGCGTGGGTGATTTCCTTGATTGAAATTACGGCTAATGAGGACGAGTGCATAATGCAGCGCGTCGGTACGTTGATTAAGTTCAACAAACTTAGTTCAGCAAACTCTTACCACACCTTTTAGAGATCCTTAATTAGAAAATTATATTTTTAATAACTCAAAATCGCAATTTTGAACGCGTTAGTCTCGTGATTGGACTTTATTTTCCTTTAACATAAATATTACAATCACAATTTGAATGTAAATATCCGATTAAACTTCTTTAAAATTTTTATCGACTATAGTACACAAATGAATGCTCGTGCTTAACTGCAAGTGGATAAAATTAATGTAAACACTAGTTTTTGTCTTAAGCACGTGCTCCAAATTACAACATGTTTTATTCATGCATTTAAATTATTAATTTTGGAGGCTGATATTTTCGAGTTTGTTTTTGAAATTACAACTCCATCATTCGCGGGGAAAATATTTGCGCATTTGATGCAATCGTTCGGAATTTCATAGTTCGATTTCATGCGAGATATAAATAATTATTTTTTTAATTATTTTCTCTCGGTTAAAGAAAAAAACTGATAACGAGATCTGCTCTGTGGCATTTTACTCACAAATGTTTCCACAATACGGAAAAAATTTTTTTTTCCGATACTTATAATAAAAAAATAATAAAATAAAATAATTAATTTTGATAAAACTGTTTATGTGATTATTCAAGAACAAAATATAGGGTAATGGAAGAATCGAACAACATAGTCGTTTTCAACGCATCGAAATCCTTAAACAGAAACATTCTTCAAAGTACAAGAAATAGATTTCTCTAAATTTTGTAGATCTGTGTTATTAGTGAATTCCAAGTATTTTCCAAGTGCAAATTAATTTGCACGATAATAAAATCAAAGTTATAAAAATAAGTTATTCAAAATGATAATCGAATCTCGTATCAACGCCTGAGTAAACGAACGTAATTTATTTCGACGTTGATACTTGGAAACTTAACTCTTTTCAGCTGTCCAAAATATCGGCTTGTCGCGCGTTAGGAAAAGTAAGATTAATCATTTCAAAACGTGTATGCACTCGCTCTCAGAAACTGACATCCCATATGCGACGAAACAAAGCCAGATATTAATTTGCGCGCGCAAATATTTGTTTGCGTCTAAACTTTCTAACGAGGTTACGTTCATCCAAACATTCCTCTCAAAGCAGCTATTCTGCGAAAGGACTGTTTACGAACTACAAAGTGGTATATGACGCGGGAAACTCTGAAAACCTCAAAACCGCCTTTAAAGTAGAAATCCATTTACTCAGCGCTCGAAATAAGCCAGAAATATTTTCATAGGGTAGGCCGCTCGCCGAGAGAGACGGGCTTTGATGATCATTGAATCCATTATCACGATCAAGCCTCGTAATTCAAAGCAGAAGTGGATCGAGTCCATTTATCAAATTCATTTGAAGCATGAAGTCATATATAAGTCGTATATGTAAAGTGAACGTTATAAATGATGGACTTGGCCTACTTTTGCTCCGAGTCTCTCAATCGCATGTAATTAAATGCCGGTTGATACTTTTCAGAATCGCGTGACAGCGGCACACCGGAACCACTCATGTCGCTTTGAAGAGTGATGACCGTCACAAGAGATGCTTTCGCGGCAGGTGGGCGAGCCGCACGGCTCTATCTTACGCCAATCAAGATTCTGCAGTTCTAAAGACACCACAGAACTGTTGTGAGGTCAGCGATTGCTAATCAGCGGCGGGCCTTTATGCCGGTACTCAGCACCAGGAAGTGACGAGAGGCGCAACTGGGATTCAAGAATCCTCTGTTTCCTCCATTGAAAACAGGCGAGATCGAAACAGAGAGTCAGGATGTTGCGCAACAACGTAATGTCCTTCATGAAGAAGGTAAGTGCATCGTTCTTTATGCACGCCAAAAGTTTTCAGGTTGTAACGGGTCGTTTTTGTTAAATGCCAACGATATTGGGTTATTGGGTGACTATATGATTCTTTGTCACGCTATTTATCCAAACGCTGCTTTTAAACAGCGTGAAAACGGATGGAAATTTTGACAGATTTTAATAGTCAAAATCCAAATTAAAATTTTACAATGTTATATAAAATATCAGGTGTGTGCATAAATTCATACATTCGAGTCCCAATTACTTACATAGAAAAAAAAATTAATATCAAATCAACAATCTTTGTTTCATATATAAAAAAGAATGTAAAATCTTCTTGGAAGAATTTATAGCTTTAAAGAGAAAAATTTTCTTCATGTAAACAAATTATGTCTTGTTTAAGATTATAAATTCTTCCAAGATTTTATATTCTTGCTTATATACAAAGATTGTTCATTTGATACACATGCGTCTCTTTTTTTCTAATACGCGCGAGAAAATTTTGTGAGTTTTGTTGATGTAGTCATTGTTTTGCCTTCATATTATTTTTAGATAAACCTCGAAAAGTTCACTTTTGTCAGTTTCTTTATTACTTTTTTTTTTTTAATAATTGATAGCAGCAAAAGGCAAGAGAATTTCGTGCGACACATGTGGTGAGGAAATTTCGGCAGGAAGCATGTTTAAAAAGTGATACAGGCGCTTCTGATTTTAACAGTCGATTAAGGTCAGGCCACCCCCAAAAAACTGACGATGGAGAGCTGTAAGACCTATTCGACATGAACTCAGCTGCGACAACTTATTTTGTATCTTACTTTGCGACTTACTCTTGCTAGTACTTTAATTTAATAAAAACGTTGCGAATTTATGCAGACACGTAATAAAAAGCGTTACTGTCAGAGACGGATCCGCGATAGAGCTTAAGCGGAATGCTAATTGTCACGAATTGGATCTCGCGCGGAATAGTTTCATTTGGTATACACTGATGATATTTCGTTCATATATCTCAATCGAAATGCGAACGGAATCACGTCTATTTCCGAACGAGTATTTTTAGACGTAATAAAATGTAAAACCATGCAGATACGAATTATACGCTAAAATGTTCGTAATTACATCATGGGAGCCGAGCCGCGGGAGCTCTGCTCGGCGATCCGCATGAATCGAATGAAGATAGAAAACCCCGGTAATCGATAGATCGTGCCTGGAGTACGCAGCTGGCTATTTAACGACCGGTTTTATCCTCATGGATACTCCCGGCGCATCGAATATTCAACAGTTGGCATCGATCCCCCTCGAAATACGGAGCATCCGGAATGGACGTTCCTAATGCCGTCAGATCTGACCTGCGCCTAAGACCCCGGAATCGCGTGCGATTAGGTACACTGGGCACAGTAGCGGGATCTCGGCCCCCGAGATCAATGTCAACGCAAAGCTTTTATTCGTGCAAATCGGTCATTACTTCACGAAAGTCACTTTAGAATTGCAAATTTTCCTTTAACACGATATTTCCATTTCCCTTCATCAATGAAAGCCGTTCGTTTGGCGTTAATTGTGCTACGTGATTTAAGCATACGATAATAATACTAAATACCACAAGCCCGCGTTTTAACGTCATGATGTTACAATATACAGTCGTCACACAATAATATAACGTAATTGAAATTAAATATTAAAATCTGCTGATATTGTGAATTAATACTGTTACACTGTCATATTCGCAAATGTCATAATATTTAACGTGACGTCAAAACAATAGGAGATACTTCTATGTATATCACACCCAGAGAAAAGTTAGGTTTAAATTAATAAAATCGCTTTTTTTTAACTTGGTTTTTTTACGTTTAAGTGAAAATACTTCTGAAGAAAATAAAAATTTACTTGATTTCAAGAAATGACGTTAGTAACTTTCCTTAAAGTAAATAAACTATTTATTTAATTAAAACAAACGATTTTTTTTAAAAGAAAGTGCTGACAGAAATGCGAAAAGTAATTTAGTTGTTCTGGTTTTAAAAATATATTTCTTTCATTTAAATAGAGATTTGCATTGCACAACCCAAAAATTTCTTCAAAGCAAAGAAACTTTTCTTTAACCGTATAGCAAAATGTACAAATTTTTTTGGTTCAAATCTTTTTTGTCCGAATAAACTTTTCTCTGGATTGGTATCGATTATTTTCGAGATTCTATATTTTTTAATAATAATTTACGAGACAGAAACTGGAAACACAGAAAAAACGAAAATCTTTTCTCGTTTCCATCTTTCTGATAAACCAGTTTGCAGTTAATTTAATTTGTCCTTGTTTTTTGAGAATGGTTGTTATAAAAAACAAATTGGATACCCGAAAATAATACTGCGACGGACTCGCCAGAGAATAAAAAGTTCTCACTCGCGACACGTGTATGATTACAAGGATTACAAGGATTACATCCTTAATCTTCTCGTGTATAAACTTAATCGTGCGTTTCTTTACGTACAGTCGCATATAGTCCACTTCTCTCTGTGAAAAATCTCTTTCGGCCACGTCTGCACTTTTCTAAAGGCAGGCCTGACCTGGCCCAGCGAGATGAAAGCTTTTGCATGCGGCGCGCGACGTTCCTTCCAGCCGGTGCCTCTGGAAATGTTTGTACGTTGGTTCTCTCTTTGGCTTCTGTTTTCACAGTTTCACAGTGGCTTTGGAATTTCCGTGCCCGTGTCATCTCCGCTGTTTCTTCTCGCTTTTACACATCTATTATATTTACATTAATAAGAATACTTGGAAAATATTTGAATATTTGAATATTTTGATTCCTATGACTATAATCCTTCAATTCCAGTTAACGTTCATGGCTTGAAAAATAGTAATATTGAAAATAATTGCGTTATATCAAATTTTTTATTGTTAATTAAATATTTCATATACAAATTTATTATTCTCATTTATCGTTTTATTTTTGCGTTGTTTGTTCTTTCTTCCCTCTCTCTTTCTTTGACGCGTGTTATTTTTACACGTGTTATTTTTACACGTCTTCTGAAATTACGTCAGGCAAAATTTTGCAGTAGAGACCCTTTGCTGTTGTGATGCGACTCTCTTTGAAATATATTGTTAAACACAAAAATCTAAGAAATTGTTTCTACGTGCTTAATTTGAGATTTCAGACATGGAGCAACCTCTCAAAGATAACGCTTATATTTGATTTCAAATAATTTTTGACAAAATAGTAAAATACAAAAATTGTTTTAGACAAGAATTTTATATTTTTTATGAATTTTATAACTGTGTATTTAGATTTTTCAAAAATGTAATATTTTCTAAAACACTTCTCCCTCTTTATTATTTTTAGAAAATTTGAATTTTTATTGAGAATAAAAATTAAATGAAACTTTTATTAAAAATAAAATTAAAGAAAATTTTATATTTAATTAGTATTTTACAAAATCTTTGAAAAATAAGCTAAAGATGTCATCAAAAGTCTAAGTAGGCACATTATTATCATAAAGTGGAAAACTCCTTTGATGAAGAGATGTCATGATATATAAACTGCTAAGCACAGACATAGTAAACATCGTTTCCATTCAGAATCGGCAGTTGTCACGAGTAAATTAACAGCCGGTTGAAAATAAAAAGCCAAAGAACGTAACTGTAGTATTACATAGATAAAACAGATAGCTCGATAAAAGATAAATTAAGTTAAGATTCACTTAGAGTAAAAAAATATAAAAGTCAAGATTTAAGGAGTTGAAATAAAACATTAAATAAGATTGACTATAACGTGTCTCGTACACACGCCCGTTAAAAAGTAAGACCATTTTACTTTTATTCAGGACATTTATTTTTCTCCTGTTAATTTTACAAGTTCTACTAGATACCGGGTGTTCCGAAATTTGCGAGTAAAAATACTGTAGCAAGAAATTGAATTAAAAAATATTTTTTTTTGTAGATTTTTATTTCAAGAATTAATTTTTCGAAAAATAAAGACTCGAAGCTAGACAATCGCCCGTCATGCGGTCACTACTGCTCGGTAGTGTTATGGCCCTCGTACACGAACGCGATGAGCGATGAACGATATTCAATGAGAGCTCGGCATTTTCGGACATCGCTATGTTGGAAAAAGCAGTACTCTCATTGGATATCGCTCATCGGTCGTCACATCCAGTGTGCGAGGGACTCACGCAAACGTGTGACCGTCTAAACGTAGTTTGTGATTTTTTTTTTCCCAACTTTAAATCTGTATATTTCAGAAGCTTCTTGAAATATTATAAAAATGTACAAATAACTTTTTTCTCTAAATATCGTAGATTTTTGTATTTAACAATATATTTCAAGAAAAATCAGATCAATTTTAGACAGTAAAATCGATACATTCCTTTTTGTTAATATACATGAAGTTCAAAAGGTGTAAATGTTTTTATCAACAATGCCTAGGCTTCTGTCTTTTAACGGGAGAATTCTTATTTTAATAAAAGAAATGTAGCAGTATAGCATATTTTGTCCTTTTATGCAAGCACACACGCACATATGAATTCTCATATTCTATATTTTGATATTTCATCCATTCCGTTTTCGTTTTACTTTTCAATCTTTTCAAGAAAATTTCGGTATATTGATATAACACTATTTATTGATCTAGATATTGAAAAGCATCGTGTTTTCAGCTACTCTTCTTTAAGCACGGTCACGTTTTTTTTCTTTCTACCTCGCGCAAACGTTCTATTGCATAGGGGATAGCCCGGCTGTGTATATTGAACAGAGTCGTTTCGAAATTTATCGAGCCCACAGCGCGGGCTTATTTATTTGTTTCCCGATGGTTTCAATATTCGGCAATGGCCTTAAAAGTCGGGTGGCACGGTAAAGTGGTTCGTTTTTCATATCCGAAAAGACTCTTGGCGGTTCTTCTCAAACACCGCCGTTACTTTTATCGAACGTCGCCAAGATTACATCGAAGATCAGACAGCTTTCACATATATTTCGTTGCACGTTAATATTCATAAATCGTAAATCACACACGCGAAGAGATCAATTGTTAATGCGCGACGAGTATATTACGTGATTCAATATTCCTTCCGCCGCAGGTAAATCATGAATTTTCAACGATCCGATAATAAAAATATTATTTTGACATTTTCCATATGTATGTGTGTGTGTGTGTGTGTGTGTGTGTGTGTGCGTGCGTGCGTGTGTGTGTGTGTGTATATATATATATATATATATATATATGTAGCGAATGACATAAATATTGTGATTAAAATGTTAAAGTTTGTACATTTACAGTGCAGCTTCATGAATAAAATTTAATTTTATTTGCAAAGTTGTATCAGTTGATCGTTGAGATGGAAAAAAAAACAAACTAGCGCGACTAAAAATAAAAAAATATCACGCTGAAACCTCTGTCTTAAAATAGAAAAAAAATGTCCGGTAATTCTATATTCAGAATATCGCTCTCCGTGCAACTTTATTTTATCGTTTCGCCATACCGCGCGCTCCTTTTCAATTGCTCGCAATTTCGCGACTTCAGCCGAAATTTCTTCAAAGTGCCAGGCGCACGTATCGCGGCGCGGCAAAATGACGCGTATAATCTCATTAAACGCGTGCTCCGCCAGTCATCTTCATTCTCGTTCTCTTGCGGGACCGGAATATTCAACTTTTCCCTGCATCTCCACTCGTCTCCATGAAATCCGTGTCGTCCCACTAAATCGTCGCCTTCTCACCCTTCCTCTCTCCCTTCTCTCCCCACGCAATATCGTAAGCAAACTTTTATTAACAAACTTTCGTTATAAAGCTGTATCAGTGCTAACGACTGAGGTGAGTACGCAAGCTTGTCATTCCCAGCGTCGCGAAAAGAAGAAAAGGCTCATTTCCTCTCGAGAAACAAAAAAAAAGGAAAAAAAAACCAAATCATAAGCGCTATACGAGAGAGGCGCGAAGCGATCCCCGTGACGCAAGCAGCTCAGACGAAATTTTCCGCTGACGCGCGTTTCCTTCGCCGTGGGCTGTTCGTAACGCCGGCAAAAGCGAGAAACTCTAGAAACTTGAGAACGAGAAACGGAAGGTCGGAAGGTATCCGGCGCGATTTTCCACCCTCCATCCGCCGCGGAATTGTACAGAAAATGCGACGCGCTCGCGCGCGGGCGCTGCACCCACGCACCCGGGCAGAGGGGGCGGTCGCTTCTCGCTCACGATCACGCCTCGGTACAGCGTTTTCCTGATAGAAATGTATTGCTACATATTATTGCAAGTGCTGCAGTAAATGCCGTAGTAATACAGTTGTTGCTGGCACGGCGCTTTCTTATTCCATTCTGTTATTTCCCCGCGGCGGCTCATTGTTTCCGAGTACTTCATATTTTCTATTGACAAACTCCGTTCTCGTTACGCGTATAAGTTACCGTACTATTTGCGCACGCGCGCGTGTGCATTCAATAAACTTGTAGTAAACAATTCACATGCATGTTCAAACGGTATTCAAACATTATTAATTTAATTTAATAACGTACGCTTTAAGACGTTGCTGTTTAATGTTACGTCGGAGAATCATTAGACTTCACGTGCAATGAAGGAATATTAGATATTATATTGGGAATAGGGATTAGAGTTTTAGAATCAATTTCCTATCAATAAACACTTTAGATAAATAAGTTGTTGCGTTTCGTATTACGCATATACGCGAGGTGGGTGACCACTAGCTAAAATGTTGTCCCATAGATTACATGATTTCATTTGATTTCATAAGATTGCATTTCATTGCAAATGATTTCATCTGATTACACAATAATTTTTCGTGATTGCATATGTAATTATTAGATTTCTTGTGATTATGAAAATAATTTTACTTGACCAGAAACACCATTATTTGCTGATTTCTTTCAAATAAAATTAAATTGAGGGCTAACCACTCAGAAAATAAATATATTCAAGACTTTGTTGGGGTTCATTATAATTGATAAAATTTTTTTTTAATAAAAGCGCTATAAAAATTTTTGATAATCTTTTTTTGAAAAATTGATTACAAAAACTAAAAACTTGTACTAATTTCATCAAATTTTATGGATAGTCATACATGATTTCATCATAAATTTCATCATCATTTCATGATGATACACATGATTTCGAATGATTACACAGAAATCCAAAATGATTTCTTCTGATTTACATATAATTTCTGGTGATTTTGTTATAATTTCTGATGATTTCATCTGACATTATGATTACATCTAATTGCAAAACAATTGCATGAGGGTTTCGTAAAGATTTCGTAATAATTTCGAAGACACTGTTCCATGATTATATTAAGTAGTTACCTCCACGCATGTACGTCTTGTATTTTATTGATACACTAATTGTAAATGCAACATTTTTTGTATAAAAAAATACATTTTCTTGAAACCATATATTTTTTTATACAAGCATTTGTTCGTTCTGTTTAAGTAAAATTATTTACTTTTAAGTAAATAGGCATATTATCCTTTTGTATTTTTATATTTAAATTATAATTATACAAATAAGCTAATAATATTATTAAACTTAATTAAATTGTTTCTCTAGATTAAAAAATCTGATTTTATAGAGCTACAAGAAAAAATTGCTTGATTAAAAATTATTTCTTCATTTTATTCACATAAATATTTTGAGATTAAGAATTTTTTAACTTGACTGCAAGTAGATAAGCTTAGTACTTACTGAGTAAATATTTTTTTCTTTTAAGATATATTTTTTTCTTTTATTGTATCCATTGTGCATTACATTCAATATTCACTGGAGGAAAGAGATTTTAAAATTTTAATTCTTATTCCTATTATCCAATATTCTTCCATTGAATACAGAATCTGTTTCAAGACCGTAATTGTTCGTTAGAACGTTCAACAATCCACTAATTCTTGTTTCGTGCAATTAAGTCCGTATTGAGTGTGTTCTTTATACATATAACAAGAAAGTGAATAGCTCGCAATGAATTATGGAGTATTTCGGGGATTCGACAATGATAGGGTGCTTAAGCTATTTCAAAATTAATCAGATTAATTATTGTTACTTGATCTTTAATGCCGCTGTATGTTTAGTTTAACAGACCGTTCTGTCGAGAATTGTTTTTCCGGAATAATACATTTTCGCTGAAACGCGGAGCGCATTTTCCTGATTGTGAGTGTATAGATTCATCGGGAAATAACATCTCTTACACATCATTTACAACGCTGCGATATAGCTATTGAAATATATCCATGTGCTCGTTCGTTATTACGAAATCTATGAATTCTAAAATGCACCGGAAAATCTTTTTTCCCATGCTCTCGCGAGACCGCTCGAGTTCGAGGACCAATTCCATTAACAGTCATTTTTCCTTTATGTCGAGTAGGAGGCAGCCGAGGGAGGAAGAGAGCTGACCTTTCCTGGTAATTGACCAAAGATTCAATTATCCGTATTACATGTTTCTCTCTAAACTCGGAATGAACCTTTGGACTATCGCGTGAAAGGTGAGGTGTTACGTCGCGTTTTAACACGCAATTCAACATTGTGACCATCGAGAACGCAAAATTTTATCAAATCATCACCGGTCGATCGCTTTGCGATGAATGAATTGTCGCCATAACATGAAAGCGATGAGGTGCGCGAAATGTGCTGAGACGGAATTAATTCGCGCCACGTGCGACAAGAACAACCCAATAAAAAGTGAAAAATCCATCATTTGCATTTTCGCGACCCCGTATTTCAATTCAAGCGCGCGCGCCTCGTGACATTAACGGTTCCTCGTCGAAGTAGGTCACGCAGACCAACTTCTTTAAAAGAAAAAAGAAAAAATAATGAAACGATTCAAAGGAGAGCTTCATATCCGGATAAGAAGAAAAAAAGACTAACTGTTACGGCCTGCACATGCTCTTTGCTCCTTTGCATGTTTTTTTTTTTTTTTGCGAAGCACACGGGAATCGAATCTATCTGCTCCGCGCTTTGGCACGTCGTCGTACGTTCGTCGGCTCGATATTGAGCGGCAAACATATTTTGACATTTAGAGGCCCTGAATTATTATAACTAAATCAGAAGATCGCGAGAGCGTTTCGCTACCGGAAAGTGCACGCTCGGCAACGATTACGTCGCAGCTTTACGAGGCTCCCGACGCGACGCCATAAAGTCGACAGGTGTCAAAGGTAGCTTAAAAGCTCGACGGTGACGTGCAATTGCTCGCGTCATTAACACGTTTACGTGCGCTACCACCTTTGTTCCATTCAGCTGTTAATTAATTTGTCGTTTGATCGTTAGGTGTCGATGAAATTAGTCCTCTGTATGAATAGAAAATTATCGGCTTGTTAATACAGCTCAGCGTCCTCCACGGCACAAAATGTCATGTGCGTATACATGTTTTCTAGCGGTAATAACCTTCGAATTGTTTCGGCAATACCTGTCGACATTCATTACGCTCCTCTCGCGAAGCGTTATTATTTATCCCATTAACAAATTAAACCGCCTCCTTTTTCTATTTGCGAATTATATTTGCCGGATGTGCATTTTTTAGGACGTTGACTACTACACGGAGTAAATACGGGGGTAAATAAAGACTCAGCGGCGAGAGAAGACGTGGAAGATTTAAGATATTTGTTCACCGTAAATAATTCGCCGAATTAATCTCGTGCAAAATACTCGTACATCTAAACTGTAATCTAAACTTTACCTCTAACTTTTTCTCGCATTCCTCAAAACCGTTATCAACAATGCAAACGAGAAACGTAGGAAGAACACATTCTTTTTGTCTATTTCTCTGGCGTTTTTGTAATCTTAAAATTTTTTAATTAACAAGAAAAATATACGACCTCGTCAAAATAAAAAAATAATAATTTAAAATCGGCCACATCAAACATTTTATAACGCTTAATTGAACATTACTTTAAGACAAAAAGTGTATTTAGAGAAAAATTACATAAAAAGAATAACTTTCAGTCGCAGATGCAAAAAATTAAGAACGTAACATTTTAACTTTTTTTTCTAAAAATATTTAAAAGATTGTAAAGTTGACTAAAAATTCAAAAAAAAAAAATTATAAAATTATTAAAATATATAATACTTTACGTTGCGATAATAAAGAATTTCAGGAAGACACAACGACATTATTAACAGTTTTAAAATTAATAACGATTTTACTTTTTACCATCACTCCGTTTAATGAAATTGTGATAAAGTGTTATACTACGTACTTATACCATTTATTACAGTTTCCGTTTTAAATCAACCTTTTTACTTACATTACGATTAGTTATTTAGTTCGCCCATAAAAAAGTTGTACTTGCAAGAAAAATTCCCATTCAAGAAACTTCACGTTAAGAAACATTGCACTATTATACTGGACGGAGAGCATTTAACGGTAGCCTTCGCGTAAAAATAGCGATAAAGGCGGATAGTGCCAGTGAAAGAACGTCGACTTTCGCTATTACGATCCTAAAAACTTCGCCCGTTAGTGCCGAACCCTCGACGTAACATAATTAAAGCGTGTAATATCATCCCTAAACTTATGCTAATTTTATAAAGCTTCACGGGTCGCTCCCATTTTGGCTTCGGAAAATACACCGCGGGGGATTTACGCAGATAAACGTTACCGCCATTCGCTGATTCCGAATTGGAGGTCGCTTCTTTTCTAATATAAAATATTAATATGAGCACACCGGGGAAATATTCGCGCGCGCGTACGCGGCGGGCCAAGCTTTCTGTCTATCTTATCGGAACAGAGAAAACAATTTCATAGAATCGTAACCCTTCGAAAATAGGAAAGATTTCCGATAAATCGGAGAAAGCGCATGCTGTTCAATGCTACGCGTAATCCATACGCGAAATCCCATTTTTCAATGGAACGGAGTACATCATTCGTCATTCGATAGGTGTTGTTCTGGCATGAAAAATATATATTTGGGGCGTGTTTATATTCCTCTTTTATTTTTATTATTTTTTTTTTCTCGCGATCCTAGCTTTCTATGCTCACCGATATTATTAACACAATCGTAAAAAGCTTATGCTTTCACAGTAATTTATTGATAAATTTTTATACGATTTTTATTTCGTATAAAACATGTGATGTAACTGTAGTATCTTCAAAACTTCCATTAAAGAGATTGCCACACGTAAAATCTTAATATGTTTTTTTAGCCAAAGATCGCCGAGTTTAACGCTGTTATGTATCACAGAGCTCAACGCAAAGTGCAATAAAGAAATTTGTAATAAATTTTGTTGTTACATAAATCACGATTATACTTTAATTTTCTAATTGGTTGAAAAACAGGCCTTTTCGAATTGGCTATCGATATTTTCTAATCAATACGCGATTTATTAATTCACAGTAAAACTGAAGATACTTTCAGTAAAGTGCTCGCTTTTACTTCTAATAAACCGTCGGCGTTAGCGCAATTTTTACGCGTGAATACATGTTTAATTAACTCCAATTTGAGCTAGCCAGATACGACAAAATTTAATTCACTGCGCGGGACGCAATTTTCATTTTTTTTTTATTTTTTATTTACTCATTGCGGATTTTCTTTTTTCGCACGCTCTCAAATTAATACGGTTATTTATCATGGCTGTGGTGACCAATAAGTCAGGAAGCGGACGCGGATACGATAGTTTTCGCGATGTGTCTGCGCAAACACAGGCACATCGCCATTTTCATCTATCACGAGATTATATTTCTCCCGATGTCATAAATTACACGCTATATATGCGCAGATACGAATCGTGGCCGTCCATTAGAGCGCCGACTGTTGCGTCCAACTGCATGCTGTACACGCCTAGAAGCTGTGTGAAATAACATTCTTGAGCTAAAGAAAATATTTATATTACACTCAGCGATATTTTAAAAATGATTACACTGAGAAACAAGAGGTTTGTTTTCTATTCCTGCGCTGGACTCTAGAGCTGCACTCTCCTTTTTGCTTTTGCTAATTTCAAATATATACTCATTTCATTCTAAGTGCATGCTGTGAAAACAGAACCAAGATTTCTATTTTTCAAAACTGTTTTTTAGATATTTTATATATATATTTTTTTTTAGATATTTTTAGCTGCTGAAAAAGAATACAATGTTCAGAAAGTTCCGTCATCCACAGATTTTGAGAAAATTGGCCAAAGAGACAAAAAAAGGATTTGAGCATTTTTATATTATTAAAGGTAGCATTGGTAATAATTTTTTTTTTATTTTGTTACTCCCACGCAAAAGTATTAATTTTTATTTTTAAAATGCACTTTGACTCGTTTTGCTGTGACTTTTTGTTTTCGAGAGAACAATTTAAAGATAGCTCCTTTTTTTTCTATGTAACACACACATAACCACCAAAATTTTGACCTTTTTTTTTGCATCGCGAGTGTGAATGTCATTTCCGATATACAACTTTTGCCTGTTAAATACGAATCCGTCGTCTAAATTTGGCAATCACAATTTGAGAAAAATGACAAATTCAAAGGTTCATTGTTTTTGCCCTCTCTGATATTATTTTTCTCAAAATTGTGACGCGATAGTCGAATTTAAACGACGGTTTCGTGTTCAACAGCCAAAAGTACATCGAAAATGACATTCACACTCGCGATGCAAAAAAAAAAGGTCAAACGTTTTGTCGGACAGTGTTGTATGGAAAAAGTTATCTTCAAATTGTTATACCTCGAAAATGAACAAACATATTGAAGCAAACTAAAGGGCATTTTAAACCTAAAAGTTGATACATGGCATAGACAAAATTAAAAAAAAAAAAAATTGCCATTGATGCTGCAACATCGTAAAAATCCTCGAATGTACGTATTTAACGTCTTTTGTTTGAGCTTTTAAAAATTGAAGAGTAATAGAATTCTTTAAAGTACGCGTTCTTTTTTTTTTTTTTAGTGTGAAAAGCTCTACAAGAAATATTCATTACGCGTTGAAAAAACAAATGTTGATCAAACATTTGTTCCTCTGTATTATTAATCTGTCTGTTATTATATGAATTTATCGGATGGAAGATATTATATTTGTAGAAAAACAACACATCATGAGCGGCAAACAATAACACAAACAATGACAAAGGTTTCTCGATTGCGAGGTAAAAAATGTTAGCACGTTAAAAAGAAACGTCTCTGTAAAAAAGAGATTATCGTGCCGGTGAGAAGTGTTCCATGTCCACAGAGATATTAAACAAAATGGCCCAGATATGTATTTATCACAAGAGTGATAATACTCATGAAAGGCCGACTGTTGTAATTTACGAGAGCCCGCGCGAATTCTCTAGTCCTGTGCGCAAAATTTTATTCTGCTTTTCCAGCCAGTCATATAGTAGCAGGATAAAGCCTAATGCACAATGAAAGGTACAAGTGTAACGGGCATCAGATTTCAACCTATGTAAAATTGCGCGTTAATGCAAAATAAAAAATGTAGGGACGTGGAACAGGCAATAGGAATAAATTTTCGATGCGTGGTGAATTTCTATTCTCTATTGCTTGTACCTGTCCAATTGCAGTGATTTAATTTTACACGAGCTCTTTTGAGGTTCGCTTATTTTCTGTTCCTATATTAAGCTTAAAGATTAATGTACAATGAAAAGCACTGGCAATAGCAACAAGGAATAACCCTATAATCTACTTTGTACAATATTCCTACAATATTATACGAATATTATTAAAAATAAAAATAATATTAAAATAATATTCCCGGAATATAATGTTTTTTTTGTATTATAAGAATATTATAAAATGTTCTGCAAATATTATTTTTGTTCAAAAGTCAATGTAAATTATTATGCCTAAAGTATTCATAAACTTTATATAATTATTACATTTAAAAGTTACAATATTCTTGAATTTAAAATATTGGAGTAAATAATAATATTTATTTCTCATTTAATATTATTAGGAGCGGACATATAACCACCTTTTATTAATGTTAAACAATATTACAGGAATATTATTTAATATTAAATGATACAACAACGCTCACGGGGAAGGAACCGTTCAATATGTTGAACGAGGAAAATATATAAAGAGTTCTTCGTTCAAACATATTGAACTGTTCCTTATACCCTGCTGCGCTTTTCATTGTGCATTAGGCTTAAGGCATACAGCCGATTAAATCAGGTGGCAGACGATTCGTGCCGAACTGCACGCGAACTCCAGTTACGCGCGTCATAACGTTTGCAAATGCGACATAGTGTTATCGGTAACGCGGTCGCTGTTCGACAATTCCCGTCGCGGGAAATGTAAATGTTGAGAATTTCTGATACACATAAATTTCGGGCCGCGAGAATATATCGCTCCTTGCGCTTATAAATTAGGCAATTAACAACGCGAGCTGTTAGAAAATCGGTTATACACCGATACGTCGCTTTACTACAATTTACTGCGCAATTTGCAATAATCGTGACAACAAGATTTCAATACTGCAAAATATAGGTTAAACTTTCTGGTAGAATCGCGCTTCGCGGTATAAATGCAGTTAGTCGAAACTAGTGCACGCACATTGCTGCCCGTACTTTCGCAAGATTTGCAATTCATGCGAGGATCGTAGTAGACACACGACGTAGAATCCAAAGGTCGAAGTCACGCGGAAATGAGTTCAACATTTTAAGAATGGGATTTTTTTCACAGCCGCCGGCCGTGATTAATTTAAATGTCCGCAAAATGTTCAACGTGCTCTGTACTCGGAATTCTCCTTCGCTTCCAAATCGAAATTTTCCGATCTACAGTTCAAACGAAGAATTCATTTATTATAACTGTAGAGCAGTTGTTTCGCTGCTACGAGATCGGCGGTAGTTATTGCTAATTATACGCGTCGCAATCAAACGCACGTCGAACTTAATAACGGCATAAAGGCTGCACCGTATGCAAAGGCCGCGCTGATCAGCGAAATGACACGAGCAGGCGGAAAAGCGAGGAGCAGCTCGCGTGGTCTGCGACGCGTTTAATATTCCCGATGTGTGTGTACGTATATATTCGCGTTGCCGCATTTCATCAAGGGTAACCTGGATCAAATCACGGCGGTGTCCCACCGGCTGTTTCCGACCGCTGGAATCGTTTCAGAAATGGGGCTTGCATTATGCCACGCTCAACGTGCCGAATAATATAGCCGGGGTATATAAGTGAAGAGAGCGTGTTTGCACGTGCACAGAGTAGGACGAACGAGAGAGCGATGAGTACCTTGGACAAGAAGAGCTTGCGGCACCGAAAGCATATCACAAGTAGAAAGCGAAGTTCCTACAGAGAGAGAGAGAGAGAGAGAGAGAGAGAGAGAGCTGGCCAGATGTAGTGCAATTTACATCTCGATTACGAAATTGGCTTTCGCCTGGACTCGCTTGTGTACCTGTAAAGATATTTACTGTCGTCCTACTTCAAAGGTCAGCGCGGCATGATCGAAGCTCGGGGAGAACGTTGGCGTTCGCGGAGAACAGAAGTCCTTCGAAGAAGAAATAGCCGTTTTTCTCATTTTCGAAAGAAGGAGAAAAGAAAATTGAATTTCGCCGTTTCATGCGATATCCTTGGATTTGATCTACGATATTTTATTTTAGTATACCGCGCGGAGAACGTCAAATACAATTTTTCGCGATCCCTTCGACAAAGAACGAAATTCAATCGATTACGTACTAAAATTATGCCCGGTTTGTTATACTTTATGTCGTGTAATTTATTATGTTCATGTCTCGATAATGTAGTACATAATCCCAAGGGAAATGGATTCTTGAAGTTTTTGCGGATATAATACGAACTTTTTTTTAGATGATAATTCGAGATGTAGATTGAACAATATCTTTTTAGTAATAAAATCAATAAGTATTGTCGTTTCAATTACTTATAAATATTTAAAAATTGCTTTACACATTTAAAAAAATTGATAATTATTAAATTATTCGTCGCAAAATTACTGCGTTCTCAATTTATCGGACAGTTTCAATTTTTATTTATACATTGAATAACTGTAATTTATCATATATATTATAAAAGATATCCCCTTCCAATATTGCAATAAAATGTTTGAATTTTTAAAACTCAAATTACCGAGATGATAAAAATGAAGTTTTGGTCCGTCCACCAACTTATTCATGAATTTTGCATAAAGTAATGCATACGTAAATTGAAAGTTTTTATCATTTTGTCGAGGGATTTGAGGGGACCGCGATGATCCTTGATTAAAATCTCCGAAGTTCGCAAGTTGCTCAAACCCACAGCGATAATTTTTACAAAGTATTATAATAGAGCGCTACGATAAAACATGTATATGTGCAAAAGGCAAAAATATTGAATCTCGGCTTTAGTTTCAACAGAGTTTCGCTTAAGGCGGAGAGTATCTATTTAATCTCCGATCACTTTTCGAGAGTCTCTCAATATTTCTCCTTGTGTAATCACGCCGACAGAGTTCGGGGACATCATAGTCGAGACACGATCCGCGACAGATCTACGAGTTAGATGTTAATTAATATTTACGTTCGCTGGGTCAAGGTTATTCGAGAAGATAGAGATCGCTTACAAATTAGGTCACTTCACTCTTGCATACTGTGTCTTATAATTGACGTGCTATCGGAAGTATTGGTAGGCATATTTAACATTTAATTCTGAGCTATTAATATTTTCTTTCAATTTGCATCTTATGAGGAAAAAAAACTGTTAAGTTCTTTGCGAATTAAAAAGTAATGCGTTATATAGACGTAAAAGGAGAGATTGTAGTTAGATTATCGTCATTTTCTTAAATAGAATTATATGATCAAAATTTTTATATCGTATAATTCGTTAGAAAATTGTATTTTAATCGTCATACCTAAATTTTTATGTACACGATGGAGTTCAAACCACATTAATTGTCAATGTTTAACTTTATGACAAAGTTTCCAAACCATTATGTTCCAGTTGTAGGAATTAAATCAATTTAATCGATTGTTTGCCGTTTTTTACGATTGGTAAAAATAGAATAAAATCAAAATGTTGTATTGATGTGCAATATTTAAAATACTTTAATATTATTAACTATTTTTATAATATTCCATCTTATTTGTTCGGTTAATTGATCTTGATTCTATTTGAGAATTATATGATTTTTTTTTACGTATGATTCCCTTATTCATTCTAATATAAAAGTATTAAGGTAGACATCGAAAAACAAATAATTTGCGAGATATTTTTATTCTGGCAAATATAGAGATACATTTATTTTATAAAATATAAGATATCTCGTAAATTAATTACTTTTTTGATAATTATATCTTAATACTTTACTGGTCAATGAGATAATTAAATTGATATAAAAAAAATACACAATTGTTTTTCAGAAAAATTTTACAAATTACAATATGCAATTATATATTTTTTTGAAAAGCAATTACAATGTATTTTGTTTACAGCAATTAATTTATTTCATTATTTTGCACGAAAATATTAAATTACGATCAAAAATAATCTACAACGTATTTTAGATTTTACAATTTTAAAAATATCTCGAAAGCTATTTGGTGATTTCTTTGAATTTTATCTTTAATACTTTTATTTACGAAATAATTGAAGAAATCGTATGTAAAAAAATTATATAATTTATTTAAGAAAATGACCTATGTATAACTTAAAAGAAAATCAATTATATCAAAAAGTGATTTTATCATTATATGTCTCTTTTTAAAAAACTTTCAAAACCTGAAACATTTTTTAAATGCGTTTTTTCCAAGACATCCAAGTGTTTTAGTTTAAATGTGACTGTGTGTCTCTCCAGATGTAATCGTGAAATTATAATCAATTTATAATCATGAAAATGATTAACATACAAAACAATTTACAATAATAATAAAATCTTCTTTCTACTTGGGGAATTCTTTATACTTGGACATGAAATATATTTAAATTTTCTATTGCATAATCAGTCACGCTTCAATTCAAATCATTCAAATACTGTTACAGATGGGGATGACGCAACAGGAAGCCGGTGCATCGGGGCCAGTCACGCCGGAGGAAAGTGGAAAAACCTTAAGCAAGTTATTGCAGCTGGGGAACATCATAACGGCGGGAAACGGTAGGTCTCGTTGTTCACCTTGGCTTTAATATTTGCATTAAACCGCATACGATTATTATTATAACGGAAACCCAATTTCATTTCTCCATTCATTCAACGTTAACCTTCCCTATATCTCAATTACAAAACTATGCACGAGAGGGAATTTCAATTTCGCATTGAAACGTCACTCTAAACTGCTTTTAAAAGACCAATTCCCTTCTCCCCCTCCTTCCGCGCCTCGTCTCGCATCTTCAGAAGTGCATTTCAAAGAAGACTTCAGCTTACTTAACATACTTTATGTGTACTTTCCAATTAACATCAACGGCCAAGTCATTGTTAGTACAAATCATAGTATAAATCGCGTTTGAATGTCGTACAATCGGAATTGTACCATTTCTTCGCGTCCTACTTCTCTCCGTAATTTCTTGTTACGTCACTTCAAATTCATTCGTGCAGTTTTCCTCACGTTCGTACCTGACCTGACTGTAGAATAAAAGCGTCCGCTCGAGAATGATTTTTATATTTCACGACAATCTCTCTCTCTCTTTCTCTCACGGCACTCGAATCCGCCAGAATTTGTATTTGTGCGTGAAGTGTGCAAATAGTATTTCGCGTCGGACATAACACTTGCATAAATATCAGGCCGTGTTTGCCCAATTATACGGCGCTGCGTTGGAGGACGAAAGCGCGCGGGATGGAGAAGAGGTGCAGAGGGCAGGGAAAGCCAATGGGGGTCGAGGACAGTCCGGGCAAGGGCGTTTCCACGGGCTTTTCATCGGCGGCGTTGCATTTTCCTTTTTCTCTCATTTTCCACGATATACGACCGAAAGCGCCACGTACACCGCACGCTGCGGCAGAAATATTAAAGACGAATGCTGCACCAGGGCCGCTGCTCCGCGCAGGGTGCTCTCGCATCAGCTGCAGCAATGGCCTCGACGCACCTGCGCTGCTCGGAGTGCTCGGCCACCTACGCATCGGCCAACCTCCACGCCATGCCACGCCGGTTGTGTACGATACAATGCTGTCTATTTTGATTTATGCGCCCTCGGCGAGTTGAAGAAACGTCATGCCGCAATTTATCAGCGTGGGGCATTGTTATGCGCGATCCATCGAAAGCTTTCGCCGGACGGTTTTTGTGAATGAGCTCGTGTTTCCCCATTCCCCGAGACTGAATAAAATTACTCCGCTCCACTTCTACCTGCGTTTCGTTGATGGTTTTTTAATATAAATGTAATATCTTGGTGCCGCGCGCTCCTCCACCTCGTATTTTACCGCTATTGGCAAACATAATTAATAGTCCCGCGTGGCTGCGTAGGACTTTAATGCTTTTACTTCGCTAAAAGGGAAGGTACGAATTCAATTTGCATTTTTTACATTACTCGACGTAGGACACCGGAATACTCGCGCGCGCAGGTGTGCATACACGCACGCATACACACAGGCCAGAGCATCTCGACTTGCAGCCGCGTTTTCACAGAGGTGCCAAAAGTTTAAAGGTTACTTGGTGAGGTTCAAAGGATATACCAAAATACGCAGCGATGCATCATTCATAGTCGATTTGCCAAGAGAGATTCGACTGGAGCATACATTCGCGAGCTTGATTATGAAACGATCCATCGCCGATCGGCGACGAGAATCGACTCCAAAGCTGATTCGCGCAGACAAATGTGATAAAATTTTACCCATCCATCAAATTTTTTGAATTTTGCGGATTACAAGCACTTTTCGAGAAGGAAAATAAAAAATCCGGCGGAAACGTGACGTGTACTCGCCGGTTTCCCTTCACTATTACTGTACGAAATAAAAGTGCCATATTCGAAGGAAAATCCACATGATCGATCGATTGAGAGAGAAAGAGAAAGAGAATGAGCGCGATATCGAGCATCGCAAAAAATCTCGAGCTCACTTTATTTTTAAACCCTCGAACGTAAAAAAAGAAAAAAAAACGTTAACGAAGACAAGTGGGAAGTGTTATAAAAATATTCTCTAGGCAAGCTGAAATCAGCTGTGCGAGGGATACAAATGACAATGGTTCGACGGGGCGGGCGAAGAAAGTTTTTCCCATCGATGGGTCTCGCTCTCCTCGTTCCGTGACGTGAACCGAGCCGCAAATTTTTGCTCTCTTCATTTGTATTTCATTTGCATTACGTTAAATTCCATCATTTAACGTTGCCGCGTAAAAATGCTTTGTCTCTTTATCCGTCCGCTTAAAAATAGACGTTTCGTAATTTATTATTTATTATCATTCGTACGATATTTTAAAAATCGTAAATGTGATAAAACGGACAATGGACAATGAACAATGGACTCTCGAAGTTTAACAATACGAAAATTAAGTAGAGTTAATGAGAGTACGGCGCGGTTATTAATGCGCGAATTAAATTATAAACACTTTCAAAGTTTATTGTACATAACTTAAGTAAAAAACAAAACAAACATTTTGACTCTCCTACTTCCTTCTAATATCGTTATTATCACTTTCGTTTTTTATTTAATTCTTTTTTTAAGCGTACGTTTATAAAATAAAGATTTTAAACGTGTGCTTGTCTCAGAAATAATTCAACAGCATAATCATTGTCTGTAAGTATTAATTATAAACTTATGTTCTCTCGATAAAATCTCGAGGGTGATAATAATGCTCTGTCAACCATACTCGTAATTCTTCCTTTTTTTTTTATAAAAGAAGGTGTGAGAATAAAATATTGAGGTGTCTAACTGACTTATGATAGCAACTCTATAAAATTGTTATTCTTAATAATTGCGACACATCTAAAAAATAATCACCTCCCATTTCCGTTGTAAATTGCATTCTTAGATAGAATAAGTTGAACGTTTCAAGTATGAAATTAATCAGATAGGATGGAACGGACAATGTATCTAAAATAAAAAAGAATAATTCTAATGGTCGTTAAAGCCTTATTCTTGGTTGTCTCCAAATCTTGCACGACTAGCAATAAGTCAGCAATAATTGGATGAAGTGAAAGTCCCACAAGAGTACCGAATTTGTACGATGTTTTATACAGACAGAAGTCAGATTGATAAATATTGGAATGAAGCTTGCTCAATACGTCCATATAAAAAAAATATTGATGAACAACGTTGATGAAAAATACGAATGACATAACGTTATGTAAGCAGACTTGTGTTGAAATAATAGAAAAAATAAAATTATTTTGCAATAAACTATTTTATATCATGGAAAGAAAGAGAAGGAGAGATAAAGTAGATAATCGAAATTAATTATGAGTTGCATTTTATCTCTAAAAATTCGCGGACTAAATTTTTATTCTGGAAAAAGGAGAAACGTGCCAATTGCGAGGTGGAAGAAATACGATAAGTCTTTTGACAAGAACGGCTTTGCGAAGATCGATCTTCCATTTCCTCGGGGGTCTAATACACGTTTTGTTCGTCCTATCGTTAAGTAATGATGTTTAAGCCTTTAATCGCAATCACAAACGATCAGACGTAAAGAGAAGCGAGTTAATGTCGTTCTACCGACAAAACGGGCAGTTCTAATTAATCCGCTTCGTCCCCGCCGCGTCCCGGGCCTTCGCATTCGACGATTCAACTCCGCCTCATCTATTGGCGGAGATTCACAGCTCGAGAGTTTCCCGGGAATTTCGCCTATAACCTTCTGCAGACCTCGCTGAAGCTCTCACCCACTGAACCTCTCCGAGCCAATCCTAAAGGGGAGAAACGGATACTTCCCGGAGAAACTTCTGTGAAACACGCTAGTTAACCTGGCGAATACGGCGGCTTTACTTCTCAGAGAATCGTGCTGATTAACAAAATGTAGACGAATGATATCATATTTTGTCTTCCTGAGAAAAGCGGTTATTATTACGATGATTGATGTATCGTAAAAGACACGTTCAAAATACGACATGCGGATTCGCGAAGCTATAAATTTGCTAAATGAATGAAGTGTATGAACTGGCAACGAAATTTCCCTTTTGTGATAGTAATATATACTGAAAAAAAATCTGGTTACAACTACCAAACGTATAGTGAAATAGTATCAATTAAATATTTTGTCAATATAACCAAAAATAATTTTATTTTTCTAAATATTTAGTAAGTATTATCAAAGCTGGTGTAAGTTACTAAATATTCAGAAAAGTCATTTTTTGTTGACTAAATATTTAATTAATACTATTTCACTATATATTTGGTAGTTATTACTAGTCTTTTTTTATTGTAATATTCTTGTATACCTATCTGACTTAAAAAGTAATCTAACATTTATATATGTGTGTGTGTGTGTTGGATAAATGATACTGAATACTAAATAAAATTGCAAAGTTATATCAATAAATAAATTCGAAATCAAATTGAGGAATATTTATAAAAATTTTGAAATAAACAGAAGACAGCGCGCAGCAACTTTTTTACTGAAAAATTTAAAAACATTACAAGAGAAAGGATTGCACCTTTAAAAAATAGCCGTCGACATCTCTTTTCATTTTGCTTCCTCGCTAGAAATTTAAGCTATTTGCGAGGGTGGCCGGATAACGCAAAGCGTCGAGATGATGGAGTCGTGAAGTCGACATAAACGGAAGAGCTCGGGCGAAGGAAACTTCCACGGGTGAGTAGAAAGTTCGACAAAAGCGGCGTACTCGACAAGCCGGGGACTAAACGTTCCTGTGAAAAATGCCAGCATATGTTCGAAAGGGATGGAACACGGAGACACGTACAAGCAGCTGGGTAACGATACGAGAGAGATGCGGATGCCCTCGGGGCGAACACAAGGGAAGAGGGAAGCGATGGAATAGTAACTGTTATTTACACCTGGAGCACGGGCACCATACGATATCCGCCCGCAATTCCCGCGAGCCCATCGGCGATGCACGTACTCTTCTTTCCCCCGTTCTTCATAGTGTGACCATCAATTTGGGATTTTGAAATTGTCTGTTGGGAGATTACGAAACTATTATACGTGCGCGATTTTCTTCGTGGCTAGTATAAAATAAATTCAACTATAATCAGAGATATATCAGTTATAAAAGATTTATAACTGTCGTTAAGAGACAACTTTTAAAATTCATAATAGATAATTAATTTTAAGAAGAATTGCCAAATGTGTTTTATATTTTTGCTTAATATAAGCAACGGTGACAAAAATATAAAATGGACGAGTAATACAGACAAAAATTTAACGAGTTACATCTTGTTTAATGCGTACCAACAATACTTTAAAAAATCAGATGCAAATGATTTTAATTTTTGATTAGGTTATGTAGCTGATAACAATGTTATCATTAATCATCAATCAATTATGCAGTTTTATAGTAAATTTTGATATTGTCATAAAGAAAAAATTATTGTGGAATATTTTACATTGCATGTACGTATTTGCAATTATCAAAATTAAATTGATCGTATTTATTTCATTGTAAAGATTATATTTTTCTTTATTCGACATTTAAATTTTGTTAAAAAAAATAATATAAATTGACGTCGCAATTTAAGTTTTCTTGAATCATGTTTTGGCGTTTACAGTGATCACCACTGTTTCCAAAGGACTTATCAGAAAGTGAAAGAATACAAGTTTTATAAAATTGAAACATATAGTGCTTGCTGTAGCCATTTTTCCAAATATTTAGTTTAAACAAAATAACAACTGGTCAAAAGCATCAAAAGTGATTTTTTATTTGTAAATTTTACTCATTATTTGGCTGCAACAAAAAAGCATCATAAAAAAATCATACGTTAAATATTATTTTTTATAATATCTAAAAACATACGTCTACATTTGCAAATCGATAGTCAAATTATCTTCAAAATATCACGTTTCGTAAATGAAATTCGAAGCAACATCATTATATACGATCTTTCAATAAAATTTAAATGTCAAATAGAAAAAGAAATATGATCTTTACAATAGAATTAAAACGACTTCTGTATCTTCTTATTGGAAATAATCAATAATGATTGATTACTTTTCTTTTTACTTACATCTTACCGTTTAAAATTTTTTACATGCCACAGCTCTAATACGTAATATAATTTGTAAAATGTGCGAGTTTTGAACATAGTTGACTATAAAGAAATGTTATGTAACATTTCAAGAAGTATAAGTACACTTTAGAATAAGTGCATTTAAGGAAATTGTGGGCAAAGTTTTAAACCCTTTTTTATATCTTTTTTATATCTTTCCCTGACTGATTTAAATTTACATGATTTTTCCCAGTTTTACTTGTTTTTCAAATTTATAGCAGATTTGTAAATATAAGACGCGAATAATAAAACTAATCATTAATATTAATAAAAATGTCAATTGCAAAAATAAATTCAAGCCAGTTTTATTTTAACGTCCATATCTTTTCATTCTTGTTTTCAATTATTAAATATTTAACTCTTTTTTCGATATAAATTAATAATAAAATAAGTATTAATTAATAATTCCTTAGATTTTTAATTAATTAAATTCATAAATTCAATACTTTCAAAGTTTTTCAAATGATTCAAGAGATAAAATTTCAACAAACGGTTGCCCAAATCGTACCTTCTGCAGCGTATACGTTGCTAAAAGGTTCACAGTAAATTAATATGTTATTGATAAAAAGTTAAATATTGCAGTAATAAATATTTGAAACATCAAGCTACAATTTCCAATATTCATTTGCGTACATGCCAAAAAGAAAATATGATAAAAATAAACGTAAGCAGTATGCACTCTTGGCAACTCTTCTCTGACATTATGAATTTTTAAAAAGAAACATATATTATTATTATTTACTCGTTGCAATATCAGAAATAATTAGAAAACGCTTAATTGAAACGAAATGAAACCACTGTTCTAAATTTCAAGTAGGTCAGCACCATCGTACGACTTATCTAACAAATAACTGGTGTGGTTTTGTTAGCCGATTACGAATAGCTGTTGCAAATCTGCAATTTCGTAACGTTTCACCTGTTCGAAGGATCCTTATATACTCCCCGCGACGGAGCCGCTTAGGATTGGCAATGATTTGTAAACCCGAATCAACTCTCCGGGGCTTCATAGAGTCAACGCGTTGGAGTATCTGCTTCTCGTGTGGCTTCGATCCCTCTAGTGATTGCGAGCTTGTGTGCGTTATACGTAAAATATTCAAATCTACATCCGCTATATCGATTTTCATCCTGCTCTCTCTCTCTCTCTCTCCCCTTCTCTATTCATCTCTCCTCCGCCCGCCGCCACTCGTTTCTTTAATCCCTCCTGGCAACGCGTTTTTTCATTGCCCTTCGAGTACAACTGCGATCTTCGATCTTTGAAGATTTACTTTCTGATCCTTCCATCTCGGTAGACTTCTTTCAAACGATTCTGTAGAAATTTTACGCGTATTTGCCGTTCGCGATGAAATGAAAAAATGCAGATAACTGTCTCTCCTATCACGGTCGTTTCGAGATAATTCGTGTATAAAGTATGCAATATCGCGTAGGATGTGATTAAAACCATCCGGAGACAGATCCGGTTTCATGATTTTTTATTCTGGATACTTTGCTTTAAATACGTTCTCTTGTTAAATTTTACAGCGTAGAATCTCACTCAAGACAATTTTTTTTTTTCCCGTAAAACCTGACACACTTTAGAGTAGAGAAGCAAGAAATGCATATTTCATATTCGTTATTTGTACGAAGTACCGTTTTCTGCCGCGTCTTCTGTACTTTTGTTCTAAGAAAGTGACAAATCAATTTTTATAAAATGATTTTTCGTCAAACGGAAAATGCAACTTGAATAAGTAGAGGAGAGAAAGACGGAGATTTATCGTTTAATGAGCGAAAGAGGAGGTTTGAAATCGAAGATATTACGGTGGCGAAAAATGTAAGAGGCAGCGGCGCTAGTGATTTGAAATCCCCGAGCCTCCTTTCTATTGAAAGTCGGATTTCGCATTATTCGCATACATATCCGGCGAGAATGTGATGCCTTTGTTCGCGCGTTTGAAAGACGAGGAGGAGAGAAGCGTTTTGAATGGGCCACCTTTAATGTTCAAGCCAGGCACCATCGCGATATAATTCAGCGGTAACGCACGAGAATACGACCGATTCCAATCTCGCATTTATACCCACCCGTACTAGTTTGCTCACCAGTACCTCTCCTCTTATACAGCCTTCGAATCGCTAGCATCATTATCCCATATACCATGAAATCTAATTTCGACATTGTAACAACGGCGTACAACGTCGTATTGCGATTTGCGTTGTTACCTGATCAACGTTTGTGCTTTCACCTCTTAAGTGAGCATTTCGATATTCAATATACTGGAAGTTATTATTATTGGAAAATTTACGTGACATTACTTCCGACTGATGTTATGCACGCCAAAATTATCTTTTTATCCTACTCAATTTTGGATAATGCAAAAAATGCAAAAAATAACAATTGATTTTCAATTTAATATCGTGATATTACCAGCAAGTCTTGTTCAACTTAGAACTGCGTTTTAAAATCGAAAAGTTATTCGGCGCGCAGTTTCGTAAACTTGAAAATGTATATAAAATTACGTAAGTACCAACATTAAAATCTAGTCATGACCTATAAGGCGTTTAATGTTGCGAAGAAATAACATTTTTATCACGCCGATTATATCTTTGATTATTAATAAAATGGGATTAATTTTATATCGCTATCGATACATTAGATATTTACGTCTTTTTTATCCTGGCGCGAATATCCATGTAGCGATATTTCACGGACCTTCCGGGAGTTATTGTCAAAATTTATCGCCACCTTGATGTACGTTAGTCTCATCAAGATACACTCCGTGACTACTAATTCCATGGTATTCCATTCAACCAACCAACTCGCTACCGATCCGCTGCTCCATTAATTACAGTGATGATTAACAATGTGATTGTGCCTAGAGATCAATTACCAGCAATAACCCTACCAATAGCGCATCGCCGTCAGGCATTAACACGCCCCATTGCGATTCATTAATTTCACTTCATCATTTGGTTAAGCAGTGCTGCTGGGCGTGTGAGATACAAGTTATTAACAATGCCCTTGTAATAAAAACAATTTTCGTCAGTGTCCATTGCCTGTGAGAGATTTGATGGTTACACAAACGTGCGATTGTTTACTGGGAAACAATCGATAATTGATTACGCAATGAGTTTTGATTAGAATCAAAATACTAATGAGCTATATGTATCGTTTATAGTCACGTTTAATATTTGATGTTAATATAATATTATATTAATATCTGCACTCTTTCTCTCTTCTCTATTGTGTTAGATTAGTTTGCATGTCGCCATTCACGGCGGCATTTATTCGCTTTTTATTTTAACTCTGTGATATTTGTCATAAAAATTGATCATGTATATTTCCAAAAAAATATATAAAACTATAAAAATAATTGTAGAATGAATAGTAATTATACATGTATTACTTATTCCTTCCAATAATTTCTTTATAATTTCCTTATTGAAACGTGTTACAAAGCAATAGCAAATTATTCCTGTTTAATCTGTAACAGTGCTTGAAAATATATTTGACACGTAGCTTGAAGAACTCAAAAAGGTATATAAAGTCACAAAGAAAATATCAGCACAATCCTATGACCAAATAAAGCTCATCTTTAATTTAAAAAAAATATTGTATTTATTTATTAATAATTAACGTTTTCAATTTCATAAAATTGTTTATGTCTACGCCACAATTAAATTGTATCAACTCTAAATTTTAATGTAAAATTATTTTTCCTTTTGTTTACTGTGAAAGCTTTATTTATATTTTTCGCATATTGGCTACTAAAAAGAAGCATATTACACAGTTGGTCTGGTAGCTTCAGATTAAAATTCTAGCGAATGAATAGCCTGTTATCATGCACGTATATTTTTGTATTTTGCTGAAATAAAAAAAAAAGATTGAAAAACGCATCAACATATTTTTCTTTATGAATATAACATCGATTAAATATTAAAGGAAATTCATTGCAACATGTTTAGAATTTATTAAATATTTTTCAAATGTTTCATAAATTCTAAATATGCGATAGTGATGAATATCGTCCGAATATTATCCGTCTAAAAAGACAGATCTAACATTTTACATAAAATGGAGAACATCTGCCAATTATATATGACGTTTTATCTGCACGTGATATGATTATACACAAGCATTAAATATTCTAACAAATTCACGTTTTTCAATAATTTTATGTAACAAGGCGCCCCGAATAATTGCTACATTTACTACATTAATATTAATTGCATTGAATTGCACGAAACGCTATAAATGGGTCATCAACACTATGTTATCTCTAATATTACGGAAGCGTTACATCAGGGATTGGAGGCTTTAATTACACGTCCGTTTATCGTGCGCTGAATCGGGCGCAATGTCAATCGACAATATCGACCGGACCCTCTTCTGCAACAGCCAGCGGTGATATCAAAAATATGTCTCATATCCAATTACGCGAATATGGCTTATTAGAGAACGATGAAAATTCGTGAAAATCAAGCCGTTGCGCACCTGACAAATATTTGCAAGCTACGTGCTTGTCGTTATATTTTTTAGAACACAGCAGTCGCGACAGTCGATACCATTGATGGTCGTATCGCCATTTGAAAATATGCGCCGTTAAAAACATTCGTCGTGCAATGGTCGAGGATCAATAATACGTAGTTGAGCTGAACGGTATTGAAATTAATACATTTCGCCTTTTGCGCGTCTAAACATATTGCTCTCTGTATGAGCGCACGAAATTGGATTGAATTTACATTAAAGATATTTTAGCTCTAAATGTCAGCTAAAATTTGTAAAATTAATTGTTCCAAAATAAAACATTTGTATGAATAATTATTAGAGTTTTGTTGATATTATACGTGAACAATTTGATTTAATTAAAACAACTTCCTTACGTTTGCAAATAAGCATAATAAAATATTTTTTAATAAGAATTAAGGGCAAACAATAAATTAATAACTTTTAAAATAGAGAAATATGTTCAAATTTTACATAGATACTTGAATATAATAATAGAACAAACTATAAAAAAAATTTAAAATTTTTGGTTAATACTTCGAGATGTAACACATTCTTAATAAAAAAATAAATTTTTTCGCGTACATCGTGGCTCCAAAAATTTACTATAATAAAATTAAACGCAAACAGTGAACACACAATATAATATTACAGGATCAAAGTGATCTCGCGCGTTTGATATAGTAAAATTATATATTCGATCAATTTCTCCCTCACTCTCATTATTTAAAATATAAAAATTATTCATTCTTTAATAATCGCAATAATAAAATTGATATTATTATCACACATAAAAAGCGAAGTATGTATTTACTTTTCCTATTGTGCATTAATTTTTTACTATATACTTCCATGTCACCGGATCAACGAAGTGGTTTCTGTTCTTTTCTTGTTTTCAGGTTTTCTTGAAGTTTGTTGATGTGAATATTATTTTAATAAAACGTTTTTTTTCTATTTTTTTATTTAAAAGTTCTGCGTTTATTGGAAAATATTGGAAGCATGCATCTAGTTGCGAAAAATAAATATCGTGAGATATATTGATTTTATAGAATGTGTTGAGAGAGAGAGAGAGAAAGAGAAAAAAACGTGCGTTGCGTTTGCTACATTTATATCTATAAAATATCTGATTTTTATTAGTTGAAGAGTGTCAAGAACTGCTGACGCAATATCACATGTTAGCATTTATAAAGCATTTAACTCTCGTCATGTTAAAGCAATAACGATTATTAGAGGGGATCCATATTGAGTGATTTATCAAGTGCTATTATTACAGAAAGATATTCGTACGAAATATAAAGCAGTAAATATTAATAATTTTCCACGACACAGAAGTAATAAAAATATATAAAAAAATTTCGAAATAAGAAGGAAGAAATTTTACTACGACGGAAAAACGATCTTAAAAAAAACTCCACGTCGCTCTGTTGACTTTGTAAAAATTGGTTTGTAAAAATTATTTAACATATTGAAACATCACGCATTATATGTTCTTGAATAGAATATTTTTAGTCAATTATTGTTACTTTCTTTAAATTTTTTAGATTTGAAAAATTATTCCGAATACCTTTCCGTTCCAGTTAGGACGATAAATCGATGCGAAACGATAATTCAAGTTGGTCGAGGTCGACCTCTTGTTAGACAACTCTCGGGAAGTTAAATCTCGCGTGTTTGTAGCAGACCATCGCACTTCCCGAAAACTCGAAGCCGCGAGGAAGTTCAAGTTGCCTCTGCTGCTGGAAACTCAAGGAGATCCTGTTGAGCTTTCCATCAAAAGGATAGAAACCCTCTCGTCTTTTCTATGGTTATTTGGGAGAGTCTTGAAAGAACGGTAACGCGTCATGAACAGTACAACGGGGTTGAGCGAGAGAACAATCCTCAAAACGTTAAATACGTAGCGAGTGTAGAGAGCATTTTGGTTCTTACGGTTAAACGCGGTTTTGGGAAACCTAGGAAGCATTGTCTCCGTGTATAATCCGTCTTTCAGAGTTCTCGAGGTATTGAAACGAATAATGTATTTCATAAGCCGCTTTACATTATACAGCAACATAGTGAGCGCGCATTTCAAGAAAGCGCGTATTTTCAATAAACGGCAAACTTGTTTAAAATCATGCCGTGCCAGATTTGTCGTTTTATTAATATAATTTATTAAGCGAAACATAAAGAGTTTTCATTAATTATATTAATAAAAGACTTTTCTGCTTGCCTATCAAATTCACTTTAATCATAATAAGTAATATCAAGTTTAATTAAAATCATTCCTCCTCCAACCCTTGACGATGTTTCATAAATCTTGGATTTAATGCGAGATAAAAACGAAGAAGTTGTAATGATCGCTTTTATCCTCCGGGGAGATCGGGACATTTTCCCAATGATTTTTCGGACAATTAGCTAGATAACGATTTGTCTTGCGTCAAAGTACGGATAGCCGGGGGTTCTTACGTGACCTCGGTGAGTCCGAACGATAACGAAGTAATCGCTACAAGAAGGAAAATCCTGACATTTCTCACACGTCGTTCAGAGAGAATTTCTTTTGTTGCGCTCGTCGACTATACTGGTAATTCTCTTTGTTAACGTCAACAGAAACGCAAACGCGGTTTCCGACCATGTCTCTATAAAAACAACTGTGGCAAGGTGCCAGCTCGGGAAAAGTTAATTTCATTAATAAAACCGAGTTCGCCGCGTTCAGTTTTTGCTACAATCCAGAATACTAACTTATTGAATTACACCCGTAATTTGATTCTTTGACAAGCGCGTATGCGCAATAAAATAAAATTATTATTAATTATTATATTATTGGAAATATTTAAACATTTAATCGCGGCCGCGTGTGAGGTTTTATTGTTTTTCATCTTACATTTTACGTCATTTTATTAATGTACAAATTAAAAATATATTATGAGACAGAGATTTTTGCTTCGATAAAAATTTCAAGGATGATTTGTTAATAAAAGTATATAATATGTAAAATTAAATAGTAAATTAGTTATGATCAAATTTTAGGGACGTTAAATATTATTTATTTTGTAAATAAAGTTCTACGTATTTATAAATGTAACAAAATTTTGATTTGGTTAATCTGAAGAATATTTTGTGTTTAAACGACTGTTTTATATTCAAGATTTAATTGCTGCGGTATTTAATATCGAAAAACTTCCGTATATAGACATAGAAATATTTTCCATAAAATGTGTATTTATGAAAAATCAATCTTCAATTTGTTTAAAGATCTGTAATAAATTTTCAAGTACTGCAAATAGAATGTTCGATATAAATTCATAAATAATTGCACCAAAATTTGTTTTGTTTTATTTTTTTCTGATTCGATCTGTATTCCCAACGTGCCGCGATTAATAAAATAAAGAGTCGCTTTAATATACTAAATGTGTAATATTTATTACAGTAATACCGTATAAGAGATCAGACGGGGAACGATTTTGATCGCGAGTGCGAATGAACGGAGTTAACTATTTAATGGCGGAGCAACGGTCTATGTACGACGCATTTTCCAGAGTCATAACTCACGTAAGATTCGATCTGACGGTTAATTTCCGCGACGAGAAAGGTGATATGCGGTGGATCATGGGCATCTAGCCAGTTTTTCTAAAAGTTTAATTGGATCCACGAGCAATCCAATCTGACCACATGCGCTCGCACACGATTCCGATTTTTTCCGGATTTTACCGCGGGAGCGATCTCTCAGCTTTTCGCGTCTACGAAATTACACGAAAATTTATCTCGCAAAAAAGTTGTACTGTCGTACTTCAACGAGTAATTGCGTTAATTACAAAATGCGTCCCGTTTTTTTTACATTCGTTTTTATGTCGCTATTTGTCTGTTAAAGGATATACTTTTTTTCCAACAGTAAAATTTGCACAAATCTTTCTGTAAATAAGAGATGTTTTAATAGAATTTTAAATTATTTGAAGACGAAGATTATTTTATCGAAAATCTTCGTCTTTAAAGAATTTACAAATTTCTTAGTATATTTCGTCCTGCGAATTGATTATTCATTCTTATGTATATGTACAAATTAATTAATAAATATCTTTGTTTTCTGGTTCTCTTATGGCATACTATGAGTCGTTAATTTTCAATACTTTTACAAATATATAAAAATTATTAAGCCATTCTTACATGTGATTCAACATCTCTAGAAAGTATATTTACGGTATTAAGTAAAAAAAAAATTGTATGTAAATGTTATGATTTAATTGTAACACAATATCAGAAATGCACGTTTTCACACATAAAAATTCATATAGCTTTGAAACAAAAATAACTTAAAAAAAAAATATTTTAAAGTTGATATTTTATTCTACAAAAACAAAAATGTTGTAATATTGTTTACTTGAGTTATTCAGTAACCTGAACATAACATTTTTTAATGTGCATAATGCCAATCCATATAAAAAATCGCACGCAATTACAGTCGAAAGTACTAACAGTAACAAACAAGTTGGTTTCCTTACTGCTTATGTTTTACTGCTTAGAGCTTGAATAGAAAGATTGCCGCAATAGTCGTATAGTCGTGTGTCAACGTACAAAGATTGACGTAAATACGTATATATGTCTTTGTGCGTTGACTTACGATTATGACTACTATTGCGACAGTTTTTCTGCTCAGGCCCTTAAAGTTTTTCTAGCTGCTATTAGCCTTAACGGATACAAACTGAAGATGAATTGCATATATTTTTAACAAAGTTACTTTTATTGATATATTACATTACAAGAAACATTTTGTAATATTATTTATGTTTACATTAAATATTTAATGTAAATATTTTTGCATTTTAGCTCTAAATGTTATCGTTTAAATTGCAATTTTTTTCAATAGCTCGTAAAATTCTTGCAATATAAATGAAAACTGGTTGGAAAGAAAATTAAAAAAATGTTTTAGCTGCAGAAAAAATATTAATTCTATGTATACAAGAGAGATACTTTAGATCATTTTTGTTTCAGAGTAAATTTTCAAAGTTTTCTGAATAAAAGACACATATGAACCGAGGCCGGCAACGCACTTAGGCACTAGGTCTCTTAGATGGCAAAGCTTTTTAATATAAAAAGAAGGAGATAGAGGTTGTTCTTTGTCCTTGTGTTCTTTTAATATTTAAAAAAAAATGCGCAGAACACAAATGTTCTAAAGTGTGCATTAAGTATTAAATATGGAAGTTGAAAAAGTAATATAGAAGTATTAAAAGTTTTTACATAAAAATGACTAACGTATTATGAATCTTACATTTTATCGATCGCTCATAAATAAAGTAAATTTAAAAAAAAGTCTTTTGTCGTCTTTTTATCTAACTTAAATTCTAATTCTTAAAAAAAATCCCTGAAATAAAGAAAAATACCACACTGCGGCGCAAGAAAAAAAAAGCACACGTTCGCGGGAAAGTCCATTTCTTTTTCTTGACTCGCGGTACAGTAATCTTTTTTATTCTGTTAATTCATACCGCAATGTTACTTGCGACGGAGGAAGAACCACAGATTATCTGATTACTCGCGAGAGTATTTGGGTTAATTGAGCAGCTGCAAAAGCATTGCTTGGCAATACAGTGATATATATTATTGGCGCTAAGAAATATTTCCTGCGACTAGTATATAACACAATCGGCTGATAATTTTTCTCCTTATTAACTCGAAGCAACGATGAATAGCTAGGTAATGATGCAGACAAATTGAATGTTATTACAGTAATCTGCAAACGGTACTTACTTTCTTGAAATGAATGAAATTAGACGTAATTGTATGTATTTTTTTCAGCAGCTAAAATCTTTTTTGTTTTCTTAGTTTTCATTTATATTGCAAGGATTCCACAAAATATATTGAAAAAAAAATATATTGTATAAACGATAAAGCTAAAATATGAGAAGCACCACATTTATTTGAATATTACAAATAACAATGAAAAATGTTATTTCTTGTAATTAGTTTCAAGTTTTTCGATTCCTATCGCTTTTCACGTAGTTTCTGAACGCGCGATTGAAGTGTTTCGTGCTCTTTCTCTCTTTCTTTTCCTTCGATGGAATATACATCGGAAACTCATTCCTGTCGATAACGGCCGACCCTCGAAATCGCGCGGCCGTTTTCCGACAAAGATTTGCGATAACGCCCGCCGCTCGATTAGGAAGTCTCTCGGCAAATCGCGCAAGATAAAATCACTGCCGGCGTTCCTCCCTACTAGAAGGAAGGCGGGACTGAATACTTAACGAATCTCTCCCGGAGATATTCTTAAGGATCTAAATGGAACTTTAAAGACCTTGCAGAGGCGACAGAAGGGCGGAAAAGCGTCTGTGGCAATCGATTCGCCAATTGCGAGTGATCCCGGAGGATATAGCTTGTAAGAGAGCTCGCGGATAGAACTGTCACAATCTCTTCGTGAAGTATGATACTATAAAAGAGATTCTGTTCTTTTTTCCAGTGACGAAACCGGCCAAGGTCACCCCGGTGGAGGACATTCAGCCCAAAGAGGATTCCACCACAATTGAGTCTTTGAAACCGTAAGTATCTAACGATTCATACAAGATTCACACAAAACATGCATTGTCGTAATTGCGATTGCATTTTCGTTATTGCGTCGCTTTTAACGGTATATTGCTCGCAACGAAATTAACTGAAACGAAAATTCGTAGAAAATTCATACACCATATCAAGCTATAACGATAATCGTGTAAAAAAATTTTTACAACAACTGCGTTTGCTGACTTATATTGATCTTAAATTTGTTAAAGACACTCTTTATGTCTTTATTCTTCTATATATTTTTTTATACTATTAGATACATAAGAATATTTTTATTTATAATAATATTATATTTAATTAATTATTAATATTATAATTAATAATGTTATAATATATAACATTTCAATCATGATACAATGCGCAAATGTTCCCCAGAAACATGAATTTCCGTGTTATTTGATTTATTGTAACTGTATAAATACAATATAAGATTTCTTCGTTGTTATTTAATTTCGAGTTGATCAATTCTTTAATTATTCCATATCAGGAATAATATTATCATGTTATATATATATCACGCAATATTTTGAATATTACATTATCATAGTCTGAATACAGTATTGAATCAAATAAATTATACACATAACGTACACGTTTATAATTTAAAGCTATTAAAAATTTCTATGTATTTAATATATTATATATAATAAAAAAATATATTTTATATTAGCACATATGAGAATGTTTTCAATTTTAGATCAATATAATTGAAATAACATGCAATCTTTTCGTCGTTATCAACTGTAAAATATAATATAGTTTCGAAATAATATATAATAATTTTTTATAGAAAATAGAAACCTAAGTGCGCACTGCATGTTTGTTGGATCGGAGGAACTTGTAAATATGTATAAATTCATCTAAAAAATTATTATTGAGCACTAAAATTTGCTTCCGACCGATTTTGCTGTGTTTCTTAATTTAAATGTATTGATACACTTTCCGGTCACAGTAAAAGTTATTGACTACTTTAAAACTTTGTTAGGTAATTCAAAAAAGAAAATATACAAAAAAATATATTACTGTCATAATATCGTTATACATTGTTAGATATAAATTTAAGAGAGTAACGGTTTAAATAGTGAACGTTGATGAAATATATAATAAAAGAATGCAAATTCTATAACTTAAAAATACGACGCTTTAATTATATAACACTGTTGCGCCCGCGCTTTGTCGTCGTCTGAATTTGTCGCCGCGGGGTGCGTCATGAGAAGATTGGCCCTTGACAATGTGTCGTCTTTTTAGATTTCTTTTCAGATTTTAAAAACTACGTTGCCGTCGTTGTCACAGCTTCAGAGTTGTAAACACGTACGAATCCGTTTATCATTAAAGTTCTTTTTACAAAGGAGTGCTCTTTCTTTTTCCGAGTGCTCGAGCACGAGATACGGTACCTCGTTCTCTGAACATTTCAATTATTAATCGAGACAAGCTCTCAGTTATAGTAAGATCTTGGTGATCTAAAATAATGTTTCTTGTGTGATTTTATATAAAAATTTCTAATTCTTTCGAACTGCGCTTCGAACTTTCGATCGAACTTCAATTTTATTTTTAAAATTTAAATTTTAGAAAAAAAAGAGTAATACAAAGAGATTACAAAATATTATGCTAGAAAAGTGATTTGACATATTTCGATATAAAAATTCAAAGTAAAATTAATTTGTAAAATAATTTTTTCCCAAACATTGTAATTTAATGACCTTATAAAGCAATTAATATATTTTAATTTTATAATTGCATAAATTTCAAGATCGAAAGTAACGGCACACGGTTTAAACAATTTTTTTTAATATATACAATTACATATAAAATATTATTTGAGCATTGAAATCCGCTATGACCGTTGACTTTCTTTCAATTTTAATTGTGTTATACATTTATATTAATAATGTATATTATTACCTATATACATTATTATATTATAATATTATATATATTATAGCATAATATAAACAACTATTACTTTCATTATTACTTTTTTTATTTTAAATTTATATATTGCTTACACAAGAAGAAATTAATATCAAATCAGCAATCATATATAATATAAGCTCATATATAATCATATATTTTTCATATATAAGCAAGAATATAAAATCTTCTTGAAGGAATTTGATAATTTCAAACAGATATAATTTGTTTACACGAAGAAATAAAATTCTTCATAAAAAAAAAAACAAATTTCTTCATGCAAGCAAGATATGTCTGTTTAAGATTATTCAATTCCTTCAAGAAAATTTTATACTCTTGTTTATATATGAGAATATAATTGTTGATTTAATAATTTTTTTTTCTGTGCATAAAAGAGTAAACTTTTTATATTTCAAATCTGTTTTTTCTGATTTAATATCAGATAATGTCGCGTCATTAATTACAGTAACTGTTTCCAGCTCTTCGTTTTAATAAAATGACGGTATTCTCCAATAAATGTCAATTGCATAGTTCCAGTGTTCGGGCGACGAAATTTCACTCGTTATTTCGCCGAGTGCAATTTGAAAACTATTTGAAAACGTTTCGTCCGGTTAAGGGTCCGTCGTTGTTAATCCGCGCTCTACTATCTCGCGCGAGTAAAGATTTATTCGCTTGGGAACGCACGTGCAAATGAGCGGCGGACAGTGTCCGTGTGGAAGACGATCCATTGAAGTTCACTGTCAGTTTAAACGGGCGCGACCTACCCTTGTTTCTGTCGTCTGTCCGCCTCCATTTGCTCGTGCGCCCAGCCGAGCGATATTTAATACGACACGTCCATTAAGGACTGTGGATTGATTCCCCGTTGATCAGCTAAGTAACCCACGCTTGTTCAAATAACGAGCACGCCGTTCCACGAACGAGCATGTTTGTATCGGATAGAACGACCGGCGGTTTTCTAATAACAGGTCTTTTACAACTTGTTTTTTTTTTTACAACGATCGTAAAATTACGTTTACGGTCGTTGAAGAAGCGTTAAATTTTTTTTATAGAAAAATAGACACACAACGCGCACGTATCTATATTATAAGAAATAAGATTATTAATAATTTCATCACTGTGATGTACCTTTGAAATTTGTGACCCCGCGTGTAAGAATTTGCAATTATCTCAATTTTCGTGTAATAATAAATCTGTTTACATTACAATAAAAATTCAGTGATATAAATTCGCCCTTTTATCGTTATGAAAGCAAGTTACTCGAATATAAATAAAACAATATATTTCTCCCTTTCTCAATAAAATATTTCAATACTTTTACACGCAGTTATTATTATTATTAAAAAAAAATAACCATTATGAGAGTTCTTCGCTTTCCGTTCTTAAAAGGTACATCTTCATATAATGTGTACACAATAGAACGTAATTAATTATCTGTAGTACTGTGATTTATCTAGTGATTTATCTCAATGTCCGATAATCCAGGCGCACGAATGTTTGACAATAATCCCGATAATGGAGGACGCGCTCGGAGAGATCGTTGTCGTGCCGAATGAGGGACTGCGCTTAATAAAGTTTATCGGGTTCGATGTTTCAGAAAGTCAGAAACGGGCGGCAAGACAAGCAGCGGGGACGACTGCAGGGTATGTCGGAAGTCGTTCGGCCCCGAGGAAGTCTCGCGAACTTGTTGCGAGTGTCAACATAAGGTCTGCGAGGACTGCGCCTCGTATTCGACGACAACGAATTCCGACGATCCGGTGAGTCGGCACGCCTCCATTTTTAATTAACCAGCTTGTTCATTGTTTTCCGCTGGCAAATATTGCCGTAAAACGAGATTGGATGGCGTCCGGGCGCAAATTAATTGCCGAAACGGACGAAAGGAAAATACGAAAGAGTTTCAAGACGGAGGGGAAAAAAAACGAAGGACTGTAAAAATCCAATTTCGAGAATAACAACGTAATTAATCGTGACATTTACCGTTCCCTCCTCTATTTATAAAAAGTATTTATTTTTTTAATTTAGACGTTATACATAATCGGAACCGGCTGCTCCTTTGACATTTCGAATTAATAACTACGTCGCTTAAGATTTTTATTTGATTTTTCCTTTCATTGCCAAAAGGTCAGTTCATTTGATTACTTACTAATAAGTAATAAACTTTTACGTTAATATGTTATATTTCATATAGCAAACTAAATGTAATGTCTGTAAGCGATTTGAATTTTATGCAAAGCGACGATGATTATTTTATATTGCGTCGTCTATCATATACGAAGCGAAAATGAAACGTTAGAAATAAGAAATTATTATTATTATAAAAATAACCATCGTGATAATTCCTTACTTTCGGTTCTTAAAAGATATACTTTAATATATGCACAATAGAATGTAATTAGTTACCTTTGTATTGTGCAGTAATTTATCTCAATGTTCGACAATAAAAAAATTGGTCTTGCCGAATGAGGGTCTGCGTAATACGCGTGTATCCGACTCCGTATAATTTTGCGAGAGAGCTTCCAAAAATGTGTTCTAAGAACAAAGATCCTATTACTCGCCTTCGAAGCACGAACGTGAAGGGGACACAGTTAATTGCCGGTTGATAGTGACAAGAAAAGCTGAAAATACACAACAGTAGGAACGAATGAAAATCCTCTAACGCTTAACGTGGACGTGTAAATGACATCCAGCTTTGTTGCTTGCAAATTTTCATTCTCTCTCTCTCTCTCTCTCTCTCTCTCTCTCTCTCCCCCTCTCTATATCTCTCTGGATTCTGTTGTTAAGGGAGAATTACCTATCGTCCCTCTAAGCAACGTAGCGCCAATAGGAAATTAACGCGAGAAATTATTGAGGCTTCCATCCTTGGACTATTCAAAGTTTTTCTCGAAATAGCTAAGACAATTATGCTTCTTCACCCGAACCATCGTTTCGCGTCGATAATTAAATTCAGGAGGTGGGAAGCGCAAAAAGCGACTTCGTGGCGCTAAACTTGCTCGCTGTATTATCGTAAACGTATAGAGGATCTAACGGAAATTTATTCGCGACTCGCGCAAATTCGCTCCGCGTTTAGTCGCGCTGAAGATTAATTGGTTTAATGGCGATTTTGTTTGCCCTTCGCTCGCTGATACGCGTGATGTTGATCGGGCGTTAATTCTAATTACACGCGTAATTGATAAATTCGGTAAATGCGCGCGCGGCCGATCGCGCGAGATTTAATCTCGCGCCGGATTACAATGGACGGCATGCCCTTGCACGACATTCCTGCGGGCAACCCAAATTTCGTATGTGCGTAATCATTCTGAGTCTATTCATCCAGTTTCTATTCACTTCTAGCGCACGGTACATCTCCATGGTAACCTAAATTCATTAAAATGTACATTCTTCTACATTTGATAAAGCGGGAACGTTACGCTGTGTAGAAAAATCACGTGTATGTATGTACATGTGAATCTGATGGAAATGCGCGCATTTAGTAAATTTCGAGATTTGCATTCGCTATTTTTGACGCTCGCGCGGCGGTAGTACGCGTAGAGAGGACGCTTTGCTTTTATTAAATATGCTCAAATTCCATTGTTAATTTCGCATGTTATAAATAAAATAAATAAATAAAAAAAAAAGGAACAAGTCGAACATAATACGATTATACAAATATTACATGTATATTAAATTTACACAGCAGTCGTAGTAACATTTACAAAAGTTAATAATACTTTTACGTATTTTGCATTGCTATTTGTCGAAGTAAAAATGCGTAATATTCCACGAGTGGGAACTCGCATATATACATATGCTTCCTAGATATGCAGTGAAATATTTTAGGAATTGCGGATTAATGTGACTCATCTCTTTTAATCAATATGAATTAAATGTTTGTATTTTATTCCATCTATTATATTTACTTTTCTCGTACTGAATTCGACCGAATTCCGTCAATTTAGATCGTACTGTCACTTTGAACGTGGTGCTATTAAATTTGTTTGTCTTATATCTTGATCTCTCGCTGACTATGCTTTTTTTTACCTATTTTTCACCGTTTAATCGGATTACTGAGCGACGGTTGTATTTTTCTAAGAGTTTTTTTTTTAAGCTTCTAAAAATCTAAAAAGAAAATCACGTTACATACTCTTTTTCGCTTTTTTGTACGTATCTGAATTTGAGGCAAAATCGGCAAAATGTGTCGATATTAGATGCAAGCTTGTCGTGTACATGGACGAGCGTTGACAGGTTTTTTTTTTTTGATTACAGTCTTCCTGGCGATGTAGCGTTTGCCGTCGAAAGATCGCCTCGAGGGACCAGCCGATAGTGACACAGGAATCCACAGATTCAATGCTAGACGTGCCGTGTTTGGAGACTCTTCACAGGAGGCACAGCGATGCCCGACTCGGTCCCACTGGAAGTCAAATAGGTGCACTTGGAACTGGATTGGCTCCACCGCGAAGTCCGGAAATTCGGAGACACTCCGACGTTTCGCCAGCTAGTCTCAAGGAACTGGAGAAGGTAAGCAAAAGCTTGGTCTGCCATCGTCGTATATGCTTTCCTGAGATGAACCAATTAATCAAAAATAACGCAACTCTCTCGTGATGACTCGATCCTTCCGATCGCTTCATTTTACAATGCGAATAAATGCATAACACATAGCTTCAATCCTACGATACATCCGGTAATAGAAAGAACAACTGAACATTGTAGAATAAAATCATGTTGACGGATTATACTTCAACTACTTTTACGCCAGTTACGATTAAAATATAATTTTTTTTTTAGTCAAAAACTATCTTTTTTGATACACGTATTGTCGGCTTACACGATTCCTTTTCTCTTCGCAGAAAATTAATACGTTCAATGGGATAAAGTGAAATTTTTCTGCGTTAAAGAGACGAGGATATGATTTTCAAAATTATGGAAAATTAAGGCGCTTCACGTGCGCACCGTATCATTCGACTGCGACTGGCTTTCGATGTTACTCATGATTTACTACCGCACGAGATTCCCTTTTCCCAGCGAGGTGCATAATTCAACATCCTAAGAGATATACCGTTCTGCGCGAGAATATTTGTGCAGCCATGTTTGAAATTAGGGTTGCTGAATTACCGCTGCCAAACGAGTCAACGTATAACATGCTTTGAGTGTCCGCTTGAACGCTTTAAGCTACACCTCACTGTTATTTCAAATGCATACGCCATACTATTCGCCGAGATTCCTGCACACCACCTGCATTATGCAACAAAGTGCAGGTCACTCGTTGAGAGGGATTTCGAATTATTCCGTTCCGATTGCAGTCGACGACTGCAAGGACAAAAAAGCCGCTTCCTTTTTACAATCACAAGCGCTGTTTTTTTTAGGTCGCGCCCCTCCCATAACTTTCAAAACGACGTTGATTACGTAACGTGATTCGATTCGTATTATAATATCAATCCCGGCGATATTACTCTCTCTCTCTCTCTATCTCTCTTTCTCTCTACATAAAAATTGCGTAGAAAAATCGCGAATCGCAACTTTTATCAGAACTTTTAATAAAGTCATTACAATATTCCGAGTAAATAATAAATTGGTACAAACGGCAAAAATACACGGCGTGTTGCTTTAGCTTTTAATAAAACTCTTCGAGGCTCTCTTGTATTTTTTTGTCGAAGCTCGCCGCTTTCACTCGCAGCAATATTGCTTGAAGTAAGGCAGTAACTGCATACGCGCGCCTGAATTAACCGTTTTACTCATTACGCCCGTTATGTTCGACTAATTTGCGGTAATTTACGAGAGGTCGTAAATTGTTCGGACGATCATATCGACGATCGTCCTCGTCACGTGCGGCTTTAACGAGGTGCGCTCCCGTCGGTGTCGGACTCAACGCGGGGCTCGACCACTCTCCAACGAGATCTCATTGCGCGCGTAGATCGTGTGCACTTGTCACGCAAGCGGAGCATACCCGCAGACACACACACACACACACGCGTGTATATCGGAAATGAGTGCACACCAGCGTGTATCTCGCATGTATGTGTGTGTGTGTGCGCGTGGCCAGACTTCTCATTACCTGACACTCAGACAGACAATTATCGGAGGCGTAATTACCGCGCGGCCTCGTGGCGACCGTAGACGCGAACTTCGAGGGCCCGAACGAAAATGCGTCGTAAAGGCCGTACAGACGCTTTACGATCCCCGAGATATGATCTAAAGAGCCATTGTTGCATTCCGCTTGCAAATTGCAAGATGGAAGACTTAGCGATAGCGAACTTTAATGTACTACAAGAGAAACGAGATGCCAGGAAATTTTACTTCTACTTTCGACCTTAATTAGACCTTTTACGCCTATTTTAATATTTTAAACACTCTAAAATTGAACGGACCTTTTTTGAACCCATTGACTACAGTAGAGTCTTTTCGAAACGTTTTAAGAGATTTTAAAAGATCGAAAAAGAACCACAAAGTAGACAATTTTTCGATAATTTTCATTTTGAGGCACAAAGGAGTTCACAAGAAGGTTTTGAGTCGAAATTTTACTTTTACTTTCGATCTCAATTGGACTTACTACACTTATTTTGATACTTTAAACACTCAAATAGACTTCCTCTGAACCCACTCTCTAAATCGGAATCGGTGTATTATTCGTTGAAAGACAGTGAACAGGTTGATCTCAGTTGTATACCTATATCAATCAGTGATACATGCCTTTCAATGATAACACACTGATTCCGATCAGTGAGATTAGTGATACTACGCTAATCCCGATTAGTAAACCCCTTCTCTTAAGTGGAATCACTGAAAGGCACTGAACACAGTGAATTATCACTGATAGTCACAGTTATAAGTATTATATAACACCGTAAATCAATAAGATTTCGCTGATTCAGATTTAGAGAGTCTAGTACGGTCTTTGTGAAGAGTTCTAAGAGGTTTCAAGAGGTCGAAAGAGGTCGAAAGAGAAGCTCAAAGTAAAAAATTTTCCGATAATTACCGTTTTGAGGCACAAGGTAAGAGTTCAAAAGAAGGTTCCGAGTCGAAATTTTACTTCTACTTTCAATCTCAATTATTATGATACTTTAAACACTCGAATAGATCTCTTTTGAACCCCTATAATAAAATCTTCGTGGAGAGTTTTAAGAAGCTTAATTAAATGCTCAAAGTGGGAAAATTTTCGATGAGTATGATTCCGAGGCATAACAAGGTAGGAGTTCAAAGGGTCTAATTAAGATCGAAAGTAGAAGTAAAATTTCGACTCGGAGAGGTCTTACGCTCTGCCAACTAATATTTTCTCTTTTTTTTTTCATCGGTAGTTTAGCTGAAATTTCCTCGGCGCTTCCTTATCGCTATATTGTCCCACATTCCACGCTCTGCGACTTACTTCGCGTTTACAAGATGTGACATTTACGCGAATCAATACCCTTGAATCTATCGAAGCTTCGGTTATTGATTGTCGCACGGCTCTTTAAGGCTGAAACTTACATTGTGCCAGCCGACAACTTCGTAGCACCGCGCCGGTAGACGTACGTCTCACCTCGAGAGAATTTATCGACAGTCGTTTTTGTCGCTTGGCAGAATAATCGGATCCGTGCGCGCGCGGGCGGAAACGGCTGCGGAAACGAAAGAAAGTGGAGTGAAATTGAAATGAAGGAGAAGCGCATGGTTCTGCACGTTTCTGAAGAATGTAAGGCTGTAAAAACGGCAGACACCGAGCAACCCCTACGGCCGCGTATCGCAAACGGGATCGCTCATTGCGCAAAAATATCAAAAAAAAAAAAAAAAATCATAGCTTTCGAAAATTGCCCTTCCGCGTTACGCGCGTTCGTATTTATTTTTTTTCCTCCCCTCCTCCTCTCGTTTCGATTTTCAATTTTGATTTGACAAATTCGTCCATTGAGATGTATCTCGTGCATATACACAACGCGCAGCTTCGTTTTCGTAATTGGTTATTGTTATATGTATTTTTAAAAGAATTGTTCCCAATAGCGAAGTAAAAAAAATAAACCAAAATATTTTCACTATTACTCTCTCAATATTTATAATTACTCGCTGACTTTTACTTCTCATTTTCTTTTCCGCGTTTCGTTCACTTGGGACACGTCAAGTAAATTGCTGTTAAATCTCTTCTGATGAAATAACGTCTAATCTCACCGGACAGCCCGCATGTCAGTACCGTTTGTCCAACGAGCGGAATGCCAAAGAAGGGGCGGATTCGAGGTCGTAAATCCGCTTTGTCGGAATTGTCATGACGTAATGAAATACGTCCTACAAGCATTTACGCACGTACGTAGGCGTATAGACAAACCCGAGGTGAGAGATAGGAGTTGCCTCGTATTTACGATGGCAAACGCTAATTCTGCAGAGTTTACCGCTGGTAGGACTGACTCGCGCGCGCGTCGGTCCCTCCCCGTGATACCAATCCCTCGCTCGATCAGCGAAGGACGCCCGGCGCGTTTATCTTCCTCGTGGTAATTGCCATTGGCGTTTTTTTTCCATCTCAAGATTCAATCCACTTCGCTGCCATTCGCGCGTCACGGCTACCGGTTTCTCCTCGCGAGAGCTGAAACGCCCGCATGATGGATGAAACGGCTTGGCCGCGGTCGCCGCCGGCGGATTGCGGAATTTGCGCGATCGCAACGTTGTTTAAGGCACACGTGGCGCGAAAAATAATTACTGAACTTCAAAGACACCGAAATGTTCTCGCGATTGAAATTACCAGTTACCGATTAGTCGATTCAATCGGATTGCCGCGTGAATTTTAAATTGCACCGATGCGAACGGCGTTTTCAATCGCGCGACGTTAACATTTCAAATGAAAAAAATTCTACATTTATATTGTTTCGCTCCTATCGTTGTACATTATTTTACTTCAGCTTGATGCTCGCAGCGGCAAAAATTCATTAATTAACTTCGCAAGAATGTGCGTGTTCGAACTGGAACGTCAATGCGACTTTGTAATTAAATTGTTCTTCAATCATTTGACAGCTTTGATTTGTAATTGTAACGCGATTTCTCGTCTCGCGGCGTCTCGTGCGAGACTATGAATGCAAACGCGTCTGCATTTCCGGATTAAATTTGCATTCGGTACTTGTGTTTGTACCCACCACGGCGCCCTACATTACGGCGCCGGCTTTCTGAGCTACCTACATGCACTTAAACGTTCCGGCTACGCCTATTGGATAATTTACGGCCGGCTGAGCATACTGAGTGATGCGCAACACGCGGAGTATCCGCGCTACATCCCCGTGTCACGCGCGCGCTTTGCGCTTCGAAAATCATCGGCGGTTTTACATCATGATGCAAATGGCGACCCAGTTTTTCTCCCTCGCATAGACCGCGCGGCTGTAACGTGGTTTCGTTTCAAGAGGAAATTATCGCTACGTGCTGGAGAGGAATAACATCTTTGCGTCTCTGCGCTCCCTCGTCGTCGTCGTCGCGTTAAAATAACGTTTTCGCACGCCCGCCGCATCACCATGAATATTTATGCGCGCGACAGGTGCTCGAGAGCTGCGGAATCGAGCTGCAGTGGCGCAACCACTCGGCGAGTAGTGGCGATGAGCAAGGAAGACGTGCCCGGTATCGCGCGCTCCGTTCGTTACTCCGACCCTAATGGAGCCTTAATGCCGAAACCCTCACGAACTTGGTCAACGGCCCAGCGCGTTATATACGCGCGTTTCACTTCATCTCGCCGCTCTAATTATTGCCGACGTTGCAATTATGCCGCGCGGCGGGATCGCGCGTGACGGAAACGGGACGTAGTTAATTTTCGGATGTGGCCGTTTTCATTATTATCGCGAACTCTCAGGCGTGTTTCCCGCGGTCTTCCTTCTTGTTATACTCCGCGAGCGCGTCCCCGACGCGCTATTCATTTTCATTATCAAAGGGCAGCGCACCAGCTTCAGAGCTTTCGAGCGACGAGCGAAATGTCTTTGTTGCAATTTGCCGGTGGAACGAATTACTTCAGATTCACAGAAATTGATTCACGTTATGTTGGAGCACGGTACAATCACTCGTTTCATTCACAAAAATAATCCACTATCCTCTCAAACAGTCCTTGAATCTAAAGATAATCAGGAACTTGTGTATCAGACAACTTTATGTCTAATTTAATCGTTTAACAGTTTTTCACAATTTTTTCAGATATATATTTCCAGAAAATATGTGTTGATTATCTGAAAAAATTGAAAAACTATTGAATAATCAAATTATCAAATTATATCTAATTCAAAACAAAATGAAAATGGATACAAATAAAATTTTTCTCTGATAGATGGAAAATTTGGTAATTTATTATTGACTCGCGATAAAAGGTCAAACAGCTCTTTTCAAATTTGAATGACAAATGCGACTGAATTTGAATTACGCAGCTTCGATCATTCGAGTAATCATAAACCCCAGAGTAACAGCTGATCCCTGTGCGTTGATCTAATCATGAGCTTCTAGGTGTCAATCTGTGCTGCCTACTAATGTTGTACTTGTATTCCCCGCCCGCCCCTTGCCGTGTTGTTGGAGGATGCTTGGACTTCCTCCCCGCCCTTACTCACGGCCTACATGTGGTGACGTTTCCCGCATCGAGCCCTAATCTCTGTATCGTAATGTTGTAGTTTCGAAAGGTTGCAGGGGAACGCCAGAGGGAGGAACTCAGATGGGAGCGCGACCTGGACCGGAAGAGCAAGTCGAGGGGCGGCTCGCCCGATCGCCATCAAGCCTCCGATAGAGGGAGAGCGACCAGCCCTCAGAGAGTCGTCATGCCGACCCAGGCGGGCGGTAAGGATCATTTTACTCGTTCGTACGAGATATCTGTTGCTCCTTCATATACCGCAGACGTCACATTTCGCGTAACGACCGCATGTTACGATACAATCGAAGAAATAAGGAATTGTATATGTGGCTCGTTCTTTTTAATGGCAAAAAACGGAGTTTGTAATAAAACGCTACAATATTACTATTAATGTAATATTGTATAATTAGGCTTGTTCTAATTTAATCTAGATAGATTATCTTTACGGATACGTTTTAATTATTTGTTAGTTTTAAGAACAACGTAACTTTCTATTCCATATAAAAATCTTTGCGAATTAAATATATATTTTCATAGAAACAGTTTTTTACACTTATAAATTTGTAGTTTTGTTATTATAATCGAGCAATTGGGCATAACGAGGTTTCCAATTATTTCTGACCACAGTCAATCGGGAGATATCATTCGAGATCAAAATAAATTTCGAATAATGTTCTACGTTAACCGCGTTGGATCGCGTCATCTCTCAATTCGCTTAGCGCGTCAAACTCTAACGTCATCTTTCAATTTCCTTGATAAAGCGATCGAGCAGGAGGGCGGTGATCTGGACGACGAGGAGGAACGTCGACGTCGCGCTCGTCGTGGAGGTAATACAGTTCGCCGTAAGTCTCGCGTGACCAGGCAAAGGTCTTACGACGATGAAATCAAAACGGCGGCCACGATGGCTGCCGGTGGAGCGCAGCCCACGCACCCTGACACCGGCCTAGGACTTCCGGTTCAATTACCAAGACGAGCGTCTGCCTACGACGTTTACGCTGTGCCCGGAAGTAGCGGCCTTAACGCAATGGCCATCGCCGCCGCTCAACAGAGAGCCTCCATTTCGGCGCAAGGTGCGTTAAAATGACTTTACTGCAATAGATGAGAAATTTATTCTTTGATTTCTGAAAGAGCTCGCGTTTGTAATTTAATTACGCAACGCCGTAATAGCCTTTCTTTTTACAATTGAAAGTCTCATAAAAGCTAAGCAAGTTAATTTTTAGGATAAAAACTTCTCATTTTTTAATTGACGATTGTATAAATATAATAAATTTCCTTGGACATATAATAGATATAAGAACATTGTTTTAGAGTTTGATTAATATTTCGAGGACGTTCCATTTTAAAATAAATTATAAAAGAAACCTCTGGAAACTCGTTTGATTCTTGCCGGAACAAAATGTTCACCATGTGGCGCTACTGACGGAGAATGACTTGACGCCATAAATAACTCGGATTCTTTAAAAATAAATTTGTTTGATTTTTGCGACTTCAATTATACATATTTGAGTATGAAAATGCGCAGTATAATACGTGAGATGAAAGACATTTTCTTCTATTAAGTCTTGCAACAAAATGGTCCTCTGTCGAGGTACTGCGAGCATGCAATATTATGCACATTAATATCATGAGCACATTAATATCATGTAAATTTAAACACAAAGAAGTTTGATTCAACTATTTTTTTCTTAAATATCGCTTTTACTCGTGATATGTAATACAGTGTGCGTTAGAATTAATATTTTTATTATTTATGCTTCACACACATACCTAAAATACGGAAATAATTTCGATAAATTATTCCTCAGAGGTACTTCCAAGACAACGGGAGACATTTCTATCGAATATTGGTATCGTGGTCGTGCTGCACATTACATGTACACGTAATTCCTCGCAATTTCTCTCGTTAAAACGCTATCTTTGACCTCTCCCAAGCTATTCTCGGGAGGAAGTTTAGCAGCCGGCTCTTCGATCCTGGCGAAGGCGCCGAAATTTCCAACTACCCCTTCACTTCCCTCCCGATAGCGAGCTAGCTGGCAACACGTGCTACGATTTCTCCACCAAATATTGCGCGTTTACGAGTTATCGCAACGGCATCCGCGGCAAGTTAGAGACGGCTGCGCGCTCTAAGGGGGCCCTAAGGATAGCAAAAGCTGCCGACTAAGGATAATCGAATAGACCTTGTCGAGCAGCAGTAACTCTACCGTGTGCTACCGTGTGTATTGCTCGTTCTTGTTCCATAGATATCTCCGCTTCCTCTGTTTCGTGATAGAAACAATTCGCTTCGTTACGCGAATGCGGGCGTCCTGCCCGGTGTTTCACCCGTCAAAGGCGAAAGCAACTCCGAGGAAATGAGTAAGCCGATTTTCGCTAAACAATATTTTGACCGCAACGATGCCTGACCTCCTCGTCCATTTCGCTCGACATTTCCGCCGCGAGGAACGCCAGCGACGACGGGAACTCTCGATTTACAAAATTTTCAAACCGCGGCTTCCATTTTAATTAACTTGGCGAACCTCCCGACGATGAGAGAGGGGACTCGTAATTTAAATGTCTCCAAACGACAGCTATCCGTGTTATGCAGTTCGGAGGTAAAACTTTATGAAAATTTCGCGTAATGCATCAACAAATTGTTGGTAACCAGTTGTTGAGGATATCGTTAAAATTTCCCGCAGGGAACAGCTTTAAATAGCGCACCGGGCGAAACTAGTTTCAGAATTCCCATTTTCATGCATTCAATTCAGTCGCGTCTGTTGGACGTGTGTCGCGTATCCTGAGATACATTTCTATGACTGTGTAACTTTAACACTGTGCGCGCATATTACCAGTCTGCGTGATCGGAAGCACTAAACAAGCATCTCAACTCGACATGGAAATTCCGCTTTTCTCTTTCCTTTCTTCTTCCCTCCCTCCCTCCTTCCCTCCTTCCCTCTGTCCTATTGAAAGGCCTTGCACGCGGTGAACTTGCAGTGAACTTTCTGCGGAAACTATTTTCGATGCGTAGGGACATATATAACGCGATTTCAAAGCCATCAGTACTCTCGCATACACGCATTGATCGGCTATTCGGATGCTCCTAAAATTTCCATTTTGCCGAGCGTAACGTGTTATAGCCTCAATTCGATACTTGGCTTGATGTAACGTGAGTTTCGCTCGCCAAGGGGCTGATATCGCACAATGGATACAGTAAAGCAAACTTGGCCCAGTCAACTTGACTGTCAAGATCGGGTTTTGCATAAATCGAGAAGCCAAGCGAGAAATTCGCTTTTTGAAGTAACTCGGTAGACGTATTATTTTTTTAAGAAGACGTATTATAACATTGTTATAATATCGCGTTACAGTCTGAAAACTGATAGACCGTACCTAGATAAAATGATATAGCATCTTCAAATAAAAATTTTATTTTCGTACAAATTTAATTACCGATTTTATTATAAATTCTCAATTTTTAACATTAAGCAGATTAATGATATAAATTCAAACTCAATAAGAAACGAAGATCAAGACAATAAAAAATAAGATTTGATTATCTAATTATTAACCACGAGATATTAAATTATCGATTTTTTTTATTTTCCTCTTCCTCTCTTCAATCAGCTATAACATTGTTTTAATGTTGATATTTCGCACTCTCTCCATTTCTCTTTCGCGGACAAACAAAAATCTACCCCTATTCGTGCGACCCGTATATAGTGTGACCTACACTTGTTTCCCTACACAGCGGCCAAGAGCTGAAAACTCCACTTTCTGCGTTACAGAAAGAAACAACATCGGCATTCGACCCGCATCGCACTTTGGTGTGAAAATAACCATTTTGACTATTTTATTTCTTCCGAATATGTTTAACTCCTTTTAAAGTCTTTGTGCGGTAACCGGATATTTCGATATTCTGATATCGGCTTTTTCGCGAGCATCGTTATTACTCGGGCACAGAGGAAATTAAGAAAACAAATATGTAAAATTCATCTCAATTGAATAAAATTGATTTTTTATATATATATAAAATTTATTTTATTTTATTGAAATATGAATTTTACCTATTTGTTATATATATATATATATATATATATATATATATATATATATATATATACATGTATATATATACGTTTATATAATTGCAATATGTTCTGCGTCGCGCACGTTTTAATGATTAATAAAAACACATTTCTGTGAAAAATATTTCAGTTGTAGATATAAATGTACGGCATCGAAACATTTCATCCGTAAAACTGATATGTCTCAATTTTCCGTAACACATTACTATCTATTATAGTTTATATTTTTAAAGTTTTACGTTTTTATAGCCAAACTCTCATCTCTTCCGAGCGTATTAAAAGAAAAAAAAAGTTACGCTACTCTTTCATCTGCACTATTATTATTGCATTAGAGGACCTTTTTATTCAAGGCGATTTTACCCGCTATAACGGGTCATATTTAATATTTCAAGTATAATATGGTTGGCCTGAAAACGTCGTTGGTCGTCTGCTTCTTCGCAGGCACCCGAGAACCTGAAGAGCGGCCTCGCAGGTCGTCCTTCCGCGCCGTGAAACCGGTGATGCCCTACGACGTCGCGGCCGACGATGAGAAGATGATTAAGCTAGACTCGTCATCTGCACCTGTGGTTGCACCGCCTGTGTCCCAACCTGTTCTTATACCCGACGAGGAGAGGCGCAATCGACGAAGGGGCTCCCAATTGTAAGTTATAACTGGCGTTATATCACATGGATTTATTGTGCAAAAGCATGACCGCGCATCTCTTGTTTCGTAATATAGTGTGAGCAAAGTGAAGTACACTTCTTATTAAGATGTTAAGTCATACGGCTCAACATGTTGAAAATCATCTTGACGTTTAACTCCAATGCGACTTAACTCGACATCTGTTGTAAGTGATAATATTTCTCGCAAAACCATTTCTCATTTTGTTATTATACAGTGAACCTCTGTAACTATTGAGCAGTTAAATATATACAGAGTATGTATAAAGTCTCTTTCCCATCCCCTATATTTCATAAAACGATAAAAAATTATAAAGTACTCTTTTAAGGGAGTTGAGAGTAGAGTGCCTCTCAAACACGTATTTTTCGTGACTTTCCACAATTTTAAACCGTCTGCGAAATACAGAGGATGAGAACAGACTTTATAGACACCCTATATATCGTTGCATTTGAGTGAACAACACAATGTGATAATGCAATTAATTCTAGTTAATTTTAATTAACCACACCCAGCACAGAAAGAACATGACATAGATAATCTCTTATTATTTTAATTAAGATTAATGAAATTTTGAATATCATCTCTCTAGTAATTCAGTAACTCTGGAAATTGAAATAAAATCTGCAGTAACACGTTCATATTTATCATTTCGGCTCTTTCTAGCGGAAATGACGTACGCAATCTGCCAATTTCAATTTCGTACTTCAATTTCAAATTTCCATACATTCGTTTGTTTTTTGACACCAGAATTTTGACGTCGAGATAGACATTTCGTCCCTATTTCGCAAAAGTAATTTAAACTTCTACATTTGTCTACGTCAAAAGAGACCAGGCTTTCACTTTTTCGTTTGTAAATCAAGTATTTCCCCATTCAATACCAAGCTGTTTCAATTTTATCTCTGCGCGTCTATTGAATCGTCTAATCTAAAAAGAATAAAAAACGATTAATAAACGCAGCAATTTCTTCAAACCGCGCAGGACAGATTTTACTGTAAATTACGTTTTTAAATTAATTTCTGAAGGTACGTTCTTTAAAGGAAATGTTCTCAATGTATACTTTAATTCTTCAGAATATCCTTTCATTTAACCAAGTCGCCATTCCCCTCCAATTAAGTATATATTCGAATTTTCTATTGAAACATTGCACCGTTACAAAATCCGATTACCTTTATAATTTTAGCGGTATACGTTGCTCGCGTGAAAAACATGTAAACTGGAAATTGAAAAATAAATCGGCGTATCTCGAAATAAATCGTTGAAATATTTTTTCGAACGACGACGTATCGATATTGCGCATAGCTTTCACAATCCGCAAATGTTGGTCATATCGATTTTATGGAAGAGGTAATTTTTGAGATATTCACTACGCGAAGTATCTTGGCGCGAAGATCTCTAACGCACATACACATGCGCATATCCAGAATACTCGATAAAGGATTTCCATATTTTCCATAACCGACGTTTCTTGACGCGAAATGGAAGGCTCGGCGACAATCAGTCATAAAATAAAGTTCAGATTTCAAAACACGATAATGTGACGGAGTGGCGTGTAAACTTAGGTACGCGGTCTCGGTCGTTCAATCTTCGAGAAATGTAATTACCATCTAGTGTTTACACCTCATTAAATCCCGTACCAACAAGTTTGGATTAAATAAACCGATCGCAGCGATTCCCTGCCTAGTTTTTTTGTTTGTGATCTCGCTGGTGATGCGGACGAGGGAAAATTTACTTAGCTAAATTTAGCTCTAAACGACCTGTCTTGAGTTTCCCTTTTTTTTTCAGCGAACGAGTATCGATTCGCAATCAACGAAAGACTCTGATATAGAGCCGAACCGAGCCATTTCTCTTGTATCCAGCCGGTGCGGCGGCGAAAATAAAGATCGATCTTCTCGTCCGTGATTTCTTCCCTTTTCCGCCACACCAACGGCTTACTAGTAATTACTCTTTTTTTTTTCTTTTTTTTTTCTTAGCAAACGCGCGCGCGGTCGGCGTGCAACGTGTGTTGTAAGCGCATATACGCGCATCGCGAGCAAGAGGTCGAGTGGCTCGCAAACAGGGGGAGTTTGCTACTACAGAAATAATTAATACCACCCTCTACCGCCCCCCCCCCCCCTACTCTTCGTTAAGTGTGCGCATTTACTCGCGTGCGAGCATCTGCGGTTCTTGCCAAAGTCGAGTTTGGAACTATCACAATTTCGGAGAGCTTAATTTTCTACGCTATAGAAGGTTACTCGAAAATACACGGTAAGCTCGCGATATTAACTATATTAGAGGCTTGCGTTTATATGGTACTCAGATTGGGTTAATACGACGGAACTGCACAAATGCATTTGAATTGAGCAGTAGCGTTTATGATAAATTAAAATCGTTCTTAAACACACGCAACAAACACACGTTCTCCGGTTTTGCGGAAGTATTTAAAAATCTAGATAAATTTTTAAATACCTCGGAATAACTGTTCTCTCCGTGTGCATTTTTATTTCGTTTAAAAATTGTTGTACCTTCCAAAGAGATTTTACTTTAAATGAACATTTCAGTACTAACCGTCTATTAATTTTATTTAACATGTGATCTAACAAATTAATAAATCAATTCTATGTAAAACCTCAGACATGCACTTGCCCAAATCTGTTAAAAAAAAAAATGTTTGTTTACATTCGCAATTGAAAATCTTTCATCGTTGATGTAAGCTCAATAATTGCGGCCAAAGATTCTTTCTTTGAACATGTTCTACGTGTGAAAGGGTCGAGGGCCCGACATCGAGGGTAAGGAAGTGTCATCCCTCGGACAGGTTGTTACGCTTACACGAAGGGGTTGGAAATGTTTGGCGGAAGGGTCGTGTGTTACGTGATGTATCGTTCTTGTCAAAATTGGCTTAACCTTCGCGATCCTTCGTCGTCATCGTCTTCCTTCCAGCCGAGTGAAAAAGTCCGTGAAGGATGACGAGCTAAAGTCATCAGTCAGCGTTATAAATCACCTAGACCGCGTAACCGTTATTATCTCGTACCGTCAGGTGCCATTGAAAGCCGATGCCGTTGTACACATCAATTCTTCATACTCAAATCAGTTTTGATACATACTTTAAAGATTTTGGTTATTATATTGGTTATACTAGAAATCGCAATATTTTTAGTAATTTCTCTATAATTTTTTATAAATATAATGTATAGGAATTTAGTTTAACGGCAGTACTGATTAATGTTTTAAAATCTAAATCTAATTAAGCGAATTGTAAGCGATTATTGCAATTTATTTGCAAAACGAGTGCTGTTGAAAAATATTTATACACAATAAAAAATAAAATGTCCTAGAAAGTCTCCACTCTAAATTTTAAATTGAAACAACTTTTATTTTAAATTATTTTACCTTAACTTTTGAGTTATTTAAACTTAAAATTTAAAGTTGACTTTCTGGGACATACAAAAATGTTAAAATTACATTTTATTTATTACTGTGTAATCAAAACTGTTGTAAATATCTTTGTACGCCTTCTTTTTCGCCGCATTATCTTCCAAAAAATTGTATCTTGTGACTTATGGATGCTACGCGGTGAGGAATTAACCTGTTTGTCTATCGAACGTGATAAACTTGAACCTGCGGAAGAAAGCTGCACTAAAACTGTCTCTAATGTAATTTAATCCGATAAACGAAGCGTACGTACGATACTTTCCAAAATACACGGGCCGTTTTTACGCCATCGAAAAAAAAGTCGTCAATTATTCACGATCAATGTGTACTATCTTAAAGCGGCACCATTCGTCGACCTCGATTTCGACGTGTCCCGGCGGATCGGCTAAATCGAGAGACGCGAGAGTGGTTGTCATTAGAATTAAAACAAGTGCGCGGTACTTTACTCTCTGGCTTATGTCGGCTTACATCGGCGAGACGTCGTCCGGCGCACTTCGGAGAATGGAAGCACACTTGCGCTTTAATGCGACCTTGCTTGCACTACGTCGAAATTTGGTCGTGCCTCGAATGCCTTGCATCGGGTGACCGTGCGCCGCACCAACCACGATCTAGGTATCGTCATCTCGGTAAACCGCCGGAAATCAGGCTAAATCGTGCCAATAATTCTACTGAATATCGCACCGCCTTAACTGGCATACTTTCCGTTGCTGTGCCAGTGAATTTTCGACCCATCTCACGCGCGCGTCTAGTAAAGTTACATACCTCGCCTTTCTCTCGCGGTAACTTCAAAAACTCGATTCTACAGCGAGAAGTCGCGTCTCTTTTGTGTGACGAACGCTTCTTCACGAATAATCACCGAAGTTTATTGATGTGTATTCTCCAACTTTATAATACGCGATCAGATAAAAATAGCGAAGTGAATTTGAATGGAATTTTTATGTGGTTGTGGCTTATCGTGGCAATTATAACTTGTTGAAAGAGTGAAGAAATTTGCTTAACTATCGCGTATTTATAAGAAGAGAAGTGTAGAACTTGCTAATTAATTTGACAAAATTTAAAAATGCAAATTTTCCGCAAAATATTGAAACACTGTAAAAGAAGCTAGCCTAGAGTCGTTTTTTTTTTTCTTCCTATTTTAACTACGTGAGCAATTTGCCAAAAGTTTCGAGGCAACAGCGAGAAAATGTAATGACTTACGTCATACTTTCTTCCTTTTCTCAACAAAACTTAGGAATGTAATAATAAAAGTTTTAATTCTCGCTTACTTACGGCCTGTCCGAGCAATTATTGTTTCCCGTAGCGCCGGCCGCGAGACATAATCATTTAATCGTGTAACCTTTTAATTCCTATTTACTTACGGAACTACGATTTAATGTAATTATCGTGTTTCGTTATTCCGCCCTCTGTGTTCATCCTGCCATGCAACTCGAATTTTCATAGAAACTAAAATACGATAATAATAAGCGTGGACACGCAAATTTGTCGCAGTCCCGCGGAATTTTCTCAACTTCCCGACAAAAGCAGATTTTATATAATTTGCAACAAGAAAATTTATAACAATTTGTTTACGCAACAATCAATTTCTATTTCCTACCTGCACGTTTCTGAATACTTTTCACAAGTTTTTGTTTTACGAAACGATTTTAGTCCGTAACGAAACGAAGTTTAATATACGTATGTATAAAAATATTAAACGCATAGAAATTAATTTTACTTGCTATCACTGATACATATTGATTCAATTTAACTGTCTGCACGTGCTTTTTTTCTTATAACTCAACCAAGTGCTTTACATTTATCTCAATGAGAAGATAACGCCAAACGTGCAAGTAAAACAGGACTCTATTTTTCCGTAGACCCTCGACAGAGTATGTACTAATCGATATCGCCGCGCAGCTCATTCTTATTCAGCGAAACGACCAGGAAAAGCTTTTATTCTGCCGGAGTTCGTGATGGCACTGCGCAATTAAGCGATTCTCCTTCAAAGAGTGGCTATGAGCTGCGATGAAAAGAACGGGAAGAATCTCATAAAGGGATATGATCTTGTAAATTTCCATCTAGCTCCAGCTAACCCTCGTACAAAACTGAGTGAATGAGTGAGTGAACGAGAGAGAGAGAGAGAGAGAGAGAGAGAGAGAGAGATCCTCTTTTAAAGCCGACATGTGACATTCCATTGCATTTGATCGAGAATTCGATATGAATGCAATATATCTTTTCATTGGGAATGAGAGAAGAAATTTTTTTATAGAAATCCAACAAGAAGCACTTATTTCTACGATCAAATGTCAGACTATAAATAATATTTAATTGCATTCTGATTCTTGGAAACTGACCTCTTCAATTCCATTTAATTCGTTTCTGCTTAATAGTTTTCTCGTACTTTTCTAGTTAAAAACCTGTTACATTTTGTTGCGCCGGTTACCATGCATGACCTCTGGTCGTAGAGATTTTTTTCCTGATTATTATTCACATCTTTATTAATTTATTCGTACCGCCCACACATAGCTAGTCTTAATTTATGTTTTAAAGGATATATATTTGAAACTCAATGTGCGTATCGTATGAAGACACAATTTTACAAAAAAAGAATTGTTTTTCAAGAACTTTAAAAATAGGTTTCTTTTCGTAAACATGAAAAAAATCCCATAGTATCTTTAAAAAATATTTAAAAAACAACTGTATTACAACTTTGTTCTGATCAACCATTTTGATGTTGCAAAAATAATCTTGCGTCATTCATAAATTATTTTTTACATAAAGATACAATTTTTCTTTTCAATTAATAATAATTATATATATAGATTTTGATATCTCAATTATTGTTAACTATCAAAATTAGAAAAATTTTATATTTTATATATAGTGTGTACACACATCCCAGTGTAAACTAGCATTAATATAACGTCAATATAATTTTCTACTCAACAATGTAACTATCGCATACAATATGTTATATTCCTATTTGGTGGGAAATAATATTGATGTTATGTTACTGTTAGTTTGTGTTTACACACTTCAATACACTTCTCATTTCTCGAATTTGTGCTCATCTTTTATTCATACATATTTAAACAAACTCTTGCAATTCTTTTTTTTTTAATAAAATTATAATTAATGCCTTTTGTAATTATCGTAAATATATATAAACAAACAGTATTAACTGAAAAACATAATTTAGGACATGTTCTATATGAACTAAAATACCAATATCAAGTGATTCCGAAGTATCTTTGTGCAAATAAAGGAAAACGGAGGAATAAATATTTTTAGAGGGAAAACTGTCGGCAAAACGTCAAGAAATCTCGTCGATCTGGGCGCAATTTTATTCGTTCCCAAATGCGCGCACTTTCTACTCCATCAAAAACACAAGATTCGGGAAAGGAATCAGATGTAGGATTTGCTATTTTTCACTCTTGATCTGCGCGATCGAGATGTTCGTAAAAAGACTTCGCCGACGGCTGTTGTATTTTTATTTCTACCGAAATAAACGTTCCGCACGCTTGTGCGTTCAACGCAAGATTTCGTCAAATCGATGGTTTCATATTTGAAAGGTCGATTGCTCGCGGCAGAAATCGCTTCTTGTCGATACCAGGCGAATTCGCATGATTGAACGTGCTTACAGAAGAAAGAACTATCAATGTAAGATGAAAGGCCGGCTATTTTATCCTCTAATACGGCGATTTCGTCTTTGCAATCGCTGCTATTAATAACAGATTCTTTTGAGAATCTTCCGTCAATTCTTTGGCGAAAAATTGATAAAAGTTAATCTAGCTCTGAAATTATTTGATAGTGAAAAAAAAAGCATTTTTATCAAGCAAAACTTTATTATGTAACGATAAATGAAAGACAAATTTATTTGTTAATTAAAATCAAACGCTTTTTATTGTTTAATTTATTATTGTTTAAATTCAAATGGTTGGTATTATTGAATTGAATTTTTAACCGCGATTGCGAAAATCTATATCTGTTTTAAATTTAAAAATAATATAGAATCTGTAACACGTTTTTCCTTGTAGCGATGTAATGAAGAAAAGGAATTTGAAATTGAGACTCCCTTTTTATAACTACATTCAATCGTATTGCGATACGAAACGACAGCTGCAAGTGTAATACTACAAAAGAGAGATTTCAAACGCGATTACGAATTTCCCCGAAAATGATGAGGCATGGGAGAGGAGCTTACGAAACGCGAGACAATAAGGAAGTCTTTTAATATAATATCGCGTTATCAATTCTTTACTATATTTAACTTAAAAAAAAAAAAAAAAAAAAGGACACAGATAGCGCCAATAATTCTCTGTATAGCTACTCTTCTCCCTCTCTGCACCTTCTCGCGAAACAATTCAATGATCGTGAGCCGTGATCGCGGAGTTATCTCGGTGGATACGGAAATGCTTTTGAGGGGACGAGACTCGTTAAAAGTTGCACGGCTCGTTTGAGATCTATCTCGTTCGCCTCGGAGTTACACCGTTTTGTTCTTCGTTTTCTGTTATCTTTTTTTTTTTCGGGTCTTCCGGCGTTGCACATAAAAATGCAGGATAAGCCCAGCGCTGCGGGGCGCACGCTGCCTCAGCCGTCGGCGGAATTGCAAGTTTCAATTTGCAAGAGAAACGGAAGATGCAGCGAGGCGGTTGCATCAACGTCATGCACGCCGCGATATCGTTTGTTTAATGCAGCGCAGCCGCGGGGCTTCCAGACAATAGTTTGTAACCGGCTCGCAACCGACTTATGAATTTCTATTTATTCTGCGAAACGGCGCGATAACTTTTCCGGGTTAAAAGTGGAACGGTGGAAACGCAGTGGAAACGCAGAGATGCGCACGCATTCCTTCGATTCACGCTTAAAGAATACGTCTTGCAGTCTCCTTGTGAGAAAACCGAAAAAGATGTCTCGAACTTGTAGCCGACTTCCTTAGAAGAACAAGTTCCGAGAGTCGCGGCCACGTTTTTCTTTATAACATGGATTTGAAGAAAATTCCACCAAAAGGGTCACCAAATCTCCGCGATATAAGTAGATCGTCCAATATAACTTCTCAAGTTTTACTAAATTTTAATGGAGATTTCGACATTAACACTGCTTTTCAGAGTTTATGTATTCGACACTAATACTACTTTTCAACATTTAAAAACTTCATAAGTTACAAGTAGAGGGAAGGTAGTACGGAAAGATCCGGCCTCTCCATTTACATTTCGTACAACTTTGTTGATAATTAATATTTTGAATTGAAAACTTAATGATTACATTCCTCAATGTGTTGTGTATCGATTCGAGATTTAAAGTTTTATAAAATATTTATTATTTAGAGTGTTATTTATAAATATATTTTTTCTTGTTTTAGAAAAATGCGTAATTTTATTAAAAAAACATTGTTTTTTATACAAAACCAATTTTTAAAATTTATTTTTGTGGAAAGACGAGGGACACACATTATCACATTAGTTTCTTCTCTATTACGTAATGTCATCATATTTTTATACCTACAAGAGTCATAACGCCATCTTCCCCTCTACATAGTTTCAATTACAAAATATTAAATCAATATAAATGTATGGTTAAAGTTCACGCTTAGAAACCGTATTTGTGAAGTATTAAAAATATACGTCAGCCACTCCATTCTTTATAAAGTGCAGTATGTACATATTACATTTCCTTAATTATTCTTTAGTTAATAATTCGCAGCGAGTACTTTCTCCCCTTGTCATCACTGCCGCTCGAATTTCTCCTTCACACGGAAAACTTTTGGCACGATTACTTATGTCGACAGCTTTCAATATGTTATAACGCCGAAGCTCATATAGACACTGGAACTACTTGATAGCACGCCGGTGTTTCGACACTTTTCTCTTGACATATTTACGCCAAAGGCCACATTCTTACATTTAATACTGAATGAATCGAAGTCTTCGAAAAGTTTACGTCTTCATAGAAAATAAAATTTCTTACATCAATTTCTAAAAACCATCTTCAAAGAGATCTAACGACATTAAATATCCAATTTAAGTGCACATTGCATTTGCTATATTATCAGAATGTGAACAGAAAAACGTTGGCTTGATAAAAAAAAGATGTTTCGAAAAATTATTCTTAAAAGGTAAAAAAAGAGCCACGAGGATATCAGGAGAAACTGGTTTAGATACGGTCGTTTAACTTCGAAATTTTGATATATCACATAAAAATTGCGCAGGCACTATTTCGGGCAAAAAATCGGATTTGCATATCTAACGCTAAATATTTCCGACGAAATTCAGCACGGAGCTATCGGTTGCTTTCGCGCAAGGTAAGATAGTGGTTATAGCGGTCTACTTTATGAATCTCAAGCGTAAGCTTCCTTAGCCTTTATGGTGCAGAATTAGGACGGTAATTTGTGTCCATGGCATCACACCAACGCGGGCGGGTAAATTTATGGCATACCCGGGGATGCTCATCGCACGACGGAAAGTTTAACACAATTGCGACTACGTTTGAAAGTCCCGTTACAAAGCATGAAAAATACTTCGTTTTCGTTTCACAAAAATAAACGAGTAGAGTGACCGTGGTTTCTTTTTTTTTTTTATATTCTCTCCAGTCGCTTTTTCCATTGTTAAAGAAAATCTAATTTAGCAATTAACTGTTTTGTGCTGTTGGAAGTTAGAGACGTTTGATAAGCGCGCAAAATTACACAACTACAATTCCAATAAAAATGCACTACTACAAAGTCCAATTTTTTTTTTTATTGCGCTTCCACGTTTCTTTTTCTTCGAAGCTGCGATTTGAATAACACGTGTAATAATGAGTACTCAAATGTTTAACTTTTAATTAAATAGTTGCAATAATGTGTAGCGCGTTCAAATCGAATTTATTTTTAATTGTCTGCTAAATTTTCCATTTTAACAACTTTACATTTTTTTTTTTTTTTTTTCCAATTAACTTCGAATTTTATCTAAACACTCAAAGCGAAAAGAAATCTAATATTGAGCTAATATAAGAGGTACAAATACAAGTAATAACCGTTTAATATCACTGGAATCTACGGCTGTTAAAAGTTAATTTTAAAGTCAATATAGTCAGCATATATTAATATTTACCAAGTGAAACAATATTTCTTGGCGGTTTATTATCGCAACTTTAACCGAGAAAGCTGAACGTCGATATTGGATGTAACATTTTTCGAGCTTCGCCCCGAGCGCTGGCTAAATTATTAAACTTGTCTTGGCTATTCCGAGATAGTTTCACAATAATAAAACTTGCTTCAACGTGGGCAGTCAATATCAATCTTGCGGCTTAACCCGCGAGAATCCGAATCCGCCTAATCCCCATAATGGTTATAATCGGTCGCTTAAATTGGCTTACGTCCATGCTCGTGGCAATGGCAGTCCTTAGCGGTTTTCAAAAGGGTTTTTAGTCGATCAATTAGTTAGCTGATATTTAAACATTTGTTTGTTAATGAGTACTTAAAGGGCATTACTAAGAAACTTTCTAAAGAAGTAGAAAGGGATTAAAAATTTTCTGCGATACATTCGATATTTATAAATCAAGTAAGTTTGATTCGATAATGTCAGTCAAGTGAAGTCTTGGCTGTCTCGGTCGTTTTAATTGTTTCCATTAAACATCAATTAGTTATTTCAGCCGTTTTAATTGTTTCTATTAAATATCAATTAGTTATTCTCAAGTCCGCTTCTTAAAATGTCAAATCTCTTTCTTAATTTCAATAAATCTTGTAAAAAGATTTATGATAATTATTTTTTCAAAGATTTCGCATTAACATCACACGGATCTTTTATGTGTTATTTTAGACCCGACATAAATGCGATAAGAGCGTTAACCTCGGCTCAACCAGGAGCGGCAAAAGCTGCCCCTGCGGCGGCTGTTAGCAGGGTTGCAGCTGAAGAACGCGAATTGCCTAGGCAGGGAAGTCTGGTCGACGGGGAAGGCATCAAGATCGTTATTCATGACGTCGACAGTGATCTAGGTAAGTTGATACGCCGGAAATATTTCCGAAATCATACAGTGTACGTGTTAATCCTTATCCTTATCTTTACTACTCTTCTCATTGATTATCCTTTATCTCTTAATATTTTTCTATATCTATCCTTTGCTAGGAAAACGCTTGTTTTCAAGTCGGTACTGTAAGACCCTGCACAATGAAGGAATATTATATTAGATATTAGAAATATATAGGAATTAAAATTTTAGAATCAATTTCCTCGAATGAATACTAAAAATAAATAATGAGCTATGTTGCATCTTGTACGACACATTTATATGCTATTCGTATCTATTGTGCTTTACGTTTAATATTCATTAAGGAAATTAATTCTAAAATTGTTTAATTCTTATATTCCTATGTATCTAATATTTCTCTATTGTGCGCAGGATCCAAGTTCGCAATCCTGCTATTTCGTAAAACAATATTTTTACATGTTTGTTTGCAATGATAATAAATAATTACCTTATCTTCGCGTTTCGTAAGTAAATAAATTTCTCTTACTACACTGAATAGAAAACTTATAATAAATGTATAGCAAAATATATAGTATCACTTAAATATTTGGTCAATGTGATCAAAAATAATTTTGCTTTTCTAAATATTTAGTAAACTTATACCAGATTCGGTAATATTTACTAAACATTATTTAGAACAATAAAATTATTTTTTTGTTATATTGACAAAATATTTAATTGATACCATTTCACTATACGTTTGGTAGTTATTACCAGACTTTTTTTCCAGCGTATACTAGATTATGCACAAAATAGATAAAGTTTAACGTTTATCTGATTTTTCGCGAGTAATTTGACGCCTTATTTAAAAAAATACCTACAAATCGCAAGGTTTTGATATGCTGCATTCAAAATATCACCCGATGTAGCACTATTCTCGTTGTTCACCGAATGTTAAACAAGGATAAAATGGTAGCTCGAGTGACATTTCCGAACGCAGCCCTACGAGCGCAAATGTTATGCGAGGAAAAGATGCACACGAAAGAAGAGTGCGTTTGATCGATCGAGCTAGAGGCTTGCCGGGCGGTGATTCAATTCCGCGGATAACATCGCTTTCAGTTAATCCCGAGGTTTTTGTCCCGCCAGTGATGAAATCCCGTTAATTAGGAAACGGCAATTTAATTTCGTATAGGTCACCGTGGATCCGCGCTTTCTCGTCCGAGGGAGGCCCAAAGTGCCGTGCTCAAATATCGATTAATTTACAGGAAATAACGGAACGTGTCTTTGTGTGTGGGGGTTGCGCGACATTCAATGTTAATTATTGCGCGATATCCAATTTCAGCACGATCGAACATCGGCCTCGATTTGCATAAAGTTCACGCGTGACTTACTTTTAACAGAATCACTCTTCCGCATAGGAGTGGCATTACAATACATACCTAAGATCGATGATGTGCACGCGCACCGATACGAAAGAATCCTCCCCGCTGTCCTGCAAATGAACACAATTAGTCATTTTCACAATGTGGTAATACATTCTCACAGTGAAATAAACTATATCATACTTCTATGCATTAATCGATTAGTCATTAACGTTTATCTTAATAGATCTTCTCGATGAAATTTTACACATTTGTCGTGAAGAAATTTTTCCTTCTCGCTATGTACAACTGGCGGTAAATATCCTCTGCTGTTTTTTTTTACGCGGTTTAAAAATTTGCAAAAGGAGAGGGACGGCCTGGTTGCATAATGTCGCATTAAAATGCATGCGTATGAAGAACTCATGCGCGAAGAGTTAAGATCGCGGCCTCCAATTCGTTCGAGAGACAAATATTGCCTCCTTTTCTTTTTAAATATGTGCAATCGTATACACGAAGCGAAACCGTGAGATTATAATTCAGTCTGACTTTGTTGCGAGTTGAAAAAGTTTTTTCGTTCCCGGTTCGAAGAAAAATCGTGCCACAGCTTCGACATAGTATTTCCCTTGCACGGATTATCGGGCTAGGAGTACTTTAATTAAAACGCGCCTTATGCTTTTATTTTATGTTCGCTCTGAGAGTATATATATTACTGCAGAAAAGGAATCTATTTAAACGCTTTTAATCGATCTTTTTTTTTTCTACTGCAATTCTTGAATGTATATATAATTATAACGGAAAACGAAAAAGTTTAATTATCGTATCTTTGAGATACGGAAAGGTTTTTTCTAATAAGATACTGCGTATTTGGAAGAGTTTCCGATTTAAGTTGATAATGTTAAAAACGGACGTTTGACGTAAAGTTAAATAGTAATTATTTCTTACGTTTGAACACTCGATGCCGATGAACGTGCAACGTAATTTCTAAATGTTTATGCAACGAGATCTGCACAAAAAAAATATTTTTGTTAAAGTGTCTAAAAATTTAGCTTCGTACAAATCTAAATAATTTTATTAGACCATCAACATAATTGCGTAGAACTCTCAAGTTGGCTGTAAAAATATCAAACATTTTTACAACATTGCTCATCATGCTAGAGCGTCCCACATAATTATCTTAATGGCTTAACAAAAATATTTTCAGATCTATACTTGGTTAAATGTTTAAATGCTTCAGTAAATCCGTTCTTTCCGTGCATAGGGAATTTTTATGTTAGCTGAATGGTTTTATCATCTAGACGAGAGGCTAATTTAATTCGGTCATGATGCACCATCTTTTTATTGCAGCTGACCTAATTTTTTAAACCTTTCTATTAAAAAAGTACCCATTTTCTCATCATATTTAATTAAAATTACGGTAAAATCACTTTTCGAAGTAGTTCAAATATTGATTTAATAAACAAGTTAATCTTTGATGTACTAATTCCATAAAATATATACCTCTCGAAAGAAAATCGTTTAATTAATAATTTCAGATTTTGTGTATAATTTTTATAATAATTTTCAAATATATTTCTCTCTTGTCACCCATATGCAACAATTCGTTATAAAGTATTAGAAATAATGACACCCTCTTGTCTACCACTCAAATAGTATTCCGCATTTGCACCGTTTTTAGGCCATTTTACGATCGATTTGTTAGCGTAATGCAAAAAAAAAAAACGTGAAAACTAAAAGAAATCGTTTCACACGGCGATGTTGTCATCTCTCATCGCGATTGATAAGAAATCGACGGTCGACAGAGGACGCTTGAAAACACGCAAGAAGCTTGGATCGCTGCCAACGCGCTTACAGTTTACCGAAGATATTATCGCGTCGACCACTAGACGCAATATTTTCCTCTTCACTTGCGGGTCACCGAGTTACGGCTGCAAAAACGGACCGTTTCATTTTTTTTCGCCCGGCAGGCATGCAGGCAACATCCCCCCTCGCGTAGGTCCGCGCGCAATATCGATTGCAGTCGCAGCAGTTATCGCGATTTGACACGCCATGCAAGAGCTACGTGGGAATCGCGATCTGTCCACGTGTTCATTAACGGCATGTCGGTTGGAAGGCAGATTACGCCATCATCTATCTCGCCGATAAATCGCGATGCAACGAACGAACTGCGCATGAGATGAAGAGAGTTAAGTTAGAGACGCGAGGGGGTGGTAGGAAGGCAGCAGAGAACGAAGCGGGGGTGCGAAGATAACATGTACTTTTCATGCTAAAGTGATTGTATGTAATTTTGCCGCGTGCAAGCTCGCCGCTGCGACGACGGCGAATAACGCAGTTTGCACAGAGTCGTTTGTTGAAATCGTTAGTGGGTCATGTAATTGATTTATATCTCGCGACGAGAGACAGGGCCTTTCCTATGCGATATCTCGTGATGAATTAAAGGAAATTTACAAGGACGCACAGTGCTTCCAAATGCCTCTGAATCCGATAAAAGTTATTTATACATTGTTTATTCTAATTCTTTTAATGAATTTTGTTTCAACTGGTTTGGTTAACTTAAAATTAAAAAAAAAAAACAAATAATGTATATCATAATAACGTTTTTAACTTATTTTAAAAATTATTATCTGTCATCAGTATTAGGAACATTTTGATCATAAGATATGGTTTTATAGAGCGATGACATTTGCTATAAACGTTTTTTCTCTTAATTTTTATTTGAAGTTGGTGAAAAAAAAATGAATAGATCAGATGTTGTTACAAAGTTAATACATTAGAAAGTTAATAATATGAATGTTAATAGCTTTTCTTGAAATCTTGCAAGTACGATGTCTCATAAATTGTCTTAAACGTTTATTCTTAATTTCTTTATGTTCTTCTGACATTTGTCCTAGATATTATATTACTAGTTAAATATCTCTGTTATATATTTTACGAGAAAAAGAGGACAAGGCTGTGCAATTTCTACTTTAAAAAATTTGTAGTTTAAACTTCAGGCATTAAAAATGAGATATCGATCGGGCATCATCGGGCTTATGATTGCATGACTTGTTGCATCAAAAGTAATAAATCACATTAGAAATAAACGTCGTCTAAATATCAAATATCACGGCTTATATTGATTAAAATTTGTTACTTTTGTATAAATTTACTCAAGTAAAATGGAAACAGATATCATATATCATTTCGTATCTACAAAAAATCCCAAAAATATATCCTAAAAAATATGCTTCAAACTTAGTAACGCTATAGAAAAAGTACTTTTAATATTTTTTTTTTAACAGAGAAAGACGATAATGCTTCCGGCTTTTGTTGGTTCTGTAATTCTTCGATACAGTACAATAAAATTATTATAAATAATTGTTAACGATTGAAAACCCAGCTTTTATAAGATTCAAACCACTGTGATACAATAAAAATATATAGTCACAAGTACGTGTAAACTGAAAAATTTGAATTATTTTATTATTTTATCATTTAACAGAGATTACATCATAAAATAAAAACATTTCATAATTTAATTATAATACAAGGGTTGCTTTTCAAAGCTGCTTAAAACTTTGTTAAATGATATTGTAGTTAAATCTTTTATATATTATATTTTCGCTACGTATTGAAATATCGATATATTAATCATATAAATGTTGCCTAAATAGAAACAAATTATTAGATATCAGATTAATTATATAACGAAATTATACTTGTTGCTCTGGCAAAATTGCGCTGTAAGATTTTCTAAGCTTCTTTCTTAGCATTCAATACATGACAAATTAATTTGCTCATTAATTTGTAATAATAAATATACCGCAATGAAAAGAGCGCGCAATGGAATGATAATTAAGCATTTTTCATGCCAAGTAATCGTACAACATTCAAGCTCGTCGCAGCTAAGCTGCTAATGAAAATCGCGCAGAATCGCGTTTTACGACGTTTTTCATTAAAATTAAACCGACTTGGAAACGCACACAATTAAACAATTTCTTTACACGCATTATAATTATGTTAGGGAATTTCCTATTCGCCAGGTTTTTTTATGCATAAATTTAAAGAATAATTAAAATTCATAAATATTTAAGGAAAAGTTATTATAACACGCGCAAAAAAGAATTTTAATTATCTCCATAATGTTTATATTTATATAATATACTTTAATATTCTATGCTTTACAATATTATAATTCTTGGATATAATAATACAGTTCCAAACGTAAAAAACAGTATTTTCTAATTGTTTCTGATTTTTTTATCAATAAATCTATTTTCGTTTCATATGATTAAAAATTTATTTCATTTTCATTTTGTCCTATCGATAGCTTTCGTCTCAAATTTTCCCGCGTATCGTCATCTTCCCGAGGCGATTGTCGGGGTTTGAACGTAGAAGGGATGTAATCTGGGTTGTGCCAAAATCGCCTTTACGCTACATCAAGCAGAAATCGCCAGGGCGCATTATAAAAAAGGAATTGTTCGAAAATCTCGACCGTAATTCACTTCGCCTCGCTTTGCGACCTTTTTATAGCTCGCGTGTATTAAACAGAGTTTTTCCGCTCCCGCACAAAATGCAGCAACTTCAGTTAAGCTTGTTTCCTTGCAGAGATACCGATTTATACCGGCGTATGTGAAAAATGACTGATAGATATTACGTGGCCGTAATATCTATCAGTCATTTCACCTGCGCTGCAATCTGAAATGATGACTGACAGCGTTAGGAGAAATTCCATTTCTTTTTGAACCGCGTCATGTCATAAACTAACTCGAGCTGCATGTTTCCATTAAAATAGTGATTAGTTTTATGATTAGCCCGCTCTTTACTCGTTCTATAATTAGTGGAAATATTTCAAGCTATTTTTTTTCAGTCGTAAGCACACTTCAATTTGTATTCAATTTCAAGTTTCAAAAAATATTGGTTTTCTCTCGCACTTTTTGTATATTTTGTAAATTTTATTTTTAAATTAGATTTATTGCAGTTGTTTCGATTTCTGCGAAGTTAGCCTTATTTCTCAGAATTTTGTTACGCTGGTAAAATTCCAACACTTTTCCTGGAAAAGTTTTAAATAACAATGCTGTTGTATTGTATGTTTCAAATCTTTTTGTGTTACATTATCTTTGCTTTGTGCGTGCACATATTAATACTGACGTTTCTTACTCACCAAAAGGGTTGAAACAAATAATTTACTGTGTGAAAATAAAGAATATTAAGAAATTAAGAATTAAATAATTAAAAGACATAATTATTATAAAATTGTAGAATTTCAAAATCCTATCTTTCATATAGGAAATATAATATTCATCTGAAATATAGAAATGATAAAAGATAATCACTCCCTACACCTGTGCTAAATTCATAAACTTTTTGGCGTTTAATTTGTGATTAACCTTTATTTTGTTATTCACATTTTTTTGGACATTATTAAAATATAGAAACCCGCCGGTTAATTAAAATTAGTTAGTTATTAATACTGAGTTTTAAAGTTGCCATGTATTTTGTATCTTTCAGCTCCCCGGATGAATGCGAAGAGAAGGGTAAAGCTGAGGAGAGATCCCGTCATGGATAAAGGACACAGAAGTGAGTATATAATTAGATAACTAATTACTACTGATTGAAGCGTCTTCGATGTGCTTAAAACTTGAGATTCGAGGAGTGTCTGAATTCGCTCTACAAACTTCTATCGATCCGTCACAGTTCTCTCCAACACGACTGATACCGTTGATTTATATATCACCGGCACTTATTATCGCGCAGACAATGATAGTGGTACTTCATGCTATCTCTATGGTCTTGAATATTGACTTTTCATACCAGTTACATTGAAACTTTCGATATATTATTAATCATGAAGTGTGCGAGCGTTCGCATTTTGAGTAAACTGTACTACTTTCTTTTATATTTACCAATAAATACGTACTTTGAGAAAAATGTTGATACTAGAAAAAAAAAAAACATTCTTTGATATATACTGCAAACATTTCGTAAAGTGCACTTGTTCAAGTACTGAAATAAATAAAAAAACGAGATACTTGTTTATTATTTTATTTCATATAATTTATTATTTTATTTTGATTAAAGATTAATTGATACCGTAGCGTGTTTTTTATTATATAACAAGAAAATTTTTTGATCTATTTATATTATCCGCTTATATACATTTTTTAGTCTTACCTTTATAATAGTATCATCATTTCACCTTTAAGCATTATCGATGTCGTCGAGAAGAATTCAAGTAAAAGAAAAACCGTTTATAAAATATTTAATAAAACTTTCAAGAAGAGATTACGTGATGTAACACGTATCTAAATGTCAGGGGGTACTTGCTTGCGACAAAGCGAGAGATCAAGAGTTCCATCTGATAATAACTAATTATAATAAGAATAATGACGTTTCTCGAAAAGACGGCTGTATTACGCAGAATAATCGTTCGCTAAAGGGGTGCAACAGGTTCGCCGTGCCCGGAGTGATGGTAATCGAGAGATTAACGAATCGCGAGGTACTTTGATAGGATCCCAGTTAATCAGTAACCCGGGCTGCGACACCATTAATCTTTTACCACTCTCCGGGGAACTTCATCTCTCTTTGTCAACCTTTCGCGCGCCACTTCCTCTTCGACTACTTCCTCTCGCTTATACTTTTTGTGTTTACTCTCCTCATACATTGTCACTTGCCACCCCGAGCCCTTTGCGTCTATTCCACTGTGACGTTTCATCTATCGTTTCACCTTTACATTCTCAATGAATTATGTATTTTCGTTTCTACCTACGTACACCCATACACTCGTGCGAGGTTTAATCAAGAATTTAATCTAAGATCTAATCACATCCCTTTTTAAATAAAGAGAGAAAAATAAGACAGATCTAGATTCCAGGAAGTTTTATTAACATTGCTGCCATAACTGTCTCGACTTATTATCGTTACGCGTATCATCTAATCTCACATCGCTGTATACAACGTGTTTTGTCGATGTGGTGCCTCCATATCACACGGAGCTTGTCGATGCAGCCAACCGTTGCTCTAAATGGGTGACGGCTTACAGTTATATCAACCGTTATGTAATAGCTACTGCCACGACGTGCGGCATATGCGTTAAGTAAATAGCCAGGTAAATGAGCGGAGATGAGAGAGAGAGAGAGAGAGAGAGAGAGAGAGAGAGAGAGAGGCGGCAACGGCTCTAAGCCTGCGCCCGACGAGTAGGCGTGCGATTGACGTTTAATTATTCGTTGCGCATTCAGACGCTTCGTTTCCTCTATAACATCGCGCTCGCGTTCTCGTCGTTTCCCCGTTACGACACAGCGACGCGGCAAGGGTTACCGGAGAAATTTACCGATTATGTTTCCGCGAATATAATTAATACAAATGCACCCAAAGAAATTGCTCGAGACGATCGGAATGCCAACGATAAAAACTACCGCGGAGCCAATATATTTGAGACTTTTACAATTCGATCAATGATTGATAAATTCGTGAAAATTAGACGATCAATCTCTCGATAAATCCTACGCTTAAGTTATAATTAGGCCGAGATTGAGCTTTGTCACGAACGTTTCTGCAATAATAATGTCAATCGATTCGTGGCTCGTCTTCTGCTATTTACATATTTCGTCAGCCTCGCGAATTTCGCATTGTTATACAATTACCGCGGTCACTGTAATCAAATATTAATATGTACGCTAATATTTAGAACAATTAATGCATTTATTTAATAACATGAAATTCCCGACTGTGACGACCGCACAACCGTAGCGCGAGTTTACGGGCGGTCCAGTGATTCCAGTATCACCATGCGGCTTGTTTAATATCGCGAAACTGCGCATTACACGTATGTTTGCTTGCTACTCTTATTACCCGTTTAAAACAAATATACAAGCGATTTTTTTTTTTAATTTTATTTCACGGTAATGGTAATTGGTGGAATTTAAATTCAAGAAGATATATTTATCGATAGTCATGACATAGAATCATAGCTGTGTGAAATTACGGTATTAAGTTAACAAGTTTGACTAATGTTCATGATAAATAAATCTTATTTTAACTCCAGGCCAATATATTTTTGTTCATTAGATAAAATAGAATTTTTAAAATATTTATATAGTTGTATATTTATATTACTTATAATTATATTTATATTGTCGTTTATATAATTATTTATTAATAACGATAGCGTACAAATAGCTTTCAAGGCGTTTCTGAAATCTTTCAATCAATGTTTCCGATTTAGTAGATGCGTTTTGTTTCCACGATCGTTTTCAATCGCTTGTTACACTGTACAATAATATGATTCGTAAAGACAAAGCTTTCTGCCGATCGCGAGCTGATTTGACAAACACATGTCTCCCCACGGCGCCATTTATACGTCGTTTTGTCTTTACGCATGGAACAACACCTACTAATCACGGCTTTATCAATAACTAATCTGTTGTAATCACACAGAAAGCGCAATAACGATGGTACCACTTCACTATTCGTGCAATCCGAAGGGAAAGCCATTAAGCGCAATGATACGTAATACACGGACGTAACTGGATGTGATTGTAATTCCAGGTCGCAATTTCGCAATGACAGCTTTTCGACGACTGACGACAGGGCAATATCGCGGAGGATAAATATATAATATCCGTTTGCAATCGCTGTTTTCTACAATTAAATTAATCACAAATAAGGCGATTAACAAGTCTCATAAATCATCTAATTAGTTGCGAGTTATTAAATGCTGACGTGCATTTGGCTTTATTTGGTATTTATAATTTAAAATGTCAAAATATAACTGTTAAGCGCTATCTCAAAAGGTACATATACATTTATTCTTGTTCGTCGCAGTTTTTTTAAAAGTAAAAATTGAATCAATATCGAGAGAAAACATTGAATAAAGATGAACATCGCGTATCTGCTCCGCAAAAATGTTTTCCGTAAAGAAAAAAAAAAAAAAACGTTTCCATCTCTTAAAACCGCAGTGGAACTCAACGAACGGACATTCAACGAAAACCGCTGAATATGAAGGGCCAGGTTCGAACGTTCCATAAATAGTGAATAGGGGGCAAGGGAGGATAACGCGTGCGAATGATCTGTCGCCGCCGCGCACGAATCTAAATTGCAAGTCGCCGACATTTGCACACATCTATCCGCGGATAATAGCTTTTCGTGCGAATCACAGGACACCACAGACGCAGCTGTGCTCGCAGACCCCAAGGTGCGCCGATATTCAACGCGATCGATCGGCGCTCTCTCTCTCTCTCTCTCTCTCTCGCCGCGGCCCGACTCAGTAGAGACGCGTTAACGCAAACGGACATGTCCCGTGTATTTTGCAAGCCTGTTTGTAAACCGTTCGGCTTGGCCGCATATACGAATACGTGTCGATCAATCGCCCAGTTGTCTTGGTCTGACGTGAGTCTCCGTATCTGTGACAGACTTCATATAAAAGCGAAGTCGCACGAGATAAAATAAAATAATCCCAAATAAAAAATTGATTTTACAACGCCATCCGTAATTTCTAAATCATGAACAATTGAACGATTGGCAAATCTAAAAAAAAAAAATTAAGTTTCAAGGATGTAAATAGCGAAAGTTTACTTTTCAATTATTTCCGGAAATAATTTTGGTGGATGAAAAGGCAGGCATATAACCGGAAGAAACTCGATGAATTTAATATGAAACTGTATTTTTGCCGATTAATCTTGCATGAAAGGTCGCAAGAGAATATTTTTTATAGGTAGCAATCGATACGACAAACAATTTGCAGGTGTGATCTATCCATTGCGCGGCAGTTAAATATTTTTGCGGGACACAGTAACGAATAACGTACTGCGAGAAATAACAATGTCTGGAATTAACGATCAACAGGTTGACTATATGGATGCGGCAGGAATCTGTTTTGATTTAATCATGAGAAATGGGGACGTTTGCTGTGACAGTTTTGGCGAATATTGTCAGGCCTGTTTGATCGGGCACAAATACATGAAATAATAGGGCGGAACACTATTATAGCGATATACTGGATATTAGTATAATATATGTGTACGCAAATACACCGAATTTCTTATTGGTGTCGCATAAAATAGTATGTATTTATATTTTATTTTTTTATTTATTTATTTAAAATGTAACGCAAAAAAGTTAGTACTACAATTATGCAAAAAGGTATTAAAAATCGTTGTTTATATTCATGCATTGCGTAAAATATTATTTAAATAAAATTGCTTGTTATTTATTTCAGAAAAATTTAATTTGATTGAAGATTTATGGTATGTGTATTTGCATTGTGTTCAAATAACTTTATATCAACTAAAAGGATTAAAAATCTTATAATTAATGCTGAATACGATGTATACGGTCGCTTAAATCATACTTCATCAATGGTATATTTATCCTCAATATAAACAACAAATTTAATAACAAAAATATAAAGTAATGAGAAATAATGCAGACAAAAATGTAAAGCGTGTGCTTGCTAACAACACTCTAAAAAATCATTGCAAAAATAAATTCAATTTTTCGTTTTATTTCGACGTCTACATCTTTTAACTGTTATTTATTAATTAATATTAAATATTTGACTCTTTTTTGAAAAATTATTACTAAAATATTTTTCTCTCTTAAGAAGGGAAAGGTTATCGACTGATATCCGGGGTGACCAAATTCCGAAGTGTGAAATTTACTACGAGTGTACAAAGCCCACCGCTAATTGATCGAGCGCTTGTAGCATCTACCACTAAAATACTATCTCCGCTTTCTCCTCATCGTAAGGGAAGGACTACCTTAGCAAGTAAACGAGACATTCTTCACGCTCTCCCCTAGGTTCGTGCGGAAAACCGCTCCTAATTCTCTGATCATTCTTACTAAAAATAGAAGAGAAGACCTCAGCGGTCTGAGTTACGTGAAATACTTCAGCTATACGGGATCCCACTCATTCCCAGGGCACGGGGTGGCTCGGTCATTTTCGTCGGTCCTAACATCAAGAAAAGGAGATCCAAAAGAGTATACATCCAATATACTTGGGTCTGCGAGGTCCGGAGGGGTGAGACTCAAACTCCGAACTTCCGCCCAGTCAATATGGCTAACTTTGTCCCTCCCTATGAAAACTCACCGATGGCGACGTTACCGTCGCCTGCGTCACATGGATGGGGAGTCATCAGAAGACGTGCTTCCAGTCTCCAGATCGACCCGCCGTCTCATTATTGCCCTACGTGGGCTCCAGGTGGCCCTTATGTGGCTCTCATTATCACAGCGAAAGCAGCAGTTTTGTCCCCAATAAAGATACATCTACCATGCTCAAAGAGCACAATTTCCTAAAAATTTCACTGGGGAAAAAATGTCTCTACCCTCATCGGTCGCAAGAACGCGCCTAGCAAAGGGGAGGCTTTCTTATCCGCAGGGGGAGGGATCTTAGAATACTCTTTTTTTTCTTATTATTAACAACGGTAACCCATGGAGAGTTATCATTTTCCTCCATCTTCCGTTCATTCCTAGAAGCGGAAGCCACCGATCGCTCATCCTCTCCCCCACCTCCCAACGGAAGACGGAGAAGCGGGAATTCCATCTTCCCGCCGCAGCAGAAACAAAGGAGCCCAGATGAGCATCTCCGCTCTTCTAAGCTCCCCTACTCTCTAAATTAACAAAGACCTTAATGAGAATCTCAAAGTCTTTAATCTTCTGACCAACAACATCTAATCTATATTCGGAATATCATCAGTCAGAGAAATCGCTGTTTTGAGTCGGTTCGCTCCTTGAACAGCCAATTCAAGACCGCAACGCGCGGTCATGCCACCGGACCTTGCGCTGCAGGATTTCTATGAATGAATCCTCAAAGAAAGAACCCGGTATCTCTAAGCTCAAGCACTTCTGTACGTACCCAAATTCTACTTTGATCCTCCAATCCACGTTGTCGGAGCAGAAGCCAGATCAGAGCCTGTCCTCTCACCGGGATTCATAGTCCTTTTGCTGTGGAGCTCGTTGACAACTCCACGTCAGGCTTGTCACGCGATGACGACAGGGACGAGCCCGGGACAATAACTCGCCCGTACCGTCCCTGGGGTATCCGGTCACCTCTCGGCGATAACTTGCTCTGCCTTGTCATCAATTCCATCTAATGGTTTGTTAACAGTGTGTCCATCACCGGAGTTTTTTTTATCATGGTTTTCCTTTCATTAGACCGACTACCCCACTGGGCTAACTAGCCCAATCGCCCTACACAGATCGGTCGAGGAAAAACAGCAAAACCATGAAACACAGATCACGGATAACCCCGATCGACCGCAACAAAGAGGCACGCGCCCGGATTCTCGACCCCAAGAGTATCCCGCATGAGTACGACACAACCTGCGGAACCCGCAACTCCATTACAAATAATGGAGGTTGAGAGCTTGGGGGATGCGCACGGCGATGGCCTGTACGGGAAACTCGAAACCGGGCATCTGGACACGTTCATAAGAATGTTTCTATCTATGATTTTTAAAAGTTAGCTCTTCACGGCCCGAGCGGTGAAGCCAAGGTCTCCGGTCCCCTTCAAAAGGAAGGGGATTACGATATGGTTGCCTTGGCAACACCGATTCCCGTGCTGCAGTATCAAAAAGATGTTGCAGCTTCTGAGGAAACTAAAGTCAATAGTAGTTAATAATTACTTGTACTTTAATTATTTCAATTTGAAACTTTCGAAGATGATACGAAAATCTAACAGGTACAATTTAAGCGACCTAAATCGTATCTCTTGTAACATGCAGTTTTGTAGCGAACAAGCTTATAATAAATTAATTTGTTATGGGTTAAGCGTGGTAACATAACAGATATTTGAAATATCGAGGTATAATTTCCAGCCTTTGTTTACAAATTAATATCAAATGGGAAATGTAATAAAAAATTAACTTAAGTGGGGACGCACTTGGCAATTCTCCCCTATATTTTGATGCTTTGCTATCTTTCAAATAAACAGAGAGTCTAATAATCCATCACATTATAAATTAGTATGTTGTGTAGTATACGTTGTTCAACATGGAACATTAATAACAATGCATTAATAATCAAAGAGTACGCAATTCTAAAGCCGACGTAGATTCACGATTACCCTAAAAAGCAGTACGCTGTATAACAATTACAAGCTCAATTTGGATTTTCGCGGTTTAACATGATTAAAATGCAATTGCGTAAGTGGATGAAATAGATATAATCGTTGAGTGACGCTTTCAGTGTTGCTCGAAAAATGCAAATCGCGGAACAGAACACGAGCGACGGTAACTCGGGCAGTATGTACGTGGTCCTGACAATAGAAAAAAAAAAAAAAAAAAAAACAGAGGACCGATAGATGTTCGTGATAGACACGCAAAACTGTAAAAAAATCTCCACGAGTGACGACGCTCGCGTGTAAACCTCAGTAACAATGTAAATTAATTCGTAGGTCACGTTTTCCAGAGTATGAATTATCGTGTCGCGTTGCTGCAAACTATAATTTAAAGCGGAACGCCTCTCGCTTTGTCGCCTCCATGCGCGTGACATCGTTATACTTCGCGCAAGAACAGTGGGTAGGTGGAAACGATTTATTTCACTCGGACAATAATTATAATTAAACGATGTCGACGAATAGCGCGGAAAAACACGGATCTACTGCCGAGGTTTAATTGCGCGGGAGAAGTCGGCCTCTAATCTCAACATGACGTATTTAAATTGTTACTTCGGCGCATAACCGTATAAAACGTGTTAACCGTAATCCATCAGTTTGATAACGTCGTCATGAAAGCGGATCTTGATAGATCACGTACATTTTTAATGCAATTGTGAAAGAACTATTTTAATTTATACGTACGCATTCGGAGATTCCTAAATAATATGCGACATGCACGTGCAAAGAGATGAAATTTCGTAAATATTTATAAACATTATTTAAATAACCAGTTTTAAGGGAGTTTTATTAAACGTACGTTGAATAAAACATGAAATTGCAGATCTCATCCGTAAAATAAAAAGTGTTCTTATTTTATGAAAATAAGCAGTGCTTTATGCTCTTTTATTCTGAAGTACAGCAAACTTATACGAGATATCAGCATCTTTCTCGTGACTCATTTCGCGTCTCTTTTCTATTGCTTGAAGATTTTTGATAATGTTTCAAATTATCAAGCGCTCACGCACATTTACATTTAACCGTGCCGTCTCGCAAAGATCACTCATTCAAATGTTAATACTTCCGTAAAAACTTTTCTTCTCATTTGAACATTTAGAGAGTCTATCTAAAGATCGAGAACCTACAATCGCGCAAACGAGGGCAAACTTAATAAAAATGACGAGTAAGAAAAAATATACGAGTTTGCGTGTACTGCAAGCGCAGATGAAAGCTTGTTGTCGTTATTATTATTATTATTATTTACACGGGTTCCGAGTAAGATCTTTTTGTGCCACATTTATTACAGAAAATTACGAGAAAATACGCGAATCATTACCATTTCCGCTTTGTTTTACGAAATAGTTCAAAACAGCTGGTTCGTTTCACAAAGATATTTCTATCTCAAAGTTATATAGAGATAAAATAATAAGAATAATATAAATATATTTCAGTTAATGAAGAAAATATATCAATGTGTGTGTGTGTGTGTGTGTGTGTGTGTGTGTGTGTGTGTGTGTGTGTGTGTGCGTGCGTGCGTGCGTGCGTGCGTGCGTGCGTGCGTGTGTGTGTGTGTAGTTTTATTATTTTAGCGTTATTAGATGTCACGCAAAATTTAATAAACTTTTTTCTTGCGAAGCAATAACGTACTCATGGCATTTTTCAACATTTTGTCAAACTGATTCGGCATAGTAACTAAATTCAGGGAAATTAGAAAAATGGCTAAGAAGGGGGATAAAAAGAGAGCCGAGGAAATGAGAAAATCGTCTACAGAAACGGAATCCATAAAGAGATTGTGCCTCGAGCTTCTGAACTGTCTGCAACAGGTACGCTATTGTGGCTACGAACAGACACATTTTCCATTATCATAGCCATTCCCCTGTCCTTTCCAACCTCATTGTCTAATTACATATTCACGTGGTTTGCCACGTGCTTATAATTATGATTCATTTTTAATAATAAATGTCATTACGATATTTCTGAACAAATGTCACGGTATCAGACTACAAGTAGCAAAGTATTCGTACTCAATTACAATTTTATAAATTTTAATTTCAATTTATACTCGCGTAAAAAGTAATTCAATAATAATAATGTAATTCAGAATTAACATCGTTATCGTAAGCATGAAGCAACACGTGTAAATGAGCAGCATGTAGTCTATAATTATGCAACTTGCGCGTTACTCGTAATTAGACCACGGTTCTTGCAAGTTGCTGAGCACCAACGTGAATTTTAATTAGCTTTGTTGTTTTCGAGCGTTCTTTATATTCCTTTTTGCTTCATAAATGATACTCGAGTTCCGAGTATAATATTTATTTTATCGTAAAATTTTGTTTCAACTTGGAAATATAATATTTAGAAGTTTATTTATTAAATTTAATTAGATTTATTAATATCATACTTAAATCATATACTCATATTTGGGTATATTAATAAATTCAGGAAATAACAGGTTTATTTTAAAAAATTAAAATTAATTAGAATAACAAAGTACAATTCTTCCGAATATCCAGCAGAAAGAAACAACGCGAACAAAATCTGTGCACTTTGTGGAATGATGATAACTGATCATCATAACTGATCGATCACAACTGATCATAACTGATGGTTATTGATAATTACCATGGCGTGCGAGCGAAACCTTTAACTGAATTATTCCCGTCGCTATCCTGACGCAAACGAGATTCTCCTTAACCAGTTCGTCAGAGCATTAACAGATAATCCCGCTGCGCTCGAAAACTCGATGACGTTGATCAATTAAATGGTACGACGACGTCGCGTCTCTGTCGTATCTCGTTAAAGTTGCGTTTGTGCAAACGCAGGTTTGTACGTCGGTCAACGATAATTCGGAATGACAACCGATTCGTCAGACTGATATTCGATGACTGCCGAATTAAAAATCGCGACTGACTCGACCGCGAGACATCGACATGAGGTTTTAACTCGATTTACCTCAAATACGTGACGTTTTTGACTCTCTGTCAACTACGATGATTTCATTCGATGGTAGGCCCGCTGAATCGTTGATATTGTACATACGATTTCATTGTGGACCAGCACTAGTTTCCTCAAAATTCAAACAGTATTTACATCCACAAATCATATTTACTGTAAATGTAATGAATATGCATACTTAATATAAATTGTAATATTATAGATTTTCTATACAAATATATTGTGCATAGAAAATCTATAATATATTTTATATAATAATCTAAATAATTTTATGTAGAATTATCATTTTATATAAAAATTTATAAATAAATCTATATTAAGAGAGTTGTTGCTCAATTTGTATCGGTTGCTGAATTTGTATCACATCATTATGTTATGTTTTTACTTAACATTTAGCAATATTTGACAACAAAAATATGAAAAAAAAATAAGAAGTGAGTAATATCGACAAAAATACCACACATTACCTCTTATTCCACGAGTGCTAATAATTCTTTAAAAATTCAGGTATAATTGCTTAATTTTTGATTGATTTATATACATATCTGATAATAATGTAATCATGAAATTTTCATCTTTATTTTTTTGTATTTTTGTAAAAAAAAGGTTTGTCGTAGAATATTTTACATTTATTGTACATACACATTTGCAATTATTATAAAGTTTAAATCAATATTTAAAATCTTTCAAATTCCTTAAATCACACCACGCAAGAAATTTCGTTATAATAAACAATTGCAATGGTTCTGAGGATCAATGTACCGGGCAACGGATAACAACGATAAATACTGATGAAATCATTATATTAGAGTGAAATAATTATACATTTGTCTAAACGTTAAGATGCAACAAATCATTCCTGATTACACATATTCGCAATTTCCAACGTATACATTACATGAATCTAGCGTGGTAATCTGAGTACATTATAATGTCGTAGTGATTAGTAAATGAATAACAATGTGTATTATTGTTGTTATTTGAATGTACATATCTGTTATTCGCGCCCGCAGGGGGTATGTAGTTATAATTTCTTGGCACTTTCCACGCGTGTCTCATTGTATCATATTGTTGCATTGGACCACCAGGCTGCTGATTTGCATAATCTTGGTGTTGACAACGTGCATTATAAGCATTATGAAAAACAAATCTATTATTATTTCTAGAAATGTATTGCGCGTTGTTTCTATACATTTGATTATTATAAAATTGACCTCTACCTTGAAAATTTCTCAAGAAATATTGATTTCTCCATCCTTGTTTATGTCTCTGTTGATATTCTTCATTATAACTGAATCGCTGATTTTGAACTTGTGCTGTATTCTCTTTATACGTCTTTTTATTATTGTGTGAGTTATTTTTCTCTTTATCTTTTACGTTTTCTTCTTTATTTACCAGGTGCAAATCAAGATATTGCAATCTGGTAATAATCGCTTGCGCGTCATTAAAATCTGCGCCTACCAATGCTTCTCGCGCCCGCCGCGATAACTGTTTCGATATTTCGAAATTTATTTCGTAGTCCAACATTTTGGGCTCAAAATATCTCGCGATTCTCAGCTGTTTAGAAAAGAAAGTTTCTAAAGATTCACTTTTATCCTTAAATTGTCGCGCCAGCCATTTTTCTTTTATTCTTAACTGGATTGGAATTGAAAAGAATGCTTTCTTAAAGTGTTCCTTAAAGGAATCGAGTGTTTTTATTGTTGATTTACTATTTTCAAACCAATATTTCGCTTTATCCTCCAAGCTGTTTTCTATTATCAATAATTTTGCCGAGTCCGCTACATTTCTCGCTTTAAAATAATTATCTAAGTCATTTAAGTATTCGATCGGATGTTTTTTATCTTCGTCACTAAATTTCGGTACTTTTACGTCTAAATTGAATCGCTGCGCATCTACTAATAAGTTCGAAATAATTGCCGATCGGTTACCACTAAAATTATTCGCTTCGTCATGCGCGCTCTGATTTTGCCCCCTTCCCTGTTCATATTTCAACCGTAATGTTTGCAACTCGCGTTTCACTCTATTGAATTTTTCCTGCCGCGCACGAAATTCTCTAATTTCCTCATTTAGTCTTTTAACTTGCGCTAGCTGCTTTTCAATATCCCTTAATTCTTCCTCCATGCCTTTATTTTTATCAAGTGACTTTCCACTATTTTCTACTTATTTTCCTTATCTGCACCTTCCGCCGATCGTTTTACCAGTCCTCGTCAACGTTCACGCGAGTGCCTCTCTATTAAAGGGTGTGCCTATTATTCTATGCCCAATACGCATATCTCTATCCGTTATTCTCTTCCATATTTACTTTACGTACATGTGTATACTTTTTCTCTTTCTTTCCGTTCGAGCGCCGAATGTAACGGTTCTAAGGCTCAATGTATCGAACAACGGATAACAGCAATGATTACTGATGAAATCATTATATTCGAGAGAAATAATTATAAATTTGTCTAAACGTTAAGATGCAACGATTGAGTCAACGTATGTTAAATGAATTCGGCGTGGCAATCTGAGTATATTATAATGTAATGATTAGTAAATGAATAACGATGTGACCTGAGAGAGACAGAGAAAGAGAGAGATATGGAGGAAAGGCTTTCGCATCGCCAATGGGCCGGCTGTGTTTTTCGAGATGAGGGGTCTCAATTGGGTCGTACTCCGTTTCCTCGTGTATAAGTTTTTCCAACGTGTGCTTCGGAGATTTTCTCTCTTATGACAACGGCACGTCTGGAACACCTACGCGGGGTGCAGCCTGGCGTCCCTAGTTCACGTCTCGTCTTAGGCTGATGGCAGAAAACGAGACGTAAGCGCTTAAGTCTGACGACAGTCTAATAATATTTAATTGTAACCTATTAAGGTATATAATATATTAATAGTACTCACTTCGTCTCTCCGATCCACTTATTAGATGAAACATCCAACACAACATTTCTTACGTCTCCACGTTTTTTCTGTTTTACCCTACGTCACCTCACATTAGACTTAAGCGCTTACGTCTCATTCTCTGCCATCAGCCTTATCAAAATTCAAACTTAACATGTATGTGCTTAGTCAACCAGTTGAGAGCGTTCTAGTTCTTCGCCAGACTCAACGAACCTTCTCTACCAATCTAATTCCTCTCGACCAATATAAAACTCATTCCCTCTCCGAATTCTTTCTCTCTCTCTCTCTCTCTCTCTCTCTCTCTCTCTCTCTCTCTCTGTCATCATTCGAATATCGCCATACAATATAAATGTAAGACTGATAAGAGATAATACTAAAACTGATAAGAGATATGAATATAAATAGGTCATTTGTAAAAATAAGTTTAAGCCAGTTTTATTTTGACGTCCTTATCTTTCCATTGCTATTCATTAATTATTAAATATTTGATCCTTTTCTGGTAAATCATTAATAAAATAAATTCTTTATATTTTTAATTATTTTAATTACCAAACTCGCTACTTTCAAAAGCGATATGATTTTGATAACCGCTTGCAAAACAGCTTTATTTAATTAATTTGTTATTGACAAAAAATTAAACATTGTAGTACTAGGTACCTGAAATATCATGCTACAATTTCCAATATTTGTTTGCGTACCAAATGAATAAGAAATATAATAAAAAGTAACTTGAATAGTATTTCATATAGAAAATTTATAATATTACAATTTACAATATAGTAACGAAAATAATATCAAGAGACATTTTTTTATTTTCTACAACTTCCATATTCTTTATTTCTTTTATTCGTCCTTTATCAAAATATAAGAAAGTTACACAGAAAACAGCTACGTCTCTATTCGTAATCGTTGAAATTTATCAACAGCATTTGCGTCGAATGTTCCCCTCGATTCGAGTGTACGAAAGGGCGGCAGAATTACGTGCGGCAGCCGCAGGATTAATTCGTACACATCAGAATGAAATTACGTGCGCGGCTAGTACGATAACACTTAATTAAGTGGTTCTCCTCGCGCGCGAGTTTCGGATTTCTCACGCTAATACACACGGGGACAATACCATTGCTGGCAGCGTGCAAGAATGGCACACGGTCGACAATGGAGGCTTAGGTACGCAGAAAGCGAAGATGTTGGCTGCGCACGCAATATGCATAGCATGAGAAACGCCATAGAGGCTCGTTCTATACAACGCCCGTGTGTTCGTTGGTTGTATATCAAACTATACCTCTCCGATGTCTCGACCACCCTTTTCACAGCCCACATCGCATCCTTGGAGAAAATCCTTATACTACGCCTACGTTGTTTGGTGACACAGCCTTGATAGCTCCGTCGAAGATAAAAGTGGAGATGTGGAGAGAAAGAAGCTATTTTTCCACAATTATTGGAGTCGGAAATCACAATGAAAAAAGGTCGAAAATTCAAACGAGGATCGGGCTATTTATAAATTGATTCCTAAAAAGTATTAAAAAATGTTTGAAATAGTGCTTGCAATGGATTTCAATTATTTTTAATGGTAGTAGTTCAATCTCATTCGAGTCTGTCGATAATAAACAATAAATATTAACGTTCACGACGGCACGGCCATCATGCGGGTCATCGTTATCCCACCCACCTGTACTACCGATCAGTCAAGCACTTTCTACGCAGGGGATGGCGATATGTTTGTATACCTGAAGTATGCATGCTACCCTATGTGCATTAGTCATGATCTGACCGCTAATGGCCACCTGACTCGTGATCCATGCGGTGATCACACTGTTCGCAAGATACACTTACCCGAAAACGTGCCAGTCATGATTGTGTTTACATAGTTTTGAAGATTAGTTACAACTGACCTTACACTGGTCTCCCCATATGGTTTACATAGGTCTAGACGTAGACTATAAATTAAAATAAAATTTTAAACACGTTTTTCAAAATAATATCTTCAGATTGGATAGCAATACTTGAGCATCGATAAATCTATTGGCAAAATAAATATTCTTCATACATCCTGATTTCAACTTACAAAATTCATAAGAAAACATCGTAAATAGCGAATGCTGTAAACTTACTTTTACGATGTAAACGTGGGAAATAGCGAAATGCTGTTGCAGACGTCGATTTGCCGCGCGTAAAAAATGCGAAAAGTTAACCTGGCATTTTTTTATCGCCGCCATGCAGCGCCAAAATTGAGAATATGCTATTACATTATATATTATTATCGGCAAATCTCGTTTTTATCTTCTTCCCTTCACCCTTCCCTTTGCTTACTATCATAGTTATATAGCTTTCCTTGTTGAAATATCAATAAAAGGTTATATTGTATTTATTATTTGCACAAATAGTGCGAAACTTGCAATCTGTTATCTCTTATATATTTTCTCGGCATAAACACGATCGATTCGTTATTCAGTCGAGTACAGTACGACTGCGCGATATTTTCTACAATTCCGTGACTACATTAATTTGTGTGTCAATTCCAACAAACTCGATTTCCGCCGGGGATGGAAAACTAACTCGCAAATATGCTCGAGAAATGAATTTCAAATTTATATTTATAGTATTTCTATGGATATTGCAATTAGAGTTTAAACCGTGATCTTTAGTCATATTTTGGTTTTTGGAATACTTGTCAATCTTTCTGTTTTCTTAAAAGTTCTTTTTTCAATAAAAATAAACGTAAAATCAATTCTATAAATATTTTGATCGTGTCAAGTTGTCCAATTGATGCAGAGACAAATTGAAAAAAGTGTTTGATATTTGTGACTATATAATTGCGTGGTAAAATAATTTTTGGAAGTTCCATTTTTAAAATTATGACTACTTTAATAATCTTATACGTTTATCAACTATAAAAAGTTTTACTATAAATTACAATAATTCCGAATATTAAATATAGTAAGATATTAAGATATGAATGATAAAAATAAAATAAATATTTCCATGTAGTAAATGTAATTATAATTATAGTAAAAATAACTATTTTTTAAACATTCGCTTATTATTCATATTCTATGGTAATAACAACTAAGCTATAACCATTGCATGGTTAAAATAACTATTATAGTTGGCACTAAAAATAGCTGTATATTATAGTTAGTGCAACCAATTGTTTTTTTTTTTCTTTCAGTGCATCTAAATCCGAATAATGTATAATGCATAAGATCAAACAAAGGTAAAACAGGATTTCAATGTTCCTGGCCGTTTCCTTTCAAGCAATTTCCTAAGCTTTTGCGGACACGTCACGCAAGTTCTCATCCACTTAGAGTTTGTAGAATTTGCGGTTGTCCGTGATAAGGGGATTGTCTGTCGAATCCGCATGGTTAATCGTGATGCGAGGGTTTATCCAGATGTTACGAAATCCTTAGAGCCGATAGTTTGAAATTGGCTTGGTCATGTTGAATTGTGTTTCAGTGCGCTTAATCGCTGAATTCAGCGAAACATGGCATTGAAATAGCTCTGTCAGCGTAAATGAATTTAGAAGAGGACACATGTAATATCCCGCTACATATAATACAATTAAAGATTGTAAATTCTCACGTGTATAATCTATGGACTGTACATTTAATCCACTAGAATTTTTCTGAAAGATGATGTGAAAAATTGATACATTTACCAGTGTGACACTTTTTCAAATTTGTAAGACTATAATTGATATAAAAGTGTCAAGAAGGAATTTTGTTTTTGTCTGTGCAATGATATTGCAAAGACTAAAATAACAAATTATCTCACAGCATTATTTATGATTGCCAGTGATAAAAATAATAAATAATTTCTTTGGTCGACAAACTGGCAAGTGTTTATTGAAATTTCTTTACCTTAAAGTCATTTTGTCAACCAAATTTGGAATTATTTATTAAAAAGTTTAAGTCTATTAAGATCATTAAATGATACTGATGTCTTTATGGCTGATAGTAAACATTCTATTTGATTCGTTTAAAAATAATTAAATTTCCTAAATTATTATTTTTTATCGGCTTTTTTCATAAAGGTAAAAATAACGACGATTGCAATAAATCGCAAAGCTAAATTACGAGTGCTCGCATGCGCATTAGGTACGCTAACAACGTGACATTGTTACCCCAACAATCGGCGCAATTGCCGCTCGCGTTTACAGCAAGCGTGGGCGTTAATTATTTTCCTAGACCCGACGTTGTAGCTTCAGCTACATTCGCGAATACGTGTAAATTCTGCTGTGGGGTAGAGGGAAACGTTGGGGGGGAAGCTGCGCGTGTTAGTTACGCCGCTGCACAAAACGTAAACTGCGTTTCGCTTCGGAAAGGTGCCGGGCGTGCCACACGTGCGCAACCCGGATCGTTCTCTCGTCTCTCGATGACGCAAATCCTGACTCACAGAGACGAGAGATACCTCCCACGGAAATTATGGCGTTGTATTGCTTCCCGAGGGTGGTGGGTGCATTACGTTCTTAGCCAATGTCCCTTTGTTGCAGCGCGTGGATTTGGCATGAGGGTGGTAGGCGGCAAGACCGGGTCGGACGGCCGCACCTTCGCGTGCATCGTGTGGACCGTGCCGGGTGGCCCCGCCGAGAAAGCTGGCTTGCAACAAGGCGACAAGGTACGTTAATGTGTACTATATATACCCTACATTTTCTAAGAATCATAACAAGATTACCTTACACGTATAAATTCTCAAACTAATCTCGAAGTTGCCTGTCGTGTCGTGAGATCTTTAACTTTCTTTCCGTTCCGGAGAAGCTTTACAGAAATGTTGGATATTTGTTCAGCCACTTGTTTATTATCGTATTTATTTTTCGAGCGCTAAATATTTTGGAGTCACGCATCCCCTATTTATTCCAAGTATCATTAAAATATATTTATATATGTATATCACGTTGCTTTTATATAAAAACATATTTGGAATGAGATTTATTTGTTCACTGGAAAAAAGTCTGGTTATAACCAAATGTATAGTAAAATAATATTAATTAAATATTTTGTTAATATAACCAAAAATAATTTTACTTTTCTAAATATATTTAGTAAGTATTATCAAATCTGGTATAGGTTACTAAATATTTAGAAAAGTAAAATTATTTTTTGTTACATTGATCAAATATTTAATTGATACTATTTCACTATACATTTGATGGTTATTACCAATCTTTTTTTTCAGTGTTTATTATTATATTTTAAATCAGATTATCTATCATTATCATTGTTACAGAAAAGTTAAACTTTACTTCGAATAATGTATTGGTATTTCGATCGATCCGATATCTGTTCGTAGCGAAGATTACAGTATTACTTTATTGCTTTGTTCAAAACTATCCGTTTTTACAGATACAATACAATAACACATCGCCTCTAACACTTCGTGAATTTTATCAGCTCAAGGCAACGTTATTAAATAATATAACGTAACGTAAACGCCCGAGAAAATACTATACAGAATAAAGTACGGATATAGAAAATATTTTCCCACGAGATGTTTATCGTTACCCATCGGGTATTATGAACGATAAATGCGTGTAAACATCGACATCCCTCGATGCATCAATTTTAATTGAATTTAAAGTTGAAGTACTGACAGTTAAGTGAAGAGTCGTTCTACTCACTCGCGTGTCCGTACTAACATTCAAATTGATAAATTTCGTTTAATAAACTGCATATCACTAAGAAGCACATTGTGCATTAATTTGTAATCAGTTTCGTTAAAATGTGTTCATGTAACATAGAAATGTTGCCAATACCGATTACATAGCTCTTTTAAAGCGACACCCCTGCAAAATTCGATCAAATGTCATAACATTATTAGATGTAAAAATTGCTATGACCATCTTATGGAAGATATAATAATTATAATACTTTCTAGTTTGTATTTGTATTTCCAAAGATTTTATTTTTAGTTTTTGTGTAAGAAAATAAAATTCAAAAACAAAGTCAGTATTAATGACTTCTTTTAACGTATTCTAAATACTTTAATTATTAATGATATTATTAAATTAACTAGCAAATTTTTTTTAATGTTATGTTTTTTTGGTTTAATTTAAAAACTGTACTTCAAGCCTTCAGAATATGCAGCGTAAAGTTCAGGAAACTATTCTAATAAAAATGTCATGAAATTCAATGTATTTTTAAGTTACACAAGTATATTAAATTTAGGGTATCTATTATTGGAAGGTATGCGCATAAAATTTAGTGCACTTTTGACAACATTAAATTTTTTTAATGTACCTGTTTAAAATCTGCTTCCATTACGTAACATTAAATTTTGCTAACGTATTTTAATAGTGGAAAATGTATATAAAATTACCTAGGAAATTATTGTTTAAGCACCAATATTCGCTTTAACCATTATAGGCCATTTCTTAATTTTAATTATGTCACACACGTCTTGTAATTAATTATTAAACATTCCCTTATAAAAAAAGTACACCTAACTAGACGATGGTCCAAAATGACACTCAAATCGAGTGTTAATCCCCAAGTTGGAAGTTTATTTGGGAGTTAGCCTAATTGGATGTATCTATTTATAAGAAATCACGTCTATCCTTACGTTCAAACAATGCAAAATTTAAAGCAAAATGATCTTAGACAATATTTGAAATTATTTGAATACCATAATAGTCAAATGTCATTCAAACGTCAAGCCGCGCAAAAAGGCGGAAAGTGCAGTCCTTTGGACCCTCTATCTGCCCCTCGAGTGTCATCGCGCATAAAGGGTCGGCATAGATAGATAAGCACGAGTGATTGATCGATCGCGGGGCGACAAAAAGACGCTCTCTCGTTTCTGTTTACCATCATTACATTTTCATAAAGATTCCCCAACGATGATCGCTTATCGTCGATAGACTTTTCTCTCGCGCTCAGCAGCAACGTATAATAAGAAACGTGCAGATGTCGCATAACGCCTCCTCCCCCGTTCTCGTTATCGCATTATTCCCCCCAAAAAGAGTAAAACTTTCTAATGCACGATGAAAAGCGCAGGCAATGGCAGCAAGGAATAAGGAACAGTTCAATATGTTAAATAAGGGAAACATATAAAGCGTTCATTGTTGAACACGTTGAACTGCTTATTCATTGTCCGCTATTTTCTACTCCGTTCATTGTATCTAGAGCTTAAGAGGGCACGCGTTCATTCTACTTTCCTTTTATCAGCGGGATGAATATCGAACGGGAATTGAGATAGCCGGGCGACCCTGGCCTACCGCGATGCGAAAAACGAAAAATGCGAAGCACATCGTGAGCACAAGCGTAACGTATATTTGTTAGTTAACTCCGGCAGAACGAAAATCCTCGATACGACGCCTTCGCCTGTCCCGCGGATTCAGAAATGTTTTGTTTAATCCGCTTACATCCCGTCCCTCTTTGTAAAATCGGAGCAAACTCTCTCTCTCTCTCTCTCTCTCTCTCTCTCTCTCTCTCTCTCTCGACGAAATCCGTGACGAGCAATTCGTTAGTGTCGAGTTCTGACATAGACAGGCGTAATACTAGAATCATACATAATTTCCACGATTATGCCCCGTCCGTTTCCGCTGTTATGTGTCCTGACCATGTGATGATCAAGTTTCCTCATTTAGAATGACAATTGTCATGTGCTTAGAAATGATCTTGTCAATATTCCGTGCTTATCCGGTCCAGTTATTGCCGTTGTTACTACAAATGCGACGTTATCGTCCAATAGTAATTATTATCTTGTGTAATAATCGAGCAAGTGCCTAAATCTTTTATAACAGAACACTAAGAGACAAAATTGTAGTGGTAGCAACTATAAGGGAACAACCATACCAATTTCATTAATATAATTATGATATATTAAGTAAACTATATTATAGTTATCGCAACTAAGTTAATGGTTAAGAGAACTAATAAAAAATAGTTGTAATGTACTATATAATATAGTAATTTCAACTATTTTTTTATTTCTCTTAACCATTAACTTAGTTGCAATAACTATAATATAGTTCACTTAACTATATTATAATTCTATTAACAAAATATGTATGGTTGTCCTCTTATAGTTGTCACCACTACAATTTTTTCTCTCAATGTATAAATAAATAATCAAAACTGAAGCATGTCTTATTTTACATCGTCATTTTCGCAAGAGGAGGAAAAGTATTATTAAATAACATATAACCCGCTCTCGTCATTCCGCTTGCAGAAAGATATATTGTACAAATACAATATACGTATAAAGATGTGATTTATGAAAGTCATTTCCTGTGGTAATCGGCGAAAACGGAGTTGCGATATGAAACCTTTTGCGAAAATCTGACCTTCCCTTGCTCGATGTGTGCGATATAATCAGCAATCTAGATTACTTCGCTCCCCAAGTACCTATTTGTCGTCACGCGTGCAAACCTATATTTAGCAGCGCGTTTACAACAGAAAACGGATAAGTTACCGATTTGACGATAGAACAGAAGTACTCGATTTACTGAAACGAAGAGAAAAAGCACCGACGTGGGAAATCTTTTTTTCTACCTTGCGAGAGCTTTATCGAACGATCCCGGTCCGAGAGAATAGAATTTTGTGGAATTCAAGAAGGACGAGCATCTGTCGCAAACATACATGCACACACACACACACACACACAGACATGTATACCTATAGAGTGTCATGGTTTAAAGTTATCTTTTCTCTCTCGATGCTTCAAGTCACCCCTCGTTCTTTTCCCCACGATCTCGTTAAATCCCAAGAATAATTAAACTTCTTCCCTTCTAAGCGAGAGCAAGAGAGAGACCTCTCTCGAAGATCAATTGCCGAGATCGCGTTTCGATACGACCAAATTCCAGGCAAGTTTATCGCCAGCGAGATTAGATTATACTTCGATTGCCACTCACAAAATTTCTTCAAAAGTCTCAACAATGTTTCGTGACTAGTGTCCCGATTTCATGGGCAAGAATACGAATAAGTTCAGCAATTTAAATGTGTAATGTTTTTCTCATTAAATTCCGATTCAATAAATTAAGTTAAAAAAAATATAGTATCTCGAAATTTTTAAAAGTTATTTTGATTATTTTTGAATTACGACGATGATTTATCTTTATAACTTGAATCTTAGAAAAGTTAATTATTTTTAAAAGTTATTTATTTTAACGTTTTTAACTTTTTAAACGTTTATTATAAATAAATTTAATTAAAAATATTAAATAAATAATTTATTTCTATAATAATAAGGATAATAAATAAATACGAGCTCTTTAACATCTTTTACAGTAATTTGTTATTCAAATAATTGATTTTGTACAACACATTTAGTATAAATATAAAAGAGCAGATTCATTCATTTTATATTTATTTTGAACAGACAAACGTATTTCGTGCTTTAATATTATTCTAGTTAGACACATTAAATAACAGCTAGCAAAAAAGAGAAGAAAGACAAAGAAAAGGGAGATAAAAAAGCATTCTTCTCGCGGAAGTGCGAAGTAATTAGAAGCCCCGCGAGAGCAAAGTTCCTACTAAATCGGACCTGGAAACGCGGGGAACGAGAACGTAATTAAATATTGATCTTCCATTTTGTATCGCGCCGGGCAAAAAAAAATCGTAAACGGTTTTACATTTCACACGTTTCGAATTTAAAACGAATGTTGATCTTTCATCAATTGTTTGCAATAAAAAGGATCGTGTCGAAGTTAAAGAATCCATCATAAAGTATGATGGAACGAAAATAAAATCCAGATTAAGCTATTATCGACGAATTGAGATTCTCATGCTGGATTAAACGTTTGTATATTATTTTCCCGGGACAGAAAGTAAGGTCAAAATTGAGATTTGAAAATTTTCTTTCCCCGATCTGCATTATACAGGGTGTTAAAAAAAAAACCATTCAGCATTTATATGACAGATAGTAAACGCGATACTGACGAGTAGAAAAACCCTAGTAAACGTAGGTTGAAAGCTCAACCGTTTCTCAGATATAAACATTTTTTACGTCGAGCAACAAAAGTATTTCCACTAGCACGATCATATAAAAAGTGCATATCTACCATTTCTTGATTAGAGTAACACGCCGACATTTTAGCATAATATCTTATAACTATGTAATCAACGAATAATGTGTAGATCACTGTGGTCGATGCCAATTAATTGCTAATAAATCTTCTGTTATGAAGTACACATGGAAAATGAATGAAGACAAAAAGGGACGTGCTGAATGGTTTCTTTTGAACACCCTATAGATAAAGCCCTTACTGTCCTTATTTGTGCTATGTTGGCGTGATGTATCTATCAGTGCGGTGGATTACGACGGAGTATTGCGTACATATACTCGCGGTTAATGGACGATCGCCCACGCGGTAATTAATAACAATAAAGTTTGACGTCGAGTCGATCGAACAGCAAATCCAACTCCCAGCATCTCGCCTTCTGGCAACGTTTGCTCCTGACGTCACATGAACGTCGTAGTCGCGCCGGTTTACGTCGGAAATGAAATTTAACGTCAACGAGAACGTAGTACGGTGTTAACCGGCGTGATGTGATTCGATAAATCGTATAAGGAACTTTTAGTGCTGACTGATACTTACGCAGTTTGCGCGACACGAGCGTGTTTCATTTATAAATTACTCTTCGAATGCCGAATACGAATGAGAACGAACATAAAGATGCAGAGTAAAAATATACAGAAGAGCAATTTCTAATATATATTTGAACAGATTACGATCGTCGAAATCCGTTTGACAGCAAATGAAATATTTGTGAAATACGTCGATCGTAAAGAGGATTGCCATAGAAAATAAATTTTTAAATTTTCTGACTTCATGACTTTTCAGACGACAATGCAGAATTTCTCATGACCAATATAATTTTAAAAGAGCTTATACATAGACTAATGAATACAAATATACAATTAACTTTGTATATTTTTATAAGAAATCGGAAAGAAACAGTAAACTCATATTTATTCTATTGTAAAGATTATATTTTTCTCTAATCGACACTTAAATTCTATTAAAAAAAAAAAGAAAAAAAATTAGTGTACAATTCTAACACGTAAAAAATAATTTGTAAAGTTCGCGAGTTTACCTATTTGACTATAAAGAAATGTTTGATGTAACATTAAAAGAATTATAAGTACATATTCTTTAGAATAAGAGCATTTAAGGAAAGTGTGAACAAAGCTCAAGTTCCAGACTTTTTTTTATATCTTTGCCCGACTTTTCTGGCTCCTCTCTGACCAATTTAAATTTTCATAACCTTTCCCGTTTTCCAGGTCTGTGGGGACCCTGCATATATGTCACTAAATGAACAAATATTGTAATATACATACAATGTATAGTCATATACGTAGCACAACTAATTTAATATACCCAGCACTTATTTAAAATAGAAGCAAAAAAAATTTCATATTTGACTCTGCAAATTGAACATTGCAAGTTATATAAAAACATAACCCAGAAATTGAATCTAACAATAGCTTAAATTAAATTCGAAATATTTAATGCAAGTTGAATATTTATCTTGGAAGATTGAGATTGGAAAAAGAGATTTCAATGTGTCAATAGGATTAAAATAACTGTACAGATATAAAACAGAATAACGCCATATGATTTTCACATCATGCGCTATATTGTTTTAATATTTCATGAATGAATTTTGTGATGATTTCACGAGTAGGACAAATGCTGTTAATTTATTGAAAAAATATTATATATCTTTTTCATTTTAATTTTATTTCAATTTGATAATAAAAAGTAAGCCCGGACAATCAACGTTATCGTTTAAAAATAAATTTCAACATAAGATAAAATTGCCGAAAGTACTTTCAAAAGTGTTTTCATATAAACTGTGTTCAGATATTTTGAAAACTGAAAGATTCTATTGTTAACAATTAAATAAATTTTATAGCAAGTATAATTTACAATAAATAAAATCTAGCGAGATAAAAGCATTATCTTCACTCTGTCCTACGTTTTTCAATTTGTTATTTTGAATGAATATTTATTAAACAAATATTTATGTTATAATATTTATAATATTTACGCGATGCCAATAAATAATTTGCATAAATATGAATGAAAAATATAAAAAAATTTAACAATGGATGGTGTAAAGAAACACGGTCAATTCACCGCAAAGAAAAAATACGAAAAAATTATTTACAGCGTATGCAATGCCTCTATTGCAACTTAATATAATGAATAAATAAAATAAAATATTGTGAATGAATATTCTGATGCACGCAAGTTTCGTAAATATACGTTTTTGAACAATTTTCATGTTATTTTAATAAAGATATCTCTTATACGTATCTATCTTATAATATATACATCGTATATAGTATATATTATATTTTAATCGGCTAATCAAATATTTTATTAACTTTCTATTAAATAATTAAAATATAATTAAAAAGTTATAATTCTCAAATAAATCACAAATCTAAAAAAACTTAAGAACATGTAATTTTATCTAGAGTATTCCTTTCCAAAATATCGCTGCTGAATTATGTCTGCTGCGTACATATCGCGACTCATTAATTGTAGTGCTTTTCCGTTGAAAACGTTGGTGCCGTAATTTCTGAAATTTTATTTTTCGCCAATCCGTTGACAAAATTTTCACGCCTCTCATATATTCATTCATTATATCTGTCGCGTCGCGATATTTCTTTCACCACGTGAATATTCTATACATGAGGTAGACCCACATTAATCTCACGTTTCACGCTTTATCTCTGTGTCGCTCAAACACGGTTTGTAGAAGCGGCTGTGAGACAAGTATCTTCCACTTGTTTTACAGCTGCTTATACATGTTTTAAAATCTATATTTAAAAAAAAGAAATTAATTCTAGTAATCATCATTAAAAATTATATTAACCTTGATTTGATGTATTCTACACCCACAGAAAAGATTTCTGTATTTAATGTTCTCTCACTCTTCCAAATAGCATAAAATAAAATATAAATACAATCTTAATTGTTAGTGGAAATATTTTATTCTTAAATGGAAAAATTCTTAAATCTAATACAAAATAATCTTGGCAGTCTCATTAACTTTTTCAGACAGATTTAGTCAATGGAAATTTGTGCCGAATTTCATAAAAGTTTTGATTTAACAATAGATTAATCTGAATAAAAATTTGAAAAAAAATTTGTAAAAAAATATCAGGAAAGCCGATAAAGGAGTTCCGCTTCGTAAATATTAACAAAAAAATACCTTGTCGCGTAAATCGTGAAAAGCCCATAAAGACTCGTTTTATGAGTAAGCAAACGCTGCTGGATTTTTCGTTAATTATTATATAATATATCGTATACGAATCTTTATTACAAAAGCTTGTTCACCTCTATTGATGAGTGCCCGAACTGCGTAGCGATTAATCATTATACGTTATAATCGAACACATTTTTATTTTAAATGTAAGAATATGTAGGTTGAAATTTATGTGTTACTCTTGTCTCGAGATAATAAAAATCGCTCTTATTTAATTTAATGGAAGTAAATGGAAACTATAAATCTCATCTTAAGATTATTTTTATATTACATAAAGTTTTAATAAGATTAAGTATGACAAAAATACTTTTAATCTTTTTTTTATTAGGTTACTAAAAATCTTTTCTAAAAGGGTAATAATTATATCTTATTAAAAATTATATATTCATTATTAAAAATTATAATTTCAATTTTAACGGACAACAAATTTTTTTAATTTGTAAATAAAATAAAAAACATGATAAAATCTATTATAAATTTTATTATTACATTACTACTACGACTACGAAAAAGATTAACTCTGATCGAAGTGATTCTGCAATGCAGAAGCATAAAACAGATTCGAAATCGATTATTTTATAATTCTTGTAATAAATATCGCCGATCCTGCATTCTGAAAACCGCAATTCGGCAGCTTTCGATCGCACCGATAGATCGTCGTTTAAATCACACGACGTTTTTTTCTCTAGTTAGCTTCGCGGCACTGTGTCGCCGCCAATGTTCTATGAATATTCCTCAGTGTGTCCCGCGCTGACGAACGCATATTGGATTTTTTTTTGGCGGATCGATGCAATATATCATACAATGAACGAGGATCACGGAAATAGCGAACCGACGGCTGATCGTTTTCATACGCGTCATTTCCTGTATCCAGTTACCGCATCCACTATCTTCTCTTTATAAGGGTTCAAGGCAGTGAGGGAAAAAAAACCGTTCACGTGGATACACAATGTGAACGCTGAAAAGCTCGTTTTGAAGCACCAAGACAGAAAATTGTGCGCGTGTGTAATAATGTGGAATACGTACGTGAGCAGCATGATTGCGAATTGAAACGAGTTTGATTATCAAAACGTGAAGAATGATTCGAAAAAACAAGAGATAAGGCCAAAGGGATAACAAATACGAAGAGACTTTAGTTTACTTAAAGGAATTACGTATATATATTAAATGTGAAATATTATTAATTTTGCAGCTACAAAATTCAAAGATATGTTAAGAATAAAAATTTATGATAAATAGATGAGGAGAGAGCAGCTGTAAAGTGCGAAATAAATGAAAAATACATTAAAGGGATAGAATTCTCCGTTGAAATATAAGCAGAGTGTATACGAGTATATAGATATAGCGCTTGGAGATCCTTTCGAGCTAAGGAGCAAAAAAGGTTTTTTTCTCCACTTTTTTTAAAACACAGAAAGTTGATCAAATGAAAAATTCTCAAATGAAAAATTCTGCATTGCTATACCACCTGCGTGGAGTCATATCTCTCCTTCGCCTTCTCTATCCTGCGAGTCTCCTTTAACGCACCCGGGAATATGCAAAGGCAAAAAGATTCGCGCACAAAAGCTATCCGGCAATATTTGGAAAGTTGGAAACACCTTTCCACCTGCTTGGATAAATATTTCCATTTCGATGCAAAGTTTCTCATCGCAGGCATTTCTTAGTCCGAAAAAGGAAGACATCGCTTTACTCAGAGCGCACGGATCGCGAGCATCGCGATATAATTATGGCGTTGCGTTTGAATTTCATCGGATATCTCGCAGAGAATTACGCATTTCTCCCCGAATTTCTTGCATTCTAAACTGCTCTTATAAATTCTTTTCGTTAGAGGACTGCGAATCCTTCGCGAGTATTCGCCGGTACGTAAATAAATGAACGGCAGATGGAAAATTCATTTCCGAGCTATGAGCTTTCGAATATGAGTCACGCTGCCTACGTCGCAACGACGATAAATGTTCTGTCGGTGAAGGAAAATTGTGCGCCGGCTTGTTGTACCGAGGCGAACTTGTCGTGAGAATGCATGAGGTGAGAATGCATGAGGGGTGCTTTCGCGACACGCGCATGCATAGAATTGTACATACGGGCCAACTCGCGCGCATCCGAGATACATATTTCTATGTACTGCGAAAAGAGGACGTGAGTAATCGACTATTCCGTCGCGCGATACGCGTTTGATATCTTTCAGCACCTTAAGCGGCAATGAAACAGTTATCTGAGACGTTGTAACTCATGTTCCTTCGCAGGTTCTTTTATGTATACACGGAAAGAACAATTTTACTGCAGGATCTAAAAATTGAGCTAGATATACGGATCAGAAAATAAATTTATGCCGTGCCATCAAAATAAAATATATGTAGAACGCTCAAACATGATAACGTTATTCCAAACAGTTTTCATATTCCTAGCGATCAAGTTAAACATTTGATACAATTATTTTCAATAGTTGAATTACTTTCAGATCTGTATTTCAGTGAAGTTCTTTCCGCGCGGTAAAACATTAGGCCTGTTCTTTTTGGACGAGCGGTTCACCTTTAATCTTTTTCCTTTCACGTTGGGGAAAAAGAGAGAAAAGACGAACCGTACGGAAAGTTCGGCCAAAAAGAACAGACACGTAAAAAGCGTTCGCAACAGAGTATCGCGGATACGAGTATTGGCAGTTATTCAAATGTCAAATCGCGAAATTTACGAAGTCGCTTCACAAAATTGCAAACACTCAAAATATAACGTTGCCTAGCTTCAGTCCATTTTAATGTGATAGATCGATTCCGTTCGTAATTCCATCTTTCGCATTCACGCTCTTACACTCGAGAGAAAAATGGTCGCGGTGTATCGATCGCGCGCACTTTCTTCTTCCCCGACGTACAGCGATTTGCATTCAATTCCGCTCCGCAGTTTAATTGAAAGCCGTCAGGCGCCGTAATTAACGCTTGGTATCATGTTCCTCAAAGGATCGGGTATGGGCATTATTGCAAAAGGTTGGGTATGGGCATTATTATACGGTAGAAGTTGGCGACGCGAATATATTTTCAAATTTCACGCGCGCGCCAAAAATATGTAATAATCGAAACAAACGTGCGACGAGCGAAATTTCGTAAATTTCACGATTTGATATTTGAATAACTGCCGACACTGGTATCCGCGTAACTTTGTTGCGAGTACGTTTTTATTATTTAAAAAAAACCGCGAAAGTGCATGAATATTACTTTTTTCCTGCGTTTTTCCGTGAATTTTTCACATCGTACAGAAATAATTATGATATCCTAATCAGATGTTTAATTTGATTCTCGTTAATTAGCACATGACACTTTAACAAGTGTAAAATAAACTGAAATGTTATTCTACTCTGTGCATATTGCAGAATAGGAAGTATAACGTGTGAATACAAAAAAAAGGTGGAAAGGTCACTTAAGTTATTTTTTTATATTTCGCATTTGGTGCTGTTTTAGATGCAAATCAAAATTCAAAATGGTAGCTTGATGTTTTAGGCATCTATTATTACAAACCATTTAGTAATAACAAATTAATTTGTTACAATTTTTCTACCATATACTGCGAAAAGTGTGATTTAGAAAACCGGTTACCTAAAGTATACTTGTGGTCTTTTAAATTGTATTATCTTCGAAAATATTGAATTTATGAATTAAAGTTATTAAAACTATAAAAATATCATTATTTCTTATTTCATCATTATTATATATCAAATATTCAATAATTATTAAATAACAACATTACAAATTTAAAAACACCAAAATAAAACTAGCTTGAATTTATTTTTGTAACTGATACATTCTTATTCATAACAAATACTAGTTTTACTGTTATTACTTATCAATCTTACGTAATATTATTTTTTTAGTAAAAATTTGTAGTAGTATATACGAATTAGGAAACTTGATAGAGATTATGAAGATACGGATTTAATTTTTATAGTATCTGTAAGTATGTGTATATATAATGAATGTAAAATACTCTACAAGTCTTCTTTTCTGAAAATAGAATAATTTAAAATAAAATTGCATAATTACATTATTATCAGCTATATACGTATAAATTGATAAAAGATTTACATCAAATGCATCTGATTTTCTAAAATGCTGGTAGTATAGCAAATAACAAAACAAGATGAAACTTGTTAAATTGTTGTTTATATTTCTTATTTTTTATTTTTGTTGCTAAATGTTGCTTACACAGAGTAAAAATATAAAATATTGAAGAGATACGATCTAGGAGATCGGTACGCATTTAACAACTCTCCCCTACGTTATCGAATACGACTGCGAGTTAAATCCGTTCCCCGTGAAAATCATTCGAAAGCGGAGAGCCTAATTTATTAAGTTCGCCGATTTCCCTTGACGGTGAACGTCCCCAACCACGTATAACTGCTGTGTTTCAATTTTCACGGTTCACTTTACGTGACAAATGACATCCAAACGAGTTAAGACAGACAGGCCCTTAATCTTAATGTCTCCTTGGCCAAGTGACCTTAAGGATTAACACAGCGATTTCTCCCAAAAGTTTGTGCAGCTTACCGTGGCTCAACTCTGGCGACGATCTCGCCGTCTGCGTTTACCCTCACGGCAATCCGCTCGAGTAATTAAAATAATTAAAGTACTTAAAGAGCCGGAGGAATCGGATGTTTTACGACCGATTGCAATTCCTATGTTGCCTCGCCGAGACGAGTCTCAACAGTAATTTTATGACTGAGGCCAATAGGGTCTCGAATTGCCAGAAATTTCCGGACCATTTGCTCTCGTCTTTCAAATTCAAGATAAAACGTTTTTGTTCCGTAGTAAAGTTACATCCAGAAATTGTATTTTTAAGATACTTCATATATTTTTACTTTATAAAAGTCGCTGCGCGAATAAACGACGAATTTAAGAATAGTCATCACATATAATTGGCAAAAAATAAAAATACATGATATAATGGTAAAATAACATAAGATTCATGTTAAATTATATATCTCTATTTTTAAAGTTTTTTTTTTTAATCTGTGCCGCATAACTGTCAAAATTTATAACAAAGGGATAAATATTCACATAATTAAACTTGCAACCTCTTAATTGTTTGAATAAAAAAATTTAACAATTGATAACAGAACGAGCTAATAAGAGTCAGCGCAATAATTGTAGCACAATTCTTCTTAAATTAATTAATCTTAAAGTAATTATTATCAATTGTTAAAAATTTGGGAGTCTCCATTAATTCAATTTTACTTTAAAAAAATTTATTTTAATTATTGTGAGACATTCTTTTTTTAATTATGGTTATTCTTCGTTATAAATTTTGAAAAAGCCACAGATTTAAAAAAAACGTTGTATATTATAATAATTATATATTATTAATTGTATGTTATAATTAACTTTACATATTAATATCTGTGTGATAATTAGTTCCTAATTTATATAAAATAAAAGTAATCATTTAAATTCGATTACGAATAAATAATTTTATTTTAATAGTAAACGTTAACGTTAAAAAGTGATAAATATTTTTCTCGCATTTTTACATCATCAAATAATATACATTGTAACAAAATGTCTATTTGTAGGTGCTAGAATGGTCCGGCGTGTCTTTGATCGATCGGAGCTTCGAAGAGGTGCAGCAGATAATCGAACGGACCGACGACGTGGCGGAATTAGTGGTAGAGCATACGACCGAAATGTAAGTCAATGCATGTAGTAATATTACCGTAAGACAAACGTGAATAGACCTAACCGTAAATCAATTCTCTGTACTCGCATCGTGTGTTCCTCGGCTATCAAACTCTACGGCACTATCGCAAAATAGCACCGGAGATTTGCTGGATGATCCGCAAGCCGGAAAAACACCTACAAATTTGGGCCTGCTGATGGGTGAGTACTAGCAAAATTTTCTAAAACGCGAGTGGTCGAATACTACATCAAACATCCAAAATTTTTCCTATCTGAGACTAATGTAGAAATAATTTCTGATTATGTTATATAATTTTCGATAATACGTAAGTGACTTTGACGTGTTTCCATTTTCGTATAAGTAATTGTAAAGGATAATGTTTGAGATATGTTTGAAGATAAAATTTTCAAACGTTAAAAGAAATATTTTTTTTTAATATAGATATTTTGTTACGTAATACATTTAATTAATAAATTGACAGTTTGTGTCTGGTCAGTTTGATCCCCGTACGAATGCTTACAAATTAATATGAAAATACCAATTTTATATAAACCCGCTAGTAACTCCCAACAAGAGACCGCATTTTATTGAAGATCGATATAAAAGTTAACGCGTAGAAAATTTCATTACATAGTTTCCGTAAAATCGGCTATCGTTTATCGATTTTCATGCCCCAAATACGAGTTCTACGAAAAGAATTTTACATTCGAGAGAGACCAATACCCAACAAAGTATTACGTATCCTTTACTGATTTGTAATATGTGATATGACTGTAAAACTCAAGTTTGACTGCATTTAATTAATCCGTGGTCAGTGGTGAAGATTGGTCACTTCGAAAGCGGGTCAACATAGACAAAAGAAAACACCTAAAGAGATAGCAGTCGCGTGGAAGCGTGCCTCTATACATTCTAGAAATAAATGCCTCCTAAGTAATACGAGCAGTGTCTTTTTATACAACAGATAAAAAAGTTCCGTAGTATTCTAGGACGGGGATGGCCTCTGACCGCTGACACGGTTTCGTTCTGACCTCGAAAATAGCTACAAAACGGACAAGTATTTTAGTATTCCTGAGTATTTGCTAAATTATTTATTCGCTACAAATTGGCCGTCCGTTCACAATCGTGAGCTGAGTTTCTGCATATAAAAGTATGCAATTTTTTAATAATCTCAGTCATTAGAAAATAAATCATTATCTACAATCTGCTATAAAGTTGATAAAAATCGCAATTTTAACATTTTTTTTTTTATAACTCTGGACTGAGATGAGTCACGAACTTTTATAAAGTTGAAAACGAAGGATCTGAACTACTGCTATAGGAAGTTTATGACACGTCCCAGTTCAGAATTATTAATCATTAAAAAATGTCAAAATTGGGTTTGTTAACAACTTTAATAGCAGATTTCTAAAAATCCTAATAGAGACATATCACACTTTGATTGATGTTTAGCAGCCAAAAGTACATGAGAATGACTTGTTAAACCTAAGGCAAAAACAGTTTGATTTTTTGTCGCTCAGTGTTATTATTAATCATTATTATCCCTCTGCAATTGATCTTTCTACTCTATACGAGAATAAAAAAATAATATGGCTCAGAATTATTGTATATAAACTATTCAATAAAAAATTTTGAACTAAACAAGAATTTAATTGTCGGAACACTCGGTTTTCACAGAAAAAATTAAATTTTTACTCATAATTTCGAGCTATATGTTTTTTTACTCTCGCATGACGAGAGAGGATGACTACTTCAAAGTCAGTGTCATCGCAGTCGTTATGGAAAAAGAGTTACGGAAGCGACATGAGTCACTGATACGATGCATTTTGATATATGTTTGCAGAAACCGAAACGGACAAAACGCCCTCGTCGCCGACGCGCAGGAAACTGCCAAAGACGCCGGTATAACGAGTTAATAAATTGACACCTAGACACATTGACCGTTTCTCTCTTTCTCTCTTTCTCTCATTATCCTACACGATGTACACGATGCATACGCAGACTCGGGGATAAGCACGCTTAGAAGCCGAGAATAAGAGCGTAAGGAAAATAGAAAGAGAAAGGCGCAGGGGAGCAGCTGAACAAAAAAAAAATGCTTCCACTCGCATTAGTCTCTCTTTGCTTTTGTATATAATAATATAAGTATAACTCATTAGCCGTACACGAACACGAACTGATTTGTGCGCACTTGTAAACGAGAGATGTGCACAGACAGCCGTGACGCGTGTGAAAGAGTGCGTGAGACCCCGCGGCTTTTAGCGTCGACGTGCAAATCAGTCAAAGTGAGCGAGCTTTGTGTGCTGAAATGTATCGTACGCGGTTTATAAAAAAAGAAAAATGCTGCTGTAATTACAATCAATTTTAATGTCTGCAGATCAATTTTGGCGACCAAACGACGTTCTGCTGGCAAGACTGCATTTACGTCTTCGATCATTTGTCCGATTATTCATTTACATGAATATAAACAGCGTGTTTTAATTTCAGCGTCAATATTTTATCGTAAGAGATGACTTACCGACTGTAACTGTAAAATTCACCCAGTGTGCGTGTACGTGCATGTACACACACACATACAGAGTATCTTGTTGCAATCGGTGAGTCATCTCTTATGATAAAACGTTGACACGGAAATTAAAACTCTCCCTAAATCGCAATTATTTTTTTTTTTATATTTAACACAAAAAATCTATCTATCTCTCATTTTCATACGTAACTCATTTTATAAGATTTTTAAAGTTGATGCCAATTTACAATCGCAAATTGAGATTTTAATTATGCGCGTATATCCCCGTTGACACAGTTTACATAATGCTGGAATCAAAATGAACGACCGTATTAAGCTTTTACGATAAATATCGGATAAATTTCGTACAATTATATTTTCACCGGGTTTCAATGGTAAATCGTTTCGTTTGTCCCACGACTGTTCCGGTCTTCGATTCGTCGATAGCACCGGAGTTACCTCCTAAATTTTGTCTTTCGGTAGAAATCTCACGGATCGCCAATCTTATCCGAACGCTTAGTCGGCGGTACTTAAGAAAAGCTGACAGAAGTCGAGTACTCTGATCGAGCGTTATTCGCGAGGAGTATATGGCCACTTGAATCACGCGACTAAGCCATTTTTATCTCGGTAAGACACAATGCGGCACAATTCCACCGCGCATTTTCACTGATCGTGCGCGAAGACTGCTACATGTAAATATTGTACGTATACTTCGATGTAACGGTGTTACTAATAACGCTGTCCCCTTTTGTTTCTCTCGCAAAGCAAAAGCATGTCGTTCGCGTTGTCGCGGTCGCTTCAGATAAGTTTACGAGGATCAGCATCGATGACGAGGATTAAAAAGTCTGTCCGATAGAACGGGGGATACTCGAGAATTGCGTAAGCGCTTACTCTCGAGCGTGTTTCTGGAGAATTAGGCAATTTCGGGAGAAAGAACTGCGAGATAAAAATCCAACTCCGATTGATCCGTAATACATAGCGAGATAGCAGCAGGATAAAGTTTTTGATCTGTAGCAAAAACTTACTTCGAGTTTGCGTGATTTTTAGAACTCCAGGCGCAAGGGTGTAATAGAAGTTATCGTATAGCTTTCTAAACTTTAGGAGAAATGGAGATACGAGATTATCATCCATCGCGTTTTGTACGATATTAGTCGGAGGAAACTAATAGCAAAAAAATTGTCCGGGGGTTCGTGAAAAACCATATGGAAGAATTTTCGCAAATCGTAATAAAATGTGTAACCGCTCTTTCCTTGCGCGATTTCACGTTTATTCGCTATTTATTAGCTATTCTCTGTTTCGGAATTATTTCTCAAGCCGTTGCGGCGATATCAGAATATTTCAGTGGCGAACAACATATCTACCATCTCCGAAAGCTATTCCATTTTTATCATCGCGCATTTTCGCAATTTTGAAGATTTAAGGGTCTTAACGTATACTTTATTTTTTTTCTTTTTTTCTCTCTTTGAAAGAATAGTTTCACGAGAATTCAATCATCATATATTGCGGCTCGCGTCGGTTATAAAGAATTTATTGCTGATTACCTTTGTTTTATTCTCCGCCATTCTATCGGTTTCACTCGTTACCATCGCGTGCTCTCGAGCTCGCGAATGCTCCGATAAGTATCTTACCAGACGTGAGAGTTTTAGCAAGGATGAACGAAATTCTTATCGCTCGCCCAGCAGCCGAGCTTTCCTCGAATTAGTTATCAGATAAAGTTTAAGGACAAGACTGTATTGTAGCTAGTAAAAAGAAAAAAAAAGCAGCGCGCTCGTGATTTATAGGTTCAACCAGTGCCGTGAATATCCGATAACACACTGTACGAACGTTCCAATACCGTGATACGTATGACACTGTTGGTATGCACGCTGTTTTCCAATCGATAGGTGGCGGTCCAAGCCGCCCAGTTGTTGAATACCCGAGCGGCATATGCAAGAGAGAATCTCGAAAAATATGCTGCACGAATGTCGCAATTATTCCATTGAATCGTTACTCGTGCGTTGAATATTACGCAACGGCTCGCGTTTAAAGCTACTCAATATTCGGATAGTACCTTGCGAGATGTTTGTATGGAGCCGCAGTTAACGAACGTATCGCTGAAAGCAAAACGTTCGCGTTATGTGATTGCCTGACATTTGTACAAAATTTAAAAGAGAGCATTTTTATAAAGATACGAATCTTGAACAGTATGTAATTATTAACAGAGCCTTTTATAGAAAAATGATGCAAAAATATATTTAAAAAAAAAGAGCACACGATCCTGCTGTTTTACATTTATTTGCATATTTGTTTAATTATAATTTTACGCGCGTAAAAGTTGTAATGTTTAATCGTTGAAGTAGTAAAAATTCCGATTATTATTCGACGGCACTGGTTTCTATCGGCTGATATCGATCGTAGAACTTGTCGACGCGACTCGAAAGCAACTTAAATTTATTAGTATCTACGTTGTATATGATCCCCTTTAGGCCATACAGCAGCACTCGTACAATCACTAGCAGAAATGCGCGTTACGGTGTACGCCGCTTTGTTTTCTTCGACGCAATCGCGGGGGTGTTCTCTCATACGTACGTCGGAATTTCGCAAAACGACTTGAAAAAATCGTGAAAATTGAGAAAAGACAACTTTTTGGTTACTCAATGAAAAATTCACAAAGTGTAACTACAGAATTGCAAAAATTTTATATCTTGTTTCACGCAGAATTTAATTCTGTTAAGAAAAGCGATTACTCAATTTTTAGTTTTCTCCTTTTAAATAACGGTTAGTTTTGCAAAAAATATTTTCTTAAAATACACTTATCATTTGCTTGAAACAAGCAATATTTACTTGAAAATATATACTAAATAAAAATTATTATATTAAAAATAATGTAAACAATATTTGCCTAAAATATTTTTTGTGTACACATAAAAAGACATATATTTGAATTATATAAGTAAATATTACTTAGTTCAAGTATTCCGTAAGTTCACATAACTACAAATCTATTATAAAATGTCAAATTTATTCAAAATATATTCTGGTAATTTATTGTTTCAATCAAGAATATTAAGTTAAAACAAAAATCCAATTGGTCCATTATCCTGACTTTTCTTCGATACAATTTTATAATATTCTTCGAAAGAGTATAAATTCTTTTTTTCAGCACGTGATAATAAATTTTTCTAAACTTTGTATGAGTAAGTAATATTTTAAGACAATTATTAAGGAAATATTTTTTTGTTAAAAACAATTGTTACTTACGAAAAGAAAAAAGCAAATTAAACGCTTTTCTTAACATCAGGATTGATATTTTTTTGTGTGTACCAAAAAGATTATTTCATCAGATTCATTAATTTATTGTTATTTGCTCGTTTATTATTCATGCCGTTATTGACAGTTAACGTCATTGTAAATATTAATAGGTGGAATCGACTTTATTATCAGTAGAGACGCGTTGTACCCATAGCTATAAAATTAAAGGGAAAATTTCTCGTTGAAATGTTACAGTCCCTCCCCAATTGAGGGAACATACATATTTCACGTATCATCGGCGATCAAATTCGCCGTCCCGGAATATTCGGCGAGTTTCAATTTATTGCCTTTTTTTCCCGCGCGTCATTAATACGCAGAATTTCGAATGCTACCGAGACCTGTCGCATGTTAAAATAATTTTATCTGTTAGCGCTAGGCACCCCGGCCTCTCGCGCAAACTGTTGATTCAATCGTTTACCGATTCATCCTGGCGCGGCGGCGCGGCGTGTTATCTTAACGGTCCTCCTAATTAATTATCGGAGTACACGACAGATGAATCGGCCGGGTGTGTAATTACATGCATCGATCAATCGCGAGCTTACGAACACCTCCGTCCGTCGGTTTCGCACACACGGGGAAGAGGCAAAATGCCTAAGCGACACCGCAACCGATTTCTGTCTGAAGAGAAAAGCTTTCGTACAATCAATCGTAGAGAATCGCCGTGTGAGCACAGCCCGTATGCTCATATCGCCTCCGAGGATTTTTACGAAAGTCATATTCGCATTTTCGCGAGGAGTGTCAGCATCGGTCGCGAGATTATTAGATATCTGGGAGCACGAGCGATTGAAAATTTTAACATGTAAAAAGACAAAGAAAAGAGATTCGTCGCCCAGATTCTTACTCTAATACTACAGAAAATGTTTGATACGTCCTACATGTATACGTATAAATAAAAAAATAAATAAATAAATTTGTAATGCGACACTGCAACTACTGAATTTGATAAAAAATTCAATTTTTTGGAAATTTATAGCGTACAGGAATTTGTTTATTATCAATTATTAATATGTGTGCAATTGAATAGATGTATTGCGTTAAAAAAATATATATATGTATATATATATGTACATAATAATTCAGGAAATATGCGGGATCTTTTGTACATGAAAGAGTTTCACCAATTGGAATTATAACTCTAATAAACAAGACTGCTTAACAATAAAAACAACAGTAATATGGTAACAATAGCATTGATTTTTATGAACCATCAGATATTTGATATAAAAATAGTGTAAATATGCGGATATATGCTAAAAGATAAATCAGGGGGTGTACTTTAATTTTGTAAAACAATTTTCCAAAAATTCCCGGAAAATTTTATTTTACAAAATTCTAGGTAAATTAAAGCAGCTTTTAACGCAGCTTTGAAATACCTTTATTTTATTATATCTTTTAAATGTTTCTAATTATACAAAGAAAAGTTATTTGAGCTCAAATAATGAAAAAGTAAAAATAAAGTTAAATATAGTAAAAGTATGGAATGCGAAGCGAGCACTGAAAAAGGAACATTTCTTGTTGCATTAATTACAAAACTGAGAAATTCAACCAGTAAGTCTGTTTGAAAACGGACGAATCAGAAAGATTGAATTAGCGGATTATAGTAAAGTCTAACAAGCATTCTAATTATACATAAAATCTCAAATCCCATTATAGTAATCAGAAATTCTACTTGGTTTCGCTACAATTCACTCAATCGTATACGTTAATATAATAAAATTATTTTTCTCAGTATAATTAAAAACATATATACGCTAATTAACAATGTGCTGTCTTATAATGTCACTGATTTTTAATAAAAACTCGCAAGTCACACAAAAATGTATGTGAATGAGAAAGAAACGACAAAGGTAATAATTTTGTCAGAAAGAGAGAGAATTAATATTTAAAATTAAATTCCAAAAATTTCCTTAATCTCCAACAAAATTCCAGGAAAATCCATAATATGTATATATTTTTTTTTTCAAAGATAAAATAATAGAAATATTCTGAAAATTCCAGCTTTTTCTCGGTAGTACGCACCCTGATAAACATATATTAAGCAATATTGCAACAATGAAATAAGAAATAAATCCCGCAGATTCTTGCAAGGAACAATATTAATTTTTCTAAGATTTCTCTCTATATAGACATAAGAACATTTTATATAGTAAATAGTCCTCCATTTTTAACGATACTATACTGGTGCTATCCTATTGATATAATCTCATCACTAAATCAATAACAACTGATCCAATGTGATACGTCAAAGTTTAATGATAAATGACCGACAAAGCTCTCTTTCTCTACTGTAATCGTGCATATGTACCGCAAACCTTCAGAATCACTCGTGCTCCCAGAAATATATTTCCCGAATAATTCCTCGTTTTTCTCGAGACAGCGAACGGGCGGAAGCGGAAACTCGCACGGCTCCTAGATATTAACGCGAGCTTCGAGACGTATAGAAGCGATTGTAAAGCGCGGATCAACACAGGAATGAATCTAGCATTTTAGCGCAGTTTTAGATATACTGGGTGTTTTGATAAAGTACTCATCGAATTAAGAATTCTTTCTCAATCGGCGTAAATCCGCGACGTGAGTGGAAGCTGTTAAGTTGAAACCTGGGTTTTCAACAATTTCATAAATTTCTATCTCTGAAAATCGTATGGGACATTTATTTCCAATTTTCGATGTACATTCGCGTAAACGCGGACGATTGCTGGAAGAGCGTTGCTGCTTCCGGTTTTCTCACACGCGTTTTTGAAAAGACTTGGATTAAAAGTCGAAAGGCTAAAGCCAAGCTTCGATAACTCGACCAGGTTTCGGCTTCGTTACGTCACTTGCAATAAATAACGCGGATTCGTCTGGATATATCGCATCAAGCCAATCATCTTCTCTCTTCGATCGGCCGTGTAAATATTACTCGATCTACAGACTAGAACTTTGTTATGGACCACTGTATCTCTCGCGAGAGAGATTTTTGCAGTTGGACCAATAAAAGTCCATATATAGAATATGAAGCTTGTTCGAACGCAATTTGCACATGTCTGACACGGAATGTCATTTATAATGCTAGCAGCGTGACAAATCGATCCCATGATTCTCCGTGTCACTTTTACGAACACGAAGTGGTCGATTCACGCGGTACATCGCGCGAATAAAAAACAAAAAACGCCGAAAATTGTTGAATCTGCTCTTCATATACGCGTGCTACATGCATTAATTATATTATATAGGGTGTCTATGATTTTTCACTTCCATCCTCTATGTTTCGGAAACATAGTACAAAATTGTGGAAAACCACGAAATGTGTATTCGATCATTTCGAGGGGCCACTCTTTTAAAGGGTGGAGTAGCCCCTCCAAATAATTGGACATGTATTTTGCGGTTTTTCATAATTTTAAATTTTGCGAGCAGATTTTATAGACACCTCGTAATATTTATTTATTTATTTATTTTTTTTTTTAATTCAATATATTTCGAATATTTAATAAAATAAATAATTTTAAAAAGTGATTCTCTTTCTTATGAATTTTTTCGTTAACCAAGTATGTTAAATAAAAATAATAAATAAGTTGCGTTAGGCAAAGATATTTTCCAACAAAGGCATTATATCTCAACATACGTAACTGCATACGTAACATAAAAAAAAATTTCTAAATTGACGCTTTCGGTCAGACGTACGCATTTTTCGCTCGGACAAGTCGTGTATATTACCTACAGATTTCTACCTTTATGAATGTTAAAGGATCAGATGGTATTCGTGCAGATTTATCGAGTACGTTTAGACGAAAATTATGTGTTTTAAATACGATTATCGAGAGTAAGACTAAGATTGCTACAGTGCTTAGATTTTAGACGCTTTCGACAGTTTAGGGCGCAGCTTTCCGAATCTTTCGGGCGCATCCTGCCTTTTCATCCCGATCCTGTAGAAGGATGTGAGAAAGGCCAAACGTTGTGCGCCACGCGTGCGTTTGTCGCCAGTATGCATTTACCGAAATAGCCAGGATTATTATATCTGCGAGAGCGTGCGTGTATCGCCGAAATTGATGAACTCTGTTGATCACGGTTCTCAGAAAAATATGTGCGTTTGGAAAATGATTGCGAAAATTATTAGTACACTTAAACTTTTCGAGTTTTTTTTTTACGGTAATTCAGGAACCTTTTATTTGTCATTTGCACAACTGGGGAGAGCTATAAAACCAAGAGGGATATCTCGCTCATTTACGTTGCGGAATGTACAAGGTTGACCGAAAAAATCCAGTGAGTGGGAAAAACCGTAGTAAATTCCGAGAATACTTGAGACTCTTTTACTATTTCAAACTTTATCCAGTGGTACAAATTAGCAAAAAGTAAAAATAATTATTGCATATTAAACGTGTTTATACAACTTTGTGCAAAATGATACTTTTAATTGTAAAATTAATAAGTCATTGATTTCATTTTCCTTTATTGTAACTAGTACAACTTATTAAGGATGTTCTCAAAATATAATTTTTATATTTCTTTTTATAGCTTAGAATGAAGCCAAAACGTTTGACGAGAACGTGTAGTTAAATTTTGTTTAATTATATTATCAAAACACAATAAAATAAATTTAATCTAATCAATTTGCGCACTGACGACCATGTTGATTCCTGACGGCTCATCTTTTCGAGCTGTAGCGATTAATTTTTTTAAGAACGAGGAGTCGAATCCAATTTCGTTAGAATTTTTATTTTCTTAATAATAATTAAACTTTGTAATAATAGTCTTTTTAATTTCAATTATAGTAATTTTAATTTGCGAAATACTTTTCTTAACAAAAATTTCGGAGATACAATTGTTGCTAAATTTTATATTAATTTTTAATTTCACAGGAAAAACATAATAGTAACAGAATTAAAAATTTGTATCTATATAATTGTTTCGCATTTACTGCTCAACAGCTTGTAACAAAAACTAATTAATTTACAATGTCGATTCTTATAACCTGTTACAGCTTTCATTTCGGATAAAACTTGAATTGGAACAGATGTTTTTCAGTTGACAATACTCTCTCGCCGTTTTCCATTTATTTTATCGTCTTTGATAGAAAAAAGTTTCTGCCGGTTTTTTTTTTGGAAAATACCGATTTTATTACTGGCACAAACTTTATAAAAAAATATGGCATTTTTCCTACCTCGTAAGTACTTGTACAAATATAATCAAACAACAAATAACATGCGAATATTCTACATTACCTCAATATAGATCTCGCTAGATGTACAACCTCGGTGCTCAATAATGTTCCTCGAGCTCTTCGCCGTTCCTCAGTTATCCTCAATGCTCTTTAATGTTTCTCATTGCACTCACTGTCGCACTGAAAGAACAATTTGGTTGATAATACAGATATGAAAATAATTATGTTGGATCATTAAAACAATTACATTGCATTGAAAAAAAGATTTAGCAGCTATTACCAAATTTAGTAAAGTTATCGAATTTTTAATTTTTATAATCTCCCGCTTATACAAATTATTATTGTTCAGCACTACCCCAGTAAGCATAAAATCATTACTATAATTATGTTATTATACAACGATGTTAAATAAAATGTAACGTATTCAAATATATTTTATTTAACGTTATACAACATTAATATCAACTCTGCTCGTGACTAGATTAGAGATAACGTTTTTAAAACATTTCAAAGAAAGTAAAAAAAAGTCAGCAATATTATTTTAAAACGCTTACAAGTGCGTGATATCAACATTGCTAAATGTTGCTTTAATGTCTCTTGCCTATTGGGAAGAACGGCTTAGTGACAAAAGCCTGCTAACTTTATCTTAGAAAAAGATAAAGATTCGTGATCGCGTTCAGCTCGTTAGCACAGTAAACAATCGTCCGCTGATTTATTTCACACTTCGGCATTCGCAATATAGTGTACACAGCGGTGAGAACTTACCTGGAGCGTTGCGGAATAATGCGCGCAATTGTCTCGTCTAATGAACGTGCGAGGAAAATCACTGTAACGCGCCCGTAGATATCGTCGGATTCCCCGGATCTCGGTGCTCCTCCTCCTCCTCCTCCTCCTCGGTGCCCGCTAATGAATAGACACACGTACTCGGGCCGCTCTTCTTCTTTTTCTCAATTGTGTGACCTTTAGATTTCCGAGTCTTCAATTAAACGTCACGGATTCACGATCGTTGAGCACCGAATCGCCAGAGAGCTCGGTTGTCCTAAGGTTTGTTCGCGTCGCATGCTCCGAGAGCACTTGGATCACTTGGATCACTTTTATCACCAATCGCAGCATTAGCTCTAATGCTGCGATTGGTGATAAAAGTGATCCAAGTGATCCAAGTGATCCGAATGCTCTTGGGGCACGCGACGCGAACAAATCTCTAGTCTACAGTTCAGGGCTCTCGACGAGGAGCGAGGAGTCCATACGAAAAAGATACCGTTCGTATCGCGCACACACGATCCGGCGTAAACGCTAAGACCGATTCGCGCTCATTGTCAGAGGCACTAGTGGGTCCTGTTCCAACCCACGAGCGATAGAGACAGACCCCGGCACCGTTGGCGCGTCGAACGTGAATGATGAACCGTAGGACGGTCGCGAGCCAGGATTTTCGACACCTCGAAAGCTTGTTGCGTACTCGGCCGTGAAAATACCGGGAAACGTGACGTAGCGCGTCGGCGAAAATAATGAAAACAATGAGAAACGACGCGCCGCGAGGACGTCGAACATTTGCGAGAAACGACGACGCGCTGCGAGTAAACATGGCGGAGGACGGGGAGGGCAATGCAGCTCGCTCCCCCCCCCCTCTCCACCCATGCCGCTCGCCCCGTGCCTCGATACTATCGATCTCGATCACTCCCTCGATGAACGACGTCTCGATTCGTTTCGATGTCCGGCGCGTTCGGCGAACGCGAACACAAATAAGAACGCCTTCGAAATGCTCGGCGGCCGAGTACGTATGTATGTACATATGTACCATTTGGCGTCGCGACGCTATCGCATCGCTCGATTCGACGTTTTGCGAAATAATCGTGTTGAAAAGCGGATTTTTCCGAACGCCAGTCCAGTCGAGCGAAGCGTGAAACGTAGCTTCGGCAGCGAGAGACATACTTAACCTTTAAGTAGGTAGGTGGTCGAAGGTTACGTAAGTAGGTAAGACTAATTATATTTTACGCGTAAAACACACAACTCTGACTGCAATTATAATACTTCTCTTGGTAATAGACAATTTATATAAATTGTAAAAAATGCGCGCGCGCGCGTGTGTGTGTGTATGTGTACGTATGTGTGGGCATGCTTTTGTGCATGTTTCTTGCGTGTATGAGTATTTTATAATTTACTAGATAGCGCGTCTTCTTTTTTCCACAGCTGTTCATTTGTTAATTTAATAAATATTTATATTAGTTAAACAGTTATGTAATTATTTGATAAAATAATTATATTAAGTAACCATTTATCTAATTATATTTAAATTAATTAATAAATTAAATAATTATTAAATGAGCAAATTTATAACCAATCGGAAACGCGGAAAGGAAGCTTCAAGTTAGATAAGATGTTAATTTTTAAATAATATATATTGACACACACACACACACACACACACACCTATTTTATATAGGTATTTTATAATTTATAAATTACCTATTATCAAGAGAAGCAAAGGGAAGCACAGACTTTTGCATTTTCTTTATCTTCTTAATGTTTTTAATATTATATAGTTTTACATTTAATATATTGAAATCAGATATACATATTAACAATTTTAAAACTTAATTACTTTTTTTCTATTTTACTCTATATTATCTAATTTACAATAGTTTACATATTTCACATGTTTGTCTACATAAAAAAAGTTTGTGCAAACACGTGTTACGTATTTGTTCAAGTAAAAAACGAGTGTAGACGTCATCTTGACTTTATTCAATTTCTGTGATACACAATTGATCCTTTGACACTGAGGATCGATTGTGTATCACATGAATTGAATGAAAATTACAAAAGTGAGCAAATCCATTAAATTTTGATAATAAAATTTATAAATATTTTAGTAAATTTATTTATTTTTGTAATTCTCATTAAGAGTTGCATAATACACAATCGACCCTCTGATTTATTATACTGAACTCGATCACGTGATAGTCTTTTCAACTTGGCGCGTCCTATACGCGACACGCGGAAAAACAAAGCGCAATGGCTTGTTTGAGACGCTAAAGATAAATCTACAATGTGCTCTTTTCTTTTTTCATTATTTGCTTTTTACCTGTTGCCTTTTTGCCTCTTTACACATAATGTTTTGTTGACATTGGCGAGATAAAAGCTGACGAACTCCGAAAGAGACAAGAAACGTGTGACAAAAAATAGGTTTGTCATTAAAATAGTGCGTAATAAAAAGGTAACAGTCGAAAAGCAAGAAACAAAAGGCAAAAAACATACTGTACATTAGTCTTTAAGGAAAATCTTGATGGCATCGATTAAATTACAATGAAAAGGCAATTCGCTCGAGTTTGTTTTTCGCCAGTGAGATAAAATACGACGAAATGATAAATATCTTCCGCGTAATCGTTCAATAAAGAACTCTGAAAGATATCTCAATGTTGTATTATGCATCAATTTTAAATATTCTGCTCACTGGGTTTCTTTAATATATTTCACAAGAACAAGCTCTCGTATGTATCTCTCTAACTTTAATGAAATTTGGTGAATTCGTAAGAGTAAAAATTTAATAAGAATTTTTTTATCCACAACCGAGCACATTTAAGGGGTGAAATCAATTCTTGAAGATTAATTAAATTTTTAGCTATAATTTCTGAACGAAGCATGCTAGCGTAATTTCATAAATGTATAAAATGTACAGAACTTCGAAAGAATACAAATTTCGCCCCTTACACACGTTTTAATTGCCAATAAAGAATGTATATATTTTTACCCCCTCTACAAACCTATCAAATTTTATTTTAAAATCAGAGAAGAACTGATTGGGAGCCTGTTCCTTGTGTCGGTGCAGTAAATTCTTTTTCTCTCTCTCTCTCTCTCTCTTTCTTATATTTTATTTATTTTATATCTAATCTTTACTACATATATTTAAGACGCAGAAACAGAGAGTGAAATTTACACTGTAAAATTATGTAAAACATTTGAAATAACGATTTCTCCAAAATCAACAGAGTTCATTGATAATCGGGACAGTTTGACGAGAGTGCGATATCTTATTGCCATATAAGAAACACAAATCTACGTTGTATACCGAAAGTTCTGTCTCTGTTCGCGCCCTTGTATGTCTCGTCGATGGTGGAATTCGCGAGAGGAGCAAGACGAATATATAGACGGTGCCTCTAAGTTGTGTACCATTATTACTTTGGCAGTTCTTAGAGCTCGCGCGTGTAAGGGCCGATACCTCTTCGTTTCCGATGTTGCAGCGTCGATTCTAAACGCCTTTAGCGAGTAATGACGTGAGTCAGAACTTTGTTAACGTAGAGAGATTGAAATAAAAAAAAAAAAAGAAGAAGCTTAATCTTACCGAGGCGGAAATATAGGGATTTCTGCAAGCTGTTGTTTATTAAGCGATATAATAAGATTTGCTGTACGACGTATCTGTGTGGAAAATATAATAGATTGATCGTATATAAATTTTATAACTATTAATAGCGTGTAGCACTTCTAGGGCTAATAGGCATGAGATCTGTCGACTCTTCCAGCGCGAGCTCTACGATAACGGCATTCATCGACTTCGTACGTCGTGTTACTTTGTAAACGGACTTGAAGCTTACGATGTTAATCGCGCCCTTTCCTAAAGCTACGTTCGCGCATTTTAAGTGTACCTCTCATTTTTAATTTATGCTTTTTTAATGAGGCGAGGCAGCATGAGGCTGAGAATTAAGGAAGCTCACTCGCGCTCGACGGAAATCGCCGTGCAGCATCTTTGAGTCCCTTTGCAGAGTATTTAAAATCGGATCATAAAATTGGATGATAGTGACGTTCGCGCGTCCTGCGGGATCCTTTAGCGACGTACGTACGCGATGGGGCAAAAGGAAAAGAAGGAAATGAAAGACAGCGCGCGCGAGCGTGCCCGTCGCTTTCGTGTGAGAGAGAACGAATGTCACGCTTTTCACTTTTCGCTTTTCACGTCAGAGTGGCAAGACGTGTTGCTACAATAAAGGCGCAACGTGCAACGAGAGCAAGATTCGAGAAAGAAAAAAAGAAAAAAGAAAAGAAAAACGCGCAGCGCAAGAAAACGAAAGTGTCAGTTGGGGCGAGTTGTGTCGTTGCTGTTCTCCTTTCTTTGCTTCATTGTTGATTTTCGCGCGGATTAAAATCGCCTGGAAGCGATCACCGTCGCGAAGCACTGTCGCGAATGTCGAATTTCTCACTTTGGCTCCGAACTTGGCCGGCGACCTTTACTTTTTCGACAGCTTGATAAAAAGAAAAAAAACAGGAATGGAATAGTGTCGAGCGAGATGTTGTTTATTCTTGTTAACCGTCTGTTACAATTAATATCGGAACCTCAAACGTTTTCCGTGAAACGCTTGCTGGAACGATTTTGTTCTCACCCAGTTGAATATCGCAGCCGACTATCGTTTAGCACTTGAATATACATATTTTCAAGTTCAACGGATTTATCGGATGCGTGGCACACGTGAAAACGCGGAATATTATTAAATGTAGCGTTACGTCGCTTATTTATTTCGTATTTACCATTTTACTTTGGTATAATTTTCGAAATAAATGCACGCTCGATAAAGGAAGAGAGTTATTTTGCAAATATGGGTAATACCGCATTTACAATGACATTTCAAAGAGGTTTGCTTTACAGAAAGTCACGTTTACATTTCTCTCTATAAATTGCTAATAAAATACGTACACGTATATACATTTATATGTGCGTTACGCTCTTTAATTTCTCCTGGCAAAGCTGCTGGACACTGTTCCAGATTTTCTCGGTATAATTTAAAGCCTGGATTCGCGATGAGGCACGTCCTCTACTACCTCGTGTTCTCGAAAGAGCGGTCTCAAAAGCCTGAATGGAAAGGAGAAACGGCGGAAATAGCTAAAGGAGATTCTCGCGGAGAAGCTCGACTATATGCATACACGGAGGCTGTGGCACTCGATCTTTCTTTACGTAATTTACCCTGCCAGAGAAAGATCATATATATGTATAAATGTATATCCATCTTCGTTTCAACACCGCTCTGTCTCTCACTCTCTCTCTCTCTAACTGTTTCTTTCTCCCCCTTATCACATTTTTGCACAGCTCCTCCGTTTCTCTTTTACGTTTAGATGTATCTCGCTCAGTTACAATGTATCTCGTACCCCTTTCCCCCCACCGCCTCCCCCACTATCTCGTTCTCATTCTTTCTCTCTTCTCTCTCTTTCTCTCTCCCCCGCCCCCTATCTCCTCTGTCTCTTTGTCTCTGAATCTTTGTCTCTTCTCGCTCATCCCGATGTACGATGGACTTACACGAGACTCCTCTCTGGAAGACTCCTCTCTGGATCTCTACACATCTCTGCTCCGTCTCTTTGCTCTACGTTACTTTAAGTAAATCCGTTACTTCCACCCATACGAATGTACATACTCGATGTCATCTACGTTTCTTTATATTATACATATATATATATACATGCATATATATACGCAACTGTATGTCTCCCTGTATATACCCGCTGATAAAAGCTGACCGCACCGTGTGTAAAGACAAAAAGATCTGTAACGATCAGAAACCAAAAAAAAAAAGAAAAAAAAAGAACTAGACAATCCGCTGAGACGAAAGAGAAATGAAAAAGACATGAAATGTAAGTTGTCCATGTTGAGCAAGTTTAGCATATTGGTCCTCCACGCTACTCTCTCCCAACTGGCACGAATTCTAGTTGTACGCTAGCGTTTCTTTCCTCCTTGGCGGCTCGTTTTTCTCACCTTTCTCTCTCTCTCTTTCTCTCTGTCTGTCTTTCTTTCTCTCTCCCAATTCTCTCCGTAACGTCTTTGGCTGTCTCGTTGTTTAGCTGAGTGATATTTCAGTTCATAGATCGTATACCAACCTCTCTCTCGCTCTACATACACACACATATGTATGGCTCTCTGTCTTTCTTTTTCTTTCTTTGTCATTTTTTCCACCCCTCCTTATCTGTCCGCTGCCCTTAATTTTGGTTGCGAGCGCAGACACACGAACACCAAACTCGTCCTGAGTGATGCACAAATGCCAAACGTCCGAGCGCATTGTCATCTTTGCGAGAGGTATCGCTCGTGGCGCGCGCTCGCAATTGGGATGCTGCGACTAGCTATCGACGGCAGTATGATCGACAATTCATTCAACGTCCCATCGATATGCAACGCGCTCGGCGAGCACGCGGTAAATAAATATAAACGAGAATTCAACGGCTCCGCGTCCGTTTGATTTTTTACCTTTGCTCGAATGCGTGCGTTTTTATCCAATGTTTGACGACCGTTCGGGACCGTTACGGAGCGACGAAGCCGATAATCTTTGACGATAACGACGAAACAAGCGCGCGGATCGCTCGGATGGAAAATGCGGGCGTTTGGTTGTTGTTACATTCTCGCTTTTCCCTGGTATATGTATACGCCGACAACCGGGGGAGGTATGTGCACAAGCGCAGATTTAATGGACGCACTTCCATCGGATACGTCGAGAATGAATTTTCCCAGGGGGAAAAGGGGGAGGCGGGAGAACGGTGTTGCGAAACGTATCACAATGCTGGCCGATTGTTATACTGGGGAAATGCGCGCTTTGGAAACAACCGTAGACTGACATTGTACATAAATGCTTGTCGCAACGGCTCTTCTTCGGCTTCAAAAGAATTTATGCACGTGTAACTCCAAAGCGAAACGGTATATCGATGCATCGGGAAAACGTTTGATAAACTCGATCTCGAAAACAGAGTGTCATGAATAATGAATGATATTAGTAATAATCGATCGTTCGAAAATTTAATTTATAATTAACGTGCAGCGTTTGGGAAACGTTTTCATAAGCAGCTCGCGCAAAAAGCAAAATAATTTTCCAAGAGAATTTTTTTATTTTTTAATACTTGATTGATAATTTTCATTAAATTCAACGTGATTACCGAAGCGGTGAAACTTGTACGCGACAATCCTATTTTAAACATGTAAGATTATTATGCGAAAAGATAATGGGAAGAGATAGTAAAGTTGGGGGTTAGATTATTTTCGTGATTTCTTCCCGGAATCTCATCGTCATCCTCATTAAAATTCATTTTTCACTTTCTACTTTAAATCGGGCTAAAAAGATTCCCCCATCCTCGCCCGCTTTCATCCGCGATAACTTTTCTATTCCCATTACCGAGAGACCGCACCTGTTAACCGAGATTATTCGTAAAAATAATCTCGAAGCATAATCTCGGCCGTCTTATGATCATTAATTATCTTTTCATGTTGTATTTGCCATTTTTCATTTTGAACGATATGATTTTAAAAATATATTGCAATGATTACACATCTATTAATAAATGTTTGCAAATTTTCGTGTAAATATTAATAAATTTATAGCAATACTATACAGTTCTCTCGATTCTAGCTTGGAATTTTATTTACTGTAACTTTTGGCATAATTTTCAAGATTCAATTTCTCTAAATTTGCTAATTAATCAAAATTACTGCTACTTGTATCTTTCGAACTCTTTTTCGTAAATATCACTTTATCTAAAAATTGACTACGTTACAAATATAATTTTGAAATTAGCATACCATCCGAAAGTTTAGCCATTAGAATTACCACACTGTATCAAATTTCAGTTTTGAAATTAGGATATTAGATTTATATTTACATTACGAATTCGTATCCTATTCCCGAAAACTAATGTTTCACATGAAATAACATTGGAGCTATGATATCAATTGGTTTCAACTTTCATTTAAATGGAACAGCAATAGGTACGATCAATTTGCATAAACAATTTCCTTTGGGAGAGAACGCAAAGCAATGGTAAACTTATTTTTTCTCAAATTGTTGTAATTCTAAATGGCAGACAGCAAATTGCATAACAGATATACTATTTCTAATGTGCACGTCATTGTCAGTATGACTTATTGCAGCCGAAGAAGCGCGTCGCGACGATACACACTTGTTTGCTTGCGTAGAAAGAAACCTTTTTTTCAATAAAAACATCTGTAAATACGTATTCCATCAGCTTACAGTTCGGGAAAACCGTACGTGAAAAGAAAAAGAGTGATGGACGATTTATGTTTTTTTTTTCGTGATAATAAAAGGCCTGGACACCCGGGAAGGCACGCAAAGTCGGAATGCAGAGAAGATGCGTGAAGTGATGTCGTGGAAACATCGGAGCAGGAATACAAGGAGAGGAGAAGAAGACTGACCGAGTGGAAAATATATAAATCGTCGGTCGTGTGACAGAAAAAGAAAAGAGATGTTAATGAAAATTAACAAAGGCTTGCTTTCAAACGAACGTTTTTCTTGACTGTATCGCACGTACAGGACTGTAATCCAATTACGTGTCTTCATGATGCTATTTTAAAGAGATAAAAATATCAAATAATAATTTTAATAAATGAATAGAGTGCCATTTTATTACTAGCTCTTTGAGACAATTTATTGCTACTCATTAAAACAAATAATAAAAAACAATTTTTATATATATTGTAATATTATAAGGTTTTTTAATTTTAGTTGCATTAATTAATGTTATGTTAAAATTAGGCATTACATTTGTCAATGTCTAATCTTAATATAATATTAATTAAAGTAATTAAAAAGCCTATATTATATATATATACGCAAATAAAATTTATTTACATCTATTTATTTTATTATATTCATGGCTTAATATTAAATTAATGACATAATAATTATATAATTGGTTTTTTACGTTTTTTTTAAATAAAACAAACTATTTTTAATGAAATCGAGAAATTATATTCGAAAATTCAAAAATCTGAAAATGTGTAAAGATTAAAAAATCCTAATAATTGTAAAGCTCCAAGAATTAAAAGATCTAAAAATTTCAATGTCTTTATTGAGATGTTTAAATTTTAATTTTTCTATTAAATTTTTAAACGTGGGAAATTTTATGACTTTACATTCAAAAATCTTTTGTATAAATTTCATATATGAGAATTATAATTGTATGCAAAATCTATCCAGATTGTAAAAAACCATGGAATTGTTCACATCATTTATAATGTCAGCTTTGAAATCTTAATTTAAACATTTAATTAAAATATTAATTATAAATGAAAATTGATTATAAAAAATTATTGGTCCGAATAGCTAGTTTGAAAGAGTGAAATAAAAATTAAATTAAAGCGAAGTAGATTAGTACTTTTCTCGGATTACATCCCTGCACACACACGATTACACACCCATAGTTGCTGTATGTATAGTCTGCGACATGGAATGGGTCTTGACACGAATAAAATTAAACCTCGAGGACTGCTCTTAGTTTGCTCACACTCTTCTTCTTTGTTTTATCTTCTCAACAAAACTCCACCGCGAAACCGCTTCTGCATGCAAAATTAACTCTGCTTCGGTCTCCTCAACAACCGCGAGTGGAGCACGAAGGTTCCGTTAAAAAAATCCTTCAATGTGTTCCGCTGAAAAATTTAAATACCTTTAACTGAATACCTTTATTCCCGAGTTTTATCCGTGTTACTATTGTAAACAAACTGGTTAGTAAATTTTTAAAATTTTAAAGTCAAAATAATTGTAGACCAGCTACAGGAATAAATAAAACATTGATATTGCAAAGTTATTGGGAAGTTATTGTAAAAATTCGTAAAAATTTTCGTAAAAATTTTTTTTTCGAGTTTTTATAATAATTCTCTGATAGCTCTGCGGTAATAAAATTTTATTGCTATATCTGCTGTACAACTATTTTGGGAATTACATATAGATTGCGGAAAAAAAAACAAGGAACGTTCGTCACCATCCGCAGGTTCAGAAATCTTTACCCCCCTCGGATTACGATGCACTGGAAACGTTAGGATTGATTTCGTATCTTTTAGGAACAAATAGCGAAGGAGAGGCAGGTGACCGGTCGCCTACAGATCCAGGTTTCGTACGAAGCGGAACGTAAAGAATTGGTCGTTTCGGTTTTTATGGCCGATGACCTGTGTACGCGAGAAGACACCGGATTCGGCATCTTGCCGGAGGCTTTCGCAAAGCTTATCCTTGCTCCGCCATCGTAAGTCCATGGACATCTCATAAATTTTCAGATTGAATATATCCGACACGTTGATCTTTCGCAAAATCGATTCTTGACCGTACTATAAAACGGTACAATGCAAAGAGAAAAAAATCCATAAATTTGACACTAAAGAAAAATTATGTGAAATTAGGACATGACAGATTGATTAATACCTAATAGAAGTTCCGTGTAAGCGCTGTTAACGCGTTTAATTGCTTTTCCAAGAGCTTCGCCAAATTGATTTCTTTTTCTTCATTTATCTTTTGTTTACTCTATGCTTCGACGGTTAAAATGAAAGGTTAATTAATCACTTGTGACCTTCGCAGCGGCGATGCAGCTCCGCTGAAAACTATCGTAGCCGAGCCGACCCAGAAACCCATCTGGAACGCTACATTGTTCTTTACTGGAGTTGATGGCGAGAGCTTGATGGAACGTGCGATCGAGGTGACTCTCTGGGATTACTGTCCCGATGGCGATAATGTGTTCCTTGGTGAATGCACTGTCGATGTTCAGCGAGCGCTTGAAAATGATAGAGCTGTTTGGTAAGTGCATTCTTTTTTTTTTTTAAGGACGGAGATCAAAAAAAACTTTTTGTGCTGAGTAACTGTAAACATAATTTGGTATGCGGTATTTGATTGTAAATCGATAAAACAATTTACAAATTTTTCCAGCTAAACTGCAAATGCTATAATACTTAACAATTATTGTAAATTGACTAGAATTAACAAGTAAGATTTTATATATGAATTATGAGATTTTTATTTCTTTCATCGTCTAAGAAGATTATGTTTTTATCATTATTAATAAAGTGCAATGTTTAATTTTCAAAAAATAAAAGAATGTCGCACAAGACCTATGTCAGTACTGACAATTTTTCTCTATTATTAATTATATTGTAAACTTGTCAACCTAATAATTTATCAAATTTTTTCATAAATAATAAATAGATTCGTAAAATGATTGATGTCGCGAGTTGTATACTAAGCAAACTGATGATGATTAGCAGCAGTTGCAAAGAATCGAGGATCCGTAACGTTCGTGTATCGAAGTATCTGTAAAATGTCAGGTATCGATTGGAGGATCCACGCGGACTTCGAACAGGCAAGTCGCCGTATTGTTCACCGCGGGGCTCGGTATCGATGGACGTCGCCCAAAGATTATTCAGGAAAGAGCTGCGGGATCGTAGCTACAGCGACGATACGCAGAGCGACAGCGGCAGCCCCGAGTTCTGTTTCCTACATCCGGATCATGCTTGGCACAATTCTAGACGTGGTTCCAGTCAGTCCGAGCAACTCGAGGTTGAGCCTTACGAGCTCAACCGGGATTACAGCAGATCCCTGCCGGGTAGCCGCAGGAGCAGCTTCCAGAGTCAGGGCGGCACTGATAGCAAGCGTGAGTGTCAGGCACGAAAAGATTCTGCACGGTCCAGCTTCTCCTTTCGAGAAATCGCTAATGGAAATGCAACCACGCGTCAGTAAGAGGATCCTCCTCAAGTAATTTCCATTAGTCTCTCGGGAGTGAGAAATTAATGTGAGGCTTAATTACGAGAATATTTAATATTATAGCAGGGTAGAATTTTAATCACAATGAAATGATATCTGATGAATAAAAGTCATATCGAGCCCCTTTTACGATGAGATTTAAGAAAATTTTAACTTTTAATTTTACTCTGACTAATAATTCTTAATATGTAGCCATATAATGCAAAATTAAGAGATGTAATAAGCAGAGAAAAGATATCGGATAAATTCTTTTTTTTTTTTTATTGTGTGAAATAATCTAAACTTAAAATTTATCAGACATGAGCTGTTAGCAAATCGCCATGATACAGTGTTTTTAATTTAATTTTGTGATTTTAAACGCATTTGCACAAATGTGACGCACTAACAATCAATAGAGATGAATGAAATTCTTGGACGCTGGAACTTTGGAAATTTAGCTTCTGAAAGATGTTTTTGTCGAAATTTTCGATATCGTACGTGGATACTCGACCCAATAAACTATGTTCCGTTCTCCGCTGCTGGCTACCATCCCCAAGCAAACTCTCCCTTCTTCTGTTCCTTTTCAAAGATGATAGAGTGGGACTATCCGTGATGCTATTGTTGGGTAACCTCGAGTGCTGCTTGGAAGCACTTGGCACGCTTAAGTAACAGCTTCCTCGATTATCGCTATTCGATTACGTCACTTCAGCTAGAAGACGCTCATGTAAACGTTGTAAACAACGGGAATCGATGCACCGCGAAGTATCGTGAAAAATAGCAAGCATCAAAGAAGCATTAGAGAAGCAAAAGGATAATATCATAACATTCTTTCTTCTTTTAATGAAAACACATATATAACAATTTACAATCTAGTTATTTAACAATTCCGAGCAATTGTGAACTTTCAGAGTTGAATATCTGTAAGTCAGAGTTTTATGAGTTAAAAGTTGAAATGTTTCGTTGTCATCGGATGTTATCATTCTTAGATGTCGCTAATTGTATCTAATCGCTCCTATTTAATTCATCGCAGGTGGAAGCATGTGCGAAGCCGATATGCCCGTGTACTACAATCGCGATCGGCGGCGAAGCTCGTTCACCAGACCGATGAGGGATCCGGAGGAGATCCTGGAGGGTCTACGAGCGTTGAAGGCGACCAAGGGCGAGCTTAATAGGACCATGAGCCTCTCCGGCGACAAGAGACGCGGCAGCCGTGAGTATAAAAATTTTCCTTGCTTTCTCTCTTTTAGCCATCATTTCGCTCGTTCGTTCGTCCGTCGTCCGTCTGATTGTTTGTACCTTTTTGTACCTCTCCATTCGTCACCACACCTCCACGACCATTTTTACTGCATTTTGTGATACACTTTTCCTCTTTTTCTATCTTTCTCTTTTTATCACCGTTACTGTTGTTTAACGTCTTGTTGGTAACCATCACCGCCACCATCACCGTCTCGTTCGACCAAGAGAGACTCATTAATAAACGTCACATCATAATCGTGCATCCAGATGTAAGTGTGCGAGTGCGCGTGTGCATTGTGTCTGGGTGTTCGTGCACCGTCTCACATGTGGTTGTCCCACCATATTCGTTACGTGTCTACATTACACGAGTCACCTGCCTGTTTCTTTCTCTTTGTTAATGTTATTTTTTTCTTTCTGTCCCTTATCTTCGATTTTTATTAGAAAACAGTTTTCGCACAGAAAACTAAATTTCATGAACTTGCTAAACGTTCTACCCGAATTCTGAAAACCATTCTTGTTTTCGAATTGATGTAAAGCAAAAGAATTTGAAAATTTGACAGTAAATAGAAAAATTAATAAAATAGAAAATAAATGATTAAAGATGTACTATTAGACATTATATTTTCCATTAAGAACAGATCTCATTTTAACGTAAAATTAATTAATACTAATACAATAACTTGATAAAATGTAAATCTTTGAAAAAATTTCGAAAATATTTCTTATTTTTATTCTTGCGTCTATACTATTTGTTATATGACACGAAGTAGCAGGACACTTCCGCAACAATTATCTCCTTGACGTATAACTTCAGTGCCAATGTTATTTACAAAATTTTTTAACTTTTTTTTAAAAAAAATTATTTATATAGTATATAATTTAGTTTTATATATGTAATGAATATTATTTTGTAATCACATTCCTAGTCATACTTAATGTAGCCCCCACCTATATGCTCAGCCTCACATCGTATAACATTTTTCTAGAAAATTAAAAACCTTTCTTTCTAATTTTCCAATATTTTTGTATTCGAATGTCGATGCAATTATTATTTATCTGTCTCGCACTATCATGTCCTGTCGATCCCGCGCGGCTTGACCGAGCGAACGATTTTCACACACAAAGGAGTCTCTCACTCGTTTGTCAAAAACCATGATTTCGTCCCAGTTTACGGAATCTAAATCGGACGGATCAAAGTGGGAATAGCCCGACCTGGAAAGGATTTTGACAAGACTTCGGGATACACGATCGGTTTGATTATATAGATTTTCGTGTCTAATGTCGACCATGACGATGACCGCCTTCGATACTTGCATTCTCAATTGTGCCTCATCGTCGCTTATCTCATCACACGTTCGATGTTCGGCGTTTTACCTCGTTTCTGGATTAGACTGCAAATCTCCAACGAGCATTCGCCAAAAGAAATCGTCACAACCGATTTTTCGCCACATTCACCGAACTGCGCGGTACCGATTCGTCGGCGTCGGAATGGAATCGAACCAGAGAATCAAAAGTAGAAAGCATCCCGATCATCGCCGTGGAGCGTTCATCGTGCGACATTTCGCTTGGGTCTGCGAAATTTCAAGCTTCGCCGGTCAATCATCCTCTGCTTTTTCGTCTCGAGGAGTCATCGTCCCGGTCGACCCGGAAATGCTCGAATTGGCGTGGTTTCACCGAGCATCAAACCACCACCGTTCATCCCGCCACTGTGTCTGTCTCTCGCTCTGCTTATGTTCTACGAAGAGGTCGATGTTCTCCACCAAAACCAGCCAAAGATAACGCGACCACGATCTGTGCTCTCTGCTCATCTGTATTTGCGATTCGTTGTTGCGCGCCGCTGTTGCCTGTTGCTGATTGCTCGTATCGTCTCACAGCCTGACAGTAACGATTTGGATCCTTGCTCTCGCCCTGTGCCTCAGGCTTTTACGAAGCGAGAAACAGTATCGTTCCCTCCGCCGCCATCGCCGCCGCCGCCGCTGCTGCTGTCGCCGTCGTCAATGTGATCACAATAGCGGAAGACATAATTCGCTGTTGTGCTTCTGTGCCGTTGCACGCACGTGTGTGATGATTTTACGCGCTACGATCTTCCGCTCTTTGTTGCTCTCTTTCTTTCTATCTCTGTCTGTTCTTATGCTATTCGGCCTCTCATCCACTCCGCCGAGTGTTGTTTGACACCAAGCGCTCCGCGTGCCATAAGCGATGCGCTGCTCTGATCGTTCTATCAGCAAGATTATCGTCTCTTCGTTTTTCAGGCTTAATGGTCGCTTCAGCTAGCGGCTTTTGACACATGTTGAACGTACGAAGACGATATAGATGATACGTTAACAGTCATAAAAATATTTTGTATATCATTCAAGAAACTGATGCTCGAAGCAATTACCCGATAAGCGCTACAATATTATTTAATATTATTTTAATATTAAATAATATCTCTAAAATATTAATAAAAACTAGTTATACGTCCACTTCTGATAATATTATATGAATGTTATATGAGGATTAAATAATATTATTTTAATATTTCAAATTTGAAAATAACTTTTAAATGTAATAATTATAAAGTTTATGAATATTTTATGTATAATAATTTACATTAATTTTTTATTACAATAATATTCGTAGAACGTTTTCGTAATATTCCACGGATATTGAAATAATATACCACAAATATTATGTAAAAACGAGCGTATAACATTGCTACAATACTCCCGTGATATTAAAATAATATTAAAAATATTGAATAATAATATTCGTATAATATTCGTACAATATTCTAGAAATATTGTGTACTATAGGATAGTGGCAATATTGCTTTTCGTATCCAGTTTTTACCATTTTTGCAATATTATGCTTTGCAGTACATTCCGCTAAAATGTATTGATTTTTTAAACGTATAAAGAAGAAGTTAATTTTTTTATTTAGTTCAACGCGAAATTATCGCCATTTTTATCTGCTGACGGCTAATGAAGACAGTAAATTTGCAAGGAAGTAGACTCTGAATTGTGCATGAGAAAGAGACTGGCTAATGTGTTTGGAGCACGTATGAAAACAATGAATTCAACGCAATGGGTCAAAGTGCTCCTCACGATTATCCCTGTCAAGTCTCCTCGCTTTCGCTCGAAACAGTCGAATTTGTGAAGCATCCCTCTCGTCGCTACGTTGAACATTCGAAGCGATCATTAAGCGTCCCGACGTTACTAAAAGAATCGCAAAATATCACCAATATCAATTTCTCGCCATCCGACTTCCTGTTGACATCTGTGTGCATCTTCGTTCACATAAGTGCACGGCCTCGAGCGCAGCGTGCACTTTTGAAATTTTGACGCCTCACTGTATTGTTGATTATCTTGATATCCTTTCTCGGTCGGCACCGTCCGCCAATGCCAAAACTCTGAACGCTCTTCGTACTCAACTCGAATCGCGAAACACTCGGTTCGCTCGGTCGAAACGCCATCGGCCATCGTCACGACCCCGATTATCGACGACAAATCGTGGGCCACGCACGCACGACCAACCAACCAACCAACCAACCAACCAACCAACCAATCAACCAACCACCAACCAACCACCAATCGACCACCATCGACCACCAACAACGACAACAGAGTGCGTAGTCCCAACAGTTACTGTGTGGCAGTGCGAGCCTGTGTCTCCGAGGACCGGTAACTCGGCCTCCTTCCCATTGCCGCACTCCACACCACCTCGATAAATAATCGCAAGGCACTGTCAACCAACGTTACGGGCTTCCGGTAAGACACACTCTTTCTCTATCGCTCTTTTCCTCTACCACTCTCTCTCTGTCTATCTGTACTTTGAGCAGAATCTCGCTTCCAACTTTTGCCTCTTTTAGTTTACCCTCAACAAACGATATCGTAGCATTTGTTCTGCAACGATGAGAGAATAAGAACGGACTAGGTTTAACGATGTAACAAACGTAGATGTGTAGCTAAACTATTGAATATCCGTTAGAATATTAATTAGTCCATTAGATATCCATTAGTTTGAACGTTAGTTCGAAATAGACGAAACTAGAAACGGATCAAAAATAGAAATAGGATTTGGATTTGAATACGCCCAAATCTGATTGAATTCCTGGATTACAGCTTTAAATTTCATAAATTTTAATTCTCACAAACATATTCATTCACGAAATTTTAATGTACATTTAAAAAGAAAACAACTCTATGTCAAACATTAATTCCATTAGTGATATCACGTTTTATTCGGCATTGAAATCGGTAATAAATATTCTATTTTATTTGAAAATGTTTTGTTTTTTTTCATAATTGTTCTTTTTTACAAGTAATCATAATAGAAAAGATCTCTACAAAATTTATATGGTAAATAAAATTTTTATAATTATTAAAAATAGATAAATAAATTTCTCTCTCTCTCTCTCTCTCTCTCTCTCTCTGTCTCTCTCTCTGTTTATCGTATGTCACGTTTATTGAACATATTTTTTTGACACATGTTGAACGTACAAAGACAATATAGATGATACGTTAACAGTCATAAAAATATTTTGTATATCATTCAAAAAATATTTTTTCTCTGCAATCTTATTTTCTTCATTCATCTTTGTGGGGATCTTACTCAACTTTTTACTTAATCAAAAAGGTAAACGAGATGCTACACGAAAAGGGAATTTGAAAGAGGTACACATCATTATACTGTTGATAGAGAATACCGTTCTAATATCTCTCATGTTTCGCTTCTTTATTTTTGCACTTTTTTTCTCTCCCTTTGCGCGCACGTGCCATTAATTTGTCTTTCCCCCGATACACGCTACATTGTATTTTTCAAAAACGCACGCAACGCCATTTATCATAAGACAAGGAAAAGATAACATGTCGGTAAACTTCACCCGCGGAATATTTTCTTCCCCTTTTGCACGCGTCTTTCGTGATCCCATCGTGATATAATTTTTTATACATCGAGATTAATTATACTTCTGTTAGTTTTGCAACTTCTCGGGTATATCATTAATTTCCTGCTTGCGTTAATCGTACTCCATTTCATCTTCTGCTCTCATTTATTAGTCCAGTTAATCATTCTAAAGGCCAAGAGTTAGTGCGTTAATTCTTTGCCACGATTTAACTTCATCCCTTTCTCTCTCTCTTTTTTCCACGATTATATCTCTTGTTGAATTTGAGCGAGACAACCATTTAAAAATAATATACTCGATATTTTCCCGGGAATTGCTTTTATTATTCTATTTGACTTTGTTAATTATCAAAATTTCTTGAGCAAATTCAGTTTAATTAGCGGTTATAACTTCATTAACATATCCTAATGGTTTCGCCGAAATACACGTCTACATCAACTTTGCATCTTGAGTTATTTTAACGTTAACAACTTTACGCATAACTTTCATAACTGGATGGAAAAATGAATAAATTTACAATTAATAGAGAGCACTTACACACATATACCCATACACGTTTGCTCGCGCAAACGTTATTTATTTATTTAATAATACATTGCGGAAATAGTGCAATTTTTCGAGTCATCTGCATATAGGTGAGTAGCAAACAAAATTCCCTTATCTTCGTTCCTTTCCTCATTGCAAGCCTTTACGACTTCCTTTTTGCTTCTCTTTCCTAAATTTTCTTGCAATTAGAGCGAATAGCGCATTGATATATTTGTTTCAGCGCACTATTAGTTTATAGATAATTTGAACGCTAGCCACTTACTGCTACCACTGTTGCTATCCACACAATCGTGATCTTAGGTAAGAAGTCGAATGCCATCGTCGTATTGTCGCACGTCTTTAGAACTGTATATTGACATGTATATATGACAAGTAGTATTTTATTAATATGATTGACTTATCTAACAAAATGTCTCTATACTGATTATATGACATATTTCTACCAATTCTTTAAGTATATCTATTGATATTATGCGCCTGATTTAGAAATTGTTAATCTTTTTTATTTTTTACTTTTAAATATTTTTTTATTATTCTTTTCTATATTTAAGTTATTTTATTTTATAATAAAAATATATGTTAATAAAAATATATGTTATATCAAGGAATATTTCTATATTTGTATATTTTGTAGAAAAATATTTTTATTCATAAAATGATAATGTACAATGGATAAAAAAGTATTTTTATTGATTTTTTTTGTAAGAAATTTTTTTTATACAAGAATTAAAAATAAAAAGTATAATACAAAAAAAGTGGAATGTACATATTGATATGTACATATATGTAAATAGAGCAATGTGCTAATAGATATATGAATGAAGAATACGTTATTTACGCCAAGTAAACCTTTGGTTTTATTGAAAAAAATTAAAAACAAATTGGTAGAACTTGTAATTCTAAATATGTTATGTTTAATAAGTAATTAAATTATCTAGACTATCTAGAGAGTTATAATGTTCATAAAAAAAGTATTTGCTAGATTATTGAAATGATGTATGCGGGTGTCCTATAACAAATAATAAGGAAGTGTAAGAATTATAATGAGAACTTTAGAAGGAATATGTTAACAATAGAACAAGAACTATTAGCTCCCCGAGCTTCTAATTATCTTATTACAGCTATCGAGACCGAACTTCCCTCTTCGTAGAGTTGAAACTCCCTGCTATCGTTGGTACTTTGGAGCCGAAGTTTGTATCTTACTTCTGTGTAGAGAACGCGTTTGGAATTTATTACATACATCTACGTAATTCAGGAAGCTTCGGTCGTTGAATTTCACGATTCGGTTAGCAGTTCCATTGCCGTTGATTGAATTGCTTGCATAGAAATACCTACTACATATTCTTGCACAATAAAGTCGACGTTATCAGCAATTTAAAAATTGACAATAGTACGACACGGTGATATGTTGATTTACTTTATTTGTTTATTTTGAATTGTAAAAGTGACATGTACGCAAATATAATCTCTTCCTGCTTTTCTTTTACCATTGTGAGTGATTTTAATATACGATCAAATATTTTATTTAGTACTTTTACAATTGCTTATTCGAAGTACCACTTAAATAAGACGATCAACATAACGCGTTCACAGGACTTTTGAAGCAAACGTTAAGAAAACTGTTACGTTAACAATACAATATCATTTATTAGAATCATATTGAAATTCACACGACCGAAGATGCTTTGCAGCTGTCGTATTGTTGAGTAGGAAGCTTCTCTGAGAGATCTGTTGCAAAACTGAGTTTGAAATTACAAGCCCGTAGCACTAACTCTTCTGACTGGCAGGTGTAAATTATTTGATTCAATTACAACTTAACTGCAACCTGTATGGAAATACGGTACTTGGAAAATCATCTGAAACTAGGAATGTCAATTGTATAACATGTTAATATTTTCGAGCATGGTTATTCGGTGAATAAATAACATCTTGATAAAATAGATGTCTGCTTGCTCGCGCGATGCCATACAGTTTGCAGCTGATCCGACGTGATCAGTAGTGTAAGAAGATATTTTTCAATTTGTAGGGCGGGGTGAGCGCAAAGACAGCGTCATGGAGATTCCTGAGAGATTTTACGATCGAAATAGCGAATCCGACGAAGACGAGAAATGGAGGTACGCGATCCATCTTGCGTGACAAGTTAAAATGGATCAATCACTCCATTCTATTCACATTTTCGACGTATTTATTATTGATTCATCAATTATGCTTTATATCATCGCGTCGTTAATATTTTACTTTAGTCACAGCGATGAGGAGAGCGCGGAAACTCCAAATCATCCTACATTGATATTCATTAAGCTAAACGTAATTGAATTTTATGACATAACTTTTGTTATTGCAGTCAGTCGGCGAGAAATGAAAATGGCGTCGATCTGAAACTGGGTCGTGGACAATTGTTGCCGAAAGGAAAAATAATCAGTGGTAAAATATTCGTTCCAGCCTTATGAGCTCCTTAATTGGTCTTCTAAAATTAAATTATTTGTTTTCGCAGATTTTTATGTTTCATCCTGGTTCCTCTGAAGATTATATAATTTTCAGTGACTCCAGAAAGTTATTTCCATAATTACACTTAACTACTATAATTTTATTCAATTAATAAATTGCAGATCTAAAGCCGCATTTATTTTTGATCCATTAATGTTCATTTCTACCTAAAGTATTATAGATTAACTTTGGCCTCGCTTTAACTCACTCTCCACCCTTTTCTCATTCTTAAGTTAAACCGAGATCAAAGTTAGTTTTGTACATCGATGGAAGCTCCGGCATAAATCCTCTCGAATATTCATTAATTTCGATTCCATTAAAATTTTTTCTCGTTACAATTTTGCTTTTGCACTCGCTTGATTGCGATCGCAAACATTGCAGGAGCGCAGAACGGCGAAGTGCAACTGGGCTTCTATATGTGCAAGGGAACTCTCGAGGTCGAAGTTATCTGCGCAAGGGACATTTGTCCCGAGGAGAAGGAGGAGCCAGGTAATTTGAGGAGCGTGCCTTTGCCGCTGTTAATTTCCCCCATTCGAGTTATTCGTTCCTGTTTGCAGTTACTATAAAATTCTCGCAACGTCGTACCTTTGAGAGCCTCCCGGCCATTTATCCTCGCGCGAGCGTTAATTCCGTAGTTGTTACTTTTACAGCGTGCGGGCGTTCGGTCTTGATTATTCATGCATTACTTTAGCGTTTAGAAACAAATTTCCGCGCGGGCGTTCAACGCGCCGGTTAATCGCAACGACCTACATCCGCTAACTCGTTAAAGGCTTATTAAGGTCGACAGTGAAGCGAAGCTAACTAAAATATTTACTTTTACGAATATTTTAGACGTAATGTAAAATAATAAACGAAGCTATTGGCTCAGTCTTTTTATATTTAATTTGGTAAAAAAAGAATATTTAATAAGACTTGCGACAATAATACATCTTAACTTATCTTCTTCAACCGTTTCTATTTTTGCGCATTATAAAAGATCGAATGTCTCTTTGATCCATGTCTTCAATTGAAAATTTCCAGGAGAAGAAAATTCTCTCCACTTCCGCAGATACCTTAAAAATAAACCAGATTTAAAATAAACTATTTTCCCGAGTACCGTCGGTAAAATGTTTATCCTTATCCGCAGATACTTACGTGAAGACGTACTTGCGAGAACGAGACGGCGAGAAGTGGCTGCAGAAGCGCAAGACCCGCGTGGTGCGACACTCGAAGACCCCGCAGTATCGGCAGACGCTGAAATACGTACGCTGCGACACCCTGCAGGGCAGGCACTTGCTGGTGATGCTGTGGGAAAAGAAGCAGGGCTTCGAGAGCAACCAGGGGCTGGGTGGCGCCGAAGTGGATCTCGATGTACTGCCGCCGAAGGAATTCATCTTCGACTGGTATCCGCTCTTCCCGATCCACACCCTCGGCACGAACAACGCGGACTCGCCATGATGGCTAAGGGAAAAATGGGCCCTCGAGGCCGGCGAGCTCGACCTCAGATTGAGCCTTTTGCTCAAGGACGAGGGCGAGTCCGTCGTCAAGATCATCTCTTGATGGAAATCGTGGCTGATCATGTGGCAATTTCGACTGGCTCGAATCGAACGCGATCTCGAACTCCGCGCGACAACGGCATTCTTTATTATTGCAAGTCCTTGAGAGTAGCGACGAGGCTCACGTTGTTGCCCAGAATGCAAATGAAGTTCGCGTCGACAAGGTTTAGTTTTTTTTTTTTGCTACAACTTTTTAATCATAACTTGTAGCAAATTTGGTTGGATCGCACTGGTACGTACTGGTGCACATTAAAGTCGCTGTACACTGATCTAACCTTGTTTAAGAATAAAAAATAAATATTGTAAATGATGAAATATATATTTTACTAAATAGTATAATAAAATATCGATTGATCGGGTTTTCACAATTTTATCTGTTTATATTAAATGCGTATTTTTACGTCGATTTGTGTACGACAATTTTAATGTGCATCAGTGCTCACTAGTCCAACCGAATTCGCTATTATATTCACAATAATATACGGATGTGTTTGGATGATGTTCAGAATAACACATTTATTTTATTCAATTGATCTATCAAATTACATTGTACACGAATATTAAATATTAAGCGCATCCAATGCTGATATTAACGTCCATTAACGTATTTTATAATTGTTACTTAATCAATCTGAAAGTGCAAACAAATAAGTAATGAACACATCTGTCAGTTGTCAGAATGTTCGGTTTATTTATTAACATTTGCAAATACAAATGATCGTGGAAAGGAGTATTTCTAAAATTGGATATTATCGAAATTTTATAATAAAAGGATATGTCTTTTTTTCTTTTAATAAACATAAAGTTAAAATGTCATGGAGCGTAAGAACTTCAGATTGCATCGCAATGTATAAAAAGTAATTCTCAAAAATAAAAAGATTAGTCAGTAACGTGGATCGATCATACGTCGTACGACAGACTTGATTGAAAAAAAAAAAATGCTTAGCGTATAACCGGAAGACAATCAACTTCAGAGGGTTTATACAATTGTTCAATAAGACAATCAACTTTAAAAATTGTAAAGACAATGAAGCTTCCATTGAACTTACACTTGTGAGCGTCAGCGTCAGCGTCGTCGCGTTTCAACTCGGTAGTAAAAAAGGAAGTAAAAAAAAAGAATAGAAAAGATGAGAAAGACAGATTCAAGAGAACCGAGTTCCTTCGATTAGCGCCTTTCGAGATCCACGAGTGCCGATGAAGCGCTCGCGGTGATTTTAGCAATAAAGGTGTACCTGTGAAAGTCTTGTTCGCACGAAGCGGCAGGAACAAAGAATGAAAAAGGTACGGAGAGTTTATTTTTCGACGAGCAACTACAGAGACAAGTGGAGGCAGCCATATATCCTGATGAAATGATAAGGGTCCATTTTTCCCGAAACAAATATAATGATCGACGAGTGAGTATCGTCGACTGTGCGAAGCGAAACTTGATCGACATCTGCCGCCGGCGGTGGTTAAATCTGGTTGATCCAGTCAGTGATTCGATTGAATTTCGCACGTACTAATTCAAATATCGATACTTAAGGGTCAATATAGGAGGATGTAGACCCCTCCTATCTGATCCTTCTACGCCGACGAGGCGCTTTCGGGATTCGCGTTTCTATTTAAAGTAGATATTCGATTGAGAATGTAGAACTTAAAATTTGCAGTAATATAGTAAATTATTGTAATCCTTTTAATCTATTAATTTTTCAAAATGTATTCTTTTGCCGTGCTCTTACATTAAATTTATTATTGTATAAATTTATATTAATTTGTACAGAACATAATTTCAAATTATTTTTTTTAGAATTTCTTTTTTGTATAAATAGCTAAAAAAAAAATGATTTATGAAAAAACGGAAAACAGTCGAATCAAATGGAACGCCTCGGTCGGCGTGACTAAATAATGCTTTAACTATTTAATGATAGACAATCGTTTCAAGGCTCGCTGGCCGAGCCGATGACATAAAAAGACGAGTAATTAGCTTGAGGTGGTGGCGAGATGAGCGGATGAGTTCCCGGAGGTAAACTTCGCGGCCAACTTGAATAATACCCAACCAAACTCGGTGTTTAGAAGTCGCACAATTTTTGTAGCTCGTAGACTGATAGCGGGACGTCGAGGCGGACTTCTTTGACGTTTCTCAGATGTAATACTGACGTCCCGTTTTGCGTAGCGTCTCGAAGATCACTATGACCTCATGAAGCAAGTTCGATTGGCCATAAAAAGAAAAAAAAAGAAAAAAAATCGACAGAAACAACATAGGAAGAGATATGCGAAAATTCCAATGCGAGCTTAATTCATCACTTCGGGATGATTCACGATGATCCTCGGGACGCGTTAATGTGAATGTTTAAATCCTATGATGTCCCGCGACGAGATTAGGGACATAATGGATTGTCCAGAATTATTGCGCTTACCCCGCCCGAGTAATTAGTAATAGGTAATGAACGTGATAATATTAATTAATGATTCAGCAGCATTCTCACGATATGATCCATAAATTTATTATTACGCTGAGTGTGATGCGTGCACAGACGGAGAAACACGCGGCGGTACTTAAGTGATGTGGTGTATCGTGTATAACGTGAGGCTCACGGCGGGTCGGTATCGACCCCCGGGACTTGGTATACACGTGCACATCTATATAAATATATATATTATATATTATTGCAATCCGCGGGGAAAACTGTAACGAAGGATAATCAAAATGTACATGTGTTTAACCGGTACGATTAAGGATAAATACGGTGTCACTGTCCCATATCATTAAAACTCGGTGTTAACGATGTAGATGTTTAAGGGATGTCAACGAAAGTTCGGTCGAAAATTTATTTTTGCGAAGTTCTTTGAAAAAAACAAAAAGAGAAAAAAACGAAATTCTTAACGACGGTACATAGGTACGCGGCTCTTACATTGGTAATGTCGTTTCTTCTGTACGTAAGTTTACGTTGATTCTACCTTTTTAAATATTAGATCTCTTGCAAAATATCAGATTCTCTGACTTTTCTTACGGAAACTTTTACGTATTCATTATTCACGTCGGATCTTTAAGATCCAACGGTTTGGACAAATCTTGCGATTCCTTTGAGGATTCCTTAATTGGCAATCTGTAAACGGCAGACTTTTGATCGGAAAGGCATGCACAGGCGGAATCGCGAGCGCCCAAGCATTCAGAAGAAAGTAATTTTTTTACTTAAAGCACACGGAGCGGAAAAGCATATCGGCCCGAAAAAAAACAAAAATGAAGAAAAAAATGACTCTTTAATTACGGTTGTGCTGTTCAGACACACATACACACACAAACATCTTTTATCGATATAATCGCTACATCAGTCTCTCGCCTCGAACGCCAGCGACACGCCTCGCAAGACTCATAAACGAGACGATTGTGCCTTTGCGAGGGCTACGTCAGATATATCGTAGAAAAAAAACAGTGTTTTACGAGCAATCGGCCTAGAAACATATCCGATGATCATGAATATTAAACAATACAGATTCGAACTTTGCTGTAAAACAAATTACTTCTTGTGATCTCGTTATATGCTTATATTTATAATATGTAATACGTTACGTAGTACTCGTATCGTGATCTTAACGATATTACGCACATTTACCAAAGTCGTTAATATTTTAATTAACGTGCAGCTTGTAATGTAAATTAAATTTCGAAAATTTTAAATATTAATTCTTTACTTTACGAACGATAAGTTATACGAATTACGCGAAAGAAACAAGGAAATAAATTCAAAATATGATCTTAGCAAACGACGAAAAATCGAAAGTACAAGCGAAAGAGATATTTGTAGCAAGAGGATAAAGGAAATCGGTGAAACTTTCGACGAAAAATCACGAATTAATTCGAACAGATGCATCATTTCGTCGAGGGTTTCCTCGTGTGAAGATTATCGCATGGACAATCTTCTCGTACGAATGCAATCATCTATACTTTAGACGGAGGACTTCTCTCCTTTGTAAGTAGTTGAGCGCATTCTAAACAAGTTTTCTACTAGCCTTCGAAGTGACCTAACTATTACGGACGTTATCGATGCCGTTGTTACTGCTTCTTGTTCTCCTCTCTTGACGATTCTAGATAAATTAATACTTATTAGAGCTCGAAATGAGAATTTACATTTCGTACACTGAGAAAGAAATGGTGGTTTGACTAAATTTTTCGACTCGATTGAATTTCTTCAGCTCACGTATCTATGTATAATATTTAAGATAAATGTATATGTAGTTAAGTTAAATATATAAACGCTTTATCCAAAGTTCAAGTATTTTACGTATTTAAGTCAAATACATAAATACTTGAACTAAAAAAATTTAATCGAGTTGAAAACTTTAGTCAAGTTAACAATTTTTCTTTCTCTCAGTGTAAAGGTTTTAGAAATTGTAGTAATATCAGTGTTTTTTATCAGTGAAATTACAAATCACAAATTAATTTTTTTTTCTTTAAATTATTATTTGGTCATTATTTAAATCAGGCCTGTATTATTCTTTGCGTTTAAAAAATTTTTATTCTTTGCAATTCTTTTTAAACTATTACAAACTAAACACGCTCTTTCATACATTTTATTTATTTATTTAAACTTAAATAGATATAAATAAAATTAAGTGTTTATAATGCAAACGTATAATTATATCTATATATTGATATTTACATCTATATGTTCAAAAGTCTCTGAAAGCGAAGGATTAAATTATCTTCGAACACGATGCTTCACTCATTTCTAGCGCGTTTCTAAAAATCTTCTAGTAGTTTTCGACGAAGTTCGAGCTTACAGTGAAACCCTTACCTTATAGTAAAATCTAGACACGTGTCATTCGCTCAGATAAAGAGCAACTACGATTTTTCTACGATACAGAACGCTAGCACCTTAATGTAGAGCATGACTTGAGTCTGTTTCACTATATTGTCTTACGTCTAATTATGACGAGCACGCACACAGGCATACACACGGACACACACATACACACGAAATACACATAGAGACAGACGGACGGACAAACAGGCAAACAAATACATACGCAAAAAATATATTGTATCAATCTTGACAATCGAAACTATTGATTCAAATTTACGCTGTGGATCTCTAGAAGATAATATATACTTATTACAGTTCATACTATATACATATGTACTATGGGCCGTGTGTAAAATATTCCTAGAAACGATCGCTAATTATCGCGTAATTGTACATTCGGTACATCATATAAATTATCAGGTCAATCACAGATATAGAATTACTTTCCTCCCCTTCAAAAAAAAATTATTGCTGAATATAGTTGAAGGAAATAGACTTTCTTCCTCTCTAGATGAATATCGACGCGATTGGTCACCTCGTTGAGAACGCTGTTAATTAAGAGTTACAAGACGGCCTGTTCCCTTACATATCTGTGTTGTACTCGTTCTAACTTCTAACTGTAAGTGTCAGGGACAATCTCACGGAAGTGCGCGCGTATCTTCACGTGGATCAAACAACAACGGCATTCTCTAGCCTGCGTAGCAGGAAGCGTGTCTCGTATCAGCGTTTCGGCGATGCAAATCGATCGCCGTTTGAGTTTCTTTAATTGCTATGTTAGTGACGCTAAGAATTTAGCGGAAGGCAAATCGCTAAATGGGCATACGATCAATCTGTTATACTTCATGACGAAACGCTGTGCGAGAAGAAAACTAGCCATCTGCCGATTGTAGTTCTCGTTCGTTTTCGTTCCTCGTATGATTGTGATCGTCCTCATTATTCCTTATTATCATTTCCAACACTTGTTCGATCATACTTTGCCACATTTCACGAGAAAGGATGTTTCGCGGGAATTTAATTAAGCGATCGGCGATAATGATGATCGCGATCTCCGTTTCTCAGCAGGGAACGCTCAAGTACGGCCTAAAATCACACATTCGAACGAGTCACGAAAGGAATGCTTGATCCTCGTAGATGCGCGATTAATTGTTACATACGTACACCTGTAAGTACTAGCCGTTAAACTGATGATTTATAAAATGTGTAATTAAAATGAAGCGCGAGAGAGAGCGGCTTCGAGAAGGAAGAGGAGAAAGGCGAAAAACGGAATCGCACGTGAAAGATTTTAAACGAGTTACAATAATCATTCGGGACCCAAACAATTTCGGCCGCAGAATTAGGGACTGGTAGTTTAAATGTGTTTAGCGATAATTAGTCTGCAAAAAATTCAATTCGACTAGAACTGATTCATCGTTAAAGAAGATATTCTCTTTAGCAGAAAGAGCTCTCGGTCTCCGCTAACTGACTTCTTCTATGACACCGTTTCGCTCGAGGCAACTCGAGATTCCATACACTAGACTAAAGCAATCGAACTGTTTTTCCAATATTCTCCGCGTTTCGTCTTTCTAATATATCGCTCTGTCGTTAGTGACTGTAGATACTAATATAAAATTAGAACTTATGAAATTAGACACGTTAAGAAATTCTGCCATTTTCTCATCAGCCATAGGGATGGCAGAAAAACGTTTCGCTGGTGTACAGTAAGCTGATTTCCTTCGATCATGACACGTATTGTGAGCCGTCAAAGTTTAGAAATTTATATACAAAATTTCATTTATGAAATTTCACCTTTTTGGATAGTGAATACATGAAGTAGCGAATACATATTGCACTAATAATAAAAATGGTTAACCGCTCTTAAATGAAAATTATATACATATATATATATACATATATACTAAACTTTATTACTTATTTTGAATAATTATTTTAAATAAGAGCATTGATATTGAAGAGATACATCTATATTTACAAATCATATATATTTAATACAATCACTTCTTAAATATTATCAAGTTTAAATTATATACGTATTTAATAATTTTAAATGACAGCTGTCACCCCTCCGACATAGCTACATAATTTTATTAATTAAATCTCTGACGTCTGTTTGAACATAATAAATATGGCTAACAACGTGTCGAGAAATACTGAAGAATATCAGCGTAAACAGAAATACACTATGGCCTTGTAAAGTCTTATATAAAAAAGGGCAAGTGTGTCGACGATTCTTCTTGCTTTGTTTTATTAGAATTATTAGAGATTAAAATTCGTATAATTTTTACGGGCGATTGCGCAATCGCTCCGCGCTCGTGCGTACTTTCACGAAAGTGATTGCTCGCAAGAAAGAGCGCAACAACGGGAAAGACACCCTTAACGTAGCTAAAAGATATAAATACGATATGTTGTCACACATATATCAAACTTAATGTGATGTTCCCTGCATGTTGAATGTTGATCGTCACGTATGTGGATTAGCGTCACCGAGTGTGATAGAATTGCGGGTTAATCAGAGTGTGGGTAATTAGCGGTTAAGTGAACTGCGATACAATTTACTTTCTATTGATTTTGTGGTAATTAGTGGTTACGAAGCAGTCTTAATTATTAATTAAACATTGATTGGTCGATGGTGATCGAGGAAATCGTTTCAGAACCAAATAAAATTTATTCTTAATATAACGTATGAGATACCTGGGTTGAATAAAAGCCACTTGATTCCTTTTATTTTTCAAAAACTCTATGGATATTAAAATATAATGTATTTCAATATATATTTCCATAAATAAACTGAGGATATTGAAATAAAGTGTATTTTAATATCCTCATAGTTTAAGCCCATCTTGTATGCATAAATTTATATTAATTTAAAGTTTTAATTTTATAAAAAAAAAGCTCCGTTAAATAAACAAGATATTTTAATTCTGATTGGTTACAAACGGTTTTTTAGAAATTCTTGATAATATTTAACAAAATATTTGAGAGTAATTATTAATATTTTTTGTTTATAAAGTTTGAAAAAAATAATTTGAATATTGTCCTAAGAACTTCTTGTAATCGATGAATCAAAGTTTATATAATAATTAGTAAATTTATTTAATTTTAATCAATTAAAAGAGTCTCGCTCCTCAATTTCAGGAACAAAAACTACGAAAGTATCTAATATGACTTCTACAATTTTTTTACAAGGAAAGTTCTCTGAGAGACAGTAAAAAAAATGGAATTTTCTATATATTTAAAGATATTTTGCGGATATTAGCAGCGTGTCTTAAGATAGCTACCATGTCTATCTAAAAATCTTATTTTGTTCTCAAACACGTGTGTTTTGTATTTAATCTGTCTATTGTGTAATGATGAAATGTCGAGCATTACTAATTTCTAATCGTGGATCGATGATAAATAGAATAAAAATAAGGCGAGAATAATAAAGGAAAGAAGAAGGCAATGTAATTAAATAATAACGTAGCAATTAGAATAGACATTATTATTCTTCAGTGGAGAAATGTATTTTTCCATATGTCAGAAGAGAGAGAGAGAGAGAAAGAGAGAGCAAGCGTTCCATTATAGTACAATATTGTATGTAATATTTTTCTTGAGAAAGTACAGGAAGGACCATCATATATCTTGCAAGAATGCAAATAGTTTCGATTAGTCAGCGATTAAATTAGAACAATAGGTAGATTGTTGATAAGGTTAGCGCAGTATGCTTCGTATTTCAGAATTAATTTTTCGAAGATTAAAAATCGACTGCTGCGTTCGGTCGTGCTAAGAATGACGTGCAAAAAAAAACAGGTGATATGAAAAGATATATAAAGATAAGGAGTGCCAGATTGACAAAATGTATAGAATGTATAGATTGACAAAATGTACAGTGGCTTTATACATCCATAACAGAAAGGTACAAAAAGACGAAGCCTCAGCCGATTTCCGTTTGCTCCTCGTTAAAATTTTGACGACGGTATACAAGTCGCAAATTTTTTACATTAAAATTTGTCTTCCTAAGAATTTTGACCGTATTATTGTCTTCTGTTTAATTGATATTAAATTTTAATTTAACATCAGTTGAGTGATATTAAAATTTAATAAGTTACTTCCTTGCTTTTATGCATACGAGTGCTTGTGCAGCAAATGGTACCAGTAAAATACAGTTGTGTATGCGGTCTGTAGACTAAAGTCTGTGCTGGAAACGAAAAATTCAAATACTTACTGTGTAATAAGTCTAAATTATGCAAAAATATCTCATAGCTTGATTCGCGAAGCGACGATTGAGCTTTTTTTTACATTTGTCTCTTTCCTTTCTTCCCACCTAACATCTGAATACGCTTACTTCATTTGAGATGCAAAAGGCACAGAGAGACGATTAGGTCTAATGTCGACGACAAACTTGAGGGATGACTGATTTGTAGTATGTATAATATGCGTATGTGTGTAAGTGTGCGTCTATATGTAAGGCTTTTGAGTTGTTCATCCATCTACTTTTCCTCGAGAAATTTATGGATTTATGTAAATCCCTTCCATTTTACATTAACCACTTTTCCCACCACACACGTGCAGCACGTATGCAGACACACCACAGACACATGTACACACGCATGTACACACCCACGTCATGTACGAAAGAAATGCTGCATATATAAAACAAACGTTAGATAATTAATGATGTGAAAAAAAAGCGAGATCAAATTGCTGCTCGTTCCTGTAATTATCAGAGACATGTTTTGTTCTCATGTAAAGCACACACACCGAAATAATAAATAATATTTTTTGTCGACGTAATTTATCTTAATTTATCTTCATTTCCTCGTCCGTCCGTAAGAGAAAACGAACGAAAAAGATTCAAAACTGCAAGTAACTTAGGTAACTCATCTAAATTAAATAAAATGACAAATCCATTTAATGCCAACTCTTTTATTCACTCAGAAATTCACACGACTTATAACAATACACAAATATTATATTAAATAAGTTATATTTATATTGTTTATTTAAATATTATAAATAATTATGGTCTTATCTATACTATCAAAAGCATTTACTTTTAGCAACAGCTAAAGAATTTTCAGTGAAACTTTTACAATTTTGACAGTTTTTTAATTCTTTACAATAAATTAAATTATTACTATAATTAAAACGTATGGTAAATATTTCTTTTTTTAAAAAAATTTTATATAACTTAAACGCAATTGTGAATAAGATATTCTATTATAAAATTCTACATTACCTACGATAAATAATGAATATTTGCAGTATTTAGTGTTCTTGTAATTATATGACAACAAATTACACAATGTACAAAGAAGACCATTAAAATCGTAAACAATAAATTAAATTTCACAAAATTATTATAACTTAATGAAAAATTTCCAATTTGCACAAATTCACAGATTTTTTTTTATAGAGTCGTATATACAGTATCATTTTTTTATTCATCTTTCCGTTGTATTTACAAATTCAGAATTTATCCATTAATTACTAAATTTAAAATTTATTTGAACAACACAATGTGTTTTTCTTGATATATGACCGTTAAGATTTGTATGTCCTGTCCCTTCCTATTATGTTTGGGAGGAAAACACGTTCCTGCCGGCAACGTGTTTCATTACAGTTACCAATCTCGCACGTGTTCTGCGAAAGGATAACATCTCTCTCTAATTTGGAAAAGTAATTAAGATTTAAACAATCTCTCTGCAACTGCAATCATCTCACAGCATGTTTTTGCAGTAAGTACCATCATGTATGTACATACGTCCGTGTATGACGTTCAAGCGTATATCTAATATTCCTTTCACCACGTTAAAACATGTTACCGAGATACGTAAAATGACCTGAGAAGTAAATGTCATGTCAAGTCATCAGTAGCCTATCATTAAAAGACGTTTTAAATATATTCACATCGTGTACTTTTAATAACGTTAGAATAAATTTAAATTATATTATGTAAATTATAAATACTTATCATTCTACCTTTCTTCTTTCTCTGCAAATGTGATTACGTCAGTAACGGTTCATCTCTATTGAAGGAAAAAGAGGAGAAAAAAGAATCGACACACACATAAAACATGGCTTCTTTGTGAAATTCATATAAAATTTTATTTTTATTGCAAGGCAGTTTGCAGAAATAAATGTGTTAATTAAAATTTTAAATAAACTAATATCCCGACAAAGCTTTTGATAAAAACAATTTGTTCAGTTTTATATTTTTATGTTAAAAGAAGTCTATTTTATTTATTAAAGTCTATTTATTAAAGTTTATAACGTCACTTACAAGTTATGTAAAAAATCTATTTCTTCAGTAAATTTTTAATATGACACATTTCGAAATAATTACATATATATGTATATATGTATATATTTTTATAATATTTTAGATTTATTCTTGTTTATGCATATATCACATTATTAATCACGTTATTACTATTCTTAATCGACGCTACCCTTATAATTATTTTTATAATTTGCTCATTCTTTAATTATTGTGCATATTAATTAATTGTATTTGCTTATTTAATAGTATTCTTGTATCAGTTCTCATAAGCTAAGCGCAATGCAGAACAATACGTTTTGCGATAGCCCATACGACGATTTGCTTAATTGCCTGCTAAAAGTTTTGTTCTATATCGATAAAATCAGATCATCCGTTTTCTAAGTTAATCAAATATATTTGATTAATATAAAAAAAAAATAGGAAGCCATGTATAAATACTTAAATGATGTGTCTTAATAACGTATGTACATAACATGGATAAACGGATTTCCTGTGCTTATCTTGTAAGTTTAAGCGGAGTGCTTCTAATAAATAATGGAATGATGGCAGCAACTGTTATGCCACGCAATATTGTGCAAACTCCGTTAACAGAAACTCCGTTAGTAAGCACAATTCATGAAGAGAACCGTGGATACAGTATTCCCACACCTATGGCAATTTATAGTACAATATTCAGCTTTAACCAGTTGAGATCGTTTGATCATGATGATGATAACAAAAGTGCATAACAATACTTATGATATTTGTAGGGTTATAATTAAAAGCTGGTATTCATAGTAGATTCTTATATTTAAGGCTGCCTTAAGATGTCATTAACCAATTAGAGAACTGTATTAGCAGTTTAAAACATTTCTTAAGACGGTCTTGAAATAAGAATCGACTATGAATACTGACTTAAGCACAGTTTATAAGTACTAAATATCTTTTACAGTCTACTCGATCAAACCGTTAAATTATAAATTTTAGTATCTTTGTTTATCTTACAATTAATCATTTTTATCAAATTGAAATAGTTTCTTGTATCATACATTAAGTACATAAGTAAGTTAAATTAATGTTATAAATTTTACAAGTTCTATCTATTTGTTGTGCATGATATAGTGTTAATGTATTACTTGTTATAAAATTAATATAGTGTAAAAAATTCATAAATTATTTTTTTTTTCAGATTTGTTCAGTTAATGAACTAAATAATCAAATTTTACCGAATTGTAATAAATCCATTGACGGGTGGTCGCTATATTAGAGATATCTCACCACGAATGGAATATAAAGGCTATTTCAGTGTAGTGTCCAAACTCTATTGTACTGGTGTTAAAGTGAATTATGATCGACATATATTTTGCGAAATAAAATCTGAATTTCTATTTTATATTCTAAGCAACGTAATATTATTTAAAATAAAATTTCTTCCGTGATTTTTATCATATAAATTTTTCTCAGTAAGAATAAAGTTCTTGCTAAACTCGTATTATTATATTTTCATACATAATTATTATAGATATAACTAGACTATTTAAGAAAAGTATTTTTTATTTAATTAATAGATTGTTACAATTAAAAATTAAAATGTTAACGTTTCTTTATTCGAGTGTGATATTCTTAAAACTTATATTTTTATATCGGTAGTAGCAACAGGAAAAGACATTTGCGATTAACACAAAATTATAGCATTGTTAAAAAAAATATTTAAAATATTTTTAAATAAATTTTAATTAATGTCAGTACATTTTAATTAATATCAACACTGAAAGAAAGAAAGTGTAAAACTGTAATATTAAAAGGAAAAAAATACTATACATTTATAAAATCATATTAAACTCTGATCTTTGTAATATTTTTAATTCTTATAAAGTCTAGAATTTTCTTACCCAAATATTTTCTAAACACAATTTGAAGAAAAAATCTGCGATTGGTCTTATTAACTCCCAGTTTGGATAAATGAAATGAAATAATATGTAATATACAAATATTTTCTTAAAATACATGTGTTTCAAGAAAAAATACAGAATATATTTCATAACTACAAATGCACATTTTAATTAACGTACTTAATAAAAAGAAGACGCTAATATTTAGAACAAAAGAGATTGGTTAGATTTTTTTATTCTTCATGTTGCATCAGTATTTTGTCAATGCATATTATTTACAATATTGTAATTATTTTATATAAAAACAGACAAAAAGAATTATAGTTTCGACACATGTATCGAACGTTGGTATTCGCATGTTCCGATTTCGTGGCATACCATACAACTTGCCACTTATGGAATAAGGGAAAACTAGAGAGGAAAATAAAAGAATGAGAGTAGAATCGATAGTTTTTCCTTTGCCGAAATGAAAGCTACAATTGCATACATCATATTGCACATCGTGGTCTTTCTTTTATTATCAAGAATATCAAAGCAGTAAGAGTTTGATAATTTTTTTTATGTGAACTACTTATCTAGTGAGATAAGACAAACTTTCTATTTTAAATGATATGACTCTAAAGATTGTTTTACTCTAAAAATTGTTTTTAAAAGTCAGGCAAAAGAAATAATTGCAATTTTATAAATAATTTATAGCTTTTCATAATTTTAATTTTTTTTTAATAATTTTTTTTCTTTTCTTTCGTAAATTATATGTATGTATGTAAATGTCTGTACACACACATACACAAATTAAATTTATAAATATATTTTTAAAAGACACCCAAAAATCTTACTCTTACTTTTACGATCTCTACTTTATATCTTACTGCTAAATTTTGCGTTAAAATTGTGTAAAAACTATGGAAATGTAAAGGTTTTAGAAGTAATATTCACAATTCTCAATCTTGAAGCAATTCATTCTTTATAATATTGCTTTATTTGCGTTTTCTACTTCACGCTCATCAATCTTTTCGGACAAGTCATAAAAATGGTCTTCTACATCTTATCCGACCTAGCCAAAAATCAATTTAATTGCTTTGGTGAAATCGAGTGCCATAAGTATAACGACGTGCATAACATTCGAGAATGAAAGAGAGGAAAATTGAAGAGTCATTAAAATCCCCTCTTCATGCGACCAATGTCACTTTCACCACCTCGCGTTCCGCTACTGATGAATATAAGACCACAAAAATCCAAACAAGCGGAAATTCTACGATTAGTACACATATAATAACTCTTTAAGATCAGGAAAATCATTATTAAATTAGTTTGCAAATAACATTGGGGTTACTGCTTTCCGCGCAATATTGAATTTTCGCAGAAAGTCACGAGTTCCTGGGAGATCCATGTGACCTCTGTTAATTTGAAAATTAATTCCCGAAATAAAAATGAGCTTGGGATTCGCCGAGGATTAATTTACGCCATCAGCTAATACGGAACTAATGCGTCCCACGTCAAGTCGCATACCCATCGCTAATCTCTCTCTCTCCGAGCCATTCACCCTCCACGACTGTCTCCCTGCCTCATTCTCTCTTTCTCTCTCTTCGTCACTCTTCTCGCAACGGATCCTCTTGCTTCCTCCAATCACTAAGTAAGCGACACAAGTGAGGAGTGTTAGGTGTGCATCGCGGATGCTGGAGGGATTTCGTAGGTGGCCGCCGCGGCTTCTCTTGCCGCGAACCGCTGGTGTGGGGATAACTGGAGCTTCGGCTTAAGTCAACTGTATCGCGTGAAGATGAAGTAGTACACATTGCCTCGTTGCGGAGTGCATGCGTCGGAGTGCACGCGATAAACATCGCGCGGATAGAAGAGTGATCAAAGAGAACCGGAAATCGTCGGGAGAATAACGTAAAGGACTTGTGCAGTTTGTTCCCGAAATTCTTGCTTATTAATGCATTAAAGCAGAAGATATGAGACTCTACGCTGTGAGTTGAATATTATATTCTTTATGTTTTTTCATTTGCACTTTTTTATAAAATATTTTAATTTGCTAAGTTTAAGTGTGACAAAAGTAAGAAATTTTCATGTTCATTTCATATCTTAACATTACGTATCTTTAAAATAGTTTTTAAATTCTGTATATAAAAAAAGTTAATGAGAATAAAAAAAAACATCGGTTAAACATGAAATAAAAATCTTAGCTTTATCTATATATTAAATTTTTTTACTAAAAATTTTATCTACAAATGTAAATTTAAAGCATAATTTTACCATAATTTAATTATATATAATTATTACATTAATTTAATTATATTAATTATAAGTTAAGTAAGAATGAATAATGACAGAAAAATATAAAGCTACCTTGATTATATATTTTCTACTTATTTTCTACTTTTGTTTATCTTAAACTTATTTTAAAACTAATTTATGTTAAATATTTTTAAAATCAATAAATAATTCAACAATTTATGCATCTTATTTTTGTCAAGACAAATTAAAAAAAAAATTTTAAATTATAAAATTTATAAACATTATTAATTAATATTTTTTGTATATTATTAATTTATATTAATATATATTATTATAATACTTATAAATATTATTAATTTTATAAAACCGATTTTAGAGTAAAACTTATTTAATTTAGTATTTCTTATCTCAAAGTCTTATTATATTTTTTATTTTATTTATTACAGATAAAAAAACCACATAATAAATACATATAAAAATTATAAAAATTTTTTAATTATCTTCAGAAAATTAAATTGTTTTACATTGTATTTTGATAAAAAATGCGTTTTTATAAATCTACAGTTGTCCGTACTTTTACATCGAGATGTAGATAACAGTGTCATTTTTTTGATGCACAGGATGTATCATAATTATATTCTCTTTACAGGTTGCTCTTGTAACATGGGCGGCATTCATAACAATATCTGCGGAACATAACATCGCAAAATTGAGTGATGAAAAGGTAAACTTGATAAACAGTATCGTATTAAATTATAATGTAGAAAATCACGTAAATTATTAGCAGTGAATTCTGGGAAAATGATTAAAATGCAGTGCTTTATTAATTATTTATATAATAAATTATATAATTGTATAATACAATTAAAATTTACCGTTAAAACTTTTTATTGTTAGTTGCAAATCTTTAAATAATTTTAAATAAAAAAAAATGAATAATTTATACAAATCTTGAAAAAAATTCGAGAAAAATATTCTATTCTAATTTGTCTTCAATAAAAACTTAGAACGGTTTAGTATAAAACCGAGAAAGTGATTTTGAGAGAGAGAATATGATCAAAAATCATATCAATGATCGAAAACATTGGTAATTAAATTTAAATCAGTGGTTCCAACACGTAGTAGAGAAAGTTCGAAGATGATTAAAACGTGCGTCGCTAAAAAAAGTTTTCTCTTTCAATTTCGACAGCTGTAGCCGTAGAGGGTATAATGACGGGTCCTAGAGTTTAGGCGAAAATAGAGTGCTTACAAACATCCTTAACCTTGGGGCATAGAAATCTTTAACCTCGATCTACTTGCAGCGCGTCATTCAAGTGCTACTTTACGTATAGGCGCGACGAGCCGAGATGAATTACAGCTGGGAGCTAACGTAGACTGAGTGAATGTCGAGAAACAGAGAGAGAAAGAGAACATTTTCACTTGTGCGGCACGTTTGTGCTAACAAAATAGTTCATTGGCTATGGTTCCCACCTTTTCTAAAATGTCTTTCGCGAAGTGCCAGAGTTCGCGCTTTTCCATTGAAAAACGCGAACAACTAATTTTTTTCCATCATTCGTATCTGCAATGTGCACAGTAATAAAAGACAATTTATTGATAAAATAAAACATTAAGAATTTACAAATAATACATGAAATAAAAGTTAATTTTAATTTATATTAAATTTTTTTTGTACAAATTAAAACTAAATATTTTATATATAAATAACACATAATTAATTAAATACGAAAGTATTTAACTAATTTATTTAATTAATTTACTTAATTTTAATTAATTTATAAAATCAAATAGGTTTATTCTATTAATCAATATTTTGAGATTTAATCAATACAGAAAAAATGGCAGTCAAGAAAGTCGAATACTTTCGCGTACATCTTTATTTGCATATTCTGGAAATTTTCACGTTTTCGTGTCAGAATGTATCCTCTTTGCCTGCCAAGAAATTTCTAGTAGAATAATAAACTACTTATCCAAGAAGCTTTTTACAGCTGTACTTTTATTTTGTCAAAGAAGAAATCAAAAATGAAATTTTAATTATTCTATATTAAACATTAAAAGTTCTATATTTACCATATTATTCAATATATCACGTGTAAAATAAATTTAAAAAAATGACAATTACATTATTTTAAAATACAAAAGTTAATAAAAAATTTAATGAAAAATAAAATAATATTAAAAAATAAGAATTTCAAACTTTATAAAAATATTATAAAATTAAAATTTATTTGTGTACATATAATTTAATATAATAATGTAAAAAATAAAACTTTGTCTCTCTCTCTCTCTCTCTCTCTCTCTCTTTCTCTCTCTTCTGTTATTATTAATTTTCTTGAAAATTAAAAAAGTAAAACTGTGTGCATACTCATATTTATACATGTAAATAAAAGATATAAATTTGTTTCTTTAAACACGTTTTTAAAATTAAAATTAATTTTTTAACTTAACAACGTTAATTTACTAATTGAAAGTGAACGTTCTTTTGCTGTAAGGTAGAGTAAGTTATAAGATTTCTTTATACTCTCACGTGAAATAAAAACACATTTTCAAATCGTTTAAGGATAAACGGTGAAAATTTCGCGTCGTGCAGACTGGAGTCGCGTCAGCGGGTGGGTTAATCGCGGTTGTTTAGTTCAAGTGCATCTCGGGTGAAATTGATGCAATTGCTATTATACAAATACCGAGGCTGAATTAAGAGGCGCGCTCGCGGAACGTCGTCAGGGACAAGGTAAAACGCGACAACGGGCGGAGAATGCGCCGACGGGCACGAGGGGCATGTGCATTTTCTTTGCGTTAAAAGGAAACTTGCCAGTGAAAGTGGCCACACGCGGACGTAAATTCGTTCGCCGGTGATTGCCGTTGTTCCAACGAGATGCACCATCGCGCACCATCCATCGTGTGTTACACAATGTCACGCAACGTAGAGAAACGAATCGATCGACGTTTGTCAAGTGTACGATTTATAGTCGCGGTTGAAATTTTCCGGTCGAAGAGCTGAGAAAATTATATCTTGATCGACTATTTCTCAAGTTATCGAAAAAAAAATAATAATAATATAATAAATGTTGCATCGTGAGAATCTACTTAATTCAAGTTGTTCGGTGATATATGCGGTTCTTGGATAACAAGAAGAAAATAAACAAATAAAAATGAGAAAGAAAATTGAAATGGATATGCGTTTTTGTCGAGGTGAAATATTCTCTGAATATCGTTACGATTTAAGCAATAGAAATATGCAGGTAATTCAGTGAATATTTATTTTCTTATGACAGGGGAACAATATATGGAGAAAGTTGTTTTCGATGTGTTTATGTATAAATCATGTACCAAATTGGAAAGATAAGGTCGCTGGTTCTTGATGTTCTCAACAAAGTTACGATTATTTCTTATTGACGCATTTGCCCCACAAAAGGCAAGGCGCTACTCGTTATTATTATCTTAATGTGCCATTTCTCTCTATTCGTGTCGGATAAACCAAAGATAAGGCAATTACGTCTTGATTTATTCGTAATATTTACGCATCCATGCAGCGTCATACATCCGTAACACACGCAAAAAGATTCTGATATTTCTAGTTCACTGAGAATACTGTTTAAACTAGGTCATTAGCAAAACGGAAAAATACAAAAGAAATTTGAATATCACGGAAAACAGTGGCAAATTTCTCGAAAAGCGTGGTATAATTTTCTCTGAACGCATAATATTTTTCTTTGATAAAAAAGTGTATATATCATAAAAGCAAATTGCCGAAAATGCGTCAAAATTTACGTTCAATTTATTCAATAAAAATTACAGAATTTCATCAAGTTAAGCTTTAAGAATTTAATTGAAAATTTCGATTTATATATAGTTCACCGAGAAAAAAAGTTATTAAATAGATTAAATTTTTCAATTTGATTAAATTCGATTAAATTCTTCAGTTTAACTATTTATGTATTTGACTCAAAATACATAAAATACTTCGACCTTAATTTAAGCATTTATATGTTTAATTTAAATACTTAAAGAAATTTAAACAAGTTGAAAAGTTTAGTCAATTCAACGATTTTTCTTCTAATTGTAAGTGTAATAATAAAACTCTTATTCGAATTAAAGCTCATTATACTCGAAGTTTGAAACACTGAGAAATAAACATTGGGAAAATTATTGGAAGTTTCCATAAAAAAAAGGACGAGTAAATTTATAATTTATTCATTAGATTTCGATTAAGAGATACAACTTGAAACCTCAATCTAATCAAACCGATTCCTTTGTCATGCCGAACCATTCAATTAGAAGTACAGAAATATGTGTTTTGCGAAAGAAAGCAAAATATGTGGTTTCGGCAAATAAGGAGAAAGTAAAGGGTCCATTGGACGTGGATTGAGGACGTATCAGCTCCGCTTCGTTCTCGCTGGACCATCGGGATTTGCTCGACTCTCACTGGTTTTTCTTTTGCGCGCGCGGTGCAGGAATGCGGCGCATCTTTCTCGTTTCTCCTTTCTTCTCGCTCGAACGCCACGGGAGAAAGGGAGATCGGTGCCGGTACCGTAACTGCACCTTTCTCTCGCGCCGGACGACCATCAGATGCGTTATTTTCAGCCACCGCGCGCGCCGATCTCCCCGCGATGCGGAAAGATCGTCGTGCGGGATTACGACGAGAAATTACGGGGTGCCGCGGATTCTTTTTAATGGGTGTGTCCGTCCCATATAGCCAGAACACCGCTCGATTCTTTTCGAGAACTGGTTAATTATCTCTAGCAAAGATAATATCTGCTTAGCGAAACTTACTGACAGTGTTCTCTTTATTTCGTTTTATTTTATTTTTTTTCAACAATAAATTTATCGTGTTCATTTTCATGTCCATTAGTTCTTTACGGGCCAATTAGTCGTCGCAATTTCGAGAAAGTTGGTCGCCCGGATGATAGGAAATGACCAAAACAATTTCTTGTCCTACAAACTTTTTGGAGAATATTGTTCTTGCGCTCGATTACACTTTTTGCACAATATACGCATGTAATGTATATAACATATCAGTCGCAAGATGCCGGTTTCGTGTTTCATAAAAAAGTATGCCGATATCGCTACGTTGGAATGATCTAACCACGTTGGCTGTCGATTTTTATCGTGAGTACGCTATATTTCGCATTTTTTACGCCTTCTTCTTGCAAAATCTTCTGGGTCACCGCGATTTGCTTCGTTTGGACATCCATGGCGCTTGGATGCGATCGAGTATCTCGTTTCCTCCTCCGGTCAACATCCGAGAATACCGCAGAAAGAGCGAAAGAAAGAAATAAACGAGTGCCCTCAACGTGATAGAATGAGGAAAGTTACTTAACGAGCGTTCGAAATAATTTAAAAGCGACGTTGAACACGATAATTACGGCTGCTTAAGAAAATGAAGGGAAGTGTACCTCTTAATATCGTACAATAAGTTATATAAAATAAATTTTTCCGTGCGCGCGATTTGTGTAAATATTCTTGCAAAGCTGCAGGGTACAAATGAATGGAAAACGATAATCATGGTCACTAATATCAGTTTTATATTGTTTTCCTATCAATTAGTCGTTTACATAATAATATAAAGCTAAAAACTGAAGGGGATATGTTAGAAAGATATTAGAAAATGCAATAAACAATATTTTATTACTAATATTTTATTTCCTAGCTCTCAATAATTTTCTGCTTAATTTTAATTCTAGTTTAGTTGCGCGTAATTTTTTTTACACGACGTGCTATAAATTTTTACAAATATATGCAAATATAAGTATGATATATTCGTAAAAAATGTATAAATTTTAAATTTTTTTTTACAAATTAATATAATTAATATATAATTTATTTAATTTTATTTTTGTGTACAATTATATAATTGATCAATAATGCAAATCAATAATAATGCATTAATTTACGATAATTAAAATAGATTTTTATTTAACAATTAAATTAAATTGATTTGCACATTTATATAATTATTATTTTATTTCCTAATTCTCAATAATTTTTTGCTTAATTTTAATTCTAGTTTAGTTACGCTTAATAATTCTACTTTAGTTACGCGTTAATAATTTTTTACACGGTGTACTATAATTTTTACAAATATATACAAATATAAGTATATCTTCGTAAAAAATGTATATCTTCGTAAAAAATTTGAAATTTCTTTTTTTAAATTAATAAACTTAATATAAATTAATCTAATTAATATTTATTTAATTCTATTTTTATGTATAATTATATAATTGATTAATAATTAATTTACGATAATTGAAATACTTAAATCTTTATTTGATTAACAATTAAATCAAATTGATTTGCACATTATATAATATGTACTTATAAGCTGGTAAAATTTTTACTTTTATAATTTCATACAGGAAACGCAGCTCCGCAATTTCCTGATGTAATTTTCCTTATAAAATTGTACCGAGTCGTCGAGAATTTTCTAGGCAATCACTGCAACTGATTTATTTTTCAGGTTATCGATTACACGACGTTTCATGATTTGCCGTATGATTTGAAGCAGATAGTACAGCCGTACGTGACGGACGTAGAGGCGAAGAGTTCTGGGCGGACGGACGCCGAAGATCATTCTGACGTTTTCCAGAATGCCGGATTAAGTAGATCAGCAGTTCACGCCGGCGAAGAGAGAGGATCGAATGGTGTTTCCACGACCGATTCCTCCTCGCCAGGATCGATTTATGCGACGCCGCTCGCCGAGACAAGTATCCGTTTAGAGACAACCGACAAGTATCCATTTAGAGAGTATGCAAGTCACGAGCAGCCAAGGTACACCGACGATGTGCTCCTCGTCGAAAATGCCGGTAGTTTTGGGCAAAAAGTCCAGCACGGTCACCCGCGTGACGAAACGATTGTCAGGACTACCGTGCGGACCAGCGAGGGCCAAAGGGATGGCGAGTACACGAGTTTCCAGAGGCCCTTCAGCAGCACCAGGTCGCCTCTCGAAAATGAAGATGACCGTAAAAGGCCTCACACGCCGGCTACTCGGGAGGCATTTGTGCTGAAGAAGGAAAGTAATTTTCCAGACGACGATTCGTCTTCTGACGATTCTAAAGTAATCAAGTCTGAAACATTCGCGGAAAATTCCGATAAAGTTTTCAGTGAAATCACAACGGAAAGCACGTCGCCCGGCAACGTTGCCTCGATCCTTGAGAACGACATCGTGCCCGAAATTCTTCCGACGCCACAAGCGAGATTATTTCGAGCGCGTAATGACACCGCGGATGAAAAAACCGCAGAGAAATCTATCGAGTCTGCTGAAAAAACGGAGAACGTTGTGAGAACGTCGACGTCCGTGGAGATCAGTCCCTCGCTTCAAGTGAGATTTTCAGGCCCCATCGTAGTGGCCGACTTGCCTAATAGAGAAACTCAGGAGATGGTTATTGATTATATGGACGATGCATCCGAGGCGTACAGGCCAGTCGAGAACGCCGAGATTACCGCGGAGGCCAACGCCGAAGGCACCAAAGTGGCGGCTTCCTCCAGCATAACATCCTCGGTTATGCTGAACCCGCTGCAGGTCGGAATCACGCTGATGAACGCCAATCAAGGTAGACTGACGGACGAGAGTGAGCAATCTGAGACGATAGACTATGTCCAGGACTATCCCCAGGAAGATCTACAACGCTTAGGGACTGCGGATAAGGAATTTGTCAAAAGCAACGGGAACCAGTCACGTATCGATTACCAGGATGAGAACTTTGAACGCGAGATCGAGAAGAGTGTTGGAATCGACGCGCAAAAAGTTCCCAACAACTCGGTCGAGATTCAAAAGTCCGTCGAGCTGTACCACACCGCGCCGATACAGGAGATCCATTATCCTCCGGAATACGTTCAAACTACAAACCTCGGTGTCATCGAAACGAATAATATTGGGAATTTACAGCGATCGAAGCAACCATACGATCAGGTCGAGCAATCAGAATTGCGGCCGACTTATAATGTTTATCAAGGTAATACGATATTGCCCATCGATCCCTCGATCGTTATTTATTTCTTTTATTTTTATTCAAGAATGTGTATTACATCTATTTTTACAAATACATTAATATTTATAATTTACATAAATTGTATACAAGTAAAAATTGTGTGCTTGTAGTATTTTAATTTTATTAAATTATAATATATTTTTACAATTTATTTATTTTATTTCTTATCATTTTTTACTGTTGTAATACAAACATTTATAATGTAATGACGAAATTCTCAATTTTCTTGTATAAGTACTTTAAGAAGATTATTTAACTTGATTTATACAAAAGTTCTTGGCTTAATTGTTCTGCAAATAAATAAATAAATTTTTATTTACAGAATAATTTGCAAAAGTAATCTTTGTATCGCAATGAATCTTTACATAAATTGTCTTAAATACTTAATTAATAAAAAATAAGTTTTTTTATCATAATTTCTTAATGCATTTTTAATAGAGCACTTTTTATTAAAATAATTTTTAATAAGAATTAATTCAGTTATAAAATTCTAATACATCCTTAATTCTAATCTATAAATGAAGTTGGTAGTTTGTGTAAATAACGAGAACCCATCAACGAATAGAAAATTCTTAAATCATTGTTACTCAAATTATAATCACAGAGAACCGTTTAAAATATTATATCAAAAATTTAATAGAAATTAATGTCGCAATGAAAGAGAAAATGAGAGCCGTATCTGTATTTTATTTTTTACTTTTACTAGATATAATAGCAATTCTTTTAAAAAATTTAACAAACATTTATAATAATTAACCAGTTATACAATTATTTAATTTAATAATTATAGTAACAAACTAATTATGCAATTATTATATTTATATAAATTAAATAATTAAACAATTATTAAATTGACAAATTTACAACTAATCGGAAACGCGGAAAACTGGCTTCAAATTAGATAACATGCCAATTTTAAGATAGTACGATACGAAGGTCGTCCAAAATCCGCCCAAAATCTTATACGAACGTTGAAGTTAAAGAATTGCCCTAATAATAATTTCGAGACAATTTAACTTTCACCGAATTCCTTTTAACGCGGAAAAAAGTCTGTATGACGCAAGACACAAATTAACATGCAACGACGGATTAATGCTCGCCATCTGCGCGTAATAATACTCGCATTATCAAATCACGCATCAGCGCCACTACAAATTGCCAGGTTTCACCCATATATGCGGTGGAATGCGGCAGACACAATGCATTAATCTCGCCTTCCGTTTCAGGTAACGACCAGGACGAAAAGAGCGTCATTAAGACGCACGCATCCACGTTCTCGCAGAACCTTAACCGGCACGAATACAACGCCCTCGAGGAGGACGCTGGCAGACCGATGACCTCGGCCGTGGGCGCCGAGTACACGTCGAGTACTACTCGCGAGCAAACGCCCCTCGAGGTGCAGCAGCCGATCAAATATAACGGCTACCAGTCGACTCTGTTAACACCGAATCAATATGATGACACGTTGTACGATCAATCCAACGTACGACAGAATTTTAACGGCAACGATAACGGCGTACCGCCACGCGCGAAACTCATCGGTAGCTCCACGAGGCAAGAAGCAGCGAGCGAGCCCGTGAAACCGTACGTACCGAATACGTATCAGTATTCGGTGCAGCAGCCGCAATCGAATCAACCGTACGATCATCAGCAGCAATTTCGATCGCCGGAGATAAGGCGACCGGAGGTTCAGCAACTCCTTCTCAGGATAATACCCGAGGGAGCGTCCGCGAACGGAGGCTTCCTGGTGCCGATCCCACGACCCTCCTACCCTATCGAAAAGATCGTTCACATGTCGCATCCGGTCGAGAAGATACCGGTGGAGCGGCTGGTTGAGAAGAAGGTGCAGATACAGATGCTGCCGCAGCAGTATCCCGTGCACGTGCAGGTGCCGGCCGAACGTGTGGTGGAGAAGCAGATCCGCCTGCCACAGACCTATCCGCTCCACATTGAACGGGTGGTCGAGAAGAGGGTGCCATATACGGTTCAGCGATTAATAGTGCAGCCTCCTCCGTACCCGCTGCACGCCGTGAGACTACCCGGTGCGGCTTACCCGGCGACCTATTCGGCAACGGCACCGATCGAGCAACCGGTGCACGCAACGGTTCCGATGGAGAAGGCCACGGAGAAGCCGGCGGTCTCCTCGCGGCCTCCTTCTCCTCCTCGGCCGCTGTACCGCGTGAACACGGACAGGCCGACTGGCGGCGGCAACTCGGTCGAGACCAGGTTCACCAAGTATTACCAGAAGCCGCAAGAAGCGATCTTTGCCGAGAACGCGAATCTCCAGCACGGTCTCGCACCCGCCGGCGGCTTCTCGTTCGCGCCGCAGCTGCAGAGCGACACGAACGTGTCGCAATTTTACAGCATTCCCTACGGCAGACCGTACGACTACAACATCGACGTCGGCAAGAACTTTGTTCCCACCGCGCACTTCTCCAACGTTAAGCTGGTGATCCTGCCGAAGAAGTTCGCCAATCACGTGATATTCCGGCCACAAACGACCACGCCGGCGTACGTGATACCGTCCTTCGGACGGCAGATCCTGTACAATCTGGTGGAGAAGGATAAAACGATCAAGGACGAGTACGTGGGTCCTGCGCCGCCGCGCAAAACCTCGCAGAGCAAGGTGTTTCTTCAAACGCCTGCGAAGTCGCCGCAGTTCACCACGAGCGCCGCTCAATCGTCATTAGCCGCGCTGAGAAAATCCAGGCAACCTGAAACGCAGCATCACGGAAGTTTCAGGCAATCGAAAATGGAGTACGGCTTCAAGCCGCCTATGGTGCCGTCCATTCAGTACGACGAAAATACCGCCAGTAAAGTAGAGAATTAACGTAACGGCTTATGATAGTAATAGTAATATTAGACAAGTGTCTAAAATGCGTCATACAACGCGTCTAAAAAAACTTTCCATCATTCAAACGTATCTTGAGCATATAATATTTTAGACGTTTCTTGCATTCTTGCATTATTCAAATGTTTCAGAACGATTCGTGGATATGATTGAGTTAATGAAAGAGATGTTAATGAATGAATAGAAAAGAGCTAATTTACAGTACTTCCTTCGTATCCATGAAGATTTATTTGTGACACAAATTTTAGATTTTAATATTCTTTTTATATTACATGTATACTTATTATTGAAAATTATATTTTTCAATCACTTGAGGTGTTTTATAATTTATTTTGATTCTAATAGTAATTTTACTGTTTTGCAATTAATATTAGCAATATATCTATTATTATATTCTATGGTAAAATGTTACATTTTGTATATTTTATGTACCTTGTTACATACATAAATATCTAAAATTATTTTATTACTGTTACAAATAATTAGGAGAAAAGCGACAGTTTGCAAACATCATAACATATAAGAAAGTATTGTAATGTAATATTCTGTGTTAACCGTAAATAGAAAAAACGATTTAATATCGTTACTGCTAGCACAGTACGATAGTTACGATAATGGAATAAACACATATGTAAGTTTTGTACAATATATTTTCTACTTTCATACAATACTTCTCGCTGTACTGTTTATTTCACACATTTTGATTCTATTTTTAACAATGATACTTTATATTGTATTAATTCAATTTTTTTTATTAATTTTATTTTTATAAATTTCTACTGTAGTTCTCTCTCCTTCTCTCTTGTGTGTGTATTATATGTAAATATGTGTACTGTTATGTCATCCTTTATATTCCAACTCTAGGAGTTGGACGTAAATAATTTCTCGTATTCAGAAAATACGCAAACATTTATTAATAATTATATAATCTTATCTTATATACACGTATACAAGGTATATACTTATGTATATATTTATACTTAATACTAAGATTATAATGGTTTACGTTTGCATTCATGATATAATTACATATAATACTTATATATACATATTTTTCATGTTTTCTTCATGCAATTTAAAACGTAAAATCGCTACGCAATATAAAGCAGACCACCTCTCAATAAGAATAAACAATAACTACAAAATCTTCAACTACAATGTTGACAGATGTTTCATGAACTTTTTCATATTTTCTTTAATATCTTAAGATAGAAGAAATAGATTATGTTATAAAAACCTTTATTATTACAAAATATGAAATAGTATCATGAAAACTACTATAATATACTATCTGATAGAAGACACTTTCTACTTTATATTTATGTTTTCAAAGTTTTATTTTTAATTTTTGTTTAAAAATATTAAAAAATATTAAAAAATAAAATAAAGTACCATTATTAGCGATTTTTTATAAGCATAAGATTTTTACACACGCGCGCTTTCTCTCTCTCTCTCTCTCTCTCTCTCTCTCTCTCTCTCTCTCTCTCTCTCTCTCGCTCACCCTCTCCCCCCTCTTCCTCCTATCCACTATATAGACTTCTATTTTCGTTTACAATATTACAATATTTCAATATTTAATTATTTACATATAAATTATAATTTATTTTACATATTATTTACAGATAAATTATAATTAATAAAAATAACTGATAATAACTAATAATAATATTTTTATATTTCTTACACACATACGTAGATATACACACATACAGCGAATTTTTAAATTGGACAATTCGACAAGTTGTATAGAAAAACATACACGTTTATCTCCTTTTTTTTTACTATTCCTTACTTTGTCAATATTTCAGAAAAATTTTAAAAACTTTTTAAGAACGACCCCAACGTTCACATGTCTTATACGATAAATTAGGCAAATTTTTCAGAGCTCAAAAAGATCAACTTTTGGTCGACTGTCAATCAAATGTCGTTTATATAATAAACTGCAAAGATTGCGAGGCCTCATATGTGGGGCAGACGAGCAGATTTTTAAATACTAGAATCATGGAACATAGGACACATATCAACAGAAACGCGCGGTTAAACATTCTGTTATCACAGATCATAGAATTAGTTCATCACATGAATTTGATTGGAATGGGGTTGAAATTTTAGCCAGAAAAAAGTTTTAAACAAAAGACTAATATCAGAAATGATTTATAAAATCATTTATAAAAATAAAAACAGCCTCTAAATTCGCAAACAGATACAATTTTTTTACATCCGTTAGAAACCGAATTATTTACTAATGCTTGACGTTTCTGTCTCTTATTTCTCTTCGGATTTACTGTTTATTTATTATATATTCACTGTCAGCTTTATTACACCGTTTAGTTTTTTGTAACCATTCGTTCTATCCACATCGCTGTTACTTTGTACATCCGCCTCGCGTAAATTAATCTATCTCTGCAAAATACTTTTCTGTGTATGTATTGCTTAGTATTGCTTCCTTTTTTTTATTTTATCTAATTTCGATCATTCAATGTTTTTATATAGCGCTATTCTTAAACAAATATTGTACATAATTGTTTTAGTACGACCATTCGAAAAACTTTTTATACAACGACACGGACCATAACGTATCACATTGACTACAATTGTACTGCATCATTTTAAACTGACAATTTTTGTACCTGCGCTACACAAGCCTGATTATTAACCATCGCATGTGGACTGAAGTAATAATTTTACACCGAGGATCGAAACGTCTGTAATACTTTTCTGTTAATTACATTAATTCTCACATGAACATCTTGTGTTGGCTCACGGTATTAATTCATATTTTAATTTACTTTTTCAGAGCCTTTCTCATTTTAAATTTAATACATGTTTAGATTAGTATTTCATTGTTTAAGTAAGATATTCTTAAGAAAGGACAGAAATAGACAGAAATTTTTCATCATAACTTAAACGTAAGTCCGATTAAAATAATAACCGTATAATAAAATGAGATAAAACAAAAAGTTTAAATCTGTTTCTATTCATCGGTTTTTTAAACAGAGTTTTCATATATCGCTTTTTACGACGAGACCTCGTACTCTCGTATACTAAATGCAGAAAGAGGAGAATGTATCTCCGAGTAATACATTTATACGTTGTGCTTTCAGACTGTTTTGAAGTTTTCTCGGGAGGCCATTCCCGGAAATTATGCCGTAATTTAAATGCATATTGTAACTACAGTTTCTACACGCAAGTTATTTTCACATTAACATAAGATAATGTATTTACACAAAATATTTACAGTTATTTACACAAATAAGTGTAAATAAGTGTATACAAATTTTATTGGTTTGTGAATATTGCAGAATTTCGAGTGAGCGACACCGAATTTGAATCCGTGAACAACATAGTTCCACGGTCGAAGAAAGCGATTTTGATTTACAATTAGTTTCGCAAACGCCGTGTGAAATCGCGGAAAAAGGGATTCTTTGACTTACGAACGATAAACCAACAAAATAAAGCAAATGTACCATCATGCAGTATTTTTATAAATCGTGTTTTCAGACTATTTCCGAAGCTATATAAATTTTCATTAGATTGCATAATACTAAATTGTTGCAGCATTATAGCTGATCCACATAAATTGGACAACTGTAATCATTCCTCTTTTTTCCAGAATTTTTAACCTTTGGAGGTCACACAAGGTTTAAACGACACACTTCGATTTTGAAGGAAAGTGTCTTCATAGTAATACCTCACCAGCTGATATGGAACCAGTCGAACTAAACAGAAACGTTCTCTACCATTTTGCATCCTTTGCAATAATTAAACAGATGTTAATTATTGAAAATCGCCATATGCTGGAATTATCTAATTAGAACTTAAAATAGAGCGTATGACATTATTACATTAACCCGCTTTAATTCGATAGTTCTTCAATAGTGTATTAGTAATTTGTTTGTATTTTTATAGTTTTTTTTTCGTAAAAGTATCAGGCAGTATATCATCTAATCCTGCACAAGAAGTAGAAAGGCATTTCTTTAATAGTAAAGAAGATTGCTGTCCATTACGCTTTTATATAAAAAATTGTAAAATCAAGTATCAATGTTCTTCCTGTGTACATCCGATGTGCGACAGTCATCATCTTTATTTGTGTAACAATTGCGGCAAACCAAAATAAATTTGCAAAATTTCATATTTTTTAACTTTTAAAACCATTTCAGATTTAAAAAAAGTTACTTTTGCACTGATTTTGCTTGATAAATTCAATTTTTTTTGTATAAACGTAATTTTCTTTTTTTTTTTTTTTTTTTGAAAAATTGCCAACATTATATAAGTAAAACAAATTCATTTTCTTAAACATTTACTAGAAAATTATTTTCAATAAGAGTAGCATATTTTAAAAGTATTACCATAACTTTTAGTAAAAATATTGAAGAACTTATAATTATTTTAGGTAAAACGTGGTTTTTTTCTTAGAAAGTTATATTATTAAAAAGTGTTTACATAATGTAAGTGTAATTTTAATTATTAATTTTTTATGAAGAAAATGCATTCTATAATGTTTAAAAAATTTACATAAAAATTTTTCCGATCTAATTATACTGTCTGCTTTTATACGTTAAGTTACACAGAGGTTAAATTGACCCACAGTGACCACCAAATTTTAAATATGGTGTCATATTCCCTTCTTTATCAAACCATAGATCATATAAGTCTTTGAATGCTTTAGAAGCATTAGAGCCTGATCCTTTTAAAACACTGGAGACATTAGTAAGAGTTATTTTATTTTTCTCTAGAGTTTTTAAATATCTGGTTTTATGTCCTTCTTCATCGAACCACAGATCATGTAAGTCTTTGAATGCTTTAGGAGCTTTAGCGCCTGATCCATGCAAAATAGAAGACACATTAGCTACATTTATTCCCTCTTTTTCTAGAAATTTTAAATATTGCGTTTTATGTCCTTCGTTATTAAACCACAGATCATATAAGTCTTTAAATGCTTTAGGAGCTTTAGCGCCTGATCGACTTAAAATACTGGACACATTAACTAGATTTATTTTTTTCTTTTTCAGAACTGTTAGATATTTTAGTCCTTCCCCATTAATTAAGAAGTCCAAGAATTTGTTAAATTCAGATGTTTTCGCACTGCCAACAATACATCTAGCAAATTTAATTTCATTACAAGTATGTTTACTTTGAGCTGTTTGGTAACTGGATTTATTATTTTTTATTTCCTCAAAAATCGTTTTCATTATTCCTTGTGTAACAGGCCCGAATTCATGGGACTCTACCCAACGTAACGCTAATTTATGTAATTCTTCATAGCTGTATGCGTAATTGTGTGACTGATTGTGAGTTATATTTTTTCTAATAAGAGTATTTAATTTTGTCTTATTTGGCTGATTAACTGCAAATATCAATTTATCTAAAAACTTTTCTTTTCTTTCTCTTTCACTGTTATTAGAAAGTATTCCCACTTCTTTCTCTTTTTGCAAGGAAGGCGGCAGCTGTAACTGATTTATAATCTTCTCTCGTGTTACTTTTTCCGAAAATTGATAAAGATTATTTTTGTTTATACACGAACTATATCTTAAAACTCTATATTTTTCTTCACAAATATTTACACTATTAAATTTGAAAAGATAGGAATCATTAGGTAGCCTTTTTTTTAACCTCTTTTCTTTTGTGAGATCTAAGTTTGCATTAGTGTAGATAATCAAATGTTCTATATCCTCGCTAAATTTTTCAATAAATAGTGTAAAATATTTATTAATGGAGAACATATTTTCTTTCTGTCCAAAGGAAAACAACTGACTACTGTCTATATTAGCATCTGCGTTGTGAACATAAAGGTAAGAAATTTTATTTTGATGATAGATAGCAATGCTATTATCATTTTTTCCAAAGTTTATGGAAAATGCATTTTTATGCACAAATACATCATGAAAGAAATTCATTAGTACATTAAACTGATATATAACTCCAGATACATCAACTCCACATTTTATATACTGATCTGAAGTTTCTAAGTCACATAATATTTTTTCTTGTAATGCTACATAATCGTCTTGATCTTTACCATATTTTTTCATTTCAATTTTTACAATGCTGCTCAGTTTTTCTCTGTTAGGCTGATTAACTGCAAATACTAATTTGTCTAAAAATGCTTCTTTTATTTTTTTTTCAAAATCCTGAGTAAATTTTCCTTTTTGTACTACTTTCTTCGTAGAAGACAAAAATTCCAACTGTTTTAAAAGCTTTTCTCTTGTTGTTTTATCTAGCGAAAACCGATAAAAACCACCCTCTTGTGTATCATCGTTTGTAAATAAAAAATCTTTTAAAATGTCACATTCTTCAATTTGTATGTCATCAAATTTAAAAGGATAAAACGTTTTAGCTCGTCCTATATTAAATGTGTTCTCTTTTGTAAGATCCAATTTTGAATTAGTATAAATAATGAGATATTCTACATCTGTTAATGAATTATCTGTTGTCAACATACGTTTAGCAAAAACATTAAAATAATTATTAAGTAAATGGTTGCGTTTTGAAAATAATTTGCCATAACTAGTACTATTTTCTGTATAGTATTCATCTACATATTCAATTCGTATATGAATTGACTTCTTTTCATAACGAATAACAACATTGTTAAATTTATCAATTTCAGAATCTTCAAACGTTAATGATAATGAAGGATATTTATGTTCATACGTAAACTTTCTAAGCGAGCAAAGTACTGACAAGTTTAATTGATACATAAGTTCGATTAAGTGATTAGAAGAATGATGTCTGTGGTGTTGAGTACGATGATATGTATACAATTTATCCTGTCCAGATTCATCTTGTACATCACTAACACATCCTAAACTCTCTTGTTTATTTGAATCTATGCGTATTAATTCTATGCGCAGTCTCTTTAATACTATATCATTTCTGTCTTTAGGAGAACGTTTCCTTTTTTTAGTGTTTACACTCATTTTACAATTTTTCTTTCTTAAACTCTTTCCTTAAATGTCTCTTTTACTTGTGTGAAGCACTTCTAATATCTTTCAATAGATTATACAAATTTTTATTTAATATAAATATCTCAAGAATTGTTTTCGTTATCACTATGTTATTTACTGCATGATAATAGAAACAGTTAATAAAGCAAATTATTTTTGTGACTAATTGTATAATTCCAACATGTTGCCTTATATTAATTAATTTTATATCTAGAAAAAATAGAAAAAAAAGGAACGTTTTTTTAGAAAAAGTAATGAAACAAAATATTCAGAAATGCAGTAGAGAGTTAATAAAGGAATTTCTATTATATATTGTTATATAAAATATTTAGATATTAGCAATTTTATATACTATTTAGAGCATTTAGAAATACTGATAATTTTTTAAGGCTTTAAAAAAGCTATCTGAAAAGCTTTTACGAAGTATGCGTAATTTTCCTTCAAATGTATTCACTTGAAGAACAATAGATTTCCTTTTCTTTTGTTGGTTTCTTCACATTACTAACATACCATAAACTTTTGCTACCCGTATGTATCGCGTATTTCTAAATACAATATACGAGGTGTGTTCAAAAAGTATCGCGAATTTTGTGTTTTTTCAAAAATTATTTATTTATTCATGAATATCTATTTTGTCCCCTTCAAAGTAATCCCCATGAGATATTATACACTTGTGCCAACGGTTTTTCCAATCTTCGAAGCACTTCAAAAAATCATTTTTTTTTATCTTGTTCAGCTCCTCCTTCGATGCCGTCTTTATCTCGTCAAGCGTAGCGTAACGTCGTCCTTTCATGAGCCTCTTCAGTTTAGGGAACAAGAAAAAGTCACAGGGGGCCAGATCTGGGGAATACGGTGGCTGCGGCATCATTAGTGTGTTGTTTTTGGCCAAAAAGTCGCGCACAAGCAACGATGTGTGAGCAGGGGCGTTATCGTGGTGCAAAAGCCAATTTTTGTTCTTCCACAAATCCGGGCGTTTCTGGCGGATTGCTTCGCGCAAATTGTGCATAACTTGCAGGTAATATTCCTTATTGACCGTTCTACCCTGTGGCAAGAACTCATGATGCACCACGCCCCTGCAATCGAAGAAAACTGTCAGCAAAACTTTCACATTCGACCGAACTTGGCGCGCTTTTTTCGGTCTTGGTTCGTGCGGCAGCTTCCATTGAGATGATTGAGCTTTGGTTTCCACGTCATAACCATAAATCCACGATTCGTCACCAGTTATGACCCTCTGGAGCAAATTTGGGTCGTCGCGGACAGAGTCCAACATCTCATTAGCAATGTTCATGCGATGCTGTTTTTGGTCGCAATTGAGCAATTTTGGTACGAATTTCGCGGCGACCCGTCTCATGCCCAAATCATTGATAAAAATCGAATGGCACGAGCCAATCGATATGTTTAGGTCCTCAGCAACTTCTCTAACGGTGATTCGACGATTGGCCAATACCATTTTCTCCACTTCATTAATTTTTTCGTCTGTTGTTGAAGTGCTCGGGCGTCCGGCACGCTCTTCGTCGTTCACATCTTCTCGGCCTTCTGAGAACATTTTGTACCACCGATAAACGTTGCTTCGGTCCAAGGTAGCTTCTCCGTATGCCACAGTCAACATTCGGAATGCATCCGCGCACTTAATTTCGTTTTTCACACAAAATTTGATACAGGTTCTTTGATCCATTTTTTTGAATAGGTAAAAATCGAAGACGATCCAAAACACGTGCAAGCAAAGCAGCTGTCAACAATTAAGTGAACATTCAAAATGGCCGAGCTTGTCGGCATAAGTGAGAGACATGAGTACCAACATAACGCCACAAAAAGATCGAAATTCGAATATACGTAACCCGCGAAAATTCAAAATTCGCGATACTTTTTGAACACACCTCGTATGTGTTTAACCATGTACGCACCTATTTATAAAATATATGTATTATATTCCGGCTGAATAATCATGTCTTGCATCTTGTCTTCTTTTGTTTATTTTCTTCTATTCTCCTTCTTCCTTCTTCTTCCTTTCAGCCCGATATACCTTAAATAATTTCAATAATTTAGTTATTATTTAATACGATGTAGAATTATCTGCTAATCTGAACATTAAGCAAGATCTTCGTGTTCAGGGACGTCTTAAGCGGGGGTGCAAGGGATGCATGGCACCCGGGCGGCAGGGCTTAGGGGGCGGCAGCTAGGTCGGATTTTTTTTAATTTGAAGCCAGCCAAAATTTTTTTTACTAATATTATAATGTAAAAAATTTTAACACTAAGTAGAGTAAACAAAAACTCAAAAGTGTTATAAAAATATAATTTTTTCTTTAATTCATATACAGTTGTAAAGTAAATTTACAATTGTATATGAATTGAAGGAAGAATTTTATATAAACACGTTAACTCTATCATTTGTTCTATCCCTTTCTCTTTTCGTTGCTGTATTTCGTTTCAAAGGCTGCGGCCGTCGCGCAAACCGTGAGCTCGCGACGCCTCAGATATACGTGGTTTTCGTTGTGTGCGTTATCGCTACGGAATTGTATTGTGTTTGGCCGAAGATTTGTAAGAGGGTACTTTTTTTGTAAAAAAGTTTACTTTTTCCTTTCTTTTCTCTCTGAACATTTGCCCTCTAGTGTAGATATATTACCTATTTATTGGAGCATTATTTTACGAAGTATCATCAATCAACTGTAGAATAAAAAGTAAGTTGTATCCGGTTTTTTTTTGTAAAATATAGTTACCGATGGGTGATACTCTTTTGGACACAGCACGATTGGACACCAACTAATCATCTTGACTTATTTAACCAAACCAACGAAAAAACTCTAGGCATCGGCCGCTGTGAGTGGTGGTGTCCAATTGTGCGGTGTCCAATCGTGCGCACCCCGTTACCGATTTCGGGAAAATTTTCCAAAAATTTATAAAATTTTGAAAGTATAGCAGCTGAGATAAATGTTAGTAACACAATTATATTACACGAACTATTTATTTTATCTATTACATATGGTCGCGATGCGGAATGATTTTTCGAAAACCTTCGTTGCATTGAATCAACAAGGGAAGATGTTCCCTAAAATACATCTTTTTCCCGCGTCGCGATCATATCTTTATGCATAACAATCTCCAAATTTCAGTAAGTCAGAGAATGTACAGCAGTTACGCATTGTTTCTATTTTGTTATTCATTTATTTGATTATTTGATTATAGTAATATAGATATTATTTTTGTTATTATACTATTTATTAGATAATTATAGATGGCTGATGGAAGAAAGAGACTTTCTGGTTTTCAATATCGAAAACGAAAATTGGAAAAGAAAGAAAACGCAAAAAATGTACAAGTTCGATCAAAAAGTTTCTCCAGTCAGGACCTTCAACGAGTTCAGATACAGATACGAATCTAATATTTGAAGAAGACGCTGTAACAATATTTGATACATATTAGATATTAGAATATTAGAAACAGCATCAACTTCAACAATAGTCTCAGCTTCGACATCAGTCACTGAACTGTCTAGTAATGATATTTCGAAGTCCTCCGAGCCGTTACTTAGTATCGATTCATTGACAGATCCTGCTCTTTGGCCACATGTTATGTCAGATAATATTAAATTGTCAATAGTTGAAATAGGGCCAGTACAATTAAAAAATATGAAGTTTCCAACAGATGAGTCAAATCGATCTTTTTCAGCTGCGTATTTTTTTAAAAAGCTCAGTAATAACGAAACTGTCATACGGGATTGGCTTCTTTATTCAAAATCTAGTAATTCTGTATTCTGTTTTTATTGTAAGTTATTCAATAACTCTGTGAATGCATTTAATGATAAAGCAGGTTACAAAGATTGGCGTCATTTGTCTAGGAATATAGAACGACATGAAAAAAGTGCAGCACATTTTCAAAGTGTGAGGCAATATGTAAATTTAAAACAAAATTTAAAGAAAGAAAAAACTATAGATTGCATAAATCAGGCCCAGATGGATCGTGAAAAAAAGAGGTGGATGGCAGTTATTGAAAGAATTATATACGTTATTTAATTTTTAGCCAGACAAAATTTAGCTTTTAGAGGGCACACGGAAAAATTGTTTGAAAAAGATAATGGAAACTTTTTACAATTAATAGAAACTATTTCAAAATTTGATAACGTTACAGCAGAACATATTAATCGCATTGAAAAAGCCCAACACCGCAATATGCCTCATTACCTTGGTCATAACATTCAAAATGAACTAATCACTATAATAGGCGAAAAAATTAAACAAACTATAATTAATACTCTAAAACATTCCAAATATTATTCTGTTATTTTAGACTGTACACCAGATACCAGCCATGAGGAACAAATTGTGGGATATTGTTTTTATCATTTATGTTCTATGTCTTTAGTCTTTTTTAGTTCCTAGGGATATAGATAGATTGCTATAGATGACTGAAGGATGTGTGACAGAAGGAAGAACAAAGAATTACGTTTTTATTTTTTCCCCACTTGACAACGCAGAATGTTACTTGATTGCCCCGCTCGCCTTTGGAAGATGTTCACGTTTATGACTGATAATATAATCTGTATAAAATTACTCTCAAAATATATCTCTTTAAATGAATACATGTGATTTGTATTCGTGATTAGCCACACAAATTACGGTAGTATTTAGATTTGTTTATTTAAATCCCTCAACGAAAAATGTTGAGATAAGGGAGCATTTTCTTGGATTTTGTCCTATTACTGACACGACGGGACAAGGACTAACAATGTTTTTACTGGACTTTTTAAAAAACTCAAATATTGATATTAATGATATGCGTGGCCAAGGCTATGACAATGGTGCTAATATGAAAGGTAAAAGGATTGGCTTACAAAAAAAAATTTTGGATATAAATCCTAGAGCATTTTATGTACCATGTGCAGCACATAGTCTTAATTTAGTTATAAATGATGCAGCAAAAAGTTCGCTGGAAGTTACTAATTTTTTTGTTATTGTCCAAGAAATATATGTATTTTTTTCGGGGTCAACATCGCGATGGCAAATCTTAAAAAAAGAACTTCCTACTTTAACTTTAAAGCCACTGTCCGATACACGATGGGAAAGCAGAATTGATGCCGTGAAAACTCTTCGTTTCAATTTGGAAATTATTTATAATGTTTTGTTTTTTATTTATAACGATTCAAATAAGGACAATGACACAAAGAACTTAGCAAATTCTTTGATGTCAAAAATAAAGTCATTTAAATTTGTTTGTTCATTAGTTACTTGGTATGCTATTTTCTTAAAAATTAATATTGTAAGTAAAATAATGCAAAAATCCACTGTGATACTTCCAGAGGCTATTAAAATGTTAGAAGAAGTAAAAAAATACTTGATTGAACGTCGGACGGATTTAACTTATACAGAAATGCTTAATGAATCAAAAGTTATTGCTGAAAAATTAGATTGTGAGATCAGTTTTCCAGCAATCAATACTGTGCGATCTAGAAAACAAAGGCCTATGTTTGATTATGAAAGTAGAGATGATGCTACAAAATCCAGAGTTGCATTTTAAAGTTAATTTCTACTTTTTTTTATTAGACACCGCTATAACTAAACTAGATGAAAGGTTCGAATTACTAACTGATCACAATAGTTGTTTCTCTTTTTTACACAGCCTTGACACTTTAACAAAATTAGATTCGAATGATAAATTCAAATACTGCATGGATTTACAAAATAAATTGACAGATTTTGGAACTAATCATTCTAACATAAATGCAATCAATTTACAAAATGAAATAGAGATTTTACCGACCTATTTAAAATCTATCGCTTCATCGCTTGATACTCGTATTTTAAAATATTTGTTTGAAAATAACTTAATTAGCACATTTCCAAATTTATCGATTGCTTTACGCATTTACTTAAGATTACCTGTCACTGTTGTTGAGGGTGAAAGATCATTCTCTAAATTAAAAATTATAAAAAATTATTTAAGATCAACTATGACACAAGCAAGGCTATCGAATTTAGCTATAATAAGTATTGAAAAAGACATTGACATAGACATAAATGATATTGTAAAAGAATTTGCGATAAGAAAATCAAGAAAAGTTGATTTTAGCTGTTAAAAAATTATTTTCAATATTATAATTGATATTTTAATAAATAAAAATGTTATTTAGTTTATATTAAGAATAATTTTCTCTATTTAGCTTTATTTCACTCAAATCATTCATCATCCCTAAGTCTCTAATCATTAAACCCGCAAACTAGAGGAGGGGGCGGCATATGAGTCCTCGCACCCCAGTTAAGCTAGAGACGCCCCTGTTCGTGCTGATATATTATGTTTCATGTTTCAATTCATATCAAAGTGCGCATCGTTCTACGTTCGATTTTTGTTAACGAGTTATTTCAACAACAGATTATCTGATTTTTACAATGAATTATTTGAGAGTGAGAGAGACAGAGGAATAAAATGCGGATACCTTTTGCTTAGATGTTACTAGAAGCTCGTCGTTAGAGTGAGCCACGCTTTGATCTGGCCGTTGATCAAGTCGTGAGAATTAAACGCTTCGCTTGCACTTTGGCGCGCGGTGCGACCACGCCTCTTGATCTCCACTGCTTACAATACTTATTTATCAGCAGGCATGGGTAGTAACTAGTTAAAAAGTTAAAAGTTAATAATTTTTAATTTAATTTAGTTAATTTTAAATGCGTTAATTTTTAATTTTAACTAATCATTTTTAAACATTAATTTATTAACTTTTTTCTACGTTAATTTTTTTAACTGTATAAATAACAATATAATACATCGGCACCATCCTCAACACATGTAGAACGAGTATTTAGTGCTGGTGGTTAACTATTGGTACGAATATTGATTGGTGACGAGGAAAGTTAACTGTTCATTTTGAAATAATGCTTTTATTAAATATTAATAATTAATTACTATATAATTAATTAATTTACTATACTATTAATTTACTATACTAATACTATACTAATAATTAATTAATAATTAACGATAAATTTTTTAATTGGATTATATTTTATCAATATATCACATATAAGGTTATATTTTACATTATATATGTAAAATATAATATTTTTAATAATTTAATCATTAAATGTAAAAATTACGAAAGAATATAGAAAACAATATTTCTTTTCTCTTACATAAATTTAAATTATAAATAAAAAGAATTTATTTAATAATTTATACTATAATGGTTTTGTTATTTAAAATGCAATTTTAAAAAATTATGATATTCTAATTTTAGTAATGATTTTTAAAATTAACTTTTATTTTAACTTAAGTTAATGTAACTTTAACTGAATCAATGTTCCATTTATATAACTTTTAACATAACTAAATTAATTTTATGTGCCATTACTTTTAACTTAAATTATTAATTTAAAAAATTTATTAACTTACCCAATCCTAATTTTCAAAAAATCTCCTCCTTCTGGGGTTTTATTCTCCAAAACACTTGGACCGTCTGAATTCCTCGTCAAATAAATTCACAGTCTGCTGGAAGCGGCTTGGACGACTGCTTTCGAACGTGGTTTAAGTTCAAATAACTGATTGCTCGATTTTCGTTTCTGACCGTAGTCTCTTCCCCTTAGAGTCCTATACAAAGAGAGAAGCGACATTGATGTCCAAAGCTCTGATTGGTAATCTGATTGATACTTGATTGGCTAAGCGAGCAGCTATATTGTGACCATAGCTGTTTGCAGAATGATACGAATGGTGTTTGATGACGTTAGAGCGGTCCCAAAACGGCGATGGAGGACTCAATTGGATACTGAAGGTTGTGGTGGGAGTTCGATGTCGCTTCTCTTTTTATATAGGACTCTACTTCCCCTTCTCATTGACCGGTTCCCTATTCATCTTTCTCTCGCGTCTCGGGTCTCTACCTGTCCTTATATTTGTGTAGTACGATTCATCAATCAATTATTTAAAAAAATGAGTCTGTTTAACAATTTCACTTTTCAGTATTCATAGCAAAGTAAATTATGAATGCAAACAATATAAATGATAGTGGTATATTTTTTCATTTACATGTTGATTTATATATCATTAATTCTTTACAATCATGCTAACAATAAGTTAAAATAATAAATTTTATTTCAAAGAATATACATAATGTTTAACACTACAAAACGCGTGATATTAGTACAAAATTACTTTTTCAAAAAAAAAAAACGGTAAAAGAAGCACTACATGTATGTATGTGCGCAATCTTTCTTATTTCAATTCTTTTCATTGTTTCTTTTTATCTAGTAGCGCTAAGTTTTTGCATATTAAAAATTTTGTGCTCTTTTTGAAAAAATAATTCCGTGCTGTAAAATTAAATACGGTTAAATTTAAATAATTGTGTTAATTAAATGTAATTAAAATTCTTACGATTGTTGTATTGTATTATTTAAAATTAATTTTTTGTTTATGGTTTTTTCCTAATTTTCGAATTTTCGAGAATATTCTTTAGAAATGTAATTTTTTCAACGTAAGTTATAATGTCCATTAAATGCACATATATTTCTTTGAATAATATAATAATTACTTTTTGTTTGATATAGAATGGTTTTTGTAATGTAAAAAAAAGCTAAATACAAGATAGTGTACAAGTTATGTTATATTAAATTCAATTTTCTCTAAAAAACCTAAAAAAAAAATCCGCACTTGGTCAAAGGATCGATGATGGTACGACTCGTCGAAACAAGTATCTACCTGATACGTATTCCACAGACCTCGAACATTCTAGAGTCATCAAAAGTGCATTTAATTCGAAACATCCGCTCTTTTAATGGTTTACGAAAACCATACCTGCCTTACCTTTCCTGCCAAATTCTAACAATAAATATGCATTCCTCAAGGCTGGACAAAACACAGTAGGAGGTATTTACAATACAATACAATTTTTGTATTATCACGGAAATATTTTCCCATTCCAACCCAAGTGGTGTAGTATCTTTCATTTTTCTACAAAATCTAAGTGGTAATATCTTTAATTTTTATTGTATAAAACCTAAGAAGAACTATCTCTATATTGTCGTTGAAAAATCTTATTCCAACTCAAGTAATATTAACTTAAAAACAAATGATATCTTAAAATTATGTATGTTATTTGTTAGAAGTAGTATATTAATTATTTTAAAGAGCAATATATTCTACTTATAATTGGCGCAATTAAAGATTGTATAAATTTCTTTAGAAAAATACATATAATATCATTTAGGTTGAATTAGATTACACAATTTTAAGATATAAAATTTAAATTTAGAAGTAAAATTTCAAAAATTTCCAGCTAGCAATAAAATTTCCAAGAAAATTCTTGATTTCCACAGTCTCAATCCCTGACTTTCTAGGTTTTTCCAGGTAATAGACATTATTTATTTTCAAGTACGTAAATACCATTTGCAGGAATAACATTTTTCAATAAGAGTGCAAAATATAATACCACTTAAGGGGGGATTCTAGTATAACGGGTAAAAAAAAATCAAATTTTTTTTACATAAATTAAAAGTATAACATCTTAAAAATACGCTCCTACAGTTTTAAAGTCGAATTCGCAAAAATAAAGAAGTTATAGCTTTGCTGAGTGAGATGCATCAGAGTTTCAAACAGCAGGTAGTCGACCGGTAGGTTAGGTTGTGTAAATAAAAATTAATTAAATATAATTAATTTCTTGCAAATATATTTTGCATAAATATTATTTTTTGCATTGCTTATTCTTTAAAGTAAAATATTCAAGGTGTCCATTACCTGGAAAAACCTAAAAAGTCAGGGATTGAGACTGTGGAAATCAAGAATTTTCTTGGAAATTTTATTGCTAGCTGGAAATTTTTGAAATTTTATTTCTAAATTTAAATTTTATATCTTTCTGACAAAATTATTTTTACATTTTTTATATCTAATGATGGAAAGCGCGGCAAACGTATCGACGAATATTTTTGTTGTGTTCAATGTTTTGTGATCCTTTAATAAATATGTTGTCTAGACTAATTTTGTAATTAATAACTGTCTAAGTCTAAAAAATATTTTAATTAAATATATAATACTTTAAGTTTAAAGATTTTATTACATCCCCGTAAGGTTACATTTGAAAATTTGAACATTTTCGCGTTTATACAGACACTTAACGTACTTGACCTACTTAATCACTAATCACTAGTCACATCTTACTTCTATCCCCTCTCACTCTCTCTATCTCTCTCAAAAGTAATGGTTTAAAAAATAATTTGAACAAAAATTTTATTGTTGTAAAAGTATTTAATAAAGATACATTAAATATTTTAAGTATCTCCTATCACTCACTATTTTCGTAAATTTTAAAACATTTTTCTCTAACAAAATTAAAGCTTATTTATAGTTAAACCTTAATTAGACAAATTTAATTGTGCATGAAAAGTTTTTTATACATATGTCCCTATTCATTTTCTTCAATAGTAAAAGGTAAAGTATTTATCTTATTGTTTCTCTAATACTTAAGCTTTTTGCTTCCTATAGATGTGAACAGTATTTAGATAAATCTAAGAGTATACCTGCTTTTTTTACGTATAAATATTATAATTTTTTATAGTTATGGCAATTTGAAGTGTCAGTGTGTTTTAATCATTGGCTCATCTTATTCTTATGCTGCAAATTTACAAGTCTTATGTTATCATTAATGGATATCATGCCTGCAGTAGATAGTATACGTATGACGCAGTAGATAGTAGATAGTACATATTAGATGGCTCAGAGAACTGAATTATCGACATAGATAGTCTGGAATCAAAAGAAGAAAACCTCACATATACTAACAATAAGAAGCTAAAAGTTTATCTTACTATTACTATTCATCGATATAAATTACCTTGTTTAATATAATCGGTGTAATATCAAGGAAATGTTAAAGTATGCAAATTTGTCTGTTGTTTAAATTTAAGCAGTATCTTGCAATAGAAATGAGCGTAATATTTGCAGCGCGATTAACACAGCGGAGTTTATTTCTTCCTTCTCACATTGCTCAATTTCATTATGTTTCGCATTCACCTGGTTAAACTGCACTTTTTATTTGCAATAAAATTTGGTAACACACTCTGTATCTCCGAGAGCATCGTTGCGTATCGCTCACCGAGCCATGGCGCGATTTTCCGTAATGTCTTGCAAATTACAGCTTGCCATGTTTGACTCGTTAAAAAGTCTGGTAAACAACATTTAACGTAGCGTAACGATTTAATAATATACACGTTAAACGTTAACAAGTCATACAAAAAGCTCTGCATTTGCACAAAGATATAGCCAGGCATTCCAGGCATATCGTGTAAACAGGCACATTAAAAGCAAATGGAACATCGAAATTAACATAAATCGATTTTCCGCGTGTATACGTCGAATGTGCAGAAACCGCATTTGATCTCTCATTCTGGTATCATTTTCCGTGAAAATATTCCTCTATAAAATGTAAATGTATCGTCATTACCAAGCTACTGAATAATTTGCGTTGTTAATGCTGTTCGTCACAACGAAATGCTTGGAATACTGTTTCTCTAAATGATACGTCAAGCAAACAAAAATCGACGAAAAAAATTACACAGAAAATTTGGAAAATGTTATGTGTTGATTATTAATTAAATAATTTAGCGAAAAGAACGCTCTTCTCTCATCTTTTTCTCTTTTTTATTTTGACATATAACATTCAAAAGACATTTTTTGAAGCATTACTAAAGAATTATCATTTTAATTGTGTATATGAATATACATACATATAATGCGTAAACAATCAATGTATATAGTACTGGGCAAAATAAATCATACAACATTTCAACCAATTGAATTTCTCAGTGTAACTATTTTTTTTTAATAAACAGATTATTAGATACAGTAAAATCAAAGCATTTCAAAGTAAATAAAGTAAATAAAGAAAATATAAAATATTTAAAATAAAGATAATAATTAAAATAAATTGTGCTCAATTTTTATTATTTTATATATGTATATTTTCTTTATTCAATTAATTAATTTATTTTGAAATGCTTTAATTTTCCTGAATCTAATAATCTGTTTGTTTGTTAAAAAAAATAGTTACACTAACAAATTCATTGTTGTATATTATATGTTTTGTTCAATACTGTATGTAAAAATTTGTGCCAAAAATAAAATCGAATTTTTGGGTAGATTTTGATAATTTCGGGACAAAGTGATTGTGGTGACACTTCCCCGATTCTAATGACGGGCGAAGTTACTTATCCACGCTTTGTTTGCAAGTCATCTGCCGGCATGAACCGGCAATCATCATTCGAGTCGTTATGCGCACAGTGATGGGATTCCAGCGATCCGGCCGGCGCGCGGTTGTAAGGACGCGCTGATGAGGGAGAGATTGCGTGACCGCCGGCGCTGCATTGCGAAATGGAATTATCCGCCGTTAGGTAATCATAGGTAAGAAGAGCAAATAGCGTCAAATTTAAATCAGATTGTATCACCGCGCGGCATTCCTAACCGGTGGCTCTCCGGCTCTACCGTAGAAAGCAAGCAACGCGTGAAACGCATCACTTAGGAAAGTCTCACTTGAGTTTAAGTGCCGGCGCGGGTACCCCCCGTCAGCTCCGTCAGCGACCGTCTTTGAAGATGATTGTCGTATTGCACGTACGGTATAGTCATGTATAGCAATAATAATTATCTATCATAATGAAAGTAATATATAATAATAATGTAATATAATATATTATCTCTGTTTAATACCAACGTAAAATGTTTATAATTATAATTTGTAATATTATATATAAAATTATTGAAAAGAGCCCTTAAATCTGAGGTCAAATAAAGTTAATTATTAAACTCAATTTGCTAGTTTGTCAACTAAATTTTAATTATTTTTTATTTTTTTATCATTGGTGACTACAAGTAAAACTACACTGATTATAAAATTATATTTGTAAAATTATATTTGTAATATTATAAAGGTATTATAACTTATAATAAAAATAATACCCTTTAGTATTAATTTGTATATATTTTAAACATAATTTTACTATTTATTCAAGAATAAGCAATACTTTAATGATTATTTTAATCGATTAAATTACTTCTATAAATTGTTCTTTACTCATTTCAAAATTCTAAGGATGTACATAATCTCATATAATACACTTGTGTGCCGCTTCTATTAAGTAAGTGCGTTTATAAGACCGGCAATTCCGCACAGTGCACCGTCAACTTGTTGACAAATTGTGGGATAATTCGGGAACAGAACTGTTGTTTCGTCGAGACGAGCGGTATATGTCATTAAAAACGAATAAACTTCTGCGGGACTGTATCACATGTAAAGAATGACAATTCGTCCGGGTAGCCTCGTCGCAATGTTTTTGTTCATTAAATTGCAACGGTTTCTCTATTCTCTGTACAGTATAATGTGTATGTTACAGTAGAAAATAAACATAAAACCGAACAATCAGACAAAAAAGTAGTGAAGATGTTAATTTTTAAAATATTTTATAACGTCTATAATCTCGAAAAATTTGAGACTAATATTGCATTGAATTAATTTTACACTTAATATTTATTTAATAATTAATCTCATATTTTTTAATTTACAATCAATATTGCAATAAAGTTATTGTAACTTACTATGTTGTAGTACAGACATGTCAAAAATTTTATTCCTTTCAAAATTAAATGTATTGTTAAAATTTTTAATATTTCGAAAGAAATTTTTCATAGAAATTAAGATTGATTAATAGATTTAAGTGTTTGACAAAAAAATCTTATTAATCGTTAATTTTCAAAACAAATTCTTACAAAAATTACAAGTTCCATCAATCTCTTTAATCCTAAACGGAGTAAATCTTCTTAGCACGTCATATGTAATGACATATAATAGCAAGATAAATTATCAAAATAGCCTTCCTTTACAACTTCAGCCTCGAATTTCTCAAGATTGCGATGATGTTAGAGAATTTCCAGTCATAATCCTATTGAGCACAGGAAAAATAACAAGGAATCTTTCCTTCTCGTTGAAGTCTGCTACCTAGTAGCCTATATGCATCTTTCTTATATACTATATTTCTGTTAAAGTTACACGAGAAGATAAAGTATGCCCATAATCGGATCCGCGCCGTAAGCGAAAGGATTAACCCGCCGTTTGGATCTTACGCGGTCTAACTTGACGTAACGAGCTACATGCGTTGCAGCATTAGCATATCGTTACGGTTGTCGGTGCACGCCGGTGCGGGCATATTAATATTATGAGGATGATGACACCCCGTCGCTTGCGTTACATTGCGCAGAGATCTTTCAAGGACACGCGAGATCGGTGTGCGTATTCACAAAAGAAGAAGAAGAAAAAGAAATGAAAGGTGAGAGAGCGTCGTTAGTAATGCTCCAGATGAGCGTGTGCCCTTCCTTGTGCGCGCACGCGGTGACGACGCGCGGCGTATGTACAAAGAGGATCGAAAGGCAGGATTTACGCAGCGAACGGGCACGCTGCTGGAGGATTCCGCATAATTAAGGCCCCCGATTGCGCAATCCTCTAAACGGGAGCGATGTTACTCGCCTACTGTGCGTGCCTCTTCGACGTAATCCTGATTCAGAGGCGTTTACATCCTCGCGTGTATCGTGACTTGTAGAGTAAAGGCAGGTAATGTCGAGTAAGGGATACTAATATGGAATAGGGGATTCGTATTTTTTTTTAAAGAAAGCACCCGATATTCAGGTGATAATCGTTGAAAGTTAAACATGCTGTGATGAACAATGAACTTGGCACGACAATGGCTTTCTTCGACATAAGTATTTACTTTATTTTTGTTGCACTCGGAGATATCACGGCATTGTATTTTATTCGCGTTCTCACAAACTGAAAGTAAATTCTTCAACGTTTATATTCCAGACTCCTTCGATAATGTTATGTGAGTAATGTTATGCTATTTAATTGTGATTCTTAATTTCTTTATTTACACGGGAAGATTTTGTTCGTCATGTCAAGACGTGCAGGTAATATGGAGCATTTCAAGAATAAAAAATATGAAGTCTATTATAACACTTATATATTACGTTTTTTTATTTTTCATAAAAGATATAATTATATACATACATAATTATCTCAAATTTTCTATATTTTATATTTATTTCTGATGTGTTGTACAATTTTACATAAACTGTCATTTTAAATTTCTCAAAAACTTAAACAAAAATATAAACGTTATTGTTCTTATTATAATAATATTATTTACAATGTAAAAAATTATATAATATTTATTTTAAATAATAATTTAATGATTTAAGATTTAATTTTAATATCTGTATGCATGCAATAATATTATTTTTATGTGGCATTGTACAGTAAAGATATAAACTATGTTTAATTACATCCGTATTCCATATTATATCTTATTTTTAAACTTTCTTTATTTTCAAATTTTTTACTGTTTTATTAATACTGAAGTTGGATTTAAATTTTTGAAACTTTCATTAATTGGACATCATAAAGTAGAATTTTGTTTATGAGCGAAAGAGTCCCGGTAAATCATTGGATTCGTGAATCCTCAATTAATTCAAGATTTGAATTTTTTCAATTTTATCAGTCGAATATTTATAGTCAATAATTTTTGCAATCCAAAATTATTGATTAAAAACACCGACTATAGATCGTCTTTGTAATATGAATAATGATTAGTATAGGACGATTTTGCTGAAGTATCTAAAGTCTTAGCTGGACGTGCAGGTCTGAAAATAATTTTGTTGGACTATGAAATTATTTTTAGCTTTGTATCTAACTAAACATTTCAGCAAAATTGTTTTTTCCACGTGTGTATGCTTTCCACGGCCCAACGTTCTCCTGTGTATGCTTTCTATGCAACTCCCTCTTCAGTATCGCGTATCTTCTTCAGGGAGTCCTATATATCTCTCGATAGCTAACGAGCTCGTTCCCGTGGACCCACTCGTGGACTCGCGCGTTTGCGTCCGCTGGTCCTGCGACTTAATTAAGACTCAATTGCCTAATTAGTCCGCATGAAGAAGGTGAGCAGCGGCGCGCCGCGCCGCGCCGCGCCGCGGGCTGTCCCACGCGATGAAGTAATCAGCTTTCTCCGCGGCGTAGACGCGCATCGCGACTCCGCGGATGCGCTCTGCTCTACGTTCGTCTATGCTCGCTCGCTCGCACCTGGGGGGGCCCGAAATCGCGCGAGTCGGCCGGGAGAGAACAATGGGAAATCAAGCGCGGGCTTTCCACACGCGCGGCCTCCCTATGTGAACTGGAGTACACACGGCCGCAGTCTCTTATACTGCCTACGCCGCCGCTTGAGCGAATCCCTTGGCTTTGCTCCCCCGACGGTGGCGGCCGGCGACAGGAAACGGATCTTCTCCGTGGAACGATGAGAAAGGGAGAAAGAGAGAGAGAGAGCTCTCTATATAAGCACCAGTATGCGCGCCGAAACGTCATCATATATTTCAGCATTCAGTCCAGTGCTCTTCTTCCACGCCACACGGTGTCCGAAGCGTCGTTGTCTCCCGCACACTTGCCACCCACCCCCGTGTTCTCCGTTCCCCGAGCATGGATTTGATAGTGCGACAGGTAATGCGCTAGCGCGAGAAAGGTGCAGACTCGTGATTCGATCAATCGAAATCGGCTATCAGTTGTTGGGCTTTTTACTAGCTTACTCTCGAGGAAACTTTTTGGATCCGCCGTGTGGTCGAGGGTGTGCTTTCAAGGGGGGTTTCCCGCGCTCCAAGTGTGATCGCTAAACGAGATGGCGATCTCTAACAAGACTGTGAGTCTCTCTAGCAAGGATTAATATCGATATAATTTCGCTGAGTTCAATTTTGCCGTAAGTACACGCGAAGAACGAATTTATGTCAGATACATTGTGTATTATTTTATTCGCGTGTAATCGCAAAAATCATTGTTGTATGTATTTGACTTCTAAACAATGAAGTTGCATCAGCGAAATTATATCGGTATTAATTACCTCGATATCTGGTGGTGAGTAATAAAAGCACGCGATTAATCCCGGAATGCTATCATCGATAAATAATATTTATAATATTTAGAAGTGAATGATATAAATATTTATCAAAAATTAGATTCTTATAAATTATTTAGATTCTTATAAATACAAATGACCTAATTATTAAATTAAAAGGAAAGAAAGAATTAACACACACTATCAAATGCAATCTGCGAGCGGCGTGTCAAATTTATGTACGATAGCGTTCTTGGGTTAATTAGGTAGATATAATTGGTGTTGGGCATTTGCATGGCAGTTTTTTACATAGAACCTCTATTAGAATTAGATATTTAAGCGATACGAGCTTTTAATTTATAGCATGATTTATATAAATTTAACTAGAAATAAGTAATAAATTATTTATTAATTACAAATGAGGTCTAAATCTGAAACGAAAGGAGATAAGAAGCGGTTTGTACTGCACGAAAGTCAGGACAAGGTGAATGTCTTACGTATTACTTAATTTGCGTGAGAATTTGCGTTAGATATTACAAATCAAGAAAAGATATAAATGTATAACAATAGTAAGTTGAATTCTTTTTAAAACTTATATAATTCATTTCTCACTATTGTCTAACTATTTACTATGTAAATTTACGTGCAATATCAGTGAATATACTTTTTGTAGTCGGTTTAATTGTTTAATTGTGATAATATTCTAGGGTTATGAAATGAGATCTAAAATTGCTTGGAGCATAGAATTCATTGCAGTAATACTGTAATGTAACATAAAGAGTTTTTACGCTGAGCAATATATTTTTCAGGAAATGCATCTGACAATGCAATCTTTAATATTTAATTGCTTTTATCATAATATTGTATATACATTTTATTTTGCTAGAACGTAATAACGCGTGATACGCACACGCCTTCTTTATTCCACAAAGATTCTTTTCTAAATTTAATAAATATTTATATTGATTAAACAATTGTACAATTATTTAATAAAATAATTATATTAATTAACTATTTATGCAATTATTAAATTAAAAATTTATAACCAATTAAAAAAGCGGAAAACAGGTTTCAATTTAGATAACACGCCAAATTTAAAATAAAGACTTTCTTCATTTCGCTTCTATCTTATTGTTTTCCTTTTATTTCGAATGTAGATCGAAAATGGTATTAATATTAATAAATAATATAAATATAAATTTGAGTATATAGTATCTTATGTGCATGTGAAAAAGGGAAAAAGAAGGAGAGACAGAGAGAGAGAGAGAGAGAGAGAGAGAGAGAGACAGAGACACAGAGACAGAGACACAGAGACAGAGACAGAGAGAGAAGGAGAAAGAGAGACAGAGAAAAGAGGGAGAGAGGGGGAGAAATGTGAATTTATAAAATATCGAATTATAAATACATTGTATTATATGTACATATGATATTAATTTAAATTTGTAAAAATGTTCAGACAAAAATTTAATATTAATTAATAAAAAATATTATTATAGTTATATAAAACACAAAATTTTATATAACAAAAAATTAAATAACACAGAAAAAAAGATTAAAAATATTTGCTTAAATTTAAATTTTATTTATGTAATAAATATAATATATATGATAGATATGAAAATATATTTTAACATTATTGAATAAATTTAAATTGTTATGTAAATCTTTTATTATATGTTTTATATATATTGTGTTTTAATTACATGTTGAGAAAAACTATTGTATCAGAAAAAGACTTTTTTATTTTTATCCGTTCTATAGTATTATGAAACGCAATATAAAACAATGGTTGCAGCAAAAAATTGATACAAATTAATACAGAAAAGACATCTTGAGATATAAAACAATAATATCAAATTTTAATAGTACAAAAAAATAAAAAATCGGTAAAAAAATAATAATATCGTAAAGTAAGAAAAAAATTACAAACTAGATATCTTTAATATGTCATATACCTCTCAACAAATGTTAACAGCAATGTTCTCATTAACGCTCTTGTTATTAAGACAATACATTAATTTGCATATTCATACATATACGTTGCATTTGCGTAAAGTGTACTGAAATGCGTTGTGATTAATACGTTGTAATATGCCATAACGTGCACAATCATTGTACACTTGTATATTTACTAAAGCAGAAAAATTTAGTTAACGATAACTAGCGCAGGATAAAAATCGTTGATTCAGATTGCATTTTATTAACAGAATCTTTTTCTAGAAGACGCTAGTTTATAAAACACAATTATTCTAAAGATTTGTTATATCTCCTAAATGTATCAAATTCCATTCGTATATGTTTATACATCACAAATTCTGTTAATTATATATATCTCAATATCATATTATATATAACACAATGTTATACAATAAATTGAGTAATTGCGAATCTTTTTATAATTAAACCACCGGCTTAATCAACGTTGCGACATTTCGCAAAACTAATTTGTGCCCACACGAGATTTTATCTTTACTTAGATTTGGACATTAGTGTGCTAAAGCAGCTACTTAATTATCTGAAAAATCATGCGTATGAAAGACGGTTTCCCGCGGAAAAGTCACGGATTACGTGCCTAAGAGCTCTCTGATTCCTTTACCGTTATGTTTAGTCTTGCGTCAGTTTTTAAAGTGCCAGTGATGTAATATCGTGCACCTTCTCACGATACTGCAGAAACGAGAGAAGAAAAGATAGACGCGCATGAGTCTAATTTCCCGCCTACGCAACGCGCGCGTAGTTGATCATCTGACGTTCTCATCTGACGCATGGAAAGCATCCCTGGGAAGTCATCGGAAATATTTTAGGAACTAATTAGCGTTCCGCTGACAGTAAACCTCGTCGGAACCCGCGTATTACCTCGCTGCATGTTCAACATAACACGCGGGAATATTGTACGAGTTAACATCTCGTGTGGATGATTCCGCCTACATGAATTGCGGAAACAAATTTCTTTTGTTCCCACGATTGGTTTCTTTTTCTGATCACTTTGACGTTAGCTAATACTGAAAAACGATAAATGTTATAAATCATTTTTATAAGCAAAAAAATTTAATCAATAATAATAAATATTAATAATGATCAATAATAATGAATATTAATAATAATAATAAGTTCCAAAAAATAATACAAAAATTTGAAGTTTTGAAAAAATTTTGTTCTTTGAAAATTTATTACTTTTATAGCACGCAGATAAATTGACCGGAGAAGTAATTGGTCCTCACTGCATTTGCATTGCTTTATACGTGCATAAACAAAAATAATTTATGGATGTTTACGTCTTTTATTTTAGTATTAAATATTTATGCACAACTATAAGTAAAAGTGAGCATTTTAATCACACGAGCCAGATCTTAATTTTTTAATATTTATATTTCTATCTTTATATATTGTAAATGTTGATATTATTTATATTTATGCGACTTTAATGATCTAATACATATTTATATACAGGTACTGTTCGCCCTGTTGGCGAGCATCAGCCTCGTGCTCTGCGAGCCACCCCTCAGCAATCAGTATGGCGTTCCCGGAAATTACGCAGGTGGAGGTCATCATGGGGCGCAAGGTGGTGGGAACGGATTTGGTGGCCATTACGGTGGGCACGAACATCAAGATTATGCAGATAATGAGGTATTTGTAATACATATCTGTGTCTAAGTAACTTTCAATGAAATTACACACGCGATTAAGGACAATGTATCCCATGCCCCAATGTCTTCATCATAGCTTTACTGTTTCTTTTTTATCCATCTGCTAGCTTCTTCTTTTGATACAACAATCGATATATAATAGCGCTTGAAAGAAATTTGTAGGAAACCAAAAATGATTAAAAATAAAAAGAGACAAAAATGTATAATTTTTAATTCACTAATGAGTTTTCCTCACTTGAAAATCTTTTTATTTAAAAATTAGGAACTTTGAAAACTGTAAAATATTTTTGAGCGCTACTGTATTTTTTTGATGGTAATAAAATCTTATTAACACTAATGCTTCTAACAATGCTTAACAATTATTAATTATTCGATGTAAAATATTTGTAAATCATTAAGTAATTTTCTTAAAATAATTTCAAATTAAATAAATAATGTTACAATGTTCAACTATTTGGTAATAACGTAAACGCCGATACGGACGTACCGGGAAAAACGTAAACGAAGTAATTCAGAACTTTTACAGGGATGAGATATTGCAATTGTCCGATTAAAAATTTATGCAATACGATCTGACATAACGTGGGATCGATCTCGGCCTATCATCTTTGATCTTCATTCGATGATTACTTCAATAGCTGGTGCAACACGTTTTGCGAAATCAGGCTTCGAATTGCGTGATCGTAATTAAGCCAGACGCTCGTTAAGTAATTAAGCGGCACTTTTTTTATCGATAAACCATTTATAAAATAATGCGAAATAATTAGTATCAATTAGCGTGAGAGAAACACTTTTACCGCTTTTGTAAAGCATGTCGTCGGTGGCTTTCGAGGTTGCAATTTTGATTCGTGAATTTCAAATGACTCATGATAGATCAATATTCCATCGATGGTTTTGAGGATTGCATAATCTGCAGCATTAAGGAAAACGCATCTTACGTCATCGAGACAGACGTTCTTTTGTTCGGAGAATACAGTGTGCTGCTTTCTAAATCTAGATACCTGCCTAATGTATACGTATCGCCGATTATTCCGACGGGTCTTGCGAAAACGCGCGGCACTCCCGAGGTCAAAGTTGAACACTTCAGCTCTAGATTCGGTCATGTCTTGGAAGTAACATTGAACTCTTCGGATAAAGAAAGGTCTGGCCTCATTACGCAAACCTCGTCGGGAGGAGCGCGCGCTCTGAGCTTGAACTAACTATTTTCTGAATGATCTCGCCGATTTTTTTCGTAGGCGGCGAGTAGGATGATGGATCCCGGGATATTTAACGTTATATTACATTACGATCGAGATGTTTCTTTTATCTTTCGTAATCTTTCACGATTTGCAGCCGATATCATTGTGAGATATATTACCCACTTACTTTAAATTGACTTTGAGGTATCATCATTTCTCACAACGAGACATTTATTACCAGACTTTTAGTAGTAGTCATCGCCAAAGGAGATGTTTGAGAATTGTATAATAATTGAAATATTTATAAATTCAATCGCTAACAGTTAAACAATGATCGTAAAAGCGATATTTATGACACAAATAATGTAATATTCAATATTAAAAAATGTTAATCTGTACGTAATTAAGAGAACTCATTTGTTTTAAGACATCTTAATGATAACATTTTTCAATTTTTTTTCTTTTATTAGAAGTGTATATTATGAAGATATTAAGTCAAATGCAGTTTGCAGAAAATTTAAATTCCTTGCTGGTTTTCTTACATCTTGAAGAAAAAGGTGTATAAAAAAAGAGTTAATATTTTATCAGTTAACTGGCATAGTAATGAGTTTATAGACACGTTCTAATAGTTCGTCTTTTTTAAGGGAAGCTCACTGCATCTCCGTATCCCTTTCTCGCAAAAACGAATCATCCTTGCACAACACGCCTCGCAATCAATCGGGTTAAAAATGCACGATCGAAAGACGCTCGTGCATATTCCGACTCACAGCTTGCTACTCATACTCGCACATTGTTTGAACACTGCGGGATTACGTTAATCGAGGATCGACGCATCGCGCTCAAGTGTCTCGCGATGCTACAAATTCGAGTCCGAGAGCGAGAGCGTGGCGCAAACGGGGATGATGTAACAATATTAATAGGGTGAACCGCGACCGCGGGCATAATTCACGGTAAATCGTTATTGCTGGTTAGCTAATCGTCCCGGGGATCTGCGCGTTCGCATCTCGCGCGGATCTGCCCGTCGGCGAGGAGCGAGCGAGCGAGCCCGCTGCTGGTGATAGTAGCTGATGGTGATGGTTGTGTGTGCCATGAGCCAGATTAAATCGCGGCAGATTCTCTTCAGCACCGTCGTCCGCTCTACTTTGCCGGGACGGAGGAAGGAAAGCTTGTCGTCCTGGCTTAGAGGTTGCGCCATTGCCGCATTAATAATGTGCATCCATTCGTGTTATTTTTTCACTTATCACCTTTCGTCATTTATCTCTGCATTTTTACATCCTTCATTCTTTACTCTCTTACCTTTCTACCTTTCGTTCATCCCACCACCTTCCTTCCGCGAGAAGACAAGGGGGGAAAAAGAATAGGGAATACCGCGATGACCCGTATATGACTCTGCTTCAGCCCAAGGCCTACGAGTTCGGCTATTCCGTGAAGGACCAGGCTACCGGAAACGATTTCGGTAGACAGGAGACGAGCGACGGCGAGACCGTGCGCGGCGAGTACAGAGTGCAGCTTCCGGACGGTAGGACGCAGATTGTCACCTACACCGCCGACTGGAGGACCGGCTTTCACGCCGACGTGAGATACGAGGGTACCGCGAGTTATCCAGACCAGTACAACGCCGGATACGGAAACGCTGGTCAAGGTTTCGGCTACCAGGGAAATCAACTCGGCGCTGGAGGCAGCGGATACGCCGGAGGTGTGTAGCATAGAACGTTTAACATTTTGCTCGTACTCTTTCAAGCGTGATGGTACATCCGTGTACCATCCACGGAGTATTCAAAGAATTATTCAGCACTTAAAGACAAATAATATTCACCAAATTAAAAAAATATCTAATCAATATGAATTATTGTCAATCAAGATGGTCGATAAAAGCGATCAATTAAGATTTTGATAATTAAACAATATATTTAATTATAATAAAATTAAATAAAATATTAAAAAGGGATTGTCGATTGTATTATAAAGAGTAATATTTTAATATTTTAATTAATCTTATTATAATTAAAAATATATTGTTTAATTATGTTAATTTTATTTAATTTTATTAATTTTATTTGTTTAGTAACAAGAAGAATTAATTTATTATACGAAAAGAAATCAATGATTTTAATTCTAATTGTTGACGAGATATCGTTTGAACATACCAGACCAAAATCGTTTAAATATGTTAAATATTTCGTTTTTTTTTTTCAAGCATATTCTGTGTAATTTTTAATTATTTCTCAATGTTATAAATCAACAGGTAACCAGGGCGGTTACAACTACCCATCGGGCGGTGGACAGAATTTCAACGCCAACAACTACCAATTCGGCTCCAATGCCATAGACAACAGTTACAACAATTTCGGTGGGAGGAATAATTACCCCGGAATACCGTCGCCTACGTACGGTCCTGCTTTCCATTAGAATACATAAAAAAGTATTATATAGGCTATACTGATTCCGCTTGTGAGAGCAGTCTTCTTTCCAATAAAGACATTTTTCATAAAAAAACTTTCTTATTTGTACAAATATAAACCATCAAACCTTGGTAGCTTGGTAGCTCATTGAAGCGAGGAGAAATTGCGAAATTTACACTCAATCACTCGCGTGCCTTTTCTCATTACTACCAATCGCAACGTATCTTTGACAATTTCGTAATTTTCGGACGACGTGAAAAGCGACGACAAGCAACGTGATGTATCAAAACGTTGCAACATCAGCTAATGTGTGTGACAGACATCACACTTCCGCGCGTTGTAATTATACAGTTGATGAGGGAGTATCTTGATTATTCAACCCTGCCTACTGCACTCGCCCTATGTTTACTTCGCATCTCTCGTAGGTAATCTTCCAGGCGAAGATAGAAACGCCCCTTATTTGTCTTACGGTTTCTCATATGGAAGAGATGAGATAAAACTCTTTCCTGTGAACAGCTCTATTCTCTCGAGGCTTATGCTGCATTTCTCTCTCGTGCCGTTCACAAAAGAAGTTTATACTATACTTTCCTTTCTATTTAAGAAAATACATTCTCCAAAGGTATAAAGTAATATGTAATGTCATTATTATTTAGCAAATTTATGTTAACAAAATTATCACAAATTCCAAATCTGGCTTACAGTTCTTTTGATTAAAAGAAAAACGCTTTTTAGTGTACAATAGATTATTTGCGAAAAAAAATGTGCTGCAACTTTTTTGTTTTATTATGTCAAGTTCAGCGTCTGAGTAACTTGTAAATACATCGTCAAGAGATGCTGCTGTTTTGCATTATGTCATCAGGAAGTTCACGTGCCCGTGGAGATAAACTTTCTCCAACGTGTAACACTTAAATTGCACACTGCAAATTTCATTAAAATCGCAAGCACACATTACCACACGTAAAAGTATGTGTGCCATTATCATTCTATATGGCCATAGCATTTTAATAGCGCAGTAGGAATATAAGATAATTTCGCAAAATCGGTTTATTTAATCTGGATATGAGATTAAATAAAGGTATGGATCGTTAACCGCAATAACGTAAACTTCGAGCTGTCGCTACGGACGTTTCTTTATTGCAAATAGTACACACATGCATGTGTGCTTGTGTAATATAAAATGTCTTAATTATACTAAAATAAAATTGCATTTAAATAAAAAATTTTATATGTTCGTATAAATAACGTAAATTAGAATAAGATTTTGCAAAACAGAATATCAAACGTCTTTATAAAATAAATAATAAAATAAATTGGACATAAAGTTAGAACAAAAAATAAAATAGCAATCCTCTATTAATATCATATTTTTAATGAAATAATAATAGAAAATGGTAATGGATGCAAAAAGCTTGGCCGCCTTGCTAAAGATTTTTCAAAACGTTCTTTGCAAGAATAAATGTTCGTTCTTCATCACTGCAGATTTATCACATTTTGAAGCGTGACGCTGTCATACGGAAGTAAAGGCGAAAATAATCGCACGCACGCGGATGTCCTCATTCGGACTGTTGGAAACTTCAGGCGCACACGGATGTCCGCAGATCCGGGCTGTTGCAAATTTGAGGCGAATGGGATGGTAGCAAGATATCTAGGACAATTGCGTACGCGCGGAAAAAGTTTGCGAGATTTACGAGTTCGCCCGCGAACGAGCCGGGGATATTCCGACCGTGTTTATTGGTCCTCACCGGAGAAAGTCACCGGGTGCATTTTTACCCAAGTGCGACTCGCGTGAATCCTTAGACCGATTAAGAAACGGTTCGTTAGGGGATTCCTGTTTGATTTCATCTTTAATGCCCGCGATTGCTCCAATAATATATTTCTCTCCTCGCGAGAATCCCCTTCTAATTGACTCGTGTGTCGAGAGTCGCGCGTAATGAAGGAAGCGGCCTATTAACTCCATGTCACTTCTGAATCTTTATAGAATCGAATGAAAGAATACAAAATCTTGCAATATCGCACACTGATAAATTTGTTGTGTCGAATTATAGCCAATTTGAGTTACTTTTAATCATTTTTATAGGTCGCTATTTCTCCTATTCAATACGTCTCTAATTTATCTAAAACATGGAGTTAAACAATTTAACTTAAGAAATATTAAAATGTTTGACAAATTTAATATATTATTTATTAGAAGCATACATTAATATGCACGAGTTGCTTACTTTAAAACTAAGCAATTCAATGACAGAAATAGATTGATTAAATAAAACGTTGTTTATTTTAACTGTACGTTTTCTGTTAAAATAATAAATTTCAAATAAAAATAAAAATTAAAAATAACAAAATATTATTTAACGCATGGAATTGATTTAAATTTAATTTTTTAATACTCAATTGTGTAATAGAGTTTATTAAAATTTACTAAAATTTACTAAAATAAAATCGTTATATATAAATGTTTATTTTTATATTATTTAACACGTCTTGTTTAATATTTAAAAATTTTTATTTAAAACATTATCTAAAACAATATTAAACATTAAAAAAAACAAACATTATTAGGAAATATAGAAATGATTTATAGATTTGTAAAAATATGCGCACCTTAATGTGATTTAAGGTCATTAAGTAAAAGCTTATATAAATTATTTCCATATTTTTTAATAATTTTTTTTTTTAATATTTAGTATTATTTTAGATAATGTTTCAACAAATAATGTCTTGTTTTGCTCTTAAGCTCGTTTTATGGGATCTGGAATTTATGAAGTAAGCAATTTTCTGTCAATCTATCTCGTATAATAAGTTTTATGAGTTAAACAAGTCATAAATTATCTAGCAGTGATTATAAATCAATAGTGCATAATCGAATAATATCAGTAATATCATAATATTGTAATTTCACATTTATTATAAATCTAATATTTATTTTAAACAGTCGATTTTTTGATATTGTTTAATAGTGTCTTACTTTCATTTTCATTTTTCTCTTTGTTGCAACGACATCGAATACTTTATGTACTCTTTTGTTTTGTTTTTTTTTAATCATTCTGAAAGATTTCACGTAAACAGTTATTGTTGTACTTTGAAACTCTTGGTAAGAAAAAATCATCGGAGTATCAAATAACTTCTCGACAGCCCTGAAATGCCTTTAGCTTGAATAAGAATGCAAGCACACCTTTAGAAACGAATGTAGGCATAATGGACTCGAAAATAGACGTCGAGTTGAACTACTATTTCATGTTCAGGCACCTTTACGCGAGGCATCCAGACACCAATCCCCCATCCTGACTTACTTCACATACGTGGAATCTTGCTTCTTGAGAGGTGACGTATCCAAGATACATCAGATCTGATGTGGCTTGGCCACGGACTGAAGAAAAGAGGCAGAAGAATAAGCCACGCATACATATCCACGGTGCGCGTGTAGCACATGCAACGAGCCTTCCGCATCGCGTGGAGTATTGCGTAATGCCGTTTATCCCCGATTACAGAGCAGACCGCGCATCCGCGAGCCTTCACTCACAGATGAGTTACGTGGCCACCTATCTGCACCGCGTGCCTACCTGCCGAAGCCGCGGCATTCGGCGCCGATCCATAATTAGTAACAATTATGCCGAGATTAATTAAGCATTCCCGATCGCTGCGCGTCGACGAATCGCGTTGCCGCGCAATTGCGCGTGTTTTCAGCGAAAAGTCATATTGTAAATTTATACGCGATCCACGAGGAATCAAAATCCAAATCTTTAAATGTGGAAGCTCACGGATATAATGTAACATGTACGAGAGTAAATTCTCCAATTTATTACGTTAATATAATTTGTCTACGTTTTTATTATTCATGTCGCTTTTGTATGTATTTGGACAATATCGGTAGGGGGAATGAAAAATTACGTTAGTGTAAAATTTGCATTTTTGCGAAACCGACACGGCGGTTTTAGGCGGCGAAAATAAAAGAATTTAACGAGATTGAACTCTCTTACTCCAACTTTTGTATGCGAATCATTATAACGAAGTAATGTGCGCACAAGTAGGCTGAGGTAGGATGATTGTGATGAATGGAAGGATGGCCCACGCATATGCTGGAATCCGACAGTGTTTGTGAAACAGCTGATTAATGTGGTGATCGATGCGTCCGAATTAACCTTATGACTCGTATCGAATTTTTTCGAGGCCTTGATCCGTCAAATTGTCCCAGGGAGAAAGAACAGACGTTACTTCGCAGTAAAAATTTCAATAAATAAAAAATAAAACACGCATTCAAGGGCCTTAACAATAAAGGTCTGGTAAAAGATAATTTCCAGAAATTATATAATTGTACAGATTCGGCAATTATTAATTTCAGCTTGGCATAGCGTGACGTGCATCGTATCGTAGTATTCTTATTCTCATATAATATAATAAGTCTTATGTAACGCGTAAAATCGCCCAAAATTGTTAAAACGTGCGGCGAAAGGTCATTACGTATTTTCTGGATACTTTGTTCCGCGCTGGCAAAATTCGCAATTTCGACGAAATTACTGCCGGCCGCATGCATATCTGATTTGTAGTAATATACCGAAACGACTTTGCCATAAAGGTACCATCATTATGTTGTAATTACGAGGTCATTACTTGAAAAAGGTACTTGAAGTTCGTGGTGTGCAGTTAAATTCGTGTTTCAGTTCACCAATCATTCACAACTCCGGCAAGTCTGTAAATTGATATTCTTAAAAAGAAAAATTACTTTTTAAAAAAAAAAAGATAAAAAGGCGCAAATTGCGCATTAAAATATACGTTTAAAAAAAGTAAAAACAGGACGTTTCTCTTAAAGCACATAAATGTCATATGTGTATTCATTTTAATGTAAAAAATAATCTGCAATGCGAATATCACATTTGTCGTTTTTTGTAAAAAGTAAAAATATACAAATAAAGGAAAGTCGTGAATATACTAAGCCACCCTTCTTAAAACGGCACCCCCGTATTTTTTGGAAACTGAACTTTGCACTAATAAAATCATGATCTGTTTAAGTAATTGAAGAAATAAAAACCCATAACATAGTTCGTACATTTTCATGGCTTTTTCCTATATAAAATCTGTTAAAAACCAATTTTTGAAAAACAAAAATAAAATTGCACAATTTTCTCTTGCAAATTGCATAATTAAAACAATAATGAGTATATTATTGAAAATATTATTGAAAATAGCTCATTTCACATGTTTGTAGTTTTCCAAAACTGTTTTGTTTATATTTTTCTCTTTCATATTTTCTTCATAATGCACAGTTTGAGACGTAAAATTGCTATAGCGAACCATCTTCTCTGTGAGAACAGACAATAATTATGAAACTTTCAACTACAATATTGACAGATGTTTGATAAATTTTTTCATGTTTTTTTTTAGTAGTTCTTTAATAAGTTTTATAATTCAAGAAGAGTTAAGATATGAACGATATTATACAAGAACAGCACAACCAAGAGAAGTTGCTATATTTTTATGACATTACGGATTTAATTACATTTACATACAATGACATTTAAATAAATATTACCTTCACTGATTCTTATATTGATATCGGTATTATATTGATAGTTTTTAATTTACTTAATTTTACAAAACGCGTAGCAAATTTGGCATTGAGCCGTGTAAGGTAAGACAAGCAATTGAAAATTGCAATATTTCTAGTATGTAATGTTCAACAACAGAAAGTATTTATATCGTATGAATTAGAAATTCAAACGGAGTAAAAGATATTTTCACTAATGCGCGATATGGATAACAGATATAATAACAACCGCAGCAACGTGCATATTAGCAAGATTAGTATGGGTGTTACTTCACATTGTGTTTACCATAGAGATCTTTCTAAGTACATAGCACAGTATAATGATAGTAATAATATTCGTAAATCATCATCCATTAGGCTCTGTATTATGCAGCGCATAAGATAGCGTGCTTATTGAATTCATGAATTCGCGAACCGTATCATTAGAAGAAAAGTATCTTATACCTTATGTATCTACTGTAATATACTCTTCCATAATGATATTGTTCGAACGAAAAGGAAATTAAATGCTGACAATTACCAGAAACATAAAAGCAATAATTACTCCATTGACGCGAGCGCTAAATTAATAAATCTCGCCAGATAAACACATTGAAATTTATTATAGATAATGTTGCTTCCGACAGTAAAGATACTTCCGACTTGCTGAAATATATTTTTATCGATTGATCAATTTTAAATTCTTTTTTTTTTACTTATTGCTGCATCGTATTATGACAGCAAAAGTGAAAAATTATGTAAATTATTATATAAATAATTATGTAAATAATTTATATATAAAAGTAAAAGAATTCTCTCGTTAAAATTTTCTGCCCTATTATCTCTCCTACATTAAATTTATGTATAATTTAATCTGCACGTTTCTTATGTTCCCAGAAAAAATAAATAATATGAGTTGATCATGAGTTGAGATGAAAAGAAAATCTTTGGATTTTACCAATCCATAATCAAACGTGTAAAATATTTAAAAAATTAATATGTTCAACGCCACACTATGATTTTTAAAAAATCACCTAATTTTTGTAATTGACATCTGTAATTGACATTTGCAAGTGACGTAATTCAATATAGCTGCAATAAGGAAACAGAAGTCAAAGTCTCGAATTAGCGAGTGCACGTAATAAATAATAACCCATTGAGCATAAAGTCATTCCTACCATGTTATTACAATGATATTCAATAACATGGAACGTTTTTCAAATATGTCGTATTTAATGTTGAATACAATATCAATATAAACAAACTTAGACTTGGAGATGATATTTTTCAAATACTTCAACATTCGAAAGAAAACATAAAAAATTAGAAATCTTTTTAAAATGTTTATACAATATTATTTTAAAAATACATATAAAATCAACAAATGTTTCTTGCTTACTGGAAAATATTATTGTATCGAGATGCCAATGCGGAATTGATGATACCATGATGAACTGATGCTATGCGGAACCGAAAATGTTACGTTGCCAAGTACAAGTATGTATGTAGTTAAAGGAGATTAAAGATATCGACAGCAATTAATCTGAAAGGCACATGCAACATTCTCGATCGGGACGCCCGTGTAAAATATTATATAAATCGTGGTACACGCCATTTCTATTAAAATTAACACATAGAAAGTAAATTAAGATTTTATCATTCAGTCAATTTTCAGGCTATTTTATTTCAATAAAAATATAATAAAATAGACTTTGATAATAGATAACGGCTCTTGTCAATTAAAAGAAATAGAAATCATCCATAAAAACGCCAGTAACCGGAAAAACAGAAATAATCTAAAATCTCCTTTTCTGGCAGTTGAATTATCATAATCCAAGCAAACATCGTACTATACATCGCATATTACGTCCGCGTAATTACTACTGTACTAATCATATCGTCGTGAAAACGATGTTATTTTAATAACGCTCTCAGCAGGTATACCAGATTGTTTATTAAACTCGCACGTGTTTACCGCGAGCGTAGGCCTGAGAATCTCGTACGTATGCACAATCGACAAGCGGCGTTTCGTTTCGCGCTCGTTATGATGCATCTTCGGAGCATTCTCGTAACAGCGTGGCCAATCGCATACCGGGGCACGTATAAGGAACCCGGCGTCGAAAAAGGGATCAGGCAGCCGCTTCGCGCGTGATACGTCAATTTATCTGCCGGCAGCTAAAATCGCGTTGCGCGATACACGTAATATTTATTCTCCGTGACGAGTATCTGCACGCGCAACCAGACAGAATATCTTTGTACCCTCCCGCTCCCCAAACCTCCCCGCTATACAGATACAGGGCGAATTTTATACCGCGCAGCGCGCGGTCTTGTAGCAGCTCGCTACGGCTGATTTCGCAGATGCGGTAAAGTTGCACCACCTTCAACATATAACATTGACAACAACGAGCGATACCGACTCTGCCTAACAAATGAAACGCTGAGAATGAGATAGGTCATTGTAGACCCTGAACCAGACTCACAAAGGACCGACTAAGTCAATACACTTTGCCAAGACGTGTTTCTTAGCTGTCTCTATAAGAACTCCGTCCGGAGTAGAGTGCTTGCCCAACGTGTAATGTTGAAACGACATTGAATAATACTAATGATATGGATTGAATGATATTGAATAATGTTGCCGATGTTATTTTGCGCATAATAGAGAATATCGAAATGCATGCAAAATATCGGCGAAATAAATCGATAAGGATCGAAATATCTGTGCCAAACGCGCGCGACTCGCTTTCCCATGTAATTTCCTTTGCATTTGCAACCCGTTTCGCAATTTTTTATATGAAATGTCTGATTCTTTACGTCATATTTCTTGGGGCGCTAAATATCTGAATTACGATGTGTCTCCATTTGTCTGAGAGCTCTTAAACAAATTAATTAACCCGAGTGAGGGTTAATATTTTTCGTAATAAATTATTTACAGTTTTTAAGATGCAAGTACTATTATCATTATTAAATTAACGATCAATTTGATTTGCGATATTATTCCTAGTTTTAATTTAGAATTGAATTTAAAAACCGACGGTGTTCGGCGTGCAGTTTATAAAAACATTGAAAATGTTTTTACCAGATTGGATAATAACTCATCACAAAATTAAAAGTTAAATAATGAAAATTTTTAATAACCCAAATTTTAAGTTTAACTAATTATTGTTGCAACACATAAATTTTAATTTATTAACTTTCTTCCTAAATTAAAAATTTGCCTACGTAAAAGAAAAAAAATTATTAAAAAATGCAGTTCCACATAAAATGTTTCTTTATTATTTTATGTAAACTTAATTTACAAATAAAATATTAAATTTATTCAATGATCTGTATTATTGTTTTAAATAATCTAACTTATAAATTTCTAATTTATAAATATAAATAATATTCTTCAAAATTAACTTTAAATTTAACTTGAGTTAATAAAATTGTCTGGAAAGAACTCGATATTGTTTAACTGACTCACATGAAAAACACCTTAGGTCAAAATGTTGGAAACAAGTTTAAATCAGTAAACAATTTGCCAGTTTGTCAACTAAATTTAAAATTATTATTAATATAATCATAACTTTTAAGTAGTTAGTTCTTTGTTCATGTAACTATTTTTCTGCTTTGGCAACAAATAAAAAACAGTGATAATTGATGCTACCGAGAAAAGGTTTTAAATATTAAAATACTACTATCTATAAGCATGGGGTTCTTTATACCATCTAAAACTATAAGAAATTAATAAATTTCCAATCAATACTAAACATCAATTATATTATATTTATATCTATGTTGAAATTTCGCACTCAAAAATGTAAATATAATATAACACGTGTTGTTATATCACATTTACATTACTGAGTGCGAGATTTTAACTGATGGTCCCAGTGCCAACTGGGTTGTATATTTATAGATACAAAAATTGCAATAATATTTTATAGCCATGGCTGCAATGAGAACGAAGGAATTAAATTCTCGAATTTTCTCGTACAAGCGTTAATCGAGCAATTGGTTTCATCTAAACGGCTGCAAAATCCCGGAATCTTCGTTAACGATCGGCGATGCACATTGCATCGATCGATTCGCAAATATATACCGGGAATATCGTAAAATTAATCGCGAAAATGAATCGCCGTATTGAGTCGTCACTCGCACTCGCGGCTCGGGTGACGTCGGATTACTCGTAAATTTGTTAAACGTTTGCATAAGTCGTCGCCACCGAGATTTATGCTTTGCGCTTCTACTATACATCTCTCGCGGATCGCGGGCGAGCAAGCGCCTCGCGCGATCTAAGCGGCGCGCCGCGCCGCGCGAAGACGTGCGCGCACACCGAATAGATCGGATTTATATCCCACACACTCATCCTCGCGTCGCGTCTCTCCGTACCAACACTCCGATTACCGGCAGGCGTATTTCTTCACATCCACCTTTCATTCGTAACTACAAACTCGGTAATTGGTTCGATACACTTCGGGATGAGATCAGCGAGCGCGCGCGCGCGAGGCGCCTTTTTTTCATCCGATCAGACGGTTCGAAAGTGCGGCGTCGGATTTCGAAGGCCGTCTCCTCGGAATCGAACTGGCCGGCTAGGGAGGTAAGGGAGGTAAGGGGCGGCCGGTAGATCTATAGCGCTTCCCTGGCGGATGAGAAAATGTGTCGAGGATCGCGGGGAGCCCGCCGGCAGATGCGGCACCAGCGAATTTTCCTAGAGCTGCCTCCGCCGCCGCCGCGGCACTGTGCAATCGCATTCTTGCTCGCGCGCGTGCAACGCGTCGGACGCGTTCTCGGCCGCCACGTGCCTAGGATTCTTTTTATTGCGCGCAGAGAGCACGATGTCGAAAATGTATATGTCCGTGCCGACGGAGGCCGATTGCCCAATCGTCCGACGATGATTCGCGATAGTTTGGAGAAGCTCACGCTCGCCTCGCGCGCGGAAATGTTTTCTTCTTTTTTCTTCTCTTTTTTCGGCCTATTACCTTCTGACAAGTTGATTTAAGGATGTTTTGGCTATGCAATACGAGCTACAAGTGTTATCGAAATTTCAAACCTAATCCCCTGTGGCCTACAGCGTAGAATATTGCACAATATCTCAATATTGCTATAACATTGTTGAAATATTCTGCAATATTCTGTGCTATAGGGAAAAGCTTCTCTAGGTTTACTCTTTTCCTTGCTAATAGACAATACAAAATTTTGATCGCAAATGCTCGAATTCTGGTCCTTGCAAAATAGCTTCAAAGAAGAAGACAATGAAAAATTTGATTTATAATGATTTTTGCAGCAAAAATTATTATATTTCACTGCAGTTTTAAATAAGTAACTCTTAAATGAGTAAGTGAATCTAAATAAATTTTTGTACGCATATTTGTTAAAGTTTTATTAGTATATATATATAAATTTTGATTTAATTGATAATGCTACTTCTCAAATTTGCAAATAAGTACAGCAAAACGCGATTTTACATGAGAATTAGAAATAAAAAAGTTAAATAACTTTTAAATCAACAAGTAAATTGTGCTCAAATTTTACAGATACTCAAACGTAATACTAAAATATTCTATAAAATTTTTATATTTTTGGTAATGTTTTGAGATATGACTCATACACCATTAATTATATCCTTTTGATTTTACGTGTGTAATATGTTTGAAAGTCTACAGGAATGCCGACGCTTACATTCTTTTTTTTTAGCGGATATGTATCTCTGCGTAATATATTTTACATAGAAATTATTCCTAACAAAACCGTGTTATCGATAAATTATTATGGAAATTTAAACGTGTACAATTTTAAGCTCTAATTTTATATGGAAATGATAGCATTAGCTTGAGATATGTTCCTAACTTTGTGCCTTTTATTACACAAACGTTAAAGTTACGCTCTAATCAATTCTCCTTATAATATATCCCTTTACAATTCCCTCTAATAGCCGTGCAAAATTCTTATTCTATACATAAGAAAATGCTCGAGTAATCATAATTGCAAATATAAAATATGTCATACCTTTCACTTTTTTCGCATGACTTTTTTCACGCCCAAACTATCGATTCCAATCAATTGACATATAACATACATCCAATATAAAAAAGTAATATGACGTTATATTATCAAATATAACGCGTCGTATTATTTATAACATAATATAAAATTCCAATTCCGCTCAAAAGTGTTAGGTATCTATAGCAGCGCTCAAAAATATTTTGCAGATTTCAAAATTCCTAATATTCAAATAAAAAGATTTTCAAGTTAAGAAAATTCATTGATAAGTCAAAAATTATATATTTTAATATTTTTTCTTAACAAAATAAACTTTATATATCTCGAATATTTGAATAACAATCATTTTGAAAAAAAACTATTTTGAAGAATAACTATTTTTTTTTTATTCCCTACAAATTACTTTCAAGCGCTATTGTATATTTTTTTCATTAACTTTATTATTTCCTCTTACTTACTAGTGTCATGTATAAATTTAAAAAATTCTTGAAACATAAGATGATTCACAATTTAATTTGTTTAAATCCCTCTAGTTAATATTTAAAATATATAAGATGCCTAATATTTTTTGTATAATGAAAATTTTAATTATATGTAATATCAATTACGTTTGTAATAATTAAGGTTTTCTTATTCAAACCTCAAATATATAAATATGTTACAGTTTTTTTAGAAAATGAATTCAATCAGTAGTTAAGAAAAACTTCGGGCTTACAATAGTACAAAAAGCAAGTTACCAATTCCGTTTATTTATTTATGCCGAAAAAAATGAAAACAATGAAAAATTATTTCAAACTATATCTTTCCTAATATAAGAGAACCAATTGTGAAGTTTTATTTAAATAAATCAAGTATTGCAATAAAGAAAGGAAAAAATCTAATTCAAAGGAAAGATAAGTTTTCCGAGTGTTCTAAAATTTCGTATTAATGTTCTTCAGCTTAAAAGAATGTAGAGTGAAAAATCGTAGAAAAATCACTCAAAAAATTGCACGGGTTCAATTCTCATTTTAAAGTAACGTTTCGCTCAATCAGATTTAGAGAGTAATTAATAATAATTTATTATAATAAAATTATTTATAAATCAATGTATATAGAGATAGAGTACATTGACTCATATTTAAAACAGTGAGCCACAGTGACAAGTGTGTGAACATTCAATTACAATTTATGTAACAAACTGTAACAAAACACTTTGCATTTAAAATTTCTATATTGAAGCAAGTTACATTTAAAATTATTGTTCTGTAACAGCATTTTGCTATTCGATCTTCGCAAAATAAGTTTAAAAATATACAATTGTATATATCTTTACAATTATACATATCTACGATTTGTTTTTTATTTCTATTACGTTTACATTAATTTAATATCAAATTTGTTGTGTAACTTACAGCGTGATACGTGCCAATGTATCCTTTCGTCGATCAAGTTTGCTACAATCCAGCATGTTCGTATTTTACTTATTACAAAGAAATTATTATATCATGTACAGAATCATTCCTGACATGGAAGCAAAATTCTCTCTATCATATTAATACAGTTTAATCATAATAATAAATTGTTTAAAATGTCGAATACCAAAATTGTGAAAACTGTAAATACCAAAAACCTGTGAACCTCGCTCTCCCCTAATGTTCTAGACGTTCTGAGCAGTGTGTTTCATTAATTTAACATTCAGTCACGCTAATCCGTTGATTCGGATTTTTTCGACACGCATTTCTGCGTGTCGGAAATCGATTTCTACGCGATGCTCCCGGACGCAAATATGTTCTACCGTGCAAGATAACCCGATCGAGAAACCGAAAGTCACGTGCGTAGCTCCAATTAAAATTTTAAAGCTATTTCAGTCATCAACGGGCTATCTATTCCCATAATGCATCACACGGAGTGAAGGGAAGATGCGCACCTCTCCGCCTCCCACACCCTCCCACAGAGTGCGGTCGGTCATTCTAACACGCCAGTTATTACATGGATATGCAGTACGAAGGATAAACTGTAACAAAGGGTTTGCGTAGTATATAAACTCCTCGGAGAATCATCTTCTCAGTTCGCTTCGTGTCTTCGGTCCTACAGCAATATGAATTGCCACCAGGTAGGCCACCAGATAGTATCGTGGGCGGACCATTTTTTCGCGAAATGCACTAGTCCGCTAACGTGTTTTACAATAAGTAATTTAATAATCCGAATAAATGTATTCTTGTAAATGTTTCTAACAATAAATTTTATTATAGAAGTTTACTTATCAGAACTTACTTTTCCTAACAGCACAGATCTCATGCCCGTGGTATGCCCGTGGTATGCCCGTGGGAATCCCTGGGATGTCCCTGGGACATCCCCTGGGCGTCCCACGGGTGTCCCGTAGACGTCCCAGGCTGGAAAGTGTGCTGTTAGAGTTGTTCTGTACTCTCTAAATTCTTTGGAGTGGAATCCCACTCTAAAAGTGTAAAAATCCTGCCAGTCTTGATAAAGAGTGGCAGTATTTTCACACTTTTAAAGTGGAATTTCACTCTTTTAGATGAAATCCCACTCTAAAGAATTTAGAGAATATCATATCAATTTTTATCGTTTATTACTATATTATTAAATTATTTTATTTATTTTTACATTTGTTTTTTTTTTTTATATGAAAGCTTAGAATATTTAAAAAAAAATTATTTCCTTTATTAGAGGATTATTTTGACTAAGAATCATTAAAATGTGTCATCGGGACCAGAAAATTTATGATATATCTTCAATGACTTTTAATACTATTCCCCTAATTTATTCGACAATTATAAATTATAAAATACCTCAAAGATAGTAATTTTTATTACGTTTCGTTATTTTGATAAACAATAGAAAATTCAAAGACAGCTCTTCTCTTTCTCGCATATAAAAAAAAAAGTACTAATCAAAGGCTCTTTATAATCGATCATTTAGCCAACATCTCTAGTATCTATAAGTTGTTATATAGCTGCCTTTCTCTCTTATTATTCTTACGAACAAAATATCTTTGATAAAGCATGAATGAACAAGCAATCGTAACAGACAGCTTTTAAGTTTGCTTGATAGAAGAAAATGGAAGTAGTTATAACAGGAATAAATTGCAACAGTGATCGCTAATCTGGAATCTTATAACGCCTGTGATGCGCCTATGCAACACGCGATTTGCAATTATCTTCCATTGTGCCAGCGATGACTCTCAGCTTGGTGACAACGCGTCACAGCCGTGAAAGGTGCGACATTTATGACAAATGTTGCAATTTATCCCGGTCACAAATACAGTTCTTTTCTTTTCTTACATACCGCAATAAACGTTGGGACAAAAGTCGATTAAGAAATTTAATAATCAGGTGAATAAACTAAACTGAGAGATGAAGTTTAAGATAAGAGTAAAGAAAAATATCTCCCTATGTATAAATGTATGTGAGTTATGTAAACAAATATGTGAATAGGCACGTTCATGTATAATTGGTAATAATATGATAAAATCCTTTTCTATAACAAGTAGTGTAATAGTGTAATCGAGATTCCGCGTCGATAGAGCGGTATGGTTTTCCCTCACTACGTGATGTCAAACATATAACCGCATATAACGGAGGGATGCCTGATTGTGCCCCACTTTCCCTCAGTAACGCGCGATTATCGCAGCGGACACCGCAATGTCCACCATCTCGGTCCCGCAATACGTCTCGGTCATATCTGACCCATCGGCTTACACGCTCTTCCTTCGGAATAAAAAGTTCCAGTGAGTCTTCCAAACCGGAAGTCAATGATATAATCATTCTCTAGCAATTTCGTAATACGCAAACAACTTGTCATCACTTCTAATGACTTTATGATCAAACGTTATTAATTTTTTCACAAAAAAAGTACTTTAAATTAAATATTATTAATTTCATCGAGAAATATCGCATTGATCCTAATTGAACTGCCTTTATTATCGGCACAAATGTATTTTCGAGCAAAAATGCGTAGTAAATATGCTTATATATTAATGAGGTTTCGTTATATAATTGTAATTCACTTACCCCGATCTCGTCGAAAAGCCACAGAATGTCTTCTCTGATTGCAGTTGGCCAAGCTGGTCTTGGTGCTGTCCTGCCTCGGCAGCGATGTCCTGGCGGGTCTCCTGCCGGCTAGTGGCGCAGGGGGTGGTGCTGGGGGATATCAGTACAACCGACCGGGCGGTGGTGGATTTGGTGGAGGATACGCAGGTGATACCGGTTTCGGGGGTGGCAGCCGCGGTGGCGACTTTGGCATCAGCAGCTACAGAGGAAGACCCGGCCAAGCTTACGGTCCACCCGGAAGTGGCGGCGACTCTTTTGGCAGACCGGGTGCAGCTGGATTTGGAGGACAATCGTCGTATAGACATCCGCAATTCGGTGAGAGTGGCAGTGGTGGATACCAAGACGGTGGTGCCGGAAGATACCAACAAGGAGGATATGGATATGGTGGACGCGACGGCGGAAGGGTACAATTATTTTTTATGTGTTTTTCATTCTTCAAATGGATAATCTAAAATAATAAGAAATTATATATATTTTTTTTTTATTTATTTATTAAATATAGGATTAAATATAGGATATATTTAGGATATATAACAGAACATATAAAAAGAATGCTGCTCTTTCAAAAAAATATTGTCATCAAATTTTATCTTGTATTATTATATATTAACGTGTCAGATTAATTGTATATATTTAAAATTTAGAAGAAAAGATATTTTGCAAAGTAGTGCAGACTCAAAAATGTTTTTATTTAACAAAGCTTGAAAATTTAAATTTTTATTTGCGCATATTTTTTATTATAGATTTATGAATTAAATATTATGTTTGTTTCTCACCATTTTTTCGTTTGTTATATAAACGATGATAGTTTATTAAGCATTATTTCGTAGCCGCAGCCGTACAGCTTCCAATACGAGGTCGTCGATCCGCCAAGTGGTAACGATTACTCTCATCGCCAGAGCAGCGACGGTAATGTCGTTCAAGGAGAGTACAGAGTCTTGTTGCCGGACTCGAGGACGCAGATCGTTCGGTATATGGCTGATGACGCGAATGGATACAACGCAGAGGTTCAATACGAAGGACAGGCTCGTGGTGGATACGGAGGATATGGAGGAGGAGGACATCAAGGCGGCGGTTATCAAGGAGGTCAGTATATCCTTCGCACAAAATGCAATGATATGAGACAATGAATTCAAATATACGGGCACAAAATCACATTAATAATTGCGCATTTTTAAATCACAAAAGAAAAGACAATGCAATGTCAAACATAAAAAAGTTCAACATGTAAGATTGGAAATTAGATCATTTAACTAATTAATTAAAAATTATTGATACATATATCAAATAGCATAAAATTATGTAAATCACATATAAATTTGAAAAAAATTGAAGTAAAATTAATTAATTTAAAATTATTAACAATACACAAAATTAACTATAAATAATTAAATATTATAATTATAAATTCAAAAGCAGCTTTGTTTAGATGTCCACATTTCACATTGTAGAAATTAATAATTTTTTGACTAGAAGAGAAAAAATTTATTATAACTCTATATATATCATCATAGGCAGAGGCGGCGGTTTCGGCGGACACGGTGGTAGTTTTGGAGGCGGCTTCGGTAGCGACGGTGCCAGCAATCAATATTTGCCACCGCACAATTATCACAAATAATTGTCGTCGACATGAAGCTACCTTACCAAAATACGGCATGTACCGCATGCATCTCCGGCGACAATCATCACGGACCTCCCTCGTTTACGGCTTTTATTCTAAATACAATAATCCTTCGCTCACACACATGAGACACGAACTCTCTCCCGATCACCTATGCATCCCTGTGCATCCACAAATCACTCTTTCACCCATATTTAACGACTACACAAGAACTAATTAAGGATAACTTGCATATGCATGCATGAGTGTATGTATTTATATATATGATATATATAATTTTGTACATGATAACTGTATTATCAAACATACGCTTGTATCTTCCGCTAAGCGATTATCAAACTCTTATGTACGTATTTATACGAGCTTGTAGTAAAACATGAATGTAAAGTACTCTTTCTACTTTATATTGTTTTCCCAATTTATCCTCAATCTATGCTTTAATCAAATCATTAGTCAAATAAAATTTTCGTTCGACATTTTATTTTGAACAATTGCCCGAAGAGTGTCAACATTTATAACGGTATTTTAACTACTCAGATTGTTATATACAGCACAGAACATTTAAGCAATATATCAGAAAATTTATTGCTGAAATATTGTTGAAAATATTGTTGCATCATTGCTGGAATAATCTGCGGAGCATACACAAACACAATATGTGTTGTGTGTATGAGTAATATTTTGTACAAAAAACACAATTTCTGTAAACACAATTTTGAATAATTTAAGATTACTTAACCAAAAAGTTGAATCTTTCTGAGATCATACTCATTGAAAATTTTATTCAGTATCCTAAAAGCAATCACATATAAAAAATTTAGCCAATTTGATAGAAGCCATTTTTTCCATATAAAGCGTGCGGGCTCCTTTATAAATAAAATTATTTATCTACTTATTTATTAATTCATTTATTTATTAATACGAAAAATTAGAATAAATCGAGAGAATGTACAGTAAGCGCGAGGAGCTCCATTTCTGCATTCTTTGGCTGGGCGTCAATCTAATTAATCAATTTAATCGTTAATAAATCGGTTAATAATGTCAAAATTGAAAAAGAATTAGTTCAAAACTTTTAGTTTAAAATTCCATCTTTGTTCATTCCCTGAAATATTGATTTATTAAGAGTTATGGGACACCTTATATACTACATCAAAATGGCAGTTTTAATATCTTGTGATAAACATCTAATATTTTTTATAAGACGTTCGTAATGATTCTTCGCATAATATCCAATGCAAACAATTATTATAAAATATATTGAATAAAACCGTTTGTTCTATCTAATGACTGCCAAATTTAACAACACTGAAATTTTCAAACTGTCGAAATAGAGAGGTACTTTGTAATTCTTAAAATATTAAAAATGTAAACATAACGCGAACTAATCAATTCTAGAGATCCTCAAATAAGAGATTAGACACCGTATCCTAAATATAGAGAAATGTGTAACTTAAAATGAGAAGCATTTATAAAATAAAATAGATCTATCTCACTGGGGTTGATTGAGAGCTCTAAATGTGGAGAGAATATATATACATGATTTTTAAAATGTTATACATGAAATCATAAAAACTTTGAATTTACAAACAGATACTCTTTCGATGATATTTATATCGCAAAATTAGAAAAATTATAAACTGGTTTCATTATTTGATCTTGAATCATTTCGGCGATGATACTTTCGTAATTTTACACTCTAACAATATTAACAATAACTAACAATATCAGTTCATACGTAGTTTTTCCGTACGGAGAATTATTATTAGACATTATTTAAAATTTTATTCAAATAATATACACTATATACTTATAATTTTTATTCTGCATCGTTACATAATGTGAAAGTGCAAGATTTAGCAGTATCCTGGTGAGTAATGAAGATCGTTTTAAACTTGACATTGCTCTTTAAAGTTACACTCATTCTTCTGGTATTTTAGAGTTTAATGCGTTTTTAATCCATCTGGCCTACTAACTTTAAAAAAATAAATATTTTATTTAGATCTATTGATTGACCATAGACTATTACTCTCTCGCACTTCATGGAATACGATTTTTAATCAATTTAATTGAAAATGATTAAAATAAATCTAAACACGTTCAGCAGGAAATTAATTCTAATTGGTGCATCCGTTTTTAATTATGATATGTGTAAAATTACTCAATAAATTTGTTGGATTTTCGTAAATTGCTTGTACACTAAGTTCCACCTTGATACATTTTCCCCTTTTTACATTACTTTTCGTTATCTCATTCTAATATGTCTATCTCATGTTATCTTAAGCATTTTTAACATCATGGTGAATCAGTTAAGTTGTTTAAACGTGATATCCAATCTTACTGGAGGATCTCAAATTCCATTTAAGAAAAAGAAATAGAAATTTAGTGTACCATAGAGAATAAATCAAGAAACACAGTAGTAGTAGTAGTGGTAGTGATAGTGATAGTGGTAGTGGTAGTGGTAGTGGTAGTGGTAGTGGTAGTGGTAGTGGTAGTGGTAGTGGTAGTGATAGTGGTAGTGGTAGTGGTAATGGTAGTGGTAGTGGTAATGGTAGCGGTAGTGATAGTGATAGTAGTAGTAGTAGTAGCTTCAAGTAAACGCTTCAAATAGGGCTTATTAAAAATAATTAAATCTAAATAATTAAACAAAGACACAATTAAAAGTCAAGAAGATTTTAAAGCATATAGGTATCATCTATTTTTATACATTTTTAATAGTTTCTGATTTAATTCTTTGTATACATAAAAAAAAACTTCCTAGTATTTATAACAAATAGCAATAATGACGAACCAATTTCAATAATTTCTGAAAAAAATTTAATGTAAAGACAATTTTGAAAATAATATTAAAATATCAAAATTAAAAATTAAAGAAGAAATTACAGTACAATATAACATTCTTGAATTACTGTAATTATTTAATATATTTAACATGTAACGTTTATATATTGTTCATTAACCCTAACTCCCCACACCTATTTTTGATTATCTTCTTCCTCACCTATGAGTTTATAGGACTCTGTAACTTTAAGGACCCTGTGCAACATTTCTGAACAAACAGCATATTTTTTAGCTCATAATATATAAAATCAATACCTGAAAGTCTGATAAAGATGCTAAACGAGATCTGAATCAAAAATATTTTATTCTCAAGTAATTAAAAAAAAATTGCGTTGCACAAAATCGCAAAAACATGAGTACTCGCATAGGGTCCATTAGACCCATGTGTAAGGAGGATTAAACATAGTAAACATGTAAAATTTTTATTTACTTTTTCATAGTAATTTATAATTAATAAATTTGTATTTTATATTTAATAAACTTGAGTACTAAATCTAAATTGAAATTTAATGAAGCTTTCCTATTTATTTTAATACATAATATTCATTAAAAAATATTTTTAAAAGTATCAAAAAAATAAATCAACAGTGTTTTACAAAAATCTATTTTTATAAAATTGATCTAATTTTTAATAATAAAATTGTATCGCAATAATTATATTGTAACAAAATTTTCTTTTAATATAAACTCGTTATCAATGAAGGCATTGTTATTTTCCACAGACCACGTTATAATAGATAAAATAATAGAATTCTAAATAGAACAATATATAAAAAGACTTATTACATATAAATTGTTATAAAACAACATCGTTGTTTGAATATCATCAGAACAGTACTTCAAACAACAACAAAATGTATCATATCATCAGTTTTCCTTACAGATAAATGTAAATTTAAACAAATTATTGAAAAAATTCTCTTATTTCAAAATAAATGTTTAACATATAAATGAGAATTTTTACTTAAGTACTATTGTTAAATGAATGTAAAATTTCTTTGGCATTATGATTGTAAAATAAATTGCTATATTATAAAGAATCTTTTCAATGTAAAAATATATTATTAATCACCTTCATCAAATATCGTTGTCAGAAGTTATATTAGATCTGTTATGCATTCCTCCAAAATCTGACTCACGTGTGTCCTTGACCTATATATAGAAAAATTTAAATAAAATTTCCGTAAACATTTGTGTATAGTTCAATAACTGAAAATTACCTTTGCCTAAAGGCGCTTTTTTTATTGTATTTATTCGAGATCTGATAGATACGCCTCTTCCACCTACATATGCAGACATTTTCCAATTAGTTGCAAGTAATTAATGTAATTAAAAAATTATAATCAATTATTATATTGGATATGTATAATGATACAGTTACATCATATTAACTTACCAATAGGAGGAAAGCTTTCATCATCTGATAGCAAAAAGTCTTTTGCACATCCAAGAAAAGGCGGTTCTAAAAACAATAAACAATATAACGTAAAATATAATAGATATAAATATAAATATGTTATGTGTGCAATAGAATTATTTTATTAATGAAAAATAGATAAATTATATAAAATATTCCATCGTCTATAATTTAAATAGATAATTTTCTAAACTTACGTTCAATATTTGGAGGTCTCATTGGTTTTTCATTCAACTAAAAAAAAAAAAGTAAATTTAGTATGTACAATATTTTTAAATCAATGTAATGTAAAAAATATATAAGAGAACATACATAGTTTGGTACATTTTTAGTATTTTCTTCAATAGTTGTTTTAACAGATTTATCAACAGAATTTTTAGGTTTATCAACACTGGTAGATTCTTGTACTTTACTGTAATCAATAATTTGTACTGGTTTCGATTCTTTTCGGCGGCGCATTTCGTCTTCATATGTTCTACCAGAAACTTTTATTCTATGTTGCTCACTCACCTATTACGAGATAATTAATAGAAATCTTCATTGATGAAAATATTGCATAAAATTTATAAAACTAATTAAACATATATAATGTACCTGTTCATGCATAAATCACTATACTAGCATATTTTTAATATATTATACTCACGCCTGTCATAGATAAAATTGCACTGGACTCAGGTGTAGATTTGGAAGCAGAATCCTTAACTTTTAGGTTACTCAGCAAATTTGTCACGACAGAAAAGTTCTCTTGTTCAGGCTTTGTAAGAGGTTTATGTACCCCTGACTTCATTTCGATCCCAAGTGGTTCACAAAACTCATCACATAATGTCCATGCCCATTGGTACAACACAGATTTACTGCACCATTCACTTCCTCCATCAATATATTTATGAAGCTAAATATTACAAAAAAAAAATAATATTATGAATATAATTCAATTTATTATGAATATAATACACAATGTTATAAAATAATAAAATTTCCTACATGACATTCAAATCCTTTATCAAAGATATACGTATAGCGTGTAAACACGTTTTCAGCATAAACAGGAATAAACCGCATATCTCGATCTGTCCTTTTTCTGTAGTTTTCATTTGCCAAATGATTAAACAATGACTCCATTTCGTAAATTATAAATTGGTTCTCTTCGTCTGAAACAGAAACAAATTTATTTAAATACATATTAGCATATAGCATTTACAATGTATTTAAGTTTCTATTTGGCTATAGAAGAGAAAAATAATTTTCAAATATTCCTTGTATATTTTTTAAATTATACATACTTTTTACTTTACTTTTTAATATAATTGCCATCTAAGTTGAGATATTTTATCATATTATTTTTATTCTTTAATATAACGAGATATTTAATGGAATTCAACAGAAATTCAATAAAAATCATAAAGTGAAGAAAAATATTAAAAAATGAGTTAAACTATTAACAGCAGAATTTTCTTTAAATAAGATATATAAACAAAAAACATTATACCATAAGTATCTCAATTTAAACAATATTATGTTGCAATAAAAAAGAAATTTAAGAAATATATATACATATATCTATAACTATATATAAAAGTAAATATCTTAAAAACCCATTTTTAAACTTGTAACAGATAAAAAAGAAAGTAAGATATAATTGTATTTGCTTGTCTTGCATTTAAACATGGAATTGTTAAAATATTTAAAAAATGTGATAAAACTGTACTTACTTGCTGCTTTACATAGTCTTGATATCAAAGATTGCACTGGATCGTAGAATTTTTTTGTTGTATAAAAATAAGGATATTTATCCCCAAGTTTTCTACATTCTAGAAATTTGACCAAATCGTCATACATATTAGCAAAATTAGTCTCTCCACCTGGATATTCTACTGGGATATTATGAGAATTTTGACTTTCCTCCATTGCCTCCCGTCTATATCCCAAAGGAATTGGGGCACTAACAATTGCATGATGTACATCCTCTATACCCTTCTCAAGTGAGAAGATTCCAAATGCATATTCAGCCGGGAAATAATCAGAACAGTTGTTAACAATCATGTGGAAAAAATGGTTAACATGTACAAAGCAAAATTTTGATTGTGACAAAACTGCAATAACAAAAGTATTATTTGTACATTTTAATCTAGTAACTTAACATATTGTATTTATTAAAATTAGTATATTGTACTTGAATCTCATTGCTTCATATTTGCAAAATTTTGGACCCAAAAAGAAAAAATTATTTCCTCTTGTTAAATTTTGTGTACAGATCATGATACCATTTAATATACTTGTTATTCTTTGTGACTTCATCTTTTTAAAACAAAGTCACAATTTTCAAAATGTAAAAAGCATTAAATATGCAGTAAGATACTTTCAAATTAATTTATATAATAAATTATATTTTATTATGCTACTTACTATTAAGATTTGCAGCTGAATCAACTATGTGTTTTATATTTTCCTGCATCTTCATCTTAAACAACTCTGCTTCTTTTTGCTTCTGTTCCAGCATAGATATTGACTCTCCGTATGATGTTTTCTTATCTTGGTTTGATATTTGTGACTTAATTTTATCTTGTTTGGCCATTTCTTCGTATGGGGCTTTTTCAGGTTTACTTAAATTCTGATAAAAAAAAAAAGAAAATATTTTATTACAAAATTAAAGAATAGAATGTATACTAAGGTATAAAATAAAATATTTTTTATTATATATTTACTTTGTCATAATATATAACATTTGAATTATTTTTATACATGGAATAAACAAACTTTTTCATATCAAATTCTTTGAGAACACATTCTAAACACTTATCAATAATTATAGTCGTTAATATCTTATAATTTCTTATAAAAAGCACTTATCAATAATTATAGCCACTAATATTTTATAACTTCTTATAAAAAAAAAGAAAAAAAGCATAGGTCCTAAGAATATAGAATTCACTGTTAAAAAATACAACATATGTATGTATACATATTTTTATAAATATTATTAAAATCAATTATCTTTTCTTATTTTAACAGATATAAAATCTTAAAATTAACATGTCATTTATTGTTGAGAAAAAGATAGTGAATTATACTTGCTAATTTATATGCTTAAACAAAAAAAAATATTCTCAATGTCTTAGTAATTTCTTAGGGCATTTAATTCTAACCTATTTTTTTCTGATTTATTATGCTCTCGTATATTAACTGTACGTTCAGACGAAGGACAAACTCTTGAAACTAAGTCACTTCCTTTCTTTCTCTCCAATATCTAATTTACCATCAAATGTGTTTTTAGCTCTCAATTCAACTTTGTTGGTATTTAATTAGCATTTAATTCTTCAATGCGTTAGTATTTATTTAGCGCTGAAAGCTAAACTTAAAGACAATATCAAAAATTGAAAATGCTAGAATCGCACATGTGAATTTGATTCTTTTGTAAAGACATTACCCGCCATTCGTCGTTACAATCTGGATCCTGTTGAACGTCTTTGAATCCATTAGGAAACTTGCGCCCTTTCGCCTCCTCGCGTTTCTTCCAAGAGGCCATGAAAAAAAAGAATGCATTTCTGCCTTTGGCCTTCGGCATTTTGCTCCAGCAAGAATAAGATCACTTTCAGTTGCAAATGATCTGAACGTCAACAATCGTCAGCAATCAATCAGCAATGGAGCAATGCAGCAAAGTAGCAAAAACAAGTTAAGACTCGAGGCAAGTCAGGGCTAGAGAACCTTTAGGAGTGAGAGGCTTCTTCTTTCTTTGCTTGTACTTTGGTTTATTGGTTTCTCGCTTTCTTCGAAAACAAAGTACTGCGTAATTAGATGAGTGAGAGGCTACGAAAGGCTCCGATCCACTTGATGCTACAAAGCGAAAGTGAGCGAAAGCTTTTATACAATCAAATGGACCTCATCATGGCCCGCAGCCTGTAACGCTTGAAACTCGAAACACCCTCGCACACTAACGACCTCGTTTATTTTCGTTCGGAATGTGAACTACAAGTCACATACATCTTGCGACCGTATCGTTAAAATCGTATCTCGTAAAATAGATGTGGTTCGTATCCGTGGTAAAAATAAATAGTAGATGCAACCAGGTGCAGCTTTTTTTGATTCATACATTTAAATTTGACAAGAACTAAGAACAAGGAGAATATTAACAAAACCATATTAAAGAATTTTATAAATTACTTTCTTTCCTAAACACAGCCATTGTTTTGTAAATTTAAAGAGATTCTAACTAATAAAATAAAGATGAAAATTAAGAATAACAAAAATGCAATTAAGTCTTGACTTTTAATTATAAATGTTTGAATATTTATATAAAATGTGATAAAAGCATAAAAATATTTAAACATAATAAAAAACAAAGCATCCACTGAAATTTTTTTATTCTTTTATGATCATAAATATTTGAATAATCATGTAAAAAGTGCCTATAGTATGTGAATACTTAAACATTCACAATTAAAAAATTTAAACAAAAATTTAATGGTAATTTTGTTATTTTTAATTTTCTTTTTACTTTCAATATGTATAAAACGTTTGAGACGTGTCAGAAACAATATTAATTCTATATATTTTTATTCAAAAATTTGAATATTTAAAATTATTGTGTATCATAGAATAGATAACAAAATAATTTTTTTTCATGAAGAATTAACAGTCTACAAGCATAATAAAAAATGGATAAACATCAATACTTTTATGCAAACTGTATTTCGAGGCAAAAATCTACAAAATATATTCGAAAAATAATTTTCTGGAAATATTATTAGAAAATAAGTTCATATGAATACATATTTCTTATGTATATTTTAAGCGTATATATTTCTAACTAGAAGAACTTGTGATATCTTATTGAAAACTATTTAAAACCAATAAGCATTGCTGGTACAATGTCGGCTTTACTCAACATCTGTTTCTTCTCTGTTCGCCCCGGTAACATTAGAAGCGCATTAGCACCTTTGCAACTGAGTAATTTACTACTGATTTGATTTCCCGTGCTGTAAGCCAATGGAAGCATTTCTTTGTTATTCCACTTCAAGATCACTCTTGCATATTCGGGACGTGAATCCAAATTGTATGACGACGTTAACTGTAATGTTAAAACAACATTTTACACTTATCGTGCCGCATTACCGTTTCACAAATTGTAATGATGATATGAGACAAACCGCAGCTTGCACTATAACCGGCTCCGATGAGTCGTTGCGCATCTCGTTCAAAAGCGGTAAGAGAAACAAATGTGCAGTAACGGTGGCTGACACCGGATTTCCCGGCAAACAAAGGAAATATTTCTTTTTATCTAAATACGTGCACGTTGCAAATGTTGTTGGTTTTCCCGGTTTCATATTTACACGCCCTTTGAGAGAATACATTTAATATTTCGTACAAGAAACATATATTTAAATACATTAATTTAAACATGATTAAAAAAAGGGTACCAAAGTGTATTGTAGCTTTGAAATATGTCTCTAAAATTGGCTTCAACAAATCTTTGTCACCCATTGACACGGAGCCTGTTGTCACAAGTACATCTACTTTTTCTAGAGCCTCCTTAATTTTGTTTATCATCTGATCAACACTATAATATTATATATTATATTAATAATAAATTTAATATTGATTCTTTATCACTATATTAATAAATCACTTCATTAACCTTCGAGTGTTTATATATAATATTTGGTAAATTTTTATCGAAGTACTAATTCAAGTTTAGTAGTTTTCGTTACTAAAATTTTGGTACCTTAAACATTTAATACGCTTACATTAAAATAATATTAGCTTAGTTATTCTAACATCTAGCTACCTGTAAAACAGAAAAAAGTAATAGAAAATTCTTAATTTTGTAAGTGAATTTTCTAGATTAATATTAAGAAAAGTATGAGTAATACTCTAAGGTTAATAAATATAATAAAAAAATATAATACAATGTGCTGAGAATAAATTTTGACATACTTGTCAACTGCAATTCCGAAATCCAAAGAATCAAAGCCATTCTCTTTTAATAGTGAAATGAGAGTTATTTTGTTGCTGTCGTAGACCTTTCCTGGTTTCAAAGGCTCTCCAGCTTCCTGTAATTCGTCTCCTGTTGACAATATACCTATATCTGGATGTTTAGTAACTGTAACATGCTTCCTGCCGCAAGCCATCAGAAGTCCCATTTCCGCTGAACCAATACACGTGTTTGAATTTAATACTAAGCTTCCTTTTTTTATATCGGAACCAATAGGTCTTCAATAACAAACAATAATAAACACAAATAATAAATAAATTTCTACCAAAAATAAAATAAAACCTTTTTTAAGAATGACAAAGCTTATTGAGCCTTGTACCTGATATCTTGTCCTTCTTGAGGTACAGTCATTATCTCAATTTCCATTTCTTCCATGTTGTCAACGCTTTTTGATATTAACTTTGTGTCCTCAACTTGTACAACCGCTGTTGCTTCTACAATCAGGCAAAAAAAGATGTAAATCGTTTATCGTGAGTAAATCAATATAAATTTAATTACAATTGTTTACCATCGGGAACAGGCGCTCCAGTATTCACGCGTACGCAAGTGCCACGTTCAATAGACACTAGAAGAAGAGGCTAAAAAAGTGTATTAATCAATAGTCTTATTCGAATCTTACTGGATCTTCGTGCCAATATTTCTTGTGTGATTTTACATACATTTTACTTTATAATATTTGGGAAAGGGATAAGTGCTTATTATCATCATTATTATTATTAAAGTGAGTATCAATTTAATATTGTGACGTTTACTATTCTTATTTCAACTTAAATCTGTGTTATAAAACTGAAAATTAATTCGGGGCATAGTTTGACAAAGTTGAAAATGTATATAAAGTTACTCAAGAAATATTTAGCACAAAGATCCAGTTATGATCAATAAGGCTATTATTTCATTAAACGTATTTTCACATATTGGTCTATATTACTTCTATTATTATTTTCATTTACTATCTTCTATGTATGGCATTAAATATTTGTTATTATGACTTACAGCGGTCCCTGCTTGCACACTACTCAACACCTTTCTTCTGCCCTTTCCATCGCTCGCTAACACTGCATATCCGTCTTTTATGGAAGCTCTGAATGGTGGAAGATCGCAATTGGAATATACATCCTCAGATAATATTCTACCGTAAGCATCTTTCACATTCACAGTCTCTACAATTCTTTTTTCATCTACACTCATACATATTATTCTCACTGCTTCTTCCACAGAAATCATAGGAAATGGAGATTCTCTAAGGCGTGTTGTCACATTCTCGAAGTTCGTCTGAAACTATCTAATTTTACTACACAATTTCATGTAAAATTATTTTGTTTTCAAAATAAAATAAAATATCTCACTGGAATTCTACAAGAAGTATTGTGCGAACAAGATGTAACATTATGTTGCACAACATTATGCGTATCTTTAACTTTTGCTTTATTGTCCAAGATCAAATCTACGGCATGCGGAATGGCAGGCGCGATTGCAGTAAAGCATTCTATTGCAGCCTTATGTGAACCTGGTAAATTAATAATTAGGGTCCTTTTTCGTATTCCACATACAGCTCTGAAAATATTATAAGTTGTAGCTTTAAAGAGATTTCAGTGTAAATATAGTAACTTAGTGACTTTACCGAGAAAGCATTGCCAAGGGGGTGATTTTTAGACTCGCCTCGAGCATCGCTACAGACAATCCAGGAGCTTCTTTATCGATAACTTTCCTGGTTGCCTCGGGAGTAACATCTCTCCTGGAAAATCCTGTGCCACCAGTGGTAAGAATGACGTCAGTTTTTCTTTGATCACTCCAGTGGATTAAATATTCCTACAAGTCAAGGCAGTACAAATATGTAATAACAAAATCAAAATATTAAAAAAAATTGTTAAAATTTCAACTACATTATAGCTACCATTATTGACGCTTCGTTATCTTCCACAATAGCCATGTAAGAAACATCTCCTATTATTTTTTCTGCACTGCTGATAAACATTTTTAATCCAGGTCCACTTTCATCTATTTTCTCACCACTGGCACAACTGTCACTTACTAAAAAAATATAATGGAATCGTTAGAGAAAAAACCAACAACAGTCACAGCAGGATGTTTGACAAACTAGAAAAAAATATATTAAATTATTTAAGAAATATTATTGAGCATTAAGATTATGCTATGACTGTTGTTATCCTTTTCTCGATTCTAATTATGTTGTACATGTCACATGAGTTTGTCATAATTATTTGTAGAATCATTACAATACAAAAAACGTGCAATATGTAACAAATTTATATATTAAACATAAATGAAAGCTTCTTATAAATAAAAGCAAATTATTAAGACTTATATAAAATTAATTAAAAATTATTAATTAAAGATAGAAATACAATATAACTGTATTTAACATTTGATGCACACCTTTATTTTTCAATTCCTTACAGCATGCCATGAATCATTCATGTTTGTTATTAATTTTCATTACTTTTACAAGTACATAAAAATTAAATGACTCTTACGTGTACTTTAACATCTCTAGAAAGTATTTGTGTAATTATTAATTTAAAAAATTATATATAAATGTTATTGCTAATTATAACTGACAAGACATTTCGAGAAAAAAAAAATGCAGACTACAAATGTCCTAAGGCGAGCATTAAGTATTAAATTAGTCTCCATACGCATACATAACTAAAATATCTTATAAACTTTCATTAATTTTTATCAATATATATATAAGAAAGCTTTTAAAAATGATTCCACGTAATATATTACCAGTTAAAATTGCAAATCTTATTGGTGTCATTTTGATCTTCTGCAATAGACTTTTGTCTAAATAGCTTGTGACTAAACAATTTTTTATCAAATCTGTGATTACGTGAAATATGTACTCTCCATTTAACTGTACAATACTGGAAAGAGTACTAGCAGAAGTAGCAGGAGCAGAAGTAGCAGGTAACAGCCACTTGTAGCCAGCTGAGACCGGTATTCATAATCAATTTTTAAGTTAAATGTAACATCATAAACCAATCACAGAGCCGTATTAAGACATTACTTATGACGATTTGAAATAAGATCAGATTATGAATATACCAGGCTTGAGAGAGGTTTTGTATAATATTAATATTAGTTCTGTTCTTTGTAACTGCACTGTGCTGCTTTCTGCACTCAAAATGAAATAGATATATAAGACTAGACATTGGGAAGAAAAAGAGGAAAGATCAACGATACAGTAAGTTCAATAAAATATCTTTTCCAGTACAGTATTAGGCAAAAGTCGATTTGGATTCTTGGGTAGATCGCTCATCATTCGTAATATTACACTACTAAAAAATATCTGGAAAACGCACATACCTGGCAGGGCTATAACAAAGACAATGGAAGCAGTTGTCTTCATTATACGTCAGCACAAATACTGATTAAAAACAATACATTATACTCATTAAAAGTTTCACAAAGATTATAATTTATAATTATTTATACAATATTTTATTTTATTTAAAATTAATTATATAGTATTTTATTTGGTGTTCAAACCGATGTTTATTTATTTTACTTCAATTTTTCCAATTCTAGATTTTTATTCTTTTTCTCTAACGCCCAAGTAACATTAATTCATCTTACTAACATAGTATGACATGTATCTTTGCTCATATATATATATATATATTTCAGAACTGTAAACGATGGACTTAATAAAATAATTTGTTTAGATTGCAGTGTAATTATATCACATTCCTTGGTCTTCAATCTTTGGTAATTCATTGATGGTATAAGAAAGACATAAAAAATAGTCAGCGTTTCCCCTGTTGTAAAATGAAAATCTTTATTATTGAAGATTTAACAATAAAAGATACATATAGCGAAGGGTGCACTCAATTCTAGAATATAACATGAATATACATGTTTCCTTACTTTGCATGTGAAATAAAAATAACTGTAGACATGATCTTTGCGATGAGCTATTAACTATTCTCACGCAATTCTTCTAATTCTTATATAGGCATCGCGAATTGGTGCGAGCAAAAGTAATATACAAATACTTCAATGTATCTGATATTATCGGATTAAGTCGCGCTGTATATAATTCATGACGCATTTTAGTAGATTGTTGCGGCAGGTCGGTATATTATTCCCTCTTTTAAGCGATTCTTTCGGACATTAACAACGGTTTAAAGAAAGAATGCAATTGAACGGGAAGCATTCAAAACATCGGTTTCAAATCATTTGGATGGAAGATTAAGTGCGTGTCCTGAAGTCAATAGTCGACTAGGCCTCTGGAATAACGGAAAATGGCATGGATTTTTTTAGCACCATATAAAATTTACGTCATTATATTTAGTTGCACTGAATCAGCCTTGATTTGCTTAATCTCAATTTTCTGTGTTTTAATAATCAGGACTACATAACATAGACACAATCGCTAATGTCCAATGAATACGAATTGTCGGTGCAACTCGACAATCGTAACTTTAGGCGTTAGAATCGAGGGATTTTACCGATTGCTTCTCGGACTCAACGAACGAAGTGGCGAATCTCTGTATCTTCTACGCGACTCTGTTCTACTCCGGTCGCGATCAACGCGCCGATCTCTCTCTCTGTCCCTATCCCGCTCACGATCGCCGTCCATATCTCGCCTATCGCGTCCATATCTCGCCTATCGCGACGTATGGTATGATGTCGTGGACTACGACTCGGACTTGGTGAACGAGACACAGAAGACCGCGTGTCAGAACTGTGGCCTTCGTAACGATGTCTCCGTTCTCTTTGTCTGAAAGGTAAAACAGAATTCAGGCGTCGTTATTTAAGTTAACGAACTTAAAAAACTAATGAATCGCAAGTCGTAAAAAAAATTTACTTTCTACGAAGTTTCAAAGACATTTCTCGAATCTCATCTTCCCGATCCTGTCTCTGTTGTTCCATCTTCTCGATTCTTAACTGCTCGGCCTTTTTATCAGCTTTATCTAAAATAATTTATTTTACACTTTTGTCCTTCATAATGCATAATGTTATTCTTTGATCAACTTACATTGTCTGTTCAACAATGCCTGCATCTTCTTCTTAAGCCGCTCCTGAGGTGTAATTTTCAACGACTGAAAAATACAAAGCTCTTAAAAGTCTATAAAGAAAAAGCCAGAGATCGATATTTTTGGTGTAATTTAAAAATCTAGTGCACATTGAACATACAATAATATGTAGTATGCACTAATAATATGTATATATTATATATATATATATATATATATATATATATATATATATATATATATATATATATCATTACCAATTATAACTGAATATATGTCACACAAAAATTTATTTATTCAATCGAATACACGAGCGAATAAAAGAAAAGATAATAATAAGGCAGCCAATTTGATATAGATTGGTTCCAGCGATAATTCTCTCAAAATAAAATAACGATTAAAAATTTTTAAGTCCTCTGTGGTTTTAACAATACATGTACATTAAAATTCTGCTCCTCAATGAATTAAAAATAAAAAAAAATAAATGTAGACTATCAGCACATTAATATTGTTGTGTAATATAATAAAAATGAGACGCGCTTGTAGAGGTTCTTCGTTCAGAAGGAAGACATATAGACATTATACTTATATAGACATGGTACTTATATAAGTATGTTTTGTCTTTATTCTCTGTGCGTTAAGTGACTAAGAAAGCGTTATGGTTCTTACTGACTTTGTGTCCGCCACCAGAATTTGTACTTAACCCTGCTTTTGGCTTGTTCCTGAAATATATTTAGAAAAAATTAAGTCTATGCATAATAATTTATAATTATGCGTATAAAATTAAGATTGTACTTATAAAATGCTTACACGTTTGCATTTATAGGTGTCTTCGATGCTGCTGGACTGGATTTTTCTTCGTTATCGGACAGCTCTAGTTCAAGACTTGATGATTTTCCACGTCGGCCGTAATACCTACACGTAAAAAAAATTATACCGCTTACATTATAATATGTAATCTTTGAAAGTTAATTCCTGAAGAAATCTTTACCTGGGCAGTGCTGGTGTTTTATTATCATCGCTTCTTGAACGTTTACAACTAGATTGACTTCTCGATCTCGACCGAGATCTTGATGGAGACTTCGATCTTGAACGAGACTTGGATCTCGACTTTGACAGCGAATAACGTCTTTTCCGATAACTATCTCTGGAATGGCTCCTATTACGCGATTTAGATCTCGATCTTGATTTCGATGCGCTCGAAGACGAACTCCTTGACCTCTTCAAACGTGAACGTGATCTAGATCTTGTCTTCGATCGAGAAACTGAACGCGATCGAGATCTGCTGATACTTCTACAGCGCGATCGTGATTTACTTCGCGTTCGCGATCGTCTGGAACGACTTCTTGTACGGGACCTTGTGTATTTTCGAGGTCTTGAGCGCGTTCTTCTAGATCTAAGATATATTAAATATATTAAAATAAAACATTAACTATGTCTATTACGTTCTTTTTCTTGCAACTCACCTCATCCTAGATCCACTTCGTTTCCTATCGCGTGTTCTATATGATTTAGTCCTACTAACAGAACGTGAACAACTTCTTGACCTGGACTTGGATATTTTCTTACTGATACTTCTATCATTGAAAGGAGGACTATCTGATCTCCGCCGTCTGAGATACGAATAATTGACTTTTCTTGAATTCGACGAAGATACATGTGATGTGCTACCGTGAGTCTCTTCTTCTCCACCGAAGCTTGTAATGTAAGTAATCTGTCCCGTATTTACAGGTGATGTGGATCGCGATCGCGATTTGGAAGAGGATTTTCTATAAGGATTATACTCTGGGCTTTCTCTAGCTGCATAACTAAAATAAAAAAGAATTTATATAAGCAAATACGTAAAAAAATGTATTTATTTGTAGAAATGTAATGAATTATTACCTAGGTGGACTCATAACGCGACCTATCATCTTCTTTTCTCTGAATGCACGCCTTTCTCTGCGCGACCGTCGACCCTATTACATATTAAAATGAAAAATGCATTAAAATGTGGCATATTTTCAAACATTTAGTTATAATATACAATATTATTATAATATATAATACAATATTATATATACCATATTATAATTTGTAATATATATTGTACACAAGTAAAATTATAAAGATATCTTTTTTTTAATTTAATTATTTACCGAGTACATAGCTTTCTCTTCTTCTTGCTTACGAGCCTGTCGCAAGGTTTCAGCTTCTTCAAAATCTTGCGTTAAAAAACTAAAGTAATCAGCACCTAAAAGTCCATATTTTTGAGCTACTAAATTCATCTCATGTGCCTGAGATGGCTCTATTTGGGATACATCTACGCATATATCTAAAAAAAACATTATATCATGTTAAAAATTATTAATATATCATGTAGCATTTCAAAATATATAGTACTAACACATTATTGACTGACAATGAGACATATTAGCTCGGTTTTTATTGCTCAAACGTTATTGGCCAATGACGAGTTTATATACAGTGCAAAGTTATTGGGACTCAAAATTGATAGTTTTCATTATAGGATTTGTGATTGTTTATTCTCTTTTTTGACCTCTCGTACATTCTAAACAAAATTTTGAAGTTATTCATATTTGAATAAATAAAACAATCTCAAGATCAATGAATGCATATGCAAAAATAAAAACAATAAAGTCAAAGACGAGTCAGTTAGAATAAAAAATTATAATATATAATCTCAATTTTATATTTGTAAGAATAAATTTATATCAACATTTACAGACATTTCAGACTCACTCATCTTTCATCAGCATGAAACAACAGTAATATTTCTATCCTGACAAATCAACAAAATTAGACAAATAAATTATTGATATTTACTCATATCCTGTTTCAATATTGATTTAGGAGTATAATAGCCAATTAGGCGTTAGTTTCTGCATAAAATGCCCAGTCAATAATGTATTAAATATTGCAATAAGCAAAATAATGGTACCTAAATCTATATCGCTATCTTCATCATCTCCCTTTTCCTCCGATATAACTGGATCCACAGTTTTTACTGGTTCGGGTATCGGTTCCTCGGTTTCATAATTGTATCCAATGGCAGCGTTATTAGCAGATTTTTTCTTATCCTTTGCAGCATCCAATTTTGTCGACGAACCAAACTGTTCTTCCAAATGTATTTGATGAAGAAATTTCTCTTCAGTCACTGTGAAAGAGACATTCCATCAAAAATACAAGAAACTGGTAAAAGATTCCTGTAGTGAGAGGACAAGCGACATACCGCCTAGAAATTCATTTTGCACAATTATACGATAGCGCTCGTAGTTGATGTGTCTGTCTTCGCTCGTTAGAGCAATATCAACATCAATTGTATCCACAGGCTCTGGTATCCAGTCCAGATGTGCTCGTACATCAAAACGATCTATGAGATTGTCTTCATTGCCCTGCCATGGCATCCTGTCAATGATATATTTTTCTTTATTGATGAACAAGAACAATTAACTATTGTATTAGTGATCGTATCTACATCATAGCACTCACATATTTGCAGGACTGTCACCCGCGGCAGCTATCGCTGGATCCAAATGTATCTTGCATGGTCTACCGTGCAGTTGGAGAAATTGAGTAGGATCCGATTTCTAAATAAAGCAGAAGAACGTTCAATTGTTATACATCTAGGCAATACTGCTCACGATTATATCTTATGTAAGAAAAATGTAAAAAAAAAATGTAAAAAAAATGTAAAAAAATGTAAAAAAAAAAGACAGAGAAAAGGCGTAATAATGAAGGTTAAGTCAAGGAGTAGAGGGAAAGATACGTAAAAAATAATGCGCGACGTATCGATCCATTCCAAATTACACGAAGAAAGAAAATCCGTCGCGTATAGGTTTCTTACGATTTTCTCGTAGTAGTCCCGTCTACGTTCCGCTCTGCGACGATAATCGACCAGCATACCGCGGATCTTCTTCTCCTGCTTGCGTGCCTCGTGCCACATTCTGCCGCCGGTCTTCTTTACGGAGAAACTCATTTTTCCTTGCTCACTACTGTGGATTAATTTCGCGCGGCTAGCTTGACGTGGGTGCCCTTGACGTGGGTGCCATTCGTCCAGCTGTAATCGCTAAAAAATTGAAGCACTAATAATTGACACGCTTTCCTCTCCCGCGAGACGGACATGTTGCGGTTGCCTCGCTGAGAGCTACATCAGCGACTTCTTTCGGAGCGCGCGGAAATCACTTTATTGCACAATCAGCCAGCTTGCGGCAGTTGCGGCGATCAATAATTTGAATTAATAAATTATCCAATTTCATTTTTCAATACACTATTTAACTAAGTTATATTAAATAACTGAAATTATTTATTCAAATATTTATTATTAATAATTATTCATCTTTAGGAAATTTATAGTTATTTAATAATATTGCGTGCGTGTGTCACAGACTTCAATGTATTATTATTAAATAACTATAAATTTCCTAAAGATAAATAATTATTAATAATAAATATTTGAATAAATAATTTCAGTTATTTAATTTAACTTAGTTAAATATATTGAATATATTGAAGTCTATGGTGTGCGTACACGCGTGTGCACGCGTGACATGCGTGTATATGTGCATATACACATTATTGAAACAGCACATTAATTGACAGTAATAATTGTAATTTCATCGATTAAAACGTTACACTTTATAAACTTAATTAGCAATATTTATAGACAATGAAATCGATATACGAATGTCGAATGCAAGATGAAACGCGAGAATTATGCAATCTTATAATGAAATCTCTTTCTCTTTACTTCTCACAGCATTGAACTCGCTCGAAAACCCCGTATCTGTGCCGCTTAATTTTAACGTTCGTATTTTATAGAATATGCTCGTTTTACACGCCACTTTGTGCATTTTCTCGTCTCAATAATCTGTTCGTCCAGCTAGAAGAAGGATCAAACGTTTAAAATGGACTTGGAGGCACTTATATCGCGAACGCGTTTTATTCTTTTCACGACGCCTCGGTTCTCGCGCAAAGGGTGCGGATCGGGTGCGGCGCGAAAGGTCAGAGCGGAAGAAAAGGTAACAGCAGAAGGTGAAGATGTTTTTGTTTATTATTAACCTTATGTAATATCGTTTCAAATTTTCAATTACATTATTATATATAATAATAATTATAATAATCATCATAATAATGTTATGACAATGTATACACGTTAGATACAAGTTCATTTTTCTTCATGGAGTTTTGTTAATTATTTTTTTTTTTCCATCTTAATAAATCGGTTTTTTGTTTCTTAATTCACATTTTTCCGCTTCTTTTCTCTCACTTGCACGCATACATCCGCAGGCACACGCGTTTTTTCTCTCCTTTTCGCTCCTCGTCTCATTCATTCCTTATATTTTTTTTTTGTCCCGATTGGTGCATGCCGAACGAGACATCGAGATATTATCACCCTTTCATGCTCGATTCTTAAAGAACGCTTATGCGTTGCCTCTCAGGCGCATCTCTCATCTTTCTTTCTCTCTTTCTCTCTCTCTCTCTCTGTCAGTCGTATTATAGTAATATTTGTTTCTGAACACAATGCTTTTACTCATGACGTTAGGAAACTTAGGTTACTTTACTTCCCCGCCGCATCAACATGTTCCAAAGATCTGGTGATCAAGTTTCCCCGCGAGCGCGCCTTGCGGGCAAACTTTTTCAAAGGTCGCAGCACGTGCGACTCGCGCTAGGTTTACAAACTGAAACGCAGAGATGGGAAATAACGCGTTACAAGCAACGAGTCGCTGATACTTTCAATTTTTTTTTTATAATAATAATTTGGTAAAGACGTTACAATTTTTTATAATAGTAATAGTAATCTCAGGCGGGAACAGTCACTTTGGACAAGTAACTTTTTACTATTACGTGTTACTTGTTGAAAAGTAACTCGTTAGTTGACTCGTATCGAGTTAAGTTACGATTTATTAACTGTAAGAAAAATTGTATCGTCATTCAAATCATTATATTGGATGTTACGCAAGTTCTTTTGGTTCTTTTGCCTTTTTTTCAATAAAACATACATTCTAATGTATGTTTCATTAAAATATGTGTGCTTCATATTTCAATAAAACATACATTAAAAATATATATTTCATTGAAATAGGGTAGGCCGAACAAACTAATGTAACAACTCTGTATTATAAAAATGTAACGGTATCAGCGTTACTTGTAATTTGTTACTTCCCATCCTTGCCAAAACGTAAAGAAAAAGCGCGAGCGAAGCACATGGAAGAAAGATTTTCCACGACACCGATTGACAATTTAACAAATTACATGCGCGAACAAAAATTCATAAATACGTCAATCCTTCATTGCCCAAATTATTCGTTGAGATTTTAAGGAGATTTCAATATATACAGATATTAGTGTTTCAATGACGGACCTATATCTTCTTTTTACTGAAGAACAGGAAAACAAATAGATGCTTATGGTACAAAACTTGAGAATTACGATAATCGTGTCGCTCGAAGAGCACGAAAGGTAAAAAGTGAACAGTAAAATAAATCGACAGGTGATTTTAATATTACGCTGGGCAACAAATGATCAAGAAAGCTCGTCGGAAAATCGCTTTCGCGCTACAAATGTGTAAAAATATGCGAATAATGCGCAAATGTCGCATATACGTTAGCTAAGATAAATAATAATTAAAATATAAATCGGTTTCCGTTATCGTTTTTCTCATGATCTTTCTGTAAATGAAGTTCTCTTCATGTAAAATAAATAAATAAATATATATATATATATATATATATATATATATATATATATATATATATGCATGTGTGCGTATGCAGTTAACAAATCATTTGGAACATGAGTCACGGCCGGCTCTTACGCTATTAAATGTATACATCTCTGTTGTCTGCTAATTGGCTTAAATACTTTGCATTTTTGCGACAGCTGAATGGAGTGGACAAATTCATCCCGAGACAGTGGCTCTCGAACTCGAAATAAAACGCGTATCGGAAAGCGAAAGGAATCCTAAAGGGGAGTTCTCGTCCTGTTCGCCGGGCTTTCCTTCTCCCATTGGGAGGACTGCTGCACTAGCGTTTTTAAAAAACGCACTCCTCACCACATCCTCTCTCTCTCTCTCTCTCTCTCTCTCTCTTTCTCTCTCGCACAAACAAAAAAAATTTCTATTTCGCACAGCTCGTTTACCTCGCCTCGCAGCGTTCGATGCGTCTTACATCGTTTTAAATTGCTATTTCTCCCGATTCGAGAATCGTACCCTACCGCGACTGTCGTGAAAAAATTGTCCCTAAACTTGTTCGGCTTGGACGCCGGCGGTATCCTTTAGCTTCGCTAAAAACTCACTGTCTGCCAATGAAGAACGTGACCGGTATATGTTTTAACTTTCACGTGAACCTCAGCACGAGTAATTTCCTGTTTTGCGTCAGATGGAAGAAATTTCGATTATACGCGTTATGGAACTGTGCTCGACAGACTTCTCGATAGCTTCTCGCACCGAACAGCGTCTCTCGAAGATAAGTTTTTCAGGAATCGTCGATATGGTCGACGGAAGGAAGGAACATCGATCGTCTTGAGCCTGCTCTCTGACGCTAATAAATAATTTTCCAGGAATTAATATGAATACTGACGCACGAATTCCATACAGTACAGACCTCCTAAAAACGTCTACAGGACAATCTAAGGATGTACAATGTCCATAGAAGTTTTACAGACGTTCTATGGATATCATGTGCTGTCAGGATTATATCGCAGTGTTAGATCAATCTACTGAACTTTATTTCACGTCTTGGTGGAGAGTGTGTCTCGAGTACGCCAAGTGATTGTAACGATGGTCGTTAATTAATTTAATTGCGACTTAGTTCTAGCGTTACATGTCACATTTCCATCATCGCAGTTTTACAGTTTAAAAGTTACACGCCAATCGCGCGTTCTTCTTGGCAGGCCGTGCGTCGTTATAACCGATCGATCACTTTGCTACAGGTAAACGATAATAATCATTCAGTTAAAATCAACAATGCCGTCGAAAGGAGAACGATGCGCTTCGATGCATTATCAAACGCGGCGCTGTGCCCAAGAGTCCGTTGTTAGTCGTTTTATGCACACTTCTCTTCGTTGGAGAAAGGACCGGTATCGAGTGCCTCCGTACGAGCTATCCCGATGCGAGAAATGTCTCGCGCGTACTCATCATTGTCGCGCTAAAACGCAATTGCCAAAATAATTCATGTTTCCCAACGATAAAAAATAGTTTTGAAAAAACATACAGAGGCTTTTCTAAATGACGTTTCTCTTTGAAAATGTCGTGAACATCGGATTGTTTGCAGGACTAGTGAGCACAGCGTGTAACAAGATGAATTCGGAAGAGGGCACATGATATATATATATATATATATATATATATATATATATATATATATATATATATAATATAATAAATATGTATAATATTTAATATATTTATATTATATATTATACACATTGTATATAATATATATTATATATATTTTATATATTTATATATTATATACACATATATATATTTTATATATATATATATATATATATCGCACATTGTCTATATTTATAGAGCGTACTGATTTTTGCCGTTCAACAAGGTATTATTTGCGAGGACGCTCAGAATTTGTCACAGAAAATCCTGAACTTCCCGCCATTTAATCTCTCTACACCTAATAAATCATATCCTGTACAACTTCAACTGCGGAAATTATCAAAAAGGTCATTGAGGTAAGGTGCGACATATCCCGTTTTTACGTTTCCTCTTTTTTTAGATGATTTTTTTCGGAGAACTGTTCTCTCTTCTCTCTTTAGGTATTTATTTATGTCATAGCGAATCTATCTATTTTAAGCATTGCTTTCGAGCTATCTAATCACAACACAGACTCATTACGACTCTTGAAATTTAATGTATCTTAAGCACCGATTGCCGTAAATCTCAATGCGATATAAAAACATTTATGGTACAAGTGTCAGTGGGCTTCGTATTCCTATTTGTCCGTTGGTTGATTTACATATTATTAGATATTGTTAGAAAATTTGTTTTCGTTCGGTAACTTATTATAAATTCGAGTATAACAAACTTCAACATCTGAGTTGCAATATAGAATCGTCTCGTGTATATCTCATTAAATCGTATCTGCAAATGTTCTTGTATTGCAGGTGTATAAAAATATACAAATCATTCGAAAGGCCGCACGAATAAAATGATTCTTAGCAGATCGAATGGCTTGTGAAACGTTAGACTTTTCTCAGCTACTCGAAAGTATCTTATATTTCTCATATATTTACAACTAATACAACAAGAATTCAAATCTAAATTTCACAGTGAGACTCGTTACTTTTCCAGAAAATACATTGTAAGAATTCTCTTGGTCGTCTAATACCTTTTTTTTTGGCCAAGCTCTTTTGACAACAGTCGCAGTCATGCAGACGAAATTGCTTTGCCGCTGCTTTATATTTACGCATTAAAATTTTCGTACAAAAAAGATATCGCAATTAAAACGTTAAAGATGACGGTTATATTGAGAATTATACATGTAGCTTCATTTATCGGAGACCACATAAAAAGACAATTAAAATTAGATATTAGAACGTCTTAAAACAAATTAATAATAGTAAATCAGTAAAGATCCGTCAACAAAAAAAGATTATGCTTGTCCAATATATAATGTAATAAATGACATAATCCACAGATAAATTATTCTCTAAATCTTAAAGTCTCCATTCATGTAATCTCTTTTGTATGAAAGAGTATAAAAAGCCGCAAATATATCAAATATACCTTGTAAACAGACTTGGTATTTCCATATTTCGTTATCGTGATTATAGAAAAGCAACATGCATAATTCTTTAGATTTCTTTCTTTTTACAGCATATATTATTATTTTCTATTAAAAGTCATACTTTTTTTCCTTTGTAACATCTGGATGGTACAGGGATTATAGTTGCATTTTAATGGTCTGCCTTCAGGTACTATACTACACTTACAATTGGTAGTTTCATGATGACAAAAATGTGGTTGATGATAATAAGAAAGAAATTATTAGCTTCTATTTTTGTTCGTCATCTAGTCTTATAATACATAAATAATAAAAAGATCGCATTTTAAAGATTTAAAATATTTTGGCCAAATGAAAGTAGAATCCTCTATAGAAATAAAGAGCCTACATTACAATTGGTGCGAATGGCATAAGCGCAGCGACCATCGGGGCAAAACGGCAAAAATCAATGACGATTAGCGTTGGAAACACGTGTGTATGCGAGTACGCGCGTATTGTTTATTATAAAGTATCTAGGTTCTTTGTATGATTATATCATTCTCGATTTTACGTGTATGCTGCTTTTTTAACTTTCTTATTACTGCGTTTTTTTATGTATAAATATGTATTGTTGTTAAGCCGCGCAAACCTCGTTTGTTTAGAGTCCTTGTTCAACAACAAACTGACGTTTGCAACATCCTTGTCTTCCATTAAAGTAAATAAAAGATTTAAGTTTTACAATATCTGTGTTTGTATGTGTGTGTTTTACCTCCTCACACTTAAAAGCTAAACCCTAAAGCTGCACTCTTATCATTCACCTAAGTGTATTGTACAAATAACTAGCAGTCGACGCGACTGTTTGCTCGCAAGTACTTGCTAAACCGTTTACATTCGTGTGACATCGTGTATAAAACTCTATTGGAGTACATGCTTACATTGGTAATTCTTACTTCCTCTTTCTTTTTTTTACGCGGTAATAATAGTAATTATCACTTTTTAGCTCTCTAGGCCACACAGTTTGGTTGCCGAAAGTTTTCCGCTCAGCCGTTTCTGCTAAAAAACCTGCTAAGAGTGTCTGTGGAAATCGGGCAGGACCCGAGAGGCCAGCTGGGTTCATCCTCACTAGACCATTACTGTCTGTCCATGCTCGAAGCTTTCGTCAACATCTTCCGTGTTAGACACATATAGCCACTCTCAACATAGGGCCAGTCAGCTTGATAAAAAATACGAAAAATTCAGCAACGCAACAGAAATTAGAGGTTCCCCCTCTTTTTTCTCCCATCGCTTTCTCCTCTACTCTTAAGATTTCTCATACAGTCGTTAACGCCGCCAAGCTTAGGGTACTTTTTCGTTTCTATGATCTCTTGATACACAGAGAGTTTTGGGCTTTGTGATTTACGATTATTTCTTTGGATTTTCCGGGAAATTTTATTTGCATTTTTCAGAATTGTTCAGCCAAACCAACATGTCCGAAAAATTTCTTGAATTCACTGCCGAAGTTGAGACTAATCGCAAGACAACGTGTTTTATTTCTTATTTCTTTTTGACTCTGTGATGAGAAAGCAGCATCGGGGAACGACTTTCAAGATGTTCAACATGCCATTTATCCGTTCTTCTGTCGTTTTCTTCTCAATGCCACATTATATGTAGCATAACATCCATTCTCAAGGCATGCCATCTCTGTAAATCAGCTACTCATCTTTTTCACGGTCTTGCGTTCGCGACAAACTGTATTGTCCACCGTCAGTTGTCCCTTCTTGCCACTTAGTGGATAGCGACTGGGCTCTGTTGGACGCATACCCCGACCATCGGGCTATCTTCTCTCTCTGGATCTCGCTGGTTACCGGACGACACCGTTGATGGCTGTCTGACCATACTGTGGGTATCAGTAGCCGAGTAGCCGTAGTTGTAAAAGTTCTGCTGCTGAATCATCGGCGAGGTCATCAGGTGGGGTATACCAGGAAGAATTAGGCTATTGTACGATCCAAGAGAGCTCTGTATCAGAGAGCTGTCCATGGATTGCATGGACATCCCGGCGGACGTGGACACCCCAGTGGATGACGTTGATGGGTAGCCCGTTGTTATGGCACGCCGACTGCCCGTATGACGGGGTGAAGACTCGCAGTCCATGGGCTGGTAGCCACCACCAGGGAGATTCGACGCTTGCATCTGCTGCAGACTGCCACCGCCGCTGCTACCGCTGCTGCCCTGTCCCGACATGGTTACCAGTCCTGGGACATCGAAAAGAAAAGAAGTTAGTAGGGGAAGTAGGACATAATCTTCTTGCGATATAGATAGATAGATATAGATATATATATACATATATATACACACTAATGCCATAATCATCCACGAAAACCGCTCTAGTTCTTACAATCGAATAATCACTAATGGGAATAAAAATAAATAAAATTTCAAACGTCTACAGGGACACTTGCAGGCAATTATTTCTACTGCTACCATTTTTCGTTCGCACGTTTCGTAAGAGCGTGATAACACATTCTTTAGATATCAGACAAGTACCGATTTGTTATTACTTTTCTTTCCATCCATGTAAATTTATATGGCCAAGTTAATGAAATAAATATTTAACACGGCGTGATTTATTTATTAATTACGAAATTGCTGATTTTAATTCCTACACAAGATTTTTATGCATTTTATTTGCTGCCAAATGTATGCGTACACAATGATTCGCCAAAGAGTTATTCAAGTAATTTATATCAAACTATATTATGTTATACGAGTAGCGTAAGGAGATATGAGACATTGTGATTCATTCGTTTGTTTATCAATCGCGTAACAGTGTAATTAATTTGCATCGTGATCTTCTCTTAATAATATACGTAATAAGTTAATGTGCAATTGGGGTTTTACAATAGGCAAACTTAAGAAGAGAGGGGTATATAATAAATGCATATATGTATATATATATATTACTGATATGGACAAGACTTATATTTCACAGTTACAACTTCATGTCCCATTTACAGCGTTGCACTCGTAAAGTGCACGATGCAAGCAGCTAAAGCATGCACAAAAAAACTAGAAGACAATGATGTGAGAGACTCTTCTACAAAACAGAAATTCGCTTAACACAGATGCAATACTTTCAGTTGGAATATGTTCTGCGATAATCATCTTCGGCAACATTCGTGTCAAACAACTTGCCATTTTTAATCAGCAAAAACACGAAAAAAAAAAAACGATAAAAGGAAACATATTCCAGCAGTGACATGATGCTATTTTCTTTTTTTTTCTTGTTTTTTGTCCTTATGTTCTAAGATATAGTCATCAAAAAGGACAGTCTTGTGTTATAATGAATAATTGGCCTCGCAGTATAAACGTTAGTTGTATTAATACATCGTGTCGACAAAGTTTTTAGGAGGCACGGGCTAGTAATATCAATCCGTGTCCCAAAAGGGAGTTCCTTCAAGCAAGCAAAGCTTCGCGCAATACATTCGAGGCCAGGATATGATTCATCAGGGACATCGTTAGTTTTTTAGCGTGTGTAGGATTGTTTGTTAGATACAGAACTTACTTATGTTAGTAAGTAAGATTAGGGTTGGGGCCTAGGACAGGTCGTCGCCGCCCCGCGGATACGACAGTCATCGAGCCACGTATTGTCCCCCCATCATATCTACGGGCAACAACAAGTATCGTTTAGTTTTGCGCAGAAAATAAAAGATAACTATTAAAAGGGGGGGATTACACGATTAATCGCGGAATCAAGCGTACGCATTTTGGTAAACTCAACATTTATCAATGCAGAACAAACATCCTCGACATCACCTAAGTAATTACTCGACTATACAATCGGTTTTTAAGGGAAATGTGATACTTGAAAATACCTTGAAGAAATTGTGAAAAAAAATGGAGAATTTCTTATTTTCTGCACAAATCAAAACCTTCCTAAACTCTCAATAGAACTGTCCGACTTGAGTTTTCTGTTTATATCTACCTTGTGCTCAATTACTCAAAGATATCATTAGCCATTGATCAAATGCATCTTTTCTCTTTTAAACCGTTCGCAACGATTTCTAACGTTGGGAATTCCTGTAAGCTCTCAAGAAATCTATTGCAGCCTGAACAGAACATGTGATATTGCAGTTAATTATTAACCTGCTTTTTAATTATTACATTTATACAAAATGTTATTTGTATATAGTTAACGGGCAGTGAGAAAAAATAATGACTTTTCTTTCTATAGCGACACCCATTCGCTGAGAAGACCGACTCAGAGGAAACTATGGATTAAATGTATCATTAGGTGAAGTAATCAAATATGATATTAATAATGAATGATGAATGAAATCAAGCGACATAGAGCCATACTTTGATAGTAAGATCATATTTCTCGCTGCAATTAATCGTTTAAGGTACAGTTATTGTGACATAATGCAAACTTGACATGTTTTCAACTTCAGCTATCGTTATTTGAATCGTGGACTACCCGTGTGCGACACGCGGGAGTCACACGTCGTGAATATGGACGAGACGTTGAAAACCTGCCAGTTTCGGAAAACTCAGATGTGAAGCACATAAATGCGTATTCGGTACTTCTCTCCTCTATGTTACACAGTGATTCGGCAAAATGGGATGGCGCCAAATGATTGATCGAACTCACCGTGATCCTGGCTCATCACCACTGCCGGACTCGTGCTCGCGCTATTGGCAGCAGCGACATTCGTGTTGGTCCCCTCATCGGCTGTCCTCTTAAAGAAATTGTGCTGAAGCGCGTAATACGGCGTTACCCGTGTCTTCGGATCGAAGTCCAACATCCGTACGATTAGGTCCTTGAATTTAAGATAATCAGACATCGAATGGCCTGGTTCCCCTATCCTCCTGCCACCGGGGCCGCCGCTTTCGACACCTAGAATATCGTGCAAACGCCTCGTGCCGGGAGGTTTGTATTTTTTACCGTCCTTGGACTTTTTCAGCACGAACGAGCCATCCGTGGGGACTTTGTCAAAGTACTTCCGCACCTTGTGCGCTTGGTCCAATATATGTTTCGGCGGCATTCCTAGTACTTCTACGATTTTGTTCATTTGATCGACCTGCAAATCACACGAGAAATTCTTTATGCTGCCAAATGGAGATCCACGTTGCACCAAAAGCAATGTGCTCTTTTAAAAGTCGGGTAGATTATCTGCTGTTGCGAATGTATCTTAATACAACCATAAACAGTAGTGTCTCGTGCTAGTGAATTAATTAGCGAGACGCTATGAATTCGACGCGAATTAAACAAAATTTGTGTGACGATCGGTTTTTACCTCGTTGGCCCCACTAAACAAAGGTTCCCCCGTGTGCATTTCTACTAAGATACATCCCAGACTCCACATGTCTATCGCGAGGTCGTAAGGTATTCCTAATAGGACTTCTGGAGATCTGTAGAACCTGGACTGGATATACTGATATATCTGCGAACGCAAAAAAAAAGACAAGAAGACAAATGAAAAGGACCGACGGAACGTGAGCGAATGTTCGCTAATTAGCACTCTCTAAGACACCCACTCTTTGTCCAAGTTGACACGAGCTACCGAAGTCGACTATTTTTATCGCACTTCGTTTGGGATTGCACAAAAGGATGTTTTCAGGTTTCAGATCACAGTGAATGATGTTCAATTCCGGCGTAGACAGGAACAAGAGGGCAGTACACAGTTGCTGTGCAAACTTTCTTGTCAAGTTCAATGACACTCCTCGGAAATTCGTATTTCTAAGTAGGTCATATAGATTATACGATAGCAGCTCGAATACCAGACATAAGTGATTCCGCCACATAAAATGCCTCTTCAGTTTAACTGTAATCAAAAAGAGGAAAAGCATTAAGTGTCGAGTCGCGCGATATTTTTTAACAGTACCGCACAGTGTGTCGCATAGTACTCGCGTACCTATATAATACTTGTTGTCGGTATCGGCTCTGTTCATCATTTCCAATAGCCTAACTTCGATTTGCGCTTGATTAAGAAAAGGCTTCTTGTTCTTGATGATTTTTATTGCCACTTGTGTCTGCTCTTCGTGGTCAAATGCTTTCACTACTTGGCCGAAACTGCCTTTACCTGTAAATAGAAAACGTATAAATAAGTCTCGAATATTTGCACGCAGAAAAATATCAATTTTATTGCTAAAAAAGCGTTTACTTCGTTTACTTTCTTCTTCTCATAAGTAACAATTATCTTTGACAAAGAATATTTTCTTAATAATTGTTTTAAAATATACTCATCATACAAATTAAAAAAAAAAACTTATTATCATGTACTGAAAAAAGAGTTTATACTCTTTCGAAGAATATTATAAGATTGTATAAAAAAAAATAATATGTAAATTGAATTTTTATTTTAACTCAATATTCTTGTTGAAGTTATAATTATTAGGATTCAAAATATATATTTTGAATAAATTTGATGCTTATGATAAATTTGCGAATAAATAAATCTTGCGATTATCGTTAAGAAAACTTTTTTTACAAAAATAACTTAAAAAAAGAATAATATTTTTCTGTGTTTGGATGAATTCAGGTCGATCTGAATAAATGCAACAGTTTCACTAAACAATACGGTTGTTAAAAATATTCACGTGTGTGAAATATATTCGAGAAAAACAATAATCGACTACACTAAAAAATTTGTTTTCATGTTCAAGTAAATATAGGTATTTATTTTAATGTCATTTTCTTTTATTTAAAAAATATTTTCTAAATTTAAAAGTAAATAATTTTATGCTAGTTAATATTTATTTAAATCATGAAAATGACGTTAAAATAAATGTAATTACTCAATAAGAAAAAAAGTTGATAAAACTTCATTAAAATTTTCAACTGGATTAATTTCTTCATTAAATATTTATATATTTAAGCTAAATATGTAAATGTTTAAATTAAATATATAAATGATTAAATTAAAATTTTAGTATTTTATATATTTGAATTAAATACATAAATACTTTAATTAAATTTAATCAAGTTAAAAAATTTAATCAATTTAACAAATTCTTTTTATTGTACATCATCAGAAAATCGCGTAAGAATCCAATTTAACTGGCAAATAATATTTAACCAGATATTCTTCGTTCAAACACTTGCTGCCTTCTTTTCGCCTTACCTATTAACGAATCGATTTCGTATCGATCGAGGAACTTTTCCCCATTCTTGATGATATAATCGTGATTATCGTCGTCCCAGCCGTCGTTGTAGAGTTTCCTCTCCTTCTTATGCGAGCCATCTTCCCCTTGCATCTGCTGTGCTCTCCTCTTCTTCTTCGCATAGTAAACCTGGAAAAGAAAATTAACGCGATCAGTCGCGATGTCTCCGATATGAAACCGGTTTCGTCTTCAAGATTCTATGCTCGACACAACATAAACATTCAAGAAAACGATCGAAATAAATCAAACAGTTTCACAAACGTGACGATCTATCATATTGCTGTCATTTAATATTCGTTCTTTTTTTCTTAGCGATTTCTCTTTCTCGTTTCCGCGTGCGTGCGGATCGTAAAGTTCCGCATATTATCATCATTGAGACGTGCTGTAATATTCATTGGGACTATTTTATGATCACGTGACGTGTCGAACCTCAAAAACCCCGAAAGCTCTTCGTCAAGTTACGACTCGTGTAATACGACGTATTCATTGGGGAAAGGTAACTTCGCCCGTGCGGACAACCGACCGATTAGGCCGAAAGTTCGTGCGCGACCCGCTTAGCTTTATCAATCCGCCAGACCTAGCAAACGGGGTTACGTAACGAGCCACGCGGCCCGAGGTTATTATTCGCGCATGTAGGCTGTAGGTCCATAACGTTCCGCGAGATGAGGGTGAGAAGAGAGAGGAGGAGGGCAAGAGAGAGAGAGAGAGGAACTGGCCCGATCGATCGCTTATATTTTTCCACGGTGTATAAATTACTGAAGAAAACGCAAGAACTCGCGTTCGCCACCCCATCCTCCATTTTCCCTTTCTCCCGCTGCCGGTCAAAGCGGCGCCGCGAATCGTCCGCGTAAAAAAACGCGGAATCGTATAATTCGCCGTAAATATCCTCCGCGTATCCACGGGACGAGAGGAGGAGAAGGAGGAGGAGGAGCAGAAGGGTAGTGGTGATGGTGGTGATGGTAGTGGTGGTGGAGAACGGCCGGCGCGCGACACGAGAGGGCGGAAGGGCAAGGGGGGAGGGCAGAGGCAAAAGGGAAAAGGGCGCAGAATCCGATCTGCCGCCTCCGTCTCGGGAATCGATATGCTCGCGACCACGTGAAAACCACGCCGTTGAAAAGCGACGGACGGTCGGCCGCTTCCGCATAAAATCCGACGACTCGACACCGGCGGCGCGCGCGAGAACGATCGACCGACGATCGGCGCGGCGACGTCCCCGCGATGCCGCGCGATGGAGGTTCTTCGGTCCTCCGCGGGAAAATTTCACGGAGGAGACGTGAGAGAGAGAGAGAGAGAGAGAGGGAGAAACGCGTGGAAAGGGTGAGAAGGGAGGGTGGGCGAGAACGCTCCCCCTCTTCTTCCCCCTGCGAATCGGGCAGGACGGTGGTTGTTCGGTTGGCACGCCTCCACCGGGTCATCGACACGGTGATGGTCAGCGCTGTATCGGCGTCTACTAGTTACTCTATTTCGGCATCGATTGTACCGTCGAAGAAGTACGAGGAGCAGTCGGTGCCGCCGCCGCCGCCGCCGCCACCGCCACCGCCGTCGCCGCTGAGACGGCGGCGCGGCTAATGAACTCATGCCGACACTTTCGCACGAACGAGGGGGGTGGAAGAGGGTACCAAATCTGAACCGCGGCCCCGGAAGTGCGGAATCACCGATGGACCGCACGGTGAACCGCTTATTTATTTTTGACTTCGACCAGTCAAGCTTGTCAAAGCTCGATTTACTAAAGTGACCGGACAGACACCGCTCGCCACTGTGAGAACCGTGGAGGGAAACACATTGGTTCGAATGTCTTGCATTGCGACAGAATAAGGTAACCAGAAAACGTCCGTTTTTCTGATGGAGCCTTGTATCCCCTGAATGTCTCCGAATTTGTATGTCACTGCTTACGTTATTATCATTCTTGATTCATTCGCATAGGAAAAATTTTGTTAACAATTCTTTTAAAAAGATTGAGAAATTATTTTTCAACTTGGGATATATTAAAAATAAAAAATATTTTCCAAGTTTAAAAACAAATTATTATATACTATTTATTTAAAATATTTAAATCAAGAAAATAATGTTAACCTTTAAACACACCGATCCCGTAAAATACGTAAATAGTTTCGGATCTAGGAGACTTTTTCAACTTTCAAAAGTTATAACTTTGATTCCAATCAATATTTTTCAACAACTTTTTTTTTAAAGAAAAGTTTAGAATTTCAGAAATGTGACTATACAAACGGCATTGGCAAAAAATGTTTTATTGTGAAGTTATAAAAGAAAAACCATTAACCAAAAATAAAAAATTGTTCAAAAATCCACTTTTCCTTTAAAAAAATTATATCTACGCAACAAAAAACTTTTAAGAGCTTTAAAATACGGCATTTTAAAGCTAAAAAGTCATATTAAAAAAAATGGTTTGGTTATTATTAGTAAAAATAATGCAGTCGGCAGAAATGAAAACTACTGGCGTTGCATTTCGTTTCTTCCACCAGTAAAACTAGTAGACGATTTCAAATAGTCCGAACATCATAAAAATTTTCAGGTTTAAAATTGCGGACATTTCGACGTTACCGCAAGCTTGTAGTAACATTGCAGAAATCTTTTTGTAACTTCCATATAATATTATAATGTTTCAATGTAAGATTTGTGCAATGTTTCTTTAATCTTTCAATGCTGGATTATAGTTCTAATCTTCACTTCTTATAACAAATATTACATTAATAATTAATATTATTAAAATATGAATTGTTTTATTTTAAACTCTTTCCCTTCTTTTTTTCCTTTTATCTGTTCATCTTCATCTTTTTTCCGTGTTTAAAGACTCCTTTCTATTCTTCTCTTTTCATTTTTTATAATTTTATTTCTTTTCTTTTTTTATATCCAACGTTTTATAATATCTATCCGTCTATTACATGTGATTTTTCCTGAAAGACGGAAAAGAAAATAATATTTTATTAAATAAATTGTTATTTCTAAATCTCAAAATTTCAAAATATTACACCTAAGCGGTTATTAAAAATGTATATAATTCTTTTGAAAATATTCGCTTTCCTATTTTTTTTTCCTTTCATTCTTCATATTAAACTCTTTCTTTTATAACCTTTTTTTTATACAAAAAAATTTTTAACTTTGGTAAAAAGTTAATAAATTAAAGTTCATGTGTTTCAAAAATAACTAGTTAAAGTTAAAAATTAAATCATTTAAAATTAACTAAGTTACGTTAAAAGTTATTAATTTTATTATTTAACTTTTAATTTTTTAACTATTCAACCTTGCAAATAAGTTTTACGAAAGTTTGTAACATGATACGATGCACGAAGATTTCGCTAAAAGTCGTTGCGGTAGTCTCGCGCAGCAAGAGAGACTCCGTTTGCCCAAGGCGCGCGCGCACTTCGTCTCGGTTAAAGCCCCACTCGGGTCGTTGACCGTACACGGTCCCACGTCAGACAGGCGCACGTGCTTGCCGTCTGGGCCGCCTCCCCACTCTCTTCAGCCGACGAAGAGTGGGGAGGCGGCCCAGACGGCAAGCACGTGCGCTTGTCTGCCGGGATCGTGTGCGGTCAACAACCCGAATGAGAAAGCATGAATGGAACCGGATATTATTAGAATAATTCAAAGAATGGCAAAGATTTTTAATTATTAAATTCCGGTTTACTTATAATACAGTTTATTAAGTAAAATAAAGCAATGTATAAAACAAAACCGATTTTACGTTTGGATTATCTCAGTGTGCTACTAGTGTATTTCGCCAAAAAGTTGAAACTTGTCCCCAAATTCAATTTTAAAAAATCAGATTTATCTACATTGTCTTACATTGAAAAACAAAATTTTTACGTTCAAGTAAATATATTTTTATTTTAACATAATTTCCTTGATTTATAAAAATTTTTCCAAATTTAAAAATAAATTACTTCATACTAGTTAATATTTATTTAAATCAAGGAAATGTTAAAGTAAACATATTTATTTGAACATAGAAACATTTTTTTCAGTGTACGGTACGACGTTTTCTCGACTTTTCTAAGAAGAAAAATACTGGGATCTTCCTACTGCGATGCACACGACGTTCGAATCTACGCGAAATGCGCAACAGCTTGATTAGTTCTCATTTTAGATTTGTGAAAACTTTACATCGCAGAGATCTGCCGATGAGAGTCCTGCATCAAATGCCATACGAATAGTTTGCGTAAGTTATCTTTATGTCGGTTACATTCTCTCGTTAAAGAAAGAATTTAAACATTTTCAAAACATACGTACGTCCTTCGTGATTTACGGCAGTCCTATCCGGGAAACGCAACCGATCGGTATATCACTTTCACGGTTTTTAAATAGCGCCTACTATTTTTGCCAGTTGGTCCACAAATACGGCTGCTTAAAATATCATTTCCGAGAGCAAACCACATTTCATTGTTTTAATTTATGGCGGTCCTTCCTCTCCCTCTCTCCCTGCCCCCCCCCCTTCCGCTCCCTCCTTTCTCATTCTCTCTCTTTGGCGGATGAAGATAAACGGTAACCCCTCACCCTGATTTTCAAATAACGTCTACCGCTTTTCGCTGTTAGCTCGTGAATTGAAACGCTTAAAATACCGCTTCCAAACACAAACGGCATTTCTTCTTTTTAATTTATGGCAGTTCCCCGCGGGAGAGGATAAAATCGGAAACCCTCGCGGGGTCAGGCACAAAGCTATCTTCTCTCCCTCTCCCACTACCCTCTCACACCGCGGAAAAGTCCTCTCGCGCGAACGAAACTTCCGTGCCGCTTATAAAGACGGTCCCGATGTAACTCGACGCGGTTAAAGCTTCAACCGGTCGCCAGGCGCGAATCTCTCTCTCTCTCTCTCTCTTTCTCTGCGGAGGAATGACACACCGGAACATCGACCTTATTTCGCGCCGGTATATGGGTTACTCGGAAATTTAATTCGTGCGCACGCCCCCATCATCCGGTGCCGCAGCGCGGTATTTCCCAGTCGAATCTTTTTCATACGCCCGTCGGAAAAAATAATTCCAGCTCCATCCGGAGACCCGTCGTGTGTTGCCCGCGACGGCGAGATCACGTGAGCGAACCGGTCGATTTCGCGTTTTTTTTCCCGGTTATACTGTGGCTGCATTCGCGAAGCGTCAGCTATCAGCGCTGTTATTTCATTCTTATTTTACATTTAATGACCGGTAAAGGTAGTAATTCAGAGGTAGTAAATAGAGGAGAGTAAGAAAGTCTATCACGTATGAGAGACTTCTTCCACGTCATTGATTTAAAATCGTCATTTCTTTTTTACGTAATTTCGAATTATTAGATACATTCTTGATCATCTATATGCAATTTAATCTTTATTACATTTATTTAATGCTTGGTCGGATTTCTTCATACTTTACATTAAATTTTTGACGTATTACGTTTCTGCTATAATATTTATAACTGTGATCAACAATCGATACGAAGCAAGAAGAGAATCGTCGCCAGGACTGTCGGATGAAAAACAAGGATGCCTCTTGAAATTTGACCACTAATTTTTACATAATGTTCTGTTACGTCACACAGAGTTTCACATTAAATCGTTGATTTTCCGAATTAGTTTTCTTCACTTATACGAGCGCGGAAATCGTCGGCGAGCAAATTTGAGGATGAAATCTCTGCACCGATCGTTATCGTTCGATCCGGTTCGATTTGCCCGCGTGGGCGGTAGAAATCGGTGTTAGACGGCGCGAATTCATCGAACGGGACTAACGATTTCATTCCCGTCCTTTCTCATCGCGCCCGTTGTCGTTGACAATCTATTCCATTACTCCCCTGATTGGAACGCCCGTTCGTTCTCTCCGATTATTCAATCTTTAGTTTTCTTCTCTTAAGTGACGGTTATCTTTGCAAGAATATTTTTTTAATAATAGTCGTAGAATCACATTTACTTAAAACGTGACGTAACATTTATTCAAAATGAATTCTCTCTGTGTACTCAAAGAAAAAAATATATACTTGAATTAAAAAATTATTACTTATTCATAGTATGTCATAAGTTTACATATCCGCCGGTATTTATAGTCAATTCTTATTTTAAGATCGTATTAAGTGTCTTAAGATGCTAATACGACTCTCTAGTTAATTGATGATTATCTTAAGATTTTTAAGTATCATATATTACTTAAGAATCAATTATGAACTATAAGTCCATCATAAACAAATTTATTTAAAGTTAATTTGAATTTAATACTTAATAATTTAATAATTTAATACTTCAATCAAAAAAATAAATCAAGTTAAAATAAAAATGCGATTTGCTTATTATTCTAATTTTTTTTCGATAATTTAATAATATTCTTCAAAAAAGTATACATTTTTTTTCATTATAGGATAATGAATTTTTCTAAAATTTGTAACAAATATATTTTAAGACAATTATCAAATAAAAAATATTTCTTATTAAAGATAACCGTTATTTACTAAAAGAAAAAAAAATAAATTGAGTAAATCGCTTTTCCTGGCGGTATTTTTCTCTCTTTTTCTTCTCAATCAAGATCTAATTACAGTATCCCGATCGCAACATCGGGATGCAAGAGAGAAAAATAGAGAGACGAACGTACGAGCGAACAGGATGTCGAAAAACCACCTGCGCAAACTTTAGCATAGCGCTAAGCGTTCGGAAAACGAAAGACCGGAGACTTCTGCAAAAGCACATACAGGTGCGGGAACCCCCTTTAAGCTGTGCGAGCCGGATTGATCGAGGTATCCGCTAGATGGAGCATGCATGGCTTCTCGACGATCTGTACGTAGAAAACTGATGAAGGCTGAGTCTCAGATTCGCGGTCGTGGAGCGCGAAAAGGAAGCCTTGTGAAATAATCTCGTGTAAAAACGTCTAGTAGGTCTTATTTTCTAATGATGATATATCACGTAGAAATAAGAGCGATATAGAAAGAATGAGCGAAACAGAGATCTTCACATATCGCGTTTTCTTTCTTTTCTCGACGGAGAAAGAAAATCCTCGTTTAAATAGATATCCAATAATTGGGGTGACAATTTGATCTCGGTGACGCATTTATTATGTCATTGGCGGATTTAGATTGAACGACTGTGCGATCGCTTTATTTATCGTATTGCATCCTTTATAAAAGAAGGAGGAGAATGCTTTTCTAGAAATAAACCACTTCTAGAAAAACACTCTATGTTCTTTTTAAGTGGGTCGATTTTATTTTATCGAAAGATACAGATGATGAAAGGCAGATTTTTTTTCAATTGATACAACAGTGATGCACATAAACGCACCAGGTGGGCGAATTTACTTGGATGTTATATAAAACACCAATAATAATAATGATAAAAATATACGTAGATAAATATCGTGAAAAAAGAAATGAATATACAGTGTCCTTTGATGTTAATCAAAACAAAGAACGAAGGTAAGGAACAAAAGTAAAGAGCCGAGGTGAAAGAAGCTCCACGCGACGACGTGCCTCTAGTATCTTCCTCTCTCTTCCTCTCTCCCTCTCCTTTCTCGCCATCCTTCCTCGCGCACGGTCACCCTCTTTCTGTTGCTATGCGCGAGTGCACGAGAACGGCCCCCATACGGTGCGTTCACCATTGGCTTCTCCAAAAGCAGCCCAGGACCACTGAGGGCATCGAGCGGGACGACGAAGAGAGGGATTAGAGAAGAAAGAGGAGACGAAAAGGAAGAGATACTTTCGCGATGGAAAAATCAATTTCCAAATTAATCGAAGAATTGCCCGTTAGGCGTAGCGGCGGAACGTCCCGTGTTCATCTCATCAGTGTCTCTTCCCGCGGAAAGAGGTCGTCGCGCGTCGGTGCGGTCGCGAACGGATTGCGATTCTCGCGAGTGTGCAATATTCGGATGAACTCGACCTGCCGAAAAAGACCGTCGAACGGATTAGGTACCGTAAGGGTTAAGGTCGAAGGGGACCTTGTACCGGTCTTCGCGGTCGGTCCCGGTGTAAGGAATATAATCCCGCTATGAATCCCCTCGGCTCTTCCTCGACGACGGAGCTGATCGCGCGGCCCGCTTCGAAAACCCGTTCCCGGCGCTGCTGCCGCCGCCGCGCCGCGCCGGTTAGCGCGTTTTTGCGTGTTTGTATCGCAAACGAGTCTCGCTAAGTGGATTTTCGCGTTGAGGAATCTCAAAGGACCCTTAAACAAATACGAAGGAATACGAAGCCGGATTAAATCATCTCGCAGAGCTTTCCTTACCGCTCGGGAGAAGTTAATTGCGATGTGCGCCGGTACGAACAACACTCTTTGACATGCCCTCTTATTTCTCAACGAGATTTCCGCCGGGGACGCGGGACGAGAATGTTAAAAATTGAATCTCAAGACATTTGTGTGAAGAAATAGGAATAACTGCCCAAAAGCGAGGTACGAAGCGTTTCTTCTTTAGCGTAAAGTTAGCCTAGAGCTATTCGTGATCGAATTTCGCGGATATACGGTTAGAAATATTTTCAGACGGTACACAGTCGAAAACTTTGTGTTAAATTTAACATACGTATCGCGTGTCCCGAACGGTCTATTCAAATTTTAATGTTAATGTTAGCACAAGTTGAGTAGATTAAAAGGTAACATGAATATTGTGTAAAAAAAATTAACACAAAAAAATGTAACACAGCTTGACAACAAAGTATGGAAACATATTTTTTTAGTAAAATTAACATTTATAATATGGTGACGCGTACATTCATTCATTCATTTATCTTGGACTTTATGTTTTAAAACCACGTTATTTTTATGTTATTCGTTTATTCGCTCGTAAATTGTCATTTTAACACTGAGAAATGTTAAATATCAATTTAACACAAAATGTTCAAATAACGTGATCACGTTGTGTTAAATTAACACTTGGATATGTTAAAAATTTTAACAAGGACCAGTTGTACATAAATACAAAATGTTTTCCACTGTGTACAAACGTGTTTTTTTTAAAAAAAAAAAGCAATGTGTTCACATTTTTGTTCTAACTCATTTAAAGAATGTTAGAATTTTCATATTCGCAATTGTGCCAGAAACGTGGAAGGACATCCGAGAGTCCACTCCTTCGAGAGGAAATCTGCAAAACTTTCGCGCATGGAGATGATTTATTAAGGTATTATTGAACATCGGTATCATTCCTATTGTTGAGCTATGCGTCGTAAGCTACGACAAGGAAGTCTCTCTCTCTCTCTCTCTTTCTCCTCGAGCAAAACGCTTTTCCCGCCTTTCCTGCTTAATGAACTTCCGCTTTTGCGTATGACTTCGCGACTTTTGTTCGCGAAAGGGGGTCTCGGTGAGTTATTTATAAATCCGCGTTCGCGCCGGATCGGCGCACAGCGCGGCGGAGCACAGCCGCGAGTGCGTCGCACCCGCCGCCGTCGCCGCCGCCTCCGTCGTCGTCGTCATCGTCGTCGTCGTCGTCGTCGTCGTCGTCGTCGTGCTGGCAAGCCTAGAAAGCGCGCTCGACGAGGGGCCGCATAACGCGATCGCATCGTCAGCTGACTGGGCGATGACGAGTCGACATAAATTCCAGTGTGGACAACGTCATACGACGGTTAGCTTCGCATTCCACCTTCATTTTTCTGCCCGTTACCTTTCTCTTTGCAAATAAAAAAAAATTGTCCGTGAATACTCGATCATTTAACACGCAACCTACGGTACAGCTGATGTTTTTATTTAATTCTCTGTGCGCACGATTGGACAAAGAAATGTTCAGTGCGTTTCTTTCCTTCAAGGTTTTTGGGAATAACGATAGCACGGTAAAAAATAACAAACAGATTTCGCAGCTTCTGATTGCTTGAACATTTCTACACTATTTCTATCGCTGTTCTTATCGTTATTCCCTAGTGCGTTATCGGATTCAGTTTGCGCATGTCCTTTATCCAGGACGTTTTGGGAAACTGCCTTGGGTCACAAATGACTTTATCGTGGAATGCTTGTTTTATCTGCAAACTTTTTTTTTTTTTTTTTTTACTAGTTCTCGTTTATATTGAAGGGATTTTATGAAAAAAATTAAAATCTAGGCAAATTTTGAGCTGAAATGCGAGAAACATTGCTATCATATTTGTTTGTTGAACGTTAGAAATAATATTCGAAAATGTGGTTTTTGTAATTAATTTACAGTTTTTGTAACGCTATTAATTAAAAAATGCATTATTTGAATGTAAATGCAATATACCTTCAATTTTACCCACTCGTGCATATTAAAATATGTCATTGTCAAGTTGCTGAATAACTCAACTTTCTGAACAGGTGACGCGTGAATTATTTTTTCTTTTGTAGTTTGAAATGTTAACTTTAAGGCCTGAAAGCACTTTTCTTTAAGTCAATTTTGTTATAAATTTTTATATGAAAACTAATTCTGTCGGCTATAATTAGTTGTAACATTTGTATACAATTATTATAATTAACTGCCACACAAATACTTTCTAAAGATGTGTTCAAATACATGTAAAAGTCACTGAAGAATCTTTTTATACTTGTAAATATGTTTTAATTCAAACGCAAATGATCCAATCGCACACAGAGAAGGTGCCTAAAAACAAAACGTGTGTACAAATTATCAAGAGAAAAGTCAGTAAGAGAGGGAGAGGGCAAGAGAGAGAGAGAGAGAGAGACTGACTAAACTAAGCTTTATTAATATTCTAGGGACCTGCCCTCTAAGAATGTACATAATATGTTAATATTACACATGTATTATGTATATTATACAGTAAAGATGTAGAGCGAGATGTGTAATATTAACAGAGAAACTTATTTAAAATATAAAAAATAAAACCAAACAATATACACAAAAAAAGAAATACAACAAGACAGTTCAAAGTACTGCAAAATTATAACAAAATTATAATAAGAGAGGGAGAGAGAGATTTGGTATCGGATACGCTCGCGTGTCGAAAACGATACCGTTTTCATGGCGCACGACAGAAATACGAGAAAACAAGATTATTCGTCCGACAAACATTTCGCGAGCGAATTAAGATGCCGGGGGAAATCGGGCGACAGCGGCTACGACGACAACGAGATGCTTAATAGCGCGAAAAGTATCTCGGCTGCGCCCGATTGCCATGGAGGAGCTCTCTCGGAGCAATCTGATTTAACTCCGTCAGTGCGTTAGCGAAGTCTATACTTCCAGAATTAATATACGATTCTCTCGAAAGTGTTGCTTGAGCAAAGATTTATCCTCGAGTGACGTTACGCACGTAGCTCCGCGCAACCGAGGGAAGGTCTCCCCTTTCCTTTCGCTTCGCACTGATTTTATGAGTTTGTTTATTATACGTGTATAGAAGAAACTCGCGGAGTTTAGTTTCGATTACTCAATAGGGAAAATTATTACATGAATATTTATCAGCGAGCCTTCAACGGTTAGCTCCGAATAGGTCCTACAGGTTATTACATACGATCGTTATTTTCTTTTCTTTTTTCATCGCGTAGTTCGTTTACAATGAATTGAAACGTTCTCCTCTTCAATTTTCGGATTATCCTGAATCTATAATCGTGAATCTCCGGGAACTCCCACAGATTCTGAATAAAACCGCTGTATACTCGTCTCCCTTCGGCATTCTCGCGAAGATGGACCATCTATAGGCATCCGAGCGCAAGGCAACACCGCCGCCGCCGCGCCGTCGCGGGATGATGGCACGTATATTTTTTGCTGGGAGAGCTATCGAAGGAGGATGGACAGAGAGAACGAAGAGGGAGAAACGACGAGAGGAACGCCACGTCATCGGGCGACTGCGAAGCCGTTATGAATATCCACCTCGCTGAGACGAATGCCGCACGATCCAGGTTTCAGAGAATGCAAGAAAAGAGACGAGAACGGGGAGAGAGGGAGCGAGAGGAAGAACGGAAGAAAGAGGGAGCAAGATAGCAGAGAATCGGAAGGAGCAGATAAGATAGATAAGAGGAGGAAGGCAGGGCCGACTTCAAGTATCTCCCGTACACCTCCCGATAAGACAAGACACTAAAAGACAAGCAACCTTTTCGTGTGATTACCGTTGCAATTTAGATTCTTCGTGTCGTCCACGAATTTTTCTCTCTCGAGAAATAAATATCCCCGATACTCCTGGCTAACTGGTTGGAAAGCGAGCTTCTCATGAGCTAAGAACGCGAATAAAGTCACGCGCCTCAATTAAGAAGTGCATGGAGAACTCGGATCTGCGATCTATTTATTACGGCACGTAATGCCGAGGACTGCAAGGTTGTAGAAAATTAATTTCTCTCAACACTTCCAAGAAGATGACTCTGAATGGGAGCATCGTCTGGTGGAAAGTAGAGAACGCTTTGCTCTTACCCCTCTCATACTTTCATTATGTTCAACAAGTCGTCGATGAGAAATGTTTTGACTTGTACCGGCGTTACACTATTTACTCTCTCTTATTATCGATTTTTTTCCGATTCGGGAACAATGGAAATTTCGCGTATCATTAATTTCATTGTCCGTTATCATCGAATTGTCAGCAAACTGTACGCGTTCCGTCATATTGTAACGATGTCGTCCGTACTGCGAGCAAGCCTCAAAGTTCGCGTAATTCGCACCGCGATATGTACAAAGGTAGATTGGGAGGCGGGATATCCTATGCATGATCACTATAAAACATCTTTCCGGCGCTCTGTGAAGGGTTTAACGGAACAGCGTCCGGAACGACCGCCCGGCGACTTTGTGCCGCACGGTCCGACCCTGGAAGGAGAGGAAAGAGGAAAGAGGAAGCGGACGAGGAGCGAGAGAGGGACGAGGTAGATAGAAGGGACGTGATCAGCCGAGTCATGAATGAAGTGACAGACGGAAACGAGCGAGAAAGCCAGCGGCAGCGACGACGGCGGCCGTTTCGCGACCTTCCTTCGCTTACACGTGCCACTTCTGCCTTCTCTTCTGCCTCTCGCGAATCGAGACAGACGGAGGCCTCGCCGACCGACGTCACGACGCGCAACATGTCCCATCGCCATCGTGATTGATAAACGCTGTACGATGGTAGACGCGCAAGTCTGACTGCTTGCGGATGATCCGCCCTTCGAATCGCAGAGAAAGTTCCAAATCGTTTCAAACAAAGTTGGAATGAAATTTTCTTCTCGGATTTTTTTAATCAATCTTGAAATAAATTTCATTCTCACCTAGTTTGTTTCAATATCTTCATAGAGTTTAGAAAAAAATAAAATAAGTTAGATAAGGTCTTATTCGGCTCAAGCATCTTGGGAAGAAATCCTAAAATTTTCAAGTTTGTTTTTTATTTTTTCGAAGAACATATGACGGTCCCTGTAACAATCGCAAATAATCATAGAAATAACTTCAGGTTGTAAAAATATTGACGCACACTGTCAATATTACCGATGAGTATTGTATAAGATATCCCTACACAGAAAAAAATTATTGAAAAACTGAAATATTTAGTCCGATACGTTCAACTAAATGTTGGGTTTTGGTTTAACAAATTATTTGTATAAAAAAAGAGGTATAATTTATTCATGTCAACCATTAACATTTTTTATCAAAAAATAACTAAACTAATTCAATATTTAGTTGAGCATATTGGACTAAATATTTTAACAAATTCAAAAAATTTTTTTCCTCGGTATTAGAGTGGAGTTTTTTCACACAGAAATGTATATGACTAAGTAGAAGAAGAAATACGTTCGCGCACTCTACTCTAAAGTCAATTTTTGATTTTTCTTCACGAATAGCGAGTCCTGAATGATCATGAATGATCCCTCGATGAACGAGCTCGAAGACAGGAAACTTGAGCTACGTCCCGTGACGAGCAGGGCGGCGAAAAACATTAGCTCGGTCCTGCCCGCGGCAGTTTCTGAGTCACCGAGCTTGAGCAACGGTCAACGGAAAGTTTCGGCACGGCCAGACGACAGAGAGCCGATAGAGGAACGACCGAGAGGAAGCGAGAGGCACACGAGGAGAAAAAGACAGACAGACAGACAGACAGGCAGGCAGGCAGACGGGCAAGCGCGCGAGAGACAAGTCTCGGGCGCACTGCGCCGCGCTTAATCCGCTCGAGAGCGAAATTACTGTCGGACGAGATCAGAATGGACAATGGCTTAGAAGTTGTAGGTAATTCCGCGTGGGTAATTATTGTGCGCGAGCGGGCGGGCGGGCGGGCGGGTGGACGGGCGGCAGGCGCGTGAAAGCGTCTCCCTTTCGCGTCGTCTCGGGGCGGATTTTGAAAATCTGAGCGCGAGCGGGCTTTAATTTATCATCGCGACCGCAAGAGCGGCGCGTGATAAATTAAAGCCTTCTTCTCCTCTTCTCTCGTTGTCCTCCTTCTCCTCTTTCTCTTTTTCCTCCCGCCCCTCCCCTAACCCCCTCTTCTCATTCTCCGCGGTTTTGCCGCGGCTGTATGATTTATTCCGCGAGGCAACGCGTCTAACGCGCGCGTGCACCGCTGACCGCGCGCGCGGTGCATCCTCGAAAAATAAAGTCGGCCGTCGCCCCTAATTAGCGGCGCGAGCAGATTTGGCAGAAAAACGGGAGGTATAAACATGAAAGGAATATCGCAATTTGTGATATTGCGGTGCTCTCTCGCGAGCTAGCCTCTGCCTTTGCTCTCTTTATCTCGGTGTCTCGAATTTCGGGCCGATCGTCTGGCGCTTCTGGGTAGAGGCATTTCAAACTCAACCCGCTCGTCGTCATATCTCGATTTAGAAAATTAGACGCGGGATGTTTTTTTTTATAAACGGCCGCCGATAAGCGATGCTTCGACGTTGAAGTCGCGCAAGCTGCATTTTTTCTCTCTTTCGTAGAGAAGATATCTATAAATAGCTCACGGAAAATGTTTTTCTGAGATAAAACCCGCTTGAGTGAGATTCGCTCGACTTCACGAAACGAACTATATCTTCTTTGTTACTTCGGCGGGATCCTTGGGAAGACAGAAAGTTTCGCCGACCCTTCGTTTTTCGATCCTCGGACGTGGACGACTAGAAAGAGAGAAAGAGCAGATCGAAGTTTCAAGGTCGACAAGGCCGAGAATCGGTCACCCGGAAGGAGGGGGCTGCTTAAAAACGGTGGACTAACTGTATTCCCTTTGTGTGAGGGGGAAACCACCGCCGTCGCCGCCGCTACAACTGTCGCAGAATTCGGCGGAAGGATTCGAGACGAAATCCCGGCGAGATCGGGTAAAATCAGGGCGGACTTTCACGGGCGGGCGACACGAAACAAGAAAGCAGCCACGCGAAGGGGGGCGGGGGGGTTTCCCCCCGGAATCCCCCTCGGACGCGCGCTCTCGCCGTGTTCTTCGCCGACGCGCAAGTGTAACGCTTAGTTGCACATCAAGCTCATCGGACACTAGCGAGACTTTATTGTAACCTACTTACGTCGAATTTCACGCGCGACGCAGGTTCCCGGAGATCACTCGTCTCTCTCTCTCTCTCTCTTGATCTCTTTCGCTTTCCACTTTGAATAGCGCGATTGCGTCTAGACGCGCACACGTCCTGATTTTCTTGGACTGCCTTCGCGTTTCTTACCCGATCGATCCTTTCGCTTAAAGATTCTTCGCTTTATCTAACAATATTTTTATTCTTTTACTGTTTTATCTAACAATATTTTCGTGAGTATGACTGTGTACAGCTATCATTTATAGAAGCGGATTAAAAAATTTTTCGCATATATTATATTTTCTATTTGTATTTCTCTACAAACAGAATATATTTATTATAATTATAATATAGTTGAGTAGGCATATGAGATTTATTATTTTTTCATGCTTTTATGCTTTTCGCGTTTTCTTATCGGATATTTTATACAACAGGAAGTTCCTGTTGCGAGATAACTCTTCGGAACGATAAAGTAAATCGCCAGATAGGATTAAGTACATATTGGAATTTAGATGTGACGCCATTACGGCGGAGAAGTATATTTAATATATGAATTAAGATGGATAGCGCGGGGATTGCGTTGTTCTTAAATGAGCGATCGCTCAACCGCAACCGGTGGAGAAATTGCAAAAATTTTAGATTCCCTTCACGCTCTATTTAAGGCGGGGATATTGCATCGTACTGCTGACTTGATTTTTTTTCTACGAGTCGCGCTATTGCGCCTCTCGATTACTGGACTGTGCTAAATATTTACAGGCTTTGCGAATGATCTTTGCAAATTCCATTTCTTCCAGCTTAGGGAAATTAAACGGAGATATTAATCGAAAATAGAATTGTCGTTAATTAGATTGGTACACCTGTAGTCTACATTTACATATCGAGTATTTACGCTTTTGCATACGTCATTAAAAACGGCTCGTGCGAGATTAAAATAGACGTTAATAAAACTGTTCTATAAATAAATTATTATATATGTTTACACACTCAATATTCTCTCTATAGGATTTTTTCTGGAACAGTTCCAGATTTACATAAGTGACTAATACTCTCGTGTTTTCAGTTTTTAAAAGACAGCAAATAAAAAATTAATTAATTAAATGAAATTGTATGAAGTATTCAACGATTTCCCATTTCAATTACGCATCATTTTTTATTAAAGGTTTGCTCTATGCTAAATTACAATTTGAACTAGCGAATTTAATGCAGAGCACTTTGTTTTATCTATTGTGCAAAGAAATGCATGAGACGATCTTTTGCAAAGGTGCAAGAAGTATACGAGAAGAGGGGGTGCGCGGTATATCGTTCCGGGGGCAAAACTGTCTGATGACGGCGTTGTTGAACGCGCGGCCGCTAATTCTCTGCAGAGGCCTTTAATCTCACGCAGTCTCAACCCGATTCCCGCATCTTCTTTCGGCATTTGGTCGGAGTCCTTGAATATCTCTCCCGCATTATGGCGGGAGCGAATACGCGCGCAGGCACACGCACGCAAAACACACACACACACACACACACACACACACACACACACACACACACACACACACACACATATCACCGAAACAGGCTAAACATCGCCAAGGACTTCGTAGAAGATGAGAAAGCACCTTCAAAGGTGGCTCTTGCCCTCTTTCGCGTCGCAGCGTTATGCGATGTGCATAAAACAGAGCCTTAACGCAGAGTATCTTTTTTAACACATTCTTAAGCACTGAACGCAAAAATATAACCCGGAAAATGATTATCTTTTCTGCCTTTAACATTATTTTCAGTCACGGCGCGCGCTAACTAGCTCCGTAGTTTATATTAGGCTCTTCGCTCTACGGATATTGCACTGAGAAGTTTGGTACTTATGACTATAATTGCATAACGTAATTACGGTTGAGAATTACCATTTTTACAGTTATTACTGCTACAATGTTAGTGATAATCGAAAAATGATTATTGCCATAATTTGAATAATAATATAATTGGCGCCAAAAATAACTACAAATTTATAGCAACTATTTTTAGATTCCTGTTACTAATTGTAGCAGAAATAACCAGAGTTGTGCCATATAGATTACGTCGATATGGATTATTTACATATCGTTTACATCACTGAGAAAAAAAAAAATTGTAATTATCATAATTTAACTAAATTTATCTTTTTGAAGCCAACTATATATTTATTGCTATTTTAATCATGTAAATTATAGTTATTACTACGTAAATACTGAATGAATGTTAAGAAATAATTCATTTATTATATAAAAATGTTTATTTTACTTTTGTTATCAATACTTACTACATTAATATTTTATTATATTTTGTTGTATTTAAAACTATCATAATTTATAGTAAAATTTTTTCATTAATTGGTAAAACTATGAATACAAAATATACATTGTAAACATTGTATAACGTAAATTATCAATATCTTACGCGTATATGTCCAACTCTGATAACAACTATAAAAGTAGAAACTTCTAATCATATTATATAATTATTTTACCATGCAATTGTAATCACAAACACTTCTTTTTCAGCGCGCGCGCGCGCGCGCGTGTGTGTGTGTAAGGTTTTCATACAAATCAACCTCCGCGAAGATTGGCGAAGTTTTCCCGTCGGTGTAACCGAATTCGAAGAGCCTCCTCTCTCGAGGTTACATCTCCAGTGTGCAGCGCGGAACATTACGTACGTACACACGGCACGAGTGGATGGCATCTGGGTCATCTTTAATTATTCGCGAAGCTATTCTGACTTGTGACGAGCGCCTCGAGCGATAGGATTCGATTCCTCGTCATTGCCTTTAACTTAAACACGCGACCTATGGTCGCCGGAAATCTCACGAAACTCTTTCTCTCTCTATCTCTCTTTCCCTCCTCCTCTTTTTCATCGTGTATCGCGAGTACGATGTGACGTTTATTCTGCAAATTGCCACTTCGCGACGACGTAAGACGAAAATGTGTCAATGGCCGACGGTTCGAGTCAATGCCCGCACATCGATCTTTTTCGGAGCAACACATGCCGTTCTTACAAGTGAACGTTGACTCTTTCCAGGAGCATCGGAAAATTTTCATTTTTTTTTTCATTAATAAATTATCATCGTTACATGTGCGTTTACGCAGTAAGTAGTTTCTTTCGAGCGACATCGGGCGATGAGGAAGGAGTCGCGAGGAACGGGCGCTCCGAAAGGACGCGCGGTGGTTGCACTTTCGACCCACGACCCCCAGGTCAGGTTGCAACCGATTTAATTTCAAATTTAAACGCCGTTTGAATTTAAATTTAACCGGCGCCGCTGCCCGATTTCACGTTGTGGCTCACCGAAGCAAAATCCAAAATAGTGCGAGTATAATTCAGGCTTATTCCTTCGCACCGGGCCGGAAGCCGCAGCGTTAAGCGCTAACCGATTTTAACAAACGATACGCACTCTTGCAACGACTCGCTGTGGACAATCTGATAGTAAAACGCGTATAAAAGCTCATAGCACACCGGGAGAAACATTTTTTTTAAATAAAAAAAATTCATTTTCTTAAAAACATATTTGAATACGGGCATTTGTTTGTTTCGTAAATAGATATTACCTTTTTATATTTTTTACATTTGAATAATTATTTTACAAATAAGCTTGTTAAATATGTTTAAATTGTTTTCTCAAGTTGAAAAATCTGATTTTCTTGAATGTGAAAATAATCTAACAGTAAATATTTCCTAGAACTGCAAGAAAAAATTATTTGATTAAAAGAAATTTCTTCGTTTATGTTTACATAAATATTTCAATTGAGAAACTTTCAAATTGACTTGGCAAGTAAATAAGCTATTAGGACCCACCGAGTAAAAAATTGTTTTGTGTTAAGAAATATTTTTTTTATTTCAAGACATTTTTTCTTTCAGTGTAGCTCTCGCGGAGAATTGCCTACCGTTTTGCAACATATATATATATATATATAATACATTCTTCGATTATAAATGTCGACATTTAACAAATCATTAAAAACACGGGCGTATCATGAGCGACATAAAATAACACATTATGTAGAATATAAATTTTAAAACATAGCGAATTGATGTAAATGAGCCACTTAATGTATTCCAAAAATAGCCGGCAAAATGGAAGTTCGTGCCTTGATTATAATTTCAACGTATACATCATATGTACGGTATATCGATTCGAAGCAAGATTTCGGTTTTGCTGGCTCTCATACGCTACTTTTAAAAATAAATGGCTCACATGTGTAGGCCAGATATCGATATTAGTCTGCCAGTGTATATAATTTCCGTGAAAGTGTGCAAGAGTGTGGATTTGACGGCGATAGCGCGCCAGGATTAGAGCGCGATCGATAGTAAAGCGAAAATGTCATTTTGCGTAAGTGGCTCGCGGCGTAATTTTCTTCAGCGATTTTTCGAAGGGTGATATTACAGATTCTACATTCTAGAGAGGGAGAGAGAGAGAGAGAGAGAGAGAAAGAACACGAACTTTTAGGGAGTGGCGCACGTCATGTCCTTAGGTGAAAAACGTCGGCCGATTCCCAAGAAAACTGTCGAAGAAAAGGAGTAAAAGACAGAGAGAGAGAGAGAGAGCACTCTCAAGACTATTTTCCTACCGACTATTTTCCTACCCGCGTCTTGCTCCTTTTCCGCGTCTGTCTCGGCAGCACGCATGTGGCTTCGATCTCGCAAACTCGCGTGAAACAAAGTGCCGGGAAGACAGACGGCGCGCTTCTCTCGTATATATGTTAAATATTTCGCGGTCTTGTCCATTGTTCTCCCGCCGCGCGAATTGACTTTATTGGCTTTCGCCTCGGTTGCCACCGAGTCAGGATTCGAAGTGTTCCCTATTTGTCCACGTATACGTCGCACGATGTTCAGTTCACGACGGATAATTCTGACTCCGGGACAGATGCGACGTCGGAATACCTAGCGGTTCAGCCTTAACAAAATCCTGACATCTCGCGCGTCGTCCCCTTATATTTTCGCACAAATGTTTCAGGTTAAATTGGCACAAAATGCCATCCAATCAAACCCATTCCCTTTCGTACAAAAAAAAGAAAAAAAAAGAAAATGGCCCGAACGAGCGATCTGCACGAAGATGCAGAAACAGAATGCAAGAGCAAATTCCTACATGGGAAGAACAATTTTTGAGCAACATTGTCACGTTTGCCCTGCACAATTATTTTGATAAAATTATTTTCCGATTTTTAAATCTAGCTAAAAATTTAGATACTAGAGTAAAATTGTTCTTTACGTTTCATTAGATAAATAAGGTATACGTATGGAAATGCGCGGCCCCAATTCGCGCGCGACATTTCTAATTTAGAAATCGCTTTCCGCATCGTTACGCTTATTATGGCGGCACGGGAAAAAATTTCTGTTTGCATTCCTTAACGATGTGCTCGGAGGGTTAATACTAAATATCGCGGTAATGCACGATCATAAATACTTCGCCGCGATATTACCGCGCGGCGTTGCCTGGAAATAACCGTGTATGAAATATTCAGCGGCTCGAAACATAACGTTAGGGCGCGTAAATCGTTACGTTTTTATCGATCATCGCGCGGCTGCATCGTGCGCACGGTAGTGGCGGCGGGCCCCTCCATTATTACGCGTTCATTATAGATCGGAATCTCTAGCGGCCGCCTAAATCCATCATTATCCGTGCCCACCGTGGCGCCTCTCAGCACCGTCATAAAAATTACAACGTCGAAACATGCAACAGGTTCACGACGAGAGATCGCTTCCCCATCACCCTCGATTCGTGTGCGGTTCACGGAAAAAAAATTACCCCATAGCGGATTCCAATTAATTTTCGCCTTCTTTGGTAATGACAATTTTCGCCGGATATTCAGTTCAGAAACGAGTATCGCTCGGCTTTGATTGCAACTGTATGCACCCGTAGAAAAGATTTCTGCATCCAATGTTTATACTTATACTTTTCTATGTTTCATAAATAAAATAAGTTTGAGACAATCATAATTATCATTGGGAGAGAAATATTTTATTTTTAAATGGAAAAATTCTAAAATCAAGAATGAAATAATCTTTGTACCATCTCATTAATTTTCTCAGACGTAATTAGATTAAACAATAAAAATTTGTGATATTTTTCTTATAATATTTTTAACTTGGCAATAAAATCATCTCAAGAAAATTTAAAAAGATTTTTTTTTTTAAATAAAATATTACAAAGGAAGCTATAAAGTCGTGAAAAAATTTAATGTTCTTAAACAGACATTATTTGCTTGAACATGAAGAAATTTGTTTCTTACATGAAAAATTTTATTTGTAAATTATGTGTACTTAAGATTATCAAATTCTGTAAAGATTCATAGTTTAAAATATCATCATGCATTATGACATTCGGTAAATTTTTATTTTAAATGTAAGAATACACAAGCTAAAATTTACATATATAACTCTTGTATCAAAACAAGTCAATTTAATTCGACGCTGAAGAATAGGAATTATTGATCTCATCTTAATATTGTTTTATTTTTATACTGCAATAAAATTAAGTTGCGCCAAGAATATTTTTATACTTGTTAGAAATCTTTCCTAAGGGAATTGACGTTAAAAAAACATTGAGACTATTGAAAGTCAAGATTTCCTTATAGAAAAATCCCAGATACAATGTATATGTTAAATCACCGAGAAATGGGATTCCGTACAGCAAACGAAGGTTCCGGGACGTAAACCGTGAACGAGATATCCGAGCGTGACGATAAGTGCGACCGCGGCGAGATAAGATACTTCCGCGCCCATCTCTGATTTTCCGCGGGAGGGACGGTGGAGGAAGGGAGAGGGTGATTAATATCCGGCCCCTCTTTTTTCTTCCCGGAACTCACGATACCGCGAATAATCGGTGCGAACCGGTCGCTCGAGAGACCGCACCGCCATGGACCGGCACGGAGAGTCGGCACGGCTGGCACCTAAGCGCATAGCTAGTCGACCTGCATCCACGGATATGCAGGATTCCGGCGTCGACGGACCTCATACCACTGGAATGCACCGAACGAGCTACAGGCTCCATACTCCGTTGCCTCTCGGTGCTCCTCCGGCCCTCCGGCTTCGGCACGCGCTTCTTCTTCTTTCACCTTTCTCCCTCCAGCATCACCTCGCCGATCTTTCCCTCTCCCCGTTCTCTCTCTCTCTCTCTCTCTCTGCGCCGTTATCCTCTTTTTCTTTTCGCGGCCTTCTTCCTACCGCTTACCAGTTACCACTCGAGACGTGTTAATGGCTTCGGCCGGCCACTTGGGTTACCAAGCGCGAATCTCGTGTCACTTCGCCGAGGACCCGAGTTTTTGACCGGATTCTCTCGCGCCGATCGATCGAGGAGTCGGTCGAGCCAGGAGGAACGCACGAAACGTGAAAGTTCCCAAACGGACCGTTATCCCGTAACTTTATCGTCAATAATTACGTCAGTCATTAATCGTAACGCAACTGAAAACGAAAGATCCCTCGGCTAAGTTTCTGCACGTAATAAAGTCGCATATCGAATTAACTCTAGATAGATTTTAGATCTTTACAGTTTTCGGGATGCCCTCCTCCCCCGTCCATCCGGGAATTGTAGAGATGCTTGTAGGCATCAAAATTATTAAAGTGACTAGCAATTTAATTTGTGATATTACATTTCTTGTTCCATTTAAGCGTCTTAAAGTCCGCCAAACGTGCGATGCGCAGAGTTCGAAGAAACTTGTAAATGTATATAAATTCACCTAGAAAATTATTATTGAGCACTAATGATCCGCTTTCGACCGATTAGCCGCGTTTTCCTCAATTCACACACTTCTCGGTCATAATAGATTATTGTTAATTTTAGATAGAGACACTTTCTCACTTTGACACAAGGAAAGGACGATTTTGCTGAAGTATCTAAATATTTAGCTGGATACAGATCTGAAAATAATTCTATTGAACCATCAAAATAATTGTGACGGATGTTCAAGCGCGGTGAGCAGTTCTGCAAAAAAATTTTGACATTCTAGCAATTCAGTTTGAGTGTCCAAGGGACTTAGGAAAGAGCCGTCAAATGGCATTCCATTTACATTATTATCAGCTGCATAAGTTGATGAAAAATTTAAAATGCTGATAGCATGCACAAAACAAAACAAAACTCGTTAAATTTTTGTGTACCTTATTTCTCATTTACTTTTTACTTTTGTTACTGAATGTTGACTTATATGAAATAAAAGTGTAAAATATCGAACGGGTACGCATTCAGCAATTTTCCCCTATTTGGATCGCCCAACAAAATTATTTTCAGATCCTGTATCCAACTAAGTTTTTAGACGCTTTTGCAAAACCGTTCTCTCCGTGTAGAACACCAGAGCCCGACATATTAGTCGAGAGAATACGCGGCGTGAATATAAAATTGCGAAATTTTAGCGAAAGGAGTTGACGATGTTCTTCGGATACGTGCACTACACTGACGCGCGGAATGGCCTGGTAGAAAGTGCGCCGGTCGGGGGAAAATTACCACTTTTCGAAATTACTAAAACTGCTTCAATAAGGCGGAAAGTACGGCGCATTTGACCTCATTGCGCTCCGTAGCCACCCCATTTTCAAAACACCTTGAACAATTTCGAGAAATGGTCCTCTTTCTCCCTGTCCCGTGATGTTAGCGCGCGCGCGCGCGCGCGCGCGCGTGTGTGTGTGTTCGTGTGTGTGCATGCCCATTTGCCCCGTCTCCCGTTCAATAACCGAAGAACCACGTGACGAAGAGCCCGCGCGCGCCTCGCGCAACGAGATTGAATCGGTGAATGATTTATCCGCGAGGAATTCGAAGAATCGACAACGAGGGAGGTTCAGCCGCGAACGACGGACTCCTCGCATTCCGCATAATTGCCGTATATCGTCGATCCATAAATAGCGACGCGACGGACGGAGCCCCCTACGACGCGCTCTTGCCGCCCCCGCCGCCCCTCGCTTTATTGCTCTTCGATCGCATCCGATCGATCGATCGATCGATCGCGCGCGCGCGCGCGCGCACGTTCGCGCGTATCGTTATGGATAAATCGCGGTGCCTCGCGAGGACTGCGTAATCACCTGACGATTGATGGCGCGCCACCGTTGCCTGTCGTAAACGCGCCGATAAAATGCACGGGCTTCGACGACGCGATAGCGCGCGTCGCGGCGTTTTATCAGCTCGAGATGTGAGACGCGTGCACCGTTCGTCGATACCAATTCGTCCGCCGGGAATACGGATCGTCTACGTTCGCCTACAGCCGGATTCGGATCGGGCCTCTCGCGTCTCTTGTTTTATCGAAATTGCAGCGAGATAAAAGTCGACGAACTCCGAAGGAGACGGGAAACACGATTGTTGATAAAATAATGCACGAAAAAGCAACGGGCCGAAGTGAAAGGCGAGAAACAAGAAGCAGAGCGCACACTGTAGATTAAACTTTAGACTCGCACACCCTCGATCCGACTGCCTCCCACGTGCCGATCGTCGATTTTGAACGTACGCACACAATTGTCGCGTGATCTAATCGAAGAATTAATCGGGATTATTGGAATGTGACGCAGGATCGCGCGGCGAGAATAAGTATCTCCGATTACTCACCGCGCTTATCGGTGTCGCGCCGCCGTGATTCCCGTCGATCCGAGCCCAACGACGCGTCATCGACGTTACGAGACCGAGATGAAGTGTCCGCGATGTGGTAACGGTCTGTGTAACAGGCGGCTTTTCGTATAAGGCGCATTCGTAGAACCCGTGTTCGCAGAGCCCTCCCACATCCGCTCGCGACGGAACGATCCGAACGGATTCTTGTCCTTCCTGATTTGTGTCGTCTCTGTTTCGCGTAGGCGCGATTCCCACCTTCGTCTCTCTCGCACAGAGAGAAATTATAGTACAGTACGAAATGTACAAAAAAAAAAAAAATATACCTTTTTCGCAATGTTTTTTGGTCACGTAGTGGAATATATATTTTTCCTAATTGATATATAATATAAACAATATTTTATTAAAATAGTAATAAAGGAATTTGCAGAGTTTGATAATATTAATATTTGTCTTTGTCTGAGAGACAAATTCCCGAAAAACATTCTTTTCAAACGAGAGTACATCCTTAAAACAATTACTTCTCTCGCAGATAGCAAAAAATTTTTTCTCAATTTTGTCGTTTTGAAATGTAATTAAAATGTTCAAATTATTAAGTTCTTTTGTAAAGTGTAAAATATGATTTTGAGATATCAGTATATTCCAGGATAACACAAATTTTATTGTAATGTTTACTACTACGTTTTCTCCGTGCACGATTTCCAAGAAACTTTCACAATCCTGACTGCGGCAGATCGCGAAAAGATCCGAGGTAGATCCGCAGTCGTCCATGAATTTCCCGCATCTCACTCAACAGGAGACACCTGATAATGATTTCATCTTGTTTATTCGATCGCGCGTTATAATCACTCGATAACGGAAGGTAAACAAGCTGCTTAGTCCTTGCGCAAATGCGGACACTATCCGTCTCTTCGTTCGAAAATCTTAGCGTCAGAATCGTCACGTTTGGTCTTATCGCGACATTATTTACGTTCGATAATTGCAATCAAATTGCTTATCAATTTTGTGATTCAGTGAATGGTCTAAATACCCCATGGTGAACGCGTAAAAATGATACGAGGAAGTAATTCCGACGAAAGATTACGAGATTGACGAATCTCAATGCGGAAGATTGTATTCGAAATATCCATAAATAATTTTAGAACGGTAATTAAGAAATGAAAGAAAATGTTGAGCGTTATCGAGAAAGACAATATTCGCCCGCATAAGGCGACGATATGAATAGATGTGCAAATAGGATTGAATGAAATTAATTAATTATCGATAAAGTATTATCGACGGAAAGTACTAACAAAATTGCCTTTCAAATTTTCTCAAATATATCGTGCTTTCAATATTACCAAATACGGGGTGTATAAGTTCACGAACTTGTATGTAGGAATATTCCATGACTTATTTTTAGGAAGAAGAGATTCTCTAAATATGTGCTCTAAATTGCTTCATTAAAAATTTAATATACCCTGCGCTCTCGAATGGATGTAAAAATGTTTCGCCAGTATTAGAAAATGATTTTTACTATCACATGTACGTATAACAAGTTTGAATAAAAGCGTCTTCCAGATTTTCTAAATTTTCATTTTTTTTCTCTCGACTACAGTATCCTGCATTTTAAAAGCAAAACAGTTTAGAATCTTTGATCAATTTAGGACCTTTTTTTCCTAAAATAATCAAAAAACATCCGCTTTAAATATTTATATTTACTTAGGAATTATCCTGTAGATCATAAACTACCGTGTCAAGTAAAACACAAAATGATCATTAATATGATGAAATGTAAACATTTTTACGCGATAAAATTAAATCAATCTGGGCCCAGGATAAAATTACGTAGATCAAAAATTTCTAGACCTCGATTTGTCTGTAATAAATATATGAATAAAAACACATGTACAGTTTCCAACTTTTTGCTATCAAATGCCGAAAATCAAAAGTTTCCAGTCCATCGCTCCTCCATCCCCTTTTCGCCGATAATCGGCAGGCGAATACGGTCCACTAGAAATATTTTCTCATAATCCAAATATAGAGAGCTATCCATCATGCCTCGCACAAAGCGTAGGAGTACTTGTGCAAACAATACACGCCGGTAACTTTATTTTCGGACGTCTCGGTGGCCTAGCCGATACAAGTGCTCGTATTATTTTCTTTTTTCTCCCCTCGGCAATAAAGAATCGTTCCTAACTCCAAAAAACTTCGGACAGTTTACACCGATGGGATGGAATTAACCGGTACGGCCTGATAAGCGCTATCGACGAAATTTCGCATATACCTATCGCCACTTCGAATATCTTTTCGTATACAGCGATCGTAAAATTCTTGACGTAAGAGCCATTGATAATAATAATTTATATACATATATAATAGCATGTATATAATGTTTAAATGTATACGTATATAATTAAAAACGTAAGGTTTCAGAAATATAATAAGATAAACATATGGAATTACGTCACTACAAGTAAGGACTAATTTTTGAAAAGTTATTTGGAAAAAATAATAAATAAAGTGATGTTAGGTAAGACTATAAATTTTATCTTAATATTGAAATTAGCGAAAACGCATATGAAGGTTGGAAAAAAACAAAAATATCCAAAAGAATCAAGTGCGAACTGCACATGTTATGAATTACGCCATCGAAATTCTAGATTGTCCCGATTCACGCCACTAATATGTACCAATTATTTTTTTAAACATATTAATCGTGCAAAACTAAAAACACTTTGTAATACAATTCAAAATTATTTGATTTTATTTCTTTACAGATTACATTGTCGCGGTAACGATTTAAGAATAAATTTTAGATTTAAGAATAAAATTGACAGTTAAAATTGACAGATTCTCGACATGGGTTTTTGGGAAACGCTTTTCACGAAAAATCACATTTATACACGTTTACTTAATTTGATAGACTTTGACGCGAGCCATTTGATAGACTTTGACGACTGCTTTCCGCTAACGTTTAGACACTTTTGATCAGCTGTGTTTTATTACGGGCACAAAACAAATTACGGTGGCGTCATTCGGGTCAGTGGCGTAATTCCGTACATTTACCTTGGACATTCTGAAAAAAGAATTGTTCGCAGAGAGAGAGAAACAAACTCCGGCGCGGCGGGAGCCAGCTCGCCGAGTCGTCCGCGAGCAAGTCGTGACAATGGGAGGAGTTCTTACCTCGTTGATGTGCTTGTAGGTCTTGATGAGGTCGACGCTGAGTTTCCTGAGGGGCGCCGTCGCTGGATCGCGAAACCTGTGGGGTATCCTGGCCTGCATGGCGTGAATGTCCGAGGGTCTCCTGCGGAACCCCGCCGGCAGCCCCGCCACCCGCGGCACCAGCCCCACCGCATACCGCGGAGGGCATGGGCTCCTCGGCCACCAGGCGCCCGTAAAGGGGCGCACCGCCGGTCCCTGTCCTCCCGCTCACTGAAAGCACCAAGAGACAAACGGATCAATGCATGGCGACGGTCAAAGAGCACTCATTTTGATACGCGTGCACGTTCGATCCCCGAGCGCTGATCGCAGGGGATACGTGCGGGGGGAGGGGGGGGGGAGGAGGAAAGTTCACTGTATTGAGCTTCTTCGCTCGATTAAATTCTCTTCGCCGCTTCCCTACTGCAGCACGCGACCATCGGGCAGTAAGACAATTATCTCGAGACACATATGTCACGAGATCGAAATGAGACGTAGTCATCCAGGACGCGGATACACAATGGCTGCGTTCGAGCTTATCGGAGCAGGTAAACCTGTTCGCCGAGCGATTGAACGCGATTGGTGGGATCTACGAGTAAGAATCAATCGTCTTCAATCGCTCGGCAAGCAGGTCAGTTTCGACTCTCGACTTTTATTTTTCAATTTTGTTACTTTTATTCGTTGTGAAATCAGCAATTCAAATCCAAGATCAATTGACATTTTACTAATATTAATATTTAATTTAACGGAAGTGGCTCTATAAAAAGACTAATGCAGCTTCAATATCGGAGTTCGGTAATTGTCAAGGAACGATGCAGCATAATTCGTTCAGAAATACTGGTCAATCTTTCGAACTTAAAAACCGGATGAAATAAAAGAAGCCGCCTTTCTTCTTCGACGCTTTCTTATTCGTGCTTCCGTATTGGAAATATTAAAATTATTAACTGTAAAATTCGACGTCTCCGATGCTATGAAATGATAAGTTTAGAAAATATAAATATACAACACGCGAAAGAAAAGAATTTATTCAGCACGATCATATGTTCATACGTATGCGCAATATTGATTTTTGAAGTCTGCATGTAATTGCAGCGAAAATTTAACTCGTATACCGCGAGAAATGGATCAATGCATGGCCACGAGTTTAGTCAATGATCAATATTTGTGTTTGCTGCCTGATATTGACGTTTATCTGTTAAGTTTATCATTAGGTAATTAGATTCGCGTAGTAATTAGGTAACGCCAGACAACCAAGTTGCAAGTTGTTTTGATCGATGCTGGGACACTGAGGTGTGAGATTATTGTGCTTTCTGGGACAAATGAATATGGGCGCAGCAGACACATGCAACCTGATGCATAATATAAAATCAATTTGATATAAAGAAAAAAATGTCTTAAAACAAAAAATTATTTACTCGCTGACTCCTAATAGCTTATTTACTTACACTCAAGTTAAAAATTTCTCCTTTGAAATATTAATGTAAATAAAATAAGTAAATAATTTTTAATCAAGTAATTCTTTTGTACAATTCTACAGAATATTTACTGTTAAATTATTTTTATAGTCAAGACAATAAGAAATTTTTTAACTGTGAAAAATTAATTTAATTAAGTGCAATAATATTGTTAGCTTATTTAAATGTCAAAAATGTAACAATACAAAATTACACACTTAAAGTTGTATATCTATTTACCTAAAAGTAAATAGATATTTTTACTTAAACAGAAAAAACAAATGCTTGCATCAAAATGATTTTATAAAAATGTATCTTTTTATTTTAAAACATTTTTCTTTCGGTATATTGTAAGTAAAAATAAAAATAAAACCGAGAATTATTATACATATCAAATAATGCACGTATTTTTATAACCCACGTTTTTAATCATATGAACAATCGTACTAGCTATTAATTTAAAACAATGTTCGAGGAGAGTAAAAAAACAGCAATTGAAGAGATATTTCTTTCGCCGCGCGGAAGATCGTCGTTATTTTTTTTTTTTTTTTACGACCGACGTTAAAGCCGCGACGTAATTAGCATCAGAAAAATTTCGCGGAGTCGCGTGGCCGCGAATGAATACGCGATTAAAACCGTCGCCGCTGTTCCTCCGCAAACAGAATCGGTTTTGTTGAAATTACTCCCGGATAATCCCGTAATAATACCAGGGTACGTTAAATCCAATTCTTTTGTGGCCCGTGATAAGTTACCCTCTCACTAATGGAGTTTTTCTTAAGCTAATCAAGCTGTCTCTTTTAAGACTACAATCATACGTTGTTTCAATAAATCTACCGGGTAAATCAAAAGCAGACATCGAATGGATCAAAGACGACATTACTCTTTAACGAATAATGTGAATTAAGGCGGATTAACGGTGCATATGATTTTTTTAAAACGCTGAGAAAATTATAGAAAAATTATTAAGATTGTATTACATTGCATTTGATAGTAGCGACAATTTTCTACCCGAATAAAAAATTATTTCAATGAGAACTAGTGTGCTCGAATGAAAATGTAATTAATAATGAAATAAGACATAATGAAAAGAAAATATAAATTTTTTTTTTAAGTCCTTTAAACATTCAAGATAATTTATGTGAAGTTTTACTGTAATGCAGAGGTTATTGATCAAGTTCTGTAAAATAAACAAAATTTATTTATTTACGAAATAACTAAACAGACAATCACAATAAAACTTTGTATAAATCATCTCGAAACTTAAACTACTTACGCAAAAAAAATTGAGATTTGTCTTAAACGTTGTAAAAAATAATTTAATTTTAATAACGAACAAACCATAAAAATATGGTAATAATTGAAAATATAATCTTATCTACGCAACTTTCATATGTATATAGTTCATTTGAAGTGTTAATATTAAACACCTTTCTCAATTTTAATTTACTTTGCAGAAATTCTACGTCTGATACATCGCGAAGCGCAAGGGATGGTCGCGGTGAAGGGCGCGCGGACGGCGATTTGCAACGATTTCCTTCTATGAAAAGTAATCCGTCCGAATGAATCGCGACCGCGCGCGGGGAATTGCGATACGTTCGAGGAAGCATGCGTGTGGAAGGAACTCGCGTTGATTGTTTCTATAACGATCCGCCGCAGAAATAGTAGCTCGCCCAAGCAATCTGTAGCGGACTTTTTTCTCCGTAAACTCGAACGGGAATAGAGCCCTCGCATTGACCGATTCGACGTTCGCGGAAAAAAAATGTTTATCGCCGGAGCAGCAATAGTCTCAACACCTCCATAACGTCATAAAAAAAAAAAAAAAAAATAGAATCCCGTACGACGCTAAAAAATTTACACGCACACGTCTCGTGAAAAACACGCCGTGATATAAACAAGTGTACGCACAACAAGATCGAAAGGGGGAATGTAGAACAGGCTTTGGAAGATGGTATCCGAAAACGCTCGATTTCTTCTCCCCGGGCATCTACCTTGGCCACGTGCCGGCGGTTTCGCTTAAGTATTTTCATCAGCCGTTGAAACGAGAGCTCTTTAAGGTGCTCTCGGCCGCTCTTCACGGCGAGGACGAACGCTCTTGCGGTCGGAGAGGTGAGAACAAAAGCGCGCAAATGCGGAAGCATCGATAATTAACAAATCCCGCCAGTGAACGGGCCACCCCCGTACGATCCTCTCCGTTTTCCCCTTTTTCCGGCTAGTAAAAACACGGACTCTCCCGCATGTTCGCACCAGCGAAAGGTGTAATGCTGAATTTAGATTTGACAATTGTTTCGAGTTGCGGCAAGATCATTACGATGTTAAGAATATATCATACATACATTCGGTAAATTAAAATTGAGAGTGTGTTAATATTTATACTTTAAATGGTCTTGGTTACGCAAGAAAGAATCAACCCACAAAATTATAATTTTTGAGTTATTGTAATCGGTGGATAATCCGTATGTTTTTCTACAAAAAAAAAAGATTCGAGCCTCTCTAATGTGCCTGAAATTAATAAGAGAACAGTTTTTATTTTCTACTAATTGCGCTATGGCATTTTACATAAAATTTTTTTAATACTTGCAGTATTTATATAAAAAAAATTCAAATTTTTGTGTTATTTTTTTAATCACACTTGTTATTGAAAATTAATGTTCAAATAATTTCAAGCGCTTATGTTATTTTAATGTTGCTTAAGAATGTATCTATTTTCAAAACAAAAAGAAAATTAAAATCAGTTACAGATGTAAATTAAATTAATGTTCAAGATAATTCTACACAGGAAAAAGTTATTTTATTGAAATAATGATCCAGGTAGAAAATTGTCGCCAAATTTTTTGCAATACTTTCAAATGCGATAAAAATCTGTAATTTTTCATTATTTTGAAAACAAATGTAACACAGTCTTATAGCAATATTAAGATAACGTAAGTGCTCATACTGAAAAAAGTTGATTAAATTTTTCAACTTGATTGAATTTCTTCAGTTCCAATTTGTTATGTATTTTGTTATGTAACTGAAACACACAGTTAAACTGAACAAATTTAATTGATGAGGCCAAAAATTTTTAGTCAAGTTAATAACTTTTTTCTGTGTAGAATTATCCTGGACATCAATTTAATGTTCATCATTGACATTGTAACTGATTTTAATTTTCTTTTTCTTTTGAAAATAAATACAACGCATTCTTAAACAACATTAAAATAACATAAGCGCTTGGAATTATCTGGACATTAATTTTCAACATTGACATTAGTAATTGATTTAATTTTCATCGTTGTCAATTCAATCTCGCTCTGGCAATTTATACGAGCAAGTTGCAAGAGCCACCACGTGTCCCGTGGGGAAGAAGCGGAAGAAACTGACGTTTATTGTTTCGCGTTTCTGAAAGGATTAAGCGCTCGTGCCCGGCTCCAAGTCAGATTGGGGAATGAGGCGAACGAAACCTAAATCTTGCGGAAGCTGAACAAAGAGAAAAGTGTCGATAATTAACGAGAAGGGACGAAGCCGCGGCTCCATGCGCGTCGGAGAATCGGGACGGCGGCAGCGGGTAGGCGGTCGTTAATTTTGACGTATGACTCCTCCATCGTCCGTCGTCCGCTTCGGCACCCGCTGAAGCGTCTACTGTCAATTTAACGACCCTGTTAGGTGACGCGGACCGGCTTAACGCCGACCGCTCGCTGCTACGTGAAACAGCACCCTCCTTTTCTGGGACCACCCATGCTTCGCCCTTTTAGCTTTTTTTAATGGTCGTAACGTAATCGAGGTTATTCGGCTTATTCACGACGCTTTTTTTTCCCTTCTTCCCCTTTCACGCGGGACCTAAATACGCGATAAAAACCTCACGCGCGCGTCTGTATGAACACACACGTTCTTTTTATATACATTTCTTTTTTAAATAAAAAATCTATTTATTTTCACGATTTTTAAACACGTCAGCTTACGCGCTACCGACGACAAATGGAACTCTCTCTTTGGGAGGGTCCGATAGTAAATAGCAGAGTGAGTGTTCCGCCCAGTCGTACCTTGAATGCCTCCTTGAAAAGCTCCTCGAGTAAAGAGGAAGGACAAAGAGCGCGCGCAATGAAATATACTTCGGAGGCAATTTAATTGTTTTTGCATATAGATTGAACAAAGTTAACCAAAGAGAAGGAAGGAGTTTCAATGATTGCATGCGTTTTCGAAACCGATCGATGCGTCATCGTGTATCGGATTATTTGTGTCTCCGAAGATCAGCCGTTTGCAACATAAAAGAGGCGAAACGATCTCGCTCTCTCTCTAGATAAGAAATTTAATTATCTCGCGATGTTCCTCCAGCGACCATTCACTTGTGCATTTTACGATAATGCGACGCAGATATAACTTACTAAGCCGAAAAGTAATACGTGCAGATATCAAGTTGCTTTGTCGGAGTGTTTGTTCATATTTATAAAAGAATTTTCTGAAAATTCCCAGAATTTCCAGGAATTTTATTTAAAATTCCAGGTCAAATTAGAGTTTTTTTTTTAATGCAGCTTTGAAATAAATTTATTTGGTTTTATCTTTCAACGTTCCTTAATCATACAAAAAAAGAAAAAAAAGCATTTGTGTTGTAAATATTAAATTTGCGAAAGTAACAAGAAGAAATAATGTGAATTATAACGATCTAGGATAATACTTTTCAACCGGAAGTATTCAAAAAGCAATTAAACACAGAGTCAATCGACTTTGCATTATCAAGAAAAAAAAATAATCAAGGAAACAATATTGTCAGAAAAAGTAGAATTTAAATTTTAAAAGTAAAAGTCCACATTTTTACGAGTACGAGTAAAATTTCATGAAAGTTCACGCTTTCAAAAGATAAAAACCGAATTCCCTGAAAATTGCAAGTGTTTCTCGGTTTTTCTCGGTAGTAAATACTGTCTGCACACTTCATTTGTCGTATTTAGTTAATGAAATGACGTGGGAAGAACGTGTGCATGACTGGCTCAAACGAATGAATGCGCCATAGATCGAACATGTGACTGAGACAACGAGTGAATGGCTGAGTGTACAAACAAACGGGTGAATGAATAAGCAACGACGGACGTAAGCGAGCAGAGTGCTTATTGCGCTTTCGCGATATTTCACAAAGTATTATTGAATAGTTTTATACAAGTGCTCGTGCTTATCTAGAAACGTGACTCGGCTCGCGACGAGCATACGTATAATGTAAATAAATTAAATTTCCACACGAGTGTCTTACAAAACTGGGGGAAAAAAAAAACAAAGAGCAGCAAAAATTGATCAGACACGTCGTTACGCGGCGAATAAAATGGTTCAATTAGGTGTTACGTTTACAATTTAATCTTAAATAAATCGCAAATTGATCATCTGGCCGAGGAAATTCGATACAGAGATACATTTCTTCGATAACGTTTAAATAAAGAAACATTTACCATTGGGGAAAGAGAAACGATCCTAAAAATAAATTAACTTATAAAACTGTCAAATAAAGATTACATATCATTTGTTTTCCACTGTAAGGGTATTCATTTACATATTTCATGTAACTGACATGAAAAATGCGCACGCTTCTGCATCTGAGCGCAAACTGAAAATGTAATTTTCCAGTGAGTCGATCGCGTGACATGAATAATCATCAGACGGGCCACCGGGAATTTGTTCGGGATATAATCGGGATATTACGGAAGCACCGATCCTTTCCTCGTTTAGTCGTGCTTTTCTATTGCGGCATACACCCCCACCCCGCCCCCACCCCTCTCCTATCACCATCCCTAGAACGACGAAAAAATTGAGGCGAAAAAACACACGAGGCGAAAAAGCCGCTGATGAAGATGGTGCTGGAACTCGCAACCGGTGCGAACGATAACTTATGCAGTCAATCATTCACCGCGCGAGACTTTAACGTACATATGTTACCGAAAGACAGGAGGCAGGCACGCAATAGAAAGGGAAAAACAAGCAAAGGAAGCGACGGAGGGCGGAAGGGGGGAGAGGGGGGAGAGGGTGGAAAAAAAAGGGAAAAAGGGGGAGGAGCGGGATGAGAGAAAGAGACGCAGAAACGACAGGGGTAACGAGAAAATCACGACTAGGTCGGGTCAAATTTGCGGGCTGTCTATCCCCTTTGACCCGTTCCCTCCCTCCAGATCGTTCCTCACTTGTCCCCCGCCCTCTCATTCTTCTCCTCCTTCTCCCTCCCCCCGCGTACCCCACACTCGGTCCTTCGTTTCCTTTTTTCTCTCTTTTTTTTATTTTATTTTACGAGCCACTGCGTATCGGAAAGCGGGGCTGTTAGCCCATCGTTGCGACGAGAACCCGCCGTCGCTGCTCCGTTTGAAATGTAGGCCAGGGCGCGGTTGAATGAAAAAAAATATTCATTAACACGCGCGGGAGTACACAGCGGTTCTCCGCGCGCGCGTTGTTTCCCCTCCATCCCTCTCGCGATGATACGCGTCTCTCATTCGCGTGTTCCCGCGAATCGATCGATTCGCGGGTCTTTTAAGAATCGCGTCGTTGCGTCTCTCTCTCTCTCTCTCTCATCGATATGATCTGCGCAAAATGTAAAATCGAAAACCTCCGTCCTCGTTACCGCCGTACTTGTGGGATATTATTTTTCAAGCGCCCCAGTCGATATACGCGAAAAGCGTTTTTCAACGTGCGCGGCGTCTAGCGTAATTCCTCTCCTCGCGATTAGTAAGTCCGAAAGGTCGTTCGGCAAACGAACCCTCCCCTCCCGGATCGAAAACGCGCCGTGACGTGTAGAGAGTGCACCATCGACGAAAGATTCCTCGTTCCAAAAATATATCCCGGCTCGATCGTGAAAAATTCAGGCACATATCGATACAGAAGCGGGCGGAGGGGCAGGAGGTGAGAAGAGGGAGGGAAGGAGAGGGGTGGATTATCCTGTCGGTCGATATAGGCGCGCCGCTGCTGAAACTGGAACGTTTCGCGCGAACAACCCCCGCGCAGATTCGCGCACGAATTCTTTTTTCGTTCTCTCGCTCTCGTTTTCCCCCCTTTTGTTTCTGCTTCCCTCGCGAAGAACCGAGAGAGAGCTTTCGGTGCGGATGCGCGAGGATAGAGCGGACTCGTCGATAACGTATTATCGGGACGAACGGCCTCGCACGTGGCGCATAATGCCGGGTGCCATCTGTCGCGCCCCGTGTTTACCGTCCCTCATTCTCGCCGAGGGCACGAGAGACTCGCAATTTTTGCCAATTTAAAGCCCCGAATCCCACGGTCAAATTCGGGCGCGGTAAACGGTTATATACCAGCGCGATCGATTCGATACGGTAATGAGTTCTGTTAACGGCCAGCCTCTTCTCTCCACGGCAAAGAATAAGGATTGTACCGCGCGTGAGAAACGACGAGCTGAAAAACGGGTTTCCTCGCGAGGGATAGTTATGCCTAGACGCGAAACTATCATAGAAGGTTTTCAGCTCCCGGTTTTAATCATACGCTGAGAAAAAAAAAGTTTGTCGATAAACCGAAATATTTAGTCCGATGCACGGAGAGAACAATTTTACTGTACTATCTGAAAATTTTGCTGAATATAGATCAGAAAATAACTTTGTGTCGAACTATCAAAATAATTATGGGAGACGTTCGTTGGTTTCTATAGCAATCAAGTTAAACCTCCGATACAATTTTTTTTTAATGGTTCGACATAATTATTTTCAGATCTGTATTTCAGCCAAAATTGCTCTTTCCGTGTAAGTTCCGCTAAATATTGAGTTGGTTCGGTTAATTCTTGATTAAAAAATTCGAACGATCGACGCGAATGAACCTATACCCTTTTTTCGTGCAATTAAATAATTATTGAATCAATTTTGTATTTAGTTGAACTAAATAGCTTAGTTTTTCAACAAATTTTTTTTCTCAGTATATAAATCTTTTAGCTGACTTAATCTAGTTACAATTACGACTTTATCTAATCAGTCTGTTTACATCAGGCTATCAACTCTATTCTCTTCCTATCAAATAAAATCAGAAAACCAAAATAGAGTTCTCGGAAAATGAATCATGGAAATTTTCTTTGTGAACGTGAAAGGGAAAAGTAATAAAATCAATGGTGACAATTTTCCTACGACCTAACTGTATTTTCGTGCTCGACTCCGTTCGACAAATCTCGCATCTTTGATTCGACTAGAGACGCACAATAAGATTTCAAGAGAAATGATTTAAATAAAAATTTCAGAGTGGCATTTGAGATACAATTATAACAAACGCCTGCATATATAACAGCCACTGCGATCTCTCTTCTTTCTATGTCACGTTACAATGTTAGCAGAGTTCAAGCTGGGTCGCGTAAAGTTCGCCCGAGAGACCGGCGAGGAGAGATAACGCGTAGCGGCACGCATACGCGGGTTGAGAACCGCCGTCGCGAGGTCACGGAAGGCTTGACACAGGCCGTTCGCGATAGCCAGCACGCATTCCGCTTCATTCATGCTTCTTGATCCATCGCCCTTTCCCCGTCCGTCCTCGCGCTCTCACCTCTCCCCTCTCCTTCCTCCCCCCCTTGAACCCCCTCGATCCTACGACACCCTCGTTTTGCCTCGCGGTCGTACCTCGCTCTCGAGGGGGTATTTGCAAGTACACGGTGGCGGCGAGCCCTCGTGCGCGAAACGATCGCGGTCGTATCTTTTTCCGACGTCGGCGAATGACTCGCGCCCCGCCGCGAGAAATTGCCGGCTCTTTCGCGGAAACGAAACTCCCGCAGTTCCCTTCCCCTCTCTCCTTTTTTTTGCGAGACTCCACACCGAGAACAGCTGAGCTCGCGAGATATGAAGAGAGAGAAAAGTGGCCTCAAATCCGCCCAATCTTCCCTCTCCGCCGTAACGCTTTACATTTGTCTCCGTACTCGAAGTTACGTTTAATGTAGGGACAGACTCCCACATTCAGGGAGATCGTTTGTAACCGCGTAAGAAAAGTGGATCAATCGAAAGCAGTTACCTTCAGCCGTGTCCGCCTTTTTCCAAGGTAAAAATGCAGTTTTCTCCATTACTGATGTCTATTCTGGCCTCGCGGAAGAAAAAAAAGGATACGTCGTTCAACGTAGCGTTTCGTACAAACAAAATAAATCGAGCACTAAGATCCGCTTTGACCGGCACAGGCATTTCTTGATTTACATGTGTTATACAGGAAGTGCCTATTCCGGGCATGTACGTAAGTATATAGATTATATTGTTTACGTACTCTCGTCGGCCTTTCAAGACGTTTCTCTTAACACTATCGGTTGTTACGATAAATATTATCGTGTGCCTCGATGATCGAACTAATACTCACTAAGGCGCTCACACGAAAATTAGAGATCCTGGCTGATGTAACATTTTTCGAAACAAATTGTTTACAGTTATCGGCATAGGAGGGTCGTATAAATTAGTGACACGCAAACCACTGATTTAAGGTCGAAAATAAAAAAATCACATATTCACTACTAAATATCACCAAATATCTCATTCATTAATATGTAATGAATGTTTGCAGTTTTATTTTCAAGTATTTTTTTAAATTTAAATTTAAGAATGTAGTTCACTTCATAAATAAATGTTTGCCAAATTTAACTTTAATAAATTGTGTTGATATGTTTTATTTCCTTATTAGTATTGAGATATAAACTTTTTATCTGTTTATTATACAAATGTATTTACATTAACACTAACATACGCGCGCGCGTGTGTGTGTATGTGTTTATGGGGTCCGTAAGACACTGCCTATTTCTGAAAATAATCCTCAGAAGGTTGCGCATCACTGATATAAATGGTTATTAGCATCAAAATTATTACTATAAATAATATTTATAATAAAAATTTGATTAGCAATATAATATCGTAATATTACTTTTCTAATTCTACCTGCAAGACTTACGAGACTGACCAAGAAAAAAATTTTTTTAATGAAAATAATTTTTTTAAAACCATATATTTTTATGGAAGTATTTGTTAATATTTGAGTAAAAATATTTACTTTTAAATAGATAAACATATTACCTTAAGTATACAATATATAATTTCATATAATTTTATATGTTTTACATTTAAATAACGATTTTATAAATAAGCTAATAATATTATTAAGCTTGAATAAATTGTTTTCTTAGATTAAGAAATTAAATTATCTTAAATATAAAAATAGTCCAGCAAAAACATTTTCTAGAATTACGAAAAAAAATTACTTGATTAAAAATTATTTTGTTTTGTTTACATAAATATTTCAATTAAAAAATTTTTAACTTGACTACAAGTAAATAAGTTATTAAGATCCATCGAGTAAATAATTTTTTTGTGTTAAGAAAAATTGATGTTTTCAGATATTTTTTTCTCTCAGTGTATGCTATTCGTAGTTCAAAGATCTAAAAAATGTATATAAAATCATCTAAAAAATAATTATTTCAGCACCAAGATCCGCGCTTTGATTGACATAGGCACTTCTTGAATTAAATGTGTTATACACGTTTCTTCGGTCATATAAATGTATAAATTTATAAAATAAATTAAGCTCGTAACAATCTTATGAATTCTTATGAAAGAACTAGGATTGCGCCGAAAAAAATTTCATTTTACGTTATTAAAATGTTTTACTTCTGTCTCCGTCCTTTAAGTGCTTAAAAATGTTTTAGTTTTAAACAGTGTTTAGATTTAAAGCGCTGAAACGTTTGAAAAGACTGAAATATTTAACAGCTTCAAACATTTTAATGTTTTAAATTTATAAATACGTTTAAAACTAAAACATCTTTAAATATTAAAAAAAAAAAAACGGAAACGGAAATGGAACATTTTACTATTTTTAAATAAAACATTTCTTTCTTTCTTTCTCTTTTTAATGTGATCTCTTCACTCTTCGGGCACGAGTTGTTGAGTGTCTTAAGCGTCGGACTAAATGGACAGAGGTCTCTTTAAAAAAAAATAAAAAAAATCAACAGCAGAGATAGAGCCAACTGTTTTAACCGTTCGAGAACCGACTGTGCGCGTTTATCGCTTTCGAGAATGCAGCACGGGTGGGTCGCATTAGCGCGACGCGTACGCCAACCTCGCGTGTTCGCGATCGCCCGCGCCGATAATAATCGTCCGGCATTCATTCACCGGCATTTAAAAGCGGCGGTTAATTACACTGGGTGAGGGGAGGGGGGGGAGGGGGACGATTATTGTTCCCACCTGCCTCTTCGCAAACTCACCGCGGCAACGCGAAATGCGGGCGTGACACGCGTTTCTGCCGCAAAAATTATACCGATGAGCAAAAGGGAGTCCTTCAGCACGCCAAGGGCAATCGTTCCCTCTTCACGTCGATAAATAATTTTTCGCTACCCGTGTGCAATCTTTGCAAACTCTGACGAGTCCGTTGTGCCGTACAAATAAAATAGTTTTATCGTCGACATTCGATTTTGTGACAATCGCTGTCGAGGCAAACGGGAATAATCGACCGTCTCATTTGTATTAAATTTCCATTAAACAAAATTTAATACCTTGTATAACTCGTAACTTTGCGCTATAAAAAATATTGAGTAGTGAATTTTTTATAAAAATGGTAATGGTCAAAACTCCAAAAATATATACAAGGATGTGGCAAGAAGGGTTTACGTAAGAGGTACCGAAATCTGTTGGAGAGACTGACCATTACACTAAGTAAAAGAAAGTCGTTAACTTGATTAAATTGTTCAACTTGATTGAATTTCTTCAGTTCAAGCATTTACGTATTTAAATAAAATATATATATGTAATCAAGTAAAATATATAAATGCTTAAAACAAAGTTCAACTATTTTATACTTTCAAGTCAAAAAATGCATAAACAGTTAAAAAAAAAAAAATTTATCGAGTTGAAGAATTTAGTCAAGTTACTAACTTCTTTTTCTCAGTGTAACTATGCCGCACTAGACCGGAGCTGTCGTTGGACATCTCGAAAGCCCAAATTTGCAATAAAATCGCAAGTTCATCGATACGTTAGGTACACCCGATACAATCGACACACGTATAATATGTGTTACCGTTCATAATTGGCACCCTCCTTCTTCCTCCCGCGCTCTCTAGTTGGCTCTCGCCTATTATATCAACCTACATCCGGAAATGCCAAAGCTTCCCACGACCAGCGTTACTCACGAGCACCGTGTATGGCCCGCGTATCGACGACGACCCGAGCCTTCTTACAAAATAAAATCGATATTTAATACCCCTCTCCGGAATTGTGAATTATTATGATCCCACTTAGCCCGTCTTACGTACGTATCCTAACTAAGGTAGGTAAGAAGGCACGGTGCACCGCGCGGAGAGAGACAGACATTGCGGTATTGATTCTCTCGCTCTTCCCGAAACAGTGTTTCAAAAAGAAAGTGGATCAACATTATATACATTAAATGTTCCGCTTCTATTCTTACGGTATACACGCAACAATCTATTTCTATCACTTGTAGAGCTCTAAATAATCGGAAGCTAATCGGCTTTCACTTATTCTTTCTTCCATACATTTATAGAATATTTTATTTTTTATATTTGTTTTCACATGTGTTTTTATATGCATGGTGTGAATAATTTTGTTGAGGTATCCAAATATTTAGCTGGATACAGATCTGAAAATAATTTTATTGAACCAAAACAATTGCGATGGATATTCAAGCGTGATGAGCAGTGCTGCAACAAATTTTGACATTTGAGCAATTCAGTTTGAGAGTCCGACATAATTATTTTGATTAACGACAGATAAAGGCTCTAGTGACGTAAATCAAAGGAGAGATAAAATGCCAATAATTATTTTGATAGCCTGACAAAATTATTTTCAGGTCTGTATCAAACTAAATTTTTAGATACTTTGGCAAAGCCGTTCTTCCCTTCTATTTCCTTAACGAATTGCAATGTAAAATGCGATCTACATTGATAATAAAATATTAACTATGCACGCGAGTCACGCGACATCTCGCACGATTTCGCTTTCCCGTTAACTGCAAGCATTTTAAAATGTCTCTTCATTGTCTCGCTATGACCACTTAAAAAATGAAAAGCGGGCGACTCTCGAGAAAGACAAATCTCGCGAATTTATTGCTTTCTTTAAAATAAAAGATTGTCTTCGTTTTCCGAGGCATTTGGCTTTTGACTTACGCGAAGAATAAAAATTGTATTGTGTCGCAAAAAAAAAAGTACCAAAGACCTCCGTGATCTGTAAACGATGCAATAACGACGTCGTCGACGACGACGACGACGACGAGGATGAGGACGAGGACGAGGACGAGGACGAGGACGAGGACGAGGACGAGGACGAGGACGAGGACGACGGCGACGCCGCTATGTCGATCGATAAGCGAGCGCGAGGCGTGCGTTCGCCCTCCGCGAATCATGACTTTCGATCGTGTGCCCCGGGCGATATCGGAATTTGTAATATTACGGCGATTATACTGATATAGAGCGCGTCGCGTCGCGTCTTGTATCCATCGCGCTGCCGTTAGAACAACATCCCCGGCGTTTGCCCAACGTCTTGACCGTCAACGTCACCGAGGAAAAATCGAATTCAAACGTTTTAATTTCACGACATAACCTGCTTTCCTCATGACAATTTTATATTTTTATTCTATCTATGTTCTGCATTAAAATATTACATTAATTCTTGAAATATTCCAAGATGTTGCAACACTATTTGAGATGCATTGGCATTTAAGATAATTTAATTTTTTGAGAATCATCTTGGAACGCGCGATCGCAATCACTGATAAATAAACATAAATTAGAAGTGGATTAGATTTTTCGTTTACGATACAAACGAAATGCCGTATCGATCATAGCTGGATCTTACACTTAAAAAAAAAGTGTTTAACTTTAAGATATTAAAACGTTTGGTTTTTGTTTCCGTTGTTTAAATATTTAAAAATGTTTTAGTTTTAGAAGTGTTAAATTTGAGACACTAAAACGTTTACAGCTATTGAAAATGTCAGTTTTAAATGTTTTAGTATTTTAAATATAAACACCGTTTAAAACTAAAATGAATATTTGTAAATATTAAAAAGAGACAGAAATAAAACATTTTAATGTCTCAAAATTGAACACTTCTTTTTCTTAATACAATCCTAATATTTATCGCGTGATTTTATACCTTCTCACGAAACTGCGCGCCGAATAAACTTTTCGATCTTAAAACACAGTTCTAAGTAGACTTCTTTTTAAACTGGTAACGCTATTGAAGTATGCAATTAGCTGAAAGATCCGTTCGACCAAAGTGGCATGGGAACGGCTATGATTTAAGCAGTACATAATTATAATCGGCTTAAAAAATGTCTCGCGCATAATTCACGCTTAATTTTGCATTAACGTGAAGTTATTAACCTCAGTTTCATCACGATTTCGAATAAGAGGATTAAGCGGCAAAAAGAAAATCGTTACGCCGCAACGTCTTGACCCGTTCGCAACCGAGACTACCGTTTCGTTATACCGCTTGGCAGATGCTACGTAGAGGCGGTGACAGGGCGAGACTCTCGCAATCAGAAATTCCCGTATATGGAGATGAGAGAGAAAGAGAGAAAATGCGAGAGTGGAAGAGAACAAGGCAAGCGGGAGAACGACGAAGACGACTGGTTGTGTAAACCTATGTACACAACGAGTCGCATGTGACTCGAATACGGGACGATTCCTTCCGCTCGCGAATTCTCCTCCTCCCACTTCTTCTCGTCACCTCTCTCAGATTCTCACGAGAGACCGGCAGATTTGCAAGAAACCGCGAGCGCCGTAAGTCGCAGACGTCGCTCGCGGACGGTACCTGCTTGCATCTCGACTGTGGTCGTGGACTGCGAGAACGAGGGAGACGAGAGAGAGGTACGAGAAAGAGATAGAATGAGAAAAGAGTCAAAGCGAAAAAGAGGAGGAAGAGAGTGCCAGAAAACCAGAAACGGAGAAAGAGAGAGAGAGAGAGAGAGAGAGAGAGAGAATTTCCGTCTAAACTTGGTACCTCTCATTTGCATAATATACAAGAGCGTCCGATTTCTCACTCCTCCTTCGACCCACGTCCCCTTTCGCGAGATGAAACGAGAGAAGCGAATTAAAGCGATGTCCGTTATAGTATGTTTCGGCAGAACACGTGCATGCTACAATAAACTGTAAAACGCACGAGGATGAATCATTGCTAATACTGAGAAAAAAAATTATTGAAAAATTAAAATATTTAGTACAATACGCGCAACTAAATATTGAGTTGGTTTAATGAATTCTTGATTGAAAATTTTGACCGGTCGTCATGAATGAACTATACCTCTTTCTGCAACTAAATGATTGTTGAATCAACCCAATGCTTAGCTGATCGTATCGATTAAACATTTTGATTTTTAAACAAATGTTTTTCTCAGGGTGCATAAATGCATTTTTTCCATCTTTATTGCGATCTTGTTAACTCTTTATTCAAAGCACGAACTGCTAGTGTATCTATTTTCTCCTTACTGTTATAAAAATTCATAAGATTATTATAAATATTATGTAAAATAACGCCAAAAATATTTAATAATTTGATAATAAATACGCAACTAAAATGTCTCGGAGATAATGCAAGCAGAACGTATAAGCAGCGATTCTATCATTTTAACGACATGCTTGCACCGGGAAAACAAAAAGCGTTTTGGGCCTGTTTGCACTGTTGTAGATTAAGTTTAATCTCGGTTTAATTTACTTTCTGCCTTTTCCTAAGAATTATAGAAAAAGGTAGAAAGTAAGTTAAACCGAGATTAAAGTTAATCTACATTGGTGCAAAGAGGCCTTTAATGCGTGCCATTTTACGATACAGAATATGACAAAGCTTTGACAGCGAGCTATTATGTTCTCATTAAGGTATTGCGAAATGAATTAAAATAATTTTTAATTTTCTAAACAATTTCGTTTCAAATCTAATTAATACCGGTTGAAAATTGTAAGCGAAAAAAAAAATAAAAATAAAAACTCTTCAATTAACACTCACTCACTGGTCTCCTTCCCTTCCTGCCCTTCGCCCTTTTTCGAAGCTACGTCACACGATAATCACCTATGCATACACGATGAATAAAAATAATAAAGAGATAAGATAAATAAAAATACGTGCACTGAATTTCCACCGTAAACGTTATCGGCTGTTAATATTCACTGACCTCGTCCAATCATACGGTCTTGCGGCAATGCGTCTCCCTTTTTCATTTCATGCGGTCTACTTTTACGTTCGAACGTGCTCTGACATGACAAATATGCGTTCGAATCGTAACCGGTAATTGCCTGTTACTGGCAAGACGTGCACATGTAACTCATCGTTGCTGCCGCCGATGGCGGCTATAAAAACCAACGGAATGCCAAAAAGAATGATGGATTTGGTTACAAAGTGTATCACACCACAAGTGTATCGCATCACAAATTCTACGTATTTACCGCGAATGCGAGGAGAGCGCGGTAGGAGGGGGCATGCATAGAACGAGACGAATCTTATTAGTTGTGCATTAAGCGCTACAATTTCGAACAACACGAATGCAAAATAAATTCTACCAATGGAATAAGACGCGCTACTCTGTTTATCCGTGAGAAACGAAGCGCAGAGCAAAGTCAAATCCAATTTCTTATTCCTTCTCTCCTTTTCTTTTTTTTTTCTTTTTTTTTTGAACCTTGGCATTTCGCGCTCCTCTCGAAAGAAGAAACTAAAATGCAATCTTGACAAAAATCACGTCGGCTAACTACGTTTGCAGGCGAGCCGTTCCTCGAGAAGCGGCTCACAAGTACCGGGCGAGCCGCCGCGTGTTAGGACTTCTCCCGCTTTGTCTCTGTTCATCGGCGCGTCTCTAATCACTCCCCATTTTACGATGCGGCGGACAGAGTGGCGAGGGAGGGGAGGGGGAGGGGAGAAACAAGAGGAAGAGGAGGAAAGCTTTACTTTCTTACACCGGTACGCAACTATGTATTCCCCGGTCATACACCGGGAAACGGGTGATCTCGGGTGCCGCGCGGCACGCTAATATACGTAGTGCGGAAAAAAAAGTCGCGCGCCAGCTCAATGGGAATAAGCTAATTAAAAGCCGCACGTCACGCGGCTAATTGAATCGCGGGCTATGGGCGATGCGCGTACATATATATCGCGCTCTGCCTCCTTTTAAATTACGCTTTAACGACAATCGTACGCGCGGGACATTGACGACGTCGTTGATCGGACGACGACGGGCGATAAAACGAGCGCGCGGCAAGGATCGGATCGGATCGGATCGGATCGGATCGGATCGGATCGGTTCGGATCGGCGCTACGAGGAAACCGTAGTTTCCTCACGTAATACGGTATATCTTCCATTTCGAGCGAACATCCAAAGTTAAATAGGCGATGACTTGGATGACGTTCGTCGACGATCGCCGGGGAGCGATCGTTAAAACGGACGCGTCCGCGCGGCATATCGGCTTTAAAAAAAAATCCACTCGACGCTCGAAGGCCGTTCACCCTTCGGTATAGGTCGGCGAGTTTTCCGACAGACGCCTGTCCGCGATAAACGGCGCGGATGTTTAATCGATAAACAGGTGTTTACCGAGGAAATTATACGTCGTTATTTCGAGCGTGCGTGCGTGCGTACGTACGTACGTGCGTACGTGCATGCGTGCGTGCGTGCGTGCGTGCGTGAGTGCGCTCGCTCGCTCGCTCGCGGATGCCGGCGACGATGCGAGTGTGCGTGAGAAAAACTTGCCGGACCGTGTCGTTCCACTCGTGCTTTTGTCTGTCCCCTTCCCCCCTGCGACGAAACGCATGCGCCTATCTGTAGCGGGGTACGTGAACGAACGTTTGAAAAATCACGCGCTCAAGTTAAGACTGATGATATTTGGCGAGCGCACGATTGGCACCTCCTGCGATCGATAATATAGACGAAAAGATATATTCGCGCTCTGTGCGTGTGTGTTAGATATCGTAGAAAAATTCGACTGAATGCAGTGGCACAGCAAACGGTGAATGCATTCGTCCGTATGTACCACGGTTTATTGCAAAATATTAGATCAATATTTTGCATTTATGCGTAAGTTGATGCCGTCCGGCATTTGAGCTTGTGAAATACATCGAAAAGTGTAAAAACACACGTAAAAAAATTGTTTTTAATTAAACAAAAAAAAAATTTCATTATTTGCGAGAAAGAATTGTGCAGTGGTTCTTTCTTCGAGAGAAAAATTTCGTTTTATACGATCAATTCTGATAATGCTTTGATACAAGGTAATAATAGTACTTATCTATCTTCGTATTCTTTTTGGATACTTTTTTCTCTTATGCGGTTGCGATATTTGTATTGTGTTGATGTATTTAGATTTTTTTTAAATATTTTTGCACTGGATTGCAAAATATAATAGCAATAAATTTGTTTATATCTGTACTTTCGACTCTTTATCCCCGTATTGAAAAAGTGAGTAGTTGGCAGCATTTACTTGACTTTAACATTAATTTTCTACTAAAATGTGTAGAAACGATCAATTTCGAAATTGCAGCAACAAATTAGCAATTAATTAATACCTAATTAAACCATAAATTTGAGCTCGATTTCCAGTAGTAGGGGCGCTAGGTAGCGGTGACAATGATTGGTAGGACACTTATCAATCAATAGATGATGAGATTCGTGCTCTCTGCGTCCACGAGGACTTTGACCAGTTAATATGCGCTATTTGCATGGCGTTTAAGAAGGTTTTGCTCGGTGGAAATGTGTCAAGCGATCGGCCGGACGTGTCTCTTTCAACTGCAGAAACGTGCCTTAAACTCTGCATAATATTTCGTAGAACAAATACCGCAGCAGCAAAACTAGAAAATCTGTCGAACAATGTTATCTAACGATAACGGTAAAATTACAAGAAACGCGCCTAATAATATCTCATTTGAGAAATGCTACTCACACGCAGAAAGAACAATCTTACTGTAGTAAAAGAATTCAGTTAGACGCAGCAGATCTAAAAATAACTCTACGTCGGACTATCAAAATAATTATGCAAGACGTTCAAGCATGATGATCCTGCTGCAAAAAGTTTCGACCTTCTAGCAATCAGCTTAAACGTCCAATATGAATTTTTTAATGCTTCAACGTAATTATTTTCTGTATTTCAGCAAACTTATTCTTTCCGTGCACATGCATGATCTCTACTTTATCGATATCGACCGTCAGCTTCCAATATTCATTTTCTAACTCGCTTTGACAAAACGCATGTCTTGAGAATATTACTTATAAAAAAAATACACATTGTAAATTTTTTATTCGTGATGCACGCATTGGGAGGGGAGCAGGTAGTGAACAATAATGGAAGGGAAACTCTTATCGCGCGCCGATACTGTTAACGCAAAACGACAGCTTATCGGCACCGTCAAACTTGGCTTTCAGACGTTACACGCGTATGTGCGCGACACGTACGTTCGTTCGGGGACGGCGATATTATTTACCGCTCACGCACCGCGCAAATTCACTTCATGCCGCCACGAATGCTCACCGGTCTTACGCGCCGCACGTGTTTTATGTCTCGCAGAGATAAATATCCGGCACTAGCAACAAGCAACGGTCCCCCGAACGGCTATCTCGAAACGGGCATAAAAAAAAGACACGGCGCATACATAAACTGAGAAAATATTCCTTGAGCCACCCACGCACGCGTCTCGGATGTCCTGCAATTGCACAGGCAGACCACCGCTGACGAAATAGTAGTAGAAATCCTGTTTGCTCGCGCGTGTCGATAGCTTTTATTTTCGCCATCGTCATATTCGATACGCTTAAATAACTGGAACGGTTAATGGAATTTTCGTCGATCACGTTTATATTTGGACCCGCGACCGAAATAAATTCTCACTGTGGTACCAAAGATCCTCTTGAGACGTAGAGAAATAATTCTTTATAAAATGGTAAACCACACGATTGAAAAGGACAATCAATTGAGATGTACTCATATTTCAAAAAAACATGCGCGTCGTAAGAAAGAAAATAATCAATCGATTAATTATGCTTTATAAATTCATTCAAAATTTCGTTGGAAGCCGATCGAACCGACTGCTGAAAACGCCGCACGCTATTTATATTTTATTTTTAATCTTTTTATTATGCCCCCCCTCCCCTGCCTTTAAAATGTGTGTTTAAAAATATATCTCGATCTACCATCTAAATGATCCTCCTCTTCATCGATCTTACTTAGATGTTAGAGGAAATAAAATAGAGAAAAAGAAAACCGGACCGTTTAATCGAGATTGTTAGTGCAACGATAACCTTAAGTCCACTTTTCCTTCGTCTGAGAAGCACACTAATTTCTAATTTTTCTCGACTTTTTTCTAGTCAAGCTTGGATCGTTAAAAAAAAAATAATATGTAAGCATGAATACGTTAAATAGTAAAAAGTATAAAAAAAAGACGTATGTGTAATATATATGAACTGAGAAAAACAATTTTTTTTTAATTAAAAAAATATACATTTTCTTAGAACGATATATTTTGATGCAAGCATTTTTTGTTCTGTAAAACTATTTACTTTTAAGTAAATAGACAATAGACATATGACCCAAGTATATAATTTAGTATTCCTATATTTTAGACATTTGAATAATGATTTTATATATAAACTAATAATATTATTAAATTAAAAATTTTTTTTTTAGATTAAAAGTCTGATTATCTTAAATATAAAAATAGTCTAACAGTAAACATCTTCTGCAAGTAAATAAGCTACTGGAATCCACCGAGTAAATAATTTTTTTGTGTTAAGATATTTCTCTCTACGAGTGTGTATGAATCTGTAGTGATGTAGAAATAATTCTTTACACAAAAAAATCTTTATGAACCATGTGATTAAGAAAAGATAATCAACCGAGAAGCCCGTTTGTCCCTCTCTCTCAAGAGAGAGAGAGCACCCTCGAGAGTCCCGTCGTATCGAGAGACAAGTATATTCGGCCCGTTCGGACCGAAGAAGAGAAAAAGAATCTTGGACAGGATCAGGAAGGCTGAGAGAGACGGGAGAGACGGAGACTATCTTTGGTAGGCAGGTGTGGGACGATGCCAGAAGGAGAAAGCCGTAGGGAGAGAAGAGATCTTTCGCGGCGGCAAGCGTGACGGGGAAGCAGCAGAACGCGTTAGGAGCTATCCTGCAGGACCATGAAGGAGCGTTCTCGCCGGCAAGCCGGAGGTACGGCAGCAGGACGAGTGAGCGAGGGGAGAGTGGAGGGGGCGGAAGGGGGGGGGAGACAGGAGTAAACGCGAGAGAGAAAGAGAGAGTGCGAGCGAGCGGAGGAGACAGAAGGGGGACCAAAGGGGAGCCGGCATAGCAACAGAAAGACCGCTTCGAAACGAACAGCCAGTCGAGCGCGCTTCTGCCGGTTGCTGGCTGCTGCTCTGGCTGCTGTTGCTGACTACGACGGAGCCGCTTGACTGTGCGTCGTGGATGAAGTGAAAACGCGATAGAAACGAGAGAGAGAGAGAGAGAGAGAGAACGAGATAGAGAATGATAGAAAGAGAAAGAGAGCGAGAGCGAGCGAACAAGAGAGAGAGAGAGAGAGAGAGAGAGAGAGAGAGAGAGAGGAGAGTCGCGTATTGATCGTGTCGCACGGGGGTGGAGCAACCGCCGACCGACTGGCTGGTCTGCCTTCCATGCGAGCCCGCCGCGAATCGCGGGGAAAGGGGTTGAAAGAGGGAACGGCAAGGGAGAAAAGGAAGACCGCGCGCACGGTCCTTCGACTAGGTAAGGACTTCTTCGTCGACGTACGACGCCTGGACCGGAGATGATGGGAAGGTAGAAAGTAGGCGCGAGGGATCACGGAGCATGCTGAGCAAACGACAACGACGACGACGATGACATCGTCATCATCATCATCATCGTTTTATATTGTGATAGTCCTGCGCTCTGTAGGCACAGCTTTTTCCGATGCCGTCGATTCGCTTCGTTGCAGAGTTCAATCGACTCTTTCCGGATTCTGTCTCCTTCCGGGAGAAGAAAGGACCACGAATAATTGAGATCACTCGGACGATTGAAATCACTCCGGGAAGGGATGAGAAGAACGTTTAGGGCCTTAAACTCGCGGCATTTATAGGGCCACACGTTTCCTCGTGAAGGGCGTGAGGGAAAGCGCGCGGAGAAGCGCAGGGCGTAGGGATGAATGCCCTGGCGGTTTCCTCTCTCGGAGGCGCTGCAGTCGATAGCAGCTTGATGGAGGGGAACGCGGAAGGGCGCGCGAAGGGCGAAGGCGGGGAGAGCCCTTCGCGAACGAGGAGAGCTTCCCCGTGGCTCGCGCCCAGGGCGAAAAGGTATCCGGGATCGGTACGGCGCCATCTTGAAGGTAGATATACGCGGTGAACCCTTCGCTCTTCGCCACCTTCGCCTTTAATCGACGAACGATGCTCGATACCGAAGGGACGGTGGTTGCGGTTAAAAAGGGTACGCGAGAAGGTCGACGAATCTAGAGAGCGTCGCTCTAAAAAGGGCGAAAGTAACCCTTCCGTGAAAGGTTTCGACGAAAGCAACAGGAAGCGTCTGTGATCTTTGGATCATTAAATCTCAAATGAACTGTGACATCCAGCGATATGAAAACAAATAAGCATTGAGATCCTTCTTTTGTATTTCTACTGTTCTCTTTCTGCTAATAACTAAGAATAGCTTAAATAGCTAAAAAGAAAAGTTCAAACGAGAAGAATGGATAATGTTAACAAAAATTTTCCATTTCAAAATATCGTACAATTGCAGACATCGGGACATTTTCAAATCGTGTACACAGAAAAAACAATTTTACTGAAATATGGATCTGAAAATAATTATGTTGAATCATTTCGTTGGATGTTTAATTTGGTTGCTAGAACATTAAAACTATTTGGAACATTATCGTGCTTAGGGCGTCCTACATAATTATTTTGGTCGCTCAATATAAATTTTTTTTTATCTGTATCTAGTTAAATTTTTACATGCTGCAATAAAATTGTTCTTTCCATGTATCGAACGTAGTTTTGTTTCTTTACCCTCCTTTGCGACAGACAGAATATATAAAGATAATCCCAAAAGAGAATCTCCTGAAGCAATCTTACCAGGACATTTTTTTTTTACGAAAATGTGATTACGAGTATTAGAAGAATTGACCTTGGGACAGAGAACACAAAAAAAAAACTGTCTGGAAAGCCGTTGCAATAGACGAGTGGAGTTTACGAGCTTCAGCCGCTTCGTCACTTTGTCTCCAAGTGCCCTTGGAAAAAAAATTTGTCGTATCACCAAAGTGTCATTTTGTGACCACTTCACGATTATTCAAACACGGTCTCTCTCTTTTTCTTTCTCATTGTATCCTTTTATCTTATCTCGGTAGAATCGGTTTGAGAAAAAAAGTTATGTATACAATACTTCAGAAGAGTCATTACGACGTCGGCAAAAGACGCCACGCACCAATCCGCCTGAAATCTCAAAGATGAACGTTTATGCACATGCAGTTCGCGATGCATACAGAGCTGTTCGATTGAATACCTTCGATCAGAGTTACGTTTCTTTGATTAGAATCGTAATTTTTATCAAAATGAGAATGGGACTTGTGACAGAAAGGAAACGTTGAAAAACACGATTAAAACTACTCGTTTGAAAGTTATTTGTTTAAAAATATAGCAAAATATAGCAATTTTCGCTGCAAAAACTATTATAAATCAAATTTTTCGTTGTTTTCTTCTTTGCAGTTAGTTTGGTTTTAGGATATCAAAATTCGGGCATTTGTGACCAAAATTTTTTGTTGTTAACTAGGAGCAAAAAGAATAAACCTAGAGAAGCCTTCAGTTTTTAAATTTCGATAACTTTTAGCTCGTATTGTATAGCCAAAACATCCTTAAATTAAATATAGATAGATATCAACAAATTCATTCTCTGCTGTCAATGAGTAACTTCATGCCTTTAACATTAACATAAACTTTAATTAAAAATTTTTTTTATTTGGACTCTATGCTTCTGATTCATGAGCGAATAAATTAAACAGACGCAGTCGGAGAGGGAAAGGAAGGAGGGGTGCACGGGAGAGAAAGGAAATAGATAGACGGAGAGAAAGGGATGAAACTTCACTTTTTACATTTCGCATTCGCTGTAACATCATTTCGATCTACCAGGCTATAATAGGAATTCGCGAGAATCCGCAGCTTATTCGTGAGAAGTCGTTTAATATTTTCATCAGGCGGTTTCCCTGACGAAAGTCCCGCGAAAACTTGCCTTTATTCCTTCTTCTTCATCGTCGTCGTCGTCGCCGTTGTCGAATCTATGTACTGCTATGTTGCGCCACAACTCTCGTGCTTTTTCCCCCCCTCCCTGCCTTTCTTTATTCCTTCCTTTTGTGACGAGTCACGATGCGGAACGAGTATCTCTCTAACATTTCGCATGCACAATGGCGCGGGAATCTACGGGCAGCGCTACATCTCGGTTAAATATCGGACGTCTACCCAGAAGTAATTGCACCGGCAACCATAATAACGTTCAGCCTTATCGCTCGTATGTTGTCCGATGCAGTTGCATTCCGACAGGCGTGTTGTACGCTATAGTTATTGGTATCAATTATCATGATAAAGTAGTACCAGCCTTTCAAAGCGGAGAGGAGTCGCACGTGCGACTGAAGGAGCCTTTTTTTAGTTTTTACTCGTCGCATTTAAAAGGATCGCGCGACCTTGAAATTCTTACAGGGAAACGAGGATATCTCATAATTAAATTAATTGCTTCTTCGCGCTAATGAGATTAATGCTTCATCTCAATTGAGATTGAAATGAGGTACAACGTGCACTCTGGTTTCAGCTTTTAGAGATTAATTCTTCGAACGCGTGTGGCTCTTTAATAAGGGTTTGTAAAAAATTAAAAGATAGTTTTACCTCCACTTCAGGGGAAATAGAAGAGATTCAATCGCAGATATATTGCGCGAATACATAAAAAAAAATTAAGTAATCCCGGAAGTTTTAAAAGAAAAAAAAGAAGAGAAAAGACTCTCTTACACCATCCGAAGTTCAAGTGCTTGCCCTCGTGCCTCCGCGCTGCGTGCTGAAGCCAATAATCTCGCGATAATAAATCTATTAGTCGGTTCGCGTTACCGCGACGCGTATTCGGAAACGCTGCCACGCCGCGTAAGCCGATAGACACGTTAACTCGAAGAGATCATCCTCCCTTCCCGTTCCAAACCCCTCACCCTCATCCCCCTTGTGTTCGTCGTCGCGTAACGCGAGACGCGGTTAGAAAGAGGGAGCGATGAATGTATCCGCGTCGACGAGGCAGACAGAGAGCGCAGCAGGAAACACGAGATCCAAGAACAGCACACGACACGCACGCACGCACGCACGCACGCACGCACGCACGCACGCACGCACGCACATACATACGCGCGAGCGCGCGCGCGTGCACACATCACTCTCGGCCCGATATCTATCCGAGTTGTTGCGCTCGTACGGCTTGCTCCGCTATTGTTCGGAGTATCGATACTTCGCATTCGGTACGAAATCTTTTCGCCGACTCGTAGGCTCCTCGATATTAGCTGAGGTATCCAGTAGGAAACAGAGTGCGCGATAAAAAAAAACTCAATCGCCGAAAGGGGTGATAGTATTCTATGTATATGTAGGATACTAAAATATTGTACCTAAATATATTAGTCGCGTTTGCAGACTCGGAGAGCTGACGGACGCGTAAGTGATTTAAACGATGATTTTGGCGGCGAACACCGATCGGCGTCTGCGAGGATTGGGAACTGACAGGCGTTATAAAGATATCTTCGCACGCACGTATGCAACGCCCGGACAGAAGGGGGAGAGAAACGCCCGATTTTAGAAGCGTGTCTAGTTCGAGTGATTCTAAGCCGAGGTCACACGGGTGTAGAATCGATTCGAGATGTATCACAAAGTTATGACGGTTCTATTAAGAACAGAGATATATCAACCTGAAATTAAACGAACACATCGACCGGTATACCGTACTGCTTATCATTGCTATCAAGCAGTAGCAACTAGTGCTGCTTAGCAACATTACGACATAATCTTATTGAGATCTCTTAAATGAAGATTCGACATTGTAAAAGTTGCAAGTGTAAAAAAATATAAATAAAAAAAGTAAACAATATTTCAATTAATTCAGGGGTGTATCGGACATACGGTCCTCGCAAAGTAAATTAAATTTGGAAATGTGTTTAATATTAACACTTTAAATAAACTATATGTATATGAAAGCTATGCTAATAAGATTATATTTATATTTAATAATATTTTTTTATAGTTTATTTTACTATTACTCTATTTGTTACTAAAGATTAAATTATTTTGAAAAATCTCAATTTTTTGAGAAAGTACTTTAAGTATTCAAGATGATTTATGCAATGTTTTATTGTGGCTGTCTGATTAGTTATTTTGTAAATAAATAAATAAATAAATTTTGTTTATTTTACAGAACTGATCTCTGCATCGCAATGAAACTTTACATAAATCATATTGAATATTTAAAGAATTTAAATTTAAAAAATTTCATTATTTCATTATTAATTATATTTAATTAATTAAAATAACTTTTTATCCAGGTAGAAAATCGTCGCCAAATTCTTTCTACTACTTTCAAAAGCAATATAAATCAATCTATAAATTTTTTTCATAATTTTCTTAAATGTTTTGAGGAACGTCCTATACATCCTTAGAAAACCTTAGAAACATTGCTGTCGTTTCCCATATAAGTTTTCTCGTTTGTATCCCAAATCTTTGTAAAAAAAAAAAATATTAAAAATTCCAATAAAACATTCTAAAAATTTTTTATCCTTCATTCTTGCATTAAATTTTAAATGTGAATGTTTAAATGTGATTTTTATATTTTAATCAATACAAGATCTGCTTCGTTATCACGAGTTGTGTTGCACAACTTAAGTATAAAAACATTTCGATTAAACGGACGCGAGAAAATTGCGCGCTCTACGGTTAAATATCCAGCTTTCAGTGAGAGTCGCAACTTTGTAGGACTTCCAGACCGAATCGACGTTTATATGACTTCTCGCAGTTTTAATCCCAGTAGGGGTTGCAAAGTGACCAAGCGTTTAGTATCGACGATTAAATGTGCGATAGAAGTACTATGATTCTCGTTTTTTAATAGCTTTTTAATAACTCGTATGGGTTCGTTTATAATTTTCTGAACACGGCTAAAGTATATTCTAATTGAAAACATCGTAACGTCTTTTATCCCGAACAAAAGAAAGGTTCTTACTGTTAAACGGAAAGAGATATGCTTTGAATAAATTATTTCTTCGTTCTATTGTTCTCCCTCTCTTTTAAGTCAATTATTTTAAAATTGTTTTCTCGTTAATAACAAATCGTGAAAGTTCTAATTCTTATTGGAGATTAAAAATCGAGAGCCCTTGAGAGAACCAATCTTTACGCGAATATCTAAACTTTATACTTAATTTTAAGTAAATTGTCAATATACAATAAATTGTTGAAAAAGAGTAAAGTTTAACGCAAAAAATTATAAACGTACGACAACTGACGATCCCAATACTTTTGTGATAAAAAAATCAACTTGAAATTGTTCTATGGATGAGAAAGGTGGTTAGTTAGATTCTCTGTAAGCTCTCTTGCGTATACAGCAACCGATGAGGGTGCATGTCTACGTGCTCGTAAAGGTCGCAAATTTGTGTGCGTAAATGGGCGTGTGTGTGCTATTGCTCAAGTGTGGGTGATGTGCGCGATTGTGGAGGGGTGAGAATCCGGCAGCGCGATAGGGTGGATGTACGGACAATTTGAAGCCTCCCTTCTGTCAGCCGCAACCTTGCTGAAAGCAGCGTAATTTGAAAATTGGAGAGGTCAGTGTCGGAAGGGACAAGAGAAAGAAGAGAGAGAGAGAGAGAGAGAGATGCGGGCACCGAAGAAAAGCGAACACAATGCAGGATCGAAAAGAGGGTGAAAAGAATGGCAGGAAAGATTATCGGCCTCGGATCATTATTGCCTGACGTTATCGACTTCCGCATGATTCAGAGAGATACTTAAACAGCAGCAATATCAACTTGCACTTATTTTACTTGTGGCGTCCAGAGATATCTGGCTAGCCAATTTAAAGATATTTCCAGGACATTTTAGGATAAAAAAAATCCTTCACCTTTTCAAGTCGATTAATTGCAAACGAACGAATAATAATTTCTCTGCTATATTCTATTTTATAATTTTTAAGTTTTTTGTTAGTAACTTGCCTTATTGCACTTTTAAAAATTATAAATTTATCGCGTTTCATTAAATCATCAATTTGACTTTCAATGCCCACCCTTGCTTTTAAAACTTCGTCTGAAATTATCTTTTTACTTTTTAATTATTATTTTCAAGCACATTTAAGGATCGCCAGACACCATGCGTGTTATCCAGTCTTAGAAAAAAAAACACGGAACAAGATCGCAATTTCAATTAATATTTAACAAAAAAAAAAGAAAAGAAAAGAAATCACGAAGTATTATCTGAAATTGAGAAACGCGACATCACCTCGATCAATTAATCAATATCGCGGCTACAGTTCAATTATTTAACAAAAGAGATACAGGAAGGAAGAGTCGCAATTAATTACACCGATTTCATTTCGACACAAGAGCGCGATGGATTGAATCTCAAGCGGAACGTGTCGTAAATCACGTATGGTTTGCGCACATGCGACAATCCTCGCAATCGGCCTGTTACGACGAAGGAAATGGGTGGAAAAAAATGAGGTGGGTTCTCACGAACCGCTAGGTGGAAAAGGTCGGACCCCAGCGCGACCGACGTCGGTCAGAGGGAAATCCCCCTTTCATTCGCTTCTTTTTTTTTCCCTCCTTTGTCAAAAGGAAATCACGCACAGAGCGATTGCGGGGCCGATTCGGTGATTACGTTGCGGTCTCGCTGTGATTTTATTACGCGGTTACGGAAAGCACGGGCCCTTGTTTCGCTCCTTTGTGCGCGTCGTCTGAAAATAAATATATGCAGACATTTACGAAATATAAAATTCTTTTACGAGCGTCTCTTTCACGTTAAGAAAAAAAAAAGAAAGAAATTGGATTTACACGTCCAAGTCGCACGGTCTATTAATTCATCAAATTCTTAATTCGATAAATTTTTCGCGTCGCTCTCGGAAGCTGTTGCAACGGTGTGCTGCACACAGCCCACCACCGTCGTTTCTTCCGCGAGGGGGAAAAAAAAGTGCGGGGGAGGATGGCGAGCGAAGAGAGGCGAAAGGGGAGGCATACAGCTGGGGGAGGGCGCCGGTTGGAAGGGAGGCCGGTTATCAGTTATTCGATAACCATCTCTTCCAACTTTGACGTTAACGACCTTCTCGCGCTTCATTACGCGATAAATACCGCCACTCCGTCCCTCCCTACCGTGCGTAAAGTTTGGACGCGCGCGCACGAATGGCAACGGTTAATTGAGGCCGCCTCGGGTCGCGGCGGCGCTCGCTGTATGCTGTATCTCGTACCTTCCGACCGGGAGAAGAGTACGACGAAGAGTTATACGACGAGAGGCGGCACAAAGCCAACCGCAGCCGCAGCCACAGTCGCCGGGTGTAACAATGAAACGCGCACTCTGCGCGGACGAGACGGGGCGAGAGAAGAGGGGGTGGGAGGGGGAGAGAGGCACCCGATATTATCTGCGCGGGGCACCGTAAATACACGAGGCGTGATAATAACCGGCGCGCCGGGATTAACGGAAACTCGGGGAGACGAGGGTAGAGATCGAAGCTCGATCGGTCTTGACGTGCGCAGATGGGAAGGGAGAGGGAGAGGGAGAGGGGGAGTAAGAGAGAGAGAGAGGCTCGACGTTCTTCATTCACGTATCTCGTACGTTCGGCGCATTCGCAATTGCTTCTCACGTTGGCGAGGATAATTGTTTATTGACGCACTCTTGGGTACGCGCTAACTTCGATTCGCGACGTCGAACATCGAACGGATACCGATTTCCGGTTGTACTCATGCGGGTAAACCTGGAGCTATATCGGCTGCGTCGTAATTGTTTCATTCGAAGGAGAGAAAAATTTCAAATAATGATTAAGTTATTACGTCGGATGACTCTCGCTTCTCCAAATAAATAAGGATGAACGGAGGACGGCGGCGGGAGCAGAATGCATTTAGCGTAGCGCCGGATGTGTTCGCCGGATCTGGTTACGCTATTAGAATCGCGATTGTTTTCTCGGGTCCTTCGGTGATCCGTATATAGAATGGTATTTTTTCCCTTCTGATCGATTAGAATTGCGAGATTGCTTCATACATCAAGGGTTACATCTCGCGTCCGGATCGACAATTTCATTCTGCTCGATCCGCAATCAATCTATTGTCTTTCCCTATCTCGGCCGCGTCATCCACTTTTCCGATTCTCCTCCGCGCGTAAACGTGAGTTTGAAAATGAAACCGCTTTGTCATATAAGTATCTAAAGATCGCGCGCGATCGATTTCCTATTGCGACGCCGTAATTTGAAATTCGTTTCTTGGCATTTTTATATGTTGGAAATTAGGAAACGTCACTTTTGCGTTTTTCGACTCGACTTCGAAAAATCTATTTATCGAACTTTCTCTCATATGTAAGCTGAGAGAAAAAATATCTTGCAACAAAAAGTTGCACTTTATACAAAAAAATTAATTTACTCGGTGGATCTCAATAGCTTGTTTACTTGCAATCAAATGAAAAGTTTCTTTGAATGAATTGAAACATTTATGTAAATAAAACAAAGAAATAATTATTATTCAAGTAATTTCTTGCAGTTCTAAAAAATATTTACTGTTAGACTATTTTTATATTCAAGATATTCCGATTTTTTTAATCTAAGAAAATAATTTAATTAAATTTAATAATATTAATTTATTTGTAAAATCATTATTTAAATGTAAAAAAATATAAAAATACAAAATTATATACTTAAGGTAATGTGTCTATTTACTTATTTTTATTTAAGCAGGATAAACAAATGCTTGTATCAAAATATATGGTTTTAAGAAAATGTATTTTGTTCATTGAACAATTTTGTTTCCTAGTGTATTCGTATAAAATAATCTTTTTTGCTAGCTACCTGTCCACAAGATTGTGATGAATTAAATAAAATAATTCATAAATAAAATTTACATTCATAAAAGAAATGTTTAATTTTTAGATACTGTTTTTCTATCTCCGTTTTTTAAATACTTAAAAATGTTTTAATGTTTTAAGTGTTTACAATTTGAAACCTCTTTTTCAAAACCAACGTTTAATAATAAAAGATATTCCAGCTTTAAGCGCTTTAACGTTCTAAGTACTTAAAAATATTTTAAAATTAAAATATTTTCAAGTATTTAAAAACCAAAAACAAGAAATAAACATTTAAATATCTTAAAACTAAATACTTCTTTTAGTGTAGTCTTTTAATTCTAATTATTAATTATTATAATTAGAAACAAAGGAAATTGCTATATGTTTCTCTCTCCTTTTCCGTCTCTCTCTTTCATTATTCACGCTTCTTTTCTATCTTTCTTTTTCGCGAAAGGTCAACGTCTGTCGATATTGGTCCAGAGGGCAGCGATGTGCGAGGGGGTGCGAGGCGGGAAAGTGTCGAGTCGAAAATACATATATACGTCATTCGGTAGCCGGCCGGTCGAAGTCTTCGGATTGTCCGAGAGTCGCTGATCAGGCATCGGTCCAAAAACCGGCCATCAACGACTTGGTCGTCGCGATCAATGCGACGAAGTCGTTGATGGCCAGTTTTTGAAACGTTCCAAAGTGCACCGTCTATTCGCACCACCAATCTCGTCTCGATGCAGACGACGTGACGCGAACCCCGTGCATCGCGGCGGAAAATCATAGTCTCCGTCCCGACGAAACTTTAACTCTCTCGACGACGATATTTACCACTCATCGCATTAAATTCTTAGCTACAATATTTATATAAATGTAGCATAAAAATCTAATAATAAAATTATTCTAAATACGCGCGCACTTAAACAGCAAAGTTTAAAAACGTTATATGGCAATCGCGAGTAATGCATCGTAGCGATAATGTTAATGCTACAAAATAGAAATAAATTAATAAATAATAAAAATAAATTTTGATACTAGAATTGCGGAAAATTCCGACTCATCGTAATTTGAAAAAAATTCGTTTCTTGAGATTTGATGTTTAAAATTAAGAAACGTCACTTTCGCAAAGTTTTCTTACTTCGACTCAAATTAAAAAAAATCTATTTATCGAATCTGTTCCGATACATACTCGCGTAAAATAATCTTTTTTGCTTGACACCTGCTCAGTGCCAAAAATCCAAAATACGAAAGATCAAACGACGGAGGGAAGGAGAGAGGGAGAAAAGGATGAAATGTAGGTATGTTCTCCTCGAGATCGAACGGCAGACGATTGTCTTTTGCCGCGGGAGAGAAACAGAACGTGACTACACATTATTCTCGTCGTCGTCACAAGACAACTCGAGCCTAAGTATAGGAGGTCGGGTGCCTGCCTCCGTTTAAAAATACGTCACATAGCGCCTCCCAACCCCGCCGCGTCTTTTCCCGCGGCCTGCTACTCTCGCTTCCTACAACGTCTTTTTCTCTTTTTCTTTCTTATCTTTTTTTCGCGCGCTTTCTTTCTTGCACGCATCCTGAAGGAAAAAATGAGAGATGGAGAGAGAAAGAGAGAAAGAAACAGAGCGAAAGACACGTCGATCAGCAGCGTTCAATGATTCACGACGAAAGAGTATTTTGGAGCGACGATCAATAGCGGTAGTTTCGAGAGCTGTGATCGTCAGCCGGCTGAAACGCGCGCGCGAACGCGATTGCAGACTCCGTTCTCACGATCTGCGAGATAGAAGTCTCAGTCGCACCTCGCGGAACGGCTCGGCTGTGACGACAAATAGAGCCGCGCGGACTGAGATGCTACAAGAGATCGCAACGCGAATAAAACGTCCGGTAAACAGAACGAGGCTTGTAGCGTTTGAGCGCCATAAGACAATGCGATCTACGAGATCTTCACCGCGCGTAGAAACGCGCTTTATTCTTTTATCTCGCGAAAGATGTAGAGATAAATCCTGTGTATACATACGTGTATGTTGCGTGTGATTAATATCTACAAGGCTGTTTTTTTTTCATTGTTTTGTAAATTAATAAAATATTTCAGAGGAATTACTCGGAAAATTTAAAGATTCGTGGTCTTTAAACTTGTAATAAAAATAAAGAGCAAAATAAATATAACAAAGATTTCGTCACAAATGAGAAAAGTGAATAAATGTATAAAAGAAGCTGCCAAACCTCATGGATTCTTCAAGAATGGGAAAATGTCCGAAAGACGTATGTGTCATATTTCAAAACATTATCAAACATAAAAATTTCATAAAATATTTTAGCATTACGTTTGAGTATTTGTGTCAAATTTAAAGCACAATTCACTTATCGATTTAAGTTATTTAATTTTTTGTTTACTCTTAATTCTTACGTAAACGCGTTTTGCAGTACTCATTTGTAAATTTGAAGTAGTATGACCAATTTAATAAAACTTTTTACATATATTAATGAACACTTTAATAAATATTCGTGAAAAAATTCATTTAAAGTAAATCCATTTACTCGTTTAAAAGTTATTTATATAAAACTGTAGCAAAATATATTAATTTTTGTTGCAAAAACTATTATATAACTATTAAATAAATAAAATTTTTTACCATTTTATTTTTGTATTGTAGTTATTATTATTATATAATTAATTTATATTACATATAATTATATATAATTAATATAAATAATATATATAATTAATTTCAGGATTAAAATTCGGGCATTCACGATCAACATTTTTTGTTGTTGATTAGGAAAAAAAGAATAAACCTAGAGAAGCCTTCAGTTTTTAAATTTCGATAACTTTTAGCTCGTATTGTGTAGCCAAAACATCCTTAATTCTTATACATCATCTGATTCTTAATCGCGAATTTCACTTGCAATCGCATCTTTCGTTTTCGCAAATTCGAAATTGTTACACGCACACACGCAGGCTGCAGATGCCCCCCCTCCCTCCAAAAACAGAAATTCACTGTCGAGTATTTCTCGATGACCTGCTTGTAACAACGTTGCAAAATTAAGCCCGGACTCATTATCGCGTTAATCAACAATATCCCGACGTCGGTAGACCGCGAGCGAGGCTATTTTTTTGCATCGACCGCGCCGCGTTAAACATCGACGCCCTTCGGACTCGGACGGGGAAGCGCGATTAATTGTGAAAGATAATGGACGATCGATCACGCCGGTAATCGCTGGTTTGGTAATCTTACGTGAAACGCCGCCGGATCAAGGGGTTACTCGCTTCCCGTCGATTAGACTCCCCTCGCGGATTTTCACGAACGCTACTCTACGATTGATCGAGAAATATATTTATCGAGAGATGGAAATTTCACGGTGAAGTGTGTGTGTGTGTATGTGTGTGTAATGTTACGTAACACCCGTTTAGAATAAATGCGGCCATCTGATAGACAGATGCTGACCCGATCTTTTTCCTAATAGATTTCTTCACGCTTAAAAGTATAATAAATTCTTCTGCGAAAGAATTTATCATATAATAAGTCGCTTTAGATTCTCTAAGTGCAAATGTGCATTCCAAAAACACTAATATATTGATATAAATATATATTTAAAAATTTTTTTATAATAAGAATTTTTATAATTTGCGTAAACACAAATGATCGACAAACCTAAACGATCTTAGCTTAGTGCTGAATAACGTTTCTTGTAATTTTGCATGCAATTTCTAATTCTCTCGAACTCTGTGTCGTTACTTTCAATTTCAAACGCAGCTCTTAAATTGAACTAGAACTGTAATATCACGAAATTAAATTGAAAATTAATTACCGATTCCAACAAACACCTCTGCAATATATATATATAAACAAAAATCGTTAGCGTGATTGTAATCATTCTAATATTTTACTAAGATAGCTGCAAAAATCAGATAACTGCATTTTAAACCCAAAAATGTGTTTTTTTAAAACAAAAAATTAGAATTACTCTAATATTTTTCATTTAAAGAAAACACAAATTTCTCGGCTTGAGAGAAATAACTTTCGCTTGCTTAATTAATCGAAACATTGTTCTGTTCTTTCAAATAGTAACAGAATTTTATAAAATCCATACTTCACTTTGAATCGTAAAACGTGCTGTGTGTATCGATCACGATATCCTTACCTCACAGATTCCTCCTCGCTATCTCTCCTCCGTCTCAATTATTAATTATCTTGATAAGCATGCCGCGAAGTAAAATTCTGCTGAAGCAAAGTTCGCGCTTGAAATTAAATGAGGAAGAAGGCCTTTATTATCCGTTTGCACCTCGGGAGTTTAATCTTCCGAAAGTCCTTCACTTTCAATCGCTTCTAATCCGAGGACTATTCGTCTCCCGACGCTTCCGTTAGAAAAATCGATCGGAAGATTCCGAGTAGATTAAAAAAAGAGACAATCCATAGCGGAAAAAACCCGGGAAGAAACCGGACTGTGGAAAGAAACCGAGGACTGTGGAAAGAAAACTGTCCGCGCACGCAAGATTGACACGCGATTTGTCGATAGGACGCCGTTCGTCAGCGCGCGATATCCGGATCACCGACACCAATTAACATCTCGCACTCGCGAGAAAGAACAGCGTTATTATTCGACGGGCAGCGCGGACGGTAGCGCGGCCGTTAATCGAATCATATTGCCGAGCTAAATGCGGACGTCGTCCGCAATTGCGGCATCGTGCCGTTTCCTTCCGCCGTCGGACTCGTTACGCGCGTCTCATTATCGGACAACGCTACCGGGGGATGGCGAGAGGGGGAGAGCCGGTGGAAGGGGAGGATGAAATCGGCGTGCCGCGCTTTACTCTCTTTTCATCTAACAACGGTGAATGAAAGCCCGTTCAGCGAGCGCGCGATATATCGTATCTGCTAATATCGGCTGTTCCGAGTCTCGCGCTGTCACGCGCCGCTCTACACGTTTGCCGCAACGCACGTTTCAATCGTAAAATTTTTATTTTTCAATTCCCATCCGAACGATTTCACTTGACAAACAATGGCAGCCCTGATAAACCTATCCCAATAAACCAATAAACCTTGATCCCGCTGTTTATCCAGGCCTTACTTAATGACCTCTTTCTTGCTTTCTTTTAAGAACCTTCCAAGAACTTTCTTTTCCTATCCTAAAATTCCTATCCCATTGACATTTGATGATTCATAACTGAACGGTTCCTTCCAACATGTCCCGATCCCCAAATTCCTTCCTCTCTCTCTTTCTCTAAGAAACCAACTGATCGATATTTTCGGTTTGGGAACACCTCGTGTTATCGGATGATGTTTTAATTTAACATCAATGTAAAGATCAATGGAAGTGTCTAGATCAGAAACAGTCAGTCTGTCGTAGCTAGTTCGTCGTTAAAAGTCTGCTTGTCAGTCTACAACATTGCGATCCCGTCTTCACCTCCAAATAAAGTTGTTCGTGCTAGAAAGTCGTAGATATATTCATTACTTATTAAATAAGGTAACTGTATCCTATATGGCCTACTTGCTATTCTTAAGTAGTTACATGGTGAATCGAACAAATAACGCTAGTACGTCGTACAGGCTGTCAACGTGACTTTGTTTACAATAGTTGACTGCTCAGTTTGTGTGTTCTGTTGTTCACAGCGAGGTGAAAAGTAGAATTTTCTTGATTGTGTTTCTCATGATTTAATATTTCGTGGGAAAGCCACTGCTTTCTATAAATAAATATCAAATGATGGTTATTAATCTTCGCAATTCACACTGTAGCTCTACATTTATACTTTAGAAATATAAATTTAATTTACGTTTTCATCATGACGTCCGGCTTATAATCAAAGGGAAAACACTCTTTTTGTAAAGAGAACCAATACGGACTAGACAAATGATGAATACGTCGTACACGTCGATGTAGTGTTTTTTCGGTACTTTTATTACTTTAGATCATATATTCATTTGCTAAACCGCAATTCACAAGCCATGATTTTAACAAGGAAAAATTAAAATAAGTCAAAATTGTTTACTTACATAAAAAAAGATTGTTGACAAAAAATAGTTCTTCGTGTACTCTTGTATGTCAATTGTCAATAAATATATCAATGTGTTAATAAACTTATAAATGTAATATTGGCTCACTTTATTATCTATTTTATTTTTCAAACACTTTTTGTAAAAAAAAAAGAAACTATGTAATTAGATCGCATTAAGTACATTATGTAATCAATATAACTTAAATGGTACCTTTTCTAAAAGTCTTTACTGCACTCACATAAATATTAAAAAATTTTGTTCCTATTTTGAATCTGATCATCAGTTTTTAATTTTCAATTCAGAAAAAAAATTTTTTTAATCGCAAAGCTTAGGCAGATCATACAGGGTACAGTTACCAATTATCACGTGCATCTCGCTTGGAAGAACAGCACGTGTCTGTCGTCGCACCTGCTCGCATCATTCGACGCCTTCGTCGGCACATATACTGTACAGAGTTGTTTTTGCCAAAAAGGCTCGTCTTCAGATAAGAGGCGCGTCGCGTTGCGAATGAACCGCGCGTTCGGCGTCCTCCATTTCGTCATAATAAAGAATGACTTTTAGCGTTTTTCGAAGATGTCGCGGAATCCTCCTCCCTTAGAATCCGAACGTAGGAAAAGAAAGAATTTTAAGGAGACTGCTGACATTTACAGAGCATGTTCGTAGAAATGTTTCTAGAGTACTGATGTTTATATACGAGCACAGGTTTATGGAGTAGTCGTGTTAAGGAAAACTGCAATGCGCTGAGAGACTATCGGAGAGTATCCCGTGGTAACGTGTTGCATCCGAAGGCACGAAAATGACGGAAAAACGCGACAGTTTAACCAGACGTAAACGTCAGTTGTCAAAGGCCGGCGCGCCGTAACTTACGGTTACACCGTTCGCATTTTTCCCTCGTAACACACGGCCGTCGATGTTTTATAGTGCATGCATATAAACGTGTCAAAGGTCAGGGATGAAAAAAAGACATTCTCTCTCTCTCCCTCCCTCTTTCTCTATCTCTTACGTTTCGTGCTCTGAACGGAGATAGATGCATCGAGTACCGGTTTCGCTTTCGTAATATAAATTACTATTATTACAGCATGAAGAAATATAGATAAATCGTTTCTGTCGATAAGATCTTTTTCGATATTGGTAACAACGCAGTTGTACGCGGTAAGAAATAAAAGTGTTATTAAAAAAATCGCATTTTGAGCGCGCCAAATCATCGTCTCTTCGTCTCTGATTAAGTGTGTAACCTGACACACAAAAATTCGGCAATATTCCAGATTTAATCGACATCCCGCGAAACGTTTCTCCCAGCCATTAATCACGCGAATTTCAGCTTCGATAAAATTGATGGTGTTCATACGAAAGGAACCAAGCGCACTTGATCTCGACTGAGTGGCGAGTGAACGACGTTTCGGAAATAATTGTAATTTATAAATGGTCTTGAGAAGAATTGAGCATTATTGCTTTCTGATAACAATTTAAAACTTTATGTTCGTATGTATTTGCTGATGAGTCAGCGACGAACAGTCGGTCATCATTTAACTGCACTTTAATAAATATACTACTAGATCTATATTATAGATCAATTGGTTTTTTAGATAATTGTCTTACTCTCTTCGTATTATTAATGAATAACATCGATAATCCGATTTTAAATGGAATAATTCTTTTGGTTAATCTATTAACTATGTTGCTAAATTATTTCTCCGAAAAGTCACGTTGTTCTCGATATTAAGCTTTCGCTAGATCGACAAAGACCCTTTCTCCGGCATCATACATACCAGACGGAAGCTCTCGATCAATGTAGACCGCGAAATAACCCGCCGCTCCCCACGCTCTTAAACCGGCAATCCGTTCCGAAAATTCCCGCTACGTCCGAGCCCGCACGTGCATCATCAACCAAGAGAAGGGAGGAAGAGGAGTGGGAGGGGGGGAGTGGATAGACTAAGAACGAATAAGAAAGTGCGTTTACTCACATTGCTGCTTGTGCCTGGATGCCTCCATGAGCATCATTTGCTCGTGTTTGTGCCACGAAGGAGCGTCGGTAGTGTCGGAGCCGGTGATGCCCCTCGCCCCCGCGGAGGGTGGCTGGACACCCCCGCGTGCCCCACCGCCCCCGCCACCGAATTCCATAACGGTGGCGGCACCCTACTCCGCCCTTTCACTGCTGCCCTCGGCAGTCCTCAGACGCTCACAACATGGAGCCGGCCCTTTCGATGCCGCACGATCGCTCTCCTAATATTTCCTTTCTCTCTTTCTCTTTGCGCACTCTTTCTACCCTTCCTCCTCTTTTCTACCTATCTTTTTTCACCCTTTCGCTTTACGTCGACTACCCTTCTCCTCGTTCACCTTCCTCACTACGGTTTCTTTCACGAGATATCGTCCCGATCAGTCTCCGCGAGAGGGGCTATTCCTCTGTAGGGGGGAGAAACACCGGCGATCCGGACTGGAGAACATCGAAACAACGTCCAAACAACCGTGACGCGACGGTATCCTTTCGCTCTCTTCTGCCGCCACTGTGATCTTCTTTTTCTTCTTCTTCCTCTTCCTCTTCCTCTTCTTATACTCCACTTGACGATTCGGCTTTTTCAGGAGCACCCTAAATCTTCCCTCGTCCGAAGATGCTCTCGAACGTGTCGTTTCTCGCTTCTCTCCGGCCAGGGCGCGTCTTTTTCGCACTCATACGAAAAATAGCTCTTATTTACACGCTCACGAATCACTCTCCTTCCTTCCTTCCTTCCTTCCTTCTTTCCTTCCTTCCTTTTATTTATATATATATTTATATAATTAAATGTATGTATATCTTGTGTTCCTCTCGTCCTATTATCCTCTTCCTATATATATATACATATATGTATATTGTGTATATACATATATATATCTTGCGCACTCTCTTATTCTCTCTCTCTTTCAAGTTTTGACTAAAATTCTACTAGTTTTTTGGCGGTGATCCGTTGCAGTCCTCTTTCCTCTTCCTTTTTCTAAATATATGTATAGTCAGAGGGTTCAGCCTTCGTTTTCTGTTTGTCAGCAGGTGCGTATTTCGAAAGGGAGGGAGTGGGGAGAACGAAAGGGCCCGCTCACTTCGCGTCGCTGCCAGCCTCCATGCTTCACCGGCAGCGGGGCAACACGACGACGATACCTGAAATCAAAAATGCATAAAACGTTAATACGTTTTCGAACGTGTCATCGCATATCGCGTTGTATTAGAAATATCACGCCGCTAATTCAATCTGCTGTCAAAATCTTGGCTTCATCAGCCAAATTCGTTTACATTAAGAAAAAAAAAAAGTTGCTAACTTGACTAAATTTTTCAACTTGATTGAATTTTTTCAGTTCAAACATTTACGAATGAAAATTAAATAGAAATGTAATTAAGTTAGATATATAAATGTTTCAACTGCAACTCAAGTATTTTATGTATTTAAGTCAAATGCGTAAATAGTTGAACTGAAAAAATTTAATCGAGTTGGAAAATTTAGTCCAGTTTAATAACTTTCCTCTCGGTGTATATACAAATAAACGCAGACGCGTGCGCGCGTTTGTACACAGGAACAATTTCGAAGTATCTAAAAATTTAGCTGGATACAGATCTAAAAATAATTTTGTTACTAAAAATATTTTGCACCATCAAAATAATTGACGGATATTCAAGCACGATGAGCAATGCTGCAAAAAGTTTTGACATTCCATCAATTAGTTCGAGTGGTCCAGCACAATTATTTTGATGGCCTAACAAAATTATTTTCAGATCTGCATCCAGCTAAATTTCAAGATACCTCAACAAAATCGGTCTTTCCGCGCATGTATGCGGAAAAAACAATTTTGCTAAAATACAGATTTAAAAATAATTTAAAAAATGGTATTAAATGTTTAACTTGATTCTTTTGATAGAATATCAAAACTGCTTGCAACAACAACATTGCTGCGGGTGCAACAAAATAAATTATTCGGGATTCGTTGTTGTCCTAAGGGGTTGAAACCCACAAGGAGGACGCTTATAGGAAGACGCGTGGAGTGGCAAAGAAGATTCTCTCTTTGATTTTTCAACTTTTATTCCCCAGATAATATTATGAATGATATCCCTTGTGAACGGATCACGTGTCTTGTCGCGCACTCGGCCGCTGAACGTGTCGCGTGGTGTCGGGTGACCAACTTATCGCGGAGCGCGTACGTGCCACCCATACTTTACTATAAGAATCTCCCGCTGCCCATGATTTGGTAGCCTAATTTATATCATCGATAATTATGATAGGCCCTCAAGATGACCATATATGGTCATTGCTGTGTCAATCGTGCGCGGCTTAGCTCGCACAGTTGCAAATTCCGCAATCTTGCATTTCCGGTGCAACGAGAGCTCGTGGCGCAATCGTTGCTAAGCGGAGATGCAAGACGACTGAAGTAGCTATCGAGGCTACAACAACGTTATCATACTTTTGGGCATCTTACATAATTATTTTCTCATCTGTATCTGGCTACATTTTTAGATGCTGCAATAATATTGTTCTTTCCGTGTACAAAAATCGAAACGGGTCGCGGATTTGTCTTAAATTAACTTGGATTTCTAGAATCTCGATACACATAAATATCGGGACGACCTGTGTAAGGGCCGCGGCACACGGTATAAGGACGGGAAGGGGCGCTATCATAAATTAACAATCCAAAAAAATAACGAAACGGCCCACTGTCACGCGATACTGAAGTACGCTTTACGTCCCCGCGTACATGTTATATACCATCGTCGAGAATCCCACCGAAATCGTCCCGCGAGAGCGGCAACTAATTCCCTAATGCAACAAAGTTCATCGGTTTCAAGTAGCAAACTAGCAACCGTTACATTAGCACAGATTGTTGCAAGCCGGCGGCGCAACATCCACCACCGAACCACCTTCACCACCACCACCACCACCACCACCACCACCACCACCACCACCACCACCACCACCACCACCACCACCACCACCGCCGCACCACTTCCAGATGTCGGTTCTCAGATGTTCGATTACGATTCACAACGCCTCGCGCGATCGTACTCTCCGATATCTCAATAATTCATCGCCACCCCCGCCCCCGCCCTCGTCACGGCTTATTATTATCTCCGATTGCATTCTTTCTACGGATTCGCGCGACACGACTGAATGTACGGCCGGTCACTCGGCGCGCACACATTCATCCCGTTAAGGGAGAAGATCCCAGAATAAAATTCGTCACATAGTAAAATCTGGGATACGCCTTTAAATAGCGGATGGGGGTCAGCTTTTTGCGCGCATCGATCCGATCCGTGTGGTTGCGCGCTTCGCGCAGTAGCGGAATTTCCCCGATGAAGACGAAGTCGTTTAGGGCCCCTAACGCGATTCTATGAACCATTAATGTTCCCCCTTTTCTCAGATTATTTTCTGTGGAGTAAAATAAATAATAGTTTAAAAGTAAAATTTCTGCACTCTCCCCTTGAATCAACCCAGACTGTAAGCTTGCTTTTCTAAAAGAACACGTAATAATCTATATATTTATATTACACAGAATCTCAAAAATCTGTTTCGCATCCTCTGATCCTTCCATATTTTCGGAACAACTAAAAATATGAAAAAATATTAAAACGAATGTTCATCTATGTTGATAGGCTGACTTTCTTATTAAAAAAAAAATTTATCTCTCCAAGAAAGGAGTGGAGTAATTTGAAAAATTTTAATAAAAAGGTCAATCATGTTCCGTTTGAAAGATCGAACGAAAAGAAAAATTGTGATGTTCAAGTTCAAGTTTGTTGCACTCTGCCCTTATCCATAAAGGTCAAACTTAAAAAAAAAAAGAATGGCACTTGTAACTTTATCTTTTATTCAAGCTAGCATTATAATTACAAAAAAAAAAAAAATCGTGAGAAGTGATAAAATATTTATCTAAAAACGTTCTATTACTCAAATTGTCAATGTCTAATCCATCGTATTTTTCAAAGGAGAACAAACGGCTTAGAGCTCTTTCAGAGCAGTTTCATTCCGAAGGGTAAGAGTCGTTAAATGATTGGTTCGTTGATCAAAGTTCGGAATGTAGAGAAAAATCTCAAAAGGAGAATATTGGACACGTTGAAAGGGTCAGTTCTCCTTCTTACACAATGCAATAATTAACTCTGTTAAAAAAAAAACTCTTAACTCTGAACGACAGTTAATTCTAACTAAAAAATTCTGAGCTGTTTGTTTCCCTTGAAAAAGTAAGAAAGACTTGGACATTGAGTTTTTCTTTAGAGAACTTGGAATTCTCTCAAAGGAAATCTAAATCTGAAAACAAAAGATAGGACTTTGTAGCCTAGCAGATCTCCTTTGTATATATTTCAAATTTAATAACGCGTGAACTTTATTATTTCACGTATTTCCGTTTCGATTTTCAAAAGGCTATAATTTCAGAAGTCCATCATTCCTAAACATCTCTAAACTATATGAATTTTCCACAATTCTTTACTTGTATATATGTGCATTTATAAAATATAAAAAAGTAAACATATACAACGGCAATACGTTAATAGCTGTTTTTCTTTTAATTCAAACAGACTAAAATTATTTTTTATTTAAGAATTCTTTGTAAATTCTGCGATCGCCGGCTTACAGAATCTCTATAAATCTGTCACTGGTTCTGCGAGAGTTTCGGCCGCCGCGCCGATCGATCGATCTATCTTCTGTGATGTGCCGCGGAGATGATGGCAAAAAGTGGCCGAGAAAAGGTCCCGTTGACACCTCCCGCTGTGACATGAATGGCGATCACGGTTGACCCCCTACACGCGAGGAAAACCCCATTTTAAAGCGGGTAATCGCGATAGCGCGTTCTTATCTGGAATATTTAAGTGTTCCATCAGCGTGTGCCCGGCGCACGCGCATGAATGACTGTGTGTCAACTTCGAGAAGGATATGTTGAAGGATATTTGGAAATCTGGAGGTCATTAATTTGTGAGCGAAAAATAGCTCGGATTGAAATAAATTATAATGTGGAGATAAAAAATAATATTTGGAGAAATATAATATGAGAACTTTATGAACTGAAAGTCACTTCAAATATATATCTTGTTTCATTGATGATATTGAATGTATATTTTAACAATTTTTACACAATGTTCGATACAAAAATTGAACCGATGCGATTTTTTCCAATGAAAAAAGTTATTTACAAATTATTCCTTTCCGCAAAGAAGGATAAAGAAATGTTGCTGAGTTTTTAACAAGTTTCTATTCCTTTCTGAAAATAGTGCTGACAAAATCCATTCTTTTTCTACAATAGAGCTAATAATTTCACGATTTGCTGCGATAATCGATGTAACGACGACAGAAAATTAATATTTCAAACGCGCAGTCGCTTAAGGTAAAACAAACAGAGATTCATATGGACATGCAGGTAACCCTGCGACTGAATATTTAATATTGCCGGAAGTCACGTGCGAAAAATCGTGTCGATCGTCGAGAAGCGTATCGCCCTTTTCCTTCCACGTCCCACCCATTTTTCCGCGCATATATTTCACCTCGCAGGTACCTTCCACGAAGCTACTTTACGATATTTAACGATCTCCATGAACGAGAATGCGTGACACACGAATCTTTTTGAAAACGAGCATGTCGTACCTTTAAACGCACGTATAAACAAAAAGTTTCGTAAACCCAATTAAATGTTTTGTAATACATATATAACACATGTATTGTAAAATCTTATATTTTTCAACCAGCAAACATATCATTGCCGAATTTCTCAATCGTTATAATAATAAGTCTTATTCGTATTTTTATTTCAGCAAAACATTTTCGTCTTCCAGGAAAATTGTAATATAACATTTACTAAATATGTCATATATTTGCTTTTGAAAAAAATTAATTGTAAGTTTCAATACTTCTCGTACATAACTATTGTTAATCCGAAAAACACAACAGTTTAAAAGAAGCAATTATAATAAAATAAACGACTCTCTTTTAAAAATTATTTAAATTGATTTTTTTATTTGAATCTGGTGTTTCTAAAGTCCGTTCATTACCATCACACGTGCTCCAATTTCGATAATTATGAACCGATTAGGGATCAATTTGATGTTTGCCTTCGATAGAAAAATATTATGGAGGACTAATCATACGAACAGAAAAACTAGAGAAACACAGGTTTTTTATTTTCGACTATCGATATACAGGACTGTATACAAGACTTAACTTGTAACCAGGCCGAACTGTTAATTGCGTTTTAGATACAATTAATTCAGTTATTATACTTATTTGTTTAACTTAGATAATTTCAATACGAGGCCTTGAGGAATATTGATAATGTGATTTTTTTACGGCTGAAGAAGGATTAGAACATCTAAAACGCATCATATGCTTTCAAATTAATGTTTGTAATTAAAGAGAATTTTTATTTTTAACAATGTTATCTTTATTAGCTCGAAAATTGACTTAAGAATTTAATTTATTCATGTTAATATTTTTTTAAGTAAGAAAAGTAAAAATAAAAAAAAATTATTAAGAAAAACAAAAATTAAACATTAAAAAATAAATTTTATAAATTTTTGTAAAAACTAATAATCAGTATATAATAGTCTTTATATAATTTAATAATTTATTATTAACATCATTTACTTTTTATTTATTATTTGTCTTTTTATATGTAAAATTATTCGAAATACTTAATAGCTTAAATCGCTGATTTAAAAGGTAATAGTTTTAATTTTTAAATAATAATTTACTTAAAAATGGAAACTGCAAATTTTATTTTTATAATACGTACTAGAATATAAATATAAACATACTTATATTCTCTTTTAATAACCAATGAAATAAATAAAAAGATATATGATAATTTATTCAGGAATTTTCTATGATTAGATTTATGTGAGTACCTGCAGTTGGAAATCCTTAAAGATTTATATAAGCTGACTGACAATGAGTGTGAATGTAGATATATACAAACTAGGTCATAATTCTTTTATATTCCTTTAATAAAATTGTTTTTATTCAAATATCATACCTTTTCTAGAACGGAAATTCCTAATTCGAAGCTGATTCGCTTTCCAATTCTATACTTTCACACACGCAAGCACCATCAGTTTATCACACAAGCTGTTTAAAAACTGTCATTATTTATGCTTGATCAATATAAAACCAATTTTCCTTAATAAAAGCGACTTAGAGAGACATTACTTTCTTTTACTCTCATACTTCAACTTTCAATATTTTGATAACTAAGTTGCAATTTCGTTAAAGTACAGTGTACTCAGAAAATTAATGTAGACAGAAAAGAATCGTCGATATTTGTGACAATATTTGACACTTAGAATCATCAAAGAGAAAATCATTAAGATCCATGAATAAAAATCGCGACAATAAATAAATTTCGAAGACACAACTTATGCATGAAACATTCTCGTGAGTGCGATTATTATTTGACCCATCATACATTTCGATCGGCAACTCAATCAACATCGACAGGCACACTGACGCGGACGATTTCGGCGATCGATTTGAGGGATTAAAAAAGCGAACCGATTTCGAACGTGGATTTTCTCCGTCGTCGTGGCGAACATATGTTGCCTACGTAGCCACGCACGTAGCCAGGAGCTTTTGTTCACGGCGCGCCGATCGATTCGAGGGATCGTGCAACATTGTGCTCCATAGAAACAGAACGAAGCGCTCAGGGTTTGGGCCAGGTGGTCTTCGCCCTTCCCCACTTGACGCGGGCGGTGGAACCGGTGGTTGGGTAGAAACGCGAAACCCGCGCGCACGCATCAACAGCTGTTCCGCGTTATCGACGATCCGAGCAGGAAAATCTACGATTCACCGTCTCGTGCACGGCTGTACGGCGACCCGTCGAGACGGGTAACGAATGTTTACGACGCGCCGATATGGCAGCGGCTATATTCGATATTGTAGCACTCGACACGCGCGCGCATATAACGATATACTAACAAGGGGAGAGCCAATCGTTGATCTCACGGATTTCGCGAGATTTTTAATACGTTGTACTATACCCCTCTCGCTAATACGTGATAAAGCCACTCTTGCCATTGCGCAATAGTTTTCGAGAAATAATTGTTTCGAATTTTTCATGTGTGACGAATGTACAGAGTTTATCGGCAGCGATTTGTTGATGACAAATGTAGTGAGGCAAACAAGACGAGCTAGAATACTGAAAACATCACGCGTTCGATCTCTGCTGCTTTTCAAATTGTTTTCTTCTCTTCTGCAGTTTCCTTTTTTTTTTTTTTTTTAATTAAATTTGTAAGTAAATTATTAATGAATTTATAAGATCAAAAATAAAATTATTTGCATATCAACAACTGTAAAGAAATTTGTCATTTAATAAAAAAAGAAATAATTTAAAAATACCAGAGTTTATTGTTTACATAAAATTATATTACATATATTATTTTAACCGTTGTTTTGGGAATATCGTTTACAATCAAAACGAGAATCTTTACACATATTTGGATGATTATCATAATAATTAATAAAATTAAAGTAATTGTAATTTTATATAATACATAAATAAACTTTAATATTTTAAAATAACTTTTATTTTTCTATTGAATAACAAATCAATACTTTCTTTACAGTTGTTGATTAAAAGTATGCAAATAATTTTAATTACTTTTCGCATAATAAATTCATTATTAATTTACTTGATTGCAAATTTAATTAAAAAAAAAAATTACAAAAGAAAAAAGTTGAGAAGTAGCGGGGATCGAACGACATTTTCTCAGCAAAAGTGAGTATCAATAATTTCTGAGCTGTATATGAGAATTGCGATCTCATAGGTGCAATATTTACTTTAATGACAGGTTTGTAGAGCTAATTTTTTAAATCGATTCTTTTAGTGGAAACCTTATCGTTTACATTTTTTTTTCAATGTTTTGCATTATATAATCTTTGTGTAACTATACCTTAAATTAAAATATAAGATGCTCAAATTCGTGGGTCAATTCCCGAGCTAATAAAGATAACGTAGTTAAAAATAAAAATTCTCTTTAATTACAAACATTGATTCAAAAACATATGGTACGTTTCGGATGTACTAATTCTTCTTCAGCCGTAAGAAAAATATATTGTCAATATAAGTCAAAGCACTCGTATTGAAGCAATCCAAGTTACGAATAAATGCAATAACACAGAATTAATTATACCTAAAAACGCAATTAACAGTTCGGCTTGGTCACAAATTAATACAGTCGGTCCGATATATCGATAGTCAAATAGAAAACCTGTTCTCCTAGTTTTTAATTAACTCGATCGCAAAACATAAATAATACATAACATGTTTCTCAATTTTGATACGTTTCTCAGTTTTTAAACAGCTTATGTGATAAATTGATGGTGCTTGCTTGCGTGAGAAAGTATACAATTAGAAAGCGAATCAGTTTCGAATTAAAATTTTCCGTTTCAGAAAAGGTATATTTGAATAAAAATAATTTTATTAAAAAAAGAAATATAAAAGTTATAATTTATTTTGTATATATCTATATTCACACTCAGTCGTATCATAAATCTTTAAAAGTTTTTTTATTTATTTAATTGGTTATTAAAAAAAAATATAAGTATATTTATAGTACGTATTATAAAAATAAATTTTGCAATTTTATGATGCAATTTTAATTTTTAAGTAAATTATTTAAAAATTAAAATTATTACTGTTTAATCAGCGACTCAAGCTATTAAATATTTTATATAATTTTGTATACAAAATACGAATAATAGATAAAAAGGAAACAATATTAATAAATTATTAAATTATATAAAGACTACTAATTTTTACAAAAGTCTAAAATAAATTTCTTAATGTTTAATTTTTATTTTCCTTAATAATTTTTCTTATTTTTAACTTTTTTACTTAAAAAAATTAACATAAATAAATTAAATTCTTAGATTAATTCTCGAACTAATAAAGATAACGTTGTTAAAAAAAATTCTTTTTAATTACATTGATTCGAGAGCATATGGTACATTTCGAATGTATTAATCCTTCTTCAGCCGTAAGAAAAACATTCTCAATATAACTCAAAACACTCGTATTGAAATAATCTAACAATAAGTTAAACGAATAAATGTAATAACTAAATTAATTATATCTAAAAACGCAATTAACAATTCGACTTGGTCACAAGTTACTACAGTCCTGTATATCAAAAGTCAAATAGAAAACTTGTTCTTTTAGTTTTGTTGTTATTATTCGTATTAGTTCGTGACGTTTTTCTATCGAAGATCAACATTAAACATTGATCCCTAATCAGTTCGTAATTGCCGAAATTAGAGCACGTGGTGTAATGCACGGTTTTCAAAAACGTTAAGTCCAAATAATTAATTGTGTCAGTCGATAAAAAAAAGTACAAATCCCGTAGCGTACAGTCCATTATAAAAATGGAATCTAAATAGAATGTAACCTAAGAGTCACAATAGCAAAGTTAATTCGGAAGTTGGTACAATTGTTAATTTAAAGTCAATAAATAGACTCACGTTAAACATTCAAAAGGTTCGGCCAAAATCACCAAGAATATCCAGCCGTCATCACACCGATCTCGACGTTAGCGCAGTTGAAGAGAGAATGAAGAGATTGAAGAGTGGCGAGTTGTCAAAATTGAGAAACGTTATGTATTATTTATATTTTGCGATCGAATCAAGTAAACAGAAAAACTAGAAAAACAGGTATTTCTTTGACCTTAAATTAAAATTCTACTGAAATAAATCTCATTCGGAATCAACTGAAGAAACGCTATTTTTGTTATTTAAAATTCGGAAAGTTTATTTCGCAAAACATTTACTTAATTTACTTTCGACCGCTCGTACTTAACCATCAACGTCTCGGCTGGTTTAGCTTGTAAAAAGAAATCAATTCTAGATTGCCCGAAGAATTTGTCATTAAAACAATATCCGGCGCGGTCTCGGAAAATGCTCGTGAAAAGTGGCAAGTACCACCTCTTGTTTTCAACACGACGCGTCGCGACGTGCTCGACAGCTCATCGGGCGGATTTGCGCGTTCAACAACTCCGCACGCGTTGCGACGCGACGCAACGGAGAGGTTGTACGGTACATCATAATTAATGGCTATTATTATCCAGACATTCTTCGCTGCGCTAATAATAACATCGTCGCCCACTTTCTACGATCTATTTCTGTCTGCTTGCATACTCCCCGCGAAACGCTCGCTCGCCGCGCGCGCTCATATAAAACGGAAGTTTCGAGACCGTCATTAACGATTTCACGCTCGATCATCGATAAAATGCACGTGAAGAGACGTTAACTCTCTCTTTCTCCTACCCTCTGAACCTTCTTTACAGATGTTAAGTAGCAGGTGACTGAATTTTGAATATAAAATTGTATGTTTACAGGTTAAAAAATATCTTTGACTCATATGATTAATGTAACTCAAATATATATAATAATAATTAATAAATTAATAAATCAATAAAACCAGCACATTTTATTTTACTTACATCTAATTACGTGTTGTTTTAAGGATGTTTTGACTACACAATACTAGCTAAAAGCTATCAAAATTTAAGAACTGCAAATTCTTCTTAGGCTTCTTTTTTTCCTTAATTAACGATAAAAAATTTTAATTGTGAATACCCGAATTTTGGTCCTGAAACTAGTGAAAAAAACAAAACAACGAATAATTTGGCTTATAATCATATATTTTACTGCAGTTTTAAATACTTTTAAACGAGTAAGTGGATCCCAATGAACTTTTGCGCAAATATTTATTAGTTTTATTATAATAGTATATGTAAAAAAAAATGATTTAATTCGTAACCCAATTTTCTCGTCTTTATAAATAAGTAATAAAACGCTATTTAATGTAAGAGTCAAGAAATAAAAAATAAAATAATTGTCAAACCAATTTCAAACCAAGAGAATTGTGCTTAAAATTTATGCAAATATAATAATGAAACAAATTACGAAATTTTTATATTTTTAGTAATGCTTTGTTTAATGACACATGTGTCTTTAAGCAATTTTGATACATTATAATATATGTTATTTAATTTCGTAATATATATATTTCAGTTGGGAATATTAATTATATAAAAGTAACTTTTTTGATAATATTAATACTTGAAATTTAATTGTCGGACAAACCCTTCGTTATAATTTTATTGTAAAAAATGCGATTCAAATTTAATTCATTAATTAATTATATAATTAAATTTTTTTCCCGTACGTAATTTTAAATGTCACGTCAGAATTATTATTGATACAAATCTCAAGAAAAGTGTGACAACGCCATTAAAGAAGATAAATGTGTAACATCGCCCTATTCCCAGGCAATAATTTTACTGAAATGCAGCATTTCAATTATGAAGCGCAGAACAGCATATTGTCTGCGATAACATTGGGAATGAATATTCTAAGATATGCAACTGTGTCACGGTTATTGCGTTCACTTCCAGGAACTTCAAGACGTCACCTGCACGAAAGATGCGCATAATGAACAGATAATTAAAAAAAGTAAAAGTAAAAATAAAAGGTTGGAAATTATGCGTTAAAGCAAGGAAAAATCGTGGCTGTTTCTAAACACGACTGACAGTGGCAATAAAACTCGGTGTCAAAACGCACACATTGCGTATCGCTGGCAATAATAGGCATTGCGAGTTCGATCGAAACGCATTCGATCGATCAATTGATCGATCGATCGATCGATCAATTGATCGATCGATCGATCGCGTGGGCTTAAAAAGTTGGCGACGTCGCGCAACGTCATCTTATTTATTTATATTTACAAGTGCGACTGTCGTGCCGACGTCGTCGTTTGCTAGGCACGAGGAGACAACAGGCACTTTGTCCCTGACGTGGAAGTCGTTCGCCTCTCCTCTCCCGCCCCATCCATTGACATTCTCGTCGCGACGTCGGCGACAACGTCTTCCCCCTACCCCTGGGCTCGTCTAAGACGTCGATATTGAAAACGCGTGACTAATGATTATTGGTCGCAGTGTGTTTAACAGCTGAAACGATATACGCTCGATCCGCCACGTGACCTCTTGTCTTGTCTGACAGTACTCGCGGTGGATCACAGAACGCCACGAGTACAAACGACTTCCGTGAGAATTGAACGAAAAGGCGATAAGTAACCGCGAACGTAAAAGATATTGAAAAAGAAAGATAAAAAAAAGATATCTGTAAAGGTGATGGGTAAAATATTTTTAAAATGTATCTAGATACGGATGCGTAATAAAAAATATTTGGTGCACATATTATAATTGGCAATACAAAATATTTTACTTGCGCCAGCCAAATGCACAGACAGAGCAAAATTCACAAATTTGTTTAAATCGGCGCAACCAAATCATTTACTGAATATTTTTCATTAATATTTCTCAATTTAATATTCGTTATTAATAAGATAATTTTTATATTAATTATTAATATATATAGTTAATCCAGAAACTACTTCATATGTTTTTAATAATCAAAAATTGTATTTTACAAATCAAAAATGCTTCGCAGATATTATCACTTAACGTATCTGAAAAATGGTTCCGATATTGTGTTTTAATATCTAGATAGATACAAATACTCCAATTCGAAAGCATTTCAGAAAGCATACAGGTTTAGATACATAAAATATCTAAATACACCCATAGAGAAACCACCCAACACAGTATACTTGATTATTAGTTGGAAAAATTAATTAATCCATCGAAAAATTTCATTTGTTGCAAATATATCTCATTGGTATTCTGCTTTTGACGCGTGCACCTTATTAAATTACTCCGCAACATTATATCGCGACGGTATTCAAATACGAATATCGAGACTTGCCTACGCAAACCTTTGTATGAATTATCGACAAGCACACTGTGACAAAGTACGCTTTAACCCAATGTCTTATGATAAAAGCAAAAAGTTATTTACGTGTGAAACGCGGAGGATACATCTTTGCTTTACGCTTTTATTTCGAGGCAAATGCTTTTTGTCCCTTCTGTCCGCTCTGCCGGCCGTCCATTTCGCTTTTATACACACGCAACGCGTTTAACAACTAATTTGAGCGTATCGAGTGCAGTTAACGTTGAACAATTGCACAAAGTTATTTAGCCGCCTGTTGCAATAACGCTCGATTTCAATTTCGTTCGCAAAGATTTTCCCCGCTAGCGAGCAACGCGCCCCACGAGATCGTTTGCGCACCGCTCAATAATGTATACTTGGTAAATCGCAGCAAAATATTATATTCACAAGCGAATTAATCTTCGATTTCGCATGATACATACATCGTATGTAAAATAACATTTTTGAAAACATGTATTTAAGATAAAATAAAATAGTTATTTAGAATTTATTATTTTAAATAATTTCTTATAACCTATTTCTTATGTTCTATTTTAAATAGAAAGAAGAAAGTAATTATTTAATTTTAAATAAGTTTTTATCGCTGGTTAGCTACAACTGAATTTAGCTTTCTTCATTGAAATAGGAAAAACAAAAATTAAAGGTAATAAAGTGGCAGTGGGTGGCGCGATAATCTTACCTGTCACTTGTTTTATTCTATTGAAGATTCTACTGAAGATTCATCAATTGAAGATCTTTATATACGTATAATAGTGTCACACGTACCTATAGACGTCAAAATACTTAATGTATATGCAAATAAACAAAATCATAAAAAACAATTTGAAATTTTTATTTAAAATACACATTTCTTATGTTATATTTTAAACAAGTTCCTGGCAACTATTTTATATTTATTTTAGTTGTATTAGTTATTTCATCTCTAAACATATATATTAAAATGTATATTATAATAATATACATTGTACGCCCGGTTGTTTTAAAGTGCACAGGTTTTTTTTGTAAAAAAAACAAAGAGAAAAGGTAGAGAGAAAAAAAAGAAACAGACACAAGAGAAATATGTCGCGTTCATTGCAGCTCGACGATGAATAAAGGTAGGAAAAGGCCGCACGCATCGCATACGCGACCGCGATTTCGCACGCAACGTATACGCCACAGGCGGCGGCGATTATTACGGGCCGGGCGTAAGCAATCGTGGCTTTTCTTAACTTTCCCGTTAACTTTTAATCGTGTTTCCAACCCTTTACGTAATCGATATCGGCGATGCGCAGCGAAGGTTTAAAGTCTGTTACATCCCGATCATTCTCGTATTACAACGCGATTATATTTACTTCTTATTTCTTACATCTAAGAGTGACGCTTATTCGTTTCTTCAAAATTTATCTGGTAAATCTGATTTTAAATTCAAGATTTAAATTTAAATTACCATTAATATAATTCTATTGCAAAGGGTAAATTGATACTTTTGAAACGAGAAAGACATGCTATGGCTAAATTAATATCTGTATGTTTATGAATGTAATTATTAACTTAGTTAATTATTAACCAGGAATATTCATCCAAGTTTTTGTGTGAATAATCGGTGATTTTTATACTCGAGAGTTAAAAATTATTGTTATTAATTGCGTATTATACATTAGTAATTGTTCTATAATTTACTAATATCTAAAAAAATATTTTGTATGTTCAAATCCTTGATTTAAATAAATATTAGATATAAAATACTTTTTACATTAGATATAAAATACTTTATTTTTAAATATTTTTTAATCAAGGAAAAAATGTTCAAATAAATATATTTACTTGAACATAAAAAATTTCTTTTTCAGTGCAAGAACATTATGTAGGTATAGAAATTTAATCGCTATTTTCTGAAAAAAATTTAAGAAAAATCAAGAAAATATTAAACAAAAATGAAAGAAATACATTAAGCAATTTATTATAACAATATTTTTAAAAAATGCAAAAATCAGTTAAGGTTTGTTATTATTATTTCATTGACTTTATTGACTTTATAACATAAAAACGATCATCTGGGGTGTTTTTCGCCCCACCTAATTTCGATAGATCGGTGCTATAAATATATTTATCATAATTTGTTTCTATCATGATTTATTTCTCCTACAAACTGGATCTCGAAATCTTCGAATAAAAGATAGTGGTGGATTCTGTGTCAATAAAAAAAAATTGGCTGTGACGTGAGCTTTATTTTCCGAGACGTGGGAAGTAAAAAAAACCCTAGGTAACTCTGGTCCAAATACACTGAAAAAAAAAGTTGTTGACCAAATTTCTCAATTTAAATTCGTTCAGTTCAAGTATTTTATGTTTTTTTTAAGTTAAATATTGTGTTTGAACCGAAGAAATTTAATCAAATCGAAAAATTTAGTCAACAATTTTTTTCTCAGTGCAAAAATAAATAATGATTGAAATAACGCATCTTTTCTTGTCCATCCTTCGCCCCTTAGGGGCGCGTGTTATCTCGCGTGGTCCTTTAATGGCGCCGCGGGGCTAAGAGTCAAGTACCATCGCGGAACGTGTCGCCTATTATTAGACGCGTCGTTTCCGCGTACGGACACGCAGACAGGCCGCGTCATGCGACGGGCAGCGACGCGCGAGAAAACGCGGGCGGACGTGACGGCGACGACGCGACGACCACGCTCAAAGAAATCGAGTCGTCGTTACATCGTTTTGACCTGAGAGACTGTGAACTAGCCAGCGACTTCTCCGCATCTCTTGCCGCTTCCGCACGTGAGCGGAAACGGACAGAGGGGCACGTCCAAAATTAAGCAGCGATTTCGAAAGAAAAACGCCACGCATACGTGAACGTCGAATCTGTTTTTTTTTTTTATTCTTTTTCGAAAACAGCGAAACGCGTCATAGAATAGAGAGAACAATTTTAAAGGCCCGGAAGAAAACCAGTGTTTTCTTTTTTTTTTTTTTCAATTTTTCCGCGGATTTTTTCGGTTTTTTTTTCCTCAAAGGTAGAAACATTCATTGAAAAAATTCGCGTACGTTCGTAAAACATTTGCCTCTTTTCGTAAAGAAAATGATTACCCAAGTTAAATAAAGTTATAATACGTTATATGCAAGACAAAAATCTGAAAGATGTTGTAAAGACGCCCAAGAGAAGTTTGAAAAAAGTATGACGTCTTTTAGAATTTTGCTGTCAGAGATTATCGAAATTAGCTTCAAAGAATTACAACGAATGCATGATTGGAAATTTAATTGATCAAGTATTATTTATTACGTTTAAGAAAAAAATAAATCACCCCAATAAAAATTTCATATTGTCTACTACCGTAAAAAACTTAAAAATACGAAATATTTATTCTCTTCTATTTGGAAAAGAAAATGCTTCAGGCACAAGGAGAGATTTTACGCGCGGACGGCTCAACCGTGCGTCTCGATCGTATCGATCAGGCGATATTATAATATTCAGAAGAGATTAACGCGGAGCTTTGTTTCAGCGAGATATTCCGATTCGTGCGTTTTCGCGCGTAACGAAAGTCGGCACGCAATGTTTATCGCGGTTGCACATTTCGGTTCGCACGTCATTCATTTCCCGTTTCGAACACAAGCGGCAGGAATCAACGTAACCTGATTTCGTGCAACATAATTACACGCCGGACGGATGCACCGGGGGAGGAGGTAAAATACACTTTCACGCAAAATATTGTATATGCGTGATACCCCCACCCCTCCACGCGGCTCGTAACGAAAGTCACCTTTCTTCACGTTACGCGATTTAATTCCTCGCGACGTTAGGCTGAACCGAATCCGATTACGGATCCCGGCAACGAGCTTTTCTAACGTTTCTAGCGAGGCACGCGCGATGCTCCCGAAAACGCGTAGAAAAAAAAAAAGCGCGAACGCGACGCAATTTACGTAATTTGTGCGTGATATCTCATGTCGTGATTTTCGCGGAAAGCGGAAATCGAGCGGCGCGTGCAGGCACGCATTGGAATTTTAAACAGACGTCCGTTTGCCTCGCGTGTATGAAATTTAATTGCGACGACCGTCACAGCGGGCTGCATCGCTAAAAACAGATGTAAATATACGAATCCGCCCGCCGTCCGTCGCGACATTCCGCTTATTACACAGCTCGATCAAAATTACCGTACACCGCGGAGGGCTGTCCATTAACGTCAATGAAGATCGTGATCGCGCGCGTGGGACGTTAATATCCTTCTGCATGCAGGTATTATGCTTTCTCGACCGCCGACTCGCGTAACGGCGGAGTCTATTAAAAGGATCGTTATCAGGTGTACTTTCCTTCTTAATCGGGCGCGGGATGTCGGCGGCGAAAGGTCAAACAATTCCTCCGGATGCTCCGCGGAACGCGGGCGCCGAAAGGTCAGAATTTTACGAGAATACTCCTCGTAAGCACGTGGTTGAAGGGTAACGAGACAAAAAGCGAAATCGCGCGCGCGACCTTAGCCCTCTCTCGAGCGGAGGGTTTTCCCCCAAAGAGTGGGGATTTCAGAGAACTCGCATTAATCCGCCTGCGACTTCGCCGCGCATTCGAGACGGAAGCGTCGGAGGAAAAAAACAAAATGACGAGAAAGAAAAAGCTCGTCTTTCCACATCGGCTGCGAAATTAAGGACGAATCAGCGTAACAGAAGCAGGGAAAATCAATGCGAGAAGATATTTTAAGAAGAAAATATATCAAAACGTGCTGCATTAAAGCTATTTGTGTCATATTTTCCTTTTCATACAGTCCTTTCTAAAAAAAAACCGTTTCTTTATCACTTGTACGAAAAAAAATTTTTAATTGTTTAAAAAAATTTTTTAGTGTTTAAAACGATTACGTTTTTATTCATTATTAATAATCAATGAAGCATGTCCTTTTTGTAAATAACAAATTTATTTATTCATTTATTTGTTATTTATTTACTTATTTATTTAGTATCATTTCCAAAAATCACTAAATAAATTTTCCGTATCGAGAAGATATGTAACTCCTTAAAATCTGAAAATACAGTTTTAATATGTGCAATAAAAATTTCTTTTACGCTTTACGTACGCAACGTTCACATATTTCAATTCCTAAAAATTTTCCTCGCGAAACGCGCGCAAAGGCCTAACAGCGCGGTAGTCGCGTATGTGAGCATCCGTCCCCGCGATTTATCAACGTCGACTTCTTTCACTGCGCAAATCAAGGCGCGTTCGCGCTTGATAAGCCGAAAAGTCCAAAGAGGCTTCGTCACTGATGGATTTTACACGCTGCAAATACACGCATGATAAATGCTGTCAGAACTGACCTACCGCTCGACTTCAAACTTTGTTCGCGCTTCCTCACGTCTTCGCGCCGGTCCTGCGGCAAGACTGCGGGACATCGCCGAAAAATGTGTAATCATGAAATTTCACGATCGGATATCTCGCGAGAGCGATGAATCAGTCACGGTACATACTGCAACGATAAGAAAGAGCGCCAAGCGCTGATTAAGCAGGCGTCGTGGCGGCGGAAAAAAAAAAGAATGCACTCGACCGGCCTTTAAGTCAGCATGAATTCCAGCGCGTGTTAGGCGAGTCTCCTTTTTTACGCTTTTTTTTTTGTTTTTGCATGCGTTTCTGCACGTAGACTCCGCATTTATTGCGTTATAACAATTTTATCGGACAAGTTTTTAGATTAAGTTTTACATAAACAGAATTACGTAAATGTAATTATATAAGAAGCAAATTACGCTTCATTAGAAGCGGCTAAATAATATTTTTTTTTAATGCTAATAAAACGCAAAGTTTTTTTTTATATATCAGTAATTCACCTCCATTGCACGGAGTTTTTTATATTTGAATAAATATCCTTATTTTAACATCGGTTTAAATAAATATTCCTTGATTTGAATAAATATTAGCTAGTATAAAATGATTTATTTTCAAACTTAGGAAATATTTTTTTTTAATCAAGGAAAAGATATTAAAATAATAAACATATTTTCTTGAACATAAAAATGTTTTTCAGCGTCTAAGATAAAACAAATTATATCTATCATACAAAGCCAAATTAATTAATCTATCAGAATTCATTCAGTATCTCGAGATACACATTTTATGGTTTATCTGTCTCAATGTACACTGAAGAAAAAAAAATCTTACATCAAAACATTGTTACTTAATAAAAAAAAAAAAATTATTTACTCGATAGGATCCAATAGCTTATACATACATGTACTTGCAATCAGGTTAAAAATTTTTTAATTAAAATATGTAAATAAAATAAAAAAATATAATTTTCATTTAAGTAATTTTTTCTTGCAGTTCCAGAAAATATTTACTGTTAAACCATTTTATGTTCAAGATAATCAGATTATTTAATCTAAAAAAACACAATTTAATTAAGTTTAACAAATTAATATTATTAGTTTATTTGTAAAATTATTATTTAAATGTAAAAAATGTAAAAATGCAAAATTATATACTTAAAGTAACATGTCTATTTACTTGAAGTAAATATTTTTACTTAAACAGAATAAACAAGTGCTTTGTATCAAAATAACGATTTTAAGAAAATTTTTTTTCATTAAAAAAAAAGTTTTTCTCAATGTACGTACCAAAAGTTTAGCAAAAACGAAAGCGAGAACGCTTTCTGCGTGACCACGTAAAAAAAAAAAAAAAAATACAATTCAGCGGTTAATTAATTTATGACTGAAATTATAAAGGTAGTGCGTGCAGTGCCACGGTCGTCGAGAGAAACGAGAAGACACGTGAAACGAAATCACGTTGATCAATACGAGTCGAGCGCGGAGAGTGCCGCATTCCTGTTTTAAGTACGCGGGCAATACGCGCGGTGACTCGACACGTTTCAGGGAACAGCATTGTTAGCGTCGACGCGTCGAAAGTCATACCAAATCAATAAAGTGGAAATGACGATGAGAGTGCGACCGAGAAGCGCCTTCTTGAGAAGGCAAAGCTTCATTCCAGTCCTCTCGAGGGAGGATCCACGTATAAGCCGCGGCGACGATGTAACTTACGGGGGAGGAGGGAAGAAAAAAACATTCATCGGCACCGTCGTAATCGCGACCTGTCCGCGACTCGACTCGGGACGAGTTATTGATTCGAGGCACGTAATTTAATATCAAACTGATAATAACGTCGCCGCGCGGCGTCAAAATTAGGGTCTTATTTCGGAAGGCTGTGCACGTACACGTGGTCGAAGCGAGGATCGAGAACACAATCGGCGGAACTGTGGTACACAGACGGCCGTACACTTGCGCATTTTGACGTAATAATGTAAATAAGGCGGCGATTGATCTGCACGATTTACGATTGAACATGAGGGACACAGCTCTGAAATTATGTAATTATTCTACACAGCGCAGTAATAAACATATTGTATTTATGTTACAATCAGTTCTTGTGTCATTCGATTATTTTGTATTAAATTTATATTCAACATTTCCGGGTGTTAAAATGACACTTATTAATTTACGGATAAATAAACAGATAACGTAAAAAATAGTAGTTTTAAACATAAATTCTAAGATAAAATGTATTTAACATATAAATGTTAATTTTCGCGAAAAAATATACTTACACAATTAGTTTCCAAATTGTGTCAAAATGTTAAGTTTTGGTATTAACATATTCGCGTTACTTTTCTAACATATTCAACTTGTATTAAATTAATAAAAAATTTTGAGATCACTCGAGCCATGGGACATAAATTATTAAATTTAAAATACAAACTTTCCAGTAGTGTGTATCATAACTATCAACAGTAAAACTAATTGCGTAATGTTATGTACAAAAAATAGTTTCGTACATTATATATTTTATATAGATTCTCCTATACGAAGAAAGATTACCAAATAAAAATGGTAACCACGTATTAATGCCAGGTAATGTGAAAGAGAATTGCGAAAGTTATCTCAAGAGTAATTAAATAAAAATAAATAAAAAAAAAACAGGGAGGCTTCTTTAATTCACGGATCCATTCGTCTCTTCAACTTTATGAAACTTTATCAAGTTTAACAGGGAAACGATATTTATAATCGTAAAGTTAGGAGAAAATAAAAAGAAAACCTAGGTAAAAGAGCGATAAGATATACCTCTCTCTTTCTCTCTCTCTTTTTCTTTCCCTCTTTCTCTTGGACGTATTTCTCGAGAATTAGTTCGTATCAATTTTCGGAGAATCAGAGGTATCGACATTTCATGGCGCTCTACTCCTCCCGGCGCGGCGTCGCTCAGCTGCTTTTTCGGACGACGACGCGCGCAATAGCGTGATTGCGCGATAATGCGAAATGCAGTGCCGCGAAGACCTTACGTGATATCTTTCTTATACGGTGTTGCCACCTGTAGGATTTTTGCAATAATAAAGAGTTTTGGCAATGCTAACGGATTGCAGAGTCCGGCGACAGAGTATCGTGTACATTTGGAAGAATCCTCTGTGTGAAAACTTCTATTTATCAATAATATATCATATTCACTTTAAATAACTTATACACAGAGAGAAAGGATCAACCAACGAAGCTAAAATATAGCTGAGATGTGTCCTCAAAATAGGACAGCTGCTAATGCCGTTGCTACCGAAAGCTCAATTTATTATTAAAATGTAATAGTTGCAGTAATAAATACTCGCTGTTTATTTGGTTTAAATATATTCGAATATAAAATTAAATGTACATACATAGCAGAGTCCCATAAACAGTTGCAGTTCGAATGCGCGATTTTTATGCGCGTAAGTTATGGAGGAACAGCTGCCACTTTCTCAGCTATTAATTTTAGCTAACAAAATTGCATCTCATAGCAAATGTATTTTGTCTTTAATAATAACTTTTAACGAAATGCTGTGTGCATCTTGATAAAATATGTACTTTGATGTCCCAAATATATTTCTCGTATTACGTAATACATAAATCGTCTAAAACAAGAACAAAATTTCAAAAAAGAAGAATTCCAAGAGATATCGAAATTATTATTAGAATGCACTTTAACGCTGTCATCGTTTCAATTCGTAACTTTCTTTTTTCAAACTCCTTAAAAATATGGTTACGCAGCACGAGTTAAAATTATTAAAATGTAAAAAATTGAAGGCTTCTTCGATTTAAAAATCTTTTTCCTTATCGACGACAAAAAATTTTGATCGTTGACAAAATCCGAGTTTCGGTCTTAAAACCAACTGCGAAGAAGAAACTAACAAAAAATTTGGTTTTTGAGCGAAATCTTTGTTGCAGTTTTAAATAAATAATTTTTAAACGAGTGTAAAAATAGATCCAAATGATTATTTATATAAATATTTATTAGTTTTATTAATATACGTCAAAAATTTGATTTAGGTCGTAATTCTACTTCCTCATCTAATTTGCAATTAAATGCTACCAAACGCAATTTCATATAAGAATCAAGGGCAAACAAAAAATTAAATAACTTCTAAACAAGTACGAGAAATACGCTGCCATTTTACACAAACACTCAAAAACAATACTAAAATCCATAAAATTTATCAAATTTTAATAATTGTAATATACTTTAAGATATGATATACATCCTAAGAATATTATCGTTTGATTTTAAAACGATCAAATATTATTTTATTATTACAGAATGATATTTAAAAAACGGAGCTTTTCTCAGAATTTTTTTCCAGCGATAAAGAAGCATCGATAATCACATATCACATATACGTACGACAAAATATATCGATTTGAATGATAACGAATGAAGACTCACGGTATTGATCGATGATGTCAAAAATAAATTATTTATTACACTTTAGGAATACGTCATTTTTTTTCTTCTGATAACGTACAAGTAAAACAAATTTTTTTATCACTGTTTCTTATCATTAAAAACATTTATGACGTTCCTAACTGTTTGATTAATTTAATTAATTTATTGGCTTAAGTTTTTTTAAAGATTGAGTAATTAATTTTTCTCCCCTTGGTTTTTTTTTAAACTTCTTTAATAATTGGATAAAATATTGTTATACCTCGATATGTATTAAAAGAAATTTGTCCCTGTTGTGGCAAGATTTCTGTTGCCATCAAGAATAAATACATTTCACGCGCGAAAAAGTGCACAACATCTTTTGACATTTCCGATATTCGCACAATTCGTTCGTTACTTCCTCCTTCTACATTAAAACGCAATCACGATCATACACGTCGGCAATTTTCGTGGCGAAGAAATAAATTCAGGATTACCGATTGAACAATCGACAAACGGACAATACGGTTTGATCGCACCGACGACGTTGATTAACGTTAATTCAGATGGACTCATTTTCCCTTCTCAATGAGGAAGCAGGGGAAAGGATCACCGATGCGACCGGTCGCATTGCACTATCAGGGCGGTTTGACGAGCGCCGCGTTTTACTCGCAGACCGCTTTCGCCGCGCGCGGCACCGTGGAATCAGAGACGCGCGGGGGAAAAAAGAGCGCGCGGCCGCTCGCGGCGCCGCGCCGCTTAAACAGCTGTTTAAACGGCGCGCTGGAGGAGCGGAGAGAGAGAGAGAGAGAGAGAGAGAGAGAGAGAGAGAGAGAGAGAGAGAGAGAGACAGAGAGCGTTGAACGATGCAGTTAACTCACGAGAGCTTCGAGGTTAGAATCGCGTCCCCGAAAGGACGCAGCGAAAATGGACACAGGCTCCGGAGCATAGCTCGCGCCGTTTCTTCTCGTTCGTTCCGGGACGTTGTCGCACGACACGCACGTTTACGCACACGCGTAAACAACGCGAGCAGATCTGAAAGATGACACGACGCGATGCGACGTGACGCGATGTCGCGACACGATGCTCGCGAATGACACGCCGCCCGTTCGATCGACTCGACTCGACTCGAGTTGGCGCGTCTCGCGAGCACCTAACCTCAAAAGAGAACCGCGCGCGCGCGCGCGATTCGCGCGCGAATCGGAGCGAGCGAGAAGGGAGAATTTGCAAGCACACCTACGTACCTTCGACGCGCTTCTCCTTCTTGCGCAGGCTGGAACGCGTCCCCCTTTGTTCGTCACGCTCGTGCGGCCTCCACTTCTGACGATCCACTTCGAAAAACAAGCCGGCGACGCCGCGTACGACAGGCGAAGAGGACGGGCAGGTGGAGAGGGGGGCGCAGGCAGGCAGGCAGGCAGGCAGGCAGGACACGCACACAGGCAGGTAGATCCGGTCGAGGAGGAAAGAAGAACTCGGCACACACGCACGCGAAAAAGAAGCCTCGCGCGGCGCACTATCGGGCACCCTGACGGACGATACGGATGTACGTGCGTGTACACACACGTATGTAGATTTTATGTGTGGCGTATATATATATATATATATATATATAAACGCACTCGCGGCACACCACCACGGTACGTTTTCACCGGTTTCAACAGTCGCGCACTTCACCGACGGAGAGCAGGCTGCGTGGGTGGGGGAGCGCGGCGACGGTGTGGAAATCTAGTGGTGACAGCAGTGGCGTGATGGAGGGGAGGGGGAGGGTGAGAAAGAAAGAGACAGAGAGAGAGAGAGAGAGATGAAAACTGTGGAATAGTCGCGCGTGGCGCGCGAAACAGCGGAGCACACTCGCGGAAACGAAGGACGCCCCAACACACCGGCGGGTCGGGCGCCGGTCGTCGTCGTCGTCGTCGTCGAGCTTATCGTCGTCGTCGAGCTGTCACCGCGAGCATAACGAGCGCGCGGGCGCGCGCTTTCCTTCTTCGCGCACGAACACAACAAACACGCACACGCACACACACACGCGAAACGCGCGGGTTTCGTACCCCTCGCTCGCGTTTGCTCCTCTCCTTTCGCCGATCGCAATCGGGTCGCGGCCGTGAAACTCACTGTGTATCCGCCGCCGGCGTGTCTTTCTCCCTCCCTGCTCGTTCGCTTGCCTGCTGCTCGTCTCTCGTCTTGTTCTCGCGTCGATCGGGACGACGCGAGTGCGAAGAAGCGGATTCGCGATCAGCGTCGTCGCGCGTAGCTGGGCGTAGCGGCGATGCGATAGTAGCGTTGGTAGAACGAGGAGTAGTGGTGGTTGACGGTTGGCGATGACGATGACGATGACGATGCTGCTGGCGGTGGTGGTAGTGGTAGTAGTGGTGGTGGTGGTGGTGATGATCGTCGATGATCGTGATTCACACGTGGGCACTCCGCGTACCTCCGCTCCACCTCTCGTTGCCAAAATGTCCAATCTCCGCCGTCGATTTGCAAAATTCCTCCTGCGTTAACCTTGCCTTCCTCTTCCCGCCGTTACGGAACGAAGCGGCGCGCGGCGATTGACAGTTTCGTCCGTCGTAGGGACGCGTAGCGCGCCACACTGGATCAGGTGACGATGATGACGATGGTAAATCAATTCGCCACGCGCAAAAAAGCGGAGAACGAGACGCGTGGAAATGGAGCGAGCGCGCGTCGATGCACACGGGCTCCTTATCGAGTATATATTCGCCACCACCGTGTGACGGGGTGTGCGCGTGACGGGGTGTCGCGGCGCCGGTCCGTCCTCTTTTTTCAGGTTATGGTCATCGGCGTCACCGCGTGTGACGCCGCGCGGCCTCGCGAACTACTGACTGACTTACCGCCCGGCCGGCGGCCGTTCGTTCGTCCCGCTGTCGTCCTCGCGACGACTATCACGTGGTGCTGTCGCGCGCACGGGGGCGCGGAGCGATCTTTTCCTCTCCCTTTCTCTCTCTTTCTCTCAGAGTGCTGCTCCCCCGGGAGTTAATCGGCCCGCGGGACCGACGACGACGACGACGTTGATGATGGTAGTGATGTTGATGATGATGGGCGCCTTAGGGACGCGCCCCGTCCTCGCGCTCGACGATCACGAGGCGCCCGAGTTCCGTCGACGCCGGCGCTGCTGCCGCCAGACGCACGGACGGACAGACCAGGGAGGAGGACGAGGGGGGAGGAGGAGGAGGAGGAGGAGAAGCGGTGTGGACGTACTACCGGCTGACACCCCCGCGACAGCGCCGCAATGAACTCGCCCGGCACGAAGGGTCAAAAGCACCGCGGCAAAATAATAACAGAACGCAGCCGCCGACGCCGCTGTCGCCAACGACAGCGCGTGAGTTGGGCGGTCGCCGCTGCCGCTGCCGTCGTTGCCCCGTCGCCGTCACACGAGCGCGACGACCTTCCACTCTCTACTTCCTCTCCGCCACGTACGAGCCAGCCCGAGACCAGCCGTGGTGACCGGCAGCGGCGTCGTCGTACGAGGAACGGCGCGACGCCCCGATGACGTGCCGGGAGAACCACCAACGACAACGTCGTCGTCGTCGTGCACAAGTGACACTGCGACAGTCGCCGTCGCTGTTGCCGATATCGCTGATATTATTTTTGTTGCTGTCGTCGAGGAGATGTCCCGTCACGGGATTTTTATAGCTACTGCATATGACGCCGTTGTTGTTGTTGTTGCTGTTATTATTGTTGTTATCGTCGTCGTCGTCGTCGTTATCGTTGTCGTCGTCGTCGTCGTCGTCGCCGTCGCTGCCACCCAGGAGAATCCTCGTTCCTGCTCCGACGTTGTTGATATCGTTGTTTTTATTGTTGCTGCTACTGTTGACGGTAGCAATGTTGGGGATGATGGTGGTAGTGGTGGTGGAGATGGTGGTGGTGGTGGTTGTTCGCGGCCGCGGGTTTTGGCGGGTTTCCACGGGCGACGAGCGCGCACACCACTGGCACACACCGCGGCCGCCGTGCATTCACCTCGTCCTCGCAGCACGCGCCGCCGCCGCCGCTGCTGTCGTCGCCGTCGCTGCCACCGCCGACACGCACCGACGAGCGTTCCTCCTCGCCAGCTCGCGTCGCACTCGTGATCGGCTTCCGCGAGATCCCCGGACGCGGACGCCTCGTATGACTTGCTCCGAATTAAGATCGCCGCTGCCGCTGCCGCTGCCGCCGCCGCCGCCGCCGCTGCCGCCGCTGTTGCTGCTGCTACAACGGTGTTCCTGTGCCGCCACGCCACACCGAGACACACGAGACGAGGTTGTCCGACGACGCACCACTGGTTCGCGGACGCGCACGAACGGGCACCGACGCGACGACGTCGAGCGGGCGCCCGAGCTCGCGGCTTGCACAACGGGTAACGCGCGACGTTCCCGCAGCCACACGAGAATCGTACAACGTCCTAACCGCGGGGACACCGCATCGCTTTCACGGGCGAACATGGAGCTGGATCCATGCCGAATGGTTGGCGAATTGACCGCGAGACGGCGCGCTCGTCGGTCGCCAACGTCGCCGCGTCGTGGCGGCAGAACGCGCGGGAGTGACAGAGAAAAGAAGAGATAGATAGCGCGCGCGCGCGCGCCTCTACCGAAATGCGGCCTTCGGGGCCGCGCCGCCGTCGCGCCTGTAGCAGGCCTGCCAACGCGATATCGCGCCGCTTGACAACAGCGGATGCTTCCTCTTCGCGCGAGATGGCGCCTCCGCCTGGCACGCGAAGTTTGCGCCACGCGCCACTTAACCTCATCGTGGCGATATCTCGATATCAAAGTGATGCCCGTTTCATTCATTAAATTCAAATTAATATTTAATTCCGCTTATCTGTTTGCTCTATTAATGAGATCTCGTATATAAACTTTGTCAATGTATAAGAGTCGTCGTACTTGTTATGGAATTTGAAAACAAAATTTGAATCAAGTTGAATTAAAATTGTAGATTTCGATTTGTTCCTACGGTTTATCTTGAAAGAAATTCTCGTCTTCGCTTTTCAAAGAACTTTATTTCTTCAATAGTTTATTTGATACAGAGTTCAATAGAGAAACGATGAATCTTTTAAATTTGGTACGGAAGTTGTTGGTGATCCCATATTGATGAAATCTAGAATTAAAAAAAAAATCACTCAAATAAAACAAAAAAAATGACATCGAAATGATTGATCAAAAGTGACTCTTAATAATTATTTTAAAATCATTTTGACGTCATTATGATTCTTTGTTCCTCTTGGTTATGTTCTTTAAAGAATGTAGATAATATATATAAATATAAAAAAAAAAGGAGAAACATAGATATTTATAATAAAAAAAAATAAATATATATACCTAGTTTTAAATAAAAAATTCCTTTAGATTTAATTAAAAATGTATAAGTTATCTCAAAACATTAGCAAAAATATAAAAATTTCATAGAATCAATATTCTAGTATTACGTTTGAGTAAAATTTGAGCACAATTCACTTATTAACTTAAAAATTATTTAATTTTCTCTTGATTCTGAAATCGCGTTTTGCAATACTTATTTACAAAGATGGGGAAATAGCATTACAAATTAAATTAAAATTTTTACATACTAATAAAACTAATAAATATTCGCGCAAAAATTTATTTAGTTCCACTTACTTGTTTAAGTTATTTGTTTAAAATTGCAGCAAAGTAGTATAATAATTTTCAAAAACCGTTATAAATCAAAGTTTTCATTGTTTTCTACTTTGTAATTAGTTTAGGGCCAAAATTCAAGTACTCACAAAATTTTTTGTTGATTAAAAAAAAGAATAAAACTAGAGAAGCCTTCAGTTTTTAAATTTCGATAACTTTTAGCTCATATTGTACAGCCAAAACATCCTTAAATTGATATTATGACCGTGACAATTAAAAATCCAAGTTAAAATGAGAAAAAAAATCTTTCCTCTCTCGAGACAATAGATTTATTAAATTGATCAATGTGAATTCGTTCGATTGGAACAGAGTGAATGTTGCAGCTTCCAATCGTCATTTCATAATAATCGTGAATAAGGCCAATTGCTAAATGTAAAATAAACTTTCATGAAAAATGCAATTGTTTCGCTTCCCGGAAAGTCGTAAGCGTTTCGTTTGATCATTGCAAAAAAAAACTTGGCTTTGGATTCAGCGATCGATGACTGGTTCTTAAACTTCTGAGTTTTCAGTCACGAGGCGATCGGATTTCGAATGAGGAGCGATCAATTGCATAATCAAGAAAAGCAAGAACTGCAATTCGGCCAAGGAGACGCAGAAAGAAAGACTAAGAGAGGAATATTGAAAAGCGCATGATAACTTAGGATGAATCACGAACCACACTCGGTAATCGGGAAATCGACTCGCGCCGCGATGTGGTCGAATTGACGTGTCCTTCTATTAAGATTTCCGCCGAGATCATCGAGCGATGATGCATTCGTATCAAAGGCAAAGCGCCAAGTAGCATTCGCGAGCGATCTAAACCGGACGTTCATAAACTATGAATGTGCAGTAAATTGCAGTATAAATTGCTCGCTAGAGTAATTTGAATCGAAGCGGTCGTGTCGGAAGATTAAAAGAATGCAATTTGCAGCGCAATTAACTTCTAAAGAGCACGCTGCTACAGATTTACGTTGTATTTAAAATTTTACGATTATTTTTTCTAAAGCGCCGCTGATGGATATGTTCACAAATCATCGTCCCTCTAAATTGCAAAAACAAAGTTTTCATTTATAAAGTACAGATAAAAATCAATTAGTTGTTGCCTGTTTGCTTCAATCAGCACTTTATATAATCAAACAGACTATGAAATCTTTAATTAATGGCACAGATAGTTATAAACATAAATGCGTAAAACACTTTTGTTATAAAAAATTGAAATAAAGTATAATTATATAATGCCTTACATCATAATTACACTTTTACAAAAATATAGATTTATATTGTTTCCTGAAAGCATTTAAATATTATACTTTTAATAATTTTACTAATAATACATATAATTATATATATATATATATATATATATATATATATATATATATATATATATAATACTTTTACTAATAATAGTAATAATAAATAATTTTTATCAATATATAATAAATGAAAACAGAATCAGAAATTTGTTAGTTTGCGTATGTGAGAACCTGTTACTTTATATTATAATTAAATGTACATGAAGATTATTATGTTTTAATAACTTTGTTGAAAATATTTATTTCATCATTTACAAAATATGATTACAAAGAATAATTTCCAGTTTGAATTTTTACTTAAAAAAACCAATTCAATTTTTTTCATTATCACAACTTAAACAATTATTTTAAAAAACTACATTTTAATTACAATTGAACATTTTGCGTAGTTGCTTGGTAAAAAAAGAATATAGCATTAACAAATCGGAATCTTATGCACGGACACTTGTATCATAATAATTAGTTTCGTAATTATTACGATATTAGTAATTCGCGTGATATAAGATGGCACTCAATAAGACGTTATGAAAATCACAATATATAAAATAGGGCAAAAAATAAGTGCGGATGAGACTTATTAAAGAGAAGCAAAAAATTACGAATGACGTGCGAGACGAAACAAGCTACACAACATGTTGCAATACTTGAGCGGTACCGCGCAATGCATGCAACCACTTGAGATTAGCAGCGCACCGTTTGATTTCTAAAAAGAAAAAAATAAGACATAACTTAAAAATCTATTTACAACTAACCGTGTAATTCTAATTTTACATAAAGCGATTTATCAAATAGAGCTCCTGTTATACAGGAACATAAACAATTAATATATTGAAATCTAAAAATAAAACAAGTATCTTTTTAACATTACCTTTAGAATAAAAAATAAAATTAATGCATAATTGTTTTCTAATTTTTGCAATAAACATCTCATTCGTAATTTTTATTATTCTTGTTTTAATTGTTTTATTATATCTTTATTACATATACTGTGTTTTCTTAGTTGCGAGATTGTATTTTTCTTACATTAAATGTATTATTGTAGTAATATACAGTAAAAATAGCGAACAAAACGACAAAAGTCGAAGTGTTAGCGTTATCATGATCTTACAACGTAAGAATACATGTAAGCACATATATCATTTTGATTATAACAACTTTCATAATATAAGAAAAGACAGATGGTGATATGATGTTTTTGCGAACACTGATGCCCATTCCAGCGTAGTATGCACAAATAATCCTTTGATCACAGATATTTGAACATATACTGTATCATTATTTTTTCACTGTTGTTCACCATAAATTCATACTTGGAATGTTTATCCTGAAAATTGCATTCTCTTCACTTTTTATCCTTTAACATCAAATAATTTCATGCACATAATATTATCAAAATTGTCAAAATCAATATCGTTTGTTAATTAACTAATCATTTAAGTATGTAAATGTTTAAAATATTTTTCGTTGTTATATATATATATATATATATATATATATATATATATATATATATATATATATAAATGTTAACGAAATTATTCATATCATATTGAAACAATACTTATTTTGGATATCTAATAAATTTAAAATAATTTTAAAACTTGCCCCGAAAGTTTCCACGACTTCGATATGGTTTTCCTATATACTTTCCTCGCAAATTATGACTTTTACCCCTTAAGCTTTTTTCTCTTCCCACTGGCCACTCTACAGATCCTCTTGGAAATGTATGACCAGTCATCAATTCATCGTCGGAGTCTTCTAATTCCATTGGGCTTTCTCCACGGCTATGATTGCTTCTTGTGTCAAGATATTCGTCGCGTTCCGTAGAACGTCTATGATAATCCGGCGAATATCTGTCACGACTATAGTGATCACGTGCATTAGGAGCAAAATCATCTCTGCTATGGTGTCTAATAGGAGATTCCAACCTCACGTTTCTAGATTCATGATCCATAGAGTCTATATGTCGCTCTTGTTCAGATCTTCTAGAAGGAGACATCTGCCTGTTTAAAGTACGTCTCTGCGAAGAATTACTTAGTCTACATCTCAGATCATCTGCATCGCGATACTTGGATCCATATTCATATGTATCTCGTGCGCTCCAATCTAAACGATCCAGTATCGGCCGCTTTTCTTCTTTTATCTGCTGAAGATCGTCCGGATAAACTTGCGACGCAACGTCAGCCATTGTAACACGTACTTGTACGCCCTTGCTTTCTGTTTCCACTTCATCTGTTTGACAGATCTTATTATGCGTTTGAGTTGCTTTCGGAACCGGTACTGGCTGTTCTGCGTTGCTCTCTTTCCAAAATATTTTGGTTTTGCTTGTCTGCAAAAGTATCGAATTCGATGTATGGTCTTCGGAAACGTCTTTGGTACTTTCTTCGTTTTCTTCGGTGCGATCGTAGAAAAATCTACCCTTCATTTTCAAACGCGGATCCTCTATCGGAAGGTTGCATAATGCTTGTTCGCAATGTCGCATTATTTCAGGTTTGAATCCTATCAGTGGAAAGAAAATAGAGTCGCGTAGAATAAAATTCCGAATTATATATGCCGTAATATGTGCTTATAAAAATATGTTTTATGTCATGCTTCTTGCGATCTTCACGCATGTAGTAAATCATGTAGGAGAAAAGTGTCTTTGAACAAAAAGTACACTTTTTTTTAAATTACATATCTAATCAAACTGTCACGCAGTTCGTGTAGCACGATTATTAGCAGTTTAAATTAAATTTGAAAATGTAAAAATTCTTACCTGGATATAGCACCGGTATATTAGATGAATCTAAAGAACATGATAAAAAAACAATATGAAAAATTAGTATTCAATAAATAGGATACATAAAAAACAGTTGTATCTTTGTGGCCAAACAAAAAAAAATAAACTGTATCAATTCATCTATACGAATCTTTACACAACACATAACAAGTTAAAAACATACTCGCACCTTTAGCCGAAACAGACGCTTCCAATAGACTGGATAAGCTGGTTTTTTGCTGCAAGATCAAGTAATAAAAATATATTAATATATTTCTTTTTTACATATAATATCCAACAAAACAATGCTTTGTACAACGAATTAAAAATATATTAATTTCGACATAGTGATGTAGTAAACAGCTCTTTGTCGAATTTAAAACAAAACCAAATACTCATCACTATCGTATGTATTGTAATTACTTTTGGTTTGGAGATGATTGGCGGTTCGGGTGTCTTCACTCGTTCCTGATGCGGAGAGTAAACTTCGTTGTATGACGATGACGCTGGTCTTTGTTCTGTGTAACTTTGTGACGATGTGGAGGATGTAATTAAGTGGTTTAAAGGTTTTTTTGGAGGTTCAAATTGAACTGATGATTGTTGCGCAAAGGGTACGGTATACGACGAATTATACGACATACGCGTATGATCCATCACCGGAGGAGGTACAGGCTGCGGCGAGGGTGTCGGTATAGGAAGCATCGGTGAACATATCACCGGTGGCGGAGGTGCAGCAGCATTCGGCTGATTGTAAAGGACAGGACCGGACGCATAACTGGTTGGAGTTATGGTTGGGACTAGAGATGGTGGGGGCATAGGTTCGAAATTCATTATCGGTGTTGCAGCTCGCGACATAAGATCAAAATTTATGAACGGTGGTCCGCTTGGCATAGGTGGTATCATAGTCGATGATGATGGCGTTGAACACGTCTGATGAACGTACGGAGACGGTGGTGGTGGCGGCGGCTGTGGTGGTGGCTGCGTTGGTGGCCTAGGTTCTACATCTTGCTTAAATGTAGGCGGGTTGAGCAACGGTGCAATTCCTTCCATCGTCGCGGATGGCACGTATCCACTTGTACTCACGCCAGTTGACATCGCTTCGTTTCTTAATTGTCTTGCTAATTCGTTGATGAAAGGTGAACGCTTCCTGGTGCGCTTCTCCAATGATCTGCTACGTGTACGCGAGCGACTTCGGCGACGGGGGCTGTATCGTCTGCTTACTGGTGAACGGCTCGATCGTCTGCCTCCTGGTGAACGGCTCAATCGTCTTCTTAAACGTTCCGTACTGCGACTCCTTCGATCACGAGATCGGCTTCTCCGGCTTAATCAAGATAATCACTAAGATATAGTCTAGTACATTTTTATATCACACATACATACATATATATATATATATATATATATATATATATATATATATATATATATAAATACAATACAATATAAAATTTAAACGCAAAGTTTAAAAATTTATATCTATCATAAATAACTAATTACAACATATTTACAGGTATACACAAAATAATATTTGTGACTTTATAATAATACGCAGCATTTAAAAAAATAACAATTTTTAACTACATGATAGTAAATCTTTTAAATCTCTTTCTTTAATCAGAAAGAGTTTTTAAAGTATTTAAAGATCTCTTAACAAAGATGTTAAGAATATTGTCTCCTCACCGTTCATTCGTCCAATCAGAGCGTCTCTTACGAAGTCGCTCACCGGGACTCCATCTTCTATCTGTGCTGGATCGCCGTTCTCCGCTAAGTCGTCTAGGACTTCTTCGTCGATCTGGACTTATGGGACTTCTTCGGTCGTATCGTGGTGAATTTTTTCGTCTACTTGGGCTGTATTTGTAAGGACTTTTAAGTCTTTCTACGCTCCTACGACGATCAGGACTTGCGACGAAAGGACTTCTTCGTCGTGGGGGACTCGGCCGAAATCGATCAGGAGTTCTACGCCGTGATGGACTCTGTCTTCCATAACGTTCCAACGATTTGCTCTTGCGATGGTCTCTATTTCGTGCTTCACGTTGAGCTCGTTCTCTACTCTGTTTCTCCGCGATGCTTTGGATAGCTTCAGTTTCCGTGCCAGGTGGGACTACGTTGTCAGAGTCCAACAAGTGCTTGATCGCCTTCTCCTTTTCGGCAAGAAGCTTGCTTTCGGTGTCTCTCTTCGTTCGCATCTTGTCCCTTTCAATGTCCTTGGTGCTCTTCAAAGGATCCCGACGAACCTCCTCGCGTTTTTTCTCTTCTTTCTTTGGTTTCTTGTGGCTTTTCGTATGAGATCCTTTAGGCTCTGGGCGATGTTCCCTATAATTACTCTTACCATCATTTGTTTGCTCAGAGCATGCAAACTTCCATATTAAATATATACATCATAGCAAAAAGTAAAAATTATCTGACAACATAATTTTGTAACTTACAACTAAATTGTTAAAATTAGAACACAATACACTTGTACAGTACAAATTAATGTAATAAACTCAAACTAAGAAAAGTTGTAGCATCATTGTAATTTTCTTACAATGATTGAAAGTTGTCTCTCGTAAGTAAGAACATACAACAGCTTTATTTCTAATATCAAGTGTAGTGACAATATTACATAAAAAATCATTTATTATAATTACATTAATGACACTACCTAGACAATTGCTTCTCTCCCTGCTTTGCAGATCCTGTTGTGTTTTTGTTTTGCTCGTTCTCACGGTTTTTATCTTCATCTCTTTCCCATGCGTCCACAACATCCAGTCCTTCCATAAAGTCTTCGTCGTCGAGGAACTCCTTCAGCTCTTCATCTGGTATTTCCCTAAGACCCTTGATTGCACGCTGCACATCGTCATTAGTACTTTTTAACAATGGGTCCATCTCCAGTATCTGGTCAAGTCTCTTCACTTTTATCTTGCCACTAGCATTTGGAATTTCTTCCTTTATTTCCTTTTTTTCCTTTATCTCAAGGTTTTCGACGTTTGCATTATCCATTTTGCTCATTAATTTGCAATTACTTCAGTCTAAATCAAGAATTTTTTTTATTTTTGCGATTACCTAAGTTTTAAGTAATCAAGAATCAACAATTTTTGATATCTAACTAAATTCTAATAATCTTATGCTTCTTATGTTTATGTTGCTATCACAATTCGTCTATCAAAAGTAAATGTAAGTAGAATGGAAAATGATCAAACAAATGATGTAAGGCATTAGATTATGCCGTTATCTCAATTCGTTGTTGTAGTCTGTATACTGTTGTACTTTACAAAAGCTGTACATCTCATTTGTAGATCTTAAGTACGTAAGGAGTATTTTAACTTCATGTTTAGTAATTCAAATTCAACAATGCAGTGCACTCCTTAGAAGCATCTAAACTCTGGACAGTGTGCACACAAGTTTTTACAGATTCAATTTCATGGCGCTGACAAGTATATTACCGATGAACACTGTGCTTCGACATGTGGAACATGTGTACCGCACAAGTACGACGATCGGGAAGGGGAATAATTTTCCGCCGAGCTTATTTGTCAGTTTGATTGATATAAAAAAGATCAAAGCACGAGGGTTCCCGCCTTATTCTCCATCGTGAGGAAGATTGCCTGGCGCAGGCAGCCTCACGTAAAAACCGAAAAGTGTATGGCCGAATGATCGTTGATGGAAAATGGGATAAATGACGGTGCAAATTCGCTAGGTTTCGAGCGTGCAAGTAAAATATCCGAAGTATGAACGAATATCTATGCTCGTGGGCTCGATAAAACGAACACTCTTTAACTCGCCATGTTGCTCGCCTAGCGAAACTAACCTAATTCCCAGATCACAAAAGTGCACACTTATAAGCTGTACGATATTTTGTCGTACAAAAAGTTTTGCGATTTTATGTGTATTCGCTGCCTCCGTAGTTTCTCCATGTAACAATGGCGAGCGATGTGCACTACGATGTATCTCGACATCGATAAATATAGCGCAATATTTCGTTGAATGTTATTGTTCACTCGCAGTTTTACCAAACTGAACTGTTAACATGTGTTAACAATCGCATTCAACAATCCTCTATTACATGTTGTTTCGCCAAACTGTATCAAAGGTGTTTTTATTTCTGCACACGCACGTAGACTCGTTCTCCTCGCTGGAGTCGCTGATTCTTCGTGCTATTGATGCTGTACTGCACTCTCAGCACCCAGAATGAGGTATACGGGTGCGTATGACGTTAGAAAGAAAAAAAGAAAAGTTGAAAGAAAAAGACCACCATAGGAAGTTCGGAAGGATATCCTTGGTCTGTTCTTTGTAATTGAACTTTTTGTACTTCTAATCGTTTCTTTCTTTGTTCTCAACACCAAATTTTATACCCACCTCGTTTTGAGTGCAGAAAGTATACCATCATTATATACAATTTTTTTTTTTCTTTCTTTCCGACCGACCATGCTCAGTATATACAACACAATAACACAGCGTATTTTTTTTATATAATCTAAATAAAAACGAATTTGTAGCCAAAATATTTCAAGAGATTGAAAACTTAAATTTTTATCTAGTACCAAGACGCGTTTTTCGATTCCTCGACACGTGAGAGGAATGATAAATACGAACATTATTGTGCTTGTAAAAACTTGCATTTATTCTATATATAAGATATATACTTACTGTACGAGATTACAGTTTGATAGTATTCTAATACATAATTCAAATTAATATCATAGTAGTATAAATGTTGAAAACTATATGATATATAGAAGCTACCTTGGTAAAAAAATATCAAATATAATAAAACATAACATAGAGAATATACAAAGTAGTATTATAAAAAAAAATTTGAAAAATTAGTATACTTTTCTAGCAAATATAAAATAATCACTTTCTAATAAAATGTAAAAGAGAAAGAGTATAAAGACTGATTCTACTAATTGTTTCTAAACCCGTAAAAATCTATATTTTGTGATCTGTTTTATAATTTGACTCCAGCTCAAACGGAGATGTTTTTGTTTGGGAGGGTTTATTGATACGTATTGTTTGCATTCTAATATGTAAGCGTCAGCATCAAATGCAATAAAAATTGAGAAAACTGCCATTTCAGAATGATTTTCCAATACAATTGCCATTTTTTTTGAAAGTTTTTTCAACATCAAGTATTCAAAATATTTTTAAAATAAATATGATAACCACACTAAATATTTCCATTTGAGCTGGAATTATTAAAATTGAATGTAATTGTCCTCAAGATATAGATTTTCACGAGTTTAGACAAAATTTGCAGAGTGCCAGAATCAGTCCATATAGACCTTCCCCCTTCAAGGAAATAAAAAAACTGTATATATAATTATATATAGGATATATATGATTGCAAATTTTTTTCTTGTATAAAAAATAATACAAGTTACTTTTCTAATTATTCTTCCATTTTTCCTGTACATATAGAGAGATCATACAAGACAAAGAAAACATATTTTATACATATTTATATTTGATGTACGATTTTTTACCAGGTAGTTCTCTTGACTCTCATTTATATATATATATGCTTTCTGAAGACACTCTGGATTTATATTTTCTAAATTAACAGAAACAATCCAGTTTGATAAATATGATCAGAGTTATATTACGTTATATATTAATGCATTAACAGGCTATCATGAGAAATAAACTGCTAATTTGGTCCATGCCAGAAAGTATATGATGTACATTTTCATGATCATCGTGACTTTTGATGACACTCGGCGATATATATCAATTGATCGTAGGTTTTTTTGAACTGCAACATGTGTAGAAATGTTTTGTTTATTATTTTTGGTATCCAACTGTTTACGAAACACTCAAATTGTCGAATGATGTGATTTTGACTGTTCTCATCGTTTACTATTATGATCACTGCTACAGGATTATCCGACTTTTCTAACGTACATATAAAATCTAGTTTTACGTTGTTTCCCTTATCATGTTCATCAAATTGTTTTACTATTATGTCCGATATTTTTGCTTCTTTCTCAAGAAGACTTAACTGAACATCTAAAAGAGTTCTATTATTTTTCTTTCTATTGTACCACACACATTTATCTCCTGTGCAGTGAAATGTTATTTTTTGGTGATCTCTAGTATGTACGTCGGACAGTACTTCAACTTTCTGCTGCTTCGCTTCTTGATCAAGAAGTACCTCGACTTGCAACTTGAAGATTAACTCCAAGATGTCTCTTATGAGATTAAAAGTGACGAAATACCAATTATCCTTCACATACTGCTCCTTATTAGTAATATCTGTACGTGTTTCAAAATCTTCTGGTAATCCAGCCTGAACAAAACGACCAGCTCTTATTATAGTTTTAAACTTCTTCCTCTTTTTCTTCAGCTGCGTCAATTGAGGAGGTATTGTACTGAATATCTTGGTCAATAAGTAATCGTAATTATTTGCTACGGAAGCTGCACAGATATCGGCGCTAAATTTGCAACAATGTTGAAATGCTATTAACGCACGATCCGACGTATTTGCAGCTGTATTCTGATTAAGCTCGATCGGATCCTGTAGGCATATTGGCTTTTGAACATCCAACTTCTTAGTACTATTATCCGTGACGTAATTTTTGTATAAATCCATGTAATTAGGTAACTTATCTAGCTGTAAGAAGTCAGGAGTTGAATATGTTTTTCCGTCCAATAAACAAATTACACAAGAGTTAAAATCAAATTCGCCGTAAAAGGAAAAGAATTTATGGAGCAAAGTTGCAATATTACAGTTGTTGGTAATAGGTGGTAATGCAGTATGTTCATTAAAATTTATTTGCCACCCATTCATAATCTGTGGTTCACAAGTTCTCTGAAGATCTAGTAAAGGTGGAAGAAGACCAACTGATTCTTGCTGGAGGTAAAAGATAATGAGCAATATTAATCCATAACTGGAAATTCTTCCGATACCCGAGATTCCAAAATGCTTTGCCCAGTACTTGATGATTAGCATTAATGGTCTTAAACGGGGATCACGTGATGCACAATAATATAAGAAGTTACTCTTATAGATGCCTAGGCTGTTTTTGAAAGAAAGATCGCAGGAGACATTAGTCGGTATATAACGAAACTTTATAATAGGTGTTTTCGCTTTAGGAATTGATATTATGTTGGAGAATACAGTTTTCATACTATACATAACTCTTCTCACTCTTTTGAAAATCATTGGCGTCCATACATGTGATGGAATATCAGGTTTGTTATAGTATGGATGTAAACCTTAAACCGAATAAAGATATTGCTTAAACATGCAATGATATTCATGTACAATAGCAAAATTAGAAAATCTTACCGATTCTACCGACGTCCATGTAAATATCTAAATCACTCTCTTTAAAACTTAATTGCGCCAATGTTGAACCAAACCTATACGCTTTACATTCTGGGAAAATTGGTTTGAATATTTCATCCAGATGAGTGCAAATGATATCATATCTCATCGATAATTCAAATTCAGTAAGTTGCACTGCGTTTAATAGTGCTGCCAACTGGTTGTCGAATGTCACTTCGTTGTCAATAACACTTTTTATCCGATCGTAACTTATTGGATCTTCCTCTTCAGGTTTTTTCGGCGTAGTATTTTTTTGCTGTGGCGCTATAAAATAATAAATAAGCAATGTATATTACATCATCACCATAAGAAAATAGAAAATAGTAATTGCATTTATTGTTAAATCTATAATAACTTTGTAGTACTTACTTTTATCAGAGTCAAAATTTCCTCCGTTTTTCTTCAGTCTTTTTAAACATAACCTTTCATTTGGTAGCCAATTTGTCCTACTCATTAAAATATCAACAGGTTTGCTGCAACAATGGAGCACAAATATAGTACTTTATAGAATAATACATATATTTGTTGACATGTTTCTAAATACGAAGAATATTTATATGATTTCTATTCTTAAATAATGATAATAAATATACCAAAGAATATTTATTCCAAAAAAACATTAGAGAAAAAAATAGTTTGTTCAAAATTTTCTTAATTTGCAAATATGTGAATTATTATAGAATTAACTCTAATTTTATTATAGAACACTGGTTCCATTTTAGTTGTTTTGCAACAAAAAATAGCAGATCTTTACATTCTTTAGAAAAGAACAACAAAAACAACAAGTTTTTGTGTGTGTGTGTGTGTGTGTGTGTGTGTGTGTGTGCGCGTGCGTAACAGTAGATCTATATATGTGTGTATGTATATATAAACATAACTAGGTAGATGAAATTTATTCTTACATATACTGTCATAAAAATTTATTATAAATTACCTATCAGTGTACTCAATCCAAAAGCAATTCCGTCCAGTATGGTGTCTTTTAACTGTCCCAAACTGATAAAGAAACTTCACTAAATCATCTAGCGATATAGTTTTTGGTAAAGGTGCAACACAAAGTGACTTTCCTGGTAAATAATGTTCCTCTTCATGTGCTTTTTGTTCTATTTTTGTTTCTTGACTTTTTGAACTTGTAGCAATTTGTTTGTTCTTATACTTGACAGATTCATTTGATTTAGATTCCATGATTCAAAGTTATTTGAATAATTGTAATTTATTATAGTTTCTTAGTTATGTCTCTGTTTCTGTAGCAGGAAATATTAGTTTCTTAATAACAATCCGTTATATAAAAATAAAAAGACAAAGGTCAATATTTTTAATTAAAATTTAATGTTTGACCGTCTCTAGTTATCACTTTCAAAAAATATCTTGTTTCAATAAATCCTTTTGAATTTCCAGCACAAAGAACAATACCATTTTCAGATTCAAGAAATATCAAGCCATCTTCCTTTGCTTTGTCAAAATTGACATAAATAAAAAGATCGGCGCTTTGACGTAAACCGTTGATAAAGTTTAATCCCTTTGCAAAATGAATATGGTTTCTCTTCATACGTGATAGACCTTCAGTTTTTATCTTTGGCCAATATTTAAGATAAGTCCCATGAATTATGTCAAAGTCTATAAATTCAAGTATTCTCAAACTCAGTTGATTGATTGTGGGTATAGAGTGACCTTGATTGGCCTTAATCTTTAAAATACCATCAATAGTTGCAAGGGTAAATCTTTGCTTGTTATTTGTTTTTACTACTCTCTTGATATCGTCAATTGTATACTGAAGCAGTGATTTATTTAACAGGTCCTCAACAGTAATAAAACCATTTGGTTTAATATTTAAGCCTTCTTTTACAGCTCCATGGCGTAGTAGATACGATAATCTTTTGCTAAGTGCAATGTCGTTTTTACTTTGATTCTAGAAACAATAACATTTATTATAGGCATCATTAATTATATAAATTAAATGGATTATAGAAATGTAAATGGCAGTTTGTGACATTGTTACATTTTTTATAGAAGTTTATATATTTTCTTGACAAAAATCTATATAAAAATCTAATAGAAATCTATAAAAAATAACTGTTGTTGTTATTACTATTATTATAATAATATTAATAATTTTCTTGCCAATTCTCTTAAAAGAATATCTTCAATTATTCTATTCTTTCAGTAGCAATCATATTACACCTAATTTTAGTAGTAAGTTTATTAGTAGCTTCTATTAATGATTTACTGTAACTATAACAAAAATATAATGTTTAACCATCTTAAATAGCAAACACAAATTAAATGTTAAAATATACAAATTATAACTATAAAACAAAGAGAGAAGTAAAAAAGACAATATAATAATATGCAAATGGTATGTTACATATTTCACTGACTTTGGAATGCTTATGTTATTCAACATTTATTCGTCCTAAACAGGAATTGAGATGGTAGAAAGTTCTTCCAGTGGCATATCAATAACCATTTATAGAAATATTTTTTATTGTAGTTTGAAAAACCAGCACTGTAAATCTTCTAGTCGCAATATTATACAAATAAATAATATAAATAATAAATAATAAAATGTTTCAGACAAAAAAAAGCAAATGATGTACCAACGTAGAAAAGTATTTAATTCTCGTTAAAAACAGATATCTAGGCTGGTATTCATAATCTATTCTTATTTCAAGATCGTTTTAAATAATATCTCAAGATGCTAATACGCTTTTCTAATTGGTTAATGACATCTTCAGGTGATACTTAAGACGATCTTAAATATAAGAACAATTGACTATAAATATCGTTCTTAGAGATATTTTTTACATGCAATCGTATTACCACATTGACACAAGCCATAATTGAGGATAAAAGTACACAAACTTCTTTTTTGTAATTTGTTACATCATTGTCTAACCTTTGAAAACATGAAATTAGCGTAGCACGCAACCTTTCCTTGAACCAAATTAACCGATTTTCTTTATGTTATTTAAAGATAAATGATTTAATATAATTTTTTAACGTCACAATGTTTGCAAAATGTTAATTAATTGTAACGACAAAAATCAACAAAAATACCTGTTAATATGTTTTAGCCACAGAATACATCATCTTTGCGTTCATGAATGGTATGGACGATATGGACTTCACGCTGCCATGATAGAAAAAGAAGGGTATGCTCTTGCGCATCTTAATGATAAACAGCCAATGAGAAAGGTTCCTTACACGTCATTATTAAGCGGCAAATTTAAATTTTTTAACATTAGTTTAATATTATCACCGACGAGAGACTGTTAAAGACCGCTAACCTTACGGGAGTTTGTGTGACTGTTAAATTTTTAATGATAAACTGACAATACAGTACTAATTTTATAATTTATTGTTATCTTGAAGTTTCATAGATATGCTTATGTATTTGTAACCCAAAAATTCTCGATTTTTATTAAAAATTGCAGTTTTGATGTGTTAACATCCAAGTTTGATTATCGACAGAGATAATAACTGATCAAAAAGAATTACAATTTTAAAGCAATATACAATGATATTATTAAATATAAGTATGCATATTTGCTTATAAAGTATTTGTATAATAAAAAAATCAAGATTTTAATAACGTATTACTCAAATATTTGTATCAACAATCATATAGTCGTTAACGTCATTGCTCTTCAATTACCGCCGGGCCCCTGGGGCCCCAGTAACAGCCTCGAAAATTTACCCAGGGTTGACGGTCTTTAATAGTCTCTCGTCGGTGATATTATTAATAAATATTGTACAATTTAACTTACGGATTTGTACAATTAAAATTATAAAAAAGTACATATCTACAAATGTTAACTTTGTAATTTTTATTTACATGTAAATAAACACGTACATAGATATTTATATTAAAAGGTATTAAAGATAAAATATACAGGCTGTCTTATAACATATAACCAAGTAGTCACATGCAGATAGAATGGACTAAATTGAGTTGAAAAATTCTGTACACCCAAGGACTTTGATTCTGTCCATAGGGAAATTTTCCAAACTGAGAAGTCGTTATCTTTCTACATACTTACAGTTCATGATTAACGTAACGACCAATAAGCTCTAGTCGTTTCATTAATCATAAACTGCGAGTATGTAGAAAGTGGTGACTTCTCAGTTTGGAAAATTTCCCCATGGACAGAATCAAAGTCCTTGGGTGTACAAATTTGTGATTTTTGTAATAGTTAATAAGTTATTAATTTATAAAGATATTTGAATTTATTTAGCCCAACGCTAAATCACGCCAAATCCTTATGTTATGCTCTGTTATGTATTTTATATAGAATCAGCTTAACGTAAGATTGCTGACCAATGAGCATTTAGCATTAACTTGTCATATTGATTTACATAAGATTCTCATTGGTTCAACGGCCTTATGCTACGTTTGTGGTCTGTTAAGGGTCTTAAAGGCTATAACACACACCTTCCATAACAGTAACCATAAGACGTACCGTAAGAATTATCCAATCACAGTAGAGAATTAAGAAATAAGAATCTGAATTCTCGACTGTGATTGGCTAATTCTTATGGTACGTCTTTTGTTATGGAAAGTGTGTGTTATAGCCTTAAGGGTCTCGCACATAAAATGCATAACATAACATAAGCACAACAGACGAACGTACCAATGAAAATGTTATGTAAATCAATATGGCAACTTTATGCTGGATGCTCATTGGCCTCTTGGTCTTATCTTGTGCTTATGTTACGTTATGCATTTCTTGTGCGAGGCCCTTTAAGGTGCTGTTACACGCAGCATCGAGCGTAAGCGACAGACTTCGTTGATTGGCTGCTGATTCAAAATTCAACAGCAGCCAATCAACGAAATCTGCTGCTCGACGCTTGGCATGTAACTGCACCTTTATGCATTTTATGTGCGATAGGTTTAAAATTAAATTATTTTTAAAATTTTTTAGAAATCAAAATATAAAAATAAGACCAAAATTTAAAAATTTAAAATTTGTTCACTTTTTTAACTCAAACAGTTAATTGCGATGATTTGAATTAATAATTAATAAAAGTTTTTTATATTTAATCCATGTACTTTTTTTATATATTTATCTGTTAATGCTCACACACATAAATGATTATTAGCTAGATAATTATATACATATCAATTGTACTAAAACTAAGCAAAATTTAATGATAGATTTAATAAAATCTGAATTTTGAGTCTCAGTGGTCGAGTTGGCTAAAACATTCGTCTCCCAGAAAGTCGAAAAGTTTGAATCCTGATTAAGGTGGTAATTTTTACAACAAATTCTTTTGTTCACAAGTTCACATTCAAATGCAAATTAGCATTATTTATTATTAATTTGGTTTTCAGTTTAATAAACGTGACGTTACTAATTTTTGCTCAATTTAGAATTGTGATAAATAAATAAATCTTTCAAAATGCAATTTTAAGCTTTTTCTTCAAATTTTATCTTTTTTTGATATTACAAATTAAATAAAGAAGCAAGAGTCCGATTGACAAAGTCAAATAGCGCGCGCGCGTGCAAGAGAATCGATTATAATCGATTGTCCCGTCGTGCCTCGCGTGAGCAACTTCGCGGCGATAACTGCGCCGTTCAGCACCGTTCCTCCATAGAATGTCGAGTGCGTCTAAAATCACTTTCGGTGTATGTTGCATATCGTCCATCGGAATAATAGGCTATGTGCATTACAAGCAGGCTTATGACAGGTAGATACCGAGCTGCGTGACGTTTTAACGTTCTCGACGGCTAACGTCTTGCGTCGCAAATTTGTTTCAGGGAGCAGCTGCACCTCGGTGTGATACGCGACATCGAGCGACGTGAGCGCCGAAAGGCAGAAAATGTCTACATTCTGCAGCAGCAGGCCGAGCTAGCAAAGGAACTGCGCAGAGGAGAATTACTACGAGAGAACGATACGTAACAATTGTTACGCCTGCCTATTAGTCTTGTAACTTGAGAATTTTCATAAGGAGTAAAAGAAGAACATATATGAAGTATTCCGCTCGGTCGTTTCACTCCATTTTGTATGCGCGTCGAGAACCCGTTGGAGCGTCCTTCTCTTGAGTAGATTTATAGCTTTTACGTGATCGTTATGGCCACGGACGAATCAGTGGATCAACCAGGTAAGTTTGAAGCTTCACGAGTAGAACAAAAGCGCCCTAGTATTTGCTACTTTGAAGTGTACTTTTGCTCCGTTTTTGTACTTACATTGGGGTTATAATCGTATACCAAATATATTAAATATATTAGCGATATAAAGCGACGAACTTCTTTAAACGATTTTATTTTATTCTTTTGTAGTCAATATTTTTTATGCTTATTGTATTGATACTATTATTGGTCGTTATACATGAGAAGTTTTTCAGAGAAGAAAAAGTCGCGAAGATGTATTCTGTAGCACGATTTTGTAACTTGTTAAATTACAAATAGTCACCTAGTTTCTTCGCGTAAATTATTTATATTTAATATTTACATTTTTTAAAGAGCAATGAAAAAATAGCTACAAATTCTTGATTGGTAACAAAAACTGTTGTACTGAATTTTATTTTCTCATTGCTGGAGTAAAAATATCCCAGGTGATTATTTCCTGGTTAAGGGTGTGTTTATGGAGATGCTATTAGCGCTATTTGCATTATTCTATCCTTGTTTTACATGTAAAGAGTGATAAAGACAGAAAATACAAATAGTGCTAACAGCAGTCTTTCCAAACTCACCCTAAGATATTGTTGGTATCTTTAGCTTAATATTTCATGTGCCATAAGCTTGTCAAACATCATTGATTGGCTGTAAGATAGAACTCTTCTGAAGACTCATTACATATATTTCTTTAGTCTATTGTTAGTTAAAAAGTTTAAAAAATTTGTCACATGACATGTGAAATATCAGGTTTATACTGTCGTTGCACAGATATTATATATAATAAAAAAGTTATGCATCTATAATATAATGATGTAACATTTCTTAGTAACAGAATTACTACTGAGTCATGCTTACAAATTTTTACTATTTAAAGTATTAAATACTTACATTTTATTTTCTGTCTATATTTACCTACTTGTTAATGTTTTGCTTTGTGTAACAAAATAAAAGATTCAAGTTTATATCAAATGCTTCAATTCTAAATATTTATATAAGATATATGGATTAATCTGTATTATTTTGTTTATTATAATAGAATTAAAGCTGCACAACTTATACAAATATGGATAAGATAATGTTCCATAATATTGTAATAAAAATATTCCAAATATAATAAAAGTTAATAAATAATCAATTCTTGTTTTGTAGAGTTGTCTTGCCTAGAGGAGAGTCTCATGAGTCTAGAGAAATTGGATAGAGCATCTCCCGATCTATGGCCTGAGCAGAGTGAGTACACTTTTCAAGGATTATTGATAAGTCATGTATACACAATACATCATATATGTAGCGAGCAATGAAGTTCCAGGTGTACATGAGTTTGTTGCTCAAAATTCACCGCAGACAGAACCATGTTTTTGGGCTGCGATGTCGCAGGATGACATAAGCCATGTGCATCGTGAGTTGATATGCATTAACATATAATTCTTCATCCTGTTGCTAAATACCGTAAAATATTTTCTTGCAGAACTGGGTAATTTGTCAATGACCGGGCTTATCTCGGAAGTGAAAAGACTGCACGATTTAGCTTATCAGCTGGGTCTAGAAGAGGCTAAGGAAATGACACGCGGCAAATATTTAAATATATTTAAACATAAATAACTTATCTTAGATTTGAAAAAAAATAAAACTCATGAAAATGCAATAATCGGTATTTAAAAAAAAAACGTTTTGGGACGTTTTTATATTTTTGCAACCTTAAGAATTTTCTAAGATCCATCTTGTATATGTCTGTACATTTACAAATACAGATGGAAAAATGGTGCTTGAGTCACAACTAGACCCAAATGATAGGATTCCAACCTGATTAAAAAAAAAAATGTAAAACATAAATATGTGAACTACATCTGTAGTATATGTAAATATTTATGTTGATAACATACCAGGAAATATGTGTCCGCATATTTGTATAACAGAGGACTACCGCTGTAACCTGAGCAAGGTTCACAGTTTCCTTTGGCGCATAATTCGACAGATAGAGCTTGGCTTAAATAGTCCGAGCACTGCTGCTTAGGTACGAGTTCTAGTTGTAATGACTGTTGCGTCAGTGGTTGCGCTGGATTACAGGGTTACAGCACTTGAACGTTACATAAACACAGCTTACAGTTTTATGCTTTACGATAGTTTGTTCTATTAATACGATACCTTTCTGACCTGACAATTTTCCCCAGCCGACCACAGTGCATGTACTTCCTAGGCTAACATATCTGTCTTCCGGTATAAAGCAGATTGGTTGAGCTGTGGCTGAAGAAGACCGGATATATTGCTATTTCAGGCTGTGTGACCGTCACAGTTCCTTCAACACGTATATATTTAAGAATTGTACATACCTGTAAAATCGATAGCCTTCTTCAAGCGAAGTAAGGCGATATCTTTGGAAAAACTTGCGGCGTCGTAGCCCGGATGTTTTACTACATACGATATGTCGTGGCTACTGGTATTGTGTCCGCAAAACAAATCATTGCAATCTGGATTCGACTCTGTATTATATTCACCAATAAGCACAGAGCATCTAAATATGAACCAAGGATTATTATGATTATTGCATGCTATAATTCAATGCTACGATCGAAAATCTGAGCAACGATCATTCGTTATATTTTATTTTCGACTGCTATATACGTACATTTTGTATCTGTTCAATTTCGCGAGTGCGCATGTAGCTGTAGTCAATACGGTACGCTCATTAACAATCACGCCATTGCACGAGTATTTGATCTCACCCGTTACTGTATCTGAAAGCGAATTCTTGCTAACAGTCTGAAAACGCATGTCTTATATAATAAAAGAAATATAGCTAACTTTCTCTCTCTCTCATCCTTCGAATAAACAAAATTGTATATAATTTGCTATATGCATGATGCCACAGAAATTCTCCGCCTTACATGTTCAGAGATTTGAAATCGTCAATACTTTCAATGAAAAATCAATGACTTAAAACGATATAGCGTTTTAAGTTTAAATGTTACACAATTGGAGATTTCTGAGACATCTTGCGTATTACGCAACTTCTATATAATATGCAAGCATTTCTGTATACGTGCAAAGTACTTGCTTATAAAACCGATTCTTGCGACAAAAGGATATGATCCTAAAGTGTCTACATTACTCCGAACAATAGTCTTTCCGCACTGAAAGTTTGAAGATGATTGCGTCGGATATATATCCAGATCTCTGTCTGGATATGCTGGCCGTTCGGTATAACTGTCGACACTGCAGCAAATTTTTATGCGCGTTCGATCGTACCCGCACACAGCTTGTCGTAATCTGCGTTTGAAAAATCCACGTGTGTAAATACGTCCCTTTGAAATTAAAAGACAACGAGCACGTTACCTGTGAGCAGATAGTGCGTTTCGATCCATTAGGGATGCAACCGCCGAGCATTGCTCAATGTACGCGCACTTCTGATCACTGGGACAAGAAAGAGAATTATTTTCGCATGTATTGTACTGATACCAAGGATACCCGCACAGCTCCGATGTTACGATCGGCAGTAAAGACAATAGTAACAGGCAGTAGCACATTTTCTGGATATAAATGCAAACGAGATAGTCGCACTTTCGACGAGAATAAAAACTCTAGTTTTATATAAGTTGAGATCTCGATGTCGCCAATTGGCTTCGAGAAGCGAAATCTAATAAAATGCAAATTTCTTTTTTATGAAAGGAATCTGCAAGGTTGATTGACTTTTTAAAGAGATTATTATCGTTCTCTTTCAGACGGTCTTTCTGAAGTTCGTTGCGTTTCCCGAAATGCGACGGATTAATGCAGATAGATCTTGTCAGTTTCGCGTTCACGACTAACATCGTCTGCACCGGATGATGAACTGATTTCGTTGCATCGCGCACCTGTATGCGATAGACAATTTTGTTTCTCTCGGTTACCTTGACTAGAGCATTATTCGCACATCCGCCGGAACTGTGACGATCACGCGTATACATATTAAACGATTAAGCGCGAACTGTGTTACGCTTTACCTAGATTTCTCGAAGATAACAGAAGGATGTAATTACTTCCTTGGTAAGCTTAATATACTTAAATTAGCTAATTAAAAACTAAATAGATTCCTTTTTTTTTATTAAACACTGCGATGAATTCGCACAGCGCAGTAATATTATTTAATGAGTTTAAAAGAAAATATTTCTACGAAGTTAATAGAAAAATGGACATCTTTTAAGATATCTACATTTTTTTATTAAACATTTATAATCGCACATAGGCCCACCTTGTTTATAAAATTTATTAATATTCGTACAACACGTAACTATTGACAAAATCATAGTAGAACAATAAATTATTAAGTACTATTTGTATAAAAATTGTTTTGCTGTTCGGCATACTATGGATTAATGGTGCATTAGTGAACTTCAGTTTGTACGTTTCTTCAATTCTCACGCGAATAGGGAATAGAGAAGGGGTTTCAACAATTCCAATTTCGTCTTTCGTTCCACTCGATCGCGGTCTCGATGATGCCGGATGAACGAACGAAGTCGACAGCAACAATATTGGCAGTGCTTTGCCACTTGCTGTTATACCAATTCGTAACATTGATATTAACTTTATCCGCCATTTGACGGATACTTCCAAGCCGGTTTAAGATTACATCCCACGTGTTGGGCGTTAATTCTGCCATCGCCGATCGTGGTATTGATCTAAGTTGCCTGGAAATGAGAAGCGCCAGATTGGCGTAATTAGTTCTTTTTACTGAAATTCTCGGGCAGTTTATCTTTTCTCTTTTTCTCTCCAACGGGAAAAGAAAAAGAGGAAAAATAAATTGTGTAAGAAGTTCAGTTAAAAAGAATAAGCCTGTTATAATTTGTGTTACAACATCCTCTGTTCATGTGTTGTATACAGAGTAAACCTAATTCTTTTCTTATTCAATAAAGCAATCTCTCAACTATTGATTGAGATCATCGTAAACTTGATCGATCACTATTAAGTAGCTCATGTACAGATATCCAGTTTATATCGCTGCGTGTAACACGCAGAAAAATATTGCCACGGAAAGCGATTACTCAATTTACTTTTTTCTCTTCTAGTAAGTAACGTTTACCTTTAAAAAGATATTTTTTTGATAACTGTCTTAAAATGTAACATATTTTAGAGAAACTGAGAAAAACTCATTTACTTAAAATAAGAAATTATAACAGAATATTATTGAATTTCAAAGAATATTATTAAATTAGTTATAGCGAAAACAAGTCGGAATAATAAGCAAGTAGAATTTCTGTTTTAACTTAATATTCTTAATTAAAATATTAAATTACTAGGATTGAAATATTTTTTTAATAAATTTGATGTTTATCAACTTATGATAGATTTACGGATTATCTAAACTTATAAAATATTTAAAATAAATAATTTTTACTTATTTGTAATTGAAATATATATCTTTTTGTGTATACACAGAAGATTATTTTAAGCAAATATAAACTTGTTTTCAAGTAAATAGTGAGATGTAGTTTAAGAGTATATTATCAAGAAGATATTTTTCTATATCCAAAGATAACCGTTACTGAAAAGAAGAAAACTAAAAATTAATTAAGTAATTGCATTTTTTTAGCATGAAAATATTTTTCTGTATGTACACTTGGCGCAAGACACAATCGCGTCTCTTGATATTAGCTTATAAAATCAAAAGTAGATATGTGAGGACAGAATAGCTTTCAGGATCTTGAATAGCTTTCAGTGCTACTTGAAATCGGTTTTATGTATATTTTACATACCCGACACTTTCCGTTTCGATGCGATTCAGATAGTTGAACAAATCTTCGATAGTCCTGACGTTTCCCCATTGATGTGTCACGCAGGGCCATACGCTTTCGTAGCGGCTGACGACTCGTCTGTCATCATAACCGATGATAAGCCTTTTCCCGGTCGACCAGATCGAATTCAGCGTACTGGTCCACCCACTCTTCGGCAGATAATATCCGGCGAATTGTTCCTCTAGGAATCCAACGAATTCGTGATGTACCCCCAGATTTTTCCCAAAACCTAGCAAACATCATCAGCATATATAATACTTTCACATAAATGACAAAAATATTTTTGAATCTCTTCGAGTCACACACAATCTTGCTGTTCCTATTATTAGAAATGAAAATAATGGGAAAAAATTACAAGCTTCGAGAAAAAGCTCAATGAAAAACAGTTTTTCACTTTGAAAGTTTTCCTGAAAGATTTTTATTCGGATTAGTATATTTTCATTATTGTTCTAGAATTCAGTTTTTGCATTCATCCAAAAGATTTCTGTGTAACGATAACTTTGAACAATTAAATTGTAATACAATGACTAATTGGCGGTAGCCATGGATGTATTTAAATCACGGAAGTGAGAATTGAATTGAAGCACATCTTGTTTGAACAAACACGTATGTCTCTTTTATGTTTAATCACTAGGAATTCATGAATTAATATAAAAAGATATAATGAGAAAGGAACATAAAAATTTTTTTATTATTTATTTAACGAAAAGGTATTGTCAACTCATTATATATCGTAACAATGCAGGAATGTTTTTTTTTTCAATTAGAAATTATTACCGAAAAAAATATTAAATAATGCCGAAATAATGTAGATCTAAAATGCTTTAATCATGATGAATACCAAGAAAAATAAATGTTACATCTTTTTTTAGTATTTTCATAAAAGGAACATTTTTTTCTGTGAAAACTGGTTTTTACTCGATTTTTACTTTGAAGTAAAAAATACTTATTTTTTTTTTTTCTATTATTAATTAGGAACAGCGACAAATCACATTGTAAGATTGTGTTTTATTCTTGCGTCTTGCTACAATACTCATAATCCGTTACCCGAACAATACGTAATCGACACGAAGTTAGAAGAATTCTAATGTCCATTTCCATCAATTAGAATAAAATTAGATTAACTTTCATCTCGGTTCAACCATTTTTTTTATTTTTTTTTTAATTCTGAAAATTAGAAAAAGATAAAAAGTAAGTTAAACTGAGATTAAAGTTCCCTAATAGTACAATTTATTGCCGTAAGAGTTCTACACTAAATAGATAAATTGATCTTTCAAATTAGTGACCTTATTTAACACGAGAGTCGCGAGTGAATTCAACATATGGGTGCAGTATTTTAAAGAAGAAAGAAAATGTGTTGTATGGCTTTACTATTTTTGTCAAGAACTATTGCGAAATTTAAAGTTAAAATGTATTTACCAACTGGGAATTCCTGAATGTCGAAAATTACGATCTCGTTCGTATTGTTGAGGAAGATCTTGACCTGGTTCACGACGGTTTGCATAGGAACCGACTTGAACACTCCATGATTCGCCCACCATACCGAATTGGTGTTGGGATAGTGTCCGACTCTGATGTCGAGATATCGGACCCCGTAGATCAGTTGCGTGAGCACGTCCACATCCTGCAGTTTAATTATCCTAACGATTACCAGCAACGGTTATTCCATATTTAATTCTTATTCGGTCTTTTTAATGCGTAAGCTCTCTTTAATATCGCTCCGAACATTTTTTTTTTTTTGCCAATTACTCGAACGCGACAAGCGTCTTGCTATTTGAATCGAGGGGAAGTCTTTTTTGAGTCAATCGTAGAAATGGAGATTTTGTAGCCACGCTTCCGACTCGGACTTCCGTTGTCGCAGCGAGATTAACTTGCGGATTATCATCTGGCTCTTATGGCAAATAATGAATTCTTTGTATTATTCGGAATTTACCTGCGTTATCACGTATCTCTCGACGATATTCTCGGAGTTCGCTCGTTCGTGTATCGCGTACGACGCGGAATCGTGCGTGCCAGGTAGGAACACCCTGCTCAACGGCAGTGATCCTAAGATGGCTCTCCTCTCCGACATCCAGCGAGGCTGCGTTTGCAGACAATTTGTCAGTCTTACCGTGCCGTTTCTCAACCAAGCGACATGATACTCTATTAAAGCGAAAACCGTTTTATAAGCGCGGATTTACGTAAATCCTAAAGAGAAAAAGAAACGGTGGATCGAGTAGCAGGCTTAGAGGACTACTCTTTATCAAACTTAATAAAAAGCAATTGGCTCTTGTCATCTTGTATGACAAAGCAAAATGGACGAAACAGTATCTTCTGCACTATAATAAATATGTGAAACAATTTTTGTAATTTTATTAAAAATTACGATAATTTAAAAAAATCGCTATATATTGTGTTTGATAATAATTACAAATTTTTTGCGCGTACGTATATTCATTTATATTTACTTTGCATAAATATATAGGATTGAGGAAATTATGAAAGTGACTTGTTAGTTTTAAAGAGTACTTCGTTGTTATCATTATTCAAAAAGTAAATTAACAAATTACTTTTATTACCTTTTTAAATACCAAGAAAATATCAATTAATAACAAAATCCAATAAAAATCAGTTAATAATAAAATAATAAAAAAATATTACATTTTTAAAAGTTGTTGAAACGTCGGCAAAAACAATAAAACTTTGAATCTTTAATTTTGCAAAATCGGCAAAAAACTTGAAGTTTTTCAAGTACTGTAAATACGTTGGCGGGTTTTAGTTCTTTTAAATTCGTACTTTTTTTTCCTTTAATCTTACACTGAGAAAAAAAATGTGTTAATTGCAGTTTTTAACTTGATTAAATTTCTTTATTTCAAGTATTTATGTGTTTCAGTTAAATTAAATTTTTTCAGTTCAAACATACATATGACTTAAACACATAAATACTTGAATTGAAGAAATTTAATCATTTCAACAATTAATTTAATCAAGTTAACATTTTTTTTCACATTGCAGTGTATGTATTTCAAAATTTCGATTCAATCATTTTATCAATCAAACCTGTTTTTAACATATAAAAATTTACAATGATGATCACATATAATCTGGATCAGAATACAAATTATGAATTTTATCAAAACTTACTTAAAAGAAATTAGCATTCATTTGTCAACAACATCGTGAAGATGTCTTTCTGTGACGTTAGAACTTCCGAACGAAAACAAAATGGATTTCAAATATACTCATAAAGTATGAAGATAATAGCGATTGTCATATTTATTTTTTACTAGGAAACGAGTGCATCTACATTACTGTTTTCTAGAACTCCGTTCTAAAATTCACTGCCAGCACTGAAAATCTGTAGTATACGTAACTTGAACTGTAGATTTTTAATACTGATAATTTATATCTTATTTAGATTGCAGAACGCAATTTAGATAAGAACTGATATTGAATAAAACACATAATTACAATTACATTTTTGCAACTGATAATGTTGGTTGAAAAAAATGTAACTGATAATATTCGTTAAAAAAATATCATTGTAACGATAACCCCGATTACACCAAACACGCGTTACTTTTCAGCGTTATATATATATATATATATATATATATATATTCTTGATTAGCAGTCTATATCGGAAGTATGTAATTGCGTTGTATATAGTCGCGTACGTACGTAGGCATTGCTGAACGAATGTGAGATTCGAGGTGGGAACGAACGTGGCCTGCACTCCGGTCCTCTTGATGCCACTCGGCGCGTTTGGTATCAGGGTATAAATTGGCTCGAGGCCGTTCGTGGGCTCGCCCGTGTAAAGAGCGATCGTATCGCCCGGTCGATACCTGGCGTGATTCCAATAAATCTCGATCTCCCGTATCATTCGAATGGACATTATGGGCGAGATAATCAGGCCTACGTGCGCGCGTTGGAAATCTAAAAAGGAAGAAACAGGTGTTTCGGTGCAAAGGCACTTTCGGTGAACGACGCCAGGCGCAATAATTCAATCTCAATGACAATTAATTCCTGTTCGAAAACCGGAGCGATTGTTTTCTCTGCGAGACGAACTGACACGATTGCGTAAGTCACGATAAAAATCCTTAAACAGGCCAAGAAATACCAATCTCCATATTCAGTTAGCGGCATGAAAGTAGGACAATTTAATCAAAACATTCACCAGTTACATTTATCGCTAGCGTTTGACACTGAGAAAAAGAGTTGTTAACTTGACTAAATTTTTCAACCCGATTGAATTTCTTTAGTTCAAGTAATTTTTCTATTTAAGTTAAATACACATGTAGTTACGTTAAATATACAAATTGCCTCGACTGAAGTTCAAGTATTTTATTTTTTTAAATCATATACATAAATACTTTTGAACTGAACAAATTTAATCGAGTTGAAAGATTTAGTCCAATTAATGACTTTTTTCTTTCTCAATGCACCGTTTATCGCGCTGTCGCCACTCTGCGATTTAAAAACTCACCGTCTCCCGTCTCTGGACCGCAAAATCTCGCAGTCGACACGCAGTCGACGATCGTTAACCAAGGGAAAAGGGCGGGAACGATTGTAAGTAACTTCATCTTCGTGCACGAGTTAACGCGGGAGGATCGTAGTAAATAAAACCTATTCGCCTTTTCGAGCCGTTGACATTCTTCTCGGTGCCCCCTCGATCGTTTCAGTTCTTCCCACGAAGCCAACTGGCTGCGAACTGCTGCAAAAGACGTCAGTCTTCATTTTTGATTCAACCCGATTTCTCGCGCGAGTTTGAGAAACTTTATCACCGTCAAGAAACTTATTACGACACATTCATAAATATTTACGATTTTTTTTAAATGAGAAGTCACGTGCATAACATGTTAAGACGTTTACGATAATACAAGTATGATAAGAATGAACTCATTGATTCTCGTTCACGTAAATTAAAAATATAATGCTTATCAAAATGTTTCCTTTTTTTCGCCGAAAATGGATCACCCAATTGAAAAAGATTCTCTTTCAGGAATTCCCGTTTAATTGGTCTTATTGCTTATATAAATCCCGATATCGTGCGATATCGAAAGGCTAAAGCAATTTATCTGCAATTAAAAAATTACGAAAGCTACTCCAGATCGTAAAATTAGCCAGACAGCGAGCGAGCTGACATTATTTGTCATTATTCGTCATTTTAACGACGAAATGTTAGAAACGTTATTTCGACGTTAAAAAGACGATAAATAACGTCAGCTCGTTACCTGGCTATCCCGCGGTAATGTGATACGAGTTGAAAAAAAAATGTTTTACGAAACAATCGTTAATTATTATAATTATTTTACGAAACAATTGGAGTTTATTTACTAACACTCGTTCCGTTAGCCGCGATAATCGGAAAATGGTCGCTCGCGTGAGTCTTCTCGTGGTTCGACGCGCTCTCTCCGTTGATAGATCGTAACTGATCGTCGTACGTGCGATCAAGTCAAGTTGTGCAAGTTCAAGAACGTGGCGAACGCGATGACGACAGTAGCAGCGAGAGACATAGTTACTAAGGAAAAATCGTCCGCGTCGATTGTGAATGCCGACTCGTTTATTTCTCTTCGTTCCGTCATTTAATTGCGATTACGTAAACTCGCTTTTTTCACTTTATTATGAGATCGCGGAGACGTATTTCGTATATTTATATATCTTATATCGCTCTCGAGGCGAAGACAAAATCCGTTTGTGCTCTGTGCTCCGTAAATTTTATCATCTACCATATTTCTAACGGTGACTCGTCCGGTTTGAAAGTAACGAAACGAGATTTCTCCTGAGATTTCTGTGCGAGAATCTTTTTGATTTTTTAATCTTCAAGCTAAGAGTTGAAGAAATCAAAGTTATGAAATAAGGAAATTTAAGGGAGGACTCCCCCCTTAATTATCTTTTTACTCGAATTATCTTTTTAATCTTAATTTGCCTACGCAGCACGATTGATCCCGATCGAGATCGTTGAATCTCGAGGCGGAGGAAGCCCCCTCTCCTCCACCTCGAGGAAATTAACGCGATGACATTTCCGCGTGCTGCCAAGTCGACGTCGAGCGGTGAGGAGGGGTCCTCTCCCCTCCTCCCCCCTTTTGAAGGAGGGCAACAGAGTAGCGAGTGGGAAAAGGAGTGGAGGAACCAGAAGAAATCTCTTACCACGAATTTAACGTGAAGAAGTCGGCTCGACTGACTTCGCGGTCGAATCCTCGATCATGCGTTCTTCCCGTTGCCTCGGCATCGGAGCAGCGCGTAGTCGACGGACGCGCAAAAAAAAGCCGCTGACTCGCAACGTTACCGCGCCGATGCGTGAAACTATGCGGCGCGATTCGGTATCACGCGAACTTCAGCGGCGGCGGCGGCGGCGGCGGTGGTGGCGGCAGCAACGACGGCGGTGGCGGTGGTGGTCGGTGGTGGTGGCGGCAGCGGCAAGCAGCAGCAGCAGCAGCAGCGGCGGCGGCGGCGGCGGCGGCGACGGCGGCGGCGGCGGCGGCGGTGGAGACGACGGCGGTGGCAGCTCTCCGCCACGCACGGCGTTTGCCTGCGTGGCACAGTAAAAATGTTTCTTTCTCGGAAGCGGGATGAATATTATAGCGGTAGTATAATTAAAGGCCGCTAACAAAGAGGAAAGAAAAGAAAGAGAGGGAGGGGGAGAGCCCCCGTCGAGGGGTTGCCGCTGGTGTCAAAGGATTTCTCGGCTCTCTTGAGAAGAAGAAATGTAAAGAAGACACGCGAAAGGAAGAAATAGCGGAAAAAAAGAGGAGAAAGAGGAGGAGGGAACGGGAGAAGGGAGACGTAAAAAAAGAGAATAGGGTAAAATGAAAAAAAAAAAAAGTAAGAAAGATGGGCAAGAAAAGGTCAAGCGAGAGAAGAGAAAAACGAATTACTGTCTATACGCATTTGCGACACAGACCTGCGTGAGCTGTAATCTTATATTGTTCTACTTTCTATAGCGAGAGTACTTGCTATTATTAAAGTACGCTCATAGAACACAGCTGAGTCATGCCACTCGGAGAAAAAAATAACTTTTACAATTTTAATTTAATGTAGGAGCTAAACCTTTTCCAGGAACAAAGGTTTATCTTCTACTTATATCATTCATACGTCGATATATAGTTTCATTTATTAATTTAACGTGCCTCTTTTCGAATCAATATTGTACGACGAATGAAATTTCTTCTTCCTTCGGAATATGAAAGAAAATAACTTAATCTTCGAAAGCAAGAGTTATTAAATAAACGAATGCGTCGGGATATAGCTTCATTTATTATCTACCGTCATTTCATTTATTAATTTAACGTGTCTCTCTTTTCGAATTAATATTGTACGACGAATGAAATTTCTTAATTGGAATACGAAAAGAAATAACATAATCTTCGAAAGTAAGAATTATTGAATAAACCAATACGCTTTAATCGCCCGAAGGCGCGCGCAATAATAATTGCCGATCCATCGCATTCAGTGCATTATTACGGTATAATAATGGCTCGCGATACACGTACACGATCGTAAATGTTTTTCCATCGAGTGAGTTACCGGTATGCGAGAGCCATTAAGCAAAAAGTGTTAAACAGACCTTGGAACGTATTCCGCTGATAAATTTAACGCTAATGAGAAGTACAAGAATATTTACGTCTCCTGTACTCGTGTGAATTATCTTCAAACATTAACTAATTCATAAGATATACAATGTTTTAAAACAGCATTCAACAGCTGATTCTTTGAATCTTTTCTTAGGAAAGACTGCCAATCATCATTTATGTTTTGCATCATATATTTTGTAATTTTTTTATATATGTATGGAAATTTTTTAAATGAAAAAGAATCGTTTCCTGAAATTTAGTTTGAAAAAAGCGATTTTTTTTCAAAATTCCATCAATTTTCAATCGTAACTCAAGAACAAATAGCGTTAAATTGGAGATCCATTACTAAAATCCTGCAATTGAGATGCTCTGTGTATGTGTGCCGACTTATTTACTATTACACATTTGTTCAATGGAAGCAAAAACACGCAACTATCATCGAGAGTATCGCGGAAATGATGATAAATTTTAAAAGACGATTACATAAATACATTCAACGAATAAAAGAGAGAAATTAGAATCACTTCCTGAAGTAACGAAGTTTAATGCGGAAGATGAAAGTGAAAGCGAAGAATAAATAATGTATAACTTTTAAATCTGCAAATTTTCTCTCACAAATGCTTCCATTTTTTTTCAATAATAATATATAAGTCGTTTCATTTTATTTTTCTTGATTTTCACAAATACCGAAATTGAGAACGAGAAGCTAAACATCTCTAAACGTTCGTCGAACGTAAATAAATTATGATAAACATGTAGATTGGATAGATTAGATTTTCTTTAACTGCTTGCAATTAATATTAAATAGTAGTACGCTCTTGTATATATATGAGTTCCCGAAGTGGGTGTTGTAGCCTATTCACCTCATGCTCCTTCACTCACAACCTTCAACTCTTCAATCAACCTCTTATAAAATCGAGGCATACATGGGACGAGGGTCGGGAATCGAATCTGGGACCTGTCGATTACTACTCGACCGCTTTCACACGGAGGCACGCGTCACCCAACACAAAGTAGTATTTAATATATAAAATTGTGCCTGTACATAGCGCGGGGAAAATAATGCGAAAAGGAGAAGCGAGCAGGAGAAGAGTTTTTTTTGCAGCTGGATTAATCATGCATAGCTATTGGGAAAAAAAGAAAAAACCAATCCGTTACGTACATACCTGCTGTAATCGGCTTCGTTGAAGATCGCTGAAGTGTGTACGCCGGAGAAACACAGATAACCTTCGTTACGGAATATTTTCGCACGCGCGTTTGTGTTGGCTATATATAGAAAATGATCCCGAGTCTTTTATCAGCGACTATTAGTCTCCGGTGCGAACACGCACGTCGAAAATGAAAGCGGAAACGGGGACGTATGGTGTACAATACGTGGCGTTTGCTGCGCTTATATTGCGCTTACGTAAAAGAATCGTTGCGTAGAGAGAGACAGAGAGAGCGTTATTCATTTCCGCTACCGCGATCATTGCCGAATGATTGCCGTACTGTAAAAACATGCATCGCAGGATGCCGCAAAATAACTGTGCGCCAACGAGAAACAATGGGAAAATATTTAGCACAAATTCTATGCAAGTTTTTATAACGTAATCGAGTAGACAGCCACCGAAATGAACGACCAAGAAATATTACATAAGCTCCGCTAAACTCAAATATCACGGAACAATCGACTCTATTCGTTATCGCTACAAAGTTGAAGTTGAAAAATTTTGTTGACTGGCGGGAACAATATGCGGACTCGAATCGATTTCAGAAAAAGAAAAAAGAAAACACGGTAAAATTAATGAGCAACGATTAACTGCGATAAATCGTTTGAATTTCTAAACATGCAAACAGCCGCGAATTAAAGCCGAATTAAATCGCTTCTTCAGTTTCGTATCGGAAATGCAGTATGACGTCGATGATAAGTACCGACGATTTCGTCTCACGCGGTCAGTTTAACGAGGAACGTGAAAGACGAGAGAGAGAGAGAGAGAGAGGATTCAAAGAAAACGCCGTGTGACATTCTTCGGGTTTTTCTCATCTTCCTTTATTTTACAAAACTGAAAAAAAGAAAACTTCTGCGAGAGTAACAAACTTTTGGCTTATGTGACTAGTTGTAATACTTAGCGGCAATACTAAATTAGTGCAGTGTAAGTATGTACATTTGTGTTTACAGTGTTTCGAACCACGCAGGGCTCAGTTTTACAGAGCGATGATTACAGCTTCGATGATAAAATTTTTATTCTAGTACAGGATTCCGTTACGAAGTTGTTCCTACATGATAGAGAAGAAACGCCAATTATTAATCTTTTTTTTTTTTGTTTTTTTCAAAACTCTCGTTCGCGCGGAGAGCGTCAGCGAAGGAATTAATACAATAAGAGAGGATTAAAATACGCGAGTAAGTTCGATAAATCTCGTCTCGTCCTCGCAATTTCTCCGCCCGTATCTACGTAGGGATTAAATTTTCCTATTCGCTAAAGGTATACAGGTATGCAGTAACAAGTTGTGCGCGCTCACGCACCGTTGGTCTTAAACACGAGCGGATGACATTTCGAAACACACGTGAAACGACACACACACGCGTTTTCACTCGGCATACACCCCATACATGTCGTCGGTGTACGTGCCTTATAAACAGGATATAATGAATAATTTAACTTACGGATTATAGATACGTAAATGTTAAACTACTTTTAGGATAATGTTTTCATAGTCTCTCTCGTGGAAGACGCGGTATGGCAGGATTTTCTTTTCCTTCCTTTTTTTGTTAAAAAAAAAAAAAAAAACTTTTACCTTGTGTTTATTTAATTTATGTATGTATGTATTAGGAATAAATCATTCTCTTCAGCGCAGGCCGCGATCTTGGCTTTCCTCGTCGCGAAAATCGAGTGCCGCGAGTAATTGCGTTCTTGTCGAGACGATTTTTATTTTATCGTATTCGCGAAAGGATGATTGACAATTTTTATTGACAACCCGAACGCACAACTAGTACGCGTATACCGAAAAACCACGAGGGCCTGCCACGTAAATGTAATATGTTTACGTGTGTGTATGCATGTATATATCCCGATATATACACACAAATATATATATATAGGGATATATTTAGAGAATAATAACGTATTTATTTATCGAAGAATGTTTGCGATAATAGTATAATAGTATATTTTACAGAGCTATGTCACTATTTCATTATTTCTTATTTAACTTGCTATTCTGTAATAATGTGCGCCCTTACAAATTTATTTTATTTTATCTGATAAAATATTTCAATAGGAAACATCGCTCTTGCTGAAAGCATATTTTTTTTGCGTTAAAAAAATAGTGACACAGACACACACTCAACGTTCGGTACAATCAAGAGAATTGAGTAGCATCCCGAATAGTACGGATTTTTATAGATATAAGGAGAAGTGAGGAAATACACACCCGGGTACGCAATTGCGTGTAAAATCTTAATGCATAATTCATGCGAGAAATTACAAGGACGAAAGCTCGATGCGTTTTACATACATTATTCCTTCTTCCGAAGCCGCGAAGTTCGTTTTCCGTTTCGAGAAGATTCGTTGTAAATCATTGTCAACACTTGGTGCAGACGAGAGATCGTCGTAAATTTTAAGCCCGTAAAGCTAATCGAAAAATCGGACCGGTTCGTAAATCAATTCGCAACCGCTTGCGTGAGACATTACTCGATTTTAAATTTGTAAGCTGCACGTATTTTTTTTCTCTCTCATTAGAATATGAAATGTTTTTCTGTCAGTTCGCGAAGTTGGCACGAACATAATTCTTTTCGCTCAACAATTTAAATGACTCTTCTTGTTCGTAGAGTACTTTAAACGGATACATAATCATGAGGAAATGCTTAAATAAAAGTAGATACTTACTTTTGCGACGAGATCACCGATTGTGGACGTGCGACAGAAGTATTACAACATAAACAAAAAAAAAAATTATTACAATGCTCAGAAAAAACATATAATTGTCTCATATTTTAATATATTTTAATAATTCAAATGCTTTTGAGCACGAAGAGTAGCATCTGGCAATCATAAAATTAATTTTTCTTTCACAGCTTAGAACTAGATCCGCGAATTAAGTCGGATTAATAATTCGATTAACGAAATAGGTTAGGTACTTATTTAAATACGCGATTTATACAATTGTGTTCCTTTCGTCCTCGAATTTTACAAGTGTAGATAATTCTATTTAAAATTAATGTCTCTCTCTCTCTCTCTCTCTTACTCACTTTCTGACACATTCTCTCTTTCTCTCTCTCTCTCTTAAAGCCATCATATACATTTTAAGAAAAAAATAATATGCGTATACATCATGGAATATTTTTCTAACAATTAGTTTGCATAACTTTATTAGCAAAAGAAGTAACCACAAAACAATTAATTCGAAGAAATTCGCAGAGTATATATCATGAGCTTTCGTGAGCAATGAGTTTTCTATTGTGTCTTAGAAAACATTAATGCAATCTTTTTCAGATTTCTTTACAGACAGTTCAAGCACCATCGTTATCATTACACGATTTACGACGAAAATTAAAATTGAAATTTTTTTCACCCAACTGTAGATTTCTCTGCCTAGAAAAAAAAAAGATTAACATTTCAGACAATTTTGGGACAAAAAAATGTGTATCAGATGTGAGAGAAAATTGAATTTTTGCTCCATCTTTTGTATTTATCTTTACTGTAGAACAGTTTGCTCTCAGTTCACAGAATAAGCCATACGAAAAATCATATTGTAAAAACAACGTAGAATAATTTTTACATTTTTGCTGATATACGATTTTCTTTTTATGATAAATATACTACAGTGAGAAAAAAAAGTAAATAACTTGAATAAATTTTTCAATACAATCAAATTTTTTCAGTTCAACTATTTATGTATTTAATTCAAATACATAAAATATTTGAACTTTGATTTAAGCATTTATATATTTCATTTAAATACATAAATACTTCAATTGAAGAAATTTAATTAAGTTGAAAATTTTAGTCAAGTTAACAACTTTTTTTTCTCAGTGTAGGCTTTGTTTTAATTTTAATATATAAAATGGGTTGTGATTTAACGTTATATGTGAAAATCCATCGATAATGTCGTGAATTTTAAAGTAGGATTTTATACTCGGAGAATATTTACTTTTCGCTTTCATCGAGGAATGACTAAACTGTAACATTTCGGGTTCAGTAATGAAATTCTCTTGCTTTGAGTAAACCGTTCAAGAGGCGCATTGACCTGTGTAAATCTCGATAGTCCGATTTGTGCAGCCAACACGTCAATATGCAAATGTATTGGCACGATGGAAATCCCTCTTCAAGTTTGTGTAATCTAGCAATCGCTAGAACCTCCGGGCTAATTAGAATTGGCCACGCATTATAGAAGCACGAAGGGTGTAACATCTAATGCAAGATAATCAAGTTATTAGCGCTAGAAAATTGTTCCACGTTGTTTTGCCCCTGTTCACCCACATTCTGTGGCAAGTAGCAGCTGCGCCAACATATACAAACAGGAATACATATATTGCAAGACATTCCTTATATGGTAAAAACGAATATGACAACTTTTAATCAAATTTACAAATATATAGCATTAGTTGGGAGTCTTACGAAATCGTGTAACGATTTTTTTTTATCAGTTTCTCGGTTCACAATAAATATTACAAAAACTTATCGTGATGCTAGTGATTCATCTGGTACGACATTTACGTATGTCATTCGAACAGGACAACCTGTCGACCGTTTCTCGCGCGTTTTGTGAGCAGGCAATGTGATTGATGCGAGGAAAGAAAGGAAAGAAACCATCGAGGACGATGGTAGCGACGGCTAATTTAAAGCTAAAGTCTTCAGTATCAGTCCATTGGAGTTCTCATGCACGTATAAATTAGGTACACGGTGCACACGTGGTCGTGCAGTCAGTACTGCAACTAGAATGGTAATTAACCGGAACTTATTTCGGACTTTTCAGTACGCGCAGTTCCTTGTTTTTTTTATTTATTTTTTTTTAGTAGTCCGCGGCAACCAAAGAATTCTAGCCGATCTAATTCCGACGGATTCGGCTCGTTACATAATGCTGTGTTACATTGAAAGGTAGTGAACGCAACCGCTGTTTCTTCCTTAATTTATTCAGAACAGCTCGATCAGATTGTTTTCCCAATCGAGCGTTCATGAATTAAACCTTGACTCACACTCGACGATGATTCGAAAACAATCGAGAAGTTTGATTGATTGTTTGAAGTTCAATTGAAGGTATCAAATTCTTGGAAGGCCAATTGTCGTTAATTGCAGTCTCGAATATACGTACGTTATATTTTCTTTCTTCGTGAATTGTATATAAAAATCCATCGATAAACTCAATCGATTGATTTTAACAATATTGACTTTCAACGACGTAACGATAGCAATATCCGCAGTTCAGTCACAATATAAACGCGACAATTCGCTCGCGCGTTATCCCGTTCAATTGCGGAGAAAATCGAACCCGTGGGAAACAGCGGTTTGAATTCTGGCTAGCCGTGGGTGTTAATGTTCGTCGAAATTACGCCATTCGAGAAATTCGGACGTGCCATGACAAGAATTAAACGCACGCTCGATACGACGGACGGGACCAACGACATACATACGTAAATCGGGCATTCTATTAATAGGAAACGAAACCGGAACTCAAGCCCGGTTTTAAAGCTTGAATAAAATCGTTTCAGTCGACACCTATTCTGTCTGCTCTTAACACAGCAAGAGCGTCTATTCTCGCTCTGTCGATTGTCCGCCGTCTCTATTGTAAAATCAGTACTTTGAAAATGAGACCGCGGGAACGAGTGGATAAAGAATTTTGGCAAATATGCAGTATTGCAAAAAAAAAGAAAGAAAGAAAAAGTATAGGACAACGAAATCGTTCGTTCGTAAAGAACCGTTTCGTTCGAACGGGTTCAGTTTCCGAGTTAAAAAAAAACAAATACGATGCAAAAAAAACCCGCAATGCGGGAAGTGTTACATTGGCCGCGCTACATTCGCTTTAGCGCTGACAACACTTTAAGCGGCATTTCGTCCTTGTTGTTTATCAAATATCAAACAAGGACAAATAATGCTTGCAAGCGTCATTGCGCAACGTTTCGCGCTACTTCGTTACGCGTTATAAACCGTACTGCATATTTGCCGATGATCTTGACAGACTTAAAAATAATGGCAGTTTGTTGCATGTCGTTGGACGATCTCGTCGAGAACTCAATACAGTACGACGGGGATGTCGGCGACGCTATGAAAATAAATTAGTCAATCTTCCGTTTATAAATGTACGTGTAATTTGTCGCAGTTGTGAGACCTGTATCGGTAAGCGATGATATTTCATCGGTTACCGTTACAGCCAATCAGCTTACTAAAACGCTTTTTCTCAAGGGTTTTGCGTGTCGCCAATCCTTACGTCATGGCGTACTGTTCAAATTGTACATCGTGCACGCATTATTTCTCGAAGCAAATAACAGTAACGAAAAGAACCAAGGCTGGAGAACGGCGTTACTCCGCGACTCGCTCCGATTAATGGCGCGATTAAATTGAGCTTAAAGAGCTATCTTTAATCATACGTACTTAATTACATATGGTTAATTAACTAATTAATTAAAGTGCTGTACAGATGACGATAGCGCGCGCGATACGCCGCGACTGGGAGCTACGAGGGTGATAAATTTTCAATAAATACTCCTTAAATTACAAGTCTTACGCGTTCCGGGGCTTCCTGTATACTTAAGACAACGTCTTGCGCGGCAATTATACTGATTGGATGCTCATACGCAAGCTCACACGACGCGTATACAATACAAGTGTAGTACGTTAATACAGTGTACGATGGGCACCGTTAATATATTATCAATAGTGTTAGTCGTGATTGGACCACTCGAGACTCGTAGTCGATTATACAGGTATGCAATATATTAATCAGCTGTTAATTCTCTAACTAAAGGCTCCCTGTGAAGCGCTGCCGGATCGCCAGGCAAATGCGACGGCGGCGGCGAGGCGACCGAGCTTACGTCCCTTCCTCCACTCGCTATCCACTCAGGGAAGGAGAAACATGAATAAGAATAGACGAAAGTGCTCCTCCTTTTCGCTTCTCTCTCCCCCCTTTTTCCGTCTTCTCGTCGTCGATAACCACAGTCCGCGCGAAATTTCGAGGGGACCCGCGAAAATCCGCGATTTTTCTCTCCCTCCCCCACCCCCCCGCCTCGTAAGGCATTATACTAAAATGATGTACAAGTACGCGCTATTTCCTTATACTCGCTCTAATCGACTATCTATTCGTCTAACGTTCCTAATATGTACAGGCTTGCATTGACGCGGTGGTAAGGAGCTCAGATACTTACATTCCTCCCCCTCCCCCCTTTTTCTTTACATAACGTAGAAAATATATAGGCCACAAAGATATCGCGCTGCTCCTTCCGACGTCCGAGGGATATATATATATATATATATATATATATATATATATATATATATACTTGAAGGATATACAATGAGTGAAAAACGAGAGTCGCGAAAAATGTTTCTATTCTTACGCGCGGTCTCGCAATTGCTGATCGACTTCCTACGACTACGTACTGGAGAAAAGAGAAAACGTCTCAGAGTATTTTGTCTATGCTACATTTTCGTTACACGAGAACAAGAAGCGACGATCGCGCGATTGCTTGGGGATTGTTATTCTTGATATATTTGGCTCCACCAAACGGCACGAGTTCGCGCACGAATATATATTCCGCTTTATTACTTGGACTGAGGACAAAGCGACGGATGTTAAAGCAACGTATGCGAGTCAAGCGATAAATGATACACGAAATTCGATTAGTATTAATAACAATTAGCGATCGAATCTTAGATTATCCGTTTGTTTTCTGTTCCTGAACTCCCTGAATTAGTATGCACTTAAAAAAAATATATATATTTGAAGGTTAGCGAAAGTAAGAAGGAACGTTCCAATGCAGTCTAGTGCAGGAATAGAAAACAAGATATATTTCGTCGTCTTATATTTCGTCGTCTTATATTTCCTATTTTACTGACTGCGCGTCATTTGTCAGGATTATCTTGTATGATTATCTACACTGATAAAAAAATGCTGTAATATGAATTAAAACGTAGTTTGATTCAATTAAACGTCGAATTACACGCGCTGTGTCACTAATATATGACTAAATTTCATTCATTCAACTATATTTGTTATTGTCTTTACCTTTAACTTTTTTGTTTCATTAATAATTGTTGAATTAACAAAATATTTTCAATATTAGACTGAATCAACAGCATTTCTTCAGCGTACGACGGAGACTTCCACTTCGAGGTCGACAGAATCTCATTTATTCTTACTATCATTTCCGTCATCAACCTGACGATGGCTCGAAAAAAGATCCGAAACGCTTGCAATTACAATATAATGTAAGTTCAATTTTAAACAGACACAATTTGCTCAAATCAAGAAACTTTTTCTCTTCATGTAAGCAAATCGTGTCTGTTTAAGATTATAAATTTTTTGAAGAAGATTTATATTCTTGCCTATACGAGTATATGAAACAATGATTGTTGATTTGATATTAATTTTTTTTCTGTGTAATTGTTATCAATATTAATATACTAATTGAATTTTTCGTATCATTTACCGCGCTTGACTCGTACACATCGTTTTATATTTCGCTTTTCACGAGTTGCTCGTCACGAGTCGTACTATACATGCTAGATTTTGCGCGACTAGTCGGGGCTGAACAGAACGATTTTACTCGCCATCGGCGAAACGGGGCATGAGGCTGGAAAAATGTGCGTCTGAATAAATAAATACGCTTCGCGCGTAACGAGGACAGGAGCGGCCAGTTAGGATTAACATACTCGTGTTGCATTCTCGTTTAAATGACTGAAATTATATCATAGTAACGGGTGTCGGTTCAGTTGAACTACTAAATCAGCGCAAAAGGATAAAGTAACGAGACAACTTGGATTAGCCACGCGATTTTTAGACGTCTTTGAAATTTACTATTTATCATTAACACGTTGTCTGCCCAGCAACTTCATGATTCACCACGTATGCCAAAGCAGAGTTTTCATTATCATAAGTACATAGCAATCAGATAGCGAGTAATATCATTGATCAAGACTTCATCTTCATGAATATCGTAAATTGCGTGCATTTTTTTTACTTTATATTTTTACGTATAGTTATTTACGATATTTATTTTCTACAAGCACACACGCGTTAAAAGATTTCGATAGAACGATTAGCACTATGGCAACCAACGTGTTAAGCAAGTAATAATTTATATCCCTAGTCCAGCGATCGTTTCCTCATTTTGTTCGCTCGATCGTGATGCGGGCGGATTGTTAACGCTTTCGATCACACGGACTCTCAGTTGTGATCATGAAAATTAGGATGACGCATGCAGAAAGTGATTAATCACGTTCCACCAGACTGACTAGGTGTGCACGAGTGATTTGCCTATCTTTGAAAGAAAAAGCGATTGCAACAAGGGGACAAACGGATGTACAACGAGAGGCGCTGCTGACTCGACGCAAATCCTTGAATCGTAACGCCCTTGCCACGGTTCGATGATTCATACGATCGACGCTCTCTGCTATTAACGCGCCGTTAGATCTTTTTCTTTTTTTTCCTTCTCTTCATTCGACGCGTGTCGCCGGCCAGCTCAGCCTTCGTGATTTTCAAGCGTGATTGATCGGCACTGGGAATGGATTAAACGTACAAAAAAAGGGGAAAAAAAAAACAAAACGAGAAACTTTGTGAAGCGAGGCGTATAGAGAATTTCAATAAATATCTTTGTGCTTACGGCAACTCCTGTGAATATAAATAATCCGGTGGATTCTCTTATAAAAACGATGATTGTGAAACGCATTGAGTTTTCCTAATACTCGGTTATCGGTTTGCACTACTGAAAAATGATGCATATCTCTTATTGAAAGAGAGAGAAGAGAGAGAGAGAGAGAGAGAATTCATTCGAGGGCAACTCCGACCTCAATCGCGTAGCACTCCCGTTCCACCGGGGGGATCGATACTCCCGTTCTAACGGTCCAGACTTCTGGGGTAGAGAGTAACGGTATACCCGACGTCTAGACTCCATCTCGGTATGTACGAGCGCGAAAAATTCTCCAAGGAAACTTCAATCACGTGTGCACGGGCGCCTATTAGGACGACACGTGTAGTAATTTCGCACGTAATTTCGCCGTATTTCAAAACAGCACGCATGTCCAAAATCGGGACACAAGACGTCCCGACATCTCGAGGGAGGTATTCTATTCTAAAGCGCGAAAAAGTAGCCTATATTTGGAAATTTAAAAAAAAAATTAAAAAAAAAAACTTACATCTATATGATTATGAAGTTTTGCACACGTATTTAATCATGCTCGAAGAATATAAATAAATAATGGAAGCGGGTGGGAGTTCCCATACGCCACTAGATCTAAAGACTTCCTCTGTGACTCCCACTAAATTGTCAATACAGATTACTTGAAATCCGTATATACGGGATATGAGATTGGACTCGCGATGTCTGTCACTTACAAGTCCGTCGTTCTCACGTGTACAGCCACACGATATCTCGACAATTTTATCTTATTATCTAGATATTAATTATTCTTCTTGTCTAGTTTTAAAGAAAAATCGACAAAAAAAAAACACATGTCGTTATTTGACACGATTGGAGCAATTCTAATACTCATCTAAAATAAAAAAAGTCGAAAAGATTTTTAATAATTATGAGTATGGCTATCAGAGGTTTTCTAAAGAAAATTTCACAACCATGAAAAAAATGACAATTAAATTAGTTCCGGACTCTCGAAATTTAAACACAATTAATAATTGGAAAATGCGCTAATGAGAGTCAAGTATTATATACTTTTGTTTTAATACTTGTGATTGCGCACTTTTACCCGCGCTGACTCTCATTAGCCTATTTTCCAATTATTAATTGCGCATAAAAAAATGGTTGATACGACGACGCTGATAATCTTAGTTCGTACCAAAAGCACACAAAAACATGCATTTTATATACATATATATGTAAAATTTGAAGTCGATCAGTTTAACATTTTTTGAGATATCGTATCAATCGACAAAAAACAATGTCAAGAAAAACAGGTTTTGAGTACAGCTATGAATAATATAAACCTATAAAAGCCTGTAATTTTGATATTCTTTCGTATCTCGATAAAATCTTTTAGGAACATATTTCTAAGAAGTATTTAAAATGTTTTAAAAAGAAAAAGATTCTTCTAAAGTAGAATAACCCTCCTTCAAAGATGTTTTTAGTATGTACATCTGTCTCGAATTTGGACATACTGCCTAGATTTCTGTCCACTTAGATCACATATTCCCGCGAGCGCGAATGAACTTCGTAATAAACTTCAAAACTTTTAACTATTATTTATCCAGGCGAGCGACGCGGCTCTCGTTCCCCGGGAATCCGATATAAAATGGTTTCGCGAGACTCCCATCGCTTCAAGTAGCTCTCTCTCGACCGTTAAAACATCTCGACTGGAATCAATCTTGTCAGACGCGGAGAGCACATATGCGGTAAGAAGATCAGCGACAAAAAGAAACTACGAAATTACTTTTGCGCGAGCTCGCTCCCTCCAACATTGCTACCGTTCGTGATGCCATCCCGAGGAAAACGCGCTTTGCTTTTTCTCTGCGAAAAGAAGGCAAGGAACATGAGATGCAGTGATATCCTATTTCCTAAGACCCTGATAATTATGGTGCGCCTTCAGTAGTGAGAGCTTCGTAGAGAAAGCAAGTCGATGCTAAGGAGTGTGTTACGTTACGACGCAGTACGACGCGTTTTGCTGTCTCTCCCTCCGAGGAAAAAGCGAATCTAAGTTCTACGAGCGCGTACAATATGAATATAAAATATAATCTCTAGTAGGAATAAATATGTACTTAAATATATGTGTGTATATATCTGCGTGTGTGTGCGTGTAGGTATGTATATATATATATATATATATTATTTTTATAGCGACGCTGCGGCATAGGATTATAATGTTTACGAGGATATTGATGAAGTGTTAACGTCTCTTGAATATTGAAAACGGTATACCTATACGTAGCATAAATAATTCTCTCGTACCGAGAAACGCGACAGAACGACCATTGTTACCATCTAAACGGGAAACGCGTCGTACTGCCGTTGAAGGGATCCAACCACTCGAACTAAAACCTCGAGTTGAACACTGAGAGCTGTTCCGGCTAAGTTAAACTGTACAATCGTCTAAACTTTATTACTGTTATCAACGGTACCTGCTGCTATTCTCGTTAACGCGCTAAAGCATTGTCGTAGCGAGAATGCTAATCGTATTGCTATGGTGAACGCCGGCTTTCTCTTACGATGCGTGTGCGGCAAAATCGAAAAAATATATATATATATATATGTATATATACATATATTGCGATATATTTGCAATAGGTACGCAGAAGCGAGCGCATAAACGATAACACGGTTCCGGTAATTCGAGTCGTTTCAGATTTGCCAAGGAAGAGCGAATGGTTTGCGTTCGCGGGGGAGGATCGCAAACCTCTCCCCCGCGAACGTTAAGTTCATCCCTTCGCTCTCCATTTGCTCGAGATACAAGAACGCGACGTTAAACGCCGATTGCGTGTACGTTACGGCTTTACGTACGTAAATTTTATCTCCGCGGTAAGCTGGCGCGAGCGGAATTACAGGAACCGTTCGCTCCTATTTGCGCGCTTATCTTCGCTTACGAACGCGTCTGAGAAGCGCGACGGTTTACGAGTCGGAAACGTGAGTTTATATGTGGCTTTATACAGTTTTCAATTTTACTGTGTCATTATAAAAACGCTTGCTACATGTCCCTTTTTTTTCCATTTAATACCGCCGAGAGAGTGAAACGAGCGAGCGGAGTACGGCATAAAATCGGATATTCTACGCGCCTTACACGACTCCCCTCTCTTTCTACCGCCAGCCGGTTTGCCTGTCGTGTCGGACAAAGAGATTCAGCTGATATATATCACTCGCGCGACGTTAACGTCTGGACATTCGGAGAAATCGTAATCCGAAATTTAGAGTTTGGCGTTACCTATACTCCTCTGGGAAAGGGGAGAAAAGGGGGAGGGGGAAGAGGAGGAGAAGGATCGACCAATTCGGGTTGCTCCGCCGCGGCGCGCGTAGCAATTAAGCCGATCGTTATTACTAATTACTGTACACTCAGTCCATGGCCGCGCGCGACCCATTATTACTCGGACGCAGGGGTAACGAAACCTATTAGTTAGAAAGCCTATTTGCGATTCGGGAGAAGTCCGCTCCGCCGGAGTTTCCTCTCCCACCAAACGTTCGAGTCTCCTCGAAGTTTCTCGCGACATACAATCCGACGCTTCCAGCGTGTCGCTGACAAACTCAAAGTATCGCAAGTATCGCAACTATCGGCAACTAGACCGATCACGTCTCTGTCCCCTCGATCCGAAACGCGTTTACATATATCGAGAGAATTTTATATCAAAATACTTTTTTGTTCATTTTTTTTTTAGATTTACCATATTTTACATTTTACTTTCTCTTTCCTCGACCGATGCTCCCGATGCACATCTTACTTTTGTTCCTTCTCCCTCCTTCCTTTTCAAATCGGCGATTTCTCTCCTATTATCGAGACGCGATCCCTCAGTCGATCTTCCCAAATCGCGTGTATGTACACGCGCGCTCGTACTCTCTCATTACTCCGCGACGCATTTTTACTATTAAATACCGGAAGCATGGCTGCCCCCCTCTTGCCGGGAGACACGATAAGATGATAACTTTTATACTATACAATCACCTGGCAACGCGGATACGATATATATCTTAAAAAAATTCGGTGTTATACTTTCTTTTTGTCAAAAGCACTTCTCTATTATTCCTATACATATACGTATCACGCTCATTTTCTCCGAAACCTCTCTACTACCGTCTCAATCCACACATAAAACCTCTCTCTCTAAAACTTCCAGAAAGGATAGATTTTATTCGAACTGGAACGAATCTTGTAGCTCGAAGATGTTCAAAATATTTCTATTATAAGGCAAAAAAAAATAATAAAAAGAAAATTAAAATTTTCGCGATATGGACAGTGATGCGCAGTGTAAATATTAATTTTTCTCTTAACTACGTTAATTGCTTTTCGTTGAAAGGAAAGGATGCTATAAACATCCTTCTTCTTTGAAGATTGAAACGTTCAAGCAAGTCTGATTTGATGCTTCGAATCGTATTATTCATTTGTATTTATTTGTTTCACTCGTTAAGCTTGCGAATCGCGTGCTATTTTCGGACTTGCCGGTCTTACGCGCCGTCGAGAAATTTGTCGAATCTCAAGTCGAGTTTCACGCGAATGAGCGGATTATTCCGCGGTCTTAACTGTTCTCAAAATGATTATTGAAACGTTCGCGCGTTCCGAGGTACGAAACCGTAACGAGATTCAAATTGAAGCGAGAGCAAACAAGAGCGCGATTGGATATGGAGCGTTCTGCGTTGGGAGCGGTAATATTGACTTACGATGAGTAAGACGGACGAGGAAAAAAATGCGGAGATATGGAAATTGAGGAGAGCGCGGCGTAGAATATCTCGGCGATCGACAAGACCCGTCCCAGAGATCTCAATTGTATTGCGTTTTATATATATATCACCTAGTTTAGTTTGTTACTACCTACTGATTGTTTACGTCACCCGATTCGGTATCTGTAAGATCCGAGGCTAAAGTGTCGAGATCTACAATTCTGTGCGTGCAGAAAACTGAAACGTGATCAGACTGGTAGGCCCCTAATTTGCACCCGTCAGAGTCCTTCCCTCCCTCTTTCTCCCACTTTCCTATCCGTCACGTTGATTTTATTGTGAAGATTGTGGATTGTAGACACGCTCTTATTGCAATAATTTACCTACGAGGTACCCGCAATTCTTGAGGAAGAGACTTGTGACTTTATTTACATGCGAGGGTGAAGTTTGTCTTTTCTTTTTTTCTTTTTTAAAACACACACATACGGAACACACACATTCTCTTTTCCTCTCTTTCTCTCTTTCATCCACCTTTTTCTCTCGATATAAATTATTACATATTACAGGACTATGCGCGGCGTATATTGCATCCAGAACTATTTTAACTTACCATATACGAACTGCGAGTTAAAGTTAGCTATTTACAACCTTGAGATTACGCTGTAACGTATCGTGCTACAGGCGTGTGTACGCGTGCGACAAGGAACTCTGTTTTATAGAAATCATTCTTCCGTTGTGTGTCTCGAATTGGTCCTGAAACAACATTTCCCGTATTCGAAACGATAAGAAATGAAAGCATTTCTCGAACACTCCCTAAAGAACAATATAATTAAAGTGATGCGATCTCAAATACACTTTTATTTGAAACTTTTCTTTATGTTAAATAAATAACAAACTAAATGGCAAAAGCGAACAAGATAGAAAAGAAAATTTAACTAAAAAAAATAACGCTTTTTATGATTTTATTAATAAAAATAAAATAATTAAAAAATTCCAATTATTTTTAATTTAATTTGATTAACATGTTGATTGCTGCGTCAAGTTATACGAGCCAGTATATGGATTTCAGACAATATTGTATGAACTGGCACTCGACTTTGCCGACAATATTTTGTCATATAATAATTGCATCAAAACAACTATTTAAAAGTTGTATTATAGGGACATAACGCACAAATAAAATTAAAGAGTGAAAAAAATAAAGGAATATATGAATGACAGTCGTTCACAGTGAAATAAACTACAAATTTTGCTCAGCAATCAACGTGTTGAATGTACCTCAATTAAACAAATATTATAACGAGACAAAATTCGCTAAAATTTGCGCTAGTAATACTAATAAATGCAAGACTGGACATGCTGAAAGAACGATTTTACAGAATACAACTGAATTTATACGTATTATGTTTTTTATATATGTTAATTATTAATGCAATTAATTTGAAGTAATTTGTGAAAAACATACTCTTTTGCGATTTACGACATTAATAATACAAGTTGTTAAGAATAAACCAAAATTTTTATTTTCACATAAAGATTATTCTTAACCAGGATTGTCTAACATCGAAAGTGCAAAAAAGATCGTATTTCTTCAGTGCAACACAGATTCTGTGAGCCTCGTGATTTTGTGAAAATTGTTAAAAGACCGAGCGAGGTTCGAGAATAGTTGCTTCAGAACTAACTCGTATGCCTGTGCAAAAGGCAGAGAAAAGTAATCCCAACAGGAATGAACAGTTAATACATGGCAGAAAGAACTTTGGGCGTGTTTGAGAAGGAAAAAAAACACGGGTGTGTGTGTGTGTGTGTGTGTGTGTGTGTGTGTGTGTGAAGCCACGACTTTTTATTACGAAACACTACGCGCTTACGTTTATTTATCTAATTGTTCGACAGCTTAGCTTCTATTACGAACATCTTTTCCATATGCCGTCGCGACGATGCGCGCAGCGAGGTCTTCTCTCCGTATTGCTATCCACCGTCAAGAACTGATTACGTTTAATCCGCAACAAGAGAAGGACACGAAACACTTGTCGCCGCGCCAGCGAACGAACAAACGAACGAACGAACGAACAAGCGGGCGAACGAGCGAGCAAGTGAACGAACGAGCGCGTGCGAGCAACTTGGTAACATATTTACGTATTTTTCGTTCAACAGCCTCGTCAGACCACTCGCGTATTGCCCTGAGTATTGTTTGTACGTTAATATCTACGTGTCCTTCCGCGAATTTTGTAATCAAAGACGGTTTCAAGCAATTACATCTCGTTTCCGTTGAGTTTTCCCGTTCAACGGTACACCGACTAATCTCATCGATCGAGCGGAACGTCCTCGAAGTTCGTTACATTACCGAAGTGCTGGAAACCGTTCTTGAAGATCCGCCCCCGGCTGGTGCCCGCCTTCATCTGATCGAGCAACGTCACGTTGTCCTCGAAGTCCTTCACCCACCTCGCGGTCTCGTGGCCCCAGTGAAATCGAATCGGCGCGGCATTGTGATAGACCTTCTTGATGCCGAGGCTACGTATTTCGATACCCTCGTCGGAGTGGTAGAACGACTTCTCACAGAAGTCCTGGCCCAGGAACGGCTCCAACTCGGAAACAATCTCCATGAAAGTTGGTCGTTCGCTGGGCCGCCACTTGAAGCACTTCTCTGTGAGCTTTTGTATGGTTTCGGGACAGTTCCGCGGTATATTCAACATGCCTTTGCGTAGCACGTGATGCAGCACCTCTTCGTTCGAGAAACCTTGATACGGTATTTCGGCGAGGGTGAGTATCTCGTAGAGCACAACACCGAACGACCACACGTCCGAATCAGACGTGAATACGCCGTCGGAGAGATTCTCCGGCGCCATCCAGCGTATCGGCAGCAGGCCCTTCTTGCCAATCTTGTAGTAATCGGTCTCATAAATATCTCTCGCCATACCAAAGTCGCCGATCTTGCAGACCAGATCCTTGGACACCATGCAATTGCGGGCGGCGAGATCGCGGTGCACGAATTTCTTCGACTCCAGATACGCCATCCCGTCGGCAATTTCGGCGGCCATTCTTATTATCCTGGATTCATTCGGCACCATCTGGGTGTCACGTATCCTGCGCAGATACGTTTTCAGATCGCCGTTTTCCATGAGCTCCATAATAACGAATGGCGGATTGCCCATGGAGACTACGCCCAGTAATTTGATGATGTGCCACGTCGAAAAGTTCTTCATAACCGAGGCTTCGTTCAGGAACTCGTTCTTTTCTCGTTGGCTAGCGTTCTCGGAGATCGTTTTGATGGCGACTTGTCCGGTACCGTCCAGATAACCTCGATACACCATGCCGAAGTTACCCAGTCCAAGCTCCTCCAAGATTTCGACGTTTTCCCTGGGTACTTCCCAGTTATCGACAACGTACTTGGTCTCGATATAATCCGGATTCACACTGGCTATCAATCGCTCCTGCGTCTTCTTCTTCTGACGGTTCCTGATAAGGAGCATTATTACTAACACAACGATAAACAGCAAAACCAGAATCAACAGCGTCACAATCATTATTTGATTGTTATCCGATAGACCAACCGAGAAGTAAACTACATTGGTGAAGGTGCCATCACCCGCCAGCGACGTGGAGCGTATTCTGAGGCTGTATCTACCTGGACTGAGATTTCTGATGTAATGATTGATGTAGGATTCCTTATGGCCGATGTATGGTATGCACTCGGTGCTCCTTTTCGCGTCCTTCACATCCAGATTCGTATACTCAATGGTGTATGAGACGGTAAACGCGTTTGGATCCTTGACCGATTCCCAGATGACTTCGACTATCGTATTGTTAGTCACGTGGACCTTCACGTTTTGAACATCGTCCGAGCTCAATCGCTTCAGCGTCCGGATATTTGCATACTGAATGGACGAGCACATCGGTGTATTGCCATCTATCTTAACGCCGCATGCGGCGATCGTGATAGTATATAAAGAGTAGTGGCGCAAGTTCTCCAAAAGGTAGGCATTATTTTGCGAACTGGCGTTGTACAAACGCACCTCATTCAGATGGTTGCCGCTACCAGCATTAGCCGAAACGTCTGTCGCACTTTTCTTCTCTTCCTGCATTGAAGCGGATAAATTGTTCGTCATATCATAAAATTTACTCTCCGGCGAATTATAGTTATTAAAGATGCAATAATCCTTCCAGCCGGGTGACAAATTGCTGATGGTCACATTCTTGTGGCAGAATAGCTCGGATTTCTTCGGAGTTGTGTCCTTGACACAGCAGGAATTAGAATTTGAGATGACCTCAGTCCGGGCAGATACGGCCAATGACGTTTTAATCGTCACTTCGTGTATCTCCTCCTTCTTAGCTTCGTTGACCAAAGTATCGACACAGTAATCTCGCGAAGCGACCAATTTCTCGTCGTCCAATCGAATCATACTGGTGATCATGTAGTAGCCTATGGGACCGTTCGGATAAACCGGCGGGGCCCACTTGAGTAGAATTTCACTGTCACTTATCGCGGTCGAGGTAACATTCGTCGGTACCGAAGGTATCGCGCTCTTCGTCCGAAAGAAGATGATCTCCGATTGACCCACCGGAGTTACGAAGGAATTCTTCGAATTCTTCTTGTTTCTCGCCGTGAACGTTTTCACATACGCGGCATACTTGGTATACGGTTTTAAGTTCGAGATATACTTGGAAACGGTCGAATTCCAACTCGGTATACCGACGTCTATGATTTGCCACGTGTTATTACCGCAAGCGTTCGCTTCATACGTTATGTTCTCGTTTTCGGTTTCTATGTAATTTAACAGATAGTTGAGAAGCTGTTGGCCCTCCGGCGGCTTATAGCTATCCCAACTCAGAATCACGTGATCCGCCTCCCGTTTTTTCACCGTGATATTTATGTTGACGATGTTGCATGCAACTTTGTCGCCGTTCGATTCCGGCTGGACCTCGAGATCCGTGAAATTAGTGATATTCACCATTTTACCAAACTGTTCAATCTTCGAGAGGCAGAGCTTGGGATTGTAATGAAAGAACAGTCTGCCATTCTCTATAGTTATCGTTTGAGATGGCGGGAAGAGAGAGGAAAGATTTGGATTGTCCAGAACCACCAAACTCGCGTTATTAAGATCTAGACCTTCACCCTTGATCACTTTGAGTTTCTTGAAGAAGCTCAGCGACGTGATCGGAAACGAATGCGTTATCTTCAGGTACTCGGTTATCTCCTCGATTAAACCGAACGCGTCTGCCAACTCATTCATTATATTCGGGTTGCCATTCCTAATTTGAAACTCCAGAGCTCCCTTCACTACCGTTATACCACGAAAACTCTGAGCGTCCGAAATGTGGCGTATAATGGCACCTTTACTGAATTTACGGCACTGTCCTGTGCAAACCTGACAAGCTGTTATCTGTAATGCAAAAAGAATAAAAAAAGAAAAGAAAAGAAAACATAGTCAATAACAAGAATACAAACATATGCGTAACAGTAAAATGCAACAAGCTATCGTACATTTTTGTCGTCGACATAATCCTCGTAACCATCAGGACATTGAGTGACACATGAATTTTTGAAAGGTCGCCATATCTGTATTTCCTCCGTTTTAGTCAATCTTCTAATATGATTCATATCTTGGCATTCGTCCTTGCTGATGCACCGTCTCGAGAGGTATGCGTATCTGCAAACAGAAAAAGCGTTGTTACAGCAGAACAGGAGATCTTTCCAACAGATAGAATGCAGCATGTTTATCATACTGTATGTACAACTGATACTATGCAGAACCGACATTATGCCGCGAGAACTTTGTTAGTCGTCCGAAGTACAGTGTAGCATCAAATTTCGAGATATCTCAGGGCACGACATCTCGTTTGGAATTTCAAATTTTGTTCAGCGTCACCTCTTTCAAAAATTTCTTACTTTTCAACTTTATTCAAAAACTTCAATTTCAAATTAAATTTATTTGAAATGCAATTTTAATTTTGTAATACTGAAATGTTTAAGAGTGAAAAGTGAAAAGCTGTAAAACTATAGCTTTCCTAGTTAAAATGTCTGCTAGAAAAAAAATTAATGCCAGCTTATTAAAAAACTTAAATATAAAAAAAAAAAATTGGTGGAACCCCTTGGGATAATCTACATAATTTAAATTAAGTAATTTTAGTTTTAAACTACATAACTACATTATTCATAAATGCAAATGCGGGTAGAAAAGTATAGTATAAATTTAGTTTACTTTTTTTCACGTCATACGTATTCTCACAAAAGTTTACTCACAAATTGGGCGGACAATTTTCAATGCATCTTCCCTCGTGTCGATAATGCTTGCATACGTAACACTCGGTATCGCTTGGACCGTAACATTCCCCGAGACACTGCTCGTGGCATTTCGGTCTCTCTAGCTTCTGGCAGCGTTGGGCAGTCCAGCAATAACCGCCAGGACATTGCGAACATCCTGCGAAGTATTATTTTTTTGGAGTATTACTTTTTTTTCGCCGTAATTATCTTTTATTTGTACGAGAAATAAATGTTTATTACTCTCATATCTTCACTGTATATTATATTCGGAACTAAGACTTGTATGTATCACCTTTCACATGCGGGCAACTCTGCTCGTTTCTGTTATCTTTAATGAAATTCTCGCCGGCTGGGACGATGAGACTCCAATTCACGGTATTCGTGAAACAGAGAGCGGGATTCTTCTCTATACGTACACCACCCCGGGATATCTTTGTCAGGTTGGTGAGACCAATCTGCGAAAAAGTTTCGCAGGATTAGCTGCGGAATTATAAGTCAAAGATCGAACGGCCGGTTAATTTGATTGACTGATTAATATCACTTGACCCCAACATTTAACCGGGGGCCCTAGGCATCAGACTGGGCCATAAACTTTTAAGACTCGACTTGATTCGGCGTGGGAATGAACGATTGTAATATGGATTGTACGTGACGAACGTCATGTGTTCGCGGATAAAAATCCTGTGTGGCGCACGATACGAAAGTTAAGCTCGTAGAATACCGTTCCAACGTGTCGACATTGGATTCGACGACCTTATAACAGAGTATCGAAAAACACTTGATCCTTCCACACACAGAGTGAAAGGATTAGCCGACAAAGCTAAAATATAGCCGTGACTAAGATGTGCCTTTAAAATAGAGTTAGCTAACATTGTTGCGAAAGTTCAATTGATTAGTTATTAAAACGTAGAAGCTACACAGCAAAAAAATTATTCGCCGTTAGAAAGGATACACAGCAACGTTCCATAAATAATAGCAATTTGAATGCGCGGTTTTATACGCGTAAGATATTGAGGAAGCTGCTACTTTCTTAGTTATTCGCGTGAAAGTATGCTTTAAATTTTAACTTAATAAAGTTGCATCTCGCGGCAAATGTATTTTATCTTTAATAGCTAACCATTAGAGAAATTCAAATTAGCTACTGATATTTCTAAGTCATTTCTCTCCGCGCGCTAAATTTTTCGGGTTTTCTTTTTATCAGACGATTCAATAAATATGAAGTTCTAAGCCTAGCTTCACCACTTACATGAACGTTAATGATCAACGTTATCTCGTAGTGAGATAACGTTGAAGTTATGCGCAGACCGTTATAACCCAATTAAAATTCCGCTTGGGATAATTTCATTATTCAAAAAAATAGAGTGCAAAGATAAGGTAAGCCAAAGTTCAGAAATAGGAAGTTGAAGAAGCGAAAAGTAGAGTAGGGGAACAGTTAGTGCAAAGCTCTCGAATGAATCTTACCTCTTGCAAGTTCTTCATCTCGTAAATCATGAAGGCGTAGTCCGTGAGGAGTATATCGCCCCTAATTACCTCGAGATTCGGAAAGAGTTTGATGAGACTCTTCAGACCGTCCACGCGATACAGAAGAAAGTAGCCGGTGATTTCTCTCAGCTCCGGGAAGGTAACGTTCTCGAAGTCCGCCTCGGTGTTGTTCTCAATCAGTACGATTTGCAGGAAGCCCTCGATCACCCGGCAGTCTTTCAGTACCGAGAAACTGTCAACGCTGTTCCTGATGTCTATGCTCTGACAAATACCGTCCCCGATCGTCATATTTTTATATCTTCGTCCTTTCTCTCGTCCTACCTCCTCGCTCGATTTCGTGTGCGACTTGGGTAGGTTCGACGATTGACTAGACTGCTGATTATTTTTCGGCCTGACATCCGTGGATCTGAGAAGCAATCAAGTTTTCCATTAATTCGTTTTATAGTTCGAATGTTGACAGATATCGGCGAATTTCTTCCAAAGCGAGATAACTTCTTTTTCCCTAAAAAATCCAAAAAAAGAAAGAAGAGTTTGTAAACACGCAAACAAATTTATCGATTCGCTTTTCGGTTTTGTTCTTTTTTTTTCCACGAGTATCTCACGAGCTTTCGATAATCCGAACAAGTCTCTGAAATCATTAAAATGTTTCATAAAAGTATAACGTACACTGAAATTACAGAAACTCTTGTTCAATAACTTTAATCATTTGCGATTCAATATAGCTCGCAAGTTTCATTTAACGATAACGAATTTCTACTTAAAAAAAAAAAAATATGATGGCATGCATTTCATTGTCCGCTGAGTGTTCAGCGTTCGAGCGTCGCGTCCCCTTGAAAAGATCCAAATAGAAAGACGCTGCAGCGCAGGGTTGAAAAGAGAGCCACCTGCATTTAAATGATACCCCTTTGTCCGCAGAATTGTTCGTTCGACAAAGTAAAATTAGCGAGGCATTTAAAAGCCGCTAATAACTCTAAGAAGATCAAAGAGAATTTCAACAGCCACGGCGCGCAGAGACGGTCGCAATCCCGGCCAGCGATACTCGTGATAACCAATTTGAGGGGACTAATTGGTGAAAATAAAATCACTTAGTACTTATGGTACGAATAAATGCTCGAGCGCGGCGCGGCTACACGGCTAAAATCCGCCGATTGGAACATTTCGAGGAAGCGATCAGCAATTTTCGCACACGTGGGCGCTTTCCGCGTTTCGAACATTTGCGGACAGATATCACGTATCTCTCCGATTACCAGCGAAAGAATTCGCTGATATACCGGGTGAACGCGAGCAAAAGTTCAGTTTACATAGAGGGACTCAAGTAGTTCGCTCATAAGTAAAATGGTTTATTCAATCGATTTCCCAATAAACTCCGCTGTTCCCCAGAATCTCCCACGTTTCCCACGTTCTTCCGCCAATATGTTACGCACACTTAAAAGGGCTACATAAAACATTTATAAGAATGCCAAACCGTATTCAATAATACATTTAATATTTGAAATGAATTATTAATACTTCGAAATTTGTAGGAATATGAAATTTAATGTATGCTCATAAATATTTATAGGGACACGAAACATATCAAAAGGATTAGCAAACTCATGCATACATCTCTGAACCGTTTTTATTATGGCATACCTGGACTTCTCGATCGCCCTGTTGTTTCTATAAGCGGCCATAGTGTCCATAGATCTGGAGTCGTAGTAACCGGTGGCCGCGGAGCTCCGATCGTACAACTCCGCGGAGTCCTCCTCCTCCTCCTCCTGCCAGATCCTGTCCACGTAATCGGGATCGTATTTGCCCTTGGCGCTTTTATCCCGGTGCTTCGTGGCCGCTTTCGGCCACCTTTTCTCCTGGCAGAACGCCAGGCTCGCCATCGTGACGCACAACAGAACGATCGGCAGCAGCGACTTCCTCGTCTTCATCTCCTTGTCTCATTGAACACCGCGCGCTTGAAAGCCTCCCGTTGAACGTTCCCGACCTTATCCCCACGTACCGCCCCGACCACCACTTTCGTTTTCTTTGATTGATCGACGATTGATAGTCGACCCTACGAACTCGTCCCTACTTCTCCTTCGTTCGCTCTTTCCTCCCCCGCCCACAGCCTTGATCGTGTCCGATTGTTTGACCTTTTTCTTGGACCTCTCAAAGGCAGTAATTAGTGGACTGCAAAACGGATCGTAATTCTCTATTCAGTTTAAAGGAAATACGCTACTCGACATTTGTATGTACGCGATGATAATGCTTTGTTTCGCTATCTTTAGTTTATGATTAAAAAAAAAAGAAAAAAAAAAGCGCAGCAAACTAGAATATTAGTCGCTTATTGCGATCGGAGTTATACCGCGTGAAAAGGAATGCATAAATAAGCATACGAGAAATGTTTGCGAGTTCTGTAGTAATTGACCCTTTTAACCCACGAGTCTTATGTTAGAATTAAACGCTTAAGCGATTCAGAAAGTGTCAGAAGGAATGTGCAATGTTATTCCTCTACTTTTCAATTTCCGAGGTTAATAATGAAATGCATCCGAGTAACAGGGCATGTAAAAAGAAAAAAAAGGCGCTTCCTTGTCTGGAATTACATCCAAACCTCGTTTAAATTGGACATCTAAAACGTTATCCCTTTAAGCCGTGAGGACGTAAAATCCGAGTAGAATTTATATTTCGTTCTATTTTTAATGAGTACCACACTCTCGTACACACACAATTCGCTCGCAGTACCTGCGGATTAAATGCGACGCGGTTGCCCCACGAGAAAAACACTCTGGGTTATTTCCGCGCTCTTGTCCTCCTCCTACGCGCCCTCCTCTCTTCCACCCCCAAGGAGGGTAATCGATCGATCGTCCGCGTTCGTCCAGGCTCGCGTGAACCCTCTCCGATTCTCCCTTCCCCGTGCGGGCTCCGGGTAACCCGGTTTCAAACTCGCGGGGGGTGTTTCCTTTCCCGGAAGAATCAGAAGTCTTGAGGTTGCGCGAGCTTCCGCAAAGGGGTTGCGAACAACAAGTAAGATTGACCGCGATTGACGCCTCCGCGATATCTTCTTCACAGCAACTTCTTATTGAAGACGAAGTACATTTTGGCCTTCATAATTGCGCCGTCCTCGCACGCCGTAATTATCTGTTGAACAAAAATCGAAAACGTTTAGCATGGGGTGATCTGTTGAGATATTGAAAAGCGATGAGATAAAATTGTCAATAAATTTTCAGCAGATAGATTTTTGAAATAATTAAAAGTTTGAAGTTTTACAAAATTTAGCACACTTGAAAGTACATTCCTCAAATATCGCAAATGCATTTCTTATTTCTGCGTCTCTCTCGTTTCTTTCTGTGCAAATATGTTAAGTGTAATGTAGATGAAAAAATGTAGATAACTATGGTGTATACACACATACACAGTTTAATTTAATTAAGTAAATTTGCATAGAGTGCTTAAGCGGATATTTAAGCGTATCCGCTAATTACGGTTACATAAAAACGTGACGACGGCTTCTAAACTAATTCGCAAATTAATACGGTAATGCCCGTGGCACGACTGCGCACGATATAATTTCTGTACGGTTCTTATGACTGGCGCATTGCAACTGAATATTCCGTTGGTAACTTCAAATGATATTTAAATAGAAATGAAAATATTTGTCGTTATTTTCCTCTAATTCTACCGGGAAATAAAAAACAAGTCATAATTTGATTAAAATATACACGTACTGTATATTTTAATCAAATTATGATTTACTTTTCATTATGATTTGATTAAAATATGAAAATGGTAATTTTTTTGCAAACGTCCAACGGACGTTGGACGAAGGGAAGGAAGAAAAACGAATAAATTCCGGAAAAAGGCACGAAGATATAATTAATACGATATAATTAATTATAACTAATCAGACATGATATAACCGATATAACTAATTATAATAGTTTAGCGTCGCTATTGGGCATTTTAATTAAATACTGCGGCTAAACCTGCGAGTGACACGTAGCCAGCCATTACAGAAATGCGTCAGAGCTGAAAATGACGTCAAAATTATGAATGCATGTTGTTACTCCAAACACACGTTAATAATAAATACATATTCTCGGGTTTTCAATTGTTATCTCGTAATAACTTTCATTGTGCATTCGTAAACCGCGTCCCTTATACGTACGCGAACAATGTAATTATCATATATTTCATACACGCAAAATGACTACACGTATTATATCTCTAGGAAAGATCTGGTTAATTAACCCGGGTGTAGATATGCACGCTGTTAAAATTTAAATGAAAGCGCGTCTACTCGTATATCAATTGTCACGATCTTTGCCAGCATTAATATCTGTCGGGCACGTGCGAACCCGTCGCGAAAATCGCGACTTCCCGAAAGCGATTAAAGAGAAAAAGCCAGTTTTGATTTTTCGTGAAAGTCAGTCTGGATTATCTGTAACATTTTATCGAGACTATCGTATAATTGCGCGAGATGTTGCAATACATTGCAAATTTGCTTGCTCACGTTATATTTCAGCGCGTACAAACGCTCCCCCATCTCAAAGTCCCGCGTCTAATTATAGTAAATCAAGATGATTTTCTCTTTGGATTGCCACCAAAGACGCTCAAGTGTGCTCGCTAATTAGAATTAAGCATTTATCACGATTCTCGTCAGCATTAATAAAACCATTAAAACGCGTGCGATACTATCGCAATAAATTGCGACTTTCCGGAAAAGATGAGAGATAAATACAATTTTGATTTTTTTTTCGTTGAAAAACTAGTTAGCAACATATTATATAGAAGATGTGTTGTGCGCGAGACGTAGCAACGTTGCGAATACTCGCGACGTTTTATCGCGCGCGAACGCTTTTCTGTCTCTCAAAGTCCCATATCTAATTACAGTAAATCAAGTTAATTTTCTCTTTGAACTGCCATTGAATATGCTTTGCTAATTAGGTGTTTGCTCCACGTAAACTCACACATAAATGATACGTCAGAGATTTTACTACCGGATCGATCTTTGTCATTAAGAAGCAACAAGAAGCTTAAACAGGAAACTCCGATGTATCTGCATCGATTTTATAAAGATAATTTTGGACTAAGTAATTTTGAATGAAGTAGAGTATAATTTTGAGCCTTATAACGATGGGACTCTTTGACAAATTGAGAGCTTAAATTTTATTAGACTAATTTGCATACAAAGTGATTCTAAAACAGGTTGTTAAAGGCAAGACGTGCTCTTTGACACGTTCGAGGACCGATCTTCGTTGGTGTCTCGAGCCGTCCGCGATCTTTTAATTTTCATCAACGAGCGAATCTCGAGTAAACTTCCGATTATAAATTTGTTTATGCCAAATTCCATATCGGAATAATAATAATAATCTTGTCATTTAAAACAGAAATAACGCTCCTTTCCATACCTGACGTTTCCATATCCGAAATTTAATTACTGAGAAATTTATTTTCCGCTCCGTTTATGAGGATAAAGAAAGATCGTTGGTGCTTCTTAATGCTAAAAAAAGATTGGAGAAAAGGCACGGTTGACGACAAAGTTTAGTGGCTTGATTTCAAATCACGTAAACTCCAGACCCCAGGAGTTTGATTCGTTTCTCTCATTTATCCTTCCCTCCGCCCTTCGCCCGTCCCTTTGTCGACGACGATCTTCCGTTTTTCTACTCGGTCTCGCGCGCCTCTTACCCCGGCAATGCCGGGATACTTACACCGCCCATTTCGAATTACGACGTCAGCAACGAGGAAAATCGCACAGATAGTTCTCGGAACTAAATGTCCGTGGAACGAGCGGTCGTTCGACGAAGAGGAATTTTTTTTGGTTCGCGTGAGGAAGCACCGTACACTTGGCATTCTAACAATTACTTCGACGTATCAACCTCTACAGAAGGAACGCGCGGAAATTGCAGTTGTAACTCGGATAGTGGCAGTCACGACCGTCGCTATCATATTTCGTCGTTCCGTCGCATTTTATATAAGTCACTTTATGAAACCAGAGTGGGTCTCTTCTCGAGCAGGAAGTTATTCGTGTGAACGCTGCAGGAATCATAAGTAATATTCGCGTATTCTTCTCTGCCGTCGTTTTTGCCGTCGGGCGGAAGTCGAGACATGATGGTCGACTGTGCCAACGTCGATTATCTTGTGAATCATCAGCGATCCCGACGCTCGCTCGCTCGTGTCTTCTTTCATTTTATTTCCAATCTGCAGGATCACCGTATTCACGGTACATCTACACGGAGAAAAAAAAACCTAAGGTTGCCGCAACGGAATAATAATGTTATTACTCTCCTATCCAAAGAGTTGTGGGAACACCGCAGTACTTTGGAAGTGATCCATATGGTTCCCTCAACCTTAACGCGTAACAAGTGTTCAACTGCTATGCTTATGGATGTTACAACTATAATCTAACCGTATTATCAGATGACGACGGAATGCTGTCGAAAATATAATAGAGTCTGTTCACATGCAGCGCTTAGCAGCAAATTGATGACAGAAGCACAGCAGATCTACGCGTAGTTTAACAGAATGGCGATAGAAAGCGAGCAGAATATCTCTCTTTATCGCCAATATACTATTAGATTAACTCGGGTTACACCAGCGAACTCTGCCGGAAGAATATGAATTTAATGCGGACGCAGTTGCTGCTGATCTGCTGAAATACTATAGACATTTCGCTGACTGAAATACAAATATACGCGCAAGAAAGATATCACGATATAACACACATTTTATGTGAAAATGCTTTCGGGAGTCGGTAGTAATACTACTTCTGTCCATTCTATTACTGTCAACGGAACTGAGCTCTCAGTGCTATAGCACGCTATATAGATCTTTCGTACTATTTGTCCTGTAGATCACGGTGGAGACATAACAATAATCCTTCGCGGTCGAAGCAACCATGTATGAAAGCATTTTAATCAAATGTTATTCGTCGTAAAAATTACGGTTGCGAGAACCGTATAGATGGACATATCTTGACAGCTGTATTCAATGCAATGTCAACATAACTTGAATTCACACGCGTTTCTTTTCCAAACATAGAAAATATGGTTGTGACAACCGTAAGTAATTTTTGTCCGACGTAAGGATCTAATTAAATGTACAGGTTCTAGACTTGATGTGACAGCGCGCGCGAATTTCGGAACAGTTTAATCCTTAACGATCACGGGGCCGTCTGTGTGACCTCGACGGAAGTTTTGGCCAAATCTTCTCTACGTTATTTCAATATCGAACTTCTGTCGCCATATAACGACAGTTACAAGTTCCCTCGATGCGAGGAAGTTACCCGAAACACGTCAGTTCGTTTTCGTCAATTTATTTTCTCACAAATTATTCTCTTATACCAAATTAAATATCTTTTTTTTTTTCAAAAAACGTGCACTGCTTTTTTCCCTTAAAGTGCTATATATATCTAAAGAATATACCTTAAAATTTTTTTGAAAAAATATTAAAAATCTAAAAAGTTACAATTTTTTAAAAGTAAAACATTTTTTTTACGTTCAATATCTTTTTGGTTCAATAATTTTCTACAGTGTTCGATTTAAAATTCAACATACCATGAAATTAATTCACATTTTACACCGTTTGAATGTTCAGTAATTTTTTTTTACTTAAAACAATTAATAATTTGAACGCGACAAACATTCAAATTCAGTTGGGGCCATTTTGACCCAATATAATCGTTATAATATTTTACTGAAGTGTGATCGTTAAGGATTAATTAGCTAACTTTAAAAATCCTTCGCATTTAAAAGCTATTTTAACCTCGACATTTTGGTATTAAGATTTTTATCTCGAAATGATGTCACGGATCTGTCATTAACGGATGTTTCGGTGAGTTTGGGACATCCTGTAGAGATTATAATTTTAATTTTTCAAAGATTGAACGCATTCTAGCATGAGAATAAAAACCGTGTATAACGGGAGCTTTAAACAGAGAATTTAAAAATTAATATTATTATTATTATATAATAAGTGCTCATAGATTAACCTTTCTTCGATTCCTAGACGAGAAAAAGGATAAACTTAACTACTTTAAAGTTAAAGTTGTCGAGTAAGTATTCTCGTTGCGAAGACGGAAACGTGCAGACTTGGTGGTCTAGAAGTTATTCTAGATTTCGTGGGGGGTCTTTCAACGGCGGTCGACATTATTCACGGTTTTACCAACAATACTGCGTCTCGAAGGGCGGCGGCCCCCTTTGTAAAGTTTCGAAAGTGGCTTCGTGAGAGGAAAGCGATCTCGCGAAGACCGTCGATGGTCGTCGGCGCGAATCACTGCGCTTCTGACGTCATAATCCAGCCCCGCCGGTTGATGGCTCGGTAGACAGATGGGAAATTGATGACAGATGGAAAAATCCCACGAGTAAGAGAAAGAAAATTTATTTCAGAGGATATTGACGTTGAAAATTAAGGAAGTGCGGAAGGAGATGACTGGAAGAGCTGAACAATTTTATTTTTTTTTCCGGAGGTGAATTCCCGTTTAAATCACCACGTTTCACCCACCTAGGAGATAATGGTGTCGTCGGCCACTTAGTCGCTCGCGCGACTTGGGCGAATATCTTAATTCACCGTATAAATATCGCGATAACGATCGCAGAGAAAAGAGAAAGAAAGAGATGAGAGGGGAGAGAAGAGGCATCGTCGTCGTCGTTGGCGGCGGCGGCGGCGCCGATTAAAAGCCGGATACACGTACGATAAAACACGAGAACTTGTTCCGCGATAAGCCCGCACCTGAGAAGCGGAAGAATCCACGTCCGTAAACTTATTCTTTCTGGCGAGGGAAGGGGAAGAAGAAAAAGAGGAAGGGTGGAAGGAATGCCTCCGAAAGTGCAGAATTATGGTCGACTTTCGCGTTAAGTTAAATACACACGCATAAATTCTGTCGTTTTATACTCACGTGTGTTGTGAAGTAAATGGAGATCCTTAAGTAGGTCTTATTTAAGGAAAAACAAATTGCCTTTATACGAGATTACAAAGACTTTTCTTTCGCGTATTTTATTCTGCGAGCTCGGCGCGTTACGCCACTTACTTCATTCCTCAGTTCCGCTTTTGTTTTATGCGTAAAACAAAAAGGGGGAAAAAACGAGAAGTAATGCAAAACAGAAAGGAACGATTAATGAAAACGGAACGATAATAATGGGTCCATGGGTACATTCGCGCCTTCATTAAATGGCAGAGAATTATACCGTACCTAATTATTTAATAAAAACAAAAAAAGGACAGAATAAAAATGCGCACCTTTGTGATTTTCTGTTCTCTTGGAATCTGTTCGAGAGCTACAAAATGAAATTAAAAACCGAATAATTGAAATTGAGAAAAGGTCATAGCAGGATCTTTCAAGTGATTTTATACACAGTTTCTATTTCTTTTAAACTATGTGTGCCGTTACTTTCGGTTTCGAACACAGCTCTTAAATTAAATCGGAAAAATAATATCGCAGAACTAAGTTAACAATCAATTTAATATTACTGATGCTAATTTTTTCTGAAATGGAGGATCATGGAGAGGCCAGTTAGCATCAACATAATATTAAATTGCTTGCCAATTTAATTCTGTAATATTATTTTTTTGACTCAATTTAAAGATGTTTCAGTTACACAATACGAGCTAAAAGTTACCAAAATTTAAAAGACTTCTTTAGGTTTTTTCTTTTTTTTCTAATTAACAAAAAATTTTAATCGCAAATGTCCAAATTTTAATCTTGAAAATAGCTTCAAAGAAAGAAACAATGAAAAATTTAATTTATAATGGTTTCTGCAATAAAAATTGCTATTTTATTTGCAGTTTTAAATAAATAACTTTAAATGAATAAGTGGATCTAAATAAAGTTTTGCACGAGTATTTACTAGTCTTATTAATATACGTAAACATTTTGATTTAATTACTTTCCATTAACTTTGCACACAAATAAATATAATGCAATATTAATATATAAATATATATAATTATATTATCAATATATTAGTATATAAATAATATAATATTAGTAATGTAGTACAAATACTACAAAACGGGATTTTACATAAAAATCAAGAGTAAACAAAAAAATGTAATAACTTTTAAAGCAATAAGTAAATCGTGCTAAAGTTTTACATAGATACTCAAACGTAATATTAGAATATTCTATAAAACTTTTATATTTTAGGTAATGTTTTGAGATATGATTCATGCATCTTTAAGAACTGTGTTTGAAATTAACGACGCATAATTTGAAAGAATTAGAAATTGTACGTAAAATCACCCTACAGACATTATTTTAGTACCAAGATCTGCCTTGATTTAAATTGTTTTATACAAATCACGGTTTTGCTTGTAATATTAATTATTAAAAATCTAAATTGATCTTAAAATACTAATTTTAAAAGTCTAAATTTAATTACGAATGAATGGGATACTTCGCCCAAGGGGAGCACACGGATCCCATGAAAAAGGTAATAGAGTAATTTAATCGAGTAATTATTCGAGTAACAGCTCATTTTTCTGGTTACATCGACGTAGGTATGTCAAAACCGACACTTCAGGCCGGATTCCCCGTATCGTTTCCCAGCCACCGGAGCAGACTTGTCCGGAATCCAAACGCCGCCACACTTCACCTCTTTCTCTTTTTTTTTCTCTCCTACGGGTGATCTTCGTTCGAACACGAGTAAGCGGATGAAGTTGGACGTTTTTTGCTAGGCGATGGAATCTCGCATCGCGCAGCGAAATAGACAAATCCGCCGGCGATCCGAGATTCGAGGGAAGATGAATGGACGGCCTAAAAGTCCGGCGGATGCTTTGAATACGTATCGAATAGATCGAATACTTCATAGCTTCTGCAGCTGGTCCGGTGTGTGCGTGTGTCCGCGGGCGTGCGTGTGCGCCCGCGCGTGTGTATGTGCGTGCGTGTGCGTCCATGTATGTATGCGTGCGTGTGCGTGTGCGTGTGTGTGTGTGTGTGTGTGTGACGAAGTCAAAAGAAGTCGGCCGCAGCCGCTCTTCTGTGGTCGCACCGGGTAGAGAATGACTCACGCTATACAACCGGATTCGCGAGAAGTGTGACAGGCGAATAGCTCCAAATGGTTTACGACATGGGAAGTGTGTTTTTCGGATCTCCATATATTTCACGTGAAGATCTAAGCATGCGCCTCCGCGCGCGAATTTATATTATTTACGAGTTGTTTACTGCTATTCACTTATATCTCAGTCTAAAATACGCGTCAGCGAGCGAACGTATTTATTTTCCATCCCATTATTTTCATAGCTGATCACCCTGTAACGCGCGCGTTATACAATACAATATTTTTCTTTTTATCTAACGCGTATTAATCATTCGCGATGTAAATTTTCATCATCGCGCGCCCGCGCTTGTCACGGAAACATTTCTCCTACATCAAATGGACACATCTCGAAATAACAATGAGAGCGAGAAGGCGTTGAATTTTACAGTTTAAATTTCCTTTCCAATACGGTGATGGATGGGGTAATGACGATTGATGGCGACTGCGCAAGTGTTTCGTTGAACGTTACGTTTTGCGTATTAAATTGATCGAAAAAAAATCATCCGGCTTTCACGCTAATGACAAAAGAGAGAACCGAAAGCGAAAGCTTTCAATATAATGCCTTCATGATGCACATTCATCACTCACGCGTTGATTGCTACATTGTCGCTGCTCGTTTTAATTTTCCCCAAGTAGACACCGATACTTCGCGACGTGTCGACACCGCCCTATCCCCCCCCAATCCCTTTTCCACGGAATGATTTACTAAGTATCGATGTCCCACGTCTATTTGATACTCAAGAAGCTGATGGATTATTGCTACCAGCGAGTGTGACCAGAACGATGAGCGAGACAAGTACGAATATATATAAAATGGAAAAGGAGACGTCGTCGACTGATATTGCCAATCGCGCGATAAGATCGGCATCAACGCTGTTCGCATTTTCAATGATAAATGACGGCGATTTTTGCCGCGATACTGTTGCGCTCGGTGCTATCCGTGCAATGTCCTTTGTATCTCTCTCTCTCTCTCTCTCTTTCTCTTTCCCACGATGCGGCTCATACTTATTTTTCTCGCTCTAGCCATCTCTTTCTGCCTCCATCATCGCTTCTCTCTCTCTCTCTCTCTTTCTTCCACTCTTTCCTCTGTCTGCCCTTCATGTCGATTTTTCGCTCGACAGCCGCCAACACGCTCTTCTTTTCTTTATCCCGCGTAGGAACCCTCGGCTATTCCTTTTATCCCCGCTTTTTCTGCACACTTAGATATGGCGCATCGATTAATAATGGACCTGCTTACAGTGTTGCAGCGGTTTCGACGCGGGTCGTTTTATTCGTGCGATCGTTATTACTATGTTGCAGCCACCACCAGCGCAAAACCAGTTTCGATCCTGGCACTACGGTAAGTTATGTGCCCGGCGTCTACTCGGTCGTAAATATCAAGCGCGAATATTTTCGCGCGCCCCTACGAAAGCTCGCGATAACGGGACATTGTTATCCCCGCGATCGAGGAAATCGCTTTTTTTTTCCCTCCATCCCCCTCGGTCTGTCAGTCACTTGGAAATCGACGTGTCAAATATTTACAGTGGCACGCACGCTTAGAAATGTCAGCGATACTTCGGTAGCATCGCGACGTCAACGCTTCTGCAACTTTGCTACCGACAAAGAAACTTTTCGTTATAACTCGAAAAAAAAAGAAAAAAAGAACAACAAAAAAACTTGGAAGTCGACACAAATGCTCGCGACCATCGATCCGCGACCCGTTTTTCGTGGCGCCTGTGAAAAACAATTTTACGGATTGGTGCACTTTGTCTTTCAAAGGCGAAACAAAACTTCGTGACATCTCTCCCCGGTATATCTACGAGATCACCGATGCTTTACGACCGAAAACAATGTAATTGCCAAATAGAAAAAAAATCAATTTTCTAGAATCTTGATTACGGGTTGCCTCGCGGAATCCCTTCCCGTGTATTTTTTTGCATCGACACGATACCTTTAATATTAATAAGGTAAGTATACCATCAAGGCGTTTTCATAACATAGGTAAAATTTCGATGTTGATTATTCCGGCGCGGCGAGAAATTCAAATTACTTATTCGCTCTTTTAAAGTCCCGAAGACTCGTTACTCTTGCTCGGTTCCAGGCATTTCCGTTTACGTTAACGGCCGTTTTTCTTTTTTTCCTTTCTCTTTTTTTTTGTCGACCAATCTCTTTTCTGCGCGGGTCTCAACGTTTCATTACAAGTTTTTCGTCGGGTTCCTTCACGACGAATCCGTTGTTCCCCGGCCACGAAGTAGAGATTGAATTCTGCATCGCTAACAAATGCGCTTCAACCGACTGTTGCCTGGGAAGAAAGGGACTCAGAGACGTATGGGGAATGCATGGTGCCCCGCAGCCATACAATGTAGCTCTGGGACCCTCCCATTCTGCGCACGATACGATAAATATTTCCGGAATCAAATTTGACTACAACGGTCACCTAAATGCCTCCTCTTATTAATCAGAAAAATCTGTCCAGTGTATTTGCTCGCACATGTGATCGTGATTAATTAAATTAACCATATCATTAATCATTAAAATTGTTGAACCGTTGGAAGCAATGGAAGCTCTCATCGGGATTTATTTTTACCAGTCCGGCGAGAGAAACAAACTCGCTTCTCGTCGGATCGACAATCTACGGTTTAATTAGCGAAAGCGATTAATTACCGTTTCAATCGATAACGGGATTATCAATTTTTACTTATAAGAAAGAAACCGTCGCAAATGAACGTAAAACTGAAATAGGGATGTAAAAGGAAAGGAAAATAGATTAATTACGCAAAGATCTTCTTTCTTCTTATGCTCCCCTCACCCAAGTGGAACGAGGTAGGAGCAAAAAGTTTCGCCGCCCTTGCGGCGTTCCCGTAGACTGACACCCGAAGGCATCTGCGCGCCCTCCCCCGTCCCCCTTTCTCCCTTGCAACATCTCTGAAGGGACCCACCTCCTTGCAACCTTGTAGCCGCCATGACGACCGCATGGTTTCATAATGGTCACTGAAGTTATGCGAGATCGATAATTTTGAAATGACGCCTGACAATGTTCCGAAGGCACTTCGGCTGTCCGCGATCATTACCTACGACATTTTATCGTTTAAATCACCATCGCGTTTCCATGTTATATTTTAGATGTTAAAAAAAAAAGAGAGAAACATTTAAACAAATCTCTTACATGAAATGCTTGATAATCTCGTGTACTCGGACTCCTCGAATTAATTTCTCTCCAATGCAAATCTTTATTTCTCTTACTGCGTAATTTCATCGGCTTCTTTTCGTCAGGCGATGCGCTTTCGTTATGGTATATTACGGCATTCTTGTAGAATGTACCGAAACAAACGAGACAGAGTTGCGAGGCAATTACGACGTGTCGAACGGTCTTATTGTTTTTGCATAAACTACCGTAGAAGGACGTTATAAGCCGGCGCGGCGGTGGAAAGCCTTGACCGAAACTTTATTATTAAGGCTTTCTTTGTGTTCATATTGCTGAAGTCTCGGACATGGTTGTACGATATATAGGGTGTCTCGTATTTTTCGCATCACTTTTCACTCGTGTACAATTCTCAAAGTCGTTCTTTTTCTTCGGCAAAATATTAAGAATCTTTCTGTTACAAACAACTAGAGATAAAAGATTTTCAGGGATTTAATTTGAGACTCGAAAAATTGAGATAAATAATTAAAAAAAAAAAAACTTTTTTTTTAATTTTCAAGTATTACTCGTAAAACATTTCTCTTTATCCTAGACGAATACACAAGTGAATTTCATTCGAGATAGAGTTTCGAAATTTATCGAAATGAAAAATTTTCAAGGTAAGCTACAAAGGGACTTACTTTTTAAAATGAAAGTTCTTGTAAATAATTATATTTCTGAATGAAAAATATACCGAGGGAAAAAACATAAAAATTATGTACCGTCGCATTTCTTTGGAACATATCCTTTCATAAATATAGGATAAGCAGATTATCCGTAATGCAACGCGACTTTACCTCGGTACACGCATTGTAACAGTATGAGTTTTGGAGCATTCACTAAGAGAGGCAAATACTACGTTTTTTAGTCGCCAGGAATAATTTACGTATTCATAGCATATAGTAACGCTGAAAATGAGGAGGAGAGGAGATAAAGCATTTTAATCCTCGAGATTATTGTGTGTGTATGTATGTATGTATTTGTGTGTGTGTGTGTGTGTGTGTGTGTGTGTGTGTGTGTGTATACATATATATATATATATATATATATATATATAATATATAATATGCCGCGTACTATTTTTTAATGACTATGATGGTACTTAGAAAAAGGACGCTAAACTAAGTAGATTCCAAGTGCTCCATTAAAAGGGAGGAAAAAGGAAAATGGAAATAAATCCTTAAATAATCCTAATGCATTAGTCACTTAAATATAGAGCTCGCGCAATTAACACTAATCCCTAAAATGCTTTAAAAGTCGCCATGTATACATTTTTAAAACCCGCCACTGTTCGGATTAAGATTTATTTGTTTCCTTGGTCCGTTTCTCTGCTTCCGCTTCAACTCTTTATCTTTTATCGGGCTTTAATCGCTACGTGCTGCCGGAGTTACATTGTAAAATTTATACGTCGCAATAATTCTTTATCGTATATAAATCGTAAAATAGCTATTTTTATTAATGCAACGACATTCTCGCGCGATTTCTCGCCAAAGCGGGGGGGATTCAACTACGTTTTCCCGGATAAAAATTCGATCGGGAATTACCATTTGTCACACTTTTTTAATCTTCAATATTAACGCGCCGGGCGTTACATGACCGTCGGTGGGACTATTCGTCCCTCTCCGCGAGAGCCACCGGCGGAACATATGCATTTTGCCTTCAACACGCTATGGTCATTTGTGACCATGGGTTTTTATATGCTGTTGCACCAGTTATATATAAATTTCATGTATATCAATCAAACGTCTGCTCTCTCTCTCTCGACGTAAAATTAGTTACTAGACAGTTGGACCGGACAGCTGTGTCATGTTACATTTGTAAGGAATTTTTTAACATGTAAAAATTCAAGACCTCGAACGACGAGCTATTTGGATCCACAAATGTTCGTGCTACGTCAAATTATCCGAATATTGTGTTTTTTAATACGAAATGTGTTGGGGGCATGATAGCGCGTTGTATTTACGGGCTTTATACTTTTTGTACTTTCAACACGAAATACATTTATTCCTGAGGCTTGGCATCTAAAAGTTGAAATGGGAAGATTGACAAGAACTATAATAAAGAAAATTTTAATAAGATAAACACTGAGCAGTAAAATAACGTTGCAAAATAACGTACGGCAAAGCTCTGTAATCAGTTCTTAAACCGCTTTGCTAAACAAGATTGTGTTGCATATTTAAATTCTGATTCGCCCTCTCCTTTGAGCACTTCAATTATGATCACGCTCTGTGTGGGACGGGCATCGAAATGAGTTTCGCATCACGCCGGCGAAAGCCGCCACCGCAAAGAGCCTGAAATTTACCCCATCTGGGGATAAAATTATTCTACCTCGGTTGCATACGGATATTCTGTATATTTTCTCCGGTTCTAGATTATTATGTGCGTTTGAATGCTTAATTGGTCTGAATTTTAAATTTGCAAGAGGGACTGGCTGCGTTTGAGGATTTTACGTCGATACATTGATCGTGACGATCACGCAATCAAATCGAGCCAATAAAAAAGAAATGAGGTGTTAACGCGTTGCTGTACTCTGTCAGCGATTGAAGGTTGCTGATTCAGATTGGCTTAAAAATGCTTTGCAGAGCTTTTAAGGCATTGAAATACCGGGTATTTTTTTTTTAATCTTTTGAAAATTCATAAAACGGAATTACAAATATTCGGAATTTGTGGAGCTCATGGATAAAACGGACGAATCCTCTTCTGACATTTTGATGTACATATTTTTACATGTATATATACTCACACGCGTGTCCATATATAATACAAATAAAACAACGGGTATTGAAAAATCCACCAAATTTCGTTTTCCTCCGTTAGAATTTTTATAAAATAACATTGCTAATGTTGAGACATAGGCACTCATTAAAATTTATGTGTGCGTGTATATATGTATCTAGAGAGAAATTGATTGATTGATTGGGCGTTTATTACTGTCCTAGGGTAAACCCTCTAAGGACAGAGGTAAACCCTCTAAGGACAAAAGAGAGAGAGAGAGAGAGAGAGAGAGATTTCCTAAAAAAGTTTTTAATTAATTGTGATGAGAAAATCTGCTATAATATAAAAATAATATTTAATAATATCAAACTGCGCGAATATTTTACATACACATAAAATCATTCTCTTGCCTTTTTTCTCTCCGTCTCTCTTATACATCAAATTAAGAAATTTGATTTCGGCGGAGTAATTATTTAATTGATCGTTGCTTATGACGCAAAAGCTCCGTTTTTTCACATTGGAATTCAAAGGGCGGAGCCCCATGTCCAGACGGCGATTCTCTTCCTTTCCCTCCTTTCTGGAACAAGCTGGTTTTTTATCATCCTATATTCCGCCTTTTAATCCCACGCTTTAATGGCGCTCGGAAATACGTCGCCAACGTATCAATTAAAAAATTGCACCGTTGCATCCGTGTCGATCGTTATATGTCGCACGGGTTGCCAGAGGAAAAATCTGGAATTTCAAGAGAGAAACGAGAGAGCAGAGTATCAGGAATTAAAAACCGCCTTCGAAGGAAGTAACTGTATCAGGATGTGTGTGTGTGTGTGTGTGTATATATATAATTGTCTCCACTTCGAGCCACACGCCTCGTTTCGCTGATATACAATTCTCCTTTCCTTACCTTCGATAAATAATTCGTTTATCAATCGCGCGTATCCAGAAGCTCTTACATTTTATGAATAAGGCATACATTTCCTTCAATCCTAAAATTTTTTCAAATTTATTACGACGATTGTTATCTTAATTGCACGTAACAGATCTTATGAATAGGCAATTCTTTATGAATAAGCTTTCTAAGCTCGTGTTTATGGATTTCCTTCGTAAATTTATTAATTAAACTCTTAATGCATTAATAGAGTTTTTATCTGCTTTTATGTACTTCGCAAGATGCAACATAAGACAAAAATGTGTTATAACGATCATTAAAGAGCCTGAAAAAACTCGAGAATAACTTTGGTATCTCGCCGTTCCATTCGCTGAAGCAGGGCATCATAAAAAAAGGGGGCTATAACCATGATTTTCCTCTCTTTTTTTTACAAGAAGAATATAGCAGTAAAGCGGACCCCCCGATGCGTGAAGTTCGCGAGTGTTGGCAAATGTTTCCGACAGAGGCAAAATTTTACGTTTATTACAAAAATATTAACTGCCCGTAGCATACGTAACGCGTTCGCATCCGCATGATGTTGATTATACTACCGCGTGGAATAATTAACGGCAGGACAAGGGATTTCAGTTGGCAACTGGACGAAAAACACCCTGGTTTAACGATTAATTAACGAATAGCCGTTTATCAAAGCGATTATGATTGTATCCGCTGCGGATGCCGGCGATCGGTATCGTCGCTTAATTAAGCGGTCTAATAACGGTCGGAGAGGGGGAGAGGGGTGAAAGAGATGGCGAGAATAGAAAGAAAAGCGTATTAAGAGGCGAAATCTTCGTGCCACGACGCGCCCGATAAGAGCAGAGACGGGACGACGACGACGACGACGACGTTCCTTTCTATCGGGAAGCAGATAAGGAACAAAAGTGGCCCGCTTAAAGAGCCGATCGTCCCGCTCTTCCAACTGCCCCATTACTCCCCTCTCCCTCGCGTGGTGCTAATTTACCGCGTGCGAACGCGCGTCCCTAACGGAATTGATTAATAATCTATTTCCCGTGCCACATCGATCCCAGGCGGAGCTGCAAAGCTCTGCCCTTCGCGATTATCGCCAACAGACGCACACGTACAGGCACGCAGACATCGCAGGCCGCTTCCACCCTTTCACGGTTGCTACTACCGGGTAAACAAGCTTCACGTCAGGCATTCCGATTTATCGTGACCCGCCGTAAAGCCTAAACCGCGCGGAACTGTCCGTGATGTTTCTAAGTTGCTTTGGTATTAGGGTTGTTATCCCCCCCCCTCCCCCGATGCCACTCCCTGCAGTTGAACGAGTTTCCCCTGTTCGCGCCAACTACTAATCGAGCATTCCCCCGCGGGCTTTCTGAAGTTCACGCGTGATTTTTGGCAATAAAAGCGCCGGCGCGACATTTCGTACAATATATCTATATATTGTATATATATAAAACCAGCTCTTGCAGATTATATATATATACAAATACATATATGTCATACCGATCGATAGTGAGACCACACATACAGTGTCGCTCGTTTATAGTTGTGCAGTTCGCAATTCCCTGAAGAGATTCTCCGACTATGGATATTCTGAACAGAAGGGATCTTAAAATGAATTTGGAATAATATACGTATGCTTAAAGAGGATATTTGGAAGAGAGAATGGACTCGTACTCTTCTACTCTGTACGGCAAAAATAAATCCTTTCATTCATTTCTATTATCTCTAATCGATTTCCACTTCTGTAATTAAAGAGAGGCACAAAGTAGAAGCGTTAATTTCGAAAGATATCAATCCGATAAAAAATAATTGGTATAGATCAAGGGGCAAAGTATTCCGCAACCTTATCGATTATTCAATTTTCCCAATTCGAATTTCGTTAATGTTTCCGTTTTAACGGTCGTATTTGCGAAGAGAGCGAGATTCCAAGGGCAAACGATGAGATTGATTGATTGAGCATTTATTTCTACCCTAAGGCAAGCCCTCCAAAAGAGCGTACAAGAGTCGAGTAAAAAAAGAAAAGAAAAAATGAAATAATAATCAAAAGACGCAGATTAAAGAACAGAAAATTAAATAGCAAAAGATTAAACAAAAATTGGAACAGAATATAAGAACGAAATATAAAGAATAAGAGAAAAAGAAAAGCAGAAGATAGAGAATGAGAGACAAGAGTGGAGTGAGATGAGATAAAGAATGAGAATGAGATAAAATACAATGTTAAAAAAAAGTAAAATGAGAGAGAGAGAGAGAGAGAGAGATTTTGTGTGGCGAGACCCAAGGGGCAGTGACCTCGCAATCAGGCTTTTTCCATTTCTCCCGACGCGGGGGATACACTATCGGAAACATGACGCCGCGCGATCAATTAATAAAAAAATGCACCGTTGTACACCGCGGCGCAGCCATTACCGCGTGTTGCGAAATTACCATCATCTGGACGAGAGGTCCAGTCCGTCTCTCGCGCGTTTATTTTCCACGCGCGAAACCGTCGCTCGGGCACAAAGAGAGCTCCATAATTAACGTCGAATGGCGACGGGCACGAAATTTGAAAATCTTCCACTCGGGCGTATTGTCACCCGGGTCGTTATGCTCGGGCACAGCAATATCCGGAAGTATATCGCTGAGCGCCGTACAATTTAACTTCTCCCATTAAACGGCGGAAAAGGAACGTCGGGGGTGTAGTCGAGAGAGAGAGAGAGAGAGAGTTCTCGCGCCTTTCCAATCGACTGAAACGTTCGTCAACAACTCCCTAACTTTGTTCGCAACGTTTTCACGCCGGCCGGAAGCGTATTTTATGTGACGTATAAAGAGAACATCGCGATGCAACGGCGCAGCAAGGCACCCTCGTCGCGGCGCCATGCTCCTTGACCTGTGTGAGTAAAATGGTACACGTTCGGGGTAGAGAAAAATAGAAGATCCTTCCCCGTCGTCTCCTCGCAGCGCGACGTCGCGTAGGCGTCCGTCGTCGCGAGAGACGTCACATCGCAAATTAGCTAATCTGTCTTTATTATCTTATCTCTAATTTTTTTTCTTTTTTTAATTACCATCTCTATTCTTAGAGACTCTCTCTCTCTCTCTCGTCGGCAATTCGCCGAGAGATACGAGAATAGGCGCTGCTGCGAAAATCACCATTTCCGAAGTTCGTGAAGCGGAACGTATCTCGGAATATTAAAGGAAATTTTCAGTCAGTTCTCTCGAAAATGGTTAAATAAGTGAAAACCGGAACGTCAGACTGACTCTCGAGCATTCCAAACTCGTTCACGGAATCTTTCGCGTAATTTACAGGCGGAATTCACAAAAGTTAAATTCGCCTGCGTCACGACGACGCGCAGCGACGCGACGCGACGCGACGCAACGCGCAGCGGCTGTGAGAGGATCGACGGCGAAATGGAGAACGTTTAAAGTTTATCCGGCGCTTCGGCGTGCACGTAGACGCGATTAAACTGGACCGCTACCTCCATTGTCGCTTGAGCGTTTAATTGAACGTACTGCGTCGCGCCGCGTCAAAATCGATGCGTAGCCCATGACGTAAAGCCAATAGGGACGAGTTCATCCGTGAAATATTCAAAGACGGGACAAGCGTCCCATTATGGGTGATATATAACGTGTGCTGCGACGACAGTCCTCTTACTCACCGATGTCTCTCCGTGCACGTTCGACTGCCGCGCACGAAATCGATACCTTAACCGGAAATAAAGTAACGACGTTACAACTGCTAAAATATTTTCGCTCGCCGCCGAGATTAAAATACTTTTTACGCCTCGCGAGTGTCTGCTAATAAGATTCGCGATATATTCAATTAAGATTGAAATCGACGCAAAAAAAAAAAACGTAACTTCCGTTGGCCTCGCGTTCTCGTGTTTTTTCTCCCCCCCCCGCTCACCTTAATATTTTTTTTGCATCGCGTGACGAGAGAGAAAGATCGGATATATAATTTCGTATTAAAACAGCATCGAGAGACGATAATTATTCGACGTCCGTCTAGCGATGCGTGCAGGGACGATCGGCCGGTCGAGGGAGAGTATCGCGCGATTGTTATCGTCATCGAATCCACGCTGCCCGTGTCGTCGGGCCCAGCCCGACTTCCGGGAGGGTATAGCGTGTACCCGTGCGCGTTTTATTTTTTATTCTCGTTTTCTCCACCACCGCGCTATTACCTTCTTCTCCCGGTCGTAGCCGGAATTGATTAAAAATGCATCGATTCGGTCGCGCTTCGCGTGGCACGCTCGTTTTATTCGGTCGAATAAAAATATTCCTGACGAAGCGAAGTCACCGGTGCCATTGCCGCACGATCCGTTGCCGCTGCATCCACTACCTGGATAGGAGATGGGCGAGGGTGGAAAAAAAAAGCTTTCTGTGCGTAAACGCCCGCGCACAAAGGGCGAGCTCAATAGAATAGGGAATTTACGGTATTTCGATAAGAATGCAGTATCGGGCGCTTCGCTTTTGACATCGAGAGTGTTTTTGACATTGATATCGTTTACAGTGTCCTTTATACGTTCAGCCGGCAAAAGAACGACGGCGAAAGGTGTACTTTGTGAGAAATAAAAGTTGCAGGAAAGACGAGCGCGTGCATATTTTCAACAAATGCGAAGAGAGTGAGTTATTGAAGGTGCAGAGTAAACGGGCGAGTAAACACGATTGGCATTATTAGCTGTAATAAAGCTCCGCTCTGCGCTCTGCGCGGCGCGCAGCTTCCGCGCCGGGAGATAACTCCGCTTTTCGTCCTTCTCGCGAGCGAGAATTGAATTTTAACATCCCGCATGAGGGACCCCCGGACATTTCCGCTTCGATTCTTTCGCTCCCGTCAAGCGCGTCGGCAATGATGCTCAGACGTGTCAATTAATAAATGGCGCTCTCGACTGCGACAGACCACATCACGTACAACACGCATGGGGAGGGTGGTGTCTGCCTGCCTGCCTGCCTGCCTGCCTGCCTGCCTTCAACCGTGCAACGGCAATGCCGGTTGTTGCGGCAGCGGCACATTGTTACGACCGCAGTTGCGGTCGGTCGGATCGGATCAGATCGGTTCGGTTCGGGGCTTGCGACACCAAGTCCAGCCTCGATGAAAGCCGAGAGAAAGAGAGCAAAGGCAAATGAGAGAGAGAGAGAGAGAGAGAGAGAGAGATTCGGTCCACGATCCTCTCTCGGGCAGTTTCCATCACGTAGCACATAACGGATCTGCAGAGTGGTGCGACGGTTAGCAACGCGAGGTTGGCGTGTCATTCAGGCCGGTCAACGGCTGTATCCGCAATCTTTCGCCCGTCTCCGACCGTATATCCCCAGGACAGGATCCACAAAGTTGCACTCGCTACGCTTCAATTCACTTCGCTTCACACACCCGCGCTCGTCGTCGTCCTTGTCGCCGTCTACTCTCTTTCGCCTCTCTTATTTGCATACTCCCGGTAACGGTATCTAGAACATGTATCAATTAGCGAGCCAACCGGCCGTTTTATCCGTCGTAGACCTGTTATCGCGAGCGTGTTGCAAAGATTGGGCAACCGTTTTCGATTCTACCTCTGCCTGTGCGCCGTATAGTACGATTGGTTCCCGATCGGTTGCTCGAGAAAACGGGCAGAGCCGAGCCGACGATATTAATTTCATGATAACAGTTATTCAGGTTGCGCCGTTATTTGCCAAGTAAATAAAGTTGTACCCACGCGCAACTACACCGTCGCGCGTATCCTCTCCCCGCATATTTTTCCGCAATTCTTTCCATTTATTCTTTCATTTCTGACAGGTAAACACGCGATAATCTAATCCAGATATGCGACTCTTGAGAATTTCCCCCCTTTTTTTCCTTCAAACATTCTACATTATGTAAGAGTTAACTTTTTCGACATTAAGCAGCTATTTCAGATGTGTGCACAAATGTCCCCGTGGGAGTTTTCCATTTTTGTATTTATATAGAACCAGATTACTTTGAACGAATCTCGAAAATTTTTTGAAAATGCGGAATGTTTCGAAAATAATAAATTTCTCGTTCCATAACCTTTGTCTTTTATTGTTATAATTTTTGCTCGAGTTCTATTAAAAAAAAAAAATTTTGTTTTCAAACATCTCTCGAGTATTCAAAAGTTTCTAAAGCCTCGTGTCCACGACGGTAGAAATTGGTCCGAGACCTCGAACGGAGAGAGAATGGACCAATCGCATTAGCCGGTAGGTGGAATTGTACAAATGTGATTGTCCATTTCTTTCTCTCCGTCCAAGATTTCTACCATTGTGGACACAAGGTTACAGAAAAGATTTCCCCACGACTTTCGAGACGGAGAACTTTAGTTTTAAATAATATTCGAGGAGCGCCGTTCGAGAATCTTTCTAATTTGCACCGTCCCAAAGAGTTTTAAAAGTAGGATTCAAATATATTATATCTCCAGTTGTATTTATTGCATTCGATGCCGCGCGTAGCAATATAAGATATCAATAATGCAAACCTCTCCGGGACGTCGTCTATATATTTTTAAACTGACTTTTCCGCGCGAGTTTCTGAATTTTCGCCACTGTCGCTTCTAAGAGTGCGGTGAAATAAAAATTCCATTCCTTCCTCAGGACGCGAGCTACTTTCATGTGCGGATTGAACTTGCGTTTTGAAAATTCTTTTCCTTCTCTTTTCCCACCCCTTTTCACTACTTTCCGTCGAGTGTCACGATGTAGCGCGGGATTAGTAGCGCATTCGGCGCAGAACGGCGACGCCAGGTCGCGCCTTTAGAAGCCGCTCGTGCACTTATGCCGCATTCTTAGCCTTTACAACTACCGATGGAATTCGCTATCTTGGAAAAGAAGTTGAAGTTGTCATGTTTCTCCGACTCTACGTATACATACATACAGGTGTGTGCGCGCGCGCGCAGGGTTTGTACGTATGTATGTCTGGTTTTCTTCCATCCGATAATCAACGGCTTCCAACCGGGATTCTGTCGGGCTGTGTGGTGCGGCTTACATTTAGCCCCCTTTGAGTAGCAGTCGTCGTACAATTAATGAAACATTCCTCTGGGTCAAGGGAGGCATTAACCATCGATCCGGTAACTTTTCGCATTCCGCGACAGCCTCGATTGCCCGTAACCGATGCGAATCGCGGAACTTGCGATTAACGTCGCGGCGCTGACTTACTGCCGGATTCGTCCAATTATCCGCGCACGATCCCAGGCATCGAAAATGATTTGTTAATCAATTTTGTGCCCCCGGGCACGCTCTAACGCTGCACGCGGTAATCTACGATCGCGCGCGCACTACGTGTACGTACATAAATTTACCGATTCGCGTAAAACTGTCGTCGTAAAACCGTGTCGCTTGCAAAGCGCGTATAGAGATATATTCAGAGTCAATCTGGCTTGCTTATGCGCGCGAAGTAATGTCGCCGCACCTACGAAGTAACAAACAAATTGCAACAGAGCGCGATTGGACAAGAATATAAAAAGGTATATACGTACAATTGAAATTCCAGATTAAAAAAAAAAGAGAGAGACAAAAAACAAAAGAATTCGCCGTGCAGACGCCGAGCGGTGGAGCTGCGGTAGACATACTTTGTATAAGGGATACGAAAATGATTGTGCGAAATAGCCGAGAACGTGAACACCATTAGCACATAGATTGCCACGTTTGCATATTCTACACGTACCAGAGTTCTACGCATAAGTAGTTCTACGAGAGGCAATGGAAAACAATATACGACACGCTCGAGAAATCTACCGGGATTTCTCGGAAGCGGTTGACTCTAATAGCGCCATTCCCTTGTTTTTTTTTGTTTTTTTTTTCAAAGACTTTTTCTAGATTCCATCTGCTAAAATGTATGCATGTGTACATTTTATACATTATTTAATCGTTACACAAATCGTTATTATTAAATTAATTAATTAATTATTAAATTAATATCATTAAATTATTAAACGTAATGCATGCATACGTATTTAAATTTTATGATTGGCCTTAACGCGAACAGACAGAAGAATTTTCTTTATAAATTCCACAAACAGTTCAGTTATTCCATTTCATCTCTGCTAATTAATTGGATTGGCTGAGCAGCACCAAACATACGCGATGCCATAATATTTGCTAATCATTCATCTTAGTTAACTTTTTGCAGCTAAAAAATTGTGGCTGCACTTACAAGACCAGTTTTTTTTTATTGAGCAAAAGAATTATAAAACGACAAAAAAATTGTTGAAAAACTAAAATATTTAGTCCGACACGTGCATTAAATATTGAGTTAATTTAAATAATTTTTGGTTAAAAAATTTGAATGGTTGACATGAATAAACTGTATCGTTTTTTTTTATACAATTAAACAATTGGTGAATCAACTCAATGTTGTGTCGATCGTAACAGACTAAATATTTTAGTTTTTTTTTTGACAAATTTTTTTCTCAATGCATATTATACAAAGTTTACAAAAAAAGTAATAAAAAAGATTCATTCATACATTATACTTTTTTCGCACTGCACTTTACCTATTAATTCAGCAAAAATGGATTCGAGAATGACGAATTGTCTCACGCGAACGAGATACAGAAAGATTTTCGGATAAATTTAAGGACAATTAGGATCGTGATAACAATAGCGCGAACAAGAATACAGCATTAAAACGTGTGTTCGTTACGTTAAGTTATACAATAAGGCTCATTAGATTACGCAAAAATTGCGCAAACAAAACTTCTCGACGATTCTTTCCCTGTTTTTTTTTTATTTTAACTCGAAAGACAAGAGGCAGAAGCTCCCCAAGAGTAATCCAGACAATTAAACTCACATTACACCACGACCTCGAAGTTGTCAGAAATATTCTTTCTAAAAAACGATCGCACTCCGTATTCCGCCACAGGTATACGAGGCTCTTTTCTGTGCTTTACATCATGCGGGTGTGCGTTAAACCGCAAATGGGCCGATTAAGAGAAGCCTTTACGGCGCGGCGCAGCATTTGCGCCGACGTAGGCCGTAATTGTTCACCGCACCGTGAGCCTTCGTGTTTTTATTACGGCTGCACTTCCTGCGTCGACAGTCTCTCTCGCTAATCGCGACGAAGAAGACGGCACTCACGAGACGCACTTACAAGACGCACTTGAAATAAAATGACAGACATCAAGTTTCGAATACGCGGCACGTTCACATGGTAAAAGTTCACTTTACTGTCGTGTTCGCGACAACGATTATTGCCTCGGTCGTATTGCGGTATTTCCTTCTCGAATTACGTTAATTACGCCGGCAAGTAATACTGCGTGATAATAGCCACCGCAGACGTGACATAAACATCGAGCGAAATTAGAAACCACAATGTGTAATCCCGTTATGATCGGTATACGCAACTCGCTGCAGAGTAAATAAAAAATCGGACGTGAAAGGCGCGATAACCAACCTATTAAATGCCTGTTTATTCCGCGTTTTGACGCTGTAATCGCTTATTAAAAGTCGATTTGCCAATTAATCACGCCACAGCCGAACAAAAGTAACACGCTGTAACGGTCTAGCTTTTAGCAAAAAATTTCGCGGTCGACGGAGAATATAAAAAGGTATACGCATAATTCTACAAAACCCTCTATTACAGTTCGTGGAGTGGAAAATTATACAAGAAATGTTAAAATTAAGGATACAAAACTTTCCGTCACGAATGAGAGAAACGTGAATAAATATATGAAAGAAGCTGTTAAAAATCTCATGCATCTTTCAAAAGTGGGAAAATGTTTTTGAAGGATGTTACGAGTCGTACCTCCAAACATTACCAAATATATAAAAAACTTCATAGAATGTTCTAGCGTCTGCGCAAAATTTGAGCGCAATTCACTTATTGGTTTAAGAGTTGTTTAATTTTTTTCTTCACTCTCGATTCTTATGTAAAATTTTTTAATGTACTAATAAAATTCTAATAAAGATCTACTTACGCGCGTTTAAAAGTGCAGTACAATATAGTAATTTCTGCTGCAAAAATCATTATAAAACAAATTTTTTATTGTTTTCTTCTTTGCAGGCTAGCACTAGGGCGAAAATTTGGGCATTCGCATTCGCGAACAAATTTTTTTTTGTTATTAAGAAAAAAAAACCTAGAGAGACCTTCGGTTTTTAAATTTCAATAACATTTAGCTCGTATTGCATATCGCTCTTAAAAATGTCATGAAATTCAATATACTTTTAAGTTATCCATTAAAGTTTAACGTATTTACAGCTAAAAAGCAAGTGCATGAAATTTAGTGCACTTTTGTCGACATTAAATTCGCGTTAAATCTACATTAAATGTTTTTAATGTAGCCGCTTGAAATTTCCTTGCGTTATATTACATTAAATTCTCTGCTGTCGATTTTTAACAGCCCTAAAACGTCCTTAACATTCTGAATAATGATTAAAAAAAAAAAAAAAAAAAAAAAAACGCGTTCGCCATCTCTCTCGGCGGAGACTCGCGTGCGTCATCACCGGCGAAGTGTCAAAAAAGAAAAGAAAAGACGTGCAGCTTTCCGTAACGGAAGACTTGTATATAGCTCCCCTCGGCATTCGCATGACAGTATCATTTAACGCGACGCTGCGATATGCCGCGGCGGCGGGCGGCGTAACGTTACCATCTACTCCGACGTGAAAATAACATTGGATTCGAGAAATCGCGGCAACAACTCCAGTGGCGGGCGCGCCGCATAAATACGTAATTGCTGGCAAAGTGCATGGACGAACGCTCCGCACTGTGCTCTGCAACGCTGGCCTTTGGGTCCTTACCTCGATCGTTCCAGCGAGTTTGTTGCCGCAAGCATCGCTCCGCTGAGCAGTATGTCAGCTGTAATGCGCATGCTACTCCGCTCGTAGTAAGAGCTAAATTATGTCTGATAATATTTTAACGCTAAGAGTTATCTCGATGGCGCGAGGCGTCAGTGCTCCGCGTCGCGGCGAGCGCACGTATTCACAGCCCGTTCTCGTCTACAAATCGGATTTCACGTTTATGTCTGTTCATCCCGGTGGAAAACTTCGAATATCGAATTGCGCAGGTAGCGCGAACTGTCGCGCCGAAAATGAAGCACGAAGGAAAGACGCGAGGAGGAGGAGGAAATCCCCGATTTATATTCTCTCTCAACTTTATACGTTCTAGGAAAAAAAAAGAAAGAAATAATGAGATATCTTTACATTGAGTCTGCAACTGTGTTCCAACGCGAAACTTTCGATATTTGAAGTATTTACTTGATTCAAGTAAGTCCGAGTCGAAAGAGTTATATCGAGGAATGACGAATCTTTTTCCAATGTGTCGCAATCTCGCGACTGCATCTTCGACGCATGATTTAAAAAGGGGCCGGCCGATGCGCGAAAACGTTCAACGGTAAAAATTGAGGAACATTACCGCGGATAATCGGCTTTAATTATATTTTCATTAAGGCGTAATCCGCTTTATAAACTCGATACGCGGGCTAATTATTTTATTATACTTTCAACTGTGTCCCAACATGTAATTGCATTATCATTTACGCGTCGTAAAAAGAGAGCGTAAATGGCCCGAAAATTAAGGACGTATAGGATACTTCTCAATGTTTTGAGAGTTCTTAACGTTTTAAGAAAATATTACAAATTGTTTTACATTGCATTTGAAAGTAATAGAAAAAATTTGTGGCAATTCTCTATTTGAACGAAAAGTTAATTCAATAAAAAAGTAAATGTATTCTAATAAAAATATCATTAATACTAAAATAATAAAAAAACTTTGAAATTTTTTTATTTAAGTATTTTAAATATTCAAAAAGATTTATGTTAAAGTTTCGATGTAGGCATTAGTTCCAAACAAAATTTGTTTATTTATTTACAAAATAACTAAACAGATAATCATAATAAAACTTTGTACATATCATCTTGAATACTTAACACAGGACGGGGTCTGGAAGACCCAGTATGAAGCTTCGATCGCTGTACGAAGGAATGAGATGGGAGGTTCGAGTTAAGAAAAGAAAAAAGTTTCCACTATCGCAACGTTGATTAGCTTCAGAGTTCAACTAGAATTCAAACGGCACGGAAGAAAATTTTTTGGTCAACACATTTTTCTTACACCATTATATAATTTTAAAAGGTATGACATTGGGATAATTTTTTTCTCAAAAGTCTCGCTCTTTAAAACGTCGAAATATTTTAAAAGTTTTTTGTTGCAAAGATATGAGTTAATTAAAAAATTGTGCACAAATCTTTGTTTCCGATTAATGGTTTTTCCTTAATAATTTCACAATAGATCATTTTTCGGCAATGCCGAAAATTTATTTGGTCACATTTCTGAACAATATTTAAAAAAACTTTACAGGAAAATATTGATTGGAACCAAAGTTGCAAGTCTACCGAACCCCGTCTGCTGTATTCAAAAATTGAAGCGCTTGTAAAAAAATAAAAAAAAAGAGAGAGATTTTTCTCAATGTTGTAAAAAATAATTTAATTTAATATTTTAATAACTAAATAAATAGAGTAAATAAATTATATGTACACACATGAATTTAATTCTGTCACTGGGGAAATTTTCCAAACTGAGAAGTCGCCATCTTTCTACATACTTACAGTTTATGATTAACGTAACGACCAATAGGCTCTTGTCGTCACATTAGTCATAAACTGCGAGTATGTAGAAAGTGGTTACTTCTCAGTTTGGAAAATTTCCCCAGGGACAGAATTAAATTCATTGAGTGTACATGTTATTAAATAAATATATAATCTTATTCACGCAACTTTCAAACGTTTATGTAGTTTATTTGAAGTGTTGATATTAACACATTTTTAAATGTCATTTACTTTGCGACTGTATATCCAATACATCCTTAAATCGCGATCTTTTAAAATAACGAAAGCGGGCGCAATTATCGGCGTCACAATATCCGTGCGCGCGATCGGTGTCAATTTCTTCTTTTCCTCAATTTTCGTAGTGAAACGCGTCTTCGTACGTTATGAAAGACGTTCCCTTCCCAAGTTAAACAGTCGCGGCACGGCGCGATCCCGCCCATTCATAACTCGGCGCGATAACGATAACAAGGTGATAAGGGCCGTGCGCGCGCTCGTGCCTCGTTTGTCCGTTATCGTCCCCGAGAAACCGGGAACGACGTCGACAACAACATGACCCAACCTCTCCCACGATCGTTCCGCTGGATATAAAAATTTAGCAAGCTGATGTTCCACATGTACGATAAGTGACACAGCGAAAACGGGATGACGACGCCTCGGCTTTGGAAAAATTAAGACGATCCTTCTCTGTTGAAGTTAAATCGAAAGAGGCAAACGTCTCTTTCTGCGAACGTTACCGTTCAGTTTCATCATTATGAATATTATTTTTATCGTTATTGGATAATTGATTTTAATAATTACATTTGAAAGTAATTAAATTAAACGTGTTGAAAGAAAATTTATGAAAAACAACGTTTCGTTTTATCGATTAAAATGCTTTCCGTATAAACAACAAGTGTAATTTTACATATTTTTTCACATACTTGACAATATGCAAATGAAATATACATACAGTTTTCAATTAATGTAAATACAAAGTGGATAAATTACGACAAATTCCGCGGTGCGAATGCCCCGGGGAAAGAAGATACGTCTTCGGAAGTCGGGGGAGTGTTCGATCATCCTAGATTCCAATATTAAAATATGAAGCCCAGATTTCCTTACATTGAAAGGCGCCGCGAATTCTATCAGCTTCAACACGTTGCAAATTGAAAAGGTTCGAGAATACCTGCTTTTATAAGTTCTTACATTGGCTAACCTTTCGACGTGAACGCTGGTGCTTTTCGTAATACACACACTTACGTACGCTTAACACACGCACATACACACCACACACACATACACACCACACACACATGTGTGTGTGTGTGTGTGTGTGTGTGTGTGTGTGTGTGTGTGTGTATATATATATATATATATATATATATATATATATATATATATATATATATTCAAGCAGCGTGATACTTAACATAAATCCATGCGCACTTAACAGTTAATCTTCTTGCGCTCGTAGCACAATCAGACATTTAACTTAACTTGGTTGCAAGTCTCGCACGTAGAAACGGACAATTTAATGGCGAAAGTTTACACTGTTAACTTCGTAGTTTATATTCGTACCGTCTGATTATGCTCAATTTCAGTTATTTTTAATCATTTCCATAGGTCACCGTCGCTCTTCGCCTGTTCAATACGTCGTTAATTAAAACGATGGAGCTAAATTTAACTCAAACTTTATTCAGGTGCACACGAAAATATATAGGAGGACGTTGCTTACTTTGTTGAAACTAAACAATTCGAAACCACAGAAATGAATTGATCAAATACACGTTTCGTGTTAAAATAATACATTTCGACACGCACGGAGGTTAAAAATAAGAAAATGTTGTGTAAACTCGAGGGATTAAATTTAAAACTGCGATCCTTTAATATTTGACAATGATGTATGAAGTAAGGAAGCCGCAGAATGAACAACTTTCCAAACCGTCCTAAATCCGTGTACCCAAAGAAACGAAGATTACACATCGCGAAGCTACGGCAAGATAAGTTCGTGAGAACATTACGTAAAATATTTCATAAAAGGTTGCGAACGTACGCGGCTGAGAATTAGCTTGGAACTAAGCCCCCTCAATCGCAATTTGATTGCGACCAATCAAATTTTCTCCGAAAGATAAAACGGCAGAGGATAATCCAAGATAATCCGCGTGTAGTCTACAATTGTATTATCAGCGGCTTAATACGGCGTAAGAAGAACAGCGAAGTTCTGATCTGAGAAGTGCTCTCTTCACAAACTGCAGACTTCAATTTAATTTCAGCAACCAATTGCCCTTGCGAGAAGCTATATCGCCTCACGCACGCGTTGCGAAGGAAAGGGAAGCCATGTAAAATGTAACACACGAGACTTCTTTTCAGGAAAATAGCAACACATTTTTTTTTCCCCCGTCGGATTCCTCGCGAGAATTTTGTTTCGAGCTAAATTGCGAGAACAATGTGCACCGCTGTACCGAGTTGACCCGGGTAAATGGAGCACTTTGAAGAGAGAATAAAACAAAGCTAGCGTGTTCCTCTCTTTTCCAGGGATACCTGATCTTTTCCAGATGCAGAAATTCAGAAAATGTTGCCGGTACGGTATTAAATTTCACGTTTCGAAACAGTCGGACTCTATCGATCAGTGACGACAGATTCTACAATTAGGCAACTAGGCTGACGCAAATTAGGGATCATTAATAACGTATTTGTGCGCGCTTAAACGTTTATCGTCGATTATTCTCTCGCTAATATTGAACATCACTGGTACATTCGTTCGTGTATATACGATGATAAAACGTTTATATTGCAGATATCGCGATACAAACGGTACAAAGTTTCGTATCTTTTTCTCCGTTACGGAAACGATTCCCCCATCACTTGACGTCACTTTTTTCACATCGTTCGCTTTCCGTTACTAAACGGCAGGTTTAAAAATGGAATGGATAAAAACATGATGGCCTGGTTTTGCCATCGACTAGGTCACCAGTTAGTAGCAGCAATGGAATTTTTTCACGGTGTTACGTAAAATATCCAGTCATGGCTATTGGATATCGCATTAATTTGTAGAGTTATTTTGCGAGTTATCAGAGCATATCGGAAGCTGTGTCGTTTTTCCCATCAAATCGGCTTTCCCCGCTTTCCATTGATAATTTAAAAAAAAAAAAAAAAAAAAAAAAAGCGTCGCTATAGTTAGTACACATTTCAATACGTATTACGACACTCGACTGTGCGCGAATGTCGAGAATTTACCTGTGATTAAAATACTCTTTGATGTCGCCGGTAAATACGAGAAACGGTCGACGTAAACGCGCGAAAAATAGCTGTAATTATCGTGAATAAATTTGATGTGTAGATAATCGGCAATTCCCTACCCTCAACTCGAATTGCCTAACACTGCAGACAATGTCGCCAGTAATTTCGAGGTCTCAATTAATAACAGCTTTCAGATATAAAAGCGCGAAAAAAAAGGAAATAAATTGAAGCCGACATAAAAACTCAATGGCGACAAATTTATAATGAAAAATAATAAATTTCCCAGTAATGGAGAATACGTTCGATAAAATATCGAGACGAAAAAAAAAAGTATATTTTTCATAAAGCAAGCAATTGTATTTGGTAATAAATTCTGAAAAAAATTGTATCAAAGCATTATTAAATTTTTAATAGCACGTTTTAAAGAAGGGCTGTGGTGTTAACACTTTAGAACACATATTATAGGGCGTGGGAAAACTCCCCTATGCAATTTCGATCGCTCGCCGTGTGAAGACGCAACGGGGAAAAAGGTTCGGGCTAGGGTGGGAAAAAAGTTTGAAGTCTCCATTATCGATCGCTTTGGTTGACCAACTTTATTGCTCAACTAGAGTTCAAACAGCGCGGAAGCAAATTTTATTTCGCTGATATTGTGTGTTTTATGGTTAAAGATCTTTTTTTAAATCAAAATCGCAAGATAAACCGCAAAAGATTTTATATAACAATAAATTTAAATTTATTCTTTCTCTTTCTAAGAAATATTTAAGTCGGAGCGAGAAAATTAATTAATTTCTTAATGAAAAATAAGAATGATCCGATAAAGTTAGTTAATTTTGCAGCGCTTCTCGCGCAAGCGCCGGCATAAATAAATCGGAGCTGAAACGAGAGTCCACCAACAATTTGGTTTCAATATTTCGATGTTCCACTTTGTTGCAAAACATTACGCGGTATTTCTGCGTGTTTTATCGAGGTATTATCGGCCGCACTTTATCGATAAAAATAATTAATTGTTCCGCATACGAAGCTGATTCAAATCAAAGAGATCACACACGGGTGGGTCGAGAGCGTGCAAACTGAAAATGTCACGGAAAGTCATCGGTGGTTAGCAAAGCGCAATTGGCTATCGCTGCAAATAATTTAAGTGTAACGCTCGCGAATTATAAGCCCGTGAATTTTCACGTCAACGGAATTATGGGACGCTTTTGCAGGCAATTTACGAATTATGAATTCGATTCTCCAGTCCTGTTTACAGTGGCGATAAACGCGTCTATTTACCAAACTTCGCTGTGTGCTTCGTTATTATCTAACACAATATTACGAGCATGAAATTATTTTCGCTATCAAAATATCAATTCCAGTTGAAAATTGTTAATTCTCGCAGTGTTCTGTAACTAACTTCGCATATTATCGGTCTCGCAAAAGTACAATTATGGTATACCGGGTGTCTCTGCGATATTTCCCGCGTCTCGTCGTAAAAAAGTTGTCGCGAGAGAGTGCCTAGGAAGCTATATAGAAGATTCTTAAGACGAATACCCGCCCCTTCTCTCCCGAAGGAATTGTCGAGAACGATCAACTTTTTGACGCGCATATCCGGCCTCGTATCCGATCGACGTTTCACAGATTGCAAATCCACGCACTTACTCCGCTATACGAAGTCCATTGCTAAACCATATAAACCAAGCGAACTTATCGAATCACAACAAGTACTCTTATCATTTATTCCTGGGGGAAAGGGAAGGAAATGATAATGGTATTTGCAATATAGATCTCGCCAGAGGCAATGCTTGTAAAACTCCCCGAGGACGGAGAGCATTTACAGCGGAAAAGGAAACGTCTTCGAACTTACAAGCGTACAATCTCGTTTCATTTTTAAAGTCAATAGAGCGCATTTAAAAGTCGGTGACTGCAGCTGCAGGGCACGCTGAATTTATGTTAATAATCGTTTTTTTTAAGTCGTTCCACTGACAAAGGAGAATCCAGGTGACGTTATCGTCATGTATCTGATACATTCACAGAGCCAAGTTGGCACGAATAACGAGATATTGGAAAATTTTTAAAAATAGAAAATCTCTAAAGAATTACATAAGGCCGAAGGAGCTCTCATGAGATAACTTTGTACCGAGCACAAAGAAATTCCTGCATAAATATTTTCCAACTGAGATTTTTATCCGTGACAGATTCTAACTCGCGGCCTTTGAAATCGTTTTTTAAAGTTATTCCGAAGATAAAAGGAGACGAATACAAATGACGTCATCGCGTGTCTGACATATTCGCGGAGGCAAGTAAGCGTAAGGAACGAGATATTGGAAAATTTTCGAAAATGAAAAAAAATCTCTAAAAATTACGTAAGACCGAGGGAACTTTTATGAAATAACCTTGCGTGCGGTAGGAACGCAAAGAAATTCCTGCATAAATATTTTCTAACTGGGGATTCTTATCTTCCGCAACGGATTCATTCGAACGCAGCCTTTGAAATCTTCAAATCTTATTCTCTTTTCATATCCAAGTATGGGAAGAAAACGAGATTTATCTTGCCAAGAATACCATCGTCGCTACTCTCGAAGGAGAGGAGTAGGATCCATAATACCGGAATTCCGCTCAGAGCTCATATTTACATTATAAAAACTTCATGTCACAGCTGGAAACTACCGGTACACAATAGTAAGCTCCGAAAGCAATTTCATCTATACCGAGGTAGATTTAACCGAAGACCACGGCAAATATTTATGCAATATACGAGCGAGACGTCCGCCCCAATAAAAACGCCGCGCCGCCGCAACGTGGGCCACGCGAGATTTGAATCGAGTTCAAGCGCGACAGATAATCTTCCAGAATCACTTTGCCTGTCGCGCTGCCGCGCCGCCGCGCCGCCCGTTCCAAAACATTTATAAATTTCGTGCCGGCACTGGTGAATTCCCCTTTCCGTTCCCTTAGTAGCTAATATCAAAGGCAAAGTAGCGAGATCCCTCGATTGCCCGGCGAGTATTGATGATACTACCGAGGAGAGTATCATAAGCTATTTCCTACTCACCGATCGAAGTGCTTATATCTCCAAGTAGATACTTGTACTAGTGGTTGGCAAATCCCTCCTCTGCGGAAGGGGGACAGGCGAGGGAGAAAACAAGAAACTGTTTACCGCGCGTACATACATGGCGATACCGAAATGCACGATGACGACGACGCTCGATACGCCGCGCCGATCACGATTTCTCGCGCGTTTCCGGCGGCAATAGCAAGAATATATTTACGAAGGCGCGCTTTCGGCGTTCCGTGACATCGATTTGGCATTCGGACGGCTTTCCATTGTTGTTGACAATACCCGACCGACCGATCGGCCGCCATCCGTCCGATATCTGCGGGGCAAGGCAACGGCGGGCAAGGCAACGGCGCCCTCGAAAGAACGTCAACAATTGACTCAGAAAGATAAATAGAGAAGAAAAAGCGTCAATTACGCCGCGCCGGGAGCTAACGACACACAACGCCGTGCACCGAGTCTTAAGACAGACCCATAATTAGATGGACGTGACGTAAGACGCGACGCATTGCCCGATTAAACGCGACCGAAAGCTTTCGATCTCTCTCAAGTCGGTCTCTCCGCGCGCGCAAACAGCGCGCGGCCGTACGTTGCGTCACCAACGACCGCGCCGACACGCATTTTAGCAATGCGTCGTAACTTGCGCGGCCCGGCCGACTGTTCGAAAATTGCCCACGTCGTACATAATCGTTTTTATGTCCCATGTCGAGGGGGGGAGGTAAAAATATATGTCGCGCCGCCTCGCCGATCGCGCGCGCGCGCGCCGCGCGATTAATCTGGCCGCGAAGAGAGCCCGAAATAATCATGGTGTCTATACAGCGATATCTGGCTGGCCGATTCAAACATCATAATTTTTCAGGATAAAAATCCTTGTTTTTCCAGATCGATTAATTTTCCATTGATATAATTTATGTTTTGTATTCAGGTTCTATACGACGAATTTATTAAAAAAACGCAAACAAATTTGAAACAACATTATTTATCGGTTATTTAATTCAATACAAATAATAATTGCTCTGCTATATTCTGTTTTATAATTCGAGACATTGAGTTTTCTATAAATAGCTAACCTTGTTGAACTTTTAAAATTAAAACTTATAATTGAAAATTATAAAATTTATTGCCGTTTCGTTAGATTATCAATCCGATTTTCAATGTCCGCTTTCAAAGCTTCGTCTAATATTAATTTTCTTTTTATTTATTCTTTTTTTAATCTCTTCTACAAGTTTATTGCGCTTCGTCGACTCTTTTAATATCACGTGCAATTCTTTCGCGCGATCTTCCTTTTCTTTCGCAATCGCTTTTTTTTTATACCGGACATTGCGAGCAAAATGAATCATACAGATTCGATATTTTAGAATGGGGGGAGAAAAATAAAAATTCTAGGTGAATCGTAAAATCTGGCTTTTATCCAGGATACATTAAATTTCAGGATATTCAAGGATCGCTAGACACATGATAATTCTTTTGCGCGCAGAGATTTTGAGAGAGCGACAGCGACGCGCTATATCGCAAGCTGCACGTATCTCTCCCTTTGATCTTTCGTAGTACATAAATGCTATATTTAATCCTTAATTAATACAACGGCTTGGCATTGACCGCCGCCTTTGTTCCACTTCTCTCGTCCACATTTTCCTTACCCTTCTACAGCCCGAAAAGCTTACCCTCCACCTATCTTTCACTGCCTCGACAAGTTTCTTTCTCCTCCTAATAATCGCAGTAACACGACGACAGACCAGACCATGCCGGTTAATAGAGAGAGAATTAAAGCACGTTAATTAAACGTGAAAAAAAAGGTACGGATTCTTTTGTGTCATCAAAAGCAAGAACGCGCTTCTGCCGAACGACCTTTCTCTCTCAGGGAAAGTCCCGGCGAAAGTTCCAGAAATTTATAGAATTGCCGATCACATTAAATTTATAAGTATAGGGTAAGTTTCGCGATGTAGAAACTTGTGAAATAATAGCATTCTTTTATCGAGCCCGTTGCATCGCTACACTGCATCGCTTTCAACTGTTTGAAAAGCTCCCATTGAATTCATTTTATTCACTTCATTCTGTTTAATTGCGAGGCTTGTGTTCTCTCGATTGAAATAATATAAATTATTCTCCTTCCCCATCATCATTCGGATATAGAATTGTAGTTTTTAACTCGAAACATGCGACATGAATGCCGTGCCTTTGTTTCGCTTCGCGGAGCACGGAAACGCGTGTGCCATCACGGGCATTCAGAGCGACTGCGGTGTTTTTTTTTTTTTTAAATTTTATTATTTGCGGGACAATCGATCGGTATCTTGTTTTAATTGTAAGAGGATTGAATAACTGTCGATCACGAAAGCGAATCGATTGTTTGGCTAATGAAGCGCTGTGTCCGTGATTACCATTATTGCGACGGGGTAATTCGAGCGCGTAGGTAGGTAACCCCACCGACAATGTTCGGTGTCGTATGGTGCGATAACGGGAGTTTATTGTTGCACACGAGCGCGCGCGCGCGCCCTAGTCTCGAGTTGCGAACAATAAGATGTATAGACCCGTACTGTGTGATTATTGTAAGATGTAAGATTAAACTTGGACCCAGTTCAAATTCGTCGCGCGAATCCCACGGCGAATTGAGCAACGTGCGACTCGAGATACGGGGACTCGAGCAGAGAAACGTGTCGCGTCGTCTCCCACCCTCTGAAAAATAGACAATGCGCCAAAATAGGCAGTTATGCAAAGCAACCCCGCGAATGAAGAATCGAGTTATCCGAGAGAGCGTTCGTTCCTTCCCCTTCAGTCCGCGATAAGCGCTTCTCTCGGGGGCCAAAACATCTTCCTGCATTCGTAATTCAATGACGCGAAAGTGCAAAAATTGATTTAATTCACATTTATTTTCATTGGGCTCAACTCACGCGTCGACTGTTTAACTCTTGCTAACAAGTTGCCGCGAAAAAGGAGCGCTTTTTGTTTCTTCTTTTAATGAACGTCAAATATTAATTTTAGCTTTCGTATCCATGAATGCACTCTTTACATTTGCTGTTATAATTTTTTCTCTTTGCGAGTGAAGGGGACAGAGATTACAGAGAGAAAGAGAGAAAGCGGGGAAATTAAAATGGCTTCTCTTTCAGTTCTCAGTGATTTAAAAAACTGGTGATTTCATTCTAGACATCTACATCGCGATGCCGTGAGAATTCAAAGGGGCTTTAATTAGCAATATTAATGTTGTGTGTAAATATTCCTCACGTGGTCAAACGCGGTGGTTAAATTAAAACAACATTTTTTCATACTTTCTATTCGTTCGTATCGTATCGTATGGCGCGCGTTGCCGGAAACGAATAGTTCGCGCACCCCTCTTGAGGTAACCGTTGAAATACGAGATAAATCGTCGATCTAACAATAAGATCAATCACCTTCAAGATGACGTCGTTCTGTCGTTTTAAATTTAGAAGTAGATTTATGAGAGGAAGATTCGCGGACGTGTGGTCATTCGTCAGCATACTATTTTGAGAATCGTCAAACATCGAAGAATGAAAAATAAATATTTAGACGCGAGACAGTATCGTCGAAAATCAATAATTGACGTACGCAAACGGACATCAAACAGGCTGCTATACTTTCAAGTGGACCATAACGTACATATACTCGAGTTTCTGTTGTTAAAAATTTATGTCATATTGTTCTAACAATCTTGTTTATCTTCGACCAGTGTATCATTGATCGACATATCGATTTAAAGATCGATCTCTATCTCTCTAAAATCTCCTTGTTATTTTCACTTATTATTATTCCCGAAATCGACGCTTGACGCCTAAGATAATGAATCACATCAATCACTACTTTATTCCGATATTTTCGTAGAAATGATGAATTATCGCGAGAATTATCTTCGTATGCCGTCGTCGTATATCGCGTTGGCGGTAAACGAGGGCGAACGGCTGCCTCGTGAATGCCTCCGAAATTACATCGAGGTAGTCTGAATGGTCGCGAATCGAGTGTGCCGAAAACAAGCGCGACGATAATAACTTTCCGTAAACAGGACGGGCCGATACAGTGCAATTCGCGCTACGAGAATCGAAACGATTAGAATTTAGGCCGCCGCGCTGTTCGATATGCAAGGGAGAAACAGAGAAAGAGAGAGAGAGAGATTGCGACATGCTAGCACATCCCTTCTCGTGCGTGACCTTCTCGAAGAGTAGTGAATCCGTATTGATTCGCTGGCGGTAATACGATGATAGCGCACGTAGCGCAAATGTTTCACGCGAATTGCACGTATTGCGAGCGAGAGACACGCGAAATGGCGATGCGTCGTTTCGCGTGCTGCGCGCGAGCGATGGAGCGTGTCGGTCCGCTTCGAAGAACTCAATTATTTCAGATATTGAAAGCGAAAAAGGCTTCCAATAATTCTAAAAGCCTTCTGAAATTTCCAAAACACTTCTTTCTGCTCTCATATTTCAATGCATTCTATTTTATCACAGACACGGATTACATGATTTTTGATTATTTTAAATGTTCTCTTGAAGCAATTCGAATTATAACAATTAAATTATTTCAAAAGGAAAGCCCGAATATTCTAGGTTCCGCAAACTCTCGTTCCTTTGATGGACAAACAAAATACGCGTGAGAAAAGTAAATCAAATTATTAAATAATAAAAATTACACACCGAACGCGCACTGACGGTTATAATTTAATAAATTAGTGAGAAAGTGGATAGGAAAAATAAAAACACTCCGTTTTAATTACTTTTCCTAGTTTTTTAAAATTGCATCTTTGAGGAAATGTTGCGTGAAAAATTTAATCAAGTAAAATATTGGCAAACTATCTCGCGAATAGTCCGGGATTAATATATCAAATAACGTTGCACGTAGCATATACCAGCCAATTAAGAGGAATACTGTTGTCAATTAAATTCCTCCGCTAAACGAGAATTATTAATTCATTAGCATAGTTACCTTATAGGTGTAGGATATTGCGTAAAGCTTAAATTCTCAAAAGCGGTTGATACATTACTCATCAAAAGTTTACTATCTGAAATTAATAGATAACAGTTGAATACATTCCGTCCTTTGATATGTAACTGGGTAATATTTACAAGCCAATAATACTGATAAAAGATACAGTTATCATTTACCACGAACAGTCACATTAGTCCAGGCTACATTGAAGGTAAACAACCGATCAAATATTTGTACGTTAATGCCGCAATACACGAATATTGAATAATTTCCATTAATATTGTTGTTTTATAAAATGATGATGAACAATCTGATAAACAAGAAAATAAATAAAAGGAAACTGTAATCTCCAGTAATTTTCAAATCTAATTCCATTTCGCTTCTCTTATATAATATTTTTCTTAAAATCGAGAAAAATGTGGTGAGCATACATGTAATTAAAAAAAAAACAAAATGAATTTAAATTTGTCGGAAAATATTCTACGAGCAAAATAATTTCTGCCAAGAGTTGTATCACGTAATATCCACGTCGTGTAATCGTATTACCCACATCCAAAGTGAATTCCCAGGAGATATTAAACGAATGAAGAAAGGCACGACTGGACAGTAAACTGCAAATGCAATTATCGGTTAAAAAATTATTTTCGCAAAAAAAAAACCTGGTCTGGTCAAAACCGAATAAATCAAATAATTACAAAGATAAACGTATTTCTGGCTAATGCAATTAATAGATTTGATCTCGATGCAATCGAATTCCCGATAAATTTGATGTGGAGCTTTGCGGTTTCTGCCGTTTGATACCGATGAATCGTCGTGATGACAATACTATGCAAACAACCAAAGCATACCGAAATTAGCCCAATATGGCAAATTCAGTCGCTCCCAAATCTCTAACTGTGCGAAACTCAAATGGAACGCAAGAGCGAGCGCTTCTACACCGCAATTTCGAATGAAGAGATGTGTAGGGTCACTGCACCAGTGAATTATTATTCAAGAAAAATATTAAAGTAACAAAGTTTTAAAGTAATACAGTACAAATTAATTGATAATGTTTACATCTAATTGGTTATGCAAGAAACGTCCAACCTATAAAATTATGTTTTAATTATTATAATCAGAGGATAATCCACACAACATTTTTCTACATTAAACAAAAAAAAACTAGCCTAATACGTGCATAAAAAAAAAAAATTACATACATTGTTAAGCAACATCAAATATTATTTACGTATTTTTCGAAACGGACTTTATATGGATTGGACTTATGTTTCTTGCATAATTATGCAAGAAATTTTCATACATATTTGATTGAAATATAACTTTTTACTTATAAAATATTTTTCTACTTTTTAATAAGGTTTTAAAATAATGCATTACGAATTAATTAATATTTTTTAGCTGTAATTTTCATACAGATTTGATTGAAATACAACGCTTTACTTGAAACTATAATTACATTGAGTTATTTTTATTTGTTCATTGACCTGGTGACCCATGCACACGGGTGGCGGTGCATATAAAAGTCCACCTAACTTGCCCGAAACGTCCTTTATCGAGCGTCTAAAAAACGAATACGGTGCAAAATGACAGCTTTGCTTGCTGTAACCGGCAAACGTGAACTGGTCGCTTTTCAACAAAAAACCAGACGACGGATATCGGATTGAGTTGAACAATCACGTAGAAGCAACAGAAGAAATGACTCATTGCTGCGACCGAATTAAGCGCGGTATTGCGAATGGCAAGGTAGCTGGATCGTAAATTACACGATGGAAATGCGGTATAAGGGCGCGTCCACATTAAACGTACGACTAAAAGGGACCGAGCACCGCAGTGGAAGTAAGCTCGAGAATGTCGCCCAGCGTTAAATTTATTACTGCACGCGGAACAGTGTTCAAAATAACTACAACATTCACCGATGTACGTTCCTTTTGCATTCCGGATTCCAGTTTTCCGCTGTAACATGTTAATGCTACCATACACGCGCCTAGAACCGAGCACGTTACGCTCGAAGTTGTAAGGAATAACGTTTTTCCGATATTCCAGCATCGCTCTTGAAAACGCTCGAACGTCATCTCTTCGAATGCCTGATATCTCTTCTGAAATGATCCACGAGTATCGTTTTCGAAAAACGAGAACTCGAGAATCTCTTGCGCGAATTTTGCTCTGTAAAGCGCTATCACTTCCATTTCGACAAGTTGCTTCCCGTGCCTTATAATTTTATTCTGTTCTTATCATTTGAAGGAGTATTTTACTGACGGAAATATCACATACACGCACATACACACACATACACGCACATACACGCACACACACGCGCGCGCGTATGGAGTAGACACACGCCATACGCTTTTTCACCCAATTACAATACGCGGAACTTTTCAGATACCGGCCGACGCCTCGTCGTCTCTATTGCGCAGTTTTCAACATGCCGAATCTCTTTGAAATACCGACGCGTTATATGAATCATGTTTGTTTATACTCATTCATGCGCGTTTATGCGCGTTCTTGCGTGTATATCGTACACGTTGGACTGATTTGCGACGTTCGCAGATGTTTCGCGTGGTTAAGTTCGTTTCAGCTAGGGTGGATGGTTGTATTTTTCTCTACGTGACTGGCAGCAACAGGAAAAAAGCCCGGAATATTTGCAATTTTTAAGCGACGTGCGCAACCATTATTGATATATTGATATTTCCTTGCATTTTTTATTATGATTTATTTGGCTTTAAGTCATTTTTATGATCGCCTCCAGTGGCCACTTTATGACACATACGCAGTCCTTCACGTTAATGTCGTTGAAATAAATTTGTATAAAATGGAATAGAGCGTGCATCCCATCAGCAATAATTTAAAATTTTGACAATTTAGTGAGACGAAATGATAAATGGGTTAAAAAAACGTTTGTTAAATGTGTGTTATGAGTATAAAGAATCCCGAAATAAAATTTAGAAACGTCCGGAAGCATGAAAAAAAATCTATTTTTGATAATAAGATTATGCATAATTATTTTAGATGCGACATTTATTGTGAGCGCACCTTAACAAAGAAAAAACCCAATGAATCAATCATAATCTCTATTATCCGTGCTGCATTGTGGCAACAACGAACAATGATAAGGCTCTACACAGCTGAATACGCTCCGATCAATACCATTATCAGATATTTTTAGAGATTTATTTGTGAAAATCTCTCTTTCTGGGCGATTTAATTTCGAGAATCGTCCAAATATCATCAATCTATCTATGTAATTACGACTTCTAGCATTGAAAACAGCTGCCTTGGAATCGCGTAAATGAAACAGAAGTGACGGCGAAGAAACAAGAAAACGCATAAAGGAACAAAACTTTCTCATCGTTCATCATTAGAGTCAGAAATGCCGTTCGAGGAAATAATTCGCGTAATGTTGAAACGTCGATAATTAATCGAACAATTCCTTCTTACGTTCACTCGTCCAGGCACGGTACGAGCCGTAACGTCGTTGCAACAATTGCTATACTTCCTCGTTAGTGACGTCACCAGACGAGGTGGCTGACGAAGGTGACTGTCGCGCATCATCCATCTTCTTAACGGTCGTAAGTGGACGACTGTTTACGATTAGGCGAATTAAGAAGCGACTTTCGCGAAAAACTTTCGTCGCGCGGACGATTTTGCGAAGCTCGCGCGAGATCGGGATAACGATGTGCGAACACGGTTCCGGGTGGACTTAATGCGATTGCACGTTTCCGGCGATTGGATAAACGTTAATGTCACATCAAGTTACGTTGCGCACTTGTTTAATAGCTGGCCTCTAAAATGAAAGTTGTCATAACAACTTGCGGTTGCTTCGCTACGGGTTGCAATATTCATCATATATTCCGAGCGAAGTTGCTGCACAATGTATACGTGCCGCAATGCAAATATGCGATTGCAACTTTCTGATTAATAACTTCTCAGTTAAACTTTTTACTTTGAGATGCAAACTATAGTCTTTGAACGGAAAGGAGTGGGGAGGGGGAGGTGGGGGAAGAGAAATGGAATAAGCACAAGCGAAAAAATCAATAGCCTTAGAATATGGCCTTAGATAAATGGCTTCGTTATCTCTTATCGGCATTCCTCTTTTTCTAAGTGCCATTTACAATGCTCATTAATAATGATAATTATTGCGAGTCAAACAAATTGTTATCTCGCTCCCAGTTGTCGCGACAGCAAGTGCCATATCGAAACAGTATAGATTCTCAATTTCCTTGACCCGTTGCGCGGGGTATTTCACGACTCTTCGCTTCGGTTTTTGTACACTTTTCCGGATTTAAGACTGATCTTACAACGCGCTCCTCGCCTCTTCCATTTCTTTCTGCCTCTTCGCGCGCTCTTTTATTGACAATTGCGTTTCTCGTCACGTCTGCCTCGTCTCCTTCGGAGTTCGTCAACTCTTATCTTGCCAATTTCGATGAGAGACAGTGCGCGATGTGGTAAAAAAAAGTAATGGGCAAGAAGTGAGAAGTCAGGAAGCCAAGAGTACATTGCAGATTAACCTTCACGGTAACTCCCGTTGACAAGTAACAAACGCAAAAGAATCTCCCATCATCGTCTGCTTACGATCGCGCCACGTCTGCAAAAGCTAATGACGTCCTCTTCATTGCTTGTGTAACGGCCACACACACACACACACACACACACACACACACACACACACACACACACACACACACACACACACACACACACACACGCACGCATACACACACACACACACACACACACACACACGACACACACACACACACACACACACACACACACACACACACACACACACACACACACACACATATCGACACAGACAGACGTGCCTCATTCTTATCTCGATTGCGCAACCTTGTACGTCGATCGCTTCCCCTGTTTCTTTCGCGACTCCAGTTTTTCGTGTTTCCGATTTACTGCTCGTCACGCTCGTTTCTACGAGGGACGAACGCTTTTTATACTCGGATTCACGGTACGCTTTTACCGGCAAAGCCTGCGTCTCAGCGACGCTAAGCAAAAATCAAATGTATCGCGCCGTTATCAGCATTCCTTCGTTTCGCTCATTTTCATTTAAACTTTCCACTTAAACGTTATCCACGTTTGAAATTCAAGCGTTCTGCAATCGTGATAGGAAAAAAAGCATTAAGTGTCTCTTTCCAGGAAATACGGCGAAACGTTAACGTCGAGACGTGTTTTTCAAAGAATAAAAGAAAAAAAAATTATCGCGGTATCCCTAAGTATAAATCAGAGATTCTCATAAAAATGATAATAATACCGTCACGTAAAGTTTTTCTTTTGGTTTGTAATAAAAATTGTATAGGAATACGCGGTTGCGACACCACACCAGGCGATAATGATCATCGTCGCAACAGTTGGTAATTAACATACATTAACTTTATCTGTGCTTCGATTTACATTTGTTTGTAATTAATGTTGATTTACTGCGCGTAATATGCATGTTCGTAACGCGCGACCGGTGGAATCGCGAACAAGTTAGGGCACGAAACCGGCAAATTGATTACACGGTAGAATAGCAATCAACAAATTTCTTCACAATTCGCCTACGTGGAAGTGTGAGCGCGCGCGCGAGCGAGCGCGTTCGCCCGTTAGTCACAATCTCCACCTTGTCAGCAAGATATTTTCGTATACACATGACGCAACACGGTTTGATACAAGGCGGCAAACACGGGTTTCCCATTAAACATCAAACACATCCAAAATTACTACATTTTCCCGTAGTAAAACTATAAACGCGCGTATCGTTATATTGAGCGATGACTTCTCTCTCTCTCTCGTGTATGTGTGTGTGTGTGTGTGTGTGTGTGTGTAAGCGTAACGGAATTTCAGAGCGATAATCCGTCGGTGTTTGGTATCTTAAAAGCCAACTGAGAGTTTACGGCGCGAAAACGTTCGAGCACTCGAGCGACAATGATAAATCCTACGTCAGTCATTATTGCACCAGATATCGAATTCACGCGGAATTCTGGAAAAAATAGATTCTTTCCTCACAGCGAGAGAGAGAGAGAGAGAGAGAGAGAGAGAAGAAAAGGGGGAAAGAGGCTAGTTCGGGGGTACATACCCCGCGGTATTTTCCAATCGGAGGGATTCCGCGGTAAACAATGAGGTTTTTTTTGTGCAAATAATAGATAACGCGTGTCCCGACATCACGCTGGCGGATGTTTTCCATTTACGCGCGTGTCCACCGTTAAACGCGTTAATTTGCCGTCTTTCTGCGACCGTGCGGACGGTCGAGATCGAGAAGCTCGAAATTTGGAAATAATTGGAAGATTACAGTGATCTCCGGTGTAAAAGTGGCGGACTAATGCGGAGACAAACAGGTGAGCGTTTCGCTGTCGCCGATAATCCATATACTCTCTTACCCCGCATACGCGAAGTATACGCTGCGTGTTTGGAGGTGGTTATTACGGACGCCCGTCCAGAAGGATCGAATTATGTCGATTTTCCAGTTCCTTTTTGTCCGCCTTTTAACCTTAATCTCTGTATTTCGCGCACCAGCCAGATCGTCTCTCTTCCACGAGCCAATATTATAGGAGATACTGGCGTGTAGTCAAATTTATGGGCCTCATCAGCCATTCAACGGACTATTGGATCTACGGCTAGACAGACTTCAGGAAATCTCTCTCTCTCTCTCTCTCTTTCTCGAGGATTCACATAAATTTGCTGAAAGATTAAAAACATGTTTAACGATTTCTAGAGTACAAGAGAATGTAAATGCGCGGAGCTTCTCGCAAGAGATTTCTCTCGGAGCTACAACTAACAAGTAATAAGACTTCGTGTTCTGTACACAATTTCGAGACGCGGATATTACTTTAAAGAGAACCTTCGAGACTTGGTAAGAGCGGATATACCGCAAACTGCCCGCGGGCAATCGCTCGGCCATTATTGTAATGGAGAGTTTTGAGAGTCGGGAAATCTCCTGAAGGCTTCTATAAGTTCTCTAGTAGATAATCAATTAACATTTTCGATAAAGTCTTCGTATGTCAAACACATCTCTCTCTCTCTCTCTCTCTCTCTCTCTCTCTCTCTCTCTCTCTCACGTTCCGCCGCATCAGAGACGCCGATGAGAGGTCCGAAGGAGAACGTCGACTGAGTATAATTTATACGCGGCGAGTCACAAAAGAAAAAAAAAAGGTACAAAACTACCGGATACGAAAACCGACAACAATCATGCATTAAAAAAAATGAGAATGCGCGCCGCGTATGTGTTTTGCGTAAAACCAATGAGGAACCTTTTTTTTCCCTTTCTTTTTTTTCTCCTTTCGCCAAAGTTATGAGACACGGGGACCGCGATATTTTTTTTACGCGCAGGCGTTCGCAGAGTAAATTGTTTGCTTTTAAAACAGCGCTGCAAAAATAGCTTGGATGGCATGTTTACACGTGATCCTACGGCGACCGACCGGTAATCGAATATCAGTCCCGATTATTCCGCGGGCATTCATCAGCGCGACACGTCATGCAACGAGGTGTACTCGGGTGTGCACGGGCATAAAGAAGTCGCCTCGGCGCGGCCAAGTCCCGCATAGTCACGGCATATTCGATTCGCGAACGTCTAGAACTCGAGACAAGTATCGACCTCGTAAGGAAATGGGCGTACAAGGAGTACCGCGGCGTACCCCAGCGGAAACTTCAGTGTAGCCGACAAATATTTGATTCGCGGCGCGGTCGGCTCCCCTCTCGTCGCTCTTTCAACGCCGAGCGTTTCAATTAACTATAAACAGCCTTTGGTTTATTTGCAAGCGAAATGACACGTTGATAAATAATTCAAGAGGCATCGGTGCTCCAGAGTAATTAAAACTAAATCGACGTCGGGAGAAAAAGAGTCACCTCAATGAATTACTACAAGGTAAATCACTTTAACAGGTAAAGTAAAAATATCGCGCCATTGTCCTCCTTCTATTCTCTCCATCGGATGCTCGTCGAAGGTTTTGTTCCACGATACTGTCTAGTAGCTAGTCGGAACTACCCCGTATAAATTCGTTGGTCGTTTCCTCCGACAAGAGGAGATAATCAAGAAGAGTGTGTCTTCAAAGGAGGAGCGACGTGGCCCATTGGGCTCGAAAGGGTTTCATCCGCAGAAGGGCGGTTCGGTAATGTTCGTGAAGGTACTTACGTGGGCCGTATAGGTACTGCGTCGTTCCCCCGGCTGAAAGTGGACCTAGCCGACGTCGATGGCGCGTCGATAACAGAATCACTAAAGCACTGCCACCGTTGCCGTGTCCCACATTACTTGCCATGCCGACAGTTCCGAAATCACTGCGCAAAGAAGAAAGAGGCGTGCTCAAATGGCGATCCCGTTCGATGCGTAATGTAATATCCGGGGTAATTAGGTCTTGTGCAAACAACGGTAAATCGAGCAACGTCGGGCTCGTCGCGCGACTTTTATTTTCTCTCTCTTCTTCGGAATCAACTTTCAACGACGTACTTCCGAGGAAGAGAGAGAGAGAGAGAGAGAGAGAGAGAGAGAGAGAGAGAGAGAACAGGCACAAAAACAATATTTGTTTACCAATTCACAGTAAGAGAGTTATAGCCTAATAACGTAACATAACAGCGCTTACGAAATCGGTCGGTCGGTCGGTCGGACTTGCGACGTGCGTGCGTTGTTTATCAATCCTTTCATTTAGCATAGTTATCAATGAGCGACGATGTCTGTCTGTGTGTGTGTGTGTGTGTGTGTGTGTGTGTGTGTGTGTGTGTGTGTGCGTGCGCGCGTGTGTGTGTGTATGTGCGTGTGTGTGTTCGTTCGTGCGTGCGTGCGTGCGTGCAAGACGTACGCACGTAAAACTTTTTTTTGATTACAGTACTAAACAAGTTTCTTTCGTAACCGATTCATTGCACCAGATGAGATCGAACGGAGATACGATTTATCTGAAATTTCAAATTCTTCTTTAGAGAGTTACATCTCACGCACTTGAACGGCGTGCAAGGCGACGACGTACGTCGGTCGGTGCGAGAAACTAAGCGGAACGACCCGGTGACAATTCCGCGATTAACTGAATTGACTTTATTACTCCGTATCTCGGCATTACTCAGCGTAAGATATACATAGAATCGAGTAGAATCTGTTTTGCAAAAGCGCACTATGTTTACGAGTGTCACTCGATAGTTGGGATAGAAAGTGGGTCAGCCACCACATATTTAGAGAGACTTACCGAAGATCTTATCTTCGTAACAAACATCGCGTTTGAATTTTCAAGTTAAATTGATCGCGGAATATTTCACGTACGCGTTCTAAATTTTAAATTTCCCCGTCACGTTACATTTCGTGAAACTCTATTAGCAAGTTACTTGTGAATTCAAAACAAATATGAACCTCGCGATATAGGTAGGCTCTTTCGTATTTTGCCAAATGCATGGCGGGCGAGTTGCGTTTGAATATCGATTTATTCACGGCAAAGCGATAGTATTTAAGATTGATTTATGTAAAATTTTACTATCGCGCCGTGTCTCACGAAATTCTATTAGCGAGTACCTGTGAGTTTAAAAAAAAAAAGTGCTTTGCGATAGAAAGCCTTTTTTCCTCTCTTTGTGTTTTTAAATTCACGGAGAACGAATAGCGCTCAAATATCGATTATTGATTCAAGGTTGATAGGGTTTATGATTGATTTATGTAGGTAAAAATAAAATGTCGCGACAAAAAGGTGACAGAGAAGACGTGAGATTTCCTAAATGCTAAATTTAAATATCCTGAATGTATTTCAAGTGTACGCGCGCGTTTAATATTTTATAGAAAATAACGCGGAATTGCCCGTACCGTAAACGTCTATCATGTGTCTAGTTTTTATATTACACAACTTTACAAAAACCCAGAGTGAGCACCCGTACGCACGTATTATTCCACGTTATTGCTCTTTTAACGTCCAATTGTTTAGCACAATCGGATCTGATTGAAGGTAATTGATAGTATTTGCGAGATGAAAATTAGATATCGTGTTGAAATATTGCAAATACGTATGTATGCTGTCATCGCTATAAATTTTATACGATGTACAAATACAATTTCCGCTCTTTCTCTCTCTTTCTCCTTTTCTCTCGTTCGCGCGCAAAAAGCTTATCCTGTAATTATAGGATGAATGCGATCAAGCGAAAGCAAATTTCGCCCAATGCAAATATAATTTTCGTACTCAAGGACGGTTTATAATACAAAGCGCGAATTTCAGCAAAATTCAATCGAAATAATATTGTACCGCTTATAACGCTGTTTGCTATTATTATTTGTAGCGATAAGTAACAAAACCTTGAATTAACTTAATTTTCTTGATATTGCGCAGTTACATTAGATGCGAATTATGCGCGCTTATATAGATTGCGTTCATTAAAATGGAAAATGCGAAATGTACAATTAAAGAACGCGTGTAATTTAACGTAATTGATTCCATTAGTCGACCAGAAATAAATTTACGAAAATAGATATAAAATTACATATTGTGTGCGTGTATAATTTTAACCGAGTCATTAATCTTGAGCAAAATTAAAAAAATTATTAACACATTTGATAACATAGTTCGACAAAAATGAGTTTTTTGAGCATCAAAATGAAATTAGTTATTTTCTTGTTTTTTTTTAGTGCTGAATATGAATTCGGTTTCCAAATTTCTTCATCACGTCACAACTTTAAGAAATTTGCAATTAAAGTTGCAAAAGATAGTTATTTTAGTACTTTATCATACGTATTGTAATTACGATATGCGAGAAATTTTATTGCAATTGAAATTAAATATATGGTTAAGACTTTCAACCCTCAAAAGGAATTCTTTTTGTGTCGGGTATAGTTCATAAAAAAATCATGGTTACATATTAAGTATGCATGTCATGTAACAAAGCATGTAAAAATAATTGTTTGCAACTTTAACTATACATTTTTGAAATTGTGACGTGATGGAGCAATATAAAAATCGTATTCGTATTCAGTGTCCTGAAAAATTACAGAAAATGATTGGTTCTGATGTTTTTTTTGTTGAATTGTAATATTTATGAATTCAAAATAATATAAAAAAATATTATTTATAAAAACATTACTTTCCGATTCTTTCAATATATTGCATACATTGAGAGAATCGAAAAGTAATGTTTTAGTAAATAATATAAAGAATTTGTAGTTTTGTTAACGTAATATTTATTTGTTTATTCATATAAACAATATTCACTCGCCATCATTTTCTACTTATTTATTAATCTGTCATTTCTTTCTCGAAGAAGTTAATCGGTTTTGATTCCAAAAATGGATAAGACGATTCGAGCACGCTTGCTCTTAGAAGGCTTTTTCATCGCAAGAAGTGCTCCAATAATCGGAAAAGATGACAGTCTGATAGGGCGAATTCGATGGATGAGAGAGTGCTTTCCACGTTTCTAATTTTCTGTTACGTCTATTACGATATATACGGTCGCGAGCGTTGCCTTTACAGCATCAGAACCGGTTAGCTTCTTCAAGAAATTAAAACATTAAGAAATAAGCGGACGGCCATTAGAGAAAATAATAATTATATCATTAAATAGATCATAAGTTATATGAACGAGACTACACGTTGCTTACATTGTTCATAAAAACGACATTACTTTCCGGTTTTTCTGGTAGTAATGTAATTTTCCGTAACACACTTGAGCGAATGTGATAAAGGAAAAATTATAATACTCGCTCGAGTATTTATGCTCCCAGTTGAAGCATTCACTGAACTTTAATAAGTTTGTTGACAGTTTTCTTTACAAATCCGACAAAATAAATTGTTGATGCGGATAAATAAGTGAATTCTTCATGTGAAAGGTCAGGATTATCTTCAGTCCACTATCAAAATAAGAGAATTGTTTTTTTTTCATATAACAATCGATTTAGCATTAACCTGTTGAGAAAATACCGGAGTTATTGAAACTTAATCGCGGTAAGTCGACTTTTGGGTAAAATAATATTCAATAATTGAGATATCCATTTCTTGATAGCTCATCCCTCTCGGTCCCGATTCATTCTTCATGAGGACCGTGCGCCCCCCTTCATGAATGTTTTATCTTTTTCCTCGAAGAAAAAGCGAGCATCGCGAAATTTTGCGATTGTGTACGAAAAAGGACTTCGATATGTTTCCTGACAAAAGCTAAATTATAGAAGCGCGACGACGAGACGGTAACGGCGACGGCGACGGCGGCGGCGGCGGACGAGCGAACGTCCAGCTTGTGCGAGTCGCCGAACCGACCACGCTCGTTTACTTCGTCCCACCTTCGAGCAGGTTGTCGTGCACACACTTTCACAGTGGAATCCCAGTTATTTCAAAGGCACGCACACGTGCACACGGCGGCGTTCCCGTTGTCCTGAGATCGGGCGTGATCACGCACCACCATCGCTTTGGAGAGCGAGAAGCGTCGACGTACGCTCGGCATCGCGAATGCATCTTCCTCCCTATATTCGCCGAACCAATGATGCGCTCGCGCACGTCTGCATACTCGTGCATTATGCATCGATTCGCATTACGCGTAAAGTATTGCCCCGCCGGGAATTTTAGGGCGCTTCAATGATGCAGACATCCGTTGGATAATGGAGCTTTACGTATCCGCGCGCGTTTCGTTTCAGTGAGACGCAGGTGACTCTCTTCAACGTTGCAACGACTCTCGCGTTACGACGGAACACACGTCGAGAATTGGAAAAAGCCGTGTAACGTTACTTCTCGAAGAAAACCAGAGGTGACGTTACAGAAACGCGGCGCGCGCCGGTCCGCACCCGCGGAATAAATTTTACATTTGTAGTCGTGACATGGTGAGAAAAATGGAGGTATTAGAATATAAAATTAGACATTCCCGAAATAAGGATGTAAATTCGAGATTCTCTTATCACTTTTTCCTGCAGTTTCTTTTTATATTTAATTTGAGGTTAAATTATAAAAAAAATTTATCTGAGAAATATGTATTAGGGTTTATAATTGATATTTATAATTGATATTAACACTGTCCAACGCCATTTTGCAACACGAGTGTGAACAGTTATTTCCGATGTATTCTTTATTGTGAAAATTCAACAATCTTTTTTCTATGATTTTTTTTTTTGGAACTGACCTGAAATAAGATTATGAAAAAATTTTATCTGAGAGATATTAGTGGATATTTATAATTGATAATAAACCTTGTCCAATATCATTTTGCAACACAAATGTAAATAATCATTTTCGACATATTTTCCCGTGAATCTATTGTCAAAATTCGTCTATTGTGTTACAATTTTGGGAAAAATAGTGCGAAAAACGACAATTGTGAAGACTTTCATGACGTCAAAAGTCGAACAATGTATATTACATGAAAAACGAACGCACAATTTATAAATTATTACATCTCAAAAACGAAAAATTAGATCGAGATGAACCGAATACGTTTGCAAGCTAAAAATTAGTACTATTGTGTAGCATTAAAATTTAGAAAAAAATGTTGTACCTGCTACGTCATCAAAATCCTCAAAATCATCACTTTTGGCATCAAGGATTTGCCATTTTTCTCAAGACTGTGACAGTCAGATGTTAACAACGGATTCATTCTCGATATGTGAAAATACATTGAAAATGGCTATTCGCATTCCCGTTGCAGAAAAAAAATCAAATTTTGTCAAATTGAGTGTAATTAAAAAAAGCACGACGCTACCCAGACCACGAAATTTCAATAACGATCGAAAGAGTTTTGATAGCCATTATAAAATACCATTAATGGGTTTCCTCACGTTTCTATGGAAACTGAAATAAAACATTGGATAAAGAGAGAGAAAGAGGAGCGGGGGAGAGGGCGGCAAAAAAGAGAAAACCGAGTGACATTGTATCCCAAAATTTTCTCGTATCACGCGCCCTATCAATACGCCCCCTCTTCCGCCCACGTATTAATCCGACAATACGCATGCACAATTTTCCGAGTCGAGAAATTCCCGTGTTTGCGGGAATGTAAACGAAACACCACGTATCGGAACGACGCTAAACGCGGCGCGTATATGCGGCGCACGTATGCGAATATCCGTATCGTTAGGATTCCACTTTGCAACGGAGAAGACACTCGACGATGTCCCGCGCGAGTACAAACTCAAACTTTGGAGAAGTCCAAAGCCTCTGCCTCTGCACCTGAGTGCCATCGCCGCCGTCACGGATATTTGTATTGCAGCCGTTCACTCTTGCAGAAGCCGCTGCGACAATATTTCGTGCCAACATAAGCACGGCTTCGAAAATTTCGCCCCGCCGCCACCGCCGTCGCCGCGTATACATTGTTACCGGAGTACGCGCGTCGGCGCTATCTTCGCGACGGGAGCCATTTCCGCGTCGGTTCGCCCGAGTGCACCCCCCTTCAAAAATTCATCTCTTTGCACGATATTCTTGCCAGCAGCGGGCTAACTAGGGCGTGGCACCAAGGTGGAAGCTGCTAGAAAATTTCAAGTCGCGCGATTTTGCCAATTACGCCTCGATTCAAATTGTCACCCGACAAGCCGCTCGTTATAAAATATTTTTCACGAGAAATTTCCTACCTAATTAAATCATTCATTAAAGGGAGCCTGTAGCGCCACGCGCAAAATGGTTACCGAAAATAATTTATCTCCTCGATGATCGATAAAATCGTTTCGTGCGTGCGTGTGACGTCGTTTATCATTCATATTTTACATACCAATTACGTCTTTATATAAATTCGATGCGAGTTAGAAATGGAAATTTATTCGCGTCACGGACGCAATCGATTCACATCGACGACTTCTGTTATAGCTTTGATTATTATGTATTGCCACGATTCTAATTTACAACGGACACTTCTGCAATGCGTCAATAACATCATCTTTAAAAGTACATCCGTCATGATGATGCGTTATACTTCATTATTGTTTCTCTTTGTAGAGATTTCTTCTCTTCATATTTTTCCCTCTGTCTTTCTCCCACGTCTGTTTTTATAACCGTTGTACAATATTTTAATTGCAAAAAATGTAACGGTGCAGTTATAGACAATCTATAAGAAAGTAAGAATTAACCGCGCAAAACATATACATACATACAATTATTTCTAAATTTGAAATACTTTCAGTTTTCGTGAAATGCGTTCACTTTTCTATAGAAATCTCTCGTGATAGTTAATTTTATTAAAAATAAAATTATTAACTCGACCGTGAAAATACGTAACACAATTATTAAACTGAGGTTTATTTAACTTCGACTAATATCGAAGATCAATAACATAAAATATATTTTAAATATTTTAAATTAAGTTTGATTTTTGAAATCAAATTATATTGCAGGTAAAATTGCTGGAGCTTCAAATTATTTTAAAACTTTTTTCGCGGCAGACAAACATGTTATTTTCAGCACTTGTCAAAATAATGTTTATACTAACATTATCTGGGATTTGCCATGCCCCGCCTTGGTAATACCGGGTTAACCCGTGAGCACTCACGCGGGAGTGATTAAACTGATCTGGACGCGCAAGCCTGCAAATTTGCCAATTAAATATATTACGTAACAAAATATTTTTTTTTATTCTAGATTTCTTTAAATTTTTTCAATATTTGAAAATTATTTTTTTCTTTAAAACGCGCCACAGTCTATAAATTATTTATAAAGAAAGATAAAGCACGTGACAAAAAATCCTGCCCACTTAAAGAAACTGTATTTAGCGCTTGAACGTATTTATAAGTGCCTTCTCAAACTGCGAATAATTTACATAACAATCGCGTATATATAACGTGTTATTGTCATTGAAAAATGGATGTGCTACTCGCAGATATGCCACGTATTCAAATACCAAGCACTGTTACCCGTTGCTGTATATTCGTTTCGCGGCGTGTATCTATGTTTACGACAAAAGGCATTTCGCCGACTCGATTTAGAAGTGCTATTAATGGAGTAGCGTTAAAGACGCCGCAACCAATGATAAATTCCGTCTCACGTGACCTCATTCATGCCGATTAAGTAGGGGAGAGGTGTACGGTGACAATATTTTTTTTCCGTGCCGTTTTTATTTTCGAGGAGGGCTAGCTGCTGCTGCTACAACTTTTCGAGATAAATCGTAAAATTTTACACGGGATATTTTCCGCCTGACACGTGCTCCACGTGTAACCACGCCGCCGAACGTAAATATCAAATGAGAGAACTATTTCAATTTCTGTTTGTGCACGAGATACCGCAAAAATATCTGACTTTGTTTTTTTTTTTATTATTTGCACGTTTCAATATTATTTCCATGTTTAAACGCCGTCGAAATGTACAAAAACGACACGCGGCTCGCGCGCGTGTATATACGCACGGAACGCGAAAGTTCTCTTCTACAAATTAATTACAACACTTTCTTATCGAAACGCATTATTATCAATAATCAAATTTTAGCGCATCATTTGACCGACGATATTGTTCGCGGGAACTTTGTGTCGAAGCTTTCATAGCAAAAACGATCGTTTATACATACATTCCACTTCCGTTTCACTTTGCAAAGCTCTATATTCCAAATTAATAAATTCCTATTTATCGAGTTATTTACGAAGACGACTTATCTCAAACCGGCCAAAAATACGAAAGAGGAAAATGCTTAATGCGCGCTATCGCAGCGCATTGATCAAACATTGCACGGAAAGAACAATTTTATTAAAATACAGATAAAAAAAAAATAATTATGTTGAACCCTTTCTATTAAAAAAAAATTATACTGAACGTTTAAGTCTGATTGCTAAAATGTCCAAATTTTTTTATTATCATGCTTGAACGTCCTACATAATTATTTTGATAGTCCAGCATGAAATTACTTTCTGACTTGTATCCAATTAAATTTCTTAGATACTACAGTAAAATCGTTCCTTCCGTGTGCAGGAACACGCGGCGGTTGAAGTCAAATACGAAAAGTGGAACCGCAGGAGAAAAAGCGATGACAAATTATCCAATTAAATAGCGATCGATGTGCGATCGACATTTTAATATGCTAATACACACAAGGAATCATTAGTCTTCCGTGTACACGCGACGCGCAAAAAACGCGAAAACGCGCGCGCGTTCCAACGAGCGTTACTTATTAATTAAAAACATGCAGAAATGATTTATGCGCCATGTAAAAAAAGGGAGATTAACCAGCGAGAGAGAGCCGATTTAATAATGATTCAACTCGCATAGAATATTTAACTAGGCATACCCTCTCGGGGGACGTATCCTCTCTCACTCTCTCACTCTCTCTCTCTCTCTTTGTCTGTAAAGCAGTATTTCGATCGCAAGAAAGTCTAGTAAACACGTAGTTGCAGCTACTCTCCGTGGGACATTCGAGTTTTACCGAGAAATTACATTCAACGAGAAAACAATCTGGGATCGTCCCCTCGTAATTTTGCCGCGCACCGTGTACGTTACGAAGTAATTTAAAACGAGAGAGAGAGAGAGAGACACGAGTGTGGCTGTGCGCTCTTTTTCACCTCGTCGCTCATAACTTCAAAGAAACGATCGCGCGGCATCAAAGGGCGAGCGAGAAGAAAAGGACTGAAAGAAAAAAAGAGAAGGGTAGGCGTCGCGTTGGGGCCTCCCGCCCGCGTCGATCAAAATTGAAGAGAGACAATTCGGGCTGTTTTCTTTGGAAAGCGACTCCCCGATGTTAAGATTCTCAAGTGGACACCTGGCTCGGGGCAGCTCGGATTCGCTATATAAACAAACGATTAAGGCCATAAGCTCATAAGCGGCGTACGTCCTCCTCCTCCTCCTCCTCCTCCTCCTCCTGCTCCCGCTTGACGATAACTATATATAAACCGAAGGTTTTTCGCCGCCTCTATTTACGTCCGGTGTCCGTATCCGTATAATTAGATCGTACGTGTTGGACTTTTATGTTTTACGTCTACGTGCCGTTCTCAGATGCCTAAAGTGCCATATCTTTTGTATGCGCTCTACGTGACGTGGACTCGTTTCACGTAAACCACAAGCTGCACGTTACATAATAAATGAATGGGTCGCGTGTTATCTTTACGTTTCGCCGCGGCATTTGTCAAGAGAACGCGTATTACTAGTTTAGATAAGCTTCTTGAGTGACAGAACGATAATAAATAGGAAATTTATGGTTAAACGGTACATATACCGCGGCGCAAACCTTATGATTTCACGCGGCGGCAACGGCGGCGGGATGTTACATCACGGTACATAACGCGAGATTATTAATTCATCGGGGAAATCTATCAAACGGTCGGTCGACGAGCGAATAGAAATGGGACATTTCGTGCATTCGCGGCTAAGACCCGGAGGAAAAACTCACGCGGAGATAAATCACATTAACGAGAGTTGTAACTCGTTTAAATACACTATTCTTAAATTACCATGTATCACGCGAGAGATCTCTATTCGCGTGCATAAAAATCACGGTTTCGCACAGTGCCGTACCTTTATCTGAGCGGCACAGGTGTTGTAAATGCTTCGCGTATTTCATGTTTGTACGTGGCTAATGTAAATGACCCAATAAACCGGACGTGTAACGATGCTGAGACGAGATTGTAAAATTTTTGTAAGGATTCACGATGTACAAAACGATATAATTAATGACCAAATATGTATGAAACAGAAAACGTTACTAACGTAGAAAAATGCAACAAATTTTTAAATTACTCCAAAAATAATAAAAACTCGAAAAGCATCAACTGCTATCCGCGGATAATCTGAAACGCTCGTCTTCAATATCCAAAACGTTTCTTTTTTGTTTATAAAATAAATGCAAAAAAAAAATCTTGATATTACATATTATCTCGAAATTATGTAAAGTTTCTTAAAAAATTTTTAAACCATCAAAATATTAAACTCTAACATAGATATGTATCAAATTTATCTTTAATTTGTATATTTTAAATAATCTTATGTATAATTCTTTAAAGAGTATTTGAAAATTACAATTAAGAATGTTTTGGACATACAAAACGAGATAAAAGTTATCGAATTGGTTTATTCCATTTTTTCCTAATCAATAACAAAAAAAATTTGCAAATGTACGAATTTTGGCCCTAAAACCAGTTGCAAGAAAATAAAAAATTTATAATGGTTTTTGCAGAAAAAATTACTTTATTTTCTTGCAGTTTGAAACAAATAAATGGATCCAAATAAATTTTTGCACTTTTATTAAAATTTTATTAGTATGTAAAATTTTTTGATCTAATTGGTAATGCTATTTTCCCATCAAATTTGTAAATAAGTACTACAAAAGGCGATTTAAGAATCGAGAGTAAAAAAAAATTAAATAACTTTTAAACCAAGTGAATTGCGCTCAAATTTTACGGAGTACTAAAATATTCTATGAAATTTTTATATTGTTGATAATGTTTTGAGATATGACACATACATTCTTAATATCCAAAACGTCTGTCCTAAATATTTATTCTTTTTTATTGTTTATAAAATAAATACAAAAAATATTACCTCGGCATTACATATTCTCTTAAAATTACATAACATTTCTTCAGAAATTTTAAGAACATTATCAAAATATAAACCCTAACAACGCCCCCCCAACCCTTCTTAGCTGTGTTCCAAATTTCATCTTTAACGTTAATTTTTATAATATTTAAAATAACTCTTTTATAAATTCCTTAAAATATTTAAAGATTATAATTAAATTTTAATTTTATAAAAAACCAATTTCGATCTCATCGGGACATTCGCTTCATACAAAATGTACATAAAAATATATAAAACGTAATAACGGACGAAATTTCGTAACAGAAATAGTATCGTGGAAAGCAAGAGGTATCCACTCGTCGCTTCATCAATCTGTAAAACTAGATTCTAGACTGTGCGCGCGATTAGCGATTCACGCGCGATCGGCGTTCGCGATAGACTATGCAGTAGAGCCGCACGGAAACTCATTGTCAAATACGTATTCTCCCAATGCTAGCAACTCGTGGTTCATTGTTTACACGGCGTAGTTTCATATATACGAACCAACACGAATTGATTGATTCATGGTGACTCGCGCCCCTCGATTTCGTAGAGCGGAAAAAAAAAAAAAAAAAAACGCGCTCCGCTGGCGAATCGGCACGAATGGTAAACAACGCGGACTCGATGAATCCGTCTATTTCCGTCAATTCGCGAATCTCACGCGAATAGCGGGAGGGCCGTGCGAATTTCGAGCTATGCACGCGAATTTCGGCGCGTAATCCGGCGCTGCCGCTGGTGTAATCGAGAGAGAGCCGCGCGTACCGCAAGTAGCGATCGAGAGGACGATCCGTTTCGCGTGCGTGTATATGTACAGTAACGCCCGACGCTATCATAGGTGTGCAACGTACCGTTCTCTACGGTAAACATGAAAACAACACGCGGAGCAACACACCTTCACGGCCGCGTATCGCACGTGGCGGATCGTGGCTCCTCGCTCTCTTACGCACACGTCAACAGGAAGGCCGCGCCGCCGCTAGTCGGCATCCTTAGTCGACGAAGATAAACGACAATACCAAAAACACACATTCACACACACACACACATGCGTAAATACATCTTAGGCGCCGTGATCGCTTTCGGAGAATCCGCCGCCACCACTATGAAGCGAGCACGCGCCTTCGTCTATCAGTCAGTCGCCGTCTTCGTCGTCGCCGTCGGAAAGAACATCGACGGCGAGACGACGGCGACGGTAAACGCGGTCACGTGTAACGCGGCGCGGCGCGGCGCGACGCTCCCAACCTAGCAGCAACAGCAGCAGCAGCAACAGCAGCAGCAGCAACAGCAGGGAGAAAAGACGACGACGGCGGCTCTCGTCCAGATCGTAGATACTACGAATGCCGCCGCCGGCCGAGCTGCTGGCTCATACCCGCTCGAAAATACGGCCGCGCCGTGCACCGCCGATTCATGTCTCTCTACCGCTCGCACGCTAGAGATACGAAGGAATGAAAGGGCGGGGGAGAGAGAGGGAAGGAGTGAAAGAGAGAGAGAAAGAAAGAGAGTAAGGGAATAGTGGGGCGCGACTCTCTGGCCGGGAGCGACGGATACGGGGGAGGGATATGGCGCGAGGGTCGAAAGCGCGGGCGCGTGGTAGGGGGAAATCGACGGGACAGGACCGGGGCAACGACGACGACGACGACGGTGGTGGTGATAGTGGTGGTGGTGGTGGTGGTGATGGTGGTGATGGTGGTGGTGGTGGTGGCGACGACTACGACGACGACGACGACGACGAGAGAGAGAGAGAGAAAGAAAAAGAAGCGTAGCGGGAACAAAAGTTCCGACGCGTCGCTTGGCACCATAAAAATATTTCCGTGTTTCGGGTGCGCGCGTCAACGATCGTTTGGGGCATCACCGGGGCAAGCGACGGACGGCATCCGCCGCCTCTTTACCAGTCTTGGTGGCTTCCTCACCCCTCGACCGACAGACCCGACCGACCGACCGCCCGCCCGCCCGCCTGCCTGCTGCTCGCGGTTGTCCTTTTGTGTAACGTACGACGGCGAGGAGCCCGAGTAAATGGCGGAAGAGACGGCGGCGGATTGAACGTCACCGACGCGAAGGGCGACGCGAATGGAAATGCTAACCTTTGAACGATATAAAGTACATACAACGCGCGTACCGCGCGAGCGTGCGATATTTGCTCTCCCCCAACAATGGACTTTGAAGAACCTCGGACTTTACACGTTGCATCATGCGGTTTTCGATTCTCCTATCTTCCGAACGGAAATGCGAAGTAGCGAGATGATGTCGCGCACGGGCCGCAGCGTTTGACGCATTCCACGCGTTCTCGCGGTATCTCTCCTTTAGAAAATACATTTCTCCCTCTCGAACAAAGAATACTCGATATCCTTCGAGAGCTATCTGTATAAATTGCCCATAAAAACGTTTCCCTTTTCAGTAACGTAAACCCTCTTGTGAGAGAAAAGCTACGTATACAAACCGCCGTACGGAATGGGAGCCAGCTAATCGAAGGAGAGCGGAAATACTCCAATGACATGGAAACGTGAGATTGCAATATTTCAAAAAGTCCGAGTTGCGCGAGCATACGCGATTTCGCACGCAAATGACTTTATCGTACGCGGAAACACATTTTTCACGATAGAGATAATTTTCGAGCGACGTGAGGGCGCCGTTCACACGCGCCGTGCTCCACAATTTTTAAATTAAGCGTGACACACGTTATCGCCATCGGTGAATTTGTAAGGAGGAAAACGACCTCTTATCACGTATAATTGTCCGTTGTTTATGTTGTATTCGTAAGGACAGGCGAGTGTGTGTTGCCCGACTCACAAAGATGCGGTGGAGACAAGAATGCGGAGAGCAAAGAAACTTCCAAGCGCGCTATCAAAAGGTTACGGGGTCAACGAGAGTCAAAAAATCAACGGATGTACATTTCTTTTAATTCTATACTCCTATATTATTGATATTGCATATAAATTTCTCTCCGTTACGTTGCCGTTATATTAAAAATTGCAATCAAAAAAATTGATTAAATCGATAAGTTTTTTTTTTACGTCGAAAATTATTCTACGCTGAATTAGGACTGATTTATATTGTAAATATTTTCTCAAATAATTTTATTATCTTTCAATTTTTGTACATAACGTCAAGATAATAAGCTTTCTAATATTAAAACTCGTTCAGATTTCTTTTTAATCTCTACGTTGAGGGAAAAAGTTAACTTTATTAAATATTTTAACTCGATTAAAATTTTTTAAATTCAACTATTTATGCATTTAACTTAAATACATAAAATATTTGAACTTTAGTTTAAGCATTTATAAATTTTACTTAACTACACAGTTAGAAAATATGCGATCTATATGTTAAATTTAACACATATCGCATGTTCCAAATGATCCACTCAAATTTGTGTGATAAACACAAGATAAATATGTTACAATGTAACATATTATGTAAAAAATCAACATAAAAAATGTAGCACTTAGACACAATTTGGAAATCAAGTGTGGAAACATATTTCTTTACCCTGAGAAAGAAAATTTGTTGAGGAACTAAATTATTTAGTCGGATACATGTAATTAAATATTAAGTTGGTTTAATTAAGTCTTGATTAAAAAATTTCAATGGTAGACGTGAACAAACTATATCTTTTTTAGCGCAATTAAATAACTGTTGAATCAACCCAATTGATTAGTTGGTCATATCGGATTAAATATTTTAATTCTTTAATAAATTTTTTTCTCAGAGTAGTAAAATTAACATTTATCATATGTTGACATGCACATTTTATTAATTTATTATCTTGTATTTTATATTTTCAAACTATATTATTTTCATTCATTTGCTCACAAATTGTTGTCTTAATGTAAAAAATGTTAAATATAAATTAAACGCAAAATGTCCAAATAACAATCATATTATGTTAAATTAAGGCTCGAGTATATTAAAAATACAACACAAACATTTTAACAAGGCTTAAACTTGACATAAATACAAATTATATTAAATTAACATTTGAATATGTTAAAACTACAACATAAACATTTTAACGAGAATCGGTTTTGACATAAACACAAGATATTTTCTGTGTACATACATATTATATTTAATTTAAATACACAAGTATACTTGAACCGAAGAAATTTAATCGAGTTGAAAAATGTAGTCAAGTTAATAACTTTCTTTTCTCAATGTACAGAGGTCTTGAGTCAATTTATTTTTTACCTTGCCGCGACGACCTAAACCCTCGACGCGGCTTATTGTATAGAGTCCGCGATAAAATTCGATAGTATTAATCCTCAATCTCTCAAGGACGCGCATGAGTGAGTGAGAGAGAGAGAGAGAGAGAGAGAGAGAGAGAGAGAAAGGCAGAGACACCCCCGCATACACCTTTGACGGTATTTACAGACGTTTAGCCTCGAAACTTGTTATTAAGCGTAGAATATACGCTCGATCGATTCGCCCGATACGTAATTAACGCGCATTTGACCTGCCTTGCGTTTGTCGAGTGCCTTCGTGTGTTTGTCGATACTCCACCGGCTATATATATCTCTCCGGCGTGTCCCGTGACTTCAAGTACGAAAACGTATTTCGCGTATCCCCCCCCGAATGTGAATGTACGGCGTTTACGCGCGTGTACACGCCGAAATGCCACATAATTCCAGTTTAATATTGTATAACGTAAAAGGGAAGAGGGCGGGGGGAAGACCGGGGGGAATTAGAATCGGACCGCTTCATTCAATGCAAAACGCGCATTGTCCGTTACATACCTCGCAACGAGGTTGTAAATTACTCCGTACATACGCCGCATACGATATTTTTATCGCGCACGCCGCTCTCGAGATAGTAGCTTCCTGGGGCCTTTAATTTACTCTACGCCTTATCAGATCACGCTACGCGGAGAATATACACCGCTACTTATCATTCCAACTTACGTGAGTCGTTTGTTTTGATGGTTGCGCAAGTGCAGTCCCGAAAAATTATATATGCCCCGAAAATGCGCGGCGGCGTCGATGCCTCTTTTTTTCTCTCTATCTCTTTCTCACCGAGTAACGCTTCAATAATTCGAGCATTCGCACTTTGCATTTCTGAAATAGGTGACGTAAATTATTTACAACCTCGCGATAAGTTAAATAGTGCATAAAGCTAGGGAGAGAAATTTTTGTTGTACTTGTCAGAAAAGGCAGAGAGAAAGTCAAGGGAAAGTTAAGCTTAAATAGTATCGCGTCTTATGCAATTTTAAAAAAATTGTAACGCCTAATGGCAGTTGGGACAATTATAACGAATGGATACCTTTCGATTTTTCAACCCATTCGTAACGTTACAAATGACCAACAATTGTTTCGAGGGGTTGCGCGTTCGCGCAACGTTTCGCGCGAACGCGCGTAAATGTAAAATTATGCGTGGAAACTCGACAGAAGCGTCGATTTGTTAGTCAGTTAGTCAGTTAGTATAGAGTTTTTGTGATTATTAAAACGGAACACACAGGTGAAAATAGGCGAGGAAAACGCGGACAGACGATCGACGCGGCAAACAAGCCGCGTTTTCATCGCGAATTTAACGTCGCGTGTGAGCATACATGTGACAATACATTCTGAACTTTCTGCTGCAACTCCGCTCCGAATCCGAACGGTACATCCCAATCAACGCTATTGTAAACAGTATGCCGCTAGAAACATGTGAAAACATGCCACTTTGGGCCTTTCAACGTCCCGCTTTGCACTGCCGCGGCGCGGGCGGCGAGAACACAGAGAGAAAAGCGGGAATTTTATATATGCAAAAGATGAAAAATACGAAAAAAAAAAAAAATGAGTAACGTTACCCAACGCTGAAAAAAACGTGACCGTCATGGTTAAATGTAATTTTCTGATGATATGTACACAAAGGAACGCAATCTCTACGTTAGGCGCACGGAATACAGGATCTGTTTACTAACGCTGGAAACTGTGCATTGTGAAATAACGTTAAATATCCGAGTAGAAAAATTGAAATGAAGGTCCGCGATCGCGCGGTATAACAAACTTATATTACGTTTTTATCGTGCTATAATAGCAAAAAAAATATATATAAATGATAATATCTCGACGGCTATGAAAACACAAATAATTGACAAGCCTAAATGATCGTAGCTAGAATAAAATGTTTCTTGTACGATTCTACGTACAATTTCTAATTCTCTCTTGCGTGCCATTACTTTTGCTTTCAAATACGGCTCGTAAGTAGAACCAGAATATCACGAAATTAAGTTAAAAAATCAATTTAATATTACCGATGCCGTTACAAATTCTGCTATCCCGAAAGTAACAGCAGCATACACTTTGAAAGAATTAGAAATTATATTTAAAAATATGCGAGAAATGTTATTTCAGCATTAAAATCTAGCTACGTGACCATTTAGACTTGAAAAAATCTAAAATTGCATTTGAATTTTTATAAGAACGCGGGTTAAATTTAATTCCCCCCTTCAAATTTTTCACTTTCAAAAATGGTCGACGCAAAAATGCAACACAATACAACGGTCAAGCGTAATTTATTAACCTGCTGTTCCCTTGGACGCCTTTTCTTTTATACCTATCGGAACGGTCGAATGTTTACGCTCGCCTATCTAAGTTCCAAGATAAGATGTCGTCTGTTGATCGATCGTATCGAGTACGCCGAAATAACTTTACCGAATAATAAAAATCGACGATGATATATTGATCGTGCTAAGTATTATTTTACACACAAGTGTGTAAACAATAAGGCAGTTGAACTTATCATCATAATTTTCTCTCGATTAGCCCATTCTTTCGTTATGAAAAAAAAAGAAGAAAATTATTTTGTCGCGGTGCATCATTAAAATCAACGGCAAATATTATTTTACATACGAGCCTGGCTACAAAGCAGCTGAATCTGCTCGGCGCAAAATTTTCCGCTAGTTAAACTACCCTTTTGAAAAGAGAACAAGAAAAAAAGAAGAAAACGAGTTTTCGGACTTGTGTAGCTCCGTGCGTCGTGCGCGGATTCGTCGCTGAAATAACATCGTCAGAGTTAACGCGAGGTATATTACGCCGTATACAGGTCGCCGAGAACAAAGTAGAGCTGAAACTCGTTCGTCAAAATCTTCTGTTGGTTAATTTATTCTTTTTTCTAAAAAAAAAAGAAGAACGAGTTTCCAAATTTGCGATTTTTTGTGTCGATGTGGATTCGTCGCTGAGATGTCGTTAAAGCCAACGCAACGGATACAGATATAAGTACGGAGCAGCTGAACTTGTCTGTCAAAATTTTCTGTCGGTTAAGTTATGCTTTAAAAACAAAAAAAAAGAGAAAGAACAAGTTTCCGAATTTTTTTCACAGCCCAGGTTTCGTTACCGAAATGCGTCATTAAAGTCAACGCGATGAGTTATTACTGTACATACGTATCCCAGCACAGAGCAGCTGAACTTGTCCGTCAAAATTTTCTGTCGGTCGATTTACGCTTTAAAAAAAGAAAGAGAATGAATTTCCGAATTCACGTCTTTCTCGTCATGCGAATGCGGTTTCGTTGCTGAAATATGTCGTTGAAATCAAATTAGGGTTACTCCGAGTACAGATATAGCGCAAAGCAGCTGAACTTAGCTATCAAAATTTTCCATTAGGCTATTAATCTTGAAAGAGAGAGAGAGAGAGAGAGAGAGAGAGAGAGAGAGAGAGAGAAAGACACTTTTACAAAAAGAAACAAAACAATTTCGAACTGCGTCTTGCTGCAATGCGGGCGTGAATTATTCTCTGAAATGCGTCATTAAAATCACAATGCCAACTATATTACTCCGTGTGCAAGTCTCTGAGAACAAAGTAGAGCTGAATCTGTTGAAATCTTCCGTTGGTTAATTTAGTCTTTTACAAAAAGTAGAGACCGAGTTTCCAAATTTACGTTTTCTCACTGAAATTTGTCATTAAGATTTAACACGAGTGGTATAACATTACAGATCTAAATTTATCTATCAAAATTTTCTATTAGTTGATTTTGAAAAAGACTTTTGAAGAAACAAAAGGGAAAAAAACATATTTCCGGATTTACGTTCTTCCGCAATGCGGACGTAGATTAATCGCGGAAATGCGTCGTTAAATCCACAAAGAAAGCTAAATTATTCCGTATACAAATTTTTCTGAGAACAAAGTAGCTGCATTTGTTTGTTAAAATCTTCTGTTAATTAATTTGTTCTTTTCTTTTTTTTTAAAAAAAAAGAACGAGGTTTTCGAATCTTTTTTTCGCAGTGCAGAAAAGTTTTTCGTTGTTGGGATGCGTCGTTAAAATGAACACAACGTGTTATTACTCCGCACACATGCAGGCCTGAGCATAAAACAGCTGAACTTGTTCGTTAAAATTTTCTGTCGGCCAATTTGTGCTTTTGAAGGAAGAACGAGAACGAGTTCTCAAATTTGCGTTTCTTCGCCGTACAAATTCGTCACTGAAATGCGTCGTTAAAGTCAACGCAACGGGTTATTACTCCACATAACAGGTCCGAGGAGCACGAAGCAACTGTACTCGTCCGTCAAAATTTTCTGTCACCTAATTTTGAGAGTTTGGAAAAAACAAAAACACAGTTCCGGGTTCGCATATTTTCCATAATGCGAACGTGAATCAATCACCGAGATGCGTCGTTGAAACCGTAATGCCTAGCTATATAGCTTGTATACTCCGTATACAAGTTTCTGAGAACAAGGCGGAACTAAATTTATCAAAATCTTCCGTTCGTTGATTTATTCTTTTACAAAAAGGAGAACGAGTTTTCGTATTTGCGTTTTTTTCTTCATCGTGCGGTTTCGTCGCTGAAATGCGTCGTTAAAGTCAACGCGATGGATAATTACTGCGCATACATGTCGGAGCAACTGAATTTGTCTATCAAGATTCCCTGTTAATTTTGAAAAAGATTTCTGAAAAAAAAGGGAAAAACAAAGAACCACGCGTTTACGTTTTTTCCGCAATGCGGACGTGGATTATTCGGCGAAATGCGTCGTTGAAACCAGCGCGAGGTGTATTACTCCGCATCCGAAAACAAAGTAACTAAACTCGATCGTAAAAATTTCGCTATCGGTCAATCCGCTCTTTGCGAAAGGGAAGGAAAAAGAGAAGGTTATTTTTACGAGATTTACGTTTCTTCTTCGCCGCGCGCGCGGAAGCGGGGACTCGCCGCTGAAATGCGCCGTTAAAGCCAACGCGGCGGATATTATTTCGACATGCAAATCCGAGCACGCAGTAGCTAAACCTCCGTCCGTCAACATTTCCTGTCGATTAAATAATTTTCTCGAGGTAGGATAGAAGATAAGGAATTTCCGGATTTACGCGTCTCCGTCGCGCGCGATGGACTCGTCGTCGTTGAAATACGTCGTTAGAATCAATGCGAGAGTGCCGCGCGTGGGGTAGAGGTACGGCGATCTTACGCGATGCCGCGCAATAGCATCGCACACCATGCCTTGCCCGTCGATTGATTCCTCTGCAGAACGCGCAGAAAACCCGGCCCGGCCCGGCTCGGCTCCACTCCGCTCCGCTTCGCTTCGCGTGCCTCGCGTCCTTCCGTTCGCGCGCGCGGTCACTGTCTCTGCATCGAGAATCGCAGACTGGTTTACAAAAGCGCGTCGCGTGTTGCGCGTGTCGCAGTCGCACTTCGTCGATCGCTTAATTGCCACACTCTACGCAACACTTTTTTTAAATATATACATAGGTACGCATATACGCGTGCCGCGCGGTATCACCGCGACGATTGCATGGTAACGGGTCTGAACAACGCGAAAGACTGTGCGCGAGGCGTCGCGTCGCGCGCGTTGCGTTGCGTCGCACCTCGAGTCGCCCACCGGCGCGGCACAGGCTCATTAGAAGCGCTCTTTCGTAAGAAAAAAAAAAAAGGGAAAATAAGCGTCACGCCTACGCGAGGACCGCTCGCGGGTGGAAAAACACGACGCTGCGCAACAGCCACGTACTAGGCTATAGACGTAGTGGTACACGTCATCCCGAATCATCACCGAAATCGCCCGATCTCTCTCACCTTTGACTCGACAAGGAGATTAAATAAAACACACTTGTCGAACACTGATCGCCGTTATTCGCTCTCCTCGCTACGCGACACACATATCGCGGGCGATAAATCGAATCGACGCGTCGCGTCGCTGTTCCGAAAAGCTTTCTCTCTCTCTCTCTCTCTCACTCTCTTTCTCCCCTTTCTCGTTCGGCCGTGAGAAATTCCTCGGTCACGACAACTACACAGGTAACACAGCTTCCTCCTCACAGAGGGGCTCGGAGCTTATCGGTGCAAAAGTCGGTGTTTGTAAACACGACGTCGCGAGCACACTCGCAACACGTTTTCCGCGTCTCGTTGGACGCGCGGCTGCGGCGGCGGCGGCGTGGCGCGGCGACGGCGCGACATCACAAACCGACTGCGTCGCACATTTCGTATATAAAAGCGTATAGCCGCACAGGTACTACGCACCACGCGCGGACGGACACACGGATACCTGCGCGCACGGTCGATTCGTCTTGCCGGACAACACACTAGTACCCAACGTCTTCGAACGGTGGTCTAGGAATGCGACCGTTACAGGGGAAGAAAGCGTGCTGCGGAGAGCAACGGGAAGGAGACGGAGGGAGAGAGACAAAGGGAGGGGAAGGGAAAGGGAGGTCGAAGAGGGCGGATCTCACACGCGAGAGACGACGCTGCGGTTCTTAGCTCTCCCTCTCTCTCTTTCTCTTTCTCTTCCCCTCTCCCATGCCGCACGCATTTAGCGACAGATAAATGCGTTCGATTCTCGAAGCTTAAGTCGGCATTGACATAATTCTCAATTTACGATGCATCAACACAGTTGCGAGCGCGCGGGCGGGTGAAACCAAAAGTAAACAAAGTCGAAGTGTTCGTTCATTCATTCGGTCCGTTGGACGGACAGACGGACGAGCGAGCGAGCAAGTGAACGAACGAACGAACGAACAAACGAACGAACGAGTGCAGTTAACACCAACCTTTAGATTCCTCGCGGCGCATTACAAGCGGGCGAGCGCGTAGGCGTCGGGGAGGTTTTCACTCGGCGTGACACGCAAACTTCACCGCCGTCGGGCGCGCATAGCACTAACGAATTAGACGGCCAGAAGAGAAAGAACGCGCGGCAGCGACGAAGCGTCCCACGTGAAACACGGACTCGCTTCACTCTCTCGCGCGCGCTTCATCCGTCGATCGGTCTTCTCGCCCAATCGCGCGAGCACTCTGCGCCGGCGGCGGGCGATCAAAACAGAGGAGGAAGAAGGAGGGCGCGCCGCACCGCGCCGCGCCGCTCCGCGTCGCGTCGCGGAGCCATCGCGGGGTTGGTGGGGAGTTTGGAGCGGTCGCAGGCATTGAGCGGGCGCGACGGAGCGCGAGCGTGCGAGCGAGCGAGCGAGAGAGAGAGAGCGAGAGAGAGAGAGAGAGGAGAGTGTAAAAGAGAGAGAGAGAGAAAGAGAGGACGGTCGTGTCTTGTATTGCGTAGTAAGCGCTTGAATGGATTACGTCACGCGGCCGAAGCCAGGCCAGGGGTAGAAACGCGTAGCGGACGGACGCGTCCGTCCGTCCCGCCCGGACGGCGGGCGATGGCCGCGCACGCGACACGCACAACAATAGCCGATGCGGAACGGCGAGCGAACGAACGAACGAACGACCAACAAACCGACTGGCAGGCAGGCAACGATGACGGACGGGTACGGCGGAGCGACGAGACAAGACAGGACATGATGCGACGGGTCGGGGACGGGACGGGACGGGACGGGACGGGAAGCGACGCAACGTGGCGTGGCGTGGACGATCGCGGCGGGCGTGGTGTGGCGTGGTGTGGCGTGGTGTGGTGTGGTAAATCCCGCCGTGTATAAAGGGCCCAACGACGACGAAGACGACGATGATGACGACGAGACGACGCTGCTCCTTTCTCCATCGTTCCGCCTCGAATAACGCGGCGCGTCGCGCGCGCGGATCGATCGCCGCTCGTACGTTACGTGCAGCACATAAAGTGTGCCGGTGTTTCGCCCCGCTATTTCCGTGGAGAGCGGGACGCACATGCTGCTCCGCATCGCTCTCTCCTTCGCTCTCCCAGCGGCAGCGGCAGCGGCGGCGGCAACGGCAACGGCAACGACGACGATGACGACGCGACGTGCCCACGTGCGTTTACACGAGTTTCTCGGGCGCGGCGTCCCCGCGTTTCTCTCTCCCTCCCCTTTCCTTCCCTCTCTATGCTTTCTTCCTGTCTTGTCTCTCCTCCTCCTCCTCCTCCTTCCGCCGACGCACTGCTACATATGCATGTAAACACTTGCGTACATGTAAATATATACGTTTGCGCGTGTGCGTATGTGCGCGTGTGCGCGTGTACATAAATATATGTATATAAATTCGTCCTCGCTGTCTCTCTCTTTCTCTCTCTCTCGTCTAATCGCGGCTAATTCGGCTACGTTCCATGTGACTCGAGCTCTAGCTTTTGTTTCGTTCGCGTGGAGAGAGCTGTATCTCTTTCTCTCTCTCAAGAGCGGGCTGCCGTTGTCCTTACAAAAAAGAAAAAAAAAGAAAAGAGATCTCGTAGCTCTCTTTCTCACCTCGTCGTACGTGTCCGTCGCGGCGTGCGCGCGATTCACGTGCGCGGCACCGTCGTAGCTCGTCACGCAGTAGCTCGCGGTGGCGATGGCGGTGGCGGCGACGGAGGCTGCGAACGGCATATCTCACTCGTCGTCTCTCTCCGCTTCTTCTTCCGAGAACGTATACACACGCGCGCGGGAGCGCGGGCGACAGCAGACAACACACCGGTAACCGCGCGCGCACCGCACAACACTGATGCACATACACACACGCGGGCGAGCGCGCGCACTGACACGGGGCAGCGGGCAGCCTGGCACGCACTACACGACGACGACGCGCACACTATCTCTCGGCCACGGACGGCTCTCTCGTTTGTACGCGAGTAAACTCTCTCGCCCTCGAACGCGGCGAGCGGGCGGCAGGCGGCGGCTGCGGCTGCGGCGGCGGCGGCGGCGGCGAGCGGACGGGCGGGCGGGCGTGCGGGCGCGCGCGTGCGCGGCTCGCTTCTACCGAGTAGGCGGCGCGACAACGTACACCCCGACCAGCGAGTCAGCTGCTACTGATCGTGGCAGCCAGTGCAGCCACGATTGTAAGCACTCGATGCGGCGCGACGGCCTACGGGAACGTAGCCGCGAACGCAACGGCACACTGTGAGGGACGTCCCTCGGAGTACGCGGGGAGGAGCGTCGACGCGAGCGTCGCCGCGCGGTCGTCACCGTGAATCACCTCCGGCGTTTTTCTTAACAATCGTCGATTCGACGCTGACGACCCGCGCGATCGTCAGCGTCAACGGCGCGGGGGTGGGGGGAGGGGGATGGAGGGTTGATGACCGATGACCGTTTCCACGGACCTTCTCGCGCGAGGAAAACTTGGTCGAGTTTGCACCTTGACATCTTGGCCGGACCGAGTCGAGAGAGAACTTATATTGCCCGTGGGGCGCCAGCGCGCGTGGGTCTCTTCGACTTCTCTTTTTATCTAAAGAGATAAAAATTCTTCGATGCTCTTGCCGAAGAATTTTATTTAATACAAACTAACGCAAAGTTCGATGATGGGAAACCTCAAACCTGTTTGCGTTCCCAAACCACTCTCATATTGAAAATATCGTTTTAAAGAAGAGTCCTCGTCGAGTCCTCTTTGCCAGAGTGACGATAGACACTCTCTTCGCTTCTGAAACGAGGCAAACGAGAGTAAAAAGTGAATAAACGAATTAATGTTGTGTCAATTTAAAACCGCGAAGTGTAGAGGCTCAAGTGGCCCGCCCTTGCAGTGAAATCCTCTTCAAACTCTTTCCTTTTTTTCTGAATACATTAGGAGAATAAATTAATATGACTGAGATCAGGGGTGAATAAGTCAATATATTTTTTAACCAAGTTAAGCTAATTAAAGTTAATGAATTATAAAATCAATTTAGCCACGTTAAACGTTACATAAACGAAAAAACTGGATCAAACATTACCTTAAGTTTAAATTAAGAGTTAATTTAGAGAAGCGTTGTTCATTTTAAATTAAAAATTTGTAACTTTTTAAAGTTTAATTATAATATAAATTGTCAAATTTAATATTTTTTAAAATAACAAAGAAATATTACTCCTTACGTAGGAATGCATTTTTCTTCTCAACCTTTAATTTGAGGAAAAAAGTTAATAAAGTTTGTAATAAAAAAATAACCAAAGTTAGAAATTAAATCAATAAAAATTAACCGAGTTAAAAGTTGTTAACTTTTGAACTAGTTACTAGTTCAAACCCCCCGACTTGAAATAATTGATCGAAAAGTAAGTTCTAATCGACACGTAAATAAAACCATAACAATTCCGACTGACGTAATTATTTTCCGATTAGCATTTCTCCTTATCGAATGCCACGGTCCTTGAATCCTCTCATACGTGATCTACACGCTTATCGCGAGCGATGCTAGACCGCGATTATTCTCACTGCGCCACCGTGCCACGTAAAATCGATAAAAGCCGATCGGCATACCTGGCGCGACGGCCTCCGCGATAACCCGGGCTATCTCCCATATTTTTAGATAAAAATATATATTCAAGCAGGCGTAAATAAATTGACGTCGTTAAGCGTCGGCGAACATCTGGTCTGCCTCCTCCCGACGCTAGCTCCGGATCGCCTCCGCCCCGATCCGTCTGGCTCCCTCTTTTTCCCTCGCTCGCAACAACTGGCCTTCCCTTAAACGCGCTGTACGCGACTAACGGTCCCTTAAATTCATCGACGTATGTCGTAAACTCTCTCCGAGGCCGAACGTACGCCAGTTTCTGCGTGCCTTTGCGCGAAACGTGTAAACCGCGCGGCTTGTTGCAGAAGCACGTGTGCATTTGAGATGAAGCCCCGCGAATCCCTATGTTTGTACACTAACATCACTAATCCTTTGAAGCTATATCTATATCCTCCACGTCTATAGACGCGTTCGTTGACCTTTGACGTCTTCCTACGCGCGCGCTTCCTTCCGTCGTTGCTTCCACACATTTATTGTGATGCATTAAATTTTGTCAGCAGCACTCTATCCTCTTTCTTCTCCTCCTCTTCTCATTTTTCTCCCATTTGAAATGTTGAATAAGTTCGCTCGAAGAGCGCATAAACGGAGAGAATTTGAATACATGGCTATCCCTCTGTGCTGTATAAATATATTTTAGTTGCAGCTCTCGTATTAATCATTTGTTCGTTTAACAATTTGACGGCTGTAGAATTTCATAATTGTTGATTTATTAAAATTAATTTCAATAATGAATTTTTTTCATAACGCAGTAAATATCAATTGTCACGCCAAGTCGAGATATTAATTGAAATGGAAAGGCTTGTGAGACTCAATTTGTTATTTACAGCATAAAATGTACGGATAACATAGATAAAAATGGTTTATCATGGTCATGACATTCACTCGCTGTAACAGCTTGCGGAAAGTAGATCCCTATTATATCAGCGGTTAATGAATTTCTCTTCTCCTCTACGTCAATGAAAACGCGCTGTATTATACGTAAAAGTATCTCTTATTGCATGTACGTATAAACTTTTTTTTTATAACTTGTCATATAGATATTACAGATAACATACAAATTAAACGAGCTTATTGTGAATTGTAATTATAGTGTAGCGGCTAAAGTATAATTACAATTTACTTATAATTAAATTAAAATATATTAGAGATCTTTAAGAAGCCAAGATTGCCCTTCGACTTACATAATCCCCAATTACAATTATACTTACGTATCATTAAGAGATTACATTCTATGCGCTACAATAAATAAAATAAATTTAGCAGAGGACTTCACGGGATTATCGATCAGTCTACTTTCTTCTTAAAAGCATGCTGATTGATCACTGCTCGCCAGCACAATTTTTTGAGCCCGTAAATTATCAGGATTAAACTCAGTATATAAAACATTGCAACGTCCATGCTGTAATAATGGAACACGCTCATGTACCTGAAATATATCAAGAGGTTTAATTTACTTGATCTCTTTATTTCATTATTTGATCAGCATTATATCTAATGATGTAATTTAAAATACGTTTGTGACGCGAATTTTGTTTTCACGGTAAATGTTTGATATGAAACGAGATGAAGGAACTATGCTCAGTTTTGGCCTCGAGTAAACAGTCACGAGTCATATCGATATTAATTGATAGGGAGCGAAGGAGCGGCACTCACAAAGCACGAAGCGGAAGGTTTTAACTGCTAAATTGAAATTTGACGAATATAGAAACCTTATACATTTTCAGTTTCCTCTTCATTATCAGAGCTCTTTAAAACTCCAAAGACATCGTTAGCTAATTTTGCTAGCATGGATGTCTTTGTCAAAGTATTGGGCATCCCAGATACCATATGATTCATCACATGTACGGAAAGGGCGATTTTGTTGAAGTACCTAGATATATTTAGCTAGATACAGATCTGAAAATATTCAAATAACGAGAATGGCTGTACCAGCAGAAAGCAGATCTTCGTGCTCAATAATTTTCTAGATGAATTTATAAACATTTACAGGATTCCCTAAACTGTTGTACGCCGCATAGGGTGTCTTCCGATTAGTCAGTTTGACCACCGAATATTTTTCGCAATAAATTCTTTACAGTTTTCGGTATAAGGGCGAGAGGGGTAGTAGAGATGCTTGCAAGCATAAAAACTGATTAACTTGATTAGCAATTGAATTTTTGTGATAATAAATTTCTGAGTTCTTAAAAAGCTGTTTTGAATTCGGCAAATGTGTGCCACGCAGCTAGATCTAAAAATAATTTTATTGAACCATTAAAATAAAATTGTGACGGATGTTCAAGTATGGTGAGCAATGCTGCAAAAAATTTTGATATTCTAGCACTTCAGTTTGGGAGTTCAACATAATTATTTTGCAGACCTGAATAAATTATTTTCAAATCTGTATTCAAACCTAAATCTAAACTTTTAGATACTTTAGCAAAACTGTTATTTCCCTGTGCGTACAGCGTCCAACCGTACGACGTCCATCCTTGCAAAAGCGGTAATATTCTATAGTGGCTTAAGCTCTATCAAAACACGTTCTATCAAAACATATACATAATAACGAGTATGATTTATATGTCTGCATTGTGCTCGGGCTTTGAGAAAATAGAGTTATATAGTATGCCATAATTAGCAAGATTTGTCGCCTCAACATCACGACTTAGCTGTATAAAATATAGCCCTTGTAACCACATGCTCTCTCTAATACCACTTAGCCTGTTTAATCTGATATGATCCCAGACTAATTGTGTATAGATCACCATATGGTACTACGGGGAAGTTCCATGGACGCAGAGAAACCGGGCCACCAGTTGTAAATAGTACAATACACAGTCATACTAGCGAACTTTGGACAGCTCTAGCACTCAAGAGAATCATTTTACAATGTTGAAACTTTTTAATTCTCTTGCGATGCCCTACAATTCTAGCTTTGTCTCAATGCTGTTCAACAGGTGCCTAAATATTCCATAAGAAACTGAGCATAGTTCTTTCTGTTGGCTCTACAATTAAAAGGAACGCCCGATAGCTCGATAGATACTCTTTCATCTAAGTGCTTCATATAAAATTTAATGGGAAGAATTACCAACGAACTTCTTACAAAGATATTTTTAACTACCCAAGTCCTTTAAAATTAAAATGGAGAATGGCCAACACAAAACTTTCAAAACTTAGCTGAATTATCTAAATTGTCTGAATTGCCATACTGAAACGTACATTTGCATGCACATTTATTGTAAGGGATCAATACGTCGTGTAATAATAATTATTCGAAAAAGCGATATTACCTGATTGAGCTTTTCAAATGATCGGCTCCACCATGCTTGGCAACGTGTTCTACCCACCACGTGGCCAATTCTCTGGGACCGATCGGTAGATCACGCAGTAACGCGCTCCTCTTTCTCGCCGCCTCTCTGTACGAATTATTGTGAAGTGCGGCGACTTTAATTATACCTTCGCGAAGCGCACTGATAGATATGCCGGCCAGATCCATTACCAAAGCGTAGCCGAGTTTATCTACGTCAAAAACAAGTACAGGAAGATGTAGCTTGTGTTAAACTGCTAATGAACTGTCGTAAGATAGTTCTCTTTACAAGTTCCACCTTACAAAGATTGCAATCTCTACTTTCGAAAGACGTTCAAACTGTTTTCTCCTTCGCACATTTACTCACTAGTTTAAACGATGATCAATCGATTCTATTCGGGTTTTTCTATTATTTTCTCCGAGGAGCTTCTTCTTCAAAGCCCCCACGATTATTCTCGATTATCGATCTCGGCGGACCAAAGGCTGCCGCGCTAGTATACGCGTGTGAAGGAGAAAGGATTTACCAGCTTGCGCGGCGTTTCCATCGTGATCGCAGAAAACAGGCAGGACCAGTGTCGGTGCGCCGTGGTAAGCCGCCTCGTGCAGAGACAACAGACCGCCGTGGGAAACGAAGGCACGTAGCTTGGGATGGCCGAGTAGCTCCTGCTGCGGCCACCAAGCGGCCGTCCTTACATTCGCCGGCAAATCCTTGATCTTGCCACCGTCCCACTTCCAAACGACATTGTACGGTAGCGTGGAGAAAACCGCGACAAAGATCTGCCGTAGCGCCTCTGGCATCCCAGAAGCCCGCACCGACGATCCCATCGAGACAAACACGAAGCCTGTAAAAGTTTCGTACGGTACGTTTAGCCCGAGAGACTTTTTATCGTGCTATACTTCATTTCAATTGAATGGCGAGAAATTGGAAAATAGAAATCAACGCGATGCCAAATTACGATCGTTACGGTTCTTGTACCGATTGGCGGAAGAAGCATCGCCATTTCTCAAACAATAGAATTTTACACTTATTTCATATCTTCGCGTTAGGAAGAATTGTCAGATCTTTTGATTTGTTAAAATTTTCATTACGGAACAAATATGTAACAAATAAATTGAAAAAATTTTATTTCAAATACAAGTACGGTGACCATGGTTTCTTAAAGAAAATAAAGGATATAAACTTGAAAATTTTATTACGTTTCCTTTCCTATGTTTCCAAACCAGTTTGTGACTGTTTTGTGTATTGCAAAATTTTCTTGGGCAGTATACCGAAATGAAACATTGGACAGTTTTCTGATAGTTCAAAACTGGTTCAAAATTGTACTGGGACAAACTTTTGATTTAAACTTAAAATAGGTTTGAAACAATAAAAAAATAAAAATAAATCTAATTTGAATAATTTTAATAAAAAAAGATTAAAAAAGTAAGTGATAGAAGACAAAACAAATTATATTGCATGGAATTTTACACATTGGAACGCTAACGGAAAAAAATTTTCGATATTATCGTTAAAATAAAGAACGAAATTGAGATTTAGAAAGATAAATAAAGACATCAGCTATCTGAAATAAAAAACTATTCTTAACGATAAAGAACATGTGGTCACCGTAACTATAAGAAAGACGAGCTATCGGCCGTTCCCTTTTAACCGCAACAAACAAGTTCAACAGAAGTTTCGTGTTGTTTCTTTGATAGCAAACATTTGTCGAGAAAAGAAAGTTCGCGTAGTATAAACTTTTAAATGGCATTATTAAATATATTGCCAATCAAATAGTAAAGAATAGAAACATTAGATACGCGATAACATAAAATCTTTATGACCGTTTTGCTGTGAGATACGGAAGTTTTCGGCGTTTCGACATAATTAATGACTGTCAGGAATGATGTAAATCACGAAAGAGTAATGCGAAATCGTGTGTGAGATTATACCGTGTCGCAGGAAGGCCTCTAAGTCGGGACTTAATTGCATCGCCGGTCTGCAGTGGAGGCACGCCACATTTACGACATTCGACAAGTAGGGCGCGGAATCGCCCACGCTATAATGACTGTTTTGTAAAGTCAGAGGGACCTCCGCCGTCAGGCTGTGCAGATCGTCGGGTATGTGATTGCCTGTCAAAAGCAAAATACGACATGGTCATTGGGCTATGTAAGTGCTTAATTATATAAATCCGATATTAGCATACAATCGTCAGCGTCGATACAATTCGACGAGTCGGCGTGCGGCGGGGCGCGGAGGCCGCCGAAATTGATTTACTGCTCACCGAGGTATCGCTGGAGCGTCGGCTGAAGATAAATCGAGAGCGTGAACCAATGCATAATCTTCAGAGTGAGCAGTGCCGCCGCGTTCAGGACTCTCTGGAGGAAAGTCATGTCCTGCGTGATCGCTTTACCGAAATACGGCGTCACCGACCACGGTGATGGATTGCCCTGTCGCATAATGGACCCGCTGTACAATGCCACCTGCGGAATAACGTCACGTCGTTCTCTCATTACTTGTTAGTGACTCGTTGCACAGCGAAAGCAAATGGCTTTAATGAAGCAAGGATATCGGTTTTTAGAAAAGGAAGAAATTGCGCCGCGAGATCCACTCCTTTTTAGCATCGGGTGAGGGATCTTGTTGCTCCATCGCGTTATATCGCAGGCTCGTTTTATCATTACGCGTCATTGACGTCATTGAACGTTGAACGAATAGAGGAGGAAAGAAGAGAAAATCGATAAAAGCTGGCCGGCCAACGCTTTTGCTTAGCGCGTTTCTAAGATTGGCTGAGCATACCGGGACATACGCGTGTAGGCTGTTTGAAGAGATGAGATTACTTCGCACTTTGTCATATTAGTTACACACAAGTGAGCAACGCGATGTTCACCGTTTACTTTTCATTTATACGCGGAAACGTTGGGACAAACAAGTATGTTTTTTTGCATTCCGCGCTCGTGAAATAATCACGATACGGTTGTACAGCTTTGCTCTTTGTTATTATATTTTCGTGGAAAGAGAAGAAAAAATTGACAAAGGAGCCAACTGCCGTTGTTCTTTCGAGAAATGATTCCTTACCGCAAAGAATTCGCTTACAGATATTAAAAAAAAAAAATTTTTTCAAGAAATATTCAACCATTTATAAATATTCATCCACTGAGTGAAAAATGCAATCTAATGCAAAGAGTTCTCATTTCATTCATTTATATTAAAAAGATGCATTGCATTATGAATACAGCAATGGCGATCAATCAAATAAAGTTCACGTCATTGCGTGCGTTGCAATGTTAAATATTTATATAATATGTGATAAGTGTATGCTTTATATAGGGTGTTCTAACTGGTGGTACAAATAAGAGTGAATCTAAATGAAAAAAAAAATTGAAAACGTAGAACGGAATTTTTTCGTGATGCATCACTTCTATAATCGTTGAAAATTGATATATTTTTACATGAAATACAAGATATTTTGTAAAGTAAATTTTTATACACGTAATGAATCAATTCATATAAGGGAAAAAAAACGCATAATTGCTTTTAACAAAAAATGTACAATAATTGCACATTGAATATTATATTCTTTTTTTCACGTAATTATATAATTGATGTGTACCAACTGATTCATCTTATTTGTCTGTGTAATAAAAGGAATAGAGGAAAGAAGAGAGTGGTGTATCATTTTGTTTTTTAATAATTCATTAAATAACAACGTGACCAATATTAATTCTTACCAATTGGATAGTCATAGAGTTCTATCAAAATATCACTTTATAGATAGAAAGGTATATAAAACGTAAATAACAATTTGCTGAAGAAGAAAAAAAAAGAATGCGTTTGTGAGATAAGCAGGGTTATAAAATATTAACAACTAATGCCACGAAAGGCATCTTTAATTATAAAAAAAATCACAAATTAATGATCTTTCATAAATTTTAAACATTAATAACTGCCAAACAAAACAAGGTTTTATAAACACTTATAAAATGTTTTATTAAAAAAAAGAGAATTATTTTAAACAAGTTCATTGGCTTGAAAAAGAACTTTTTTCAAACAATTTTTTTTACTGCTAGTAAACATGCAACGTCCACTGTGAGGTTGTAAAATCGCAGGAGTAGTCGTACGCTTATAATGCAAATGGCTCACGACCATCTCACGACCTCTCTCACTGCATGATATAACTTTATATGCCGAATTCATACTTTACGGCGCACATTATAAATTCAATTACGTTATTTGAAAGTCACATTCAAGACCTTTAAGCTAGATTAAAGTTAAAATATTAATATTTAATATACTTTTCAAAATCACGTACAATTCAATTAAATATTGAGTTGGTTTAGTTAATTCTTGATTAAAAAGTGTTAATGATTGACATATATGAATTATATCTTTTTTTTGTGCAACTAAATAATAAAGTTGAATCAATCCAATGTTTAGTTGAACGCATCGGACTAAATATTTTAATTTTTCAACAAATTCTTTTCTCAATGCGGTTATGCAAAAAACGAATAGTTTTCGAAATGTTGTTGTGCTTTAAATCAAAATATAATATATTAATTTTTAAATTTGATTCATCGTACGAAAAAAATTTATTCTACGTTTTCCTATTACTATTTACTTATTTTTTTCATGTATTAGAATCATTTCCTTTTCGATTGTACCAGCACGGAACGCTATGTATATTATGATAATTGAAAACCACTAAGAAAACACTTGCATAAAAATGTAAAATGTAAGAGCTGCTTGTAATTTTTAAACCGTCGGCTAACGTGACTCTTAAACGGGTCATGCTAACATAATATCGTTTATCGGCTCGAGTAAAAGTCCAAGTTGCGACTGTTACCGCGGCGAGAGAACCGGGACGAATTGGTAACGGGAATCGAAATATTGCGAGGGGATCCCGCCACGCTTCTCGGCCACGGCGAAAGGCGCATTACCGTGTTTAACATTATCGTCGGCACGTTCTCGCCGTGGAGGATTCCCAGCATGCATTCGGGATAGGCGCCGTCGAGCACCGCGACGTCCCATCGAGCATGTGGATCACCGTCCGGTCTTCTCATGCCGGCTATCGACGGCGCGTCCTGCAGCAACGCCTCGCAGGACTCCCAAGCGTATCTCATGGCGTCCCACGGTGAAACCGGAAGCTCATTCCGGAACCTGGCGCCCACCAGGTCCCATTCAGCCGTGAAATTCTCGACGTAAGCCTGCCGTGAGATACGAGCGGTAAACACGTGCGCGCGGCACAACATATAAATCCGTTAGAGCTCGCGCGGCCGTCGGATTAGCGTTAGCCCGTAAACTTTCAGCTTCCGTGTCACGATACTGTATCGCGAAACCTGTTCGACCTTTGGAGCTGAATCCTTTAAAGATCATTTAACGAGAAAGGAGAAATGGTAAACAGCATCTCTCAGTTCAGTTTTGCAAGTTTCTTTGGCACGGAAATGTAAACTTCTCTGGAGGATTAAACCCGAGCAGAAATGAAATGGATAGACGGAAACAGAGATTTAAAAGCAAAGGTTTAAAAAAAGAATTAAAAAAAAATGCAAACGAAACAAGTAGAAACAGCTCTCCTATAAATTACTCGGCGTAATAAAATTAAATATGGGTCAAGAGCCAAATGGGATAGGAGAAACGGCGCTCGCGAAATAAAATAAAAATTTTACTGGTTCGAGATTCGCCAGAGTATAAGAAGACGAACGTGCGTAGTACGTCGTAAATCACCTCGAGGATCGACGGCACCAGTTCGTGAAGACCATTATTTGCCGCGGGACCAGGGAAAGCGCTCAGCAGCGTGACGTTGTGCCCCCGCGACCTCAGACTCGTACCAAGGGCGACGAAGGGCACCGTGTGGGACTTGGTGCCACCCATAGTGGCCATCAGGACTTTGTAGCCGAGTAGAGGTTCGATCAGCAAGCTGAGCCCTAGGAGGATGTGGTGGAGGCCGAGTAGACACGCGACGCGCGCCATCCTCAGGATATCGGGATATCGATCCGTTTAACGATCCGGCGAACGATTCTTGCACGGTGATTCTCCTCCTCTTGCGTGCCGTTGCACTCTCACGACGGAGTATCGAGTTTATCTCGACGATACTGGTGAAAATGGTACGTTTATTAAGAATTTATAAGAAGTTTGCTCAAGTAGCTTCAGTAGATGTTCATTCGAGCTATAAACTTATTGAATTGTTTATAAGATGGAAATTTAAACATGGAATTGTTTATGAGATGTTCACAACAAGTGTTTAAGTGGCGTTTTACGACGCGATCTCCAACGCTTCCATTATAGTTTTCTAAGTGTTGTGAAACATTATTGTCAACAAAATATTTACTAGGTATTTGCAACATATATTTCCAAACGGTGTAATCACCAATAAAACTCTTCACAGACAGTATAACCATCGATAAAACTCTTCATAAAACTCTTAAATAGATGTTAAACGCAATCTCTCAATTTTCAGGGGATTTCCGTTTCGTTAACAATTCAATAAATATTTTTTAAAGCTTAAATGAACGTGTACTCAATCCTTAAGTGGACATTATCATTTCGAGGACTAGAAAATTCATTTTTTTAATATAATCTTTTTTCAGAAACTACAAATGATTTATTTTAAACTTTGTGCATGTAATACATATTTTATCTACAACTAAAAATTTTTGCAAGTAAAAGTATAGTAGTTATCAAAATTTGTATTTAAGCACGCCATTGCTTTACGATTTTCGTAAAATGTAGGACTCTGCATTTGTTGTCAATGACACCGTCTCTTTGATGGCGCGTGGAGAAGACAGTGGACGAGTTGACTTGGATTGTCAAGTTCGATGGTTTCTTATTTATGTTATTAGAGCGTTTTTACATTATTTGAATTATTAAAATTAGTGTTTTTAAATTTCGAATATTTTTTTGTAGTAATTTATCGTAAATTATTGTTGTTTAGCTTCACGTACGTATTAATTCATGTTTTCCTGCTAGTAAACATAATAATGTTCTTATTTTTAATAATTTTGCTTAACGGAAGAAAATAAAACAATTACTAATATCTAAAAACGGATGAAAACTATTTTAAATTTTGTCTGCGGCGCAGAAAGCATTATTCATTACGTCTTTCAAGAACTTTCTCTCAGAGTATTTTGTATTCTGTTGTAGTATTTTACTACTAGAAATTGTAAGATTTGCACACAAAAAGTGTATATATTTTTAAGCGTCAAGATTCGTTTTAACCAAATAAGACCAATTTATTTTATTGATTTATACATTATTAATTTATATTTTGTTTAAATTTTGGAAGGTCTGAACTAATTTAATTGTTATTAATTTATGTTGTTTATATATCAGTTGATTTTTACTTAATATTATTTATTTTACTAGTTTTACGATTTCATAACATTTATTTTTATAACAGCTTTATATGTTAATTTTATTATAATACTTTCTTGTTGAATTAAAATATTTTAAATGTCAATCAGATTCAGCAAAAACTATAAAGAAAACAAGTTTTTTTGTCATTTTAGAATCAAAATTCCTTTCTTATTTAATTTTTGTAAAGTAGTTTTTTAAATATAATTTTATATGTCTGAAAAAGAAATTATTTTAAAAATTAGTTCCTTTTTAGTAATCCTAATTTAAACGATAATCTAATAGCTGCAAATTAATACTATTAACTTATTCACTCTTTTATCTCTATGATTATCGAGTGTCTATATTTCACGGAAGTCATAAGATAATATGTGTTTGCACACTTTTTTTCATAACTACTATGATTTCTATTATTTTTACTTGCAAAATTTTCTAATTATGGGTAAAATGTCATTATATGTAAAATGTTTAAAATAAACCGTCCGCATTTTTTCCGAAAAAAGTTTACATAAAAATTGTCTTTACAATTAAATATTTGGTTAACATTACCAATTAATATAATCAAAAATAATTTTACTTTTTGGAATATTTAGCGAATATCAAATTTAGTAATATTTACAAAATATTTAGAAAAGTAAAATTATTTTTGATTATATAAAAAAAATATTTATTTTATTTAGTTAGCATTTTTTTATTCAACATTTGGTAGCTATTACCAAATTTTTTTTTTCAATGTATAATATGTCCCAGTCCTCGAAACGATAATGCCCCTTTATAAGCAAACTTGTTGTAAATTTACAATAAACATACTATTTTCACTAGGGATACCTCAACAGAAAAGAACAATCGTCTCACGACCTGGCATCGTTTCCGTTCCCTTTCTTTCTCCTTTTTCCCTTTTCTCCTCTATCACGAATGATCCCCGTTACGTTCGAACGCGCGTCACTTTCGTCACGAACTTCTTTCGTGCATCGGCGAAGCGAAAAACGGTCTGAAGGATCCGCGGCGAATTCGTATTCTCCTCGGAGTGTTTCCGGTCGGGTAAACGGGATGATGCCGGCGGCGGCGGCAGTACGGATCCCTTACGCTCCAGTTCACGGCGGCGGACCCGATGAATCGTCTCTCGCCGTTGCTATCCGTGCCGTTGATCACCCCACGATCGTTCCGCGAGCGTGTCGCGTCTGCACGTTGCTTGGCTGCGTCTTTACGACTGCGGAACCTCGCATCCTCCGTCACCGTATCCTTTCGATCTCCAAATTGGAATTGCTAAAGTTCAAGAGTTACTGCTCACGTGCTTCTTCCGAGACGGTTAAATGACGAAGGTCAGAAGAATCATCCGAGCAAAAGGCTCATTATCATTTTAATGCACACCGCCGAAAAAGAGAAGCGTCTCGAGACGTTTTCAAGTCTGCGAAGAATCGGGCATTTCGTTCTCTTTCGGTCCACATTCACTTCCCAGTAAGCAGCAAATGGCTTCGAAAATGGCTCTTATGCTTTACGTCTGCAGTACGTTGGTTTTATTCATCTAATTTACCGCCGGAATTCTTCGCAATAGCCTTCGTGGCATGGACGGACGGATCCTTTTGATCTTTGAGTGAAAGATTGACCGTAGATAATCTTCCCTAATCTCTTTTTTCGGTTGACGAGACAGAAATTATCGATCATAGAAGCGTCTTTGGCCAATTTTCCTCTCTCTCTCTCTCTCTCTCTCTCTCTTTCTTTCTCTTTCTTCAATGCGAATGAACTCGTTTGCCGTGTAAGCGAGAATCTGCGTGTAACAGAAGCGAGTCTTCAATACATTTTTAAGTACTGAAAAATTTTAATGAAGGAGTTAAAAGTTTTTAATGGAAAAGCTTCACGGAGCTTAACGATCCTTAAACCTTCTACTTACGTCTTTTTAATAGCTGCCCGATAATAGCGGTCATTAAATGCCGTAAAATAGCACGAGAAAATTGATATATAACTTCGCCGTCGAGGTAAAACGGTATCCGAGGTGCTCTCGCTGAAATCTTCTGTTTCTTACGGGCAAGCGGGTTAGCGGACAAGGTATCTCGTCGCTCTTAGAGAAGAAAAAAAAATTGGAGTTTCGTCGTGTCCGTTTTGTTTCGGTTCATGTTTGACTTTGATGTTTTCCCACTTCGCCTTTCGAAATTTCTGCCGAGTGTAATTCACTTAAAATATCCGCACTCCGCGAGAGGCATTGTGAAGTATCACTCTGCAAAATTTCCATTTGTTTTCTCAGCGATCCTTTATGTATCTCGCGCAGCCTTGCGAAGCGCCATTCGTAAAAGCACGGGTTTCTGCAAAGTACCACGATCCGACGGTTCCCCTTGAATCTTTTTGCTCCTGATAACTCTCGAGAAGAGCTTCTTACTTCGCGGTCTCTTCGCTCGTCTTCGTCCCGTTCTCTCTTTCTCTCTCGAAACTTGCTCAAAGTGCCCGGGCTTCCCTCGATCTGATATTCGCTCGGGGAGAGCCGACAAAGAGAACAATGACACACAACTTTTCGCTCTGTGGACGCGCTCGACTTCTTAAACGCGTCGTTTTACCGATTTCTCACGGCGTGTCTCTCCTGTGTCGAAATTCGAACGTCGGCGAGAGAGAGAGAAAGAGAGAGAGACCGACCGTCATTTTCCTCAATTATCTTTCCCTTTCTCTCCGGCTGAGAAGCGAAGATCTCTTGATCCTTCCTTTCGTTCCTGACCTTCTTTACCCCCTTCACGCGATTCTTGGCGGGAATATCGTGGCGCCGTTAGTCTTGATCCTCAAACAGTACAGGCGCGGGCGACTTTCACTAATAACGCACGGCTCGTATGCACGATCGCCCGTCGCGATAATCTCGATTCTGGCAGTCGAGAGATCAACGTCGCCCCCAGCATCAGGTATCATTTGTCTTCCTTCAAAGTTTCGAGATTGAGATATTTCTCGAGGCGCAGAGTGCTCATAGTGTGTAACAATATTTTATGGATGAACAAATCGTCGGGATGATACCCTCTACGTCGAGAGATGCAATTAATTCGTTATCCGTTCATCGATCGTCGATTTATCCGATGAGCTCCCGTGCCCGCCGCGCGTTGCGCGTAGTTATATTTTCATTTCTCCCAACGCGCCAACTTAAAACGCTGCACTCTTCAATATGCAATAACTTTATCGTCGAATATATTCGCGTCTCGCGAAAAAGGAGAACTTGTTGCTCGAGCGCCACGCAATTTCTCTATCGAGTTGTTCTCGAGTAATCTCTTCAACTAATCAAATTATCGGTTTTCATAATTACGTGTTTGCTACGGGCGCCGCGCGGTACGAGAATTTTCATAGCGAGAGGAGGATAAAACTTCAATTGGTGAGCAAGTTCAGTTAACAGGAACCACACCACCGCCGACTTTCGACCGTGCCTGCCCGACTTTTTATCGGTCTCTCTTCTCCGAACTCTACTCGTCGTTCCTCATGCCAATCCGTCGGCGGATTTTCGGTTCACGTAGCTGGCCCAGCGACGAGTGATTTCCTCCGTCCCGTCACGTACGCTCGCACCACGTGGCGCGTCGCGATTTTCGCGTCTCGCTTCGGAATTGGAATCGGAATCGATGTATTGTATACTCGGAAGCGCGGACCTTGAAAGTGACGGCGGACTACTCCTCGCACGCGAAGCTCGCGTATTGCCGAGCGTGAAAGTTTGACTGTGCCAGCAGCAGCTTTAATGATCAGCTGAGCTCTAGAGAGAGAGTTTTGCCTCCCACCAAGACGTTCCTCGTCGTCGGTCGCGCGTCCGAGGATGTTTGGGCGCACCTACCACTCGGAGAAGTGGACATCCGATAAACATCTCGTTAACTGAGAGACTTTGTAACCGTGTGGCGTCGACGAAGTGCTGTGGATCGTCAAATTGACAAAATTATTTATTAAGGATGTTTTGCAATATCAGCTAGAAGTTATTTAAATTTAAAGACTTAAGTTTTTTTTAGATTTATTGATTTTTTTTTAATTCAATTATTCTTTTTTTTTTTATAACCGTGTGACGTCGACGAAGTGCTGTGGATTGTCAAATTGACAAAATAATTTATTAAGGATGTTTCGCAATATTATCTAGAAGTTATTGAAATTGAAAAACTAAAGTTTCTTTTAGATTTATTCTTTTTTTTATTCAGAATCAACACCAAAAAAATTTTGCCATAAAACAGCTAAAAAAAACACAAAAATTGAAATATTTAGCTCATGATTTAACTTATAATCGTTTATGCAATGTAAATAATATTTCTTTATTTTAAATTATTTTTTAACGAGTAAGGAGATTGAAATGATATTTTGCACAAATATTTATTAGTTTTATTAGTACGATATATGCAAAGAATTTGATTTAGTTCATAATGTTAATTCCTCATTTTTGTAAATAAGTATTACAAAATGCAAATTTTACGTAAGAATCAATATCTCAAAAATATTGTCAAAAACCTAAAACTTTTATACAATATTTTAGTATAACATTTAAATATTATCTGTGTAAAATTTAAATACACACACAATTCACTTATTAGCTTAAAGGTTATTTAATTTTTTATTCTTATGTAAAATTGCGTTTTACGATACTCAATTGCAAATTTGATGGGGAAGTAGCATTACCAATTAAATCGAAATTTTTTATATATACTAATAAAGCTCTAATATTCGTACAAAAGTTTATTTAGACCCATTTACTCGTTTAAAAGTTATTTATTTAAAACTGCAGCAAAATATGATAATTTTCACAGTAAGAATCAAAATAAATTAAATTTTTCATTTTTTTTCTTCAAAGATAGTTTTAGGACCACAATTTGGGCGATTAAAATTTTTTGTTGTTAATTAGAAAAAAAAGATTAAACCTAGAGAAATCTTTAGTTTTTAAATTTTTATTTAGCTTTGACTTTTAGCTCATATTGTACAGTCAAACTTCTTTAAATAATGTTTCTTGTTGCACGCATTTAAGAGGATGATAGTAATTAAATAATAATGCAAGTAACTTTATTACTGTTAAAAATGTTTCTTTATCTACAAGTTCGTCAAGAATCAACAATATTATTTTGCTTAATGTAATAATATTATTTATTCTATTTTAGAAAATTTATAATAATCACAAAATTCTCTCATGTATGTTATGTACATCTGGTCTAGAGAAAATCGACTCTTTTAAGTTTATTTTGGGATCAACTGACTCACCAGAGCAATTATCAACGATACCATCGCGATTCACCTCTCCCTTTCTCCATTCACTCGATTCGCATCGATTATTCACGCGTTTAATTGGATGATTTAGTTATCCTTTCATTTCGAATAATCTTTTTATCTTCACAGATAACGATAGTATGATTTTTTTATCTTTATATGCAAATACATCGAGGAAAAACAATTCGTTTAATGACAGGATGTGATTAAAGTCGATCTCGCTTATGTAGTTTAAAAACATTTGTGCTCCAAATAAACATAATTTTATTGTCGACGTTGTAACGTGAAATTTATGTAGTTTATAGATTATCTTGCAACTATAATTTTACTGATTCGACATAATTTCCACTTGAATTCATAAGCTGCTACGTTTCCGACTTCAACACACGTAACTTTTGCTTTATTACTTCCGCTGCTATCCAATATATTGCAGAATTATGATAATTTACCGTTATGCAATTCGTGATGCTCTCGCGATTCTGTCATTTTGAAATCTTGTAGTCTCCACCTGCCGCTCCTAGGTCAATGATCGTCTTTGACCGGGAAACTATGATACCAAAAGCGTAAATGCGCAATGAGTGTTGCGACAAGAATTTTAAACAAGAGCGAAACTTAAAGAATTAGAACAAGTTTCACTGCTTTAGTTACAACGTATTATTAGGTTCTGTACAAATAAACTTTACTGAAACACTGATTTGTGCGATGTATAATTTGATTCAATTACACATGTAAAAATAATCAGTTATAATTATTATCAATTAACATTTTAAATGCTTTATTGATAAACTCGAGTTTGACAAATATTTCGACACGCAATTTATAGAATCGAAAAATGTATTTTATAATTGATACAAAAATATAATTAAGCGCCAAGATCCGCTCTGACCGAAAAATGACTCTTATTTCTTTTATATTATTATATTATTAATAATTAATTTCATAATATTAGATTACATCATTATATTATAATATATATGTTATATTATAATAATGAAAATTCTTTGATAATTATTTAAACGACGGAATGCTGTATCGATTTCCAAAGTGCATTCAGTACGTTCAGCAGATTTCCCTATTCAGCTGCATATAAATCAACGAATATTCTGTCGCGTTCCATCATCGATCAAATTTATCTCCCCGCACGCGTAACATAATTACTGGTTCGCGCGCACGACGTGACGCACCATCGCGTGAATTCGTACGATTAGAGCCACGTAATTGGAATCGCTTCGCGAATTAACCCGTCAGGGAGTTCTTGCAGCCTCCCGTGCCAAGCGGGCTCCCACGTCTCTCTCTCTCTCTCTCTCTCTCTCACACACGGTTCTCCCATTTTACGATTATTTACTCGCGAAGTACCCGCGATCCCTTCAAGGCTAATTTTCACGCGGAGGACCGTACGGTCGCGTTTCACGGATCGTTAAATCGCCAAATTACCGCAAGTCCGATTTTATGAGGTTGGACCTTTTGCAGACACACGTCGTACATAGACATACACAAACGTACACACACATGTACACAGATACACACGACGAATCACATTAAAAGTCCCTGCGCTCGACGAGGGAAAAGAAATACTGTTTCTTTTTCCCTTTTTTCTCTCCAGCTTTAATTCTACAAGCGCGCCGTGATATTCACTGATCTGGACCGTTACGATTCAGGAAATCGACGTGATGCTGGCGCGGTTTACTCTTTCTACACTATCCTTCCTAGGTAACATCATACGAATGTCTTCCGCGCTGAAGCGGGATTTGAGTATAAAAAAAAGCAAGTTCGGTTTAGCAGGTGGACATCATCGAAGTAAGATCGCGGAAAAAAAACGAATAAGGCAGGGTTAACAATTTATTTTGCAAGATTCAGTATATTTAATTTGTATTTATGGAAGAGAAATCTGGGGGAGAGGAAGATATCAAAAATCTCGACTTCCAGGGAAAACTAAATTAAGTGACGTTATACATTAATGCGATTTACGTCATAGGTACTGTTACGCAATGTACTTTGCAAGTGTTATGATGAAAAACTAGAATATTTCCAAGACATAATATCAGCTTTCTATTGCATCCATGAATCAGATTCAAAATATTGCAATATGTTCTCATTAATTTTTCGTCTTTATATTTATATACATGAACAAAACAATTAGAGAAACTTTTACAAATTGCCAGAGACATCGAAATCTTAAAAGCAAACTCTAATTTTTGAAGTTAGATATTAATTAATATTAATACTAGTTTGGGAAAGGAGGTTTAAAAAACATTGGGAAAATGTTATTTTTATAAATAATATAAATGTAAAGTATGTAGTTTTGTTCAACAAATTATAATTTATTGAATATATAATAGTCGTTATTTTCTATGATAGTTAATCACTTATTTTTTTTTTTTTTATTCTTTTCAGGAAGAAACTAATCTTGATTTCTAACTTGTAGATAAGACGATTTGAACATCACTTACTCTTACCAAACTTTTTCTTTGTAAGAAATGCAATGATCGGAAAAGATAATAGTCCTATGGGACGAATATGATAGATGAGGGAGTACTTTCTATTCTAATTCTCTAATTTTCAATCGCGCTTGTTCGTTATATACGAACATTGTTACAAAATCAAAGTTAATTAGCTTCTTAAAAAAAAAAAAAATTAAAAAACTAAACAAGTGGACAACCATTAAAAAAATAGCGATTACGTTGTATTGAATAAAAAATAAATTATATCGAGACAAAGCTACGTACTGTGTTTGCATTATTATAAAAATGCTGCTTAACGTTATTTTTCGGTCTTCTCTTAAAACACTCTATTTTCTTTTTATTAATATCACCTGTATAATCATCTCGTCAATCAGCGTATCCTCCGTTTATTCTTATTCTTCGTTAAAATTTGCATTTGCATGCACGGCGTGTCCATTATCGCTGCATAAAATTTGCATTGTTATACTCGGCTCACTCATTGCTGCGTAAAATCGTAATGACACATTCGCTGGTTTATGTCGGGGATCAATATTCCATTACCCACGAAATCTGTATTACGGTCATACGCGTACGGTCATCACTTTTTATTTTGGTCAAACTTTTGATGGAATTAATAAATTGGAAACCGCGCGCGTGGCATAAAAATTTCCCATAAAAATTCGTGTTTGGCGAGAATGTTCGATGCATCATGACTCTATAAAGTTTATGCATTATTCATATTTCCTTTACGGCAAGCGTTATTCATATTTAATATTATTTATATTGTATACAATGTTCTCGCGCGGAATCCACTTCTTTTCAAGTATCTTTGGAGATAAATACAATGATCGGGGAAACCGTTGAATTTCAATCGTCTGCTGGCAGAAGTTTGACACGTTCAATCATTCGAAATTTAATCAACATTCCGTCGAATCGGCGGTTTCGCCGCAACAGATGGGGAACGCCTCTGATCGAGGCAACTTTCTAAAATATCGGAACCGCTGGAAGAGCCCCGGGAATAATCCGTGCCTCGTGGAGAGAAAAACAAAACCAAAAACGCAAGAAAAATATTTACCGACGCCGTTTGCGCCACTCCATTTCCGTCGCCGTAGATTTCGTCATCCTCGATTCTTTTCGTACTGAATCGAGTCGCGCAACGGATCGAATTTAAACGGCGGAAGAAGAAACTCCTTCCGGACTCGCGCTCGTGCGTTCATTGTCGTATGCCGTGGCGAACCGTGAGCCGCGATTTTTGTCCGCGGCCTCGCCGCGGGAAAAGCCGTTGACGCGCGCGATTGCGCAACGAACCGGACTTTCCCTCGTGTTAATCGAAAATTTCCGAGTAAGACGGCTCAGTATATTTGAGCTGACACGCGGTAGCGCAGCGCCAGCTTCCGTTTGCATAGCACATTGGCCATTATCGATAACTGGGCGCTTGATATACCGCGGAATGCCGCGGAAATATTCCGATGTACGTACCGCGGCTGAAGAGCAGCCCCGTATTCCGGTGCATTCGCGAGATTATTCCGACAATGCTATTATATCATGCTGCGATTGCGGTAATACATTTTAACATTGCTCGACATGATGTACGTTGCATTATATTCCGCGCTTTATCTCTAAATATTATAGCTCGGCTACGCCGTTATTTTGACGTTTATAATATGAGTGACGCGATGCGAAATATTTGCAGTGTAAACTGACGCGGAAGGGGTATTCAGGACCCGTTACAAATGGGCTTTTCAAATCCATGATTTATGTTACCGCAATCTGCTATCGAAAAAGAAGAGCGAAGTCGAAATAAAACGCGTGAGAGACGAGAGAGAGAGAGAGAGAGAGAGAAATGTCTTCCTTCCGTCTCCTCTAACGCTGGATGGACGGCTTGAATATCGCTTGTTAACAAAATGGGAATTTTATCGATATCCTTACATCATCCTTGATTTCTCTGTAAAACTTTCTAGTTTACTATAAACTGCATTCGACGCCGGATTATAAAACGTTTCGCGTATATTATATCATCATCGATTATTCATATCGTTCTATCAACTGGATTAATCGTTTCTTATCGAATCTTGGCGGAGTTAGGTGCGACGGTATCCTATATTTCATTACAGCGCCTTCGTTAACCGACGCCGCCTCTGAAAACAAGTTCTTCTTTCCTCGCTCCGTGTCCACGGCTGTTCGTATCTGGGTGATATCCGGTTTCGGGTATCGTTTTCTCGAGGCCGTCTCGAGTTTTCGGCGCTCGCCGTATAGAAAGCGACGCGCCGCGGGCGACTCGTGTCGCGGTGAATTCTTCCACGTGCCCGTTCGTTGCTCGCTCTCACGAACACTGTGTACAGGTTGTATAGGACCATATCATACCGTAGAAATAGAAAATAATATTCTCCGTGATCTCGATCGCGAGTGGAGATACGCGATGGAATTAATGAAACAAACCGTGCGTTCAGCACGTGTTATTATTTTGTACAATATTATTTAATTAATAATTTCGAGGTAACGTCGCCTTCAGTGCTGCATTTAAATAATCTGAAATTATCTAGATAAGAATAATGTGAATTACATGTAAATGTGTCTTAAGTAAGATGAAGATTATTTTATTTTTATTTATCTAGATTAAAGATGAAATTATATACGGGTTTATTTGGACAATTTTTAGATGATATCATTAGTGAGCAAAACAATTTAGAATATGAAAACAGTATATCCATACTTTTATTTCTAAATCTTTATTTGTTAAAAACAAAAATTCTTCAAATAATTTAAATTGACAAAAAGTATTCTCTTTGGATTTGAATTGATATGGAAATAAAAGTCAAAGTTAAAAATACAAGGAATGTAACTCACATTATATAAAAATAGAAAAAAATTCCTTGTAAAAGTTTTCAAATTTACTACAAGAGACAATTATTATATTGCTCTACTATTGCTGATCCGATATGCACTGTCAGTATTGAAAATTTATAATTCACGTTACATATACTATAGATTTTCAATACTTACAGGGAATTTCCTATAACTATAACTTTGAACAAATTTTAACGTTAAGATAAATGGTAATTTTTTAGAGGTTGAGATTAAGAACAATATTTATTTTCGTTATCGTTCACGTTATCTTCGATCATTTGGAAAGATAACACTTCTTTTATTTAAAATAAAAATAAGATAAAGCTATTTCTTTATCTAGATGATTATCTAGATAATTTTATATAAATAACGCAAGTCACGTTTAGTTTCTCAAGAGATGCCTCGAGTGAACGACAAATAGGTAGCAGCTCTCTTCGCGAGAGATAAGTTTCTAATAACAAATCAATAAATCCGAAGTGAAGCCTACTAAATTGTTGCCTTTTTCATTTAAAAGCGAAAATGGTTTATAGAAACCTGTTTCTACGATTCATACGTGCAATAATCGCTTAATCTATTCGCAGGCATATTCGATTCTAACTCGTATATACAGGCGCACAAGATATAACATATTAGTAATACGTTATATCTTTTACCGTCTATAAATAACGAAGTAAATCACTGGGGAAACCTTTCACACTGTCACCAGTCGACAAAAGAAAATGAACTAGGGCATGTTATTACCCGATACGGCAATCGGCGTTTCATGAATTTCTGAATAATAACGAGATAAACCAATACTCTCAGATTAATGAAGCAAAACTCCATCATGGCGTAATATCCGCGGAAATGGGCTATTAGTTTCTCAGAAAATAGTTATTCGGAAACTTTCGTCGAACTTATGTTGCTTGTCTTGGATTAATCAATTCTTGCCGCGCTCCGCAAAAGTGTGCCGTGTGCAGCGACGGCCTTCGGCGGTTCACTTGCAGTTTTCGTGCATGCCAGAACAGAATTGTTATTCGTTTATATCGAATTTTAATTAATTTTAAATGAATTCGTTCGAAAAAATTAATTATATTTTTTTCCGCGAGGGACATTCGTTATCGTATTGAAAAATACGGTCGAAAAATACGCGTCAGCATTGAAATGAGTTACCTGAGTATTCGGATAAACAGAATAGATCAGGCCACATCCGTCTCATCACGGAGATGCGTATTTAATTTTGAATTTACGAAGCGTGATGAGACGAGAGAGCTACATCTGAACGAAGCTGCCTCTCTCCTTCAAAGTGTTTTTGACACATGAGGCTACTGTATAATTTAACGAGACGCCTTTAATTAACGCGATTATTTAACTTTGGTAACTTCCCTGAAGCTCCGAAGCCAGCCCTCGAATACGACGAGCTTTGTAGATTATCTGTATTCTGTTTGGCGAGACCGTGATTCTGAAATGCTCGCCGGATCTGTGTACATATACGTTTAATTCTGCATTTCTGTCGATCGCGCGCAAATATCGACAAAAAAGAATTACATAAAAGCCTTATCCGTGCGATTATTGCCGAGGAAACTCGTATTATTCCGTGCAGTGGCACCGAACTTGAAGTCGTAAACTTGTCGTTTTACAATTTTATGTCTTTCACGCATTATATGTTAATTGATTTCGTACACTTCGCGTTTCACACTATTAAAAAAATTTTCTTGCAAAAATCCCTAAATCTATTCTGAATATTTTGTAGTCTAAAAAATACGTTTCTAAACTTTCACTTGAATTACTTGATTCAAAATTAGAAGAAGTGAAAGTAAAAAAATACCAAATATTTTTTATTTAGAAACTATCGGCATTGAAATATTTTTTATGTAAGAGAACTTATTGAAATTTGTACGTAGACTTATATGTTTTTCTAAAAATTATATTTTCCAAATTCGTATAAAATATTTCTATGAAAATTATTCGTATGAAAACATTTTCTATGTTTATAATATTTTAAGAACTGATTGGCTGATTATGTTGCAATTTAAATTGTGTACCAAAATACTTCTTCAATCAATTTCGGTCCTTAAAAAACTATGATATTTTGTTATAATTTATATCTGCAAAAAAGTAAATCTTTTTTTACCGTCATTCCATTATGTTATTTTTATTTTATTAATAATTATTCAGGTAATTATGTTCACGGAAAGCGAAGATCACTTTGATCTTATCATTTCAAATGATTACGAGGCGTGACCGTAATCACTGTTAAAAAAAATTTCTTTTGCATCGCATTATTTACATTTTTGATTTTTATTAGCTCTACAGTAATAAAAAGATTCTAATGTTGTTTGAATTTAATAAATAAAATAAGCTTTTTTATCTGTAAAGATCTTTTTAATTAAAAAATATTTGTGAAAACTACTTATTTTTTAGTGCTTTTAATGAGAAAAGATTCTTTTAATTCTCTATTAAAAAATTATTTTTTTAACAATATTTACAAATAACAATTAAACAGATTAGATAGATATTTTATATAGATTGAATTAGAATTAAAAATTGACGTATCTCAAGGTTTTGTATTGAGTCTTTCATTGAGTCTTCCATTTGACACATTTGCGTACCACGCATATCAAGCAAGAACGTAAAAACGTGACCGTGCCAAAATAACTACGAATAGACGGTTATGAGGTGCCTGACCTCCACTATTACATCTTGCAATTAGTATTTTAAGCGCGGCTTGAATCACACCAATCCTTCTCAGTCGCACTTTTTCTTGGATGCTCATGCAACATCTCGCGTTAACTTTCAGCGCGTAGCGTTGGATTCCTCGTCGTCTAGGATAGCATCAGTCATGGTAGACCGCTACGTTAATTTTTCCGGTTACTGCTCGCGAAGAGACCGCCAACATCTTTAATTTTAATCTTAAGCTCTTAGGAAGCATGAGAGCATGATCAAATTATTCTTAATAAAGGAAAGTTTTGTGATGTAATTATATCACCTGAGTCGAGAACTCCCGCAGAATATTTTCTCGCGATTAGCGGTGAATCTAACTGAAGGCGCGACGAAGAAAGAAACAAATCAAACTTACAATTTCATTATATAATTATAAAATTTGACTAATAAATAATGACAAGTGAAAGTGATAAAAACGTTAAGAAATCTGGCAAAGCATATAAAAAATGATATTTAATTAACTTCTAATGATGTAAAAATTAATTTAATAATCTAATTTATAACTTAATTGCTTCATTAAGTCAAGTTAGATTATTAAATGTTAAATAAAAATTTATAAAATGCATAAAACCTATACTGATTGTGAAAGAAAAAATATCTTACAAAAAATATATATATTTACTCGGTGGGTCCCAATAGCATGTTTACTTGCAGTTAGGTTAAAAATAATTCATTGATCAATTTATTACATAATCTTGATGCGTGAAATTGGTCGTGCGAGAAACAAAGTCACTCTCGTCATCTAAAATCTTTCTTTAGTCAAAATGGGATGTATGTAATTTAAAAAAGTTTTAGTGGGATATATAACATTTAATCCCAAAGAATTAAAAAAAAGACAAAAATAAGGAAATTTAATTAAAATAAAAAGTTTTTAACACCAAACTTGGCGCTGCTAGATGTCTAAATATAATATTGTTGTAAAATATAATAGTTATAGTAATTTAAAAAATTATAATGACTTACAATGTTACCTAAATGTTAAAGAAACTTAATCTTAAACTTATTTCGCTGTTATAAGGTGTGTCTGACGAGTGTTATTTATGTCGCATTTTTTCTAATTTCAGTTCTTTTCATTGTTTGTCTTATCTAGTAGCGCCAAGATTTTATATATTAAAATTTTTTATTTTAATAAAATTTTCTTATTTCTGTTTCCTCTTTAATTCTTTGAGATTAATTAAGTACTATATTGCATTGAAACTTGTTTAAATACATCTACTTGGGTTAGAACGAAAAGATTTTTCAATGAAAATACAAAGATAGTGCCACTTGAATTTAATAAAAAAAAATATTAAGAATTTAGGTTTTATTAAAATAAAGATATTACTACTTGGATTTTATTTGTTGAAAGACAATAGTACAGTAGTTATTTCAAAGAACAGTATATTCTCTTTATAATTAGCGCAATTTAAATATTTCGTACATTTTTTGGAAAAATATATGGTTTTAAGAAAATGCATTTTTTTTCATTAAAAAAATTTTTCTTAGTGTATAAAATTACGAGATTAGTTTATAAACAGATATAATTTTATTACATCGTTGTAATTGTTATTTGATAATAGTTAAAAGATAATTTCAATTACTGAAGCAGCGCTGTGACTGAAAGAGCTGTAATATCCAATTTAACATTGTAGCTCGTGAGAAAGGAGGCTGTGTTATTTGAAATCGCAGCTTCACACATTGAAAAGTGTATTCTAACATTTTTATATGACCACGCAAACACATCGATTCGTCCCGTTCATGCTTATTTTCACTTTTTCTGATTATATGGTTGGACAATAGAAACTACGAAATTAAAAAAAAGAAAAACCATTGTTAGGGAACGCGCTAATTAAAGACAATTATGGAGAAACAGTGAGACGTATTTTGTGAATTTTTCAATAGGATGAGAGACTAGTTCTTTTTTTTTTTTTTTTTAAACGTAACTCTGACATTTGGTTCACTAATGAATATAGACTGGCTTTCCTCGTCGATAATAGAGACCTTGACGTACACGAATTCCTCAATCCTCGTGCGAGAGACACGAATCTCCGCTAAAAGGCGTCACCGTCCAAAAAATGTTAATAAGAATTCGTGCGCGGAGAGCAGGGAGCTGCGAACGCGTCGGCTGTTCCGCGGGCAGCCACACATTTTCCTTGCGATTTCACTTTCTCCGATGTGGCATAATTGCGCGTGTTACGAATCGTAATACTCGATTCCGCGCCAATCGCTCATATAACGCAATCGCGCGATCGTGTTTCAACAATGCAGGACCTGTCAACAGCCTCTTACGCACATTCACACGCACACGTGTGTACACATACGCGCGCATGTGCCACATGTAACACGCTCTATCAGCATTTCAATAAATCGTGTAACGATAGACACCGGCTAGATATCATCTCATCGAGAAAATCGATACGACATGCATCATGTTTCACTGTCGAAAATCGAAGTGTTCGCGATGAATATTTAGGTTTTTCTCATGCGTCATTTGCGATCGCAATCATTTGCGATCAAATTGCGATACTACTACACTTAATTAGCTAAATCGCAGCTTCCATCTGATATCTGATTTTATCGAGAGCAGATTGCCCACAGATTGCGTATTTGGAGAGACGATGCAAGGTAAACGAGTTAGAACTTTCTCATTTACGGAAAGTTGGAAGTTTCTTTCGTGTGAGTAGGTAAACTCGTTCTATAGACAAATTTGTTTTCGAAGAACGCCCTTCTTCGCCAAAGGACAGGCACATTAATGCTCTGGATAATACCAAAGTTTAGATAATACTAAATTGGATAATATCAGAGTTTAATTTAACTCACGATCGAGTATAAATATCGAGATTTTTTTTATTTTTTACAACACACAATCAATATGCTAATCACACAGTTTACTTTTATCCTTTGTGATTTTATTTTACATAGATTTTACACAGATGTTGTATCGAAGATAGATTAAACTACTCAATGTTTGCGTTGGAAACGGTGGTAAAAATTTTTCTCGAAATTTTTCATCTATTTTTTATTCAAAATTTCTATATAATTTTATAGCTTATCAGATTTTTTATACAAATTGGAACGCTTTTTAGAAAGCCTACATTTTTTCTCAAAACTTTTCATATATATTAATTATAAAACATTCTAAGATTTTTAAGATTTTTTGTTCTATAATTTCTGATGAATTGTTATAAAATTTAAAAAAGTTAAGAGTACTTTTTAGAAGTTATGAGATGAGAAATCAGAATATTTCAGAATTTACATGTATGGAAAATTTTAAGAGATGTAGACTTTCTGAGTATTCTGAGTATTTCTGAAAAACTTTCACCAAGGAATACCTGCGTGTGCCTATCCAAAATTAATATTATGTATTCAAAAACTTGAAAATTTTTCGAGTTAATTGACGTTTCGCATATTGAAACATATATTTCACAGTGGATCTTTTCGTTCGACAGACACGTAACGATAACGAAATATTAACACAAAGTACAACGAGAGAGAGAGATTTTTCTACTCTTCACATACACATTACATAAAAATTTCTTTACAGACTTAATCTATAGCATGTGTCGAAATTACTTATTTAATTATCGAATGAATAACATACAATATGTAGTTCCAAATATAACCGTAATCTATATCACGTTGAATAATAATTTATCTGGTCTGTAGTATTGTAACTGGGTGGTTTGTCAGAATTAATTGCAAATCCCTCAAAGCTTGAAATGTATACGCCCAGAGAAATTTCCGTCATGATGTTAATACTGCATATTAACTGTTATTCATATTTTTTTTTTACATTAACTATACTCTGGGTGAAAATTTACCTATATAATTAAAAATCATTTTGTATCTACTTTATAGGTTGTAAGATGTTAAAATAATTGAACTATTTTAAAATATCTAAAATAAAAAATCTAAAGCTGTTTATTTTAAACTGTCAAAATTTTAAAACAAAAATTATACTAAACTTGAATTAACACTCGGGTGAACATTTAATCACAGTACCATTTCAAGATTAAATTAAAATAAAAGAAGGATAAAGAGGAGAAAGTATATTTCTATGAAAAAAATTGCAATTTTTAAGTAGAGTCAAGTTACTGTTCTTCATAGTAGTTGAGTGTAAACGATGAAGTAATGATGAAGTAAGATATGCGTTATTGGTTCCTCAGGAACAACTTTCTCCACGTATTGTTTCTTCTTTCTCTTTACTCTATCTTTGAGAATGCGATGGGTCACGTAGTAACATATGATTATTATGGTCTTTCTGTTTAACTTCATTGAAAGATGGTTAGCACACTTCTCGTTTAAATTGCAGCTCGCATCCGTGCTGTTGCTTATTCCGTGCTGTTGCATTATACCCATTGATGGAAAACATCTTCTTCCAAGTGTTAGGAAAGTGAACAGTCATACTGGCGTATATTATGGGATTGTAGCAGATGGAGGACTTCGCGAGGAGTGTTGGCAGCACCGCTACTAAATGGGAGGTTTGTATCTGTAATCGCATACGTGCAAATCACCTGTAATTCCTCATAGTCTGCTACGTGAATGGGAGAGGAGGGAGATGGGGGAATTAATCAAGCCATTTGACAAGCTATCGGCGTGCCAGTCATTAAATTTTGATATGGCTAGTCAATCATTAGAAGGTTGGCCTCGTTACTTGGACAAAAAGAAAATTTTGCTGCTTAAATATGTATGCTGTAATATAACGTCTCTTGTTATTTATTTTTGTCACGCAGCTGAGATTACTGACAAATTATAATTTGGAGTAATTAATTAAAAACTAATTAAAAACTGGTTTTGCAACACCTGTGTTTAAAATTTTTAGAACATTGAACTTCGCGTGATCGACAATACTTACGTAAAAGTATTGAGTTGCTAGTGCAAGAACGGCGTACGGCGACCAGGCAATTAGAAAAGCAAGAATCATTAAGTACACCATTTTAGTGACCTTTTTCTCCCGTCTGTTTTTTGTACCTGGAACGAAACCAACAATTAAGAATAATAATCTGTCAATAAAAATTAATTCTATTAAAAGCAATTGAGCAAAAGAAGTTAAATCAGGAATGCTTTATAAAATTAAGTAAAATGTTTTTAAATCTCTCACTTTCTATTATCCGTGTGATCTTTCATAAATTTGAAGTTAATACTTTCTCTTTTCTTGCAGAAATTGGATGCATCAACATTATCTTAGATGAAGACTTATGCTTAATGCTTTTATACGACTATCGTAAATTGAAATTAAAAAAAAAAAGTGTTATTTACCGATTCTTTTTCTTATTTTCTTCAAAGTTCTTATTATACCGTAGTAACTACTGGCGATTATTACGACAGGACAAACGAATCCAAAAATGAATAAAAATCCGATGTAAGTGTCATTGTGCGACTCAGGATCGTGTTTCTCCCAGGATACGCTGCAGGATATGTTACCTGCTTCCGGACCGTAGGTTCCCCAATTGAAAAACGGTGGTAACGACAAGGAGAAAGAGTACATCCAAACCAGGATTGCCAGTATGTAAGCGTGTCTGTAATAATTGATTCCTAAAGGTAAGTATTCTGCTTAGGATGGGAGAAATTAAATATTAATTTCTTTAAAAAATATTATACGGAATTAAAGACTTACATTAAATTATATCGCTATTGTGAAAAACTGATTTTAATTTATTATATTAATCAAATCAAATTTGTATCTCTACGTTTCTCTTGTTTAGTTTATTTTACTTATTATCAATAGCAGAAAAAAAATGTTTTTCTGTTGAGAAAAATGGAAAACATAAGATATAAACGAAATGTAAACAAATATAAATAAACAGTTAAGGCAAATATAAAATATAAAATACAAACAAATAAAATAAGTAAAAAGGTGAAAATGGGATTTCTCCGCTGTAATATTTTTCTATATATATGTATACAGTTTTTCTGATACGGAAGCAGAAAGTATTCGCGCATAAATTTCGAATGGAAATGAGAATACGTTTTACGTTTGATAATACAACACTATTGTCGGCTATTGGTCGTATAATTTAAATTAACTTAATTGCGTGTCAAGAAGAGATTTAACAGTGCAATAATACACGTAGTTTTACTGAAATACAAATTAATATCAGTTACGTCAGTAATTGTGACGCAACGGTTGCTCCAATAATTATTGCAGATATTATATTGTATCCGAATAATAAAGTAAAAATTCTTAGATCTATTTTTCAATTAACATCGAGTTTTAAATACAGCCATTGACAAAATTATTAGGCACCCTATTTATTTAACAATTTCTTTAATTTATAAAAAAATACATAACACTATCTTTATAAATGTTATCATTTATTTCTTAAGTAACCACATAAACTAATATTTGCTTGGTTCATCATTATTTTTTATGACTTATTTTTTAGCTTACGCAAGAACTGTTATAAAAAATTTACAAAAAACAAGGGTGCCTAATAATTTTGTCAATGGCTGTACATTAAAAAGTAGAATAATAACAATTTTTTGAAAATATTTAAAAAAATTTGCAAATTCAAGAATACATCATATTCATCGTCGAACTTTTCTTTTCTGTGTAACAAAAATCTCAATACGATTTTTTATAACACATTCTTTTTAACAATTTAAAATTTTTAATGCCACTTTGATGAATAAAATGAATAACTCTTATAAGTTTAAAGATTAAAATTAAACGAATGAATTAAATTAGCGTTCTTTAACTTTTGTGTTTATTTAACATTTTATTGCTAATTTAGTATTTTATCTGTAAATTGATTACAACGTAATTGATTACATTTTCCTTGTTTATTTGTTTCCTTTTGTAATGAATTTTTAATTGGTCAAATTTATTAGTATCAATAATACAAGTACATACTGATGACTGTTATTCTGTAGATAGTGATTATTCTATTAATCATCGATGTTGATCTTCCATTGCGAAATTCTAACTCGTTAGTGAAACGGTTAACTCATTAGTAAAATCACGGATTTATTGTTAAAGCGGATTGAAAGCTTACCTTTTTGCTCGGTTATACTACCACTTTCTCGTGCGTAAAATAGGATTCCATCGATAACAAAGAGATTATTTTTAAGCCATCTCTAATTGCGAAAGTTTGAAGAATAAATAACCTTGAAACAGTATCATACTGACGGTATTGCATTTTCTTGGTATCAAAAGGCGCGTAATAATGTCCTTCAATAAACGAAGATGTAATGCCGTAATATCGATATGATTGGCACTTTATCGAAATGATTTACGTCTAATGTTGCCTAACGTGCGCAAATTGTACGCAAGTTACTTTACGGTCTGTCGCGAAGAAAATAAGATTTTTACGCAATACGTTTCACAATATAATGCTATTTGGTCCTAACTAGAGATGAAAATGACTCAATCTGACAGTAACTTATTCGGTAAATTACAGTAAATTACCCTGTAATTTTGAATAGCTGACCAAATGGTTAGAAAAGTTACAGAAATAAAAAAATTTCATACGAAGCTTAGAAAAAGCATTTAGCCTTTAACGTAAAATATTTAATACATTTAACTCATTTTTTTCATAAAATATTTTAATGTGTATACGCTACGTGTAGCATATAATTAGGAAACTAAGTATTAGTAACTAGTGATACTTCATATAAAATTTTTTTTATTACAATTTATAAAACAAAAGGTATGACAGGTAATACAGCTTAATTAATTTTTCATATTATCGTACTTTACAGGCATTTATTACCTTAATGTTTTAGCGATTGTACTGTGGCATGTAATTGGAACTTTTTAACATAAGCAACGAAAAACAAAAATATATAATTTATAATTGTATATAAAAAACGAAATAAGCTTTCTGTAATTGCATTATTACAGGAATATCTCTAACAAAAAGAAAATAATTTTAAATAATAAAAAAATTAAATTTTAAAATGTTAATAAAAATTAATAATTATGCAGAAAATACTAAAATTTCTAGTCCACAATGCTCTTTAATTTTTTCTTGTTCATTATGTGATTTATTTTTAGAGACAAAATTATTATTTATAACAATAATAGTCGTTTTCATTATAAGAGACAGAAAGTTTATAAAAAATTAATGAGAATATAGAGAATGTGGTTTTATTTTATTCATTAATGTCAAAAACACGATTACAATTTATTTGGATACAAAATTATTAAAGATAACGAATTTTACCAAAATTATTAATAAATTACTATTTTATCATAATTTCATCATTAAATTATTACATTAAATCTGATAATAATTTTACATATCAAATCCATTCTTTTATTATTTAAACATGTTTTATTACCTGTGATCATCTTCCTATACATGGTATACGATAAGAGAAATGGGAGAGTACGATTCAATTAAAATTCATCACAGACCCGTGAAGATTACATTGTGAAGGTGTTAATGATCATCTCGTGGATGTGATGAGTAACATCACTTCCGGAGAACGTTGCAATGAAAGTGTGCGATAGAAAGTCGAGGAATGTGCAAGTTAATTATTTCGCCGTATTCGCAGCTTTTGTATTATAATAGTTACGTGTCATCGTGAAAAAGAAAAGATTACTTTTTGGTAATAAAATTTAAGCAAAGTTAGACGTTTACACATAAAATAATTTACATTATGTGTATATAATGCAAATTATGTAAATTTTATGTTTTACACGTTGTCTGTGTAAACAATAAATCCATAGATCATTGAAGAATCAGATTTCATTGGGAACAGAAATTATATTGTATTTATATTAATGTTAATATTATATATTTTTATTTTATCAATATTAGAATCACATATATAATATATAATATATAAATACTTTTTTATAATTTAATTGCATTTTTTTACATCATGTTTTTTAATTTATAATAATTTACATTGCTTGTATTATTTACATTAAAAAAATTCGTGTAAACAATACATAAATAATCCATATAGACGTAGTCTTAAAAATGGATTTAGCTTAACTCTGAATTTAAGAAGGATGCAAGAGCGCTCTTTTTTTATTGACGTATTACTTATCAAACTTTCGATTATAAATTTATACAAAGATTTACAATTTTTTTCAAAACATTTTAAAAATAAATTTAGATAAGTAAGAAAAAAAAAATATTTTAAATTATATAATTCTTTTATCCTGTAGCATGCATGAAAGAAAAATTGACTACTTTTTTTACCTTATAGATATTGTCTTCATTGGACATGTGACTAGTAGGAATCTCTCTATTGCCATCACTGTCAGATTACCGATACTAGCAAATCCCATGGTAGTCATGAACCATGCGTACCTAAAGTTGAAGAAAAAATTGGTAAATAAATTTGATTTTACAAACGATTGGGTAATATAAATCAATTAACTGAATAGGGTTTCCTAAAGTGTGAGTCATGACCCATTGGTGGATCGCGAAAATTTTTTTTACGATGGGAGAAATCAAAATCGTATTTTGAAATAAACTACAATTACTTATCAAACTTTCTGCGCATGATTTGCATAGATATCAAAGCGCATTCTTCACATTTACTTACCTTAAAGAAAAAGATTTACAAAATTATACTCAATAAAAAATTAAAAGGTAAGAATAATGTAGCATAAAGTGGTGTAAATAAATAATTAATTTATCCCGCGTTTTTTCATATTTCACTAAAACTAAATGGATGTTTGCCAACCCGGTAAAAAATGGGTTGCGGTTTAGGAAACTCTGAAGTAGAATATTCTACACATAGGCAGATTATTCATGAATTAATCGTCAAGTTTTTTACAAGTTCTTTACTTGAAACTGTTACTATAACTTGATGAAAAGCTACATTATTACTTACTATGTTTTGTATTAACATAATAAATTTTGTTATAAAAGTTAAAAATAACAAAATATGATTTAACTTAAAAAATTGATTTTTTAACCTTTAATATTTAACAGTGTATCTTATTAGAGGAAAAAAATTTTTTGAACAAATTGGCATTTCAAACAATTAAACCGATTAAAATGGAAAATATTAATCTAAATCTGATATTTTGATATTTAAATTGTTTCCATATATTCCAGATTTAATTTGTTAAGCAATTCAGTTTTTACGGACAACACATGTATACTTTTATCAATCATATCTAAAACTTATAAAATATTTATGCATCCTTAAGTTCAATTTGTAAGGATAAGTTTTATTATTAATAGAGAAATAATAACTTTGTCTTTATGATATTTTTTTATATAATAATAATAATGACGTATATGTACCATAAACACACATCGTAACTCCAGAACCATACACCTGCGACTGCTGATGTTATTGCAAAAGGATTGCCCAGTGCAGCAACTAAGAAATCTCCAACCTGTCATAATAAACACGTCAAGCATTATAAATACATTTACAACTGTTTATACTAATGGAATGCAGGCATAAAGTATAATTATGTATTTAGAGCCGGTACATCTCTTGAGACAAGTTGGATACTTTGCATTATTTTCCTGTCACAGGCACGTATTATAAAACGTATTGCATTTGTATTAGTACTTATATAAAGTCGATGCAGTTGTATATCTTCTATTTAAGTAAGCTTTTGTAAACTTTTCGAAGATGTTACAACTTAGTTTCTGTTGCCTTCTATTAAGCAGCGTAAAACTTTTGTTTCACACTGCTATTTCGACATGCAATCTAGAAAATTGCTTCACAGAAATATTTCAGGACGATTGCAAAATGAACAACACAGAATTTTATTAAGTATATTTAATTAAAAGGGAAATTGAAACCGGATTCAAAGGCAATAAATAAAGATATCTGGAACATGTATGCTTAAGAAAAGCAATCTCTTTTTATGAGTATCCTTTTTCTTGAACAAAAAATATATTTCTACATTTGAGTTGGTAGCTTTTCACAATTTCAAGGTATTTTGTGAATTTTGAGTTCTATGCAACATTTGTAAAAATTTTTATTTATCATTATAGAATGAGTTAACAATTTTTCTAACTTAAAACAGGTTCATTCTCTAATTCTTAAAATTTTAGATTAAATTCGTACATTATGAAAAAAAGTATATTAATGTTCAATATCTTTTATAGTTCTTAACAACACATTGCACTTTCCTCATTATTTGTATCATTAACGAAATTTTAAGTTTTTTTCTCATTGTCAATTCGTGTAACATCGTTAAGAAGAATTCTTCTATATGATGTAACAGCTGATGTCACATAAACCCAATCGTTTGATGGCCTTTCATCTTTATTTCCTAACTAGAAGTGATCTTACATTTCGAAATGTTCTTTCTAATGCTTACAGTGTTACAGTGTTTGCTTAAGTAAAGTATCTTGTATTAATTGCGAACGCATTCCAAGTAAATAGTGGAGCTCAAACACAGGAAGTCATCACTTATACTCTTTACTTAATGATAATTTGCATTTTTTTTGGTAAAAAGAATGTATATAAAATATAAAATACAAAAAATGCAATGTATTGAATAAAAAAAGTATTTTTTTAAAATTAATTTTTGCAAAAAATAAATTCTTGTTGCTTTATACATTAAAATTCATTGCCAGGCCAGCAAGATTAGCCAAAAAGTAACAACCGTACCGAAGCGTAAAAAACATGACTAACATTTTTAATAATTGTTTACAAAATTGGTATTTGCAACGTGCTTTTTATGCCACACAAATTTATATTATTTTACATTTTGATCTTATTTTCAATTGTTATTTTTTTTTAAATAATCAAGAATTAAAAAATTTGATTATACTAAATAAAATTGTTTTAAAAAATAAGTTTAAATTTTAAATATATTTAGGTACTTAAAAATTTAAAATTCAGGTTATTACAGTTCGATTTTAAAATTTATTTTGAGAGAAAAAGAAAGAAATAAATAATGGCGTCTCCTTTCATATTAAAAAAAAAAATCGAGTAAACTTTATAAAAATGCGTGAATGACTAATGATTTTGTAAATTTAGATCAATTTGTTTTGTAATTACAAAATGATGAAATTTTTTCTATTTTTATAACAGAATAAAAAATTGGAAAATTTGATGTTTGATTATATAACAATTTTAATGCTCATCGAGCAGAAAAGAAATAATTTTATGAACATTATTACGCTTCATATTTGTACATTGTAATTTTCAAAATATTTTATAGAATAAATGATCAAGTTTCTCTTGTACTTGTAGCCGCAGGTATGTAAAACTAGGTTACCAACATTAAATATGAAATTGGTGTTAATGCTTCGCTTTTGTGATACGAATTGCACAACGGAAAAATCTATTCATTTCATACTTTTTTAAAATAATTAACTGACATTAACCATATTATTTTTTAGTGTACCATTTCACATTGTTATGAGACAAAACGTTTTCGCAATACATTGACATATGTGAAATTATATATTACACTGCGATTTTAATTACAGAATGAATACACGTGGCTGTTTTTGTAATCGTTTCTTGTATGTAAAATTGTTATATTGTAGCGCACTTTATCTTCTGCAAACATCTGAAAAGTACGCAGAAGCAATGATAAAGATATATTTTATTTTTTATTACACATTTATTAACAGTCTAGCTTTATTAACAGTCTAGCCTTTGAAACTTTTATAAATGTTTTCTTCGCCTTTTAGAGTATTTACAGCTAAAATTAATAAAGCATCATTTAACACACCGCTTCATTTACTTTAATATAAATTTAATATAAAAATGTATTAATATACACTGTGAAAGAGACTTAAATATTTCTTTAGAATATAAATTTACTTCACTGAAATGTACATTTATTTATATACTGAGAAATAAAATTTTATTTTTAATAACTAAATCAATTAAGAAACGAAATTTTTTTCACAGAAATGTATATTTCGTCATAATTAAATTATTTGATCAATAAATATCACAGAAAACATTTACTTGCTAATATTTCGACTTTTTTCCAGTGTATATATGTGTGTATATGTGTTTTAAGATATTAAACGAACAGATCAATATTGCATTTCTTGGTAAAAGCTAAATATATAGATTCGATAGAAATAACATATATCGTTGCTATTGATTCTCTAATCTTTTTAATTTTAAGACATCGCTTCGTCATGTAAGGTAACTGTACTCAATCAGCTTAATACCCAATATGACCTACTTTATTCTGTTTGTAAATAGTTACAGACGGAAGTTAGTGAATTAAACAACTATATAACGCAAGTATGTCGCACAGACTGTCAACGAGACTTTGTAACAGTTGTCTACTTATTGTTAGTTTGCATCACATATTCCGTGCATCATAACAATGAGATCAAACGTAGAATTTTCGTGAGTGTTTCTCACAATATAATATTTCATAAGTTACTGAATTTATTGTTTTCTATAATATCAATTGTAATGTTTTTTTGGGTGCTTTTATTACTCTAAATCACAAATTCTAATCCATCTACTAAACTGCGATTCACAAGCTATGATTTTAATAAAAAGGAAAAATTAAGTCAATTTGGTTAATAGCTTATTGATAAAAATAGTTTTTTGTATGCTCTTGTATTGTGTATTCATGTTAATATGTTAATGAATATGTCAATGTCAATAAAATATAATTTATAAACTTACATAATTTACAGACTTATAAAGGTAGTATTAGATAACTTTATTATCCAGTTTTCTCTAAAGCTTTTTGTAAAACAGAGGAAAATGTAATTAGGTTTTATTGAGCACCCAATATGGTCTATATAAATAATATTCTTTCTAAAAAAAAGTTTACTGTACTCACGTATTTTAAATTAATGTTTAAAAATGATTTTTTTGAATTTAGTCATTAATTTTCAATTTTAAACTCGGCAAAAAATAAAAAAAAATCACATAAAGCGCACGTAAGCCACAAAGGATACAGTTATCTTACACAAATACATAAAAAAAAAGAAAAAAAAAACAGAATTTACCAAGCACATCATTAGAGTCAAGAATTATCATTAAAATATTTCTGTTGTAATCTCTACGTATTTGTAAAGAATAGTTTTCATTTTGATCATTGTTCAGAAAAATCAAATTTTAATTATTAAAATAGAAATACTCACGACCATGTTGACAAGGATCACGTTGATGGGAGTCCATAATACATTGGCGTTCTTGATAACCGTTACTATAACCAGTAGGTTCAAGACAAAACCGAAAAACCCGATGAAGCTCAATATGATAGCTGCGAAAGTGTAGATACCGGTCGATGTTCGTTCTTCAAGGATGAAAACGTCTTCCGACAGATGGATACTCAAATTCGGCATGCTATATCTTATCGGATGATACAACTACCGGTGTCAATCTCCGGTAAATGGAAACTCCACAGTACTTTACAGTATTCCGTAGTGCTCAACGATTATTCCACAGTAGGGAAGAGAATTCGATTAACAAAAAAAGAGGCTTAATGATGCTGCGTCCTTGTAAGTCCACTGAACAGAAATCAAGGGAGACGTGCAATGAAACAGATCCGTCCCGGTCGTATTAATGAAACCAGTGGTCGAGTTTTAAAGTCAGGCTACTCTTATATAAAGCGCGGCTTAAACCGCCACCACCGCACACCCCTTTGGTTGCCGTCCAACGGAAATCAACCCCCCAATAGCCTGAAAAAGTAGAGTCATGCGCGCGGATAACCGTTCAAGTGGACCACATTGGAGCGTTCACTGTGCATTGCTGCGTTCAGACACTTTTTTGGGGCGGAAAAGGGAAATTTATAAGATTTACTTTGATTCGTTCTTGCTGATTATTCTTGAAATCATTTTTAACGGTCCTAATTAACTTTAACGGTTTTAAATTTATTTCTTATCACCTTCTAGTTATAACTGTCGTTGAAAAAACGAAATTTATCACCCTAATCGACACAGTTATGTATTCACTATATAATTTAAGTTTCAGTATTATATATATTTTATATAACGTGAAAGTTGTGGCAATGTTGCAGTAATATTATAATTTCGCTCTTTTTCAAAAATAATAATTATATAATACATTTATATCATCTTATTACAATTAATTTTTTTTGCATAACGTCTACATAGTTCCAATGTCTAAATTCTATATATTGAAATATTACATACTTATTATATAAATAATATGTAACATTTGCAAATTTACATAAAAGAAAGCAATAGATACAATAAGTAATTATGATATAAATATCACGAAATATTTGTTATATAAATTAAAAAAGTATTATTCGCAAACTGCAAAGCACTCTCAAATTATATCGACTGGGATGCGCTAGTGAAATATCGCGGTTTAATCCATCATTTTAACTAACGCTTATGGGAAACGTCTAGTTAGCTTGATCGAAACTAATTTATATACCTAAAATTTTACTCGTCTTGTCTCAGCTTCCGAAAGAAACAAAGGTTCAATTAAATTGAATTTATTAAATTTTATTAACTGGCCTGGTAACTTTCAATATTTCCCGGCTAAAAAAAAATTTTGATTCAAAGATCCAAAATTCATGTCTCGAATATTCCTCTGTTTGTGTTAACGTACATAATTTGATACTGTCGCCATTATGCAGCTAATTGCGCATCTTCGTGCAGATGAAATTCTACCTGCTTCGTTCGAGTTACAAGGTTCAGCATCATCTTGTAAAATAATAGTCATTCTCCGTGTATCTGAGTTGATTCTGCAATTTACAACTTTTTAGGTCTCTTTCTGTCTTAAAAAAACATAACCGTAAAAAATTAAAATCCTGAAGAACGTGGAAAGATATTAGGTATATTCATCGAATGAGTACTAACATGAAGCCTCATAATTTTTTAATGTAACAAACAATAAAAAGAAAATAAGTTACGTCGGCGATTAAAAACATCTTTTTTGAATAATTTGATTTAACTTAATAAATTCTTTTCATGACAAAAATTTTATTAAAAATTGTGATGTTGAATTAAGTTATCATTAATAAATAATCGATCTCACACTGAAAAGAAATCTTTTGAAATTAGTAAATAATCTACAATAAGTTGGGGGGGGGGATAGAGAGAACGTGCACATGCCGTTCGTTGTTACGTAATTATCGATGACTAAAACCTATTGTTATAAAAAAAAATCATACTAGATAATTGTGTATCACGACAGTAAAGGTTACTGCAGCTTTTGAAAATTCTTCAATTAAATTGTATTGGGTGTACATACATCCCAGGCTGACTGAGCAAAATCTTGCTATATGCGCATATAGCGCGATTTTGCCCAGCCTGGGATGTATGTACATCCAATACAATTTGATTGAAGAATTTTCAATTAAATGTGCTTCATGTTTATCGTTTTTAATTGAATTTTGCTACGTGCTCGTTACGTAATGATCGCATCTTTCATCAAGAGAGTAAGCTGATTTGTATACAATCATAGTTTTAATTGGGTAAAAATCAAAGAAATAGTTGCAGAAATAATTCAGACTTATTAATAAACAATAAGCATTGCAAAACTATTTCAATTCCCTTGTAAATAACTCGCATTTGATTAAAGAATTAAGTAATACACTATTAAATCACTTTTAGTAGTTATCATTATAATAAAGAAAGAATATACTAAAGTGTAGCAATTAAATGGTAATGTGCGTGTGGCAGCACTTAAACAATTTTTCAAAATTTAAAATTCTCAATAAAAACATTACAAAATAATAATATAAAAATATTAAGCAGAATAGATAAAATTAGAATTAAAAAAAAATTGTTAGGTCAGTAGCAGTAAATAATAAAGATATTATTTACTGAATTAAGTAAATAACTTTTTTTCATACATAAAAGATGTTCTATTAACAAAAACGATATATATTTTTTATTTAGGAAGATGTTAAACAGCTTGTCAAACAACGGTGTGTTTAATTTTGGAATTTACTATGTTGCACGTATGATATTAAAACTTTTTAATGAAAAAATAGAATCAAAGCATATGCCTGAAACAAATTTAATCCCGAGGTTAACTGCAAATAAATAATTGCGTTATTACATCTTTCTTTGGAAAACAGAAACCTTTCTAAAATAACAATAAGCATTAAATAATTTAATTTTATATGTTTAAAAATGAACTTTAAAACAAGCATAGTTCTTCAAAGTGGTGGACTCAGGAACTTATAATTCATTCCTCCAATAAGTGCAATTACAACGAAATTAAAAGAGCTGTGGCTCTTCAGCTTGTAGCACTAACAGTAGGACTAATAACATCCTTTACTTCGATCATATAAAATCATAAAAGTGCATATATTCATGAATATTAATATTATATTTAATATTATCGCCTACACAATACAAAGAATTTTAACGGCAGTATTTGTATATCGCATTTTACATATCCTCGGTATCACTATCTGAATCTTCCGCCATTGCCTGCCGTGCTTTCGTTTCGGCTTCAGCTTTTAGATCGGCCGGCACACGTTCATGCCTTCCGTTAGTGTGTGCACCAACCCAACTCATTTCCAATTCGAATTGTTTATCCTTTAGTTCATCGTGGACAAGATAGATAATACGAGCAGCTTCCTTAACCAACTCCTTACATGTCATTTCTGGTAATTTCAATTTTTCAATTTCCGTTTTTGCTGATTGTTTCGCTTTACCTAGAACATTATAACAACAAAATATAAATTTCTGTCGGTACGTTTCGACTTTTTTAATACAGATATTTTACTTACCTACTGCACAACCGTAATAGCCATACGATACTCCTGATGGGTCAATCATATACAACGTTGGACCGTCTGTCTCATAAGCACTGAGTAGGACGGAGCAACCATAGGGGCGTACAGCAGAATACAAAGTATACGCGTGCATATACATGGAGACTCTTTCGTTTAAATACTTTAATGGAATACCAACTCCATACTGTGCCTTGTAACTAGCAGCCTCTGATCTTGCAGTCTCTGCGATCTGCCTCGCATCTGATATTATACCAGAGATTGCCATACCAACATGCTGATCTATATTGAATATTCGTTTATTAGCACCTGCTTCATAGAGTTTCGACGTTACTATCTTCTCAACGGCAAACACTACGCCATCCTTCCCTCGTAGGCCAATAACTGTCCTGCAACAGAACATAGTCACATGCATAAATAAGCTATAAGCGTACGTGTTCTTTCTCAAGTGGTCCCTGTACACTTAATATTATTGCACAATATTTGAATATTGTACAATATTGTTTAGGGCAAGAAAACGCAATTAGATTTTTAATAAACCAAATGTAAAAATGTTGCACTATAGACCTTAGCAGCTAAATGTAGAACTTATAAATATATTAAAATAATGTATATGCATTGTTCTACATTATATTAAAACAATTAGGCTTTATGCACTAATAATTCAGTTTATTTTTTATTTCTTCTGTGAGTCAAGCTTGAGCGTTGTGAGTTAAATTAGAAAACCTCGTGGATGTGGCCCAAAGGCCACTAGTTTCATATTTTTAGTCTAAAAACTGCTTTAACTCTAGAATGATATTATTGAGTAATATATAGTATTGAAATTGATACATAATTTTATGTCCAAGGAAATAGGTTTTATAAAATTTGTATACATTGCACACTTTTATTGGCAAAATATTTATAACCTATACCTTTGTTAACACAATAATCTATTAACTTTAACATGGTAAAATTGGATCTTTAGTTGATATGAAATTTACGTTTGATATAAAATTGACATATAATATCAATAACATAGACATAATTTAACATTCAGAAATAGCACTTACTGGAATGGACAAGATGAGATAGAAAGAACAAAATACATATAGAGGATTGTACGTAAAATTTTTACATAGATTACTATATATTCTAGGAATAAGCGATTCTTAAACGCTCAACGTTATTGCACAATATTTGAATGCTGCACAATATTACTGTCTAAAAGCTATATCGAGTTTATTTTAAATTGTCAAGAAGAATGCACAATAATATTGTACAATGTTATTGAGCGTTTAGAGGCCACTTTAATAATATTTGAACTAGATCTTCTACAGGGTGATTATTAACGGTTGGAACAACTATTTACTATAAGAGATGACTTACCGACTACACTCCATGTAATTTATATGGAGTAAAGTTAGTAAGTCATCTCTTATGGTAAAATAGTTGTTCCAGCCATTAATAATCACCCTGTATATGTCGCATTGATTGCTGCTGTCAGATACATGAATATTACTCAAATTTGTACAAGTTTATGAAGGACAAGACGAACAAAACTCACCCTCCATTTTCCACGGCTTTTTGCGCATATTCCACTTGAAATACACGCCCGTCTGGCGAAAATTGTGAGGCGGACAGGTCATACTGGAACGAAAGTGAGGTTAGGTTCTTGAATAACCGTATTAACGTGACATTTTGCAATCGTGTACCGAGCAACGTAAAGCATACTCACTCCTGTGCCTATAGAACTCATCTCTCAAAGAAAACGTTCAAGGAACGACGTTAGTAGTCGAAATACGAAAAATTGTTTACGCGTCCGTCGCGACGTGACCAGGCGAAAATCAAACAAGTCAGCATTTGCTAGCACTTGCGACAGTCACGCTACCGGCGACTCCACGCCATTCCGCGGTATTATTCGACTTGTTGCGCATGCGTATCAAAGATCTTCAGACCACTTCAGACTCGGTTGTATGTATCAAGTAATGGGCGGTTTATGCTTCGGTCTTAATCTTAATCTAAAGCGTCGTCTACTATACAGTCGTTAAGATGTTACAACTCTGCGACGGACCAATCAAAGAAGAAAAAATCATATATTTTTTTATATAAATTGACATAGAGGAGAAGAAGGTATTATGGCTACTGTCGACAATATGGTTACTATTATTATCTCCGTTATTAGATGACGTATTCTAACAATCGCTTATGGAGTTATTCATTTAGTAGTCCGCCGTTTTTGATGATGTTAATATGACAATACATAATAAGTAACAATTGTTATAAGGCATTTTTACTTTTGCGCACTTCTAAACTTTTTCAAGGTTTACCTTTAACCTTTAATTACTCATATTTTCTCATTACTCTTAAACTTGAGTGTATTATCACACGAATAAACATACACTTGAGTGTTTTTTTTATTATTTACCTTTTTATTCAGCTATACACATTTTGAGTTATATAAAGTTAAAACAATAACATGAAATTTTATTAATACGGCCTTTTAAGCGAAATTTTTATATTGAAATATTTCTTCGATAAATCGATCGTCATTCTAGAGAGCGGTGTTTAGAAACATTAAAAACATTATTTTATGCTTGTTGTTTAATGTTAAACAGGGATAAAATAATATTTCTAACTAAATTTCTAATGGTATTTTTAAAGTTAATGAACGCAAAAAAATTCTATATTAAGAAAATTCTAAACAATGAAAAATTAAAAATACATAATTTTGTAACAAGATACTGTGTTTCTTCTAAACTAAACTAACCTTTTTAAATTATTCTTATAGATAGCCGTATTACAACCACTTTTTTTCTGCCACCGATTATGCAGAGCATTAGATTTTTATAAATCACGTCTTAAATAATAAATATCTCATTATTTTGAGCCTAGAATCTGTCAAACAACACTTTGACGAATGTAATCGTTCAAGTTTCAATAGAAAATATTAATTATAAACAAAATAATTTAATAAAATGAAAATGGGTGTCACATTACCCTCTTCTCCTCTATGTAATTTATCTAATTTAAAAAAATCGTGTGATTTTTTAATATTACGTAATTTTTAAAAATCATATGATTTTCAAAAATGACGTACTGATTTGGAACATTTTATTACATGATTTATATCATTAATTACGTGATTTGTTACGTGATTTTGTTACGTAATTTTTTTCAATAGGGAACACGCATAATGGATTAATATTGATTATATATATTTATAATGGATAGAGGAGAAGAGGGTAATATGACACCCATTTTCATTTTATTGAATAACTTTGTTTATAATTAATATTTTCTATTGAAACTTGAACGATTACATTTATCAGTTGTTTGACAGATTCTAAACTCAAAGTACAACATAAATAAAATATTTATTATTTAGGACGTGATTTATAAAAATCTAATGCACTGCATAATCGGTGGAAGAAAAAAAGTACGTATAATCTTTAGTGTTTATAACGTTATAATTAAGTTCTTATTATAATAAGTAACATTCAAGGGATAAAGCGTCCCAAGATTTGTGCGGTCTTTTGCGAAATCGCTCGCGAGATCGTAACTTATTTCTTTTATCTAGTAATTATCATACTATTTTAATTATATTATAGCAATAAAAATAAAATAATTTCTGTCAAAAATTAATAATTAAATAAAAGCTATAATGTTTATAATAATATATCTTTATATAATATATAATAATAATATATTGTTTACATAATATCAAAAATGTTATGTGAAATTTTTATAGCTTAGTCTAAGAAAATAAGAAATATTTACGGAATGTTTGATAAATACAATATTGATGATTACGCGCGCGCGTTATCGTTTTTCACTTTGCAAGAAATTATTTATATTTTCTTTTTTGCAGCTGTACTCCGGCGGACATTGCTCGATATTGCCGTACTCAATCGCCTTCCGGAATTCCGTTATCATCTTCTCATGAGTGGACTCAGTAGGTAAGTTCCTGCAAAAATGCAAATTTTAATGTAACAACATTCGTCGTTTTATTTTCGTAGCAATTTATTCAAACATTATTTCCTATATTTGATTTTCTACGAATATCTCTTCTTTGAAATAACGTTTAGTTTAAGGTATACCAAAATTATCATTATTTGATCATATTATTGCGACAATTTAATTTTGTAAATGTAACAATTTACGAAAGAAAAGAAAGCTACCTTCAATTACAAATACAAATCCGATTAACATGCACACAAGTTTTGAACTAAGGCACTACCTAGCATTTTTTACGTTCGTCAATAGTGACAGTAAACGTTATGTTCTCGAAAAGCGCTAAAATATCGAGTATTTTGTTTTTTTTAGCTGAGAATATAATATTTAATTTATTCAAAGGAGTCTTATTTTTTTTGTAATAACTTATACACTTACTGCGGCACCAATTTCATAGTTTGCAAGAGCATTTCTGCGGCGCCGAGATATTCTCTCGCAATGTGTGGCTCTTCGCAAGCTGCTCTGTATAAACAGGTATCACCAATCAGATATCCAAGTGCCAACGTAAGCTCACCCTCCGACAGGATATTTTCTGAAATTAATACAAACGATTATAATTTAAAAAAACATGGCAATTTTTGCAATTTTTTATATTGTTGCGTATATTCGTCGAGCTTAGGTTACAAAACGCGGCGAGACACTGATATTGCAATTAATTATTCTTGATGCAATTATGCATAACACAACAAAAAGCAGTTTTATATTTTAAAAAATTACCATCCTCTAATTCACGCCCTTTGTAACCGTGATTTCCTATATATCCGGCGCCAAACACAATCGCTTTAAGTACCAAAAGCAACAGCAAGTTCGAGAGATTTAAATTCAGCACCTGTGACACCACAATTATATTAATTTACAAAAGAATACTCTTTTTAAATTATTTTAAGACAAGGTGTTTTTTTTGAACTTTTAGATGCTGAAAACGATGCTGTAAATCAATTTTTATCAGTACGCAAATTTCCGAAACAATTGAGGTTTAATGTGTAAAAAGTGTTTTTTTTTGCGATGTTTGAATTTTTTTTGTAAAAATGATTAATATTATCTTGAAAGTCTTATCAAAAGTCGTTAATATATGATCCATCTTCTATAAAATGCATTTTTAAAATTTTGATATCTTATTTTTTAGTAATGTTATGAAAGATTTAAATAGACAGACTGTTGCTAAAATAGAGCAAATTTTCCGCTTATGACGATTAACAACAAGACGTATAATTTGTAGTTTATGGCTATCAATAAACAATTTATTATTGTATTTTATTATATATAATTCTGTATTTAAATCCTTCATAACATGGCTAAAAGGTAAGATATTGAAATTAAAAAAAATACATTTTATAGGAGACAAACAATATATTCACGGCTTTTAATTAAAATTTCAAGATAATATTAATCTTGTTTTACTAAAAAATTTCAAACTTAGGAAAAAAATTTTTTACACATTAAACTTCAATTATTTTAGAAATTTGACGTATTGGTTTGGTTTAAGGCATTGTTTTCAACATCTACAAAATTTATAAGAAATATCTTGTTCAAAATAATTTTTAGCTCTAAACTAGTATTATATCTTTCAATTTAATTCCGAATAATTCAACATTTACGTTAAATGTCTTTACGAGATATAGCATCATTTTAAAATAAGTAATGTGCAAGTAGGATCTATCGTAAATCATTTATAGAATATGCGATTTTATTACACACATTTGTACCTTTAAACTCGTGTTTATTAAATACTCATTTATTTAATCAAACAATTCTAACATTTATATCAAACATTCTTCATTTATTCTTCAGCATTCAATTATTAGAAAATTGTTATAATTTCGGAATATAATAACGCAGAATTTTTATTACCTGACTGCTGGTCGTCGATCTTTGTATGAATTCCTTCGCGATCTCAGCCAACATAGATCCAGCATACTTTTTATCATTAGTCTTAGGGTAAGAATCTCGACTATCGATAGTATGAGCGCTCACGCCGTAGATTACCAGTACGATCAACACAAACACTCTCGTGTTAACTATCATTTTTCTTAATAACACGACGTACAATTGACAAGACGGTTTTAATAGGAATAATATCCTAAATTTCAGCAATCGCTTAAATAGCGAATATCATTTTTAAATTGCAAGATATTATAACGGAACTTCCTCGATCTCTTGCAATGTCTCAGATCTGCTGCACCTCGTACTAACTGATATCTTGAATTTAAGTTGGAGTACCAACGAAATATTAAATCAAACCTTTAACTCGAACGTTTAAGATCGAAGTGACGTAGCGATTTGCGTAGCTGCGTACTTTTATATTGGATGCGCACGTCGTTGCTCTCTCGGCAAAGCGTGAAGTCGCCCGTTTTATCCGTGTTCATCTGAGCTCGAAGTTAGCAACTGTCATCTTCTGATTTTCTCCATTGTGACGGTAGACCACGCAATCGCTAATGACACTCATTAGTCGCTCTCCAGCTCTTCGCCGTTACCCTCCTCGCGCGCACTTTCCACGGGCAAGTTGACGGAAATAAGCGGTGAAAGCACTCGCAAACTTTTACCCGAATAAAATGTCCGACGGACGAAATTAAACGGTGCATCCATGCAAATTCGTTCGACCGTTTGATCTGCTCGACGAGCCCTTTGTTGCATTTTCGGATAAACGTTACTCACATATCCGATTGCCGTTTGACATTTGTTTCTCGGAGAGAGAAAATTCGCGCCACGCTGATCCGCGAAAATATATTTCGCAGCTCGCTTGAAGCACCGTCAAAACAAAAACGTCGAAATATTTGTTGTCACAAATATCGAAAGTGAGAAGCACCACTCGCAATTTGACATATTTTCCCGCGAAATTTCGGGTGATGTAGGATGATAAGCGAAATGACAGCGGAAGAGCGGATGATGAGACGATCCGCCCCGAGGATCGTGCAAGTCGAGACTGAGAATTATCGATCGAATATTTGCGACAGTAGAATTCGCGAGTTTCGTATATCAGACCTCTGTTTTGTCATATTCTTCCATAGAATTACCATTTTTCCGCCGTAGACAGAATACTTTACGAACTTGTAATGTGAACCGTAGCGCGTAATCACAGGGTCTATAGACTCTTTCATCAAATATGCATTCGGTGGTGTGCACTTTGCGCGAGTAATTCGTCTGTGGTAGACCAAGTTGCTCAAATATGCATTCGGCCTGGGCGGACAGCCGGTACGGAAAAACAAGCCGGCGAAAAAAAGAGTCGAGGAAAATGTTTTCCCTCGAGTTTCCGCTGCATACTTAATGTGAGATCCGATTCCTGCGAGCCTCATTAATAGTCGCCGCTGTACCCTGCTATTTTCGTTTCGTCACGTCGCGTTCTCCCATCTTTCTTCTTTTCCACATAATGCGCCTCCTACATATCTTATTCATCGCGATCGTTTTTGCGCACGTGCAGAAGCTGCAGAACTTGCGTATTACACCTTGAGGGAACCTTCTTTTTTTACGTGCAAATGATACGCTTTATTGCAAGATAATACTGATTTAATACGAGATATCGATCGTACAAATGATTTTATGCCATGCCAGAATAGAATAAAAGTTAAAACTGCGAATCGCAAAACACAAACGTAATGCAATGAGATAATACTATATTCAACAATATATAATTGAATAAATTAACATTAACAGACATGTATAAGCGTTTTATATTTAAATCCTTTACTCATTGCTAGAATTGAAAATTAAAGAATCAGTAGAACAAAGAGGAGATATTTTAGTTTGTACTGCGTATTTGCATATAATGAAATTGATAATAATTATTTGACTATTTGATAAATATTGATTCCTTTTCGTTTGTACACGAGACTGACAATACGTAATGACCGATAAATAAATTTTTATTAATGATTACATATATGTAAGCTTACGACGTGTAAGCTATATTGATCTCTTCAGAAAATCAATATCGATTCCAAAATCGATATCGATTTTATATCCTTTGCGCTTCAATTCAATCAGTATATAAACATAAAATTAAATTCATTGATCTAATTTATTGATCCAAAAAGCAAAAAAAGTAACATCAATTTGATTGTGACATTTTATGATTTCATACTTTGCTATTGAGCTTCCGGTTGAAAGAGCAAAACCGATCTGCACTGCTTTGTAATGGCGACCCATGATCGTCACCAATCTCGCTTTGCATGCTGACAAGCTGAACCAACCGAAGTCATATGCGCGCGTATGCTATTTTCGTGCTCTGGAATGCTAAATTCAAAAGATTCCAAGGAAAACACGAATTGCAGAACCATGACTAATGTCAAAATGAAGATATGTATAGCCATACTAAATATGAAACCGCAGAAACTCTACCAATTCAAAAATTTTGTTAATTATTTCTTCTTATGATAAGAAAGCAATTTTTCTTTTCTCTCACATTAGTATTTTATGTATTTATAAAATGTGTAAATTATGAAATTTTTTTGAGAATAATTAATTTGTACTAATTAAACAATTTTGTTCTACATCCATGAGAATTACCTATTTTTCTAATAATTTTTTAAATGATTTTTATATATGCTTGAACGAAATTAAAGAAATGATAACTAATTACTACATAAAAGAAAAAAAATTACGAAAGAAGAAAACGCTTATTTCAGTTTCGCTTATTAACATTTAAAGCGTCATGCGAATTGCCTAAACACGAAAGCGTGTACCATAGTTAATGACTGCACCATTCAAAAGTGTAATCATTGTCCATGGCAAAGAAAATAAGATCGCTTTCTAGGATAATGTTCAGCACTAGACAATTGTAATCAAGTCTAATTTATTTATTCAACTATATAACAATATATTTTTTTAGTCAATTGAGATAATATTATTATTCATTGATATAAAGATCTCATATTGTCATTTATTGTTCTTGGAAATACGACCTAAGATATACGTAAGATGTACGTTTTAGCAACATGATATTGACATGTTGAAATGTTAGAATTTAGATCAATAAATTAATCAATAAGATATCAGTGTGTTTATATCTGTCTAAAAATTTAATTTTATTTTTTGAAAATATTGTATATAAGATATACGTATCCAAGCGCATAACAAAAAGTTTTCAAAATGATGCCAAAATAATTCCAAATAATTGTTAAAAATTAAAAGTTTTTGGTTACTCACGTATTTTAACTCATTTTAACGTTATCACGAATTGTTCTGTTTGAGTAATGTACTGATATATAAAATATCGAGATTTAAATCAATAAATCAATCGATAAATTATGAGTGTTTATATTTATTTGAAAATTTAATCTTTATCTTGGAAATATGATAAAAATACGTAGTTTTCAATAATATATTATCAAAATATAAGGATTTACGTCAATAAATCAATTAATAAATTATGAATATTTATATTTGTCTGCATATATGAAAATAATCTTTTTTTTTTTAATGTACATTCCAAGGTACATGTAAGTTTGACAGTATGGTATCGATATATCAAAATATCGGGATTTACGTCAATAAATCAATCAATAAGTTACCAATCATCATATTACCTCGACAAATAGTTTTTTTGCTGATGTAACAATATAGATATAATTGCAGAATATGTAACTTACATAAATGAACAGCAAACTTCGTCCATTTCATCCATTATTGGATGCAAAACAATCGCTTGATTTATTTCCTTTAGTTTCTTCTTTTTAATGGAATTATACCTCTATCGGTTCCTTGTGCGACCATATACGAGTACGTCTACAAACGGTGAAAATAGTTTTTCCATTCCGGCATCTGCACCAGATACGTGATGTTGAAAAAATGTTCGATCATTTCTGCAAATCTTACGGAAAACAATCATTTCCAAAAAAATGTGTCTATTATTAAAAATCCATTATATCTGAAATGTGTGCTTTTAATGTTTGTGCTTTATGTTTTCTTATAATATTTCTAAATTTTCTTGAAATAACATGTCGCGCACTTGCTCAAACGGAGTAACAGAAATTAAACAATTATAGCAAAAAATTTCGAATGATACCGCGCAATAATCTTTTATTTTTATCCTTCCATGTTGTTTTTTGTTTGGCATCACCTGTTAAGATATTTATGTTTCCTTACAATATTTCCCAGTTTCGTCTGAAATTCCGCCTTTGTGTATGAGCGACAGATTTATCAATTTCTGACATAAATGCGATAGTTGGCCACATATATAGAATACTAACTTGACATTGAAAGTATCCATTGCCGCGGTAGTCGCGCTCGTAAAGTGACCAAAAGAATCAATTTATAAAAAGGGTTGCTTGTAATGCTGTAAAGGAAATACGCATGGAAAAACGACGACTAGTTTGTCAGATTTCGAAGAATCGAAATGTGTTATAGAATATGTATAAACGAGATTCTTTTCATCGACAGCTTCCCGGTGATGTTTAACATCGTTCTGAGGTTTTGCTTATTTATGATCGCGTCGTGTGCGACACAAGCGTCTCAAGGATTTTACAGAATTTTGAAGAAGTCTAAAATATCGGTCTTATGTATCATAACTTTGATTTTACTGTGCTAAATCTTGATACATTTTATCTACTTTAATAATTTTATTATACGCATCAATCGTGAAAAAAATGATATATTAAATTATTTATTTTTATTTGCTAGTTTTTCTTATTTCGAGAATTACTCTATTACTTAATTACATTACTAATAAAATTAATATTAAATTAATAGAACTACAGATGCACAAAATATACCTTAATTAAAAGTATGAAGCATATTTAATAACTTATGATAAACGAATTATTGAGTACTTGCAAATTATTAGAACAAGTCCCATTTTCACAAAATATACTAAAATATAATTATTGTGATGTTATTTCCTTAACTTGACAAAGTCAAAGTTAGACATACAGCAAATCATTTGCGATATACAGATGAAGTAAAACATTGTTAGAACGGAGATTGCTTTGTAATTTGCATCTTGACTAAGATTTCTACTTTCTAATCAAATTCTCCTAAACATTATGGTATAACACTTTCACCAGTCCGCATACTTTTTTAGATAATAATAAAGTGTCAGCAAGAATGAATTTCTTTGTTCTTTCCGCAATTTTGTGGTTTTTAATAAAACGTTTTTATTATCACAAATTGATGACGCATATCGTTAGAAGAGAGAGAGAGAGAGAGAGAGAGAGAGAGAGTCACGTTGAAAAATGAAATAATTCTCAAAATAAGAAAAACTAGCAAATAAAAATAAATAATTTAATAAATTATTTTTTTCACGGTAGGTACTATTCGAGTAAATTTTAATAACTTCTAAAAAAATAGAGAGCATTAATATTTTGACTCATTTCACGGAATTCTTAGAAAGATTAAAAATAATAGCATAAAATAAAAGTAAGTAATAATATATTATTTTATTTTTGCATTAAATTTAAACAGACAATTTAAAAAATTAGGCTATTTTATGTTTTTGAAAAACTATCGCATTATACTGATTCAAAAAATTATTTCAAAACCTAACTTAAATTTATATATTAAAGCTATATATACACTATCTTCCAAACAAATTTTTTAAATATTTTTTGCAACCACAAATAATAATTACAAATTTAAAATAGTACATGCATTAAGAGAATAAACTACTCACTTGCAATGCAAAGGTTCCCTCTGTCGAAGAAGATTGCAAGTGAATAGCGATAAAAGACACTTGACGCTCTCATGGTCACTGAATATTTATCCTTATTTTTAACTATCAATTGATGTTAAATAAAATATATTATCTAAATGTATTTTTGACGTCATATTATTGTTGCACAAATTATAAATATAAGGAATTTAAATAGTATTATTTTGCTTGTTACAAATGTTTTCATAAAAGTGTATTTTTCTTCTTTCTGAAGAAATAATATTTAAGAAAGAAATAGACACACCTATTAAAATGATTGAATACATTTAATATGCAGTTTAATATTTTTTCTCGGTCTCAGTATTAATATTAGCTAAATAGATGCACGTTAATAAAATACATTATTTATTTTTAAAATATGCCAAAACAAATAAATGTGACACTAACGTAATTCAAGAAATATTTTCAATTTTATGTTAATCTATACATTCTTGCTCCTTATTTAATTCGACTATTTGATTACCGTACCGATATTGATATGAAAGTGTTTTAAGATCTTAAAATGAAATTTAATACATGAGTTAGTCAAATGATATGATCAGATAACTGAGATTCTTTCATGTTATACGAGAAAGTGGCTATAGGTGTAGATAACTTTCTAGATCGTTTTCCGATTTAGAATAAGATAAAGACCATCAACGTCAGATGCATGAACACGGAAAATACAGATATGGAAGGCACGTTAAATGTCAGGTGGTTTAGTCTACCTCTTTTCAGCATCGTTTGTCCCTTCACTTTTGTCATCCAATATTTGAACTGTCGAAGTTTTGAATGTAATTTAAAACAAATTTTTTAAACTTTTGTTATTTACTTTTTAACACGTTACAAGAAAAATTTATGAGCATGAATTATTGTGATAATTAATTTTGCTATGTTAAACTGTAAACAGTTAAAATGTTAAACAATGTACCGCTGTTTGGTAAAAATTAATAAGATTTGCATATTTAACAGCGCCTTAATTGGTCTTTTAAAATTATCTTACAATTTGTTTAAGTATTTTTTTAATCTAAAAAGAATAATCTTTCGATTATTTTGAGCACACTTATAAAATACGATATAGACAATTTGTTCCATTAAAAATGGAAGCTGAACTATATTTTTAGTGTCACAAGTTAATTTTCTATCATTTAATAATAATACCTATATAACAATTGTTATAATTAAAGTAAATTTTAACTATTATCAATTATCTTCTCCGAACCGGTTACAGTGAGCAACACTGAGAGGTAACCGAGTGAAGTTCTCACAATCTGAAATAAAATAATAACATTCGCGAGTAAAGTTCTACCATAAACATTTATCTCTTACCTATGCCCATTTCTATCAATCTAGATCCCTGTTAAAAACTACAGACAGAAACGGATAGGATTTCTGTTCATTCCTAACTGTAAGCTATTTGTTTTATCTGCAAATACAAGTAGTCACTCTTTTATCTGTGTTTGTCTGCAATTACAGTACAGTAATCACTATCCGCATTGTATTCGTCGCGATTTCTTCCGCATCTGTCCGTGATTACGAATAGAAATTCTATTTGTTTCTATTCGCATTGTCCGTAACTGCGGATAAAGAAACGCATAGTAGCGGACAGAAACGGATAGGATAAGTTTTCTGTCTGTTTCTATTCGTAATTTTTACCAGAGATTTAATTTTAGTTTACCTTACTCTTTATCTTTTTCTAATTCTTACAACTGAAAAAAGGTAAAGAGTAAGTTAAACTGAGATCAAAGTTAATCTGCGTTGGTAGTAATAAGCATTAGGTCAGTATTCATAATTGAATTTTACATATAAGCATTTTAAGACATTATTTGAGACGGTCTTGAAATAAGTTTCAAGACCGTCTCAAATAATGTCTTAAGATGCTCATACGTCTCTCTGATTGATTGATGACATCTTAAGATGGTACAGACCGTCTTAAATATAAGAATCTACTGTGAACATCGACCTTAGAGCATATATGTATACATGAAATGTGCATAATGTGACCAAAAGTGTGTTCAAAATGTATGTGAGAGAGAAAGATATACGTGAAATTTTTATCTTTTATGCGCTTGTGCTAGTATCGCAGATATTACATAGTTGATTCCAACTGTCGAAATATATATCGAAATATTAGCATCAGCTATAGAGGAGAGTTGACGTTTCATATACGGTGTGTGTAAAAGGCATTTGTATAAAGGATATTTTTTAAAGAATATAAAATATTTTTAGAAAATAAACATTAATTATTAACAACAATTTATTAACAATAATTATAAATACATGTACAATCTATATTTATTATCTATGTTTATTATTAACTCTTACTAGCCAACGTAAAGTCATTCACGTGAGGTCCGACTAAAATTTTTTGCGTCGCACACCTCGATACAGTACGTGTCAAAATTACATAGTTTCAATTGTTATTGCTATTTCACTTTTTATATACTAAAAGATTGAAACTAAGTAAAATTATGGTTGAAAACCATCTCATTACGTTGTATTCTTTAATAGAACAGAAGCGTAAAACACGAGTGATCCTACGTTGGCTAGTGAGAATTAATAAATTGTTCATTGATGTTTATTTTTCAAAAATAAATTTTTAATAAATATCTTCTGAATACTTCTTATATTTACTATATATATTTATATATTTATATATATCCCTTGAAAATTTAACTTGTCATAATTCTAATTTCAATTTTATTTTATTACCTTTAAATATGTAAAATTTAATTTTAATCAATTAATAACATTTTATTAACTTTATAATATATAATACATGAACATAAAATATATTTACTTACACTGAGAAAAAAAATTGGTTGAAAAACTAAAATATTTAGTCCGATACGCACGACTAAATATTGAGTTGATTTAATTAATTCTTAGTTAAAAAATTGGAATGGTTAATATAAATGAATTACATCTTTTTTCGTGCAACTAAATAATTGTTGAATCAATCCAATGTTTAGTTGTGCGTATCGGACTAAATATTTTAGTTTTTCAACCAATTTTTTTTCTCAGTGTACGAATGTATGACCAAAAAAATTGATTATCACGTATAACATAATATATGACGGCATTTTAAATATTTTAATATTATTTTTTTTTTTAATTAATATCAATTTTTCATACACACTTCTAAACTTTAATACAAACAACATATTGCAATGATAAGCTGCGGTCCACTTGACGCTACAAATGCTTCAGAGCATTTGATTGACCAATTGGAATAAAGAATTTATGAATTGGCCAATCAAAGAATGTTTGAAAGCGTTTGTAGCGTCAAGTGATAGCTATCTCTATACGATGTTGGCACATGCGCACACAGGACAAAGATTTCATACTTTTTTCTCTCGCACACGTCTTGCACACATTTTTGAAAATAGGAGATGAAGACAATGCCAACTCTATGTACTCTCTAAAATCTCTTACGTCTATAAGTTCACGCATATATAATTGCGATCATAATTGTGATAATTTTTTAAATTGCAAATATTACAGGTTACATTCTATTATTATTCTTACCGTACTAAACATTTGTAAAGAAAATGCACTAAATTTTCCAGCAGTTAAGGTAAGAGGCGTTGTCGATCTTTGCATCATAAACAGAAGATTTTTCGCTTGTTTCCCTCGCAAATTAAACCAGTTCGACTCGTACGCAGAGAATCCTATCTCAGTACTCTTAAATGTTATTAATTACAATAATATTAATTAATACAATAGGTCTAGATTCGCATAATGAGTTTGACATAAAGAAAAAAACATAATGTATAAATTGTATTCGATATATTTAGTATCTTACTTGAACGAGCAGCATTTCACCGACGTGACAATAAATATACAGATGAGTTAGGACAAATGCTACGAAACTAACTAGAAAAATTAATTGGAACGTTACTGATCCATGCTCCTCTTTGTTTATTAATATCTAAAAATCAGTTTCTGATTTTTATTGCACGCATTCTTGTATTCTCTAAATTTAAGAAGATTTGTCCGCAATAAATTTTGATATAAACAGTAGCATTACATAATAAATTGAATAGAATGGATATAATGCAGATAAGTAAAATGCAGTGCTCGTTATTACTTACTCTAAAAACCTGAAATCCTTGAAAGCACAATTGAACAGTACAAGAAAGCATCTGTATTAACATCATCATATTGAAAGAGTCCTCGATTGTTTTTGCAAACCTTGACATATATTTTAAACTTTAACTTTCTTATCAAATGTTCGAGCAAGATAACGTAACAGATAATTTTATTGAGTTTATCTTAACAATTTATTACAAAATATTTTATATGATTTTATATGGGAGAAAAAAAAAGAATTTGAAAAATTTATTAACAATTTGAAATGATTGCAGTCACAATTGTCTTTACGTAAACTTGTTTTACATGAGGCAATTCTGCAGCATAAAATGATTAAAATATTTTAATAAAAATATTTGCTGCCACAAAAATATACAAACCAATTTAAATGTTCATGTCTCTTTATGATTCGCCTCAGTTCTTTTTTGAACTTGTCGGGTGTTTTTGCATTCGATTCATTAACGAGATTCTTGAGCCTCTCGCGTAAGTTTCGGAACTGGCCACAGATATGGAGCACTAGCATGGAGATGAAACAGTCGTTACCTGTATAAGAAACTGTTGCGCTATAAGCCGATAGAATCTGACACACACAAATTAATTCAAAAATCGGGCTTCGGTTAATGTCGAAGGGAAAATAAGCCGTATAAAGCATAGGACGAGCTGGGTCACTACGTGGAATCCTGATGATTATTGAGAGCCTCAGAACGATATAAATGGTCACCATTGTTTGCGTTAGTACTGTACACCAGATGGATATCCTTCTCCCAAGCTTAGCAGTTTTTAGCATATTTGTTCTCTCTGCAGATGTTTTCGGCGTGTACCAATCCTGATAGAAGAAGTTGACCAACAGCTTCAAAGCTTTGGACAAATATTGCATTTTTGGATTTTTAAATAGAAATTTATTTAACAGAATCAATTTTATTTTAGTAAATATTACATTGACAACTTGGCGATTAAAACGCCAAGGAGTGGAATCGCGATATGAAACAATTACAAAAAAATAATTAAATATGTCGAAAATGGGAAGAATAATGTATTGTTTTACTTTTTGTCGTTATTTCGTAAAATTTAAGTATGACAAGATTTATATTCGTAAAAGTTAAAACTTCAAAACCTTAAATTTATAAGAAATAATTCTATTCTGTTCAAAAAGTTATTTTTCGCTGACTTTAACATTCTTCGTATTTTCGTACCTTTTCGTTGACGCCAGGTGGTGAATGCTTTCATGAAAGAATTTGCGACTGGGATATTAGCGGTCGCCAAGTTTTCGGTCATCATATCCGCATTACCCCAGATGAATATCAAATTCACCGATTGCGGTATACACATAAAACCCAGCATGAAGAAACCAGCTATTATAAAACGACATCGGGAAAGTCCGACCTTCTGTTTAGAATTTCGTAGCGGACCGGGCCAAATGCCGATGAGACTCAAATTGAATCGATTCCATCCGACCGCGAAATTCAAGTCTACGTAAATCAAATTTTGTTTCAAAAGTCAAGAAGAAAAAATTAATTACATTATTATTTGATATTGTCAATGTACTGAAATTACATGAAAAGATATCAACGCGAAAATAATTTCGTCTACAAACTGTTTATAAATGAAAAAATAATGTCTCCATGAGTGTTATACTCGTGACTGGGAATATTTTAATAAACGAAATATACAAATAATCTTTAAAATGTCTTTTAATTATCTGTAATCATATCTCAACATAGTTCTCAAAATCTAAAAAATTCTGTTAACGATGAGTAAGTTTCGTCAAGTCGTCACAGAAAAGATCTATACTCTGTTCTTGCAACCAAATCCTGACAGTCTTTAGAACTTCTTCATTGGATGTGTAGCGATGTCCACGCAGAATTCACATTTTATAGATGGTGAAATCCAACCTTTTGATTTCTCTCGCAGTGGAGTGCGAAGTGTGTAACTAACGTTGTAACAGGAAAACGTTTCCTTTTTTCCTTTGAATCCTCCTTAATCGTCCTATTTTATAGATGCTAGGGTTTATTGTTGCAAAACCAGCTAGGGTTTATAGTTGCAAAAACAGTGAAAGATCTCTTTTCCTGATGTCTTCATAAAACTTGTTCCTTGTTGATTAGCAGTGCATTTAGTTATCTGGTAACTATGTTGAGAATATAAATACAAATAATTATATATAAGGCACATCCTAAGAATTACTTCTATGTTTTATTTATTAAAATATTTCTATCAAATCCGAATATAACGTTCATTGAGACATTACTTTTCATTCAACCATCATAATTACAAATACGTTTCTTAATTACTTTAAATGTTCAATAATTTGCACACTATATTCTACAAATTATGCAAAAAAATTTTTTTAACTCTGCTTTGAACTTTCTTCTTTAATGTTGTAGATTTTATATACGAGTATCTCTGGATATATCTGATGATTATTTACTAACAATTCACACGAGCACATAATTGTCTCTATTCGCGCGTACCTCGATCAGCATCCATCGATACTTAACAGATGTCGACGATGCAACGACTGAAACATTACGATCGATTTTTCCCCATCCCTTCTCTCATGATCACGCATGCTCCGAGGAAAATTATATCCGAACAACCCTCCAATTGCGACATTGATGTAATATTCTGTGATGCGTGGGTCCGTATAAAAGACTATAATCAAGCCAGAGAAAGTTGTTATTACGTATTGAACACTTGGCGACATTTCCGAACAATTTATCTGTCAAAAATGTATTGTAGCTTGTTAAAAAAATATGAAGTAGTTTTAGTTATCGTGAACTACTAACACGTTTCGTAAGCAAGAATTATTATTTAATTGTTTTATAAAGGTACGTATTATTACAATACAATAACACTGATGTAATTTTTATCAACATTTAGGTCGGGAATCGTTTGCAAAAGTCGTTTTTACAATTATTTTTACAAATTTTTTTGAAAAAAGTGCACTAATTAACTTAAATTTTACATAATCTATCTATTAACAAAATATAAATTATTTTTTTTTAATTTGGCTAATCCAATTTGTAATTATTAAAGAAAAAGCAGTTGTCCTTTTGAGTAGCAAAAATAATATTTTAATGAAATAATCTACTACCTATAACTATAGAGAAGTGTATCTTAATGAAACTTTTATTTTAAATGTGAATCGTGTATTTTAATGAAACTTGATGGCAATATTAAAAATTTATAAACAATAATAAGAGAAACGTATAAGAGAGAACACGTATAAGACCAGTATGTTAAAACATAATTAAATAAAGATAAGCTTTATTCGGTCATAAATAATATAAATTAAAAATTTGCGATTTTTGTGCTAACTGAATCCTGATTGTAAATTTTTAATAATTTTTGCAAATAAACTTTTTCTCTTATATACAAAGAATGAGTAAGAAAGATTTTCTAGATCGCATTATCGCGTATTGATTATAATGAATATTTTATTTAACATTAATTTATTAAAGCATTTTTTTACAAATGTTTTGAAAATACATTCTCTTTGTCTTGTCATATCTTGTAATTATAAAAGATATATATATATGTAATTAATTAACAAATGTGTCATTTGTACGGTTTACTATCATTTCATTTTCACTCAATGCTATTCATTGCGAGGATACACGACATGTAAGCCACTGATCTCTTCAGAATCTGAAATCGATATCGATTTTTTTTTAGTCAAATTTTCTCAATTTACACATGATTTGATCAATGTAATTAGACATTTCTTTATTAGAAAAACTATTTTTTATAGTATTAGAACCAAACAGTATTCAAACTTTTTTGAAATTAACAAATTAAAACTGCACATACATGCATTTATATTTATATAAATATGTATATAAATAAAAATGATAAAATTAAAATAAATATAATAGATATATTGTGATTTAGTATCTGCAATAAATATAAAATTAAATTTATTGATCCAATTTATTGATCTAGAGAGAAGAAAAAGTAAAATTGATTTGATTGTGATGTATTATAATTTCACCTCGCTATAGAGTTCCCGATTGAAACAGCAGAAACCACCGGCGCTGATTTGTAATGGTGACCGGGCTCGATACATGATGTTCATTAGTGATCTCGCTTCACGTGCTGACAAGTTATACCAACTGCAGTCGTATGCCGCGTATGCTATTTGCGTGCTCTGAAAGGTCAGATTCAATGAATTCTAAGAGAAACATAAGTCATAGAACTATGACTAATACCAAAATGACGATACATTTGCTACTAAATATGAATTCTGAAGCTTTATGCATGATTTGGAAAACTTTGTTTATTATTTTTCTTTATGATAAAGCAATTCTTTTTCTTTTACGTTACATTGGACATTACTATTTTATGTATGAGTTATTAATACATATATTATATAAGTTTGTACTTTTAACTATATTATATTTTTTATAATATAAATTGAAGATGTACATGTATTTATATTTGCATAAAAAAAGTAAAGCATTAATCTTTTAACCAGAAGCATTATAGCGAGGCACGAAATCATAAAATGTTACAATCAAATCTATTTTATTTCTTTCATCTTTAGTTCAATAAATTAGATCAATAAATTTAATTTTACTTTTATATGCTGAATCAATATATTTATATCTATTATAGTTTATTATTCTAATTTCATATTTATATTTTTATATTTAGACTTTTTATTTATTTTTATATAAATGTTTATACATTTTTAATGTGTATTTTAATAAAAATAATATAAATTATATAACAATTTTTACACATATAAGATTGATTGACAAAAAGTTGTACTGATCTCCAAATGGTGCTAAAATAACTCCAAAATGATTATTAAAAGTTATTTTTTTGATTAGTTATTTTAACTCATTTATTGTCATTTTAATGTTATCGTAACTTTCAGCTTGAATAATTTTGGTAATATACCGATATATCAAAATACCTGGATTTAAGTTAATAAACCAATCAATAAATTTTTAATGTTTATATTTGTTTGAAAATATAATCTTGATCTTGGAAATACATACTTTTAGCAACATGATATCAATATATAAAAAAAAACAGGATTTACGTCAATAAATTAATCAATAATTTAACAATGTTTTTATTTTTCTAAACATTTAATCTTGTTCTTAGACATAAAATTTAAGGTATAAAGTTTTAACAATGTGGTATCGATGTATCAGAATATCGGGATTTACGATTGATTTATCAATAAATCAATAATCGGGATTGATTTATCAATAAATCAATAGTTGGAATTGATTTATCAATAAATTAATAATTGGAAGTAATTTATCAATAAATCAATAATTGGAATTGATTTATCAATAAATCAATAATTAGGATTAATTTACCAATAAATCAATAATTAGAATTGATTTACCAATAAATCAATAATTAAGATTGATTTATCAATAAATCAATAGTTGGAATTGATTTATCAATAAATTAATAATTGGAAGTGATTTATCAATAAATCAATAATTGGAATTGATTTATCAATAAATCAATAATTAAGATTAATTTATCAATAAATCAATAATTGGAATTGATTTACCAATAAATCAATAATTAAGATTGATTTATCAATAAATTAATAATTGGGATTGATTTATCAATAAATCAATAATTAGAATTGATTTATCAATAAATTAATAATTAAAATTGATTTATTAATAAATCAATAATTAGGATTGATTTATCAATAAATCAATTATTGGAATTGATTTATAAATATATCAATAATTAGAATTAATTTATCAATAAATTAATCATTAAAATTAATTTATCAATAAATCAATAATTGAGATTGATTTATCAATGAATCAATAATCAATCAATAAATTACACACTGGACTATAAATTTTAAGTTTTTATATCACAAGTGTGAAATCTGATGTACGTTTACTTGTTCAGACACAAAATCATTATTCAGTTTTGACTTTTAATTCACTATTTTAAGAAAAATAGAGTTGAAGCAAAAATTATTATTTTAAGTCTCTTTGACGCTTTCTAAAAATTTTTTTCACAAATTGGGAGCTAATAACTAACTTTTCAGAACTTTTCACTTGATATTCAACAGACAAAAATACACCAGAATCACTATTCAAATGTTGAGATACAGAAATCTTGTGGTATGATCAATGTTTATAATTTTGAAAATTTAATATACTCGTACTCTTGGAATTATGAGCTGAAATATACATATTTTTGGTAATTTAATGTTGATAAAAATATTAGGATTTATATCATTTAGTTTGATTATCAATTTATCTTATTACCTCGATAAGTAGTTTTTCGCCGATGTAACAGTACAGGTATAATTGTATCAGTATGTAACCCACGTAGATGAACAGGAAACCCAATTGAGTAAAGACTACTTCATTTATTTCGCCCATTAATGCCTATAAAATCATGAATCATAACAATTTCTTCTTTTTTTTATTTATTTTAACGAGATTACATTTCTCTCTTTGTGGCTCACCATAAACGCCTGTAAACACTGGAAACAAAGTTGAACTGAGCATCCTAACATTTGCAGTAGAAGCATCATGTTGAAACAGTCTTCGATTGTTTCTGCAAATCTTATGGAAAACGCCACTGTTAAGACAAGCGTGTCTCATAATCAAATTCTATCTGTAAATCATGTTTCTCTTTCAACGTTTATGTGTTTATGTAGCATTTCTAAAATCTCTTGGAACAATTTAATATTATCGCGCATTTGCTCAAACGGAATATCAGAAATGAGATAATTACAGTCAAAATTATAGCCAAAAATTTTGAATAATTCCACGATATCGCACGATAACCCCTCACTTTTGATCCTTCTGCGTTGCTTCTCGTTTAGTCGATCTCACCTGTTGAGATGTTCATGCTTCCTCACGATATTTCCCAGCTTCATCTGGAATTCTGCCTTTGTATTGGCGCACAGATTCGTCAGTTCGTAACGTAGATTAGAAAGCTGGCCACACACATGAAGTACTAGGGTGGCAATAAAAGTGTCCACCGCGGTGTAACTAACTGCCGCAGATATAGAACCCCCAAATTGACCGACAAGAGTCAATTCGTAAATAGGACTGATGGTCGCGTTGTAAGGTAAACGTACATTGAAGAACAATATGCGACCGCTTCGTCGAATTTCGATGAATCGAGACACGACGAAGGCTATCACCACAGTCACCACGAGCACGGTGCTTCTTATCGACAGCTTCCTGGAGAAGTTCGCTATGCCCAACATCGTTTTGCGATTTCGTTTATCCACGATTGTGTTCCAATCCCTCGACATGTACAACAGGAGTGTCCTCAGGGCTTTTATAGAACGTTGAAGACGTTTAAAATATCAATTTTATATATCGTATCACTGATTGATTTGTGTCACAATTGCTCTATTTCAATAAATTTATTATGCACATCACAATTATATTATTAACAATATTAATATTTAAATTATTGTAGAGTAGTTAAAGATGGGCAAAATGCATCTTAATTAAAAGTACAGAGCGTATTTAATAATGTATGACAACTCAGACGAATTAGTATTTGCGAATTATTATTGTAAGAATATTTCATACATATTTTTAGTAATAATGTTTTAGTATGTTTTTGCCAATATAAAAATGGAAATATAAAGGAAATTGTATCTACTTGTGAACCAAAGAAACATTAATTATGTTTCGTCTAGTTAGAAAATTTATAAAACATACTCCGTACTTTTGCAGTCAAAGCTGTTTAACATTGAAATATTACACTCTTTACGTTGGTAAAAAATAAGACTAATATTTCTGTCATATGAATATTTTGATATATTTACATCCACCATTAGACCAAAATATAATAGTCTTCAACATCGAGATTGTAATCGTTACGTTTCCTATGGACAAATTGTCTACCAACAAGTCAAAGTCGCTCCAAACGTACGGCAGATTTGCCGATTGTGGTACACAGATGAAGCAAAGCATTATTAGAACGGGGGCTAGTACTATGTAACTCGATGCTTGACTGAGACTTCTATTTGCTGGCCAAATTCCCAGAATCGTCATGGTATAACGATTCCACCCGCACGCATATTCCACGCCTGTCTTTTTAGATAAAGTCTGTGTGAGAGAGAAAGAAAGAATTTTTTTTTATATTTTCTAGAATTTTATAATATTTTATGAATGTTTTTTTTATCACATTGTGAAAAAAATGTCATCACAGTGTGTAAAAAAATTTTTATTAGAAAATGTTACATTAAAAAAGTAAAATAATTTTCGAAATAAATAAAGAAAAACTAGCGAATAAAAATAAGTAATTTAATAAATAATTGTTTTTGTGGTAGATATCTGGCGATCGAGTAAACTTTAATAATCTAAAAAAAATTTAGAAAACACTGATTTTGACTCATTTCACAAAATTCTAAATATTAAATATTTTATAAAAAGAATTATGAATTGTACACTTAAAAAACTTAGAAAAACCTAATCCGACCTTGATCGACATCCCTTGAGGTTTACGCGACAACGACATCAAAGTAACTGAAAGGTTCTCATCTTTTGAAAGCGCATGCGGATCTTGACGACGCATGCTCTTCAAGAATACTATATACTATTCTCAGAAAGCTATCCACGACAATACGTTTATTGATATATAATTATATCTTATTTATTATTAAATCAAAAAGACTTGAAAAACCTTATTATTATATTTAACATTTTTTTAACAATAATTCTTTATAAACATTTTTTTATTTTAAATACTATGTAGAAGTAATGGTAATAATATTAAGAAACATAAGAAATAATATATTTATTACTTTTGCATTATTTTTAAACCCGGTAGCACCAATATTATTTTAGCTTTAAGCGAGATTTAAACATGTATCTGATGTTTTCATCTATTTAAAAAAAAAGATAAAGATAAGTACATGTTAAAGTCTCACTTAAAGTTAAAATAACATTGGTGCACCGGGTTTTAAAACAAATAAATTTTATAAAATCAACCTGTTTCATGTTTTTGAAAAACAGTTGTATTATTGATTTAAAAAATTGTTTTGAAATCTGTTTTTTTTTTAGATATAAGTATGTAATGGTTAGCAATATTTATTGCGACTGCCAAAAATAATTATAAATTTAAATCAAATAAGCCGTCATGAGCGGTATTTATAATCTGTTTTTAACAAAAATTTCTTTTAAAACGGTCTTAAATACTGTCTTAAGATGCTAATATAAATCTGTGATTGGTTTATGACATTTTAAGATTGTATTTAATACGAAATAATTTTAAATATAAAAACTCTATGTATGAATACTAACATACGTGCATTAATATTGAGAATAAATTATTCACTTGAAATGCGAAGGTTCCCTCTGTCGAAGAAGATTGCAAGCGAATAGCAGTGAAGAACATATGTGACTCTTATGGTCACTGAGTATATCTTCTGTTATAAATTTATTCTGTTATAAATTCTGTTATAAATTTATTGTGATTCGTTGACAAAATATGTTAGTTTTAACTAAACTGCTAACATTTAATAAGCAAGAATTATTATTATTTAATTAGTTATTAGAGATAATTATTATTACAATAAAATTAATTGTTTTTATTTTTAATAGAACATTTTTAATTAAAAAGTTTTAAATTGTTATGACTAATTCTTAAACCGAGGCAAATAAGTAGTTCGACTAATAGTCGAATAATAATTCGACATAGTGCAGAAAAATGTGTATTTTTTTAATTCACAGTTGATGTTACAGGCAGTACATATAAACCTGTTTATTCATTCCCTTATTTTATTTTATTATTTAAAAATTGATATCGTATTGATATCAGTTATATGAATTTAATTCATTATTTTCAAATATTTTCTTTAATCTGTCATTGTTGCAATGCAGATAAATATCCCATTGATATTTTCAAAGTCTAAACAAAGCATAAAAAATAGAATAAAATATAATTTTATACAATTGTAGTAAGTGCCACAAACATACTTGATACAAATAAAAAATAAGTGTACATAATTAAGAAATACTTATATAAAATACAAAAATATATTATTTATAATAAAACGGAAAAATTAAAATAATTTAATTAAATAATTTCTTTTTGTGCAAACATACTTGGAAAAAATTTTTATATATAATTATGTACACAGTATATATAATTATATATATTTTAATATACATAGACATTAGAGTGGTCTAAAAAATCTATTACTTTTTTTATTCATGTGTTTTACTGGAAATTGAAAATATATGTTACAAAAGTACCCTCCATTTTTTATAGATTTTTAAAAATGCTTTAGAGGTTTCTGTAGTCATTTAAACACACAAATCAACATAATATGCTATTTTGATTTTTTAAAATCATATTGAGGCATATCCTGTTGAGTTGATCATTCAGATATTGTTATTAGGTATCAAATAAATAAGCTTGAATTTTTGTAGCCAAAAATACTGATAGTACGTCATTTATTTAATCCTTCAAAACTTGAATTTTCACAAAAATGGATATTTAAAGGCTTAAAAAACCTATTATTACCAGTCGCAGTCGAAAATTGTTTGTGGTATTGGTTTTTTTGTTCAATGAACAATATATTATATAGAAACTTTAACATTTATTGATAGATAGCGCTGCAGTCATAAAATGCCTAAAAGAATGCGAATTTTCTTAAACCTGACCTTTATGAACACTAGATTTAATTCTCGTGACAGTTTTTTGTTAAAAAAAAATATTTTAATATGAAATATATTTTTATAAAAAATGTATTGTATAAAAATTTTTATAAAAAATATGTTTATTAATTTTTATAAAAATACTTTTTATAAAAACTTTTATAAAATATATTTTATAAACATTAAGATCGATTTTTTCCCGTCCCTTCTCTCATGATCACGCATGCTCCGACAAGGAAAATTATATCCGTACAACCCTCCAATTGCGACATTGATGTAATATTCTGTGATGCGTGGGTCCGTATAAAAGACTATAATCAAGCCAGAGAAAGTTGTTATTACGTATTGAACACTTGGCGACAATTTATCTGTTAAAAACGTATTGTAGCTTGTTAAAAAAATATGAAGTAGTTTTAGTTATCGTGAACAACTAACCACATTTGGTAAGAAAGAATTATTATTTAATTGTTTTATATACGTATTATTACAATACAATAAAACTGATGTAATTTTTATTAACATTTAGGTAAGGAATTGTTGCAAAAGTTGTTTTCAAAATTATTTTTACAAATTTTTTCGAAAAAAATGCACAAATTAACTTAAATTTTACATAATCTATCTATTAAAAAAATATAAATTATTTTTTTTAATTTGGTTGATTCAATTTGTAATTATGATAGAAAAAGCAGTTGTCTTTTTGAGTAGCAAAAATAATATTAAAAAAAAATAATCTACTACCTATAACTATAGAGAAGTGTATCTTAATAAAACTCTTATTTTAAATGTGAACTGTGTATTTTTATGAAATTTTTGATAGCGATATTAAAAGTTTATAAATAATAATAAGAGAACACGTATAAGACCAATATGTTAAAACATAATTAAATAAAAATATGCTTTATTTGGTCATAAATAAAATAAATTAAAAATTTGCGATTTTTGTGCTGAGTCCTGATTGTAAATTTTTAGTAATTTTTGCAAATAAACTTTTTTTTTCTATACAAAAAATAAGTGAGAACGATTTTCTAGATCACATTATAGCATATTGATTATAATGAATATTTTATTTAACATTAACTTATTAGAGCACTTTTACAAATATTCTGAAAATACATTCTCTTTGACTTGTCATATTTTGTAATTGTAAATGATATGTCTTTATATATATATATATATATATATATCTGTAATTAATCAACAAATACGTCATTGTACGGTTTACTAATATTTCATTTTCACTCAATGCTATTCATTGCGAGGATACACGACATGTAAGCCACTGATCTCTTCAGAATCTGAAATCGATATCGATTTCTTTTTTTAGTTAAACTTTTTTGAATTACACATAATTTAATCAATGTAATTAGACATTTCTTTATTAGGAAAACTATTTTTTATAGTATTAGAACCAAACAGTATTCAAATTTTTTTGAAGTTAACAAGTTAAAGCTGTACATACATGCATTTATATTTATATAAACATGTATATAAATAAAAATAATAAAATTAAAATAAATATGATAGATATATTGTGATTTAGTATATACAATAAATATAAAATTAAATTTATTGATCCAATTTATTGATCTAGAGAGAAGAAAAAGTAAAATTGATTTGATTGTGATGTGTATTATGATTTCATACCTCGCTATAGAGTTCCAGGTTAAAACAGCAGAAACCACCGGCGCTGATTTTTAATGGTGACCGAGCTCGACACATGATGTTGATTAGTGATCTCGCTTTACGCGCTGACAAGTTATACCAACTGCAGTCGTATGCCGCGTATGCCATTTGCGTGCTCTGAAAGGTCAGATTCAATGAATTCTAAGAGAAACATAAGTCATAGAACTATGACTAATACCAAAATGACGATACATTTGCTACTAAATATGAATTCTGACGCTTTATGCATGATTTGGAAAACTTTGTTTATTATTTTTCTTTATGATAAAGCAATTCTTTTTCTTTTACGTTACATTGGACATTACTATTTTATGTATGAGTTATTAACACATGTATTATATAAGTTCGTACTTTTAACTGTATTATATTTTTTATAATACGAATTAAAGATGTACATGTATTTATATTTGCATAAAAAAAGTAAAGCATAAATCTTTTAACCAGAAGCATTATAGCGAGGCACGAAATCATAAAATGTTACAATCAAATCTATTTTATTTCTTTCATCTTTAGTTCAATAAATTAGATCAATAAATTTAATTTTACTTTTATATGCTAAATCAATATATTTATATCTATTATAGTTTATTATTCTAATTTCATATTTATATTTTTATATTTAGACTTTTTATTTATATATAAATGTTTATATATTTTTAATGTGTATTATATTTAAAAATAATATAAATTATATAACAACTTCTACACATATGAAATTAATTAACAAAAAGTTGTACTGATCTCAAATAGGTGCTAGAGTGACTCCAAAATGATTATTAAAAGTTATTTTTGTGATAGTCATTTTAACTCATTTAATGTTATTTTAATGTTATCGTAACTTTCAGCTTGAATAGTTTTGGTAATATACCGATATATCAAAATACCTGGATTTAAGTTAATAAATCAATCAATAAATTTTTAATGTTTATATTTGCCTGAAAATTTAATCTTGATCTTGGAAATACGTACTTTTAGCAACATGATATCAATATATAAAAAAGAAGCAGGATTTACGTCAATAAATCAATCAATAATTTAACAATGTTTTTAATTTTCTGAAAATTTAATCTTGTTTTTAGAAATAAAATTCAAGATATAGAGTTTTAACATTGTAGTATCGATATATTAAAATATCGGGATTTATAATTGATTTATCAATAAATCAATAATCGGGATTAATTTATCAATAATTAGAATTGATTTATCAATAAATCAATAATTAGGATTGATTTATCAATAAATCAATAATTAGGATTGATTTATTAATAAATCGATAATTGGGATTGATTTATCAATAAATCAATAATCAATCAATGAATTACACACTGGGCTATAAATTTTAAGTTTTTATATCACAAGTGTGAAATCTGATGTACGTTTATTTGTTCAGGCACAAATTCATTACTCAATTTTGTCTTTTAATTCACAATTTTAAGAAAAATAGTGTTGAAGTAGCAAAAATCGTTATTTTTTGTCTCTTTGACGCTTTCTAAAAATTTTTTTAAAAATTGGGAGCTAATAACTAACTTTTCAGAACAGATTGATAATAAACAAATTGACAATAAAACAAAAATACACCAGAATCACCATTCAGTTCTTAAGAAACAGAAATTTTGTGGTATTATCAATGTTTATAATTGTTTGAAAATTTAATCCTACTTTTGGAAATATGAGCTAAGATCTACGTAATTTCGGTAATTTAATGTTGATAAAAATATTAGGATTTATATCATTTAGTTTGATTATCAATTTATCTTATTACCTCGATAAGTAGTTTTTCGCCGATGTAACAGTACAGGTATAATTGTATCAGTATGTAACCCACGTAGGTGAACAGGAAACCTAATTGAATAAAGACTGCTTTGTTCATTTCGCCCATTAATACCTATAAAATCATGAATCATAACAATTTCTTCTTTTTTTTATTTATTTTAACGAGATTACATTTCTCTCTTTGTGGCTCACCATAAACGCCTGTAAACACTGGAAACAAAGTTGAACTGAGCATCCTAACATTTGCAGTAGAAGCATCATGTTGAAACAGTCTTCGATTGTTTCTGCAAATCTTATGGAAAACGCCACTGTTAAGACAAGCGTGTCTCATAATCAAATTCTATCTGTAAATCATGTTTCTCTTTCAACGTTTATGTGTTTATGTAGCATTTCTAAAATCTCTTGGAACAACTTAACATTATCGCGCATTTGCTTAAACGGAATATCGGAAATAAAATAATTACAGTCAAAACTATAAGCAAAAATTTCGAATAATTCCACGATATCGCGTGATAACCCCTCACTTTTGATCCTTCTACGTTGCTTCTCGTTTAGTCGATCTCACCTGTTGAGATGTTCATGCTTCTTTACGATATTTCTCAGCTTCATCTGGAATTCCGCTTTTGTATTGGCGCACAGATTTGTCAGTTCGTAACGTAGATTCGAAAGCTGGCCGCATACATGAAGCACTAGGGTGGCAATGAAAGTATCCACCGCGGTGTAACTAATTGCGGAAGATATACAGCCTCCAAATTGACCGACAAGAGTCAACTCGTAAATAGGACTGATGGTCGCGTTGTAAGGTAAACGTACATTGAAGAACAATATGCGACCGCTTCGTCGGATTTCGATGAATCGAGACATGATGAAGCTTATCACCACAGTCACCACGAGCACGGTGCTTCTTATCGACAGCTTCCTGGAGAAGTTCGCTATGCCCAACATCGTTTTGCGATCTCGTTCATCCACGATTGTGTTCCAATGCCTCGACATGTACAACAAGAGCGTCTTCAGGGCTTTTATAGAATGTTGAAGACGTTTAAAATATCAATTTTATATATCGTATCACTAATTGATTTGTGCCACAATTGCTCTATTTCAATAAGTTTATTATTCACAGCACAATTATATTATTAACAATATTAATATTTAAATTACTGTAGAGTTATAGATGGGCAAACTGCACTATAATTAAAAGTATGCGGAGCATATTTAATAATTTATTATAACTCAGACAAATTAGTATTTGCGTATTATTAGTGTAAGAATATTTCATAAATATTTTTAGTAATAATGTTTTAGTATGTTTTTGTGAAAATGAAAATATAAAAGAAATTTTACCTATTTGTGAACCAAAGAAACTTTAATTATGTTTCGTCTAGTTAGAAAATTTATAAAAATACTCCGTACTTTTGTGGTCAACGTTTAACATTGAAATATTATACTCTTTACGTTGGTAAAAAGTAAGACTAATATTTGTCATATAAATATTTTGATATATTTACATCCACCTTTAGACCAAAATATAATGATCTTCAACATCGAGATCGTAACCATCATAATGTAAAAAACAAGGTGAAACAACGCGCATCGTCGGCGGCTCGATGCGCGGTAAGAGGCGTGGCTCGATGTGATGAGCCAATGAAATTTGGGTCCAAATATATCCGCGCAATTTAAATACGAAACAATCATATGTAGTCACACATACTTAAAATGTAGATGCTGTTAAAAAAAATAAATATAAAAATGTAAAAATACTTGAAATTTATTATCTTTAACAAAAATCACTGTTGCAATAAACACTGTTGTTATAAACATGAAATACAACAATTTAGCCATACACATAAGCTCATTCTTATAACTTTCCAAATTTCTTCTAATTCAAGTTTACAAAATTTGAAATAACAATTATCACAATTTTTATTAATGTACAAAGTCTCAACCTTACCTTCACATTCTTCTTTTTTTAAGTAGCTTTGAATTTCTTCGATTCACCGATTATCTCCGATTCACGTATAAATGCAAGTATAAATACGTCCCAGTACCGGAGCCGTAGCCATATTGAATCTCAAAATTTGGACCCAGTTCTGATTGGTCTAGAGTATGGTCTACTGCGCATCTGGTTACTTGTTTCACCTTTCTTCTTACATCATGGTAACCATTACGTTTCCTAGGGACAAATTGTCTACCAACAAGTCAAAGTCGCTCCAGACGTATGGCAGATTTGCTGATTGCGATACACAGACAAAGCAAAGCATTGATACGGGGGCTATTACTATGTAACTGGATGCTTGACTGAGACTTCTTTTTGCTGGCCAAATTCCCAGAATCGTCATGGTATAACGATTCCACCCGCACGCAAACTCCACGCCTGTCTTTTTAGATAAAGTCTGTGTGAGAGAGAAAGAAAATTTTTTTTTTTATTTTTTAGAATTTTATGATATTTTATGAATGTTTTTTTCATCACATTGTGAAAAAAATGTCATCACAATGTGTTAAAAAATTTTTATTAAAAAATATTTCATTGAAAAAGTAAAATAATTTTTGAAATAAATAAAGAACAACTAGCGAATGAAAACAAGTAATTTAATAAATAATTGTTTTTGTGGTAGATATCTGGCGATCGAGTAAACTTTAATAATCTAAAAAAAAATTTAGAAAACACTGATTTTGACTCATTTCACAAAATTCTAAATATCAAATATTTTATAAAAAAAAATTATGAATTGTTTACACTTAAAAAGCTTAGAAAAACCTAATCCGACCTCGATCGACATCCCTTGAGGCTTACGCGACAACGACATCAAAGTAACTGAAAGGTTCTCATCTTTTGAAAGCGCATGCGGATCTTGACGACGCATGCTCTTCAAGAATACTATATACTATATACTACTCAGAAAACTATCCACGACAATACGTCTACTGATATATAATTATATCTTATTTATTATTGAATCGAAAAAACTGGAAAAACCTTACTATTATATTTAACATTTTTTCAACAATAATTCTTTATAAAAATTTTTTTATTTTAAATACTATGTATAAGTAACGATAATAATATTAACAAACATGAGAAATAATATATTTATTATTTTTGCATTATTCTTAGACTCGGTGGCAATATTATTTTAGCTTTAAGCGAGACTTTAACATGTATCTAATGTCTTTACTTATTTAGAAAAAAAGATAAAGACAAGTACATGTTTAAGTCTCACTTAAAGTTAAAATAACATTGGTGTAACGGGCTTTAAAACAAATAAATTTTATAAAATTAGATTGTTTCATGTTTTTGAAAAACAGTTGTATTATTGATTCAAAAAGTTGTTTCAAAATCTGTTTTTTGAGATATATGCAATAATTAGCGATATTTATTGCGACTGCCAAAAATAATTATAAATTTAAATCAAAAAAGCCGTCATGAGTGGAATTTATAATCCGTTTTTAACAACAATTTCTTTTAAAACCGTCTTAAATACAATTTTAAGATGCTAATATAAATCTGTGATTGGTTTTTGACATTTTAAGATTAAACTTAAAATAATCATAAATATAAGAACTTTATGTATGAATACATGTGTGCATTAATATTGAGAATAAATTATTTACTTGCATTGCGAAGGTTCCCTCTGTCGAAGAAAATTGTAAGCAAGTAGCGATGAAGAACATATGTGGCTCTCATGGTCACTGAGTATATCTTCTGTTATAAATTTATTCTGTTATGAATTTTGTTATAAATTTATTGTGATTTGTTAACAAAATATGTTAGTTTTAATCAAACTGCTAACATATTTAATAAGCAAGAGTTATTATTTGATTATTTATTAGAGATGGTTATTGTTACAATAAAATTAATTATTTTCATCCTTAATAGAATATTTTTAATTAAAAAGTTTTAAGTTGCTATGACTAATAGTCGAATAATAATTTGACATAGTGCAAAAAAATGTGTATTTTTTAAATTCACAAGTGATGTTACAGGCAGTACATATAAACTTATATATTTATTTTCTTATTTTATTTTATTATTTAAAAATTGATATCGTTGTCAGTTATATGAAATTAATTCGTTATCTTCCAATATTTTTTTTAATCTCTCATTGTTAGCAATGCAGATAAATATCCCATTGATGTTTTCAAAGTCTAAACAGAACATAAAAAATAGAATAAAATATAATTTTGTACATTTGTAGTAAGTGCCACAAACATACGTGATATAAATAAAAAAATCAAGTGTACATAATTAAAAAATATTTATATTAAATACAAAAGTATATTATTTATAATGTTACGGAAAAATTAAAATAATTTAATTTAATCATTTATTTTTATGCAAACATACATGGAAAAAAATTTGTATATATAATTATGTACACAGTATGTATAATTATATATATTTAAATATATATGGACATTAGGATGGTCTAAAAAACCGACTACTTTTTTCTTCATGTGTTTTACTGGAAATTGAAAATATATGTTGCAAAAGTGTCCTCCATTTTTTATAGATTTTTAAAAAAATGTTTTAGAGGTCGCTATATTCGTTTAAACACAAAAATTGACGTAATATGCTATTTTGATTTTTTAAAATTATATTAAGACAGATTTTATTGAGTTAATCATTGAGATATTGTTGCCAAAAATCAAATAAATAAGCTTGAATTTTTGTAGTCAAAAATACTGATAGTAAGTGATTTATTTAATTCTTCTAATCTCCAATTTTCACGAAAATGGATATTTAAAGGCTTAAAAAACCTATTATTACTAGTTGCAGTCAAAAATTGTTTGTGATATCGGTTTCCTTGTTCAATGGAGAATATATTGTGATATACAGAAACTTTAACATTTATTGATAGATAGCGCTGCAGTCATAAAATGCTTAAAAAATGCAAATTTTCCTAAACCTAGCCTTCATACCAACACTTGATCTAATTTTCGTGACAGTTTTTCGTTAAAAAAAAAATTTTTATATAAAATATATTTTTATATAATATTTTTATAAAATATTTTTATAAAAAATATATTTTATAAAAATTTTTATAAAATATATTTTTTATAAAATTTTTTATAAAAAGTATTTTTATTAATTCTTATAAAAATACTTTTTATAAAAGCTTTTATAAAATACATTCTTTATAAAAATATATTTTATATAAAAATATTTTTCTTTAACAGAAGGTTGTCACGAAAATTAAATCTGGTGTTGCTATGAGGGCCAGGCTTAAAAAAATTCGTATTTTTTTAGGCATTTTATGACGGCAGCGTTATCTATCAATAAAAGTTAAAGTTTCTGTATATCATAATATATTCTCCATTAATCAAAGAAACCGATACCACAAAAAATTTTGGACTGCAATTGGTAATAGGTTTTTTAAGCCTTTAAATATCCATTTTCGTAAAAATTTGAGTTTTGAAGAATTAAGTAAATGACTTACTGTCAGTATTTTTGGTTATAAAAATTCAAGCTTATTTGATTTCTAGCAACAATATCTCAATAATCAACTCAACAGGATATGCCTTAATATAATTTAAAAAAATAAAAATAGCATGTTACGTTGATTTATGTGTTGAAACAACTACAGCGACCTCTAAAACATTTTTTTAAAATCTATAAAAAATAGAAGGTTACTTTTGCAACATATATTTTTGATTTCCGGTAAAGCACATGAAGAAAAAGATAGTCAGTTTTTTTGGTTCATTTTAATGGACAGATTTTAAATATAATTATATGTATATATAAACAATTTTTTACCGGGCATATACGTCAGTATAAGTATAGGCAAAGCAATTCCTCTCTCATGAATATATCTTACCATTGCAAACATTTCTAACGAAAACATTCCGAATTTGCCAGCTGTCAATCTAAGGGGAATCGTAGATCGATATGCAATGAACATTAAGTTTTTTACGTCTTTTGCTTGTAAGTCATACCACTTGCATTCATATACCCCGTATGCCATTTTGGTACTCTAAAAATTAGGAAATTTTGCATAAGTTTTTTTTTTGTAAAGGGAATCAATCATGAATTTTTCATAAATTTTTTATTTTTTCTTTCTACTTTGAAGAATTTCACATAAATATGTTTATATAAACAAGTTTAATTAACTTATTCTACATTTAAATTTATTTCTATGTGTGTCTATAATGCTATTTAAAACACATTGTCTTACCTCCGCTACAAGTCTTTCAGCTGAGTAGCAATATGCATACAGGTTCGTTAACACAGCGGAAACGTAAAACGTAAGGAAAATCATTCTAACAAAAGGCACTTTCAAATTATCAGTTATTATCTGGAAATAATACATTTCAATTATTGAGTGTAGCAAAACATTAACAATATGGAGCAACTCTAGTGCAAAATGTTAGATAACGAAAAGATATTATTATTAGAGTTTGTACGTGTATGTGCACGCATTTGAATATGCATAAATTTAAAGCGCATTCGACTTAACGCTCGCAACGATCGTGAGCATTATTTGTACTTATTTAATATTTGGCAAACAACAAGCACGAAATAATTTCATATATGAACGTTGCGAACGTTAAATGGAACATGCCTTTAATGTATATTTGATTCTTTAGTTCATTATAGAATAGGCAGAGAAATAAACATACATATAGAAACGATCTTACTTACCGTAAAAACCTGAAAAGTTATAACACACATCTGAAAAGTAGCGGCTAACACATGCACAAATAACACTGAGCTGTAGCAACCGTCGATCGTCTTTGCGTTCCTTAAAAATTCATATGTTACTCACTCGTTATTCATTAACGATTTGTTATTTGGATCTCAATGTACAAGTTTAAAAAAAAATTCAACTTGGAATTTTTATTCTGAATCTATTTGAACTTGTGATTTATTATTTTACTTTTTTTCTATTATACATTTTACATTTTTAGCTATTTTTGTTTATTTTTAAGTCTGTAGTTTCAAATTTATTGTTGCAACATAAAAGCAGGATAAACACATTTTGAAAAAAGCATTAACCAACAAATACTTTTATATAATTACCTTATGTATATTTCTTCTTATACGATATAAAATGCTTATAAGACTTTATTTTTATTACATATCTTACATTATTCTGTATTAGTCTTGTGAATATATTTCAAAATTAATGTGCTATCAAAGAATTCTTATCCACTAGTTACAAATACATCACATTATCAATATTTCGGAAATTTTCTAACGTACCTGATGAGATGTTCGTGTCGTTCAACAATCGCAGCTATACCTTCTCTAAATCTTGTGGAAGATATAGATTTGCTGGCTAATTCGTTGACCAGATTATTAAGTGTTGTCCGCAAATTTATCAGTTGTGCGCACACATGCAACACGAGTATCGAGACAAAGCAGTCAATGGTATAATTAGCGAGTACTGAATATGTGCCACCTGAAAGTTGAATGAAATAGGTGATTTCGTAAGTCGGACTCTTTTGGATGTTTTCCAATCGATAGACGAGGTGCCGATGAGGCTCGTGTATGTTTTTAAAGAGCCTCAGCGAGTGAAAAGAGATGTAAAATATAATCGTGCCCGTTGCGGCTATGCAACATCTAAAGGATAAGCTTCTTCCACGTCTCGCAATCTTCAACATAGTATTTCGTTCCCAGTCGCTCGTCGAAGTCATCCAGTCGTCCATGATCGATGCCATCAGCGGCCGAAGTTCTTTCAAATCGAACACAATGTGAATATAAGTTATTAAATTAAGCAAGTTTTTTTTTTCATAAAAAATCAAACAATCGATATTTTATTCTTAAGAGTGGAAATTATTCACAACCATGTTCCCCCATAAGGGTTTCTCTTATAACTAGGTTTACCTTATAAAGGGTAATCAGGTTAAATAAAAAGAATACAATTTCGATATTTATATTATGAACGTAAAAAGTAAACATATTCAATATTTATTCTGACGTAGAAAGTGAGCTTACTTTCACCGTGATACCAGGTAACTATCAATTTGCAAAATGCCAGCAAACTGAAATTCGCAGAAGCAAAATTTTCCACCATCCGAGACACGTCACCCCAAGCACGGATCACGTTCATCATTTGAGGCGTGGTTACGTACAGACACACAGTACACGCAATGATAATGAATCTTATGTTTGGCCGACGGAATTCTCTCAAAGGGATACGTGGGTCGGGCCATATGCCAAATATCCATAGCCATTGACGACTTAGGGTAAATACGTAATTCAAATCTAATAAAATTAAATTTTAGAACAAGTACCATTTCTTAACGTTAAATTAAATTAGATATCAATTTATGGTGTTACTTTCTAATATTTTTTAATCGGATATATCAGTGCTTTTCTTCACTTGTTAGGAGTAATCATCTTTATTAGCAAATTTAAAAACTATTTATTTTCTATTTCTAGCAATAGTGTATTACTCATATTTACTTCATTTATATTATTTTTTGTATAATTTATTATATAGATTATAGTTGACACTTGTTATTGTGCACAACGCAATAAATGTTAAAAGTCGATAAAAATAGAACAAATTATATTTTACTAATGTAGAATGATTCTATTAAAACACAACTAAAATGTTTTCTTGATAACGTTGTTCTTCAATGTAGCACTGTTTTCACACATGCACGGTATATTTGTTAAGCTTCTGAAGCTCTAATCACGAGATTTCTTTCAACAAAATTTTATATTAATATAACAATAAATAGCTTTAATTATTTTTCAATTTTTTAAGAAGTTACATTTTTCAATAAATTTTCTGTTATACTGTTGAAAAACTGAAAACAATTTGTGCACGACCAATTGTTTATTATATGCACTATGTCCAATTGCTCTACGTTCAAAATCACTGTAAATTTCTTGTAAAACAATTCAAAAATGTGTTTTTTTGCTAGCACACAACGTTTTATTTTTATCTTTGCAAAATTTTGTATACATAAATATATAAAAAATTTACAAAAGATTTGCAGATTTGCAAAAAATTATGATATTTTTGCAAATTTTTGCAGAAAAGCAAATTATTAAGAGTGAACTTTTTCTTCTTTTCAGCAAATATTTATTTCAAAATTATTATATGTTTATCGTCCTTACTTTTTTTTATTAAATATGTATAAATATTTAACAAATAACACATTAAATAATAAATATAATATCATTTCTTCAAAGAAATATTTTTTGTTATATAAACAATAAGCTTGATTGATGATAAACATAATAATATTCTGCACGGAACAAATTATTTGACAATATAAGCTTTTCATTAATTTGTTATCACACAAACAGTAATTAGTAATAATTAACCTTTTAGCAAGTTTTATTGAACCAAACCAAAATAAAAAGTTTTTATTAATACTTGTATGATCAAAAATTAAATTTTTATGTTACTTATTATATCACAAAATTTATCATAGTATTTTATACAACGTTATTCTATTTTTAATATAATGTTACAGTGCATTTATACTATATTTTTTTAGATATATTCTACCTTTGTTGACATTCATTGATGTTCACGGCACAAAAATAATCGTTTGACTGAATCCCTTTACACGATTATACCAAACCTTTATGATTTTGCGCTTGCTCAGTACACAAAGGATTCAACTGCTACCATCTATGAGTATTTCTGTAAACCCTTTCAGATAACAATCAATAGTAGCATGAGCAGCATGTTACATTAGTAAGTTGATTAATTATATGATTGTTAATAACAATTCAATATTCATTATCTTAATTTAAAAATTTGTGAAACCATCGGGAGATTGTAAGTAAATAATTGTTTTTCAATAAAAACACGTATTTTTGATCAGCAAAATTTATATATATTTACGGGCAATTATAAGCAGGATTGTGTCGTACATTTCAAGATTGTGTCTACATGAATTATTTATGTTATTTTTACACGAATTTTTTTTATGAATTTTTTCTCTTATGTAGATAATGCAAGCATTGAATATATCTTTTAGATTGCTAAAAGATATCTCTTCGAAGCTTTTCAAAAATTAAAACATCTCAAGACATAGCAAGACATCTTTTAGAAATCTAAAAAATTTTGTTTACGTGGGAATTTAAAAATATAACGAAATAATGCTAATACGAGCCGAGACTGGATATTTATGTGTATAGAGAGATCTATAATATTACAATATAATAAAATTGATATTTTTTAGCCTTTTAACATTTAATTTCAGATTATAATTTTTTTAAGTTTTTATGGGTAAATTATTGAACAGAAACAAGTATATAAGATAATATAATAATTCAATTAACAGTCGGATAATCATTTAACTTGCTACGTGTGTATTTTTCTAATTCAAAAGTGTTACAACAGAGTGTCTATCTATTTATTTTATTGTTAAAAAATTGATGCCGTAATCAATTATATGAAATTCATTCCTTTAGTATCATCCCTTCAGTATCGTTTTCTTTAACCTCTTATTGTTAGCAGTGTCGATAAATATCCCGCTGCCGTTTTGATAGCTTAAACAGAGAAAAAATATAGATAAATGTTTGTGTAATACAAAATAAACAAATAAAAAATAATATCTAATTTAATAATTACAAAATAATATGTATATGTAGTGCATCGCATATACAGATTCACATAATAGTAACATGTAAGCAAATAGCAATATATTTTTTCTTATAGATTATCTTACTGATCCAAACATTTCTATCGAAAACGTTCCAAATTTTCCAGCTGTCAATCTAAGGGGTATCGTTGATCGATATACAATGAACATTAAGTCTTTTGCATCTTTCGGCGGTAGATCATACCATCTGCATTCAAACACGCTGTACGCCATTTTAGTGCTCTGAAAATTATATATTTTTTTCCATGTGTTGTATTCACATATATACAGGGTGTCAGGTAACGATCGCCTGTGGTTTCGTGGATTGATAGATCAAGTAAAACTGAGCAGAAAAGTCCTTTACCATTTTTTAATATTTGCCATAGTTAACGAAATAAAAATTAATAAAGTCTGCGAATAAGCGCGTATCACCGCGCGCAAGGACCGCCCGCCGGTCACCGAGACGTAGGCAGCTGCGGCTGTAGGCGTGGCGCTGTGCGGTGAGGAAAGAAAAGCAGTAGCTGTTTTTCCCTCCTCACCGCACAGCGCCGCGCCTACAGCCGCGGCTGCCTACGTCTCGGCGACCGGCGGGCGGTCCTTGAGCGCGGTGATACGCGCTTATTCACAGACTTTATTAATTTTTATTTCGTTAACTATGGCAAATATTAAAAAATGGTAAAGGACTTTTCTGCTCAGTTTTACTTGATCTATCAATCCACGAAACCACGGGCGATCGTTACCTGACACCCTGTATATATATAACTAAATTTTAAATACCACAAATAGACTCTTGCTGTTGTAATTAATCTTTTCTGCTTTATAAAAATTATATAAAAATATTGTTAATTCAGACTTTTTCTTTTATGTGCTTTTAAGAAGCAAAAGAAAATTCAAGATCAATAGAAATCTAAATACAAGCATAACAAATATAAATCTGAATCATAAATTCTTATAGATTTAAGAATTATGGATCTTATAGATTTATATATTCTATAGATTTTAAATAAAAATTTTTAAATATTTGTACATACAAATATTATTAACACATAACGTGACGTAGATTGTAAATAATGTACAAATAATATGTCGTTAACCGATTGTAAATAAATAATGTATAAATTTTCAAGGAATGCAAGAACGATTGATAGCTGCTACAGTTCAGTACTATTTGTAAACGTGTTACTCGTTACTTTTCAGATGTGTTTTATAACTTTTCAGATTTTCACGGTACGTGGAACTACTTATACATATATATTTTTTTCCTTTCTACAATATATATTTTATGAAGCGATAGAAGTAAATAAATATTAAATTTTTACTTAAAAATTTTTTTCATTAAATAACAGCATAATATACTGTATTAGATTTGCACTTCAAACTTTTTTATCGCATACAACTATTAAAATACTTCATTTTCAGATGATAACAGATAATATAACAATTTCTCTTACAAGAATGATTTTTCTCACGTTTTATATTGCTATTATGTTGACATACTTGTATACATATTGCTACTCAGCTGATAAATTTATAGCGGGGGTAAAACAATTATACAGGGTGTCAGGTAACGATCGCCCGTGGTTTCGTGGATTGATAAATCAAGTAAAACTGAGCAGAAAAGTCCTTTACCATTTTTTAATATTTGCCATAGTTAACGAAATAAAAATTAATAAAGTCTGCGAATAAGCGCGTATCACCGCGCGCAAGGACCGCCCGCCGGTCGCCGAGACGGCCGAGACGTAGGCAGCCGCGGCTGTAGGCGCGGCTGCCTACGTCTCGGCGATCGGCGGGCGGTCCTTGAGCGCGGTGATACGCGCTTATTCGCAGACTTTATTAATTTTTTTTTTGTTAACTATGGCAAATATTAAAAAATGGTACAGGACTTTTCTGCTCAGTTTTACTTGATCTATCAATCCACGAAACCACGGGCGATCGTTACCTGACACCCTGTATATATATATCTCAAATTTAATGTATTTAACTACCACATACACAGATTCTTGCTGCTGCAATCAATTCCAACTAATTTTTTTTTATGTACATTTATTATATACGTTTTTCCTAATGATACAAAAAAGATGCATGACTTTACTTTAAAATTTATTTAAAAATTAATATTTTATGTAAGAGTGTTCACGAATACTTCACATTATATACCGGAATTTTTTCGGCGTACCTGATAAGATGCTCATGTCGTTCAACGATTATAATTAATCCTTCCCTAAATCTCGAGGAAGATGTAGATTTGTTAGCTATTTCGTTGACCAGATTATTAAGTGTCGTCCGCAAATTTATCAGCTGTGAGCACATGTGTAGCACGAGTATCGATACAAAATTGTCGACAGTGTAGTTAGCGAGGACGGAACAAAAGCCGCAGGATATTTGAATTATATATGTGATTTCATAAATCGGAGTTTTTTGAATGTTTTCTATTGGATAGAGAAGGTGTCGATGAGGCTGGTGTATAGTCTTAATGATTTTCAGAATATGAAAGTAAAATGTAATTATAGTCAAGCCTATCACAGATAAACAACATCTAAAGGATAAGTTTCTGCCACGTCTTGTAATTCTCAGCATTGTATTTCGTTCCCAGTTGCTGGTCGAAGTCATCCAATCAGTTATGATCGATAGTATCAGCGGCTGTAAAGCTTTCAATTGAATACAATATATAAATACAATAATCATACAAATATAAATAGTTAAAATAAGCAAAATTCTATATGAGAATATTATCAAGCAATCTCAGAATTTTTTGCTTAAAAAATACAGAGGCTAGGATGATATTTTATTTTGTCGGTAAGAATTAATTTCTTTGATATTATCGCGAAAAATGAGCTTACTCTTGTTGTGATACCAGGTAACAAGCAATTTGAACACTGCCAACATACTGTAGAATACGGAGATAAAAGGTTCCACCATCCGAGTCACATTACCCCAAGCACGTTTCACATTCATTATTTGTGGCACCGATACATAAAGGCTTATAGTAGATATAATGATAATGAATTTTACGCTTGGCCAGCGAATGTTACTCAATGATATATGTGGATTGGGCCATATGTCAAATATTTGTAGACAGAGGCGAACCATAGCAAACATGTAATTTAAATCTAGAAAAATTTTGGAAAAATATTATTGTTTAATTTATAGTACAAAAATTAATATGTTTTGTTTTTACTTTTTAACATTTTTTTGTCACCAGTTAAAAATATAATCATCTACTTATTAATAAATGCATACAGGAGTCTTAATTTGTTATTTCCAGTTGTAGTGTAGCACTTAAGAATTCTTCATTTATATTGTTCTTTGTATAATTTGTTAGTAGATTGTTATAGAATATGCCTTGTGATGTGTATTAAAGGTTAATAATAGAACAAATAATAATATGTATAAATAATATTTATGTATTAATCTTCCAACACAACTAAACATATTTTTAGTGATAATATTTCTTCAATATGCACTATTTTTATATTCACATGTTTTTCAAGTTTCAAATCTCTCTTTACATAAGATCTCTTTGCAAAATTTTGTATTATTATTATTATTCTTACAAAAAGTTGCTTTTGTAATTATCGTTCAGTTTTCAAATTATTAAAGTTTTGAAGAGAGAATTTCTCTTCCCAGTATAAACCTTTTCAATGGAAACAAAGAACGATTTTTACACAACTAATCATTCGTTTTATGCACCACGTCCAACTTTGCCAAACAAAAAATACTGTAAATCTATCTGTCGAAAATAAAATGTCTTTTACTAGTGTACACATTTTTTTTATTCGTACATATTCTTGCACACTTTCGTGAACCACCAAAGTTCTAAACTTCTATGCAAAATCTATAGACTCTTTGTAAAAAAACTATGATGCCGTCTTACTAATTTTTGCAACAAATATCTTATTTAATAAACAATCGTTTGTTTTGAAAATGTTATTATCTATTTTGTATCTATGTTTTTAAATCTTGTTTTTATTTTTTAATATAGCATTATCATCTTTATCAAAATGGTTTAGTTATGAAAGGTGATAAATAAGTGATTTATTTTATTGCGCAAAAACATGTATTTATTTAGCAAAAATTATATGACAGGTAATATTATATATATAAATTATCAGACGAAATAGTTTATCGGGACTGCATTTACAGACTTTGTGGCTAGATCCACTCTTCTTTAGAAATGTTTTTTATTTTGTTCCGTATGAACTTCAAAGTTATTTTTTATTTTCTTGTTGCGTACCACCATATACAGAGTGTCCCAGACCAATGTATAAAGATTATCACGATGAGATAGAAGGGATTGAGATAAATGAAAAAGTCTAATACCATTTTGCGATATTTGCAATAATTTTTGAGTAATAAAATATTAAGGTCAGCCGAATAAGAGCACGCGAAGAGACAAGCGGTCGCTCGTCTGAGCCGTAGGACCGCCCACTGCGGCCCGATTGTAGGCAACGGTAAGTGGCGCGCGGCGAGGGAAGGGATAGTTTGGCACCGCACCTCGTCGAGCCGGGCGGTCTTACGGCTCAGGCGACCAATCGTTTGTCTCTCCGCGCGCTCTTATTCGGCTGACTTTAAGATTTTATTAAACGAAAATTATTGCAAATATCGCAAACTGTTATTAGACTTTTTGATATATCTTGATCCCTTCTACCTCATCGTAGTAATCTTTATACATTGGTCTGGGACACCTTGTATATTAAAAGCCATTTCACGCCAAGTTTGCTTGGTACATATTTTTTATATTCTCAAAATTTAATTTTAGAATATATCTTCTTAAGTACAATAAAACCTTCTTAATTCTGACCCTCTATAATCTTTGTATCCCTTCACACGTACTTTCACAAACACTAATATCGTACCCCTTCTTTTTATAGAATACCCTCACCACAGCACGAGTCTACCAATCATCGTACTTTGATTGCGCAAGTACACGGTGAATGGTAGACTCATACTCTGGTGAGGGTATTCTATAACTTTGGCCTTCCGCTCTTATCGCCCCCCCCCCCCATAGGATCAAAGTTAAGGAAACTCTATTGTACATGTAAGAGAGAATAATTCAACTAACAGAATGATCATTTAACATGCTGCGTGTATTTTTCTAATTTAAAAGTGTCACAAAGTGTATATAAATCCATTCTATTGTTCAAAAATATTGTAATTAATATGTGAAATCAGTTATTAGCTTTCTAGTATCATTTTCTTTAATCTCTTATTGTTAACAAAGCAGATAAGTATCCCATTGCCGTTTTGATGGCCTAGAAAAATACAAAATATAGATAATGTGCAGCTTTATACAATCATTATAAATGTTACAAATAACATAAAACATACATGCAATAAAAATACATATACATATAGACTTTAAAATTTACGAATTAAAATATTATGCAAGAAAGTCTTTAAAAATTAGGTAAAAAAATAATTTTAATTAAGAAAAACAACTAATTAGTCAAAAACGGATATTAACGCTTAATAATAATCTTCTAGATGAATTTATATATACGTTTCTCGAACTGCATTGTATTGTGAATTTGTCGAAATTTACAAACGTGTAACTGTCTAAACCTAATTTGTGATTGGCCAGCTTTAAATATATATATCTTAAGAAGCTACCATTTGAAATAAATAGAACCTTGCACGATTTATATGACAAAAACAGTCAGTTTGTTTGAATTCTTTACATACTGTAGTTTCCTTGTAACTCTGATAAAAAAATCTCAATTTTCAGAACTTCTATGTCTAATTTTTGAATTATAAATATTTGAAAGTTTCATGAGATCTATTTATACATTTACCTACACAGAAGTTTGTATTTATGCATATGTGAATATATGCTTGTTCATATATGTTTATTGATATGCTGTTGTATGTGTGTATGCGCGCACACACACGCACCCACACGCACGCACACACGCACGCGCGCGCACGCACGCACGCACGCACGCGCACGCACGCGCGCACGCACGCACGCGCGCACGCACGCACGCGCACGCACGCACGCACGCACGCACGCACGCACGCACGCACGCACGCACGCACGCACGCACGCACGCGCGCACGCGCGCACGCACGCACGCACGCACGCACGCGCACACACACACGCGCACGCACGCACGCACGCACGCACGCACGCACGCACGCACGCAGACAGCACGCACGTACGCACGCACGCACGCACACATGCACACGCACGCACGCACACACACGCGCACACACACGCACGCACGCACACAAGCGCGTGTACACACATATGTATACACGTACACGTACACATACATGGGCACACAAGTGCACACACTCCTGGATTTGCACACGTACACACGCGCGCGCGCACATACACGTAGACATACCCACACGCACGCGCGCGCGCAGTTGTCTAGGCATTTTCATACTTACTGATATACGTATATCAGCAGGCAAACAAGTGCAAATTCGAATAGATACATGTACAAGCGAATGTCATAAAAAAAACTTTTATGACATTCGCTTGTACATGTATCTATTCGACTATTTTAAATTCAGAAACTATACATAGAAGTATTCTAAAAATTTAGATTTTTTATTAAAGATACAAGACCTACAATATATAAAAAAATTCAAGCAAATTGAGAGAGACTAAAAAGATTTTTTTCTTATAAGTTGTTTAGGGTTTTTTTACAAATAACTATTTAATTATTCGAGAATTTTCTTGTTATGATATCTTAGTATTTTTTACTCATACTTTCACAAACACTAATGTCGCACCTTTTCCATGTTATAATGGGCTTTGCTAGATGATATTTACGTGAGTCTGTATACAATATATTTTAACAATTTAGTATGCTTAACTGCGTTTATGCATGTATATTGCAATTGGCAGGTTTGTATTGTGGTAATGATATTCTATAATTTTGGTATAATTATTGCTCCACAGCACCAAAATTAAGGAGATTTTATTATATATACAGAATGCTTTTTGTAATTCGATATTTTCAAAAAAAGAAAAATAAAGAAAAGTTATTCGTTTCTTTACCACAAATTTTATAATAGTCAGCATTTTTTTCCTGCCTAATATTTATGAGATTATCAACATACTGATAATTATCGAATATTAGGCACGAAAAAAATGCTGCCTATCATAATATTTATCTTTTCGTAACAAACAACTTTTCTCTTCGGTATTTTTTTGTATCGTTAAAAGCAACAAAGATATTCCATATAATCGAGTTACAAGAAACTTTATATAATACAAAACAAATAAAAAACAATATCTAATTTACTAATTATAAATTAATATGTACATGTAGTGCAGGTATACATATAATTCGTGATAGTAGTTACGTATAAATGAAGCAATAAACTTTTTTTACAAAGATTATCTTACTGCTGCAAACATTTCCATCGAAAATGTTCCGAATTTTCCAGCTGTCAATTTAAGGGGTATCGTAGATCGAAACACAATGAACATTAGATCTTTTGCATCTTTTGGCCGTAGATCATACCATCTGCATTCAAACACACCGTACGCCATTTTGGTGCTCTGAAAATTATATTTTTCTTTCATGGGTTGCGTTACATAATTAACATGTATAATTTTACCTCCGCTATAAGTTTATCAGCTGAGTAGCAATATATAAACAAATGCGTCATCATAACAGTGATATAAAACGAGAGCAAAAACATTCTTATAAGAGGTATTTTTATATTATCTGTTATTATCTGAAAATAACGTGTTTCAATAATTGTACGTGATAAATTTTGCAATGCAAATTTAATGTTATGCTTATTTAATGAAAAATGTATTTAAATAATTTAATATTTATTTACTTTTATCGCTTTATAAGTATAACAAAAGGAAAAACATATAAGTAATCTCACGTACCGTAAAAATTTGAAAAGTTATAAAACACATCTGAAGAGTAGCGAGTAACACGTTTAGAAATAATACTGAACTATAGCAACTATCAATTGTTTTTGCGTTCCTTGAAAATTTGTATAATATTTACTCGATTTATATTAACGACACATTATTGATACATTATTTACTTTATACATTAATGATAATATCATTTGTATATACAAATATTAAAAAATTTTTACTTAGAATTCCTATCTCAAATCTATAAGAATTTATTATTCAATTTTACATTTTTTATTGCGTTCATCTTAAATTTTTTTTTTGTTTCTTGAAACATATACAGGGTGTCAGGTAACGATCGCCCGTGGTTTCGTGGATTGATAGATCAAGTAAAACTGAGCAGAAAAGTCCTTTACCATTTTTTAATATTTGCCATAGTTAACGAAATAAAAATTAATAAAGTCTGCGAATAAGCGCGTATCACCGCGCGCAAGGACCGCCCGCCGGTCACCGAGACGTAGGCAGCTGCGGCTGTAGGCGTGGCGCTGTGCGGTGAGGAAAGAAAAGCAGTAGCTGTTTTTCCCTCCTCACCGCACAGCGCCGCGCCTACAGCCGCGGCTGCCTACGTCTCGGCGACCGGCGGGCGGTCCTTGAGCGCGGTGATACGCGCTTATTCACAGACTTTATTAATTTTTATTTCGTTAACTATGGCAAATATTAAAAAATGGTAAAGGACTTTTCTGCTCAGTTTTACTTGATCTATCAATCCACGAAACCACGGGCGATCGTTACCTGACACCCTGTATATTAAAAAAAAAAGATTGAATAAACGAATATTTTTATAAAACTTTTATAAAACAGAAAAAAAGAATTAATTACAGCAGCAAAAATCTATAAAATTTAAATTTGAGTTGATATGTAACTGACATGTTTTACAATTACTACACATATCCTTGATTCTTACTGTTGCTTAACTCAAACAAATCTTTTTTCTATGTACATTATATTTTTTTTCTTATGATACAAAAGAGTATATGACTTTATTTTTAAATTTATTTAAAAAAAACAATATCTAGGAATGATCATGAATACTTCACATTATCAAATGATGTGTTGCAAGTTTTTCGGCGTACCTGATGAGATGCTCATGTCGTTCAACGATCGCAGTTAAACCTTCCCTAAATTTTGAGGAAGATATAGATTTATTAGCTAATTCGTTGACCAAATTATTAAGTGTCATCCGCAGATTTATCAATTGCGAGCACACGTGCAGCACGAGTATCGATACAAAGCTATCGATGGTATAGTTAGCGAGTACCGTATATAGGCCGGCGAATATTTGGGCGATAAATGTGATTTCGTAAATCGGAGTCTTTTGAATGTTTTCCATTCGATAGGCGAGGCTACGATGAGGCTCGTGTATAGTTTTCAAGAATTTCAGCACATAAAAGGAAAATGAAAATATAATTAAGCCTATCGCAGACACAAAACATCTAAAGGATAAGTTTCTGCCACGTCTTGCGATCCTCAGCATTGTATTTCGTTCCCACTTGCTGGTCGTAGTTATCCAATCAGTTACGATCGACAGTATTAGCGGTTGTAATGCTTTCAGATTAAACACAATATACGAATATAATAACGATCAATACGAATATAAATGATTAAAACAAATAAAATTTTATCCAATAATCTGTATTTTCTGCTTAAATAAAGGAGATATAATATGAAAAGTAAATCTATTCGATACTTGTAATGTCGCGAAAGTGAACTTACTTTTGCCGTGGTACCAGGTAACGAGCAATTTGAACACTGCCAGTATGCTAAAGATCGCAGAGACAAAATGTTGTACCATTAGAGTCAGATTGCCCCAAGAACGTATCACATTTATCATTTGTGGTGTCGTTAAGTACAAGCTTATAGTAGATAGTACGATAATAAATCTTATGCTCGGCCGGCGAATGTTACTCAAAGGTATATGTGGATCGGGCCATATGTCACATATTCGTAGCAAGCGGCGAACCATGGCAAACATGTAATTTAAATCTATAAAAATTTTGTTTAATAAAATTATCACTGTTTAATTTAGTACAGACATTAAACTGTTTCGTTACTTCTTGAAATTTTATTTTGACGATCGTTAAACATGTATTTCCAGTTGTATGATAGCACTAATATAACAATTCACTTCATTTATATTATTTCTTGTACAATCTATTATAGAATGTGTCTAGATTTGTGCACACAGTAATGAATATTAAAGCGATAAATAATGGAAGAAATAATATGTATAAAATTTTTATAAAACGCAACTAAAAATATTTTTGATGATAATATTTCTTTAATATCGTGCACTATTTTTATCTTCACATGCTTTTCAAGCTTCAAATCTCTCTTCACATCAGACCTCCTTTTACCAAATTTTGTATTATTGTTCCCACAAAAAGTTGCTGTTGTAGTTATCCTTTGGTTTTCAAGTTAAACCTTTGAAGGGAGAGTTTCTCCCTAGTATAAGCTATTTCGCTGGAAACAAAGAACGATTTTTGCACAACTGACCGTTCGTCTTATGCACCACGTCCAACTTTGCCACTCATAAAAATACTGTAAATCTACCCGTTGAAGATAAAATGTTTTTTTTTTGCTAATGTACAAAGTTTTATTCTCATTCTGGTAAACTTTCGTAAACCACCAAAGTTCTAAACTTCTATGCCAAATCTATAGACTCCTCGCAAAAAAACTATATTGCTATCTTACCAATTTTTGCGAAAAATATCTTTTTCTCTTATTTAATAAACAATCGTTAGTTTTGAAAATATTATTACATGTTTGTTGTGTATATTTCATAAAATGACTAAACTAACACATTAAATAAAAAACAATATTTTTCAACAAAAGTAATTTCAAATTAAGGTATCTTAAGAAAATAAATGTATAATATAACGTAAGATAAAGAGGCATATTTAAAATAAAATTAGGAAAATATTGAAAATTAAGTATTATTATCAATGATTATATTTTTACGTGATAATATTTTTGATATTGCAATTTAGATAATTTTCATATTTTATTTCGAGATATATTCTACCTTCGTTGACATTCATTGATGTTCACGGTGCAAAAATTATCGTTTGACTGAATCGCTTCCTGCGATTATATCAAACCGTCGTTGTTTTGCGCTTGCTCAGTATACAAAGAATTCAAACACTACCATCTGTGAATGCTTGTACTAAACTTATTCGTAGAACAATCGATAGTAACATGTAATTATCATGTTACTGAATAAAATGTTGCAAACATTAAATAAGGTAAATGTGTCAATGACCGAAAAATGATTGGTGGAAATAGACATAAATGTTATGTGCAAATAATTTTTTTCCGTTTTTTTCCTACAACAATTGTAAAATTGAAAAGAAAAGGGAACAACAATAACATAATTTTATAAAATAATTTTTAATATTAAAGTTATCCATATAGAACATAATATTTATAAAAAATTTACAAAATATTTATAATAATTATTTGAATATTTTATAAATATCTATCAAAATAAATATTTTTCAAAGTACTGTTACATCCGGAGGATTTCACGATTTCCCTTTTCGCATCCATTGTATAAATTATGCTAAACAAGCTAAGGGATTGTCTGTAAAATTTACAACACTTATATCCGGAACTCCACGATTTCTCTTTTATAAATAACACTATCACCCGGCTATTATAAGAAAAAAAATCAAACATTGTTCTCGGAATATATATATAATGGCCACATATTACATCCGGAGCAATAAATAGACGCAAAAAAAGGAGAAATCGTGCGACTGCAAAATTATAAGCAACGATGCTTATTTAATAATTCATATGGACGAACAAAGCCTGGACTCGAAAGAGAAAAAATCTAAACGCTATTAAAGTCTGGCAACAATCAGAGATAAGATTGAGTCGCGACGCCGGACGGAAACTATAAAACTATAAAATCAAAATTTACAACCCGGCTTTGTTTGTTCGAACCTATGTTTCATCACGAACGGAAAGATGATTCATATGGAAAGCGAGTCCCAAATAAACGGACGCGGCGATATAAAAAATCGAGACCGAACGTTCCAAGAAGAGGAACCGAAGATAACGAATCCCTTAAGCGATTGGGTGATGCAACTGCTCGCCCCTCTTAGAGTTAAGAAAAATCGGGAGAAGATGGAAAATTAGCCAACGAAAGATCATACGAGAATATGATTGGTAGTGAGCGTTGGTGAACTACCCAACGAATAAGCTCAAAATTTCAACAACAAGGAATCTCCAGGGAAAGGGAAAAAGCTCAAAAAGCTTCACCCAATCAAATCCTCATCTCACCCACCCAACTAATCTCACGCCCTTTTCCTAAGCCCTATAAAATACGCAGCTTCGAACGGCTCGAGCATTCATTGATTCAATTCAAAAATTCAAAGTTCAAGTTCGCACTCACATCCGCGCTTTCAACTCCGCACTCACACCACGCGTTGCAAGTGTCGAAGCTGTGCACGTTAAAATCATTTTAAAAACTTAGAATCTGTGCCTCAATTAAACAACCACCGAGCTTCCGAGGTCAGCCCAGAACCGACTTCAACCACAAACCCTTCGAAGGCAGAGGGACCTGACATAATTATCAAGCAGAGAGTAAGTTAGTTTTTATTCAGTCACTTACCGGATCCCCTTAATTCACTGATTAATTATCGATTAGTGGGCAAAATTCACATCCCGCGAAAATCGCGATCCCATCGCCATCGTCCGAATCGTCTCCGGGCATACTTCAGGAGGCAAGTCGTCATCCTCGAGTGCCTCTGGGCAATCCTAAGGATAAGGGAACGGGAGTTGCGCCCGGAACCGGCTCCTGGATGGGCGCCATCTTTGGAGATACCTCCGGTTATCCAAGAGGAACGCGACCCACCTTCCCCTTCCCCATCTTCTCCGTCCCCTGCTCCCTCTATCTCCTCTCTCCTTACATATAGAATCGCTCCAGATACCCCTCCGTACTCGCCTATCCTCGAAGACCCCGTTGATCTCCTTTCCCCCTCATACTCGCCTGTCCCAGAGGATCTCTCTGATCCTTCTTCCCCCATGAGTCCCGCGCCTAGCGTGGAATTCATAGAGGAGATTCCCCCTCCCCCTTCACCAGTGAATTCCACGTCCAGCGTGGAATTCCTAGAAGAAATAATTCTCCTTTCCGACCACGATCCTGAAGATCCACCTCCCACCGAATCCACGTTATTTTATAATTATTACCACACCTAAATAATAAATTAGCGAAACTTACAATTCCATCTTCTCCTACTCAAATGTAATAGAATTAAGTTTTTTATTTTTTATATTTTATACTATAACTCCTAGCGATAATGCGTAATACTAATTTCTTCAATAACCTTTAATTAATTTCTTGTTTTGTTCACTTTTACAATTATGTATCGATATTAAACAATGTATATAACTTTTAAACTTCTGAATAATCATTACCTAATCGTTTCGTATTTTAAACTAACCGATTACGTACTGCTGTCTTAATTAATAATGATTACCTTGTTATATTGTTTTCTTTTTTCCTATTAAATAACCATAACCGATAATGTATTCATTTGCTAATTCCTTTTGAACCTTTATGTATGTAAAATTCAAATATTAGAATATATGTTAAATTTTAGTTTAAAAGAAGCTCCAATGTAAAATTTTATTTCATCAAACCCATCTCGTACTCACCCACTAACCTCCCGACTCGAAAAGATTACACTCGGTCCGATCCCGAGTTATAGAGATTGAATTCTCTGACTCAAATTAGGACCAACGATCGCACGATTTTGAAAAGGCGTTAAAGCGTGTCATTACACGTTGACGCATAATTTCGGAATCTTCAAAAGTGCGTTCGGCTCGTGCCGCACGTCCCACTAGTGCGGTCACGAGAATAAAAGAGTTTTTGTTGCATCCTTCCCTGCCTTCCTTTCCTTAAGGCTGGATGTAACAGTACTTTATAAATATTTTTGTAGGCTTGCTTTATTTCTTGTTACAGCATTACCTTCTTAATTAAAAAGATTAAGTTATGAAAGATGACAAATAAATAATTTATTTTATTGCTCAAAGACATGTATTTGTCCAGCAAAAATTATATTACAAATAAAATTATACACACGTACAGCTGTTGACACAGTATATAGAAAATAAATAGTAAACAAGTACGCGCATTTAATTTAGTATAATTTTTTAATATATTATTTTTCTAATCCATTATTGTCAGCAATACAGATAGATATCCCATTGATGTTTTGACTATCTATATAGAATAAAAATAAAACGTGAACTTTGATTTATTTCAAAGATGATAATGATGAAATATTATTGATATATATAGTATTTTTATAAATAATATTAATACTTGTATGATACATAAAAAAGAAAGTATAAAAAATACATCTAACATACAGAGAGGAACAAAACAAGATTTAATAATCAATTAAGAAAGTATTTTCCAGATCTGTTTTGAAACACGTTTGAGACTTAACGTATATTCAAATTCTTTTTGTTATCATTTCTGTTTCAAGTAGTCTCAGCCGAAATAATTCATCGAGACTGCCCTTAGAAATTTTGCCGCTAGGTCCAATCTACTTTAGAAATGTTATATATATTGTTCTGTACGAACTCCAAAGTTGTTTTTCCACTTTGTCGTCGAGTTGAGTGAGATTGGCGTGAAATAAAGCTATTAATATATGTGATGATACAAAAATTACTTATTGTAAAATGCCAAGTTTGTTTTGTTTTAAAAGATTCAAGAATACCCTCTTTTGATCAGTGTGATTGTTAAAAAGGATATTTTTAAAACAAAATATAAATTACTTTGAAAGCACAAATAATAAAAATGTTTCTAAAATTTAAAAGTGTTTATGATCGTGCTCTGTCATCCTCTCTGTTTACTAAAAATAAGATATTTTGTTTTGTATAGAAAATAAAATTTTTTTCTTCTTAGAAATCTTACTGTTCCAAACATTTCTAGCGAAAAAGTTCCAAATTTTCCAGCTGTCAATCTAAGTGGAATTGTGGATCGGTATACCATAAACATTAAATTCTTCGCATCTTTCGATGATATATCGTACCACTTGGACTCATACACGCCGTACATCATATTAGTGCTCTGAAAATTATACTTTTGTTTCGCACAAAGAAGTCGCGTTTAATATAATAATTACTTCACCTCCATTAAAAGTCTTTCAGCTGAGTAACAATAAAGGTACAAATGCATCAATACAATGACGAAGTAAAGCGAGAGAAAAACTATTTTGACAATAGGTACATCCAAATGGTATGTTATTATCTGTAAATAATACTTATCTTTATCTAAATCCGATAAACTTCTAATAATTATACGTAAAATGTTAATTTTATTTATATTAACAATATAGTAAAAGTTACAAAAAAATTATTAAATTACTAACTCATTACTAAATTTAAAAATTAAAACAAACAAAGTTTTATGTATCTTAATTTTTTTTCTCTTATGTAAATTACAAGAAAAACAAAATGAATCATCTGACTTACCATGGAAACTTGAAAGCTTTCAAAACACAATTGAAAGGTAGCGGCAAACATATGCATAAATAACACTACGCTGTAGCAATTGTTGATTATCTTTGTGTTCCTTGAAAATTCATACATTTAATATTATGGATTAATTAGGATTATTTTATTGTATAAATTTTAAGAAAAAGATTTAATTGACATCTTAATTTTTGAAGTCAACTAATATCACACTGTTTCATTTATCTACACTAAAAATTATTAAATTTAAACATATTCAGTAGCTTAAAATCTATTGTCCTAAAATATAACACTTTAATCAAGAGATACTTTTTATTTATGGGACATTGTGAGTGATATAAATATGTCTGTGTATGCACATGTATATGTGTATATATGTGTATATATATATATATATATATATATATATATGTATGTATTTTTTTTTAAATATAGAACAAAGACGTTAAGGATTTTATTTTTAAATATATTATAAATAAACCGTTATAAATGTTTAGAGATGTTTCGCTATTAAATGATTTAAAATTTCTCGGCGTACCTGATGAGATGTAGGTGACGCATAGTGATCTCAGCTAATCCTTTCTTAAATGTTGAAGAGGATATAGATCCTTTGGCTAATTCGTCAACTAGATTGTTTAGTGCCGCTCGTAGATTTATTAGCTGCGCGCATATATGCAGCAGAAGCATCGAGATGAAACTGTCAATGGTACAGTTGACGATAGCTGTGTATAGACCGCCGAAAAGTTGAATGAAGAAAGTGATTTCATAATTCGGACTTTTTTGACTGTTGTAAAAGTAGCTAAAGTGATAAACGAGAGTTCGTTGAGGTTGAGATATAGTTCGATAAAGTCTTACGAGGTTGAGAAATAGGTAACACGGGAGAGATACTAGCAACAGCACGTAACATCTATTAGACAAGGTTCTGCCACGACTTGCTAAATATAACATTGTATTTTGTTCCTCGTTGTTCTTCGGAGTTATCCAATCGGTCCTAACTGATGTCAACAGCGTTTGAAGTGCTTTCAGATTAAATATGACACATCATTAACAAAGAGGCATAAATCATTTTGAAAAATAAAACTGTTCTTACGATATTGATCTTAATGTTTTAAAGTACGACTTTCTACAATTATACATTAATAATTATAAAATAAAAATAATATAAAAATAACAAAACTTACTTTCAAAATAGCAACTTACATTTTCCGTGATACCAAGTACTGATTAACTTGCATAGTGACAACAAGCTGTAGTTCGCGGATGCGAGATTTTCCACCATACGAGACACGTTACCCCAAGCAAGAATTACATTTGTTATTTGCGGCACGAACACGTAAAGTAACAGGATACACGTAACGATTATGAATTTTATGTTTGGTCGGTGGAAATCGCTTAAAGGCGCAAGTGGATCGGGCCATACGCCTAATATCCGTAACCAATGGCGACTCAGCGCAAAGGCGTAATTAAAACCTAAGAAAATCGAATTTTTTATAAAGAAAAGATTGCTTATTGCCAATTTAAAATAAATATTATCATTTTACGTTATTCTTTATTTGTTTTTCTAACTTATAGGAGTATGACTATTTATTTTTTTAAATAAAGAAACATTTAATGTTTCACAAATGTTTCTTAGTTATCAGCACTCGTAAATATCACAAAACTCACAGTAAAATTCACTTGACTTGTATTATTTTTTGACAATTTGTGAAATATTATAAGTTAAGACTAAACTTTCTTTAAATTTGCTCAAGAGAAATAATAAAAAATAAATAGATAAAATAAACAAATGAAATAAAAAGAAAATGAGAAATAATATCTACCACTTTACTAAAACTAAAATAAATTTAAAGTATTCCAAATAACATTTCTCATTTATAACTACTTTTAGAAAATCTTCTTTTGTAAAATATTGTATCATTATTCTGACGAAATTGTATTTTACTCATATTTTAATTTTCCAAGAGTTGAGATTTCCGACAAATTCTTTGTCTATAACGGAAAGAAACAAAAAATTATTCGTCCACACCACGTTCATCAGCAGAATTATCTATTCAACTTGTATGTACCACGTCCAACTTTGTCACTCAAAAAACTTTAGGACAATCGAAAAAACACAAGCTGTTGCTAACGTTGTAAGTTTTGTTTCTGTTGTTGTAAACTTTCGTGGAATATAAAGTTTCAAACTTCTATGGCAGAGATATAGACACCACGCAAAAAATTGTGATTTGTAAGGATTTTTGCGACAAATTGTTAAGAGCGAAAAGGAAATATTCTCTTTATTTAGAAAATAATTGCTATAGCTAATAAATTAATAAATATTATATTATTGAACATTTCTTATTAAAGAAATGTTATATAAATCACATATTAAATAACAAATAAAATATATAGTCATTCCAGAGAAAGATCTTTATAATGATATAAAAGTAAAAATAAATTATCGTAAAACGGTATGACTAACATAAAATTAGAAAAATTGAAAATTAAGCAAGATTATCAATGTGAATAATAATACTTTTTATAAAATAAATAATAAAATTTAATAATACAGTAGAACTCTGTTTATCAACACTTTCCATTTATATACGAATCAAAAACAATTTTACTGCAGTATCTAAAAATGTATCTACTAGGAAGAAATAAAAAAATATTTTTATTTTAAATTAAAATGATTACGTACAACGCTCAGGCATAACAACATTGCAAAAAGTTTCGACATTCTGTTGAACAGTTTGAAACGTCCAATATAACTTTTTTCATGGTATAACGCAATTATTTTCAGATCTGTATTTTAGCAAAATCGTTCTTTTCGTGTACGAACCAATTCGCGGTCCAAATTTACGAACTCATAGCTAAGCTCTTATTATCCAAATAGTTCAAATAGTTCAGATTATAAGAACTCAAACTCGACGTATACTTCAGTTTTCTGAACTCTCATTATCTCTTATTATATCGAAACTAGTAAGTACTGATAAGGCAAAGTACTTGTGAACTTCTATTATTTGGTTTGGTTCTCGGTTTTCGAAACTGTCTTGTTTCTCGATGTTTGGATAAACGGAATTCTACTGTATACAATTTTTATTAATTTGTTCTTTCACGAATAGCAATTTATAGTTACAATTGAATTTCTCAAAAATTCTATGGCCTTTAAACCAGTATTTTTATCTTAACGTACGTATGACTGGAACTGTAATTTTTATATTACATAATTATTTCTTACAACACGCCTATTGTTTCAATAAGATATTCCGAACTTTATGCTATTTTTTTTTAGATGTATTCTACCTTCGTTATCCTTCATTGCAGAGTTCGCGGAACGAAAATTATCGTTTAACTGAGTCGTTCCTCGTGATTATACCAAACCGTCGAGATTTCGCGCTTGCTCAGTAGAATTGAACCACTACCATCTGTGAGTACTTCTGTAAACCCTTTCGGATAATAATCAATAGTAACATGAATAGTATGTAATTACCATGCGCTGAATCAAGTAAGAGCATCTTGCTTTTTGACTATAAGCAAATTGTGCTGATCTGGTGAGATAATTATTAACATTGATCGTAGAGCTCAATTTCTAGCGATTGTTTAAAATCGGCAAAGAGATGTCATTGAAGTAAAAGTGAAGATAAGTATTAAACCGGTAAATAAGAGAACAAATAATGCGTATAAATAATTACATATTATGTTTTTTTCAACACAACTAAACATATTTTTAGTGATAATATTTCTTCAATATTGCTTATCATTTTTATAATTTTTCAAGCTTTAAATCTCTCTTCCCTTCACAGATGTCCTCCTGCAAAATTTCGTATTATTCGTATCGCCATAAGAAGTTACTGCTGTAATTATCCTTCGATTTTCAAGTTAAAGCTTTGAAGGTAGAGTTTCTCTCCAATATAAACCCTTTCATGGAAACAAAGAACGATTTTTGCACAACTGAACGTTTATTTCATGCACCACGTCCAACTTAGCCACTCAAAAAAATACTGTAAATCTATCCGTCGAAGATAAAATTATTTTGTTAGTGTTTTATTCTGGCAAACTTTCGTGAACCACCAAAGTTCTAAACCTTTTTTGCTAGATCTATAGACGCCTTGCAAAAAACTAGATTCACCCTTACTAATTTTTGCGACAAATATCTTTTTCTCTCATTTAACAAACAATCGTTTATTTTGAAAACGTTATTATATATTGTTGTCTATTCTTGAATACAATAACTAAACTAATACATTAAATGAAAAACAGAGTATACTTTACAAAAGTAATGTCTTATTAAGATATGTTATGTTAAGAAAATAAAAGTGAAGTATAACACAAGACAAAGAGACATAAAATAAAAGTAGGAAAATATTGAAAACTAAACATTATCGTCAATGATTATATTTTTAAGTGATAATAATTTTGATGGATTATTGCAATTTGAATAGTTTTTCTATTTTATTACGAGATATTTTCTACCTCCGTTGAGACATTTATTTATGTCCACGCCGGAAAAATCATTGTTACATTAAATCGCTTCCTGTGATTATATCAAACCGTTATTTTGGGTTTGCTCAGTATACAAACGATTTAAATGCTACCATCTATGCGTACTTGTACTAAACTTTTTTGAACAATCGATAGTAACATGCAATTATCATGTTACTGTATCGAATATAACAAGCATTAAATAAGATAAATGTGTCAATGATTAAACTAATAAGAAAGTATAATCAGTTTTTAATTTTTATTGATTAATAATTAATGAAATTACAAAAACAATTAACATACACTTAAAACTTTGTTTTATCGGTGACCGAAAAATACTAACGTCATATGTATGTACATATACATATGTAAATCTAAAAGAGGACATTTTTTTGTAAAACTTCATTGATATGTTAAAGTATATTGATTTTACCCACAGACGAACTGAAAAACGAATCTTAATAAACGAATTATATAAGCTAAACGATTAAATACTCATTAAATAATAATTAAATAAAATTATTAATGTTGTTGTTGTTAATAATTTTCTAGGAATAATATTTAATAAAATTTATTGTTTCTAAACAATACAAATTGGTACATATTATAATAATATGTGGTAATATAGTAATATAATCTCTACAACAAAATTTATACATATATTTTTTAAATTTGTGTTACAGAATTATAAAATAAACATTAATATAATTCACAGTTTTTTTTTATTTTGTTTACTTTGTAATAGATATTATTTCTTTTAAGTAAAGTGTCGTTTTGAGCATTCCAATTTTTTTATTTGCTTCTTACATACTCATTCATTTTTTAACTGCTTCTGTACCAAGTGTCGTTTGTAAATAATCTTTTGTATTTTTCCTTTCCTAGAATAGCTATAAAATTGAAAAAAAAATAACAATAATAAAATAAATTCATAAAGTAATTTTTAATATTAAAATTATTCAGATATGATATTTATAAATAATTTACAAAATATTGTTTGTAACAATTATTTGAATTTTTATAAATATCTACAAAATAAATTTTGACCGAAATACTTCATAAATATTTTTGTGGTCTTGATTTCTCTATATTATTAATACAATATTATCTTCTTAACTAAAAAAAGGTTAAGATTATAAATAAATAATATATTTTATTGCGTAAAAATATGTATTTGTCCAACAAAAATCATATTATTGTACAAGTAACATTATACATATATGATTTTGTTAACACAGTAAAATAAATAGTGAATACGTACGCTCATTTAATTTAATATTATTTTCTAATATATTATCTGTCTAATCCATTAGTGTCAGCAATACAGATAGATATCCCATTGACGTTTTCACCGTCTATGTAGAATAAAAATAAATTATAAATAAAAACAAAACAATAATTTTAATTTATTTTGTAAATAATAATGATGAGAGAGACAAATATTATTTTTATATATAATATTAGAACTTATAATACGTAAAAAAAAAGTACAATATTAAACATACAGAGAGGCACAAAATGAAATTTAATGATCAATTAAGGAAATTCTTTCCAGATCCGTCTTAAAACATGTTTGAAACGCGTATACTAAACTTTTTTTCGTTATACTTACAGTTTTACTGAAAGAAAACCGTATTCCAATCATATTTTATTTTAATTTTTTTTATTTTACCTACAATTAGTAACAATACAAATTTGGATTTGCAATTTAGTAAAATTCACAATATTTATGACCTAAAGGTTACGGCATTTTTACGTTTGTTTTTATTCAGCTACTTATTGTCAGCATATTTGAATCTTAGCCATAATAATTCTTTCATCTCTACTATGCAGTATTAATGTGAAAAATTATGATATCATGTTCAAATTACTAAGTTGGTTTTTGCACACTTTTTCTGTCTTAGTGTTATAATATCGAAAGCTTAGTAATAATGCGCGTTAGTTTTATTTTAGCGTTTTTAAAAATCAAAAGTGTTCATGATCGTGCTTTGTCACTCTCTCTCTCTCTCTCTCTCTCTCTCTCTCTCTCTCTGTATACTAAAAATGAAATAATGTGTTTTGTATTATAGAAAATAAAATATTTTTCTTCTCTTACTGCACCAAACATTTCCAATGAAAATGTTCCGAATTTTCCAGCCTTCAATCTAAGCGGAATTGATGATCGATATGTCATAAACATTAAACTTTTTGCGTCTTTTGGCGGTAAATCATACCATCTGCATTCATACACGCCATACATCATATTAGTGCTCTGAAAATTATATTTTTGTTTCGCACAAAAAGGTCGCGATTAATATCATTAATAATTACCTTACCTCTGTTGAAAGTCTTTCGGCTGAATAACAATAAATATACAAATTCGTGAATACAAAGACGAAGTAAAACAAGATATAAAATATGTTGATAAAAGATATATCCAATTGACTTGTTATTATCTGAAAATAATACTCATCCTTTTCTTAATTCGATAAAATTGTATATAATAATTAATCGTATTATTTTAATCTTATATATCTCAAGTTTATAGTGAAAATTACAACAAAATTATTAAATTACTAAATTATTACTAAATTAAAAACTTTAAACATTTAATGTATATCATTTTTTTCTTTTATATAAATTATGCTGAAAACAAAAATAATACTTACCGTGAAAAATTGAAAGCTTTTAAAACATAATTGAAAAGTAGTGGCAAGCACTTGTATAAATAGCACTGCGCTATAGCAATTGTTGACTAGGTTTGTGTTCCTTAAAAATTCATAAATTCAATGTTATGGATTAATTAGGATTATTTTAATGTACAAATTTTAAGAAAAAGATTTAATATAGATTATGAATTTTAAGGTTGGCTGATATCACTCTGTTTTGTTTATCTACATTAAAAAATTTTTAATTTAAACATTTTTAAAGTCAGAATTATTGTATATTCTAATATGTTCTGATATAATAAACATTATTAGAAATACAATATCTTAATCAAGAGATACTTTCCAATTAAGATATTGTGGGTGTGATACGTATACGTCGTAGGCAATAGTTATTTTAGGAAAATAGTATTTGATTAGACAAATCCTATTTTGCCCGTTCATTTGTCTCCAAATGCTACTTTCCTAGGCAAATAGTATTTGAACACAAAAATAAATGAGAGCTATTTGATCAGTCAAATAGCATTTGCCTAGTCAGATACTATCTGCCTAAAACTATTTGTCTATAATATAATATATATATATATATATATATATATATATATATATACTACTGTGTCCAAAAAGTAAGGTGACATTGCATTTATTTCGAAAATTCTTTATTTATTCTTGCAAATCAATTTCGTCCCCTTCAAAGTAATCCCCCCCTGATATAATACACTTATTCCAACGGATTTTCCAATCTTCGAAACAGTTGTAATAATCGATTTCAGGAATGGCCTTTAGCTCCTTCGCAGCGAAACGGTGTCCCCGGAGCGGCCGCTTGAGTTTGCTGAATAGCCAGAAGTCGCATGGAGCCAAATCAGGTGAATACGGTGGTTGTGAAACGATATTAGTCGAGTTTTTGGTTAAAAAATCACGAATCACCGTTTCGAGTCGATAGAAGAGATTCAAGCCGCTGCGAAGAAGGAGCTAAAGGCCATTCCTGAAATCGATTATTACAACTGTTTCGAAGATTGGAAAATCCGTTGGAATAAGTGTATTATATCAGGGGGGGATTACTTTGAAGGGGACGAAATTGATTTGCAAGAATAAATAAAGAATTTTCGAAATAAATGCAATGTCACCTTACTTTTTGGACACAGTAGTATATATATATATATATATATATATATATATATATATATATGATTATAGAAGAGAGACATTAAGGATTATGTTTTTAAATATTTTAAAAATGATTTGTTCCAAATATTTTGAGATATTTCACTATTAAATGATGATTCAAAATTTCTCGGCATACCTTATAAGATGTTCGTGACGTATAGTGATCTCAGCTAATCCTTTCTTAAATCTTGAGGAGGATATAGATCCGTTGGCTAATTCGTCAACCAGATTGTTGAGTGCTGTTCGTAGATTTATCAGCTGCGCGCATATATGCAGCAGATGCATCGAGATGAACATGTCTACGAAAGAGTTGATGACAGCTGTGCATGCTCCGCCGGAAAGTTGAATGAAATAAGTGATTTCATAGTTTGGACTTTTTTGACTGTTGTAAAAATAGCTAAAAGGATACACGAGAGTTCGTTGAGGTTGGGATATATTTCGATAAAGTTTTATGAAGTTGAAATATAGATAGAGCGAGATTAAGGCTATCGTCAACACGTAACTTCTAATAGATAAGATTCTGCCATATTTTGTTAAGTGTAACATTGTATTTCTTTCCTTGTTGTTCTTCGAAGTTATCCAATCGGTCATAACTGATGTCATCAGCGTTCGAAGTCCTTTCAGATTAAATATGACTTATCAGTACAAAAGGTATAAATTATTTTTAAAAATAAAGTTTCCACGATATTTATCTTAAAATTGAATAATATGCATTTCAACATATATATCTCTTATAATAAAATATTGTTATATTATATTAAAAATATATATCTTAATAAAAACGATAAATTTCTACATTTATACCTCTTATAATAACAATAATATAAAAATAATAAAATTTACTCCCGAAATGACTTACTTTTACCGTGATACCAAGTACCAAATAACTTGAATAGTGACAACAAGCTGAAATTCACGGAACTGAGACCTTCCACCATACGAGTCACGTTACCCCAGGCAAGAATTATATTTGACATTTGCGGCACGACCACGTAAAGTATCACGAGAAACATAACGATTATAAGTCTTATGTTTGGCCGATTGAATTCACTAGGCGCAAATGGATCGGGCCATATGCCGAATATCCGTAAACCATGGCGACTCAGCGCAAAGGCGTAATTGAAACCTAACAAAATTAAATTTTTTATAAAGAATATATTACTGTTGCCAATTTTAAGAAATATTATTATTTAACGTTATTTTCTATTTGTTTTCCAAACTTGCTAGGAATAACCATTTATTTATTATTTATTTATTTATTAAATCGCAGAACCATTTAATATTTCACAAATGTTTCTTCTTAGTTATCGGTTTGTAAGTATCATAACATTCACAATAAAATTCACATAATTTAAATTATTTTTTATTGGATATTTAAATAATTGCAGCATTTTATAATTTTTTTGGTGCACCTTTGCGTTCTTTGTCTTTCACATTAAAATTATTATTTTTTGAAGCATTGAAATTACTCTCTACAATTTCTTTTGAATGGAGTATGCTCCGTCCGAGCATACGCCTCCACAAACAAACGGTTTTTAGCTCCACTTTTTTTAACAATAAAGTAATGCAGTAAATCTTCCTGTAAATGCTGTTTTGTTGGCACAAAAGTCAACATTTTTAATACAATGATAAAAATGTATACACATTTACGAACTGTCATATGCTAAATATGAAACCTTGTTTATAGCACTCTCACATATGTGTTGCCACTTTAAATTCTGTGGATAAAATAATAGTGATGATACTTCTTAGAAAACGAAAAACTTATTCAAGCACCTAATATAATTTGTTATGGATTAGTATAAGTCTAATTTTTCTTCAGATTTTCTCAGAAGGAATATCAAAAAATAAATACATAATAGAAAATAAAAAAAATATAATAAAAATAAAATAAAAGATAATATCAATTATGTGGGACAGAGAACAGCGGCGATAACAAAAAATGCAAGTAACGAGAAACTTCACTTCGATCCGAGTTTTTTCCTTTTAAGAAGTACTGTCAACGATAATTTTAACGCGTCCATATTTCCTTCGGAAGATCCCACAATTATTTTACTAAAACTAAAATAAATTTAAAGTATTCTTAGTAATATCTCTCATTTATAAATCTTTTTAGAAAATTTCTTTTGTAAAATATGATATTATTATTCTGACAAAAAATTGCTATTTTAATCATATACTTTGATTCTTTTAAGAACTAAGGTTTCCGACAAACCCTTTGTCTATAACGGAAAGAAACGAAAAATAATTCGTCTATACACTAATAGAATTATCGATTAAACTTATGTACCACGTCCAACTTTGTCAATCAAAAAAATGATAATCTATAATCGTGGAATCACAAGCTGTTGCTAACGTAGAAAGTTTTGTATCTGTTCGCGCAAACTTTCGTGAAACATAAAGTTCCAAACTTCTATGACAGAGGTATAGACATCTCGCAAAAAATTATGATTCGTAAGGATTTTTGCGACAAATTGTTAGGAGCGAATATTGTCTTTACTTAGAAAATAATCAGTACAGATAATAAATTAACAAATATGCATTTATATTATTGCCCTGATAAAAAAAACCGTTAAATAACGATAGAAAGTGTCAGAAATCTGATTCAAAAACAATAGAATTCTATCAACACGATAGAATCTTATTGTTTTTGAATCAGATTTCAGGCACTTTCTATCGTTATTTATCGGTTTTTTTATCAGGGTTAACATTTCTTACTAAAAAAATGTTATATGAATCACGTATTAAATAACAAATAAAATAGACAGTTATTCCAGAGAAAGATCTTTATAATGATATGAAAGTAAAAATAAATTATCGTAAAACGGTATGACTAACATAAGATTAGAAACATTGAAAATTAAGCAATATTATCAATGTGAATAATAATACTTTTCATAAAATAAATAATAAAACTTAATAATACAGTAGAACTCTGTTTATCAACACTTTCCATTTATATACGGATCAGGAACAATTTTACTGCAGTATCTAAAAATTTATCTTCCAAGCAGAAATAAAAAAAATATTTTTATTTTAAATTAAAATGATTACGTACAACGCTCAGGCATAACAATATTGCAGAAAGTTTCGACATTCTGTTGAACAGTTTGAAAAGTTCAATATAACTTTTTTCATGGTATAACGCAATTATTTTCAGATCTGTATTTCAGCAAAATCGTTCTTTCGGTGTACGATTCAATTTGAAGTTCCAAATTTACGAGCTCAGCTTTTATTATCCGAATAGTTCAAATAGTCTATATTATAAGGAACTCAAACTCAACGTATACTTTAGTTTTCTGAACTCTCATTACCTCTTGTTATAACAAAACTAGTAAGTTCTGATAGAAACAAGAACTCATGAACTTTTATTATTTAGTTTGATTCTATATCTCGGTTTTCGAAACTGTCTTATTACCTGATGTTTGAATAAACGGAATTCTACTGTATACAACGTTTATTAATTTGTTATTTCACTAATAACTATTTATAGTTATAATTGAACTTTTCAAAAATTCTATGAGATTTAAGTCGGGGTGAATAATTCCTATGTTAACATTCATATAATTGGAAATGTAATTTTTAATTATATTACATAATTGTTTTACACTACGCGCCTATGTTTTCAGTAAGATATTAACGAACTTTATGCTACTTTTTTCGAGATGTATTCTACCTTCGTTATCGTTCATTGCAAAGTTCACGGAGCGAAAATTATCGTTTAACTGAGTCGTTCCTCGTGACTATACCAAACTTAGATTTTGCGCTTGCTCAGTAGAATTGAATCACTACCATCTGTGAGTACTTCTGTAAACCCTTTCGGATAATGGTCAATAGTAGCATCGTATCGTACGTTAATAGTAGGAAACGCCATACGTTGAATCAAATGTGAAAGCAGCTTGCTTTTCGACTATAAGCAAATTGCTCTTACCCAGTGAGATAATTCGCTTATTAACATCGATTGCAGAGCTTAATTTCCAGCGTATGTTCAAAATCGGCAAACAGATGTCACTGAAGTAAGAATGAAGTAAAAACTCAAATACTGCACGTGTCATAGAAAAAATTATTCATTCATTGACTTATGCAAATATTATTTAGAAAAACAAATATATTCTTATGACAGCTGACGACGCTCCTTTCTCTGAATTAGTAACATTTGCATGTTAGTAACATTCTGATTTCAAAGCGTCGAAATAAATCACACATTACGTATGATATAATTTATTATATTCAAATAAAACGCGGGAATCGGGAAGCAATGAGACAAGATGAAGCAACAGGCGGAAATATTCACCGAAGAGAGATTAGGGAATTTGGCGATATGGTGAACATTGTGAAAATTGCAAATGATGCAACTCACTTATATAAAACATTTGAAGATTAATGAGTAATATGTTTACAAATAGTACTAATTATAGCAACTATCGATTCTTGTGTTCCTTAAAAATTTGTATATTATTTACTCGGTTTATGTTCACGACATATCATTCATACATTATAATTGTATTTTTTTAATACAAATTTTTTTAATTAAAAAGGTTGAAATAATGAATAAATAATTTATTTTATTATGCAAAAGTATGTACTTGCCCAACAAAAATTATATTACAGGTAATGTTGCACATATATAATTCTCTTAACATAGTATATAGAAAATAAATAGTGAGGTAGTAACACGTACACTCATTTCATTTTGTATTATTTTCCAACATATTATCTCTCCAGTAGTGTCAGCAACAGAGATAGATATCCCATTGACGTTTTCACCGTCTACGTAGAATAAAAAGGAAACATAAACTTTGGTTTATTTTATACAAGATAATGATGATATTATTTTTATATATAATATTAAGGCTCTCGTATAAAAAAAAAGTAAAATAAAAAAAAGTACAATATTTAACTTATAGAGAGAAATAAAATACAATTTTGAAACGCGTTCAAGGCCTACTGTATATTTTACTTTTTTCGTTATACCTAAAGTTTTACTGAAAGATAATGTATTTCAATCACGTTCCATTTTCTGGAACTTCAATTTTTTTTATTACAGTCTGTTAAGTAAGAGCGTGCTCAGTCTTATTCACAACTGGTAAAAGTAACGCTCTTAATTTTCTGCGAGCCGATAAAGAAAACCTATGTCTTTGATACATTTTGAAGAAGAATTCAATTGCTATTGATCTTTTGTAAAAAAAACACATTAAACGCCGTAAGTGCCAAATACACGACGCGCTACGAGGCTGTGTTTCTGTGTAGTGCATCTTTTGGCCTGCTTTTCAAAGCAAGGATTCGACACTTTGCATCTGTTTACATACAATCTGAATGTCAAGAAAATGTTGGGAATATACGAAAAGACTTTGTTACCGTCTGCCGAACGTTGGTTTATTAATAAAAAAGAGGATTGGATTCTACAGGAAGACAACAATCCTAAGCATTGCAGCAAACACTGTACCGAATGGAAGAAGCAATCGTTATATTGGATTGGCTGTCGCAGTCGCCCGATGTCAATCCGATCAAAAATGTGTGTGCATAGGTATATCAAGCACGGACTTCGAAGAAAACGTACATATACACTAAAACAATTATCTTGTGAGATTCGTCAAATTTGGAGGGCCTTGCCGCTAGAATACACGTCAATTTAACTGAAAGTATTCCTCGAAGATTCCAGGCGATTATTGACGCCAGTTGTGACTGGATCCATTATTGAGGTAATTGCATCGAAGTTCTCATCAAGTAGAATGTATATATATATATATATATATATATATATATATATATATATATATATATATATATTTGAAAACATTTTAAATAATTTTTTTTATAAATCAACGCAACCACGCTCTTACTTAACAGACTGTATACCTACAATTAGCAACAATAAGAACCACATTAGTAACTCCAAATTTGAATTTGCAATATTCGGTAAAATTCACAATATTTAAGACGTAAAGACCACAGCGTTTTTATGTTACTTGTTTTCATTCAGTTATTTATTGACACATCTGAATCTTAATAGCTACAATAATTTTTTTATTACTATGACGTATTATAGTAGTAAAAAAATTATTGTGGCTATTAAGATAATTTTATCTACTATGACGTATTAATATGTGAAAAATTATAATTTAACTTCAAAATTATGAAGTTGGTTTTTAGTTACTTTTTCTGTATAAGTGCGATATAATATCAAAAGATTAGTAGCGCGAGTCTGATTTGTGCTATTGTTTTTAAAAATAAAAGTGTTTACAATCGTTCTTTGTTATTCTCTCTGTTCTATACTAAAAATGAGATATTTTGTCGTGTAGTATGAAAATGGAATATTTTTCTTCTTAAATATCTTACGTTTCCAAACATTTCTATCGAAAATGTTCCAAATTTTCCAGCTTTTAACCTAAACGGTATCGCTGATCGATGTATCATAAATATTAAATTCTTTGCGTCTTTCGGCGGTAAATCATACCATTTGCATTCATATGCGCCATGCATCATATTAATGCTCTGAAAATCATCTTTTGTATTGCACAAAAAAGTCATGTTTAATAAATAATAATTATCTTACCTCCTTTGAAAGTTTTTCAGCTGAATAACAATAAATATATAAATGCATCAATTCATAGATGAAGTAAAGCAAAGCATAAATTTTGGTGATAATAGGTACATCCAAATGCTTTATTACTATCTGAAAATAATATTTATTTTTTTCCTAAATCCGAAAAACTAATTTATAGTAATCAATCGTACAAAAAATTTTAATTTTACGTTTCTTATCTCTATAGTAAAAACTACAAAAAAAATTATTAAATTACTAAATCATTAAATTTAAAAATTGAAAAAAAAACATTTAATGTATATCAATCTTTTTTCTTCTATAAATTACATGAAAAACAAAACAAATCATCTGACTTACCGTGAAAAATTGAAAGCTTTTAAAACACAACTGAAAGGTTGTAGCAAACATGTGTAGAAATAATATTATGCTGTAGCAATTGTTGATTATTTTTATGTTCCTTAAAAATTTATAGATTTAGTATTATGGACTAGTTAGGATTATTTTATAATATACAAATTTAAAAAAAAAGATTTAATTTAGATCTTGACTTATAAAATCGACTGATATCACACGTTTTATTTATCCAGATTTAAAGTTTTAAAATTTCAACATTTTTGCAGTATTTAAAATTAATATATATTCTAATATATATTATTATAATATATTAGAAATGTAGTATCTTAATCAAGAGATTATGAGACAATTAGGACATTATGTGTACAATATGTATATATCGTAAACAATAGTTATTTTAGGAAAATAGTATCTTATAGGCGATTGCTACCTGCTTGGTCCAATAGCTTTTGCCGTTCATTTGTGTCCAATTATTATTTCCTAGTCAAATAGCATTTTAACGCAAAAGAAACGGGTAAGAGCTATTTGACTAGGCAGATAATAGCATTTGCCTAGTCAAATACCATTTTTCTAAAATAACTTACTTACGACATACATATACATATATATATATATATGTATTTATAATTATGGAAGGGAGACATTGAGGATTTTATAAGTAAATTGCTGCAAATATTTTAAGATATTTTGCTATTAAATAATGATTTAAAATTTCTTAGTGTACCTGATAAGATGTTCGTGACGTACAGTTATCTTAGCCAAACCTTTCTTAAAGCTCGACGAAGATATAGATCCTTCGGCTAATTTGTCAACTAAATTGTTGAGTGCCGCTCGTAGATTTATCAGCTGCGCGCATATGTGCAATAGAAGCAACGAGATGAAAACGTCGATAGTAGAATTGATAAAACATGAGCATATACCGGCGATAAGTTGAAACAAACAAGTGATTTCATAATTTGGACTTTTTTGACTATTGTAAAAATAGTTAAATGGATACACGAGTGTTCTTTGAGGTTGGGATATATTTCGATAAATTTTTATAAGATTGGAGTTTATGAAAAACGACATTAAGATTATCATCATCGTGTAACATGTAATACATAAGATTCGGCCACGTCTTGTTATATGTAACATTGTATTTCGTTCTTCGTTATTCTTCAAAGTCCAATCGTTCATGATTGATGCCATCAGCGTTCGAAGTGCTTTCACATTAAATATGATTTATTAGTACAAAGGTATACATAAGTCTTTTTAAAAAATAAACCTTTTACGGTATTGATCTTAAAACTAAATAATACGCAATTTAATATTTATGACTTTTATAATAAAAACATCTTTCTATTACAATAAAAATATACATCATAATAAAAATAACTAATTTCTGCATTTATAATAAATTTTTTATAAATGTAATAAATTTTTTATAATATAATAAAAATAATATTAAAATATAATAAACTTTACTCTCTTGTGATAAAATAATATAATAATATAATAATAACTTTCTTGTAATAAAATAGAATAAATCTTACTCTCTTATAATAAAAATAATAAAAAAAATGTTAAATTCTCGAAATGACAACTTACTTTTACGGTGATACCAAGTACCGAATATTTTGCATAGTGCCAACACGCAGAAGTTGGCGGCGGCAATACCTTCAACCAAACGAATTATGTTTCCCCATGCACGAATCGTATTTATTATTGTCGGCATGATCACGTAAAAGAGCACGATACATATAGCGATTATGAATCTTATGTTTGGCCGGTGGAAATCACTTAATGATGCAAGTGGATCGGGCCATACGCCGATTATCCATAAACTATGGCGACTCACTCCAAAGGCATAATTAAAACCTAACACAATCAAAATTTAAATATGTTTTTGGACCGATAGTATAACAACACAATGATAATAAAAATTTCTTCTTAGTTCGCAGCTAGGTCTTAGTGCTTATTTTTATTCGTGAAATTTTACATCTTTCTTCAAATTCAACCAAAATGTGCGCCGAATTTATTTTCCGGTTGTAACACAGCATGTCGAATAAGAATTAGTAATATCACTATTTTTTATTAAATTAATTATATAATTAATTTAATATAATAATTGATGCTGATTTGTATCTATATATCCATTCTCCCCTGAAAAAACTGTAAGAAATTTATTGCGAAAAATAACACTCCACTCAGGGTTTGAACCTGACACCTCCGGAATATCCGATCCTGGTGTTTTACCACCTCGACCACTGGGAAACTGCGTTACGACCGGAAAATAAATTTGGCGCACATTCTGGTTGAATTCGAAGAAGTATGTAAAATCACACGAATAAATATAGACACTAAGACCTAGCTGCGACCGAAAAAAGTTTTCTTACAATCAAATTTCTTATAAAAAATATATTATTGCCATATTAAAGAAATATTATTATTTTACAACACTTTTTCTTTGTTTTTCTAATTTGCTAGAAGTAATCATTTATTTATTTATTTATTATTTATTTATTTATTAAATTGCAGAACCAGTAATTGTTTCACAAATGATTTTAGTTATCATTTTGTAAGTATCATCAACACTCACAATGAAATTCACATGATTTAAATTATTTCTTATTGGGTGTTTAAATAAATGTAGTATAATTTTTTTCGGTGCACATGAGCGTTCTTCGTCTTTCACATTAAAATTATTATTTTTTGAAACATTGAAACTACTCTCTACAATTTCTTTCAGATGAAACATGCTCACTATACGCTTCCACAAGCAAACGATTTTCAGCTCCACTTATCTTAACAATAAAATAGTGTAGTAACTCTTCCCGTAAATGCTGTTCTGTTGGCACAAAAGTCAACGCTTTCAATACAATGATAAAAATGTATACACGTCCACAAAGTCATATGCTAAATATGAAAACTTGTTTATAGCACTTTCACATATGTATGTGTTGCCACTCTAAATTCTATGGATAAAATAATAGTGATGATACTTCTTAGAAAATGGCGCAAAACTTATTCAAGCACCCAATATAATTTGTTATGGAATAGTAGAGGTTAATCTTTCTTCAGAAGAAATATTAAGAAATGAATAGATAATAGAAAATAAAAAAATTACATAAAAATAAGATAAGAAATTATATCAATTATTTTACTAAAGCTAAAATGAATTTAAAGTATTCTTAATAATATCTTTCATTTATAAATCTTTTTAGGAAAATTTTTCGTAAAATATTATATTATTATTCTTTGAAAAATTGCTATTTTAATCATATATTTTGATTTTTTAAGAACTAAGGTTTCCAACAAACTCTTTGTCTATAACGGGAGGGAACAAAAAATAATTCGTCTATATGCCAACAGAATTATCGATTGAACTTATGTACCACGTCCAACTTTGTCACTCAAAAAAAAAAAACAATCCATAATCGAGAAATCACAAGCTGTTGCTAACGTAGAACGTTTTGCATCTGTTCGCGCAAACCTTCGTGAAACATAAAGTTTCAAACTTCTATGACAGAGGTATAGACGCCTCGCAAAAAATTATGATTCATAAGGACTTTTGCGACAAATTGTTAAGAGCGAATATTCATCTTATTTAGAAAATAATTGGTATAGCTAATAAATTATAAAATATTATGTATTTATAGTATTGAACATTTTTTACTAAAGAAATGTTACATAAATCACATATTAAATAATAAATAAAATATACAGTCATTCCAGAGAAAAATCTTTGTAATAATATGAAAGTAAATATAAATGATCGTAAAACGGTATGATTAACATAAGGTTAGAAAAATTAAAAATTAAGCATTACTAACAATGTGAATAATAATACTTCTCATGAAATAAATAATAAAACTTAATAATGCAGTAGAACTCTGTTTATTAACACTTTTCATTTACATACGGATCAAGAACAATTTTACTGCAGTATCTAAAAATTTACCTACTAGGCAGAAATAAAAAAAAATATTTTTATTTTAAATTAAAATAATTACGTACGACGATCAAGTATAACAACATTGCAGAAAGTTTCGACACACTGTGGAACGATTTAAAACGTCCAATATAACTTTTTTCATGGTATAATACAATTATTTTCAGACCTGTATTTCAGCAAAATCGTTCTTTCCGTGTACAAATCAATTTGAAGTTCCAAATTTACGAACTCATAGCTCAGCTCTTATTATCCGAATAGTTCAAATAGTTTAGATTATCAGAAACTCAAACTCAACGTATACTTTAGTTTTCTGAACTCTCATTACCTCTTGTTACGAAACTAGTAAGTTCTGATAGAAACAAGTACTCATGAACTTATATTATTTAGTTTGATTCTATATCTCGGTTTTTGAAACTGTCTTATTACCTGATGTTTGAATAAACGGAATTCTACTGTATACAACGTTTATTAATTTGTTATTTCACTAATAACTATTTATAGTTATAATTGAACTTTTCAAAAATTCTATGAGATTTAAGTCGGGGTGAATAATTCCTATGTTAACATTCATATAATTGAAAATGTAATTTTTAATTATATTACATAATTGTTTTACACTACGCGCCTATGTTTTCAGTAAGATATTAACGAACTTTATGCTACTTTTTTCGAGATGTATTCTACCTTCGTTATCGTTCATTGCAAAGTTCACGGAGCGAAAATTATCGTTTAACTGAGTCGTTCCTCGTGACTATACCAAACTTAGATTTTGCGCTTGCTCAGTAGAATTGAATCACTACCATCTGTGAGTACTTCTGTAAACCCTTTCGGATAATGGTCAATAGTAGCATCGTATCGTACGTTAATAGTACGATACTAATCGCCATACGTTGAATCAAATGTGAAAGCAGCTTGCTTTTCGATTATAAGCAAATTGTCCTTACCCAGTGAGATAATTCGCTTATTAACATCGATTGCAGAGCTTAATTTCCAGCGTATGTTCAAAATCGGCAAACAGATGTCACTGAAGTAAGAATGAAGTAAAAACTCAAATACTGCACGTGTTGCCATAGAAAATATTATTTATTCGTTGACTTATGCAAATATTATTTAGAGAAACAAATATATTCTTGTTACAGCTAACGACGCTCCTTTCTCTGAATTAGTAACATTCGCATGTAAGTAACGTTCTGATGCGTTCAGTGCGTCGAAATAAATTACACATTACGCACGATATAATTTATTATATTTGGACAAAACGCGGAGAAATCAGCAAAGAGACGACATAATGCGACAGGCGGAAATATTCACCAAAGGGAGATTAGGGAATTCCACGATATAGTGAACATTGAGGAAATTGCAGGTGATGCAACTCACTTATATTATATAACACATGTGAAGATTAATGAGTAATATATTTACAAATATTACTGAATTGTAGCAACTATCGATTCTTGTGTTCCTTGAAAATTTGTATATTATTTACTCGGTACATGTTCACGACATATCATTCACATATTATAATAATTGTATCTTTTTACTACAAATCTTCTTAATTAGAAAAGGTCAAAATAATGAATAAATAATCTATTTTATTATGCCAAAGTATGTACTTGCCCAACAAAAATTATATTACAGGTAACGTTGCACACATATAATTCTCTTAACATAATATATAGAAAATAAATAGTGAGGTAGTAACACGTACTCATTTTATTTTTTATTATTTTCTAACATATTATCTCTCCATTAGTGTCAGCAATAGAGATAAATATCCCATTGACGTTTTCACCGCCTACGTAGAATAAAAATGAAACATAAACTTTGGTTTATTTTGTAAATGATAATAGTGATATTATTTTTATGTATACTAGTAAAGCTCTTATATAAAAAAACATAAAATAAAAAAGAAAATACAATATTCAACATACAGAAAGGGATAAATTAAAATTTTGAAACGCGTTTAAGGCCTACTGTATATTTGATTTTTTTCGTTATATCTAAAGTCTTACTGAAAGATAATGTATTTCAATTACGTTCAATTTTCTGGAATTTCAATTTTTTATTACAGTCTGTTAAGTAAGAGCGAGGTCAGTTTTATTCACAACTGGTAAAAGTATCGCTTTCAAATTTCTGTGAGCCATTAGAGAAAACCTATGTCTCCGATGTGTTTTGAAGAAGGATTCAGTTGTTATTGGTTTTTTATAAGAAAAACACATTAAGCGCCATAAGTGCCAAATACACGCGCTACGAGGCTGTGTTTTTGTGTAGCCATCCAAAAGGTTCAAAAATGTTGCAATCAGCGATTGCTAAATATATGGGGAACTTGAAACAATTCGTACAGAAGTGGGTTCAGCGATATAAGGTCACGAAAGTTGTCGATAGTTTACCGAAACGTGGATTATAAAAAAATTGAAGAAAAAAGACGATAAAATATTGCAAATTTGTTTTCGCGGAATCCTGGTCTAATACTGCGTCAAAGATAAGCAAAATTGAAGCAAAAAGGTTTAGATATATCCTATGTAACTGTTCAAACTCATATCCGTGCTTATGGTATGAAATGCCGCAATACAATAAAGAAACTTCTGTTGAGTGAAAAACGTGTGAAAAAGTGACTTGCTTGGGCGCACAAGAATATTGATCAAGATTTTAGTAACGTAATTTTTACTTGACGAATTTTCAATATGGGCACGTAGTAGTCTCAAACAAACTTGGTCAATCTCCAACAGGTATGTCGAGCGAACCGTTAAACACGGAATAAAAGTGCATCTCTTGGACTGCTTTTCAAAGCAAAGATTCGACACTTTGCATCTGTTTACATACAATCTGAATGTCAAGAAAATGTTGGGAATATACGAAAAGACTTTGTTACCGTCTGCCGAACGTTGGTTTATTAATAAAAATGAGGATTGAATTCTGCAAGAGGACAACAATCCTAAGCATCGCAACAAACTCTGTACCAAGTAAAAGGAGCATTCGTTATATTGGATTGGTTGTCGCAGTCGCCCGATGTCAATCCGATCATAAATGTGTGGGCATATATCAAGCACGGACTGCGAGGAAAACGTATATATACACTAAAACAGTTATCTCGCAAGATTCGTCAAATTTGGAGGGCCTTGCCGCTAGAATACACCGTCAATTTAACTGAAAGTATTCGTCGAAGATTCTAGGCGATTATTGACGCCAGTTGTGACTGGACCCATTATTGAGGAAATTGCATCGAAGTTCTCATCAAGTAGAATGTATATATATATATATATATATATATATATATATTTGAAAACATTTTAAATAATTTTTTTTATAAATCAACGCAACCACGCTCTTATTTAACAGACTGTATACCTACAATTAGCAACAATAAGAACCACATTAGTAACTCCAATTTGAATTTTAATAACCACAATAATTATTTTACATCTACTATGATGTATTAATGACGTATTAATGAAAAATTATAATTCAATTTCAAAATTATGAATTTGTAGTTACTTTTTCTGTCTAAGTGCTATATAATATTAAAAGATTAGTAGCACGAGTTTGATTTGTAATATTGTTTTTAAAAATAAAAGTGTTTACAATCGTGCTTTGTCATTCTATCTGTTGTATATTAAAAATGAGATATTTTGTTTTGTAGTAGGTATGGAAAATGAAATATTTTTTTCTTAGATATCTTACGTTTCCAAACATTTCTATCGAAAATGTTCCAAATTTTCCAGCATTTAATCTAAATGGAATGGCTGATCGATGTAACATAAATATTAAATTCTTCGCGTCTTTCGACTGTAAATCATACCATTTGCATTCATACGCGCCATGCATCATATTAATGCTCTGAAAATTATATTTTTGTATTGCACAAAAAAATTTGCGTTTAATTAGTAATTAATAATTATCTTACCTCCTTTGAAAGTTTTTCAGCTGAATAACAATAAATATATAAATGCGTCAATACATAGATGAAATAAATTAAAGCATAAATTTTGGTGATAATAGGTACATCCAAATGCCTTATTACTATCTGAAAATAATATTTAGTTTTTTCTAAATCCGAAAAAATTATTTATAATAATCATAATTTATTAATCGTACTTAAAATTTTAATTTTACGTATTTTATTTCTATAGTAAAAATTACAAAAAAAATTATTAAATTACTAAATCATTAAATTTAAAAATTGAAAAAGAAAACATTTAAGGTTTATCAATCTTTTTTCTTATATAAATTACATGGAAAACAAAACAATTCATCTAACTTACCGTGAAAAATTGAAAACTTTTAAAACACAACTGAAAAGTTGTAGAAAACATGTGTAGAAATAATATTATGCTGTAGCAATTGTTGACTATTTTTATGTTCCTTGAAAATTTATAGATTTAGTATTATGGACTATTTAAGATTATTTTATAATATAAAAATTGAAAAAAAAAAGATTTTATTTAGATCTTGAATTATAAAATCGACTGATATCACACGTTTTATTTATCCACATTTAAAGTTTTACAATTTCAACATTCTCGAAGTCTTGAAAATTAATGTATATTCTAATATATATTATTATAATGTATTATTAGAAATGTAATCTTAATAAAGAGATTATGAGACTTTGCAATTGGAACATTTTATGTGCGATATTTATACGTCATAAACAATAATTATTTTAGTATCTGACTAGGCGATTGCTACTTACTTGGTCCAATAGCTTTCGCCGTTCATTTGTGTTTAAATACTATTTTTCTAATTAAATAGCATTTTAACACAAAAATAAACGGGTGAGAGCTATTTGACTAAGCAGATAATAGAATTTGCCTAGTCAGATACCATTTTTCTAAAATAACTATTTATCTACGACATATATATATATATATATATATATATATATATATATATGTCGTATATATATATATATATATGTCGTATATATATATATATATATATATATATACATATATATATACATATATATATATATACATATATATATATATATACATACACATATATATACATATATATATATGTATATATATATATTTATTTATTTATAATTATGGATGAGAGACATTGAGGATTTTATAAGTAAATTGCTGCAAATATTTGGAGATATTTTGCTATCAAATAATGATTTAAAATTTCTCAGTATACCTAATAAGATGTTCGTGACGTATAGTGATCTCAGCCAAACCTCTCTTAAAGCTCGACGAAGATATAGATCCTTTGGCTAATTTGTCAACTAAATTGTTGAGTGCCATTCGTAGATTTATCAGCTGCGCGCAAATGTGCAGTAGAAGCATCGAGATGAAAACGTCGATAGTAGAACTGATGAAACTTGAGCATACACCGGCGGTAAGTTGAAACAAGCAAGTGATTTCATAGTTTGGACTTTTTTGACTATTGTAAAAATAGTTAAATGGATACACGAGCGTTCTTTGAGGTTGGGATATATTTCGAAAGATTTTTATAAGGTTGGAGTTTACGTAAAACGACATTACGAATATCATCATCATGTAACATGTAATACATAAGATTCGGCCACGTCTTGTTATATGTAACATTGTATTTCGTTCCTCGTTATTCTTCACAGTCCAATCGATCATGATTGATACCATCAGCGTTCGAAGTGCTTTCAGATTAAATATGATTTATTAGTACAAAGGTATACAAAAGTCTTTTTAAAAAATAAACCTTTTACGGTATTGATCTTAAAACTAAATAATACCCATTTTGATATTTATGACTTTTATAATAAAAACATCTTTCTATTACAATAAAAATATACATCATAATAAAAATAACTAATTTCTGCATTTATAATAAATTTTTTATAAATGTAATAAATTTTTTATAATATAATAAAAATAATATTAAAATATAATAAACTTTACTCTCTTGTGATAAAATAATATAATATAATAATAACTTTCTTGTAATAAAATAGAATAAATCTTACTCTCTTATAATAAAAATAATAAAAAAAATGTTAAATTCTCAAAATGACAACTTACTTTTACGGTGATACCAAGTACCGAATATCTTGCATACTGCCAACATGCAGAAGTTGGCGGAGGCGATACATTCCACCATACGTATCACGTTTCCCCAGGCACGAATCGTGTTTATTATTGTCGGCATGATTGCGTAAAAGAGCACGATACATATAGCGATTAGAAATCTTATGCTTGGCCGGTGGAAATCACTTAATGGTGCAAGTGGATCGGGCCATACGCCGATTATCCGTAAACTATGACGACTCACCGCAAAGGCGTAATTAAAACCTAACACAATCAAATTTCTTATAAAGAATATATTATTGCCAATTTAAAGAAATATTATTATTTTACAATATTTTTTCTTTGTTTTTCTAATTTGCTAGGAGTAATCATTTATTTATTTATTTATTAAATTGCAGAACCATTTAATGTTTCACAAATGTTTTTTTAGTTATCATTTTGTAAATATCATATACACTCACAATGAAATTTGCATGAATTGAATTATTTCTTATTGGGTGTTTAAATAATTGCAGCATAATTTTTTCTGTTCACATTTGCGTTTTTGTCTTTCACATTAAAATTATTATTTTTTGAAGCATTGAAACTACTCTCTACAATTTCTTTCAGATGGAACAAGCTCACTATACGCCTCCACAAGCAAACGATTTTCAGCTCCACTTATCTTAACAATAAAATAGTGTAGTAACTTTTTCCGTAAATGCTGTTCTGTTGGCACAGAAGTCAACGTTTTCAATACAATGATAAAAATGTATACACGTCTACGAAGTGTCATATACTAAATATGAAAACTTGTTTATAGCACTTTCACATATGTATGTGATGCCACTCTAAATTCTATGGATAAAATAATAGTGATGATACTTCTTAGAAAATAGCGGAAAACTTATTCAAGCACCCAATATAATTTGTTATGGAATAGTATAAGTCTAATCTTTCTTCAGATTTGCTCAGAAGAAATATTAGAAATGAATAGATAATAAAAAATAAAAAAATAACATAAAAATAAGATAAGATATAATATCAATTATTTTACTAAAGCTAAAATAAATTTAAAGTATTTTTAATAATAATTCTCATTTATAAATCCTTTTAGGAAATCTTTTTTGTAAAATATTATAGTATTATTCTAACAAAAAATTGCTATTTCAATCATATATTTTGATTTTTTAAGAACTAAGGTTTCCAACAAACTCTTTGTCTATAACGGAAGGGAACAAAAAATAATTCGTCAATACGCCAACAGTATTATCGATTGAACTTATGTACTACGTCCAACTTTGTCACTCAAAAAAAAAAACAATTTATAATCGAGGAATCACAAGCTGTTGCTATCGTAGAACGTTTTGTATCTGTCCGTGCAAACTTTCGTGAAACATAAAGTTCCAAACTTCTATAACAGAGGTATAGACGCCTCGCAAAAAATTATGATTTGTAAGGACTTTTGCGACAAATTGTTAAGAGGGAATATTCATCTTATTTAGAAAATAATCGATATAGCTAATAAATTAATAAATATTATAGTATGGAACATTTTTTACTAAAGAAATGTTACATGAATCACATATTAAATAACAAATAAGATATACAGTTATTCCGGAGAAAAATCTTTATAATCATGAAAGTAAAAATAAATCATCGTAAAACGGTATGACTAACATAAGATTAGAAAAATTAAAAATTAAGCATTACTATTAATGTGAATAACAATACTTTTCATGAAATAAATAATAAAAATTAATAATGCAGTAGAACTCTGTTTATCAACACTTTCCATTTATATACGGATCAAGAACAATTTTATTGCAGTATCTAAAAATTTATCTACTAAGCAGAAATAAAAAAAATATTTTTATTTTAAATTAAAATGATTACGTATAACGCTCAGGCATAACAATATTGCAGAAAGTTTCGACATTCTGTTGAACAGTTTGAAAAGTCCAATATAACTTTTTTCATGATATAACACAATTATTTTCAGACTTGTATTTCAGCAAAATCGTTCTTTCCGTGTACGAATCAATTTGAAGTTCCAAATTTACAAACTCATAGCTCAGCTCTTATTATCCAAATAGTTCAAATAGTTTAGATTATCAGAAACTTAAACTCAACGTATACTTTAGTTTTCTCAACTCTCATTACCTCTTGTTACAAAACTAGTAAGTTCTGATAGAAACAAGTACTCATGAACTTTTATTATTTAATTTGATTCTATACCTCGGTTTTCGGAACTGTCTTATTTCCCGATGTTCGAATAAACGGAATTCTACTGTATACAACTTTTATTAAGTTGTTATTTCACTAATAACTATTTATAGTTATAATTGAATTTTTTGAAAATTCTGTGAGATTAAGTCGGTGTGAATAATTCCTATGTTAACACTCATATAATTGGAAATGTAATTTTTAATTATATTACATAATTGTTTTACACTACGCGCCTATGTTTTCAGTAAGATATTAACGAACTTTATGCTACTTTTTTCCAGATGTATTCTACCTTCGTTATCGGTCATTGCAAAGTTCACGGAGCGAAAATTATCGTTTAACTGAGTCGTTCCTCGTGACTATACCAAACTTAGATTTTGCGCTTGCTCAGTAGAATTGAATCACTACCATCTGTGAGTACTTCTGTAAACCCTTTCGGATAATGGTCAATAGTAGCATCGTATCGTGAGTTAATAGTACGATGCTAATCGCCATACGTTGAATCAAATGTGAAAGTAGCTTGCTTTTCGACTGTAAGCAAATTGCTCTTACCCAGTGAGATAATTCGCTTATTAACATCGATTGCAAAGCTTAATTTCCAGCGTATGTTCAAAATCGGCAAACAGATGTCACTGAAGTAAGAATAAAGTAAAAATTCAAATACTGCACGTGTTGCCATAGAAAATATTATTTGTTCGTTGACTTATGCAAATATTATTTAGAGAAACAAATATATTCTTGTTACAGCTAACGACGCTCCTTTCTCTGAATTAGTAACATTCGCATGTAAGTAACGTTCTGATGCGTTCAGTGCGTCGAAATAAATTACACATTACGCACGATATAATTTATTATATTTGGACAAAACGCGGAGAAATCAGCAAAGAGACGACATAATGCGACAGGCGGAAATATTCACCAAAGGGAGATTAGGGAATTCCACGATATAGTGAACATTGAGGAAATTGCAGGTGATGCAACTCACTTATATTATATAACACATGTGAAGATTAATGAGTAATATATTTACAAATATTACTGAATTGTAGCAACTATCGATTCTTGTGTTCCTTGAAAATTTGTATATTATTTACTCGGTACATGTTCACGACATATCATTCACATATTATAATAATTGTATCTTTTTACTACAAATCTTCTTAATTAAAAAAGGTCAAAATAATGAATAAATAATCTATTTTATTATGCCAAAGTATGTACTTGCCCAACAAAAATTATATTACAGGTAACGTTGCACACATATAATTTTCTTAACATAATATATAGAAAATAAATAGTGAGGTAGTAACACGTACTCATTTTATTTTTTATTATTTTCTAACATATTATCTCTCCATTAGTGTCAGCAATAGAGATAAATATCCCATTGACGTTTTCACCGCCTACGTAGAATAAAAATGAAATATAAACTTTGGTTTATTTTGTAAATGATAATAGTGATATTATTTTTATGTTTAATATTAAAGCTCTCATATAAAAAAACATAAAATATTAAAGAAAATACAGTATTCAACATACAGAAAGGGATAAATTAAAATTTTGAAACGCGTTTAAGGCCTACTGTATATTTTATTTTTTTCTCTTTATACCTAAAGACTTTATACCTAAAGTCTTACTGAAAGATAATGTATTTCAATTACGTTCAATTTTCTGGAATTTCAATTTTTTTATTACAGTCTGTTAAGTAAGAGCAAGGTCAGTTTTATTCACAACTGGTAAAAGTATCGCTTTCAAATTTCTGTGAGCCGTTAGAGAAAACCTATGTCTCTGATGTGTTTTGAAGAAGGATTCAGTTGTTATTGGTTTTTTATAAGAAAAACACATTAAGCGCCATAAGTGCCAAATACACGCGCTACGAGGCTGTGTTTTTGTGTAGCCATCCAAAAGGTTCAAAAATGTTGCAATCAGCGATTACTAAATATATGGGGAACTTGAAACAATTCGTGCAGAAGTGGGTTCAGCGATATAAGGTCAAAAGTTGTCGATAGTTTACCGAAACGTGGATTCATAAAAAAATTGAAGAAAAAAGACGATAAAATAATTGCAAATTTGTTTTCGCGGAGTCTTGGTCTAATACTGCGTCAAAGATAAGCGAAACTGAAGCAAAAAGGTTTAGATATATCCTATGTAACTGTTCAAACTCATATCCGTGCTCATGGTATGAAATGCCGCAATACAATAAAGAAACTTTTGTTGAGTGAAAAACATGTGAAAAAGTGATTCGCTTGGGTGCACAAGAATATTGATCAAGATTTTAGTAACGTAATTTTTACTTGACGAATTTTCAATATGGGCACGTAGCAGTCTCAAACAAACTTGGTAAATCTCCAACAGGCATGTCGAGCAAACCGTTAAACACGGAATAAAAGTGCATCTTTTGGGCTGCTTTTCAAAGCAAAGATTCGACATTTTGCATCTGTTTACATACAATCTGAATGTCAAGAAAATGTTGGGAATATACGAAAAGACTTTGTTACCGTCTGCGGTAACGTTGGTTTTAATAAAAATGAGGATTGGATTCTGCAGGAGAACAACAATCCTAAGCATCGCAACAAACTCGGTTTCAAGTAGAAGGAGCATTCGTTATATTGGATTGGTTGTCGCAGTCGCCCGAAGTCAATCCGATCAAAAATGTGTGGGCATATATCAAGCACGGACTTCGAGGAAAACGTACATATACACTAAAACAGTTATCTCGCGAGATTCAAATTTGGAGGACCTTGTCGCTAGAATACATCGTCAATTTAACTGAAAGTATGCCTCGAAGATTCCAAGCGATTATTAACGCCAATGGTGACTGGACCCATTATTGAGGTAATTGCATCGAAGTTCTCATCAATTAGAATGTATATATATATATATTTGAAAACATTTTAAATAAATTTTTTTATAAATCAACGCAACCACGCTCTTATTTAACAGACTGTATACTTACAATTAGCAACAATAAGAACCACATTAGTAACTCCAAATTTGGATTTGCAATATTCGGTAAAATTCACAATATTTAAGACATAAAGACCACAGCATTTTTATGTTACTTGTTTTCATTCAATTATTTATTGACACATCTGAATCTTAATAGCCACAATAATTTTTTTATTACTATGACGTATTATAGTAGTAAAAAAATTATTGTGGCTATTAAGATAATTTTATCTACTATGACGTATGTGAAAAATTATAATTTAACTTCAAAATTATGAAGTTGGTTTTTAGTTACTTTTTCTGTCCAAGTGCGATATAATATCAAAAGATTAGTAGCGCGAGTCTGATTTGTGCTATTGTTTTTAAAAATAAATGTGTTTACAATCATTTTTTGTCATTCTCTCTGTTCTATACTAAAAATGAGATATTTTGTCTTGTTGTATGAAAATGGAATATTTTTCTTCTTAAATATCTTACGTTTCCAAACATTTCTATCGAAAATGTTCCAAATTTTCCAGCGTTTAAACTAAACGGAATCGCTGATCGATGTATCATAAATATTAAGTTCTTCGCGTCTTTCGGCGGTAAATCATACCATTTGCATTCATACGCGCCATGCATCATATTAATGCTCTGAAAATCATATTTTGATTTGCACAAAAAAAGTCACGTTTTACAATTAATAATTATCTTACCTCCTTTGAAAGTCTTTCAGCTGAATAACAATAAATATATAAATGCATCAATTCATAAATGAAGTAAAGCAAAGCATAAATTTTGGTGATAATAGGTACATCCAAATGCTTTATTACTATCTGAAAATGATATTTATTTTTTTCCTAAATCCGAAAAATTAATTTATAGTAATCAATCGTACGAAAAATTTTAATTTTACGTATCTTATCTCTATAGTAAAACTACAAAAAATTATTAAATTACTAATTGTAAATCATTCAATTTAAAAATTGAAAAAGAAAACATTTAAGGTAATCAATCATTTTTCTTATATAAATTACATGAAAAACAAAACAAATCATCTGACTTACCGTAAAAAATTGAAAGCTTTTAAAACACAACTGAAAAGTTGTAGCAAACATGTGTAGAAATAATATTATGCTGTAGCAATTGTTGATTACTTTTATGTTCCTTAAAAATTTATAGATTTAGTATTATGGACTAGTTAGGATTATTTTATAATATAAAAATTTAAAAAAAAAGATTTAATTTAGACCTTGACTTATAAAATCGACTGATATCACACGTTTTATTTATCCACATTTAAAGTTTTAAAATTTCAACATTCTCGAAGTTTTTAAAATTAATATATATTCTAATATATATTATTATAATATATTATTAGATATGTAGTATCTTAATCGAGAGATTATGAGACTTTGCAATTAGGACATTATGTGTACAATATGTATATATCGTAAACAATAGTTATTTTAGATAAATAGTATCTTATAGGCGATTGTTACTTGCTTGGTCCAATAGCATTTCCCGTTCATTTGTGTTCAAATATTATTTTCCTAGTGAAATAGCATTTTAACACAAAAAAAAAACGGGTAAGAGCTATTTGACTAAGCAGATAATAGCATTTGCCTAGTCAGATACCATTTTTATAAAATAACTATTTACTTACGACATACATATACATATATATATATATATATATATATAATATATATTTATAATTATGGAAGGGAGACATTGAGGATTTTATAAGTAAATTGCTGCAAATATTTTAAGATATTTTGCTATTAAATAATGATTTAAAATTTCTCAGTGTACCTGATAAGATGTTCGTGACGTACAGTGATCTCAGCCAAACCTTTCTTAAAGCTCGACGAAGATATAGATCCTTCGGCTAATTTGTCAACTAAATTGTTGAGTGCCGTTCGTAGATTTACCAGCTGCGCGCATATGTGCAGTAGAAGCAACGAGATGAAAACGTCGATGGTAGAATTGATGAAACTTGAGCATACACCGGCGGTAAGTTGAAACAAACAAGTGATTTCATAGTTTGGACTTTTTTGACTATTGTAAAAATAATTAAATGGATACACGAGTGTTCTTTGAGGTTGGGATATATTTCGAAAGATTTTTATAAGGTGGGAGTTTACGTAAAACGACATTATGCATATCATCATCATGTAACATGTAATACATAAAATTCGGCCATGTCTTGTTATATGTAACATTGTTTTTCGTTCCTCGTTATTCTTCACAGTCCAATCGGTCATGATTGATACCATCAGCGTTCGAAGTGCTTTCAGATTATATATGATTTATTAGTACAAAAGTATACATAAGTTGTTTTAAAAAATAAAATTTTTACGGTATTGATCTTAAAACTAAATAATACGCATTTTAATATTTATGACTTTTATAATAAAAACATCTTTTTATTACAATAAAAATATATATCATAATAAAAATAATTAATTTCTACATTTATAATAAATCTTTTGTAATAAAAATAATATTAAAATATAATAAACCTTACTCTCTTATAATAAAATAATATAATAGTATAATAATAACTTTCTTGCAATAAAATAGAATAAATCTTATTCTCTTACAATAAAAATAATATAAAAATGTTAAATTTGCAAAATAACAACTTACTTTTACGGTGATACCAAGTACCGAATATCTTGCATAGTGCCAACACGCAGAAGTTGGCGGCGGCGATACCTTCAACCAAACGAATTATGTTTCCCCATGCACGAATCGTATTTATTATTGTCGGCATGATCACGTAAAACAGCACGATACATATAGCGATTATAAATCTTATGTTTGGCCGGTGGAAATCACTTAATGATGCAAGTGGATCGGGCCATACGCCGATTATCCATAAACTATGGCGACTCATCCCAAAGGCGTAATTAAAACCTATCACAATCAAAATTCAAGTATGTTTTTGGACCGATAGTATAATAACACAATGATAATAAGAATGTCTTCTTTGTTCGCAGTAGGTCTTAGTGCCTATTTTTATTCGTGTGATTTTATATACTTTTTTGAATTCAACCAAAATGTGCGCCGAATTTTTTTTCCGGTTGTAACACAGCATGTCGAATAAGAATTAGTAATATCACTACTTTTTATTAAATTAATTAATTTAATATAATAATTGATGCTGATTTGTATCTATATATCCATTCTCCCCTGAAGAAACTGTAAGAAATTTATTGCGGAAAATAACACTTCACTCCGGGTTTAAACCTGACACCTCCGGAATATCCGGTCCCGGTTTTACCACCTCGACCACTGGGTTACAACCGGAAAATAAATTCGGCGCACATTCTGGTTGAATTCGAAGAAGTATGTAAAATCACACGAATAAATATAGACACTAAGACCTAGCTGCGACCGAAAAAAGCTTTCTTACAATCAAATTTCTTATAAAAAATATATTTCTGCCATATATTAAAGAAATATTATTATTTTACAATACTTTTTCTTTGTTTTTCTAATTTGCTAGAAGTAATCATTTATTTATTTATTTATTATTTATTTATTTATTAAATTGCAGAACCAGTAATTGTTTCACAAATGTTTTTTTAGTCATTATTTTTTAAGTATCATCAACACTCACAATGAAATTCACTTGCTTTGAATTATTTCTTATTGGGTGTTTAAATAATTGCAGCATAATTTTTTTCGATGCACATGAGCGTTCTTCGTCTTTCACATTAAAATTATTATTTTTTGAAGCATTGAAACTACACTCTACAATTTCATTTAGATGGAGCATGCTCATATGCTTCCACAAGCAAACGATTTTCAGCTCCACTTATCTTAACAATAAAATAGTGTAGTAACTCTTCCCGTAAATGCTGTTCTATTGGCACAGAAGTCAACGTTTTTAATACAATGATGAAAATGTATACACGTCCACGAAGTGTCATATGCTAAATATGAAAACTTGTTTATAGCACTTTCACAAATATATGTGTTGCTACTTTAAATTCTATGTATAAAATAATAGTGATGATACTTCTTAGAAAATGGCGCAAAACTTATTCAAGCACCCAATATAGTTTGTTATGAAATGGTATAAGTCTAATCTTTCTTCAGATTTGCTCAAAAGAAATATTAAAAAATGAATAGATAATAGAAAATAAAAAAATAACATAAAAATAAGATAAGATAATATCAATTATTTTACTAAAGCTAAAATAAATTTAAAGTATCCTTAATAATAATTCTCATTTATAAATTTTTTTAGGAAATTTTTTTTTCTAAAATATTATATTATTATTCTGACGAAAAATTGCGGTTTCAATCATATATTTTAATTTTTTAAGAACTAAGGTTTCCAACAAACTCTTTGTCTATAACGGGAGGGAACAAAAAATAATTCGTCCATATGCCAACAGAATTATCGATTGAACTTATGTACCACGTCCAACTTTGTCACTCAAAAAAAGAACAATCCATAATCGAGAAATCACAAACTGTTGCTAACGTAGAACGTTTTGTATCTGTTCGCGCAAACCTTCGTGAAACATAAAGTTTCAAACTTCTATGACAGAGGTATAGACGCTTCGCAAAAAATTATGATTTATAAAGACTTTTGCGACAAATTGTTAAGAGCGAATATTCATCTTATTTAGAAAATAATTGGTATAACTAATAAATTATAAAATATTATGTATTTATAGTATTGAACATTTTTTACTAAAGAAATGTTACATGAATCACATATTAAATAACAAATAAAATATACAGTCATTCCAGAGAAAAATCTTTGTAATAATATGAAAGTAAATATAAATGATCGTAAAACGGTATGATTAACATAAGGTTAGAAAAATTAAAAATTAAGCATTACTATCAATGTGAATAATAATACTTCTCATGAAATAAATAATAAAATTTAATAATGCAGTAGAACTCTGTTTATTAACACTTTTCATTTACATACGGATCAAGAACAATTTTACTGCAGTATCTAAAAATTTACCTACTAGGCAGAAATAAAAAAAAAATATTTTTATTTTAAATTAAAATAATTACGTACGACGATCAAGTATAACAACATTGCAGAATGTTTCGACACACTGTGGAACGATTTAAAACGTCCAATATAACTTTTTTCATGGTATAACACAATTATTTTCAGACCTGTATTTCAGCAAAATCGTTCTTTCCGTGTACGAATCAATTTGCACACAGTTCCAAATTTACGAACTCATAGCTCAGCTTTTATTATCCGAATAGTTCAAATAGTTTAGATTAGCAGGAACTCAAACTCAACGTATACTTTAGTTTTCTGAACTCTCATTATCTCTTGTTACAAAACTAGTAAGTTCTGATAGAAACAAGTACTCATGAACTTTTATTATTTAGTTTGATTCTATATCTCGGTTTTCGAAACAGTTTTATTACCCGATGTTCGAATAAACGGAATTCTACTGTATACAACTTTTATTAATTTGTTATTTCACTAATAACAATTTATAATTATAATTGAACTTTTCAAAAATTCTATGATATTTAAGTCGGTGTGAATAATTCCTACGTTAACACTCGTATAATTGGAAATGTAATTTTTAATTCTATTACATAACTATTTTACACGCGCCTATGTTTTCAGTAAGATATTAACGAACTTTATACTACTTTTTTCGAGATGTATTCTACCTTTGTTATCGTTCATTGCAAAGTTCACGGAGCGAAAATTATCGTTTAACTGAGTCGTTCCTCGTGACTATACCAAACTTAGATTTTGCGCTTGCTCAGTAGAATTGAATCACTACCATCTGTGAGTACTTCTGTAAACTCTTTCGGATAATGATCAATAGTAGCATCATATCGTACGTTAATAGTACGATACTAATTGCCATACGTCAAATGTGAAAGCAGCTTGCTTTTCGACTATAAGCAAATTGTTCTTACCCAGTGAGATAATTTCCTTATTAACATCGATTGCAGACCTTAATTTCCAGCGTATTGTTTAAAATCGGCAATTCAGATGTCACTGAAGTAACAGTGAAATTAGAGATTTTATAATAAGAGACTGACCATCAGCCAGATTTCGTCAAATTCCTGTGAGTGAGAAAGAAACATCTCACTATCTCGCTTTTTCATAAATAGCAGAGTGATATGTTCAGTGTAATATGTATGTATAAGTGTCTTATACTCAGCGATGCAGCGTGATTGTAGTTTAATATGGTTAATGTTTAGCTGAATTTTGCAATAATGCTTCATCAAAAGGATACATCATGAAAGTGTTCCTAATAAACTCAAAACATCATGCTAAATGGGCGAAAAAATGTTAGACCTAAAGATTGGACGCTTACAAATAATTTGTATTTTTGTGTGGTTAAGTAACATATTCGTTATAACAAAATCACAAGTAAATTAAAGATTGTATTAATAATGAAGAGAGACCATTAAGTATAAAAATTATTTTAACATATATTATTTAAATTAGTATACAAAACAAATTGGTAGTACTTTTTATAATATTTATTGATAAATATTACTTATATTGAAAAGAAAAAAGTAATTACAGTTTGAATTTAAGCGGGAGTTGATAAAAAATTCTGCTCCAAAAGTAGGCCCCCTGATGGCCAGTCTCTGATTATAGGGTCTCTAAGTGAAGTAAAAACTCAAATACTGAATGTATTGTCAGAGAAAATATTATTTAATCGTTGACTTATACAAATATTATTTAAGGAAACAAATATATTTTTGTGTTAGATGACGATGTTCCTTTCTTTGAATTAGTAACATTCGCATATAAGTAACGTTCTGATCTCAGAGCGTCGAAATAAATCACACATTACGTATGACATAATTTAATATATTCGAATAAAACGCGGGAATCGGGAAGCAATGCGACAAGATGAAGCGACAGGCGGAAATATTCATCGAAGGGAGATTAAGGAATTCGACGATATGGTGAACATTGTGAAAATTGCAGATGATTCAACTCACTTATATAAAACATCTGAAGATTAATGAGTAATATGTTTACAAATAATACTAAATTATAGCAACTATCGATTCTTGTGTTCCTTAAAAATTTGTATATTATTTACTCGGTTTTTGTTAACGGTATATTATTCATATATTATAATTGTATCTTTTTACTACATATCTTCTTAATTAAAAAGGTTGATATAATGAATAAATAATTTATTTTATTATGCAAAAGTATGTACTTGCCCAACAAAAATTATATTACAGGTAATGTTGCACACATATAATTCTCTTAACATAGTATATAGTAAATAAATAGTGAGGTAGTAACACGTACACTCATTTTATTTTGTATTATTTTCCAACATATTATCTCTCCATTAGTGTCAGCAACAGAGATAAATATCCCATTGAGGTTTTTACCGTCTACGTAGAATAAAAATGAAACATAAACATTGGTTTATTTTGTACATTATAATGATGATATTTTCTTTATATATAATATTAAAGGTCTCGTATAAAAAGAAAGTAAAATCAAAAAGAAAGTACAATATTCAACATACAGAGAGGGATAAAACAAAATTTTGAAACGCGTTTAAGACCGACTATATATGTATTTTACATTTTTTGTTATACTTAAAGTCTTACTGAAAGATAACGTATTTTAATCACGTTCAATTTTCTGAAATTTTAATTTTTTATTATACTTACGATTAGCAACAATAAAAACCATATTAATAACACTAAGAACTACATTCTATATTTGGATTTGCAATATTCGGTAAAATTCACAATATTTATGACATAAACACCACGGCATTTTTATGTTATTTGTTTTCATTCAGTTACTTATTGACACATCTGAATCTTAATAACCATAATAATTCTTTTTACATCTACTATGACGTATTAATGTGTGAAAAATTATAATTCAATTTCAAAATTATAAAGTTGATTTTTAGTTATTTTTTCTGTCTAAGTGCTATATAATATTAAAAGATTAGTAGCACGAGTCTGATTTGTAATATTGTTTTTAAAAATAAAAGTGTTTACAATCGTGCTTTGTCATTCTCTCTGTTGTATATTAAAAATGAGATATTTTGTTTTGTAGTAGGTATGAAAAATGGAATATTTTCTTTTTAGATATCTTACGTTTCCAAACATTTCTATTGAAAATGTTCCAAATTTTCCAGCTTTTAATCTAAACGGAATGGCTGATCGACGTATCATAAATATTAAATTCTTTGCGTCTTTTGACGGTAAATCATACCATTTGCATTCATACGCGCCATGCATCATATTAACGCTCTGAAAATTATACTTTTGTATTGCACAAAAAAAAGTCGCGTTTAATATAATTAATAATCATCTTACCTCCGTTAAAAGTCTTTCAGCTGAATAACAATAAATATACAAATGCATCAATTCATAGATGAAATAAAGCAAGGCATAAATTTTGGTGATAATAGGTACATCCAAATGCCTTATTATTATCTGAAAATAATATTTATCTTTTTCCAAATTTGATAAACTAATTTATAATAATCAATTGTACGTAGGTAATTATTTACTATAGGGTCAACATAATTGGAGCTGGTTCCCCTATAGTAAATAATTATCCGTTCGTAAAATTTTAACGTTACGTATCTTATCTTTATAGAAAAAATTACAAAAAAATTATTAAATCACTAAATCATTATTAAATTAAAAAATTGAAAAAGAAAACATTTAATGTATGTCAATATTTTCTAAATATGGAAAACTGAACAAATTATCTGACTTACCGTGAAAAATTGAAAGCTTTTAAAACACAACTGAAAGGTTGTGGCAAACATGTGCAGAAATAATATTATGCTGTAGCAATTGTTGACTATTTTTGTGTTCCTTAAAAATTTATATATTTAGTCTTATATACTATTTAGGATTATTTTATTGTAATATACAATTTAAAAAAAAAGATTTAATTTAGGTCTTGTTTTTTAAAATCGACTGATACCACAGTTTTATTTATCCACATTTAAAGTTTTAAAATTTCAACATTTTAAATGTCTTGAAAATTAATGTATATTCTAATATATATTATTATAATATATATTAAGAATGTAATATTTTAATCAAGAGATTATGAGACTTTACAATTGGGACATTATGTGTACGATATGTATACGACGTAAACAATAGTTATTTTAGGAAAATAGTATCTGATTAGGCAAATGCTACTTGCTTTGTCAAATAGCTTTTGCCGTTCATTTGTGTTCAAACACTATTTTCCTAGGCAAATAGCATTTGAACTCAAAAATATACGATGAGAGTTATTTAACTAGGCAGATACCATTTTTCTAAAATAACTATTTACCTACTATATATATATATATATACAATTATGGAAGAGAGACGTTAAGAAATTTATAAGTAAATTGCTGCAAATATTTCGAGATATTTTGCTATTAAATAATGATATAAATTTCTCAGCGTACCTGATGAGATGTTCGTGACGTGTAGTGATCTCAGCCAATCCTTTCTTAAAGCTCGACGATGATATAGATCCTTCGGCTAATTTGTCAACTAAATTGTTGAGTGCCATTCGTAGATTTATCAGCTGCGCGCATATGTGCAGTAAAAGTAACGAAATGAAAACGTCGATGCTAGAATTGATGAAACATGAGCATGCACCGGCGATAAGTTGAAATAAACAAGTAATTTCATAGTTTGGACTTTTTTGACTATTGTAAAAATAGTTAAAAGGATACACGAGAGTTCTTTGAGGTTGGGATATATTTCGAAAGATTTTTATAAGGTTGGAGTTTATAAAAAAAGAGATTAAGATTATCATCATCGCGTAACATGTAATACATAAGATTCGGCCACGTCTTGTTATATGTAACATTGTATTTCGTTCCTCATTGTTCTTCGAAGTCCAATCAGTCATAATTGATGTCATCAGCGTTCGAAGTGCTTTCAGATTAAATATGATTTATCAGTACAAAGGTATACATAAGTCTTTTTAGAAAATAAAACTTTTATGGTATTGATCCTAAAACTAAATAATACGCATTTCGATATTTATGACTTTTAAAATATAAACATCTTTCTATTACAATAAAAATATATATCATAATAAAAATAACTAATTTCTACATTTATAATAAATTTTTTGTAATAAAAATAATATTAAAATATAATAAACCTTACTCTCTTATAATAAAATAATATAATAATATAATAATAACTCTCTTGCAATAAAATAGAATAAATCTTACTCTCTTACAATAAAAATAATATGAAAATGTTAAAATTTCAAAATGACAACTTACTTTTACGGTGATACCAAGTACCGAATATTTTGCATAGTGCCAACATGCAGAAGTTGGTGGTGGCGATACCTTCCACCATACGAATTACGTTTCCCCAAGCACGAATCGTATTTATCGTGGTCGGCATAATCGCGTAAAAGAGCACGATACTCATAGCGATTATAAATCTTATGCTTGGCCGGTGGAAATCACTTAATGATACAAGTGGATCGGGCCATACGCCGAATATCCGTAAACTATGGCGACTCACTCCAAAGGCATAATTAAAACCTAACACAATCAAATTTCTTATGAAGAATATATTATTGCCAATTTAAAGAAATATTATTATTTTACATTATTTTCTACTTGTGTTTAATTTGCTAGGAGTAATCATTTATTTATTCATTTATTTATTAAATTGCAAAACCATTGAATGTTTCACAAATGTTTTTTTAGTTATCATTTTGTAAGTATTATCAACACTCGCAATAAAATTCCCATTATTTGAATAATTTTTTTATTGGGTGCTTGAATGACTGCGGCAGCTCATAATTTTTTCGGTGCACCTTTGCGTCTTTTGTCTTTCACATCGTAATCATGATTACTTTTCTTGAAACCACTCTTTACAAAACGTTTGATTATTTTATACATATTTCTTCTTCGTGAGATTTTTATTGAGCCTGTCTTCTTCTCTTTCTGTTTGAATTCCAACGATCTCGCTTACAGGTCCTGAATCTTTCATTTTTAAATGTGTGCTTAATTCTAACTTAATTTTACACATAAGACCTGCCGATTTAGTAGCCAAAAGTAAATTGTCCACGTAAACAACGACTATTACATTATAATTATCAATTTTTTCAGTATAAACGCAAGGCTTTACTTTAGTTTCATTTAATCCAATTTGTTTTATTATAATTTTTGGTTGAGTTTATGTTGCCATGCGCGGTCAGACTGCTTTAATCCATAAATAGGACGAGGTAGAGAGATGACATACTTTATTTTTATTATCTACAAACATTTCGGCTTGCTCCATATACGCCGTTTCTATCAAATCGCTTTGATTATATGCTATAGTTGCATCCATTTGATGTACATGATAACGCGTCTCTACACTTATTGTTAAAAGAGTTCTTCTAATCGTTTGTATTCGCGCAACTGGAGCATATACTTCAATGCCTTTTTGTTCGCAACGGCGCGCGACTAACCTCGTTATCTATTTCTCCATTTTGAAACTTTTTTTATATGAAAAGCTCATTTAGACGAAATGACTCTCATATCTGGTGTTCTATCTAAATTTATTAAGTCTCGTGTATTACATTCTAATAATGAATTGTATTCGCTTCTCATCGCAACTAGCCTCTCAAATACGTCCTCTATTATCTCCGGATCATTATCTGAAGTATTTAGTGCAACATTCACTATTATATGATATTGCTTTTGGGACGCTCTGGAGTACCTGTTCGAATTACTTTAGGTCTACCTCGAGTCTTTTTAATATCGTCGACCGTTAATTCACTCGTCTTTAACGAATTGCTTATATTTTGGATTTAAACTTTCTCCTAAATTTTCCGGTTCACTTTTTTCTTCCTCAATTACGAGTTTCTCATCATGTACGCTACCTAATATTTCTGTCTCTCTTTCGTGATCTGTGTTTGACAATAATTATATAAGTTTATGTCTATAAACTCTACTCTATTTTTATTTAGATCTTCAGTAAAACGAACGTCTCGATTCTTAATAATTTTTGTGATCCCAGAGATCCATAATCTGTACGCTATTTAACTGATAATTAATTGCGTCTTAATGCCTTGATTTTCTAAGTAATGTTCGAATTCTTTACTAACATATTCTTTGGTATTATCACTACGTAATTTTATTATCTTTTGACCAATTTCTCTTTCGACTCGCAATTAATACTTTACAAATTCTGTTAAAATGTCACTGCATTCTAAAAATACAATTTCCACGTACTGCATTTTATCATCGATAAACGTTGCAAAATAACATGTTCCCTCATTTGACTTTTCATCTATAGGTCAGCAAATATCCATGCGTATAAGTTCTAATATTGATTTCGCTCATGTGACTTCTAGACAGAGTAACGTATGTAATTTGGCTTGATCACATGTTTCGCATGATAACCTTGAGTTTTTCAATGTATATCTAATCTATAAACTCTTTTCTAACGAATTAATTCTTTTAAATCATTGTAATTTAAATCACCATATCTTTCATGCCATAAATGTTATCTTATCATGAACACTGAAAGCCTCGTGATACGCTACTTGATTAATTATATACATATGATTTCTTTTAATTGCGATACAAATTAACGATTTATCTGGTTTAGTGATGCAGGCTTTATTCCCTGTGAACTTCACTTGGTAATTTTTTTAGGTTATCGCAGAGATTGATAATAAATTACTTCTCAACTCGGGCACAAACATCAGTTCCTTTTATTGATTTTATTCTACCATGTAATTTAGCTTTAATCATTTCGTACTTGACTTTTTTCTAGAACTTTCTTTTATTTAGGATTTAATTCAAGTCTTACTAAAAGTTTTTAGGGTCGTTGATTGTAAATCTGTAATAAAAATTTCAAAATTTAAAAGAGCGGGTCCAATATAGCAGACTAAAATATCATTTTCAAATTTAACAAAATTTAGTATTTTTATGCCCCATATTACATTTTGGAAGTTTGATTATAGATTTATAATCAGTGACTTTAAAAACCCTTGGGTATGACTTTAAAAACCCTGGAGTATGATTTTACTCAAATCTAAGAAAATTTTATGTTTTAGTTCGTCATATTGAATCCGCGATTTTAAAAGTAAATAGTAATTTTTTTTAAATAAATAGCCCTTATATTAACCTTCAAAATAAGCCCAACTTATTATCTTAATTTTTATGATTCAAGATACATGCATTTTTCACTTTTATCCTATTTTACGAATTTTTGATGCAGTATACAGATCAAAGGGATAAATTTTTAACGGTATTGATTTTTTTGTGAAGAGTTTTATCCTTTATCTTTAAAATGAGTCCAGAAAGTGGTCCGGTGTTATCTTCATTTTTGTAGAGGATAAGAATTTTTGAACGTTTAGTACACCTGTGTGCCATCAGGCACGAAAGGGTTAATGCGTACGGTACTTACTTTCTGCAACACTATACTTTCTTCTTCAGCTATATTTATATTACTTATTGGCCCGTCAGATAAAATTTCAAACGCGCTGCGATTATTGCACATGGGTGACGTCACGCCACTAACTAAATATCATTTGTTCTTTTCCGTCGAACAAACTAAAGCTGAGATCACGATTAAAGAATCTTCTTCTTCATGTTCTTTTACGCTTGCATAGTTTTCTCTCTTTAGAAAACAACAGCGATAAGCTGGATCTCTACATTTATCACAATTAAAACAATTACATTTCTATCGAACTTTCTTTTATCCTAATCGCTCTTTACCAAGCCTTTGTTTGCATGTATAGATGATCCTACATGCATAACCGTTTCGGGATATCATTGCAATTTTGGTTGAATTTCTGTCTCTGCAACCTCCAACAAATGTTTTCTACCTCTCATTCTCCAACAATTTTTTTTTTAAATTATTTATACATTGCGACTTTAATAAGGACGGATCTTTTTTTTTTAATTATGTAACTGTCTGTACATATAAAACTGCTTTTCTTACAGGACCTCTGGAATTGTGAATTCCTGCCAATTCATCCCACACTTGTTTAGACGTGACTGCTTTTCTTGTATGTTCTAATTATGCTTAGAATAATGAGTGCGAGCGTACTCTCATCTTTTGCCATCCAAACCGCCTTACTTTGCGTATCCTCTGGCTTCACTAATTTTCCACTTGCATATTCTCAAGCCATACATCAAAATGCTCTTCATTTGCATTTTCCATACATATTTTGTAATTTCCATCGACTTCTATCTTCTCGATATGCCGGACACTGCTCTCCATCTTGACACTACTTCCATATAACTTTCTTTAATTTATTTTCTCTTACACGCACGGGACCTGGACTCATAATCTTAAATATTTACATATGAATTGCTTAGGAAAATAGACATAATATCCTTAAATGTGAATTTATTCTGTTTCGCGGTACACTATCTTCTTTCAGCTATAGCTCGCTCACTAACTTTCTCTCGAGACGGATAATATTTGAAAGTGTCCTAACGAATTATGGTACGAACAATATACATAATTTAAAATAATTTACAAGAATCATAAACGATATGACAATGACATGACATATTGCGATATCTCTACACTTCTATTATTTGGTTCAATTCTATACCTCATCGATTCTCGAAACCGATGTCTTATTCCTCGATGTTCGGATAAACGGAATTTTACTGTATAAAATTTTTTTTAACTTCTTACTTCACGAATAGCAATTTGTAATTATAATTGAACTTTTCGGAAATTCTATGGGATTTAAGTCGGTTTAAATAGTTCCTATATTAACACACGTATAATTGAAAATATAACTTTTAATTATATTACATAACTATTTCACACAACGCGCCTATGTTTTTAATAAGATATTAACAAACTTTATGCTATTTTTTTTCAAGATGTATTCTACCTTTGTTATCGTTCATTGCAGAGTTTACGGAGCGAAAATGATCGTTTAACTGAGACGTTCCTCGTGATTACACCAAACCACCGTGATTTCGCGCTTGCTCAGTAGGATTGAACTACTAACTGTGAGTACTTCTGTAAATCCTTTCGAATGATAATCAATAGTAGTATGAATAGTACGTAATTACAATGCCCTGAATTAAATGTCATAAAAGCAGTTTGCTTTTCGACTATAGGCAAATTGTTAGGGTTGATAGAAAAAAGAAAACTATGGTAAATTCCGGATTTTATTATCTCGGACTTTATCTCATAAACCGGTAAACTGGAATAAACTAACAAAAAATGACTACTGAATACTAAAAAAAAATTTATATGGTTTATGCTAAAAGAATATTTTTGCTGTAATAAATTATTTATAAAATAAACCAATAATACTATTATTATTAACAGAACATCTTCTAATCAAATCTTTTTAAATTCCAATTAATATATATGTGATACACACAGTTTTTTCAGAACATAAACTTTAGAATATAAACTGAAGAAATATCAAAGATCTAAATATTGTTATATTTGATATTAATTTTTAATATTGAAAAATTTATTAAAAAATGTAGAATTTTGCCAACTTTGAAAATTACCCAGTGAGATTTAGTCATAGACTTTATAAATGTGGACTGACAATTGCTATAGCTTTTGCAAGGAAATAGTGTCTGGAGGAGATTAGAGAGAGAAACGTACTTTTTAATAGCTTCTCTTTTTACGAAGGTCCAGTAATATACATTGCACTCGTCAGTAAAAGCGTATGCATCAATCAGAATATATCAATGTATAATATGTGAAAAATATTTCTGGACATTTATAGAAAGAAAAATACAGACACGATCTTGCTGGTATCGCCAGTCCATACTTATAAAGTCTATGATCGTACTACAGTACTTAAATTTCAGCGATTGTTCAAAATTAACAAAGAGATATCACTGAAGAACATAAGAGTGAAGCAAAAACTCAGACACTACACGTGTTGTCATAGAAAATATTATTTATTCGTTGGCTTATACAAATACAATATTATTTAAAGGCGGAAATAAATATATTCTCGTTACAGCTGGCGACATTCCTTTCTTTGAATTAATAACATTCTCATGTAAGTAACGTTCTGATCTCAGCGCGTCGATATAAATTACACATCACGCACGATATAATTTATATTCGGACAGAACGCGGAGACGAGATGAAGCAACAGGCGGAAATATTCACCGAAGGAAAATTAGGAAATTCCATGATATAGTGAACATTGTGAAAATTGCAGAAAATGCAACTCGCTTACCGCCAAGCTTATCATTCTCTCTCTTAAATTCTATACTTAAATTATCTAAGTTACAAGTATGCGTATATATTAAATAAAATCGCCTCGATGGCAAGTATGTACAGTTTTGGCTCGATGTATTCGAGCGCCTCAGCGTATTTGATGAAAACGTGTTTAATTGCAAAATCATTGCAATCACAAATTAATGAAGAATTTTCTTGAATGTGACGCTTTGGATGCACCTAATCACGCGAGTCGCAAATTTTCACTAATCAAAAAGTACTTCATATACGTATCATACGAATTTAATATATCTGGCAAACCTTAAGAAAGGCTTTTGCATCTCTTTACTTATTATTGGCATTTATGAGCATCGACGAGTTTAAATAACGTTTAAACTCATTTTAAATCGTGCTTTGTGTTCGTTTCTTTGTTTTGTTAGTTGATGAACGCTGCTAAGGAGAGTTCGCATAATCTTAATAATCATACAAGATTTGCATTTACAGGTGTTTTTGGTTCAAAAATATTTTCCGTTGATATAATTCGTCGAAATAATTATTCTAACAAAAATGTCGAGGCAACAGTAGTTTCTAATGCTGCATCGAAAAAATGAAGAGCAAATTCTGCAAATTCTGATGCAAACGCAACAGAAACGTTAAGAGGATTAGGCAGTCAAATTGCTTAAAAATAAAGATTTTCTTTATATGTATATGAGTCAATTGCAAAGAAATAAAAGCATATCTAAATTTATTCTTTTATACAATGTTTATTGCTATCAGGTAGATAGAAAAAAATTGATTATAAATATACACATATATATTTATTACCAATTTTATTTATATTTTAATACCAATAAATATATATACATATATATTTAAAAAATGATGTGACGTAAGGAACGACTATACGATAATTTGAAAAAAATGTTTTCTCAATTCTGTATTCGCTATAAGATAGAACACACTTTTTCAAATTCTTATATAGTCATCCTTTTTTTAAATCCAAGCTATTTTTAAATATACATTGTATACATGTTTAATAGCAATGTTTTCTATTTTCATGGTAACAATAAACATTGTATAAAAGGATAAATCTGGATGTGCTTTCATTTCTTTGCAATTGACTCGTAAAGAAGATCTTTATTTTGAAGCAATTTGACTGTTTAATCCCTTTAACAGAAGCAGAATACTTTTTTTTTTAGCAGAATCTAACTAGAGTTAAAAGAAGATGTTGCCAGGTTTCGCCTGTGGACACAGGAAGCTGGAACAATCATGTCTCCTGACAGCGTTCATGACCTCCTCGAAATGACTGGACACTTGTACGGCCGCTCCAGGTTGGATTCTGTAAGTACGCGCGAATGCCGATTAGTACAGGATAGCTAACCATTAGAAAGTCGGAGACACACTTCGACAAATGACCGTACGCAGTTAATTACTAATTAGGTGTGTACTAGATTGCGAATCTTTTAATCTTCTCACCGTGTTCCCCATTAACGATCGCTCGCTCCAATTAACTCGCTTTCTTTAGGGCGCACTGACTGACTCGAGATATGCAAGCTAATTTAAAAGTACTTGTATGCTAAATTAGACACTAATTAATTAGTAATGAGTTATAATTCATTATAATTATATAAAGCAATATTTAAATTGTGTGTTCTTAAAAGACAACATTATTCTTCAACTATTGTGAGTAAAAAAAGGCAGGATTTTTTAATTAAACTTTATTTCAAAATATTTATTCTATTTTAATTTAATATTTATCAATTATATGATTGACGAATGTACAAGATTGGAAGAGAGAGGCGGGTTTGTTTTGGAGGAATTTTAAAATTTTAAAAGCATATGTAATCGTGACCAGAAAGCTGGCAAAAGAAATATTGCAATATCCTTCTTTTATTGGACATTGCAATTCTCGCTATTTTTAGAAATGCGGTTTATTCCGTAAATTCTCGTCACGTATGTTGAGAACTGCTTGCTCAGAGATAGTATGCATTACAACATAGTACATGATATAATGTCGCTCTCTCATCGATATACGTGTTTGCGATGAATTGAATCAAATAACGGCGTGGCGTTTCACATGTTGTGGGTACAGGAAATGCCATATTTGTTCATTAAAAATCCACTCACGGACAACGAACACGTAATATCGTTGGAATTATTCGCGAGAACTTGAGCTCTCTTATCCCGTTTTAAACTTACACGGGATACTCAGCCGGATAATCTTTCTCAATGAAACTTTCTCGAAGTTACAAGCTGATCGAAAATAAAAGACAGGTGAAACAGACTTGATTATATTGGAACGATATTAGTAGAAAAGTACATGAAAATATATTATATTATTATCATCATTTGTATTCGTTACGAATTTAATTAAGTCGTTATGTTATTAATACATACCCATACAGCACAGCATAGAAAGAGCATTACAAAATATTGTCGCCATGTTTCAGCAACGTTGCAGCAATGGTAAAATGTCCGCTTCAGAAATACGTAATGTTGCAGCAACTTTAATACAACATTAAATATGTATTGCTGCAATGTTGCTGCAACATTACGCATCAATATTTCTGAAGCGGACATTTTATCGTAGCTGCAATGTTGCTGCAATGTTGCTGAAACATTACAGCAATCTTCGTTGCTGCAATATTTTTGAAACATTGTAGCAACATTGTAGCAACATTTCAATGTTTTTGCTACTCTGTGCTGTACGGATAATTACGAATAAATATTTTCGATACTTGGGTAAATTTTAGATACAATAAATCATGTAAATGACATATTTCGATTAATTATTGTGACACTATATCAAAAAGCGATCTGACAGGAATTATTCGCGATTCGGAAGAACGAGAAAGGAGAGACGAGCGCGACGAAGTAAGTAAATTATCGCATCGGCTACACGCAATATTTTCTCCCCGTCTCTTCTTTTCTTTTGTTTTTGATAACACGTTTGAGAAGTCTTTCTCTTTCTCTCGCCGATCTTCCTTTTTTCTATCGCACATGGTCAGCACGATAGCGGACAGGGCGCAGCGCGTGCGCACACAGTGAAACTGTGCTAAGAGGTAAAAGTCGAATCAGTCAGTAGGACGTCGTCGGCGAAAGCTGGAAGAAAGTTATCCACGGGTCGGACTATAGTTCCGTCCGACTGGCTGTTATCGGCGTCTCGTTGACGCTTCGAATGCCTGATAGTTCGACTTGTACGATTTCACGAGAACACTGCGAGAATTGATGCGATCGTTTATCGTAACCCAAGTTATCATTACCAAGAAACACGGTTTGCAGTATCGCAATGTTAATAAATCGAGCATATAAGTGCAATACCCGTAATATACGTGCGATTACGAGTTTTACTTTATAAACGTCCATCAATCAAAAATCAAACGATTATACAGTTACAATATTTTTAATAAGAAATTACACTTTCTGATATAATATTGCAATCTATCATTGTCACAGTATAGAAACTTATCGTTGATAAGTTTCTTTAACAAACAGTTATAAATAATATACTACTTCAAAATTAAAAATTATGTTAATAAAAAAAGAAATGAGAATCGAAGAATTTAAGTGCAGAATGTGCCTTAATAACATTGTGTCAAAAATTTAAAATAAATGAATTAAAAGACAAATGACTGACAAGAAAAAATAATAATTTATAAATAGAGATGTAAAAGAGATAAACAACTGAAATATCTTTTTATTCCGTTAAAATTTTTTTTAGTTTTATATAATTTATTAAATTGATTTAAACTATATTCATCCGATTCCTACAAGCGCATAATATTACTTACTTCAATATTTTAAATTAGTAAGAATGTTATAACTTTTGAATTTGATAATTATAAAGTTTATAAATACTTTACACATAATAATGTACATTATTTTTGTCCACAATAAAATTCGTAGAACATTTTCATAATATTCCACAGATATTGAAATAATATACTACAAATATTGTGTAAAAATGGACATATAACATTAATACAATTTTTCCAATAATTAAACAATAATATTGAATAATTTATTTGGAATGTTAATAGTATATATACATAATGTTATTTTAATTTTTAATAATATTCTAGAAATATTGTGTACTTAGAGATTATAACAACTGCATTCTCATTCAACCATCTCCGAATGTAAAATATTAAAATAGAGATGTTGCATCTCTTATAAGTAAAAGAAATATAGATCAAAAGTACTCACAGTCTTAATAACGCCGCCATCTTTTTCTCCATGAGCACCGAGGCGTCGGAACCTCTTTGGATCATCGTGTCGCAAAATATTCTCTTCGCGCAGGGCGTATTCGTCCAATCGCCCGGTATGTGAGCGACTTCCGCCACTTCCGCGTTCTCCAGATTCTGCAACGCGTCCAGAAGCTCCTGATCACTTTCGACGCTTCGCTTTCGTCTCTCGTTTATCGTTTCCTTCTCGAGATTACTTCTGAGAACTTGCGATGTGTCCAACACGAAAAAAGCATCGTCGACTCCCTGATTTCTTCTTTGTTGTTCATTATTTTCGTTTATCGAAGCTGTATCCCGTGAACTATCATCGATCATCGCGATATTTTTCAATACATTCTGATTCGACGTATCCACTTGAAGATTTTCTGACGGGATCTTCGAGCTATCTTCGACAATTAGAACAGCATTTTCACTCAAGTGTTTCTTCTTCGGAATCAAGAATTCGGTGATGTCGATGCGATCTGAACCAGCGGGCAAATCGATTTCCACGATCTCGCTGATGGAATCGGCTCCTTTCCTCTGAAAGCGCTTCCTGCGGACCAAATTTTTCATGTCGACGTTCGTCTTGAAGATGTCCAAATAGTCAAGACTTCTTCTTCTACGTCTGTTGGTCGCCATATAATCAGCTTCGTCCACCAACTGTTTACTTTCTCGATTCTCAATCCTCTCGGCGTTTCGCTTGTCCTCCTCTAGAATCAAGAAGACTCCGTCGCTTTCTGTTGAGTCCGTACCCTGGTTTTCCACTTTATCGTTCTGAGGAACGTTTTGCAGAATGTACAGGGTTTGCGGCGTCGCTTCGTTCGATCTTGGATTCTCGTTCTCGAGCGTTTCTAGGTACGCTCCGGCTTCCAAGGCACGCTTGTGCTCCAGATCGTCGTCGTCCACGTTCGATCGTTTGAGAACGTCGACGTCGAGATATCGACCGACCGCTACAGCGCCTATGCCAAGCGCGGCGCCAGATGCGACAAGACCTAGAGCTGGTATCAGGATACTACCTGATGATACCGTGTCGATCTTGTCCTGAGCCTCCTTACCCTTGGACAGACCGAGATTCTGCGAAATCTTATGAGTAGCCTCCACCAAAGGATCGATTACCGGCCTAGTGAACTGCGAAACCTTCTCGACTCCGGTGGAGAATTGATTCTTCAGATTTTCGGAGATTTTCACCCAGAAGGGTGGCTCATATGGTCGTTTCAAACCATAGAAATGCTGATTCGGATAATAGTTCTTCGTGGTGTAGCTGTCCACGATGTTCTTATTGTTCAGCACGTACTTCTTCTTGTGACGCTGCTCGGTGAACGAGTGTTGGCTCTCCGGAAAATTGTCCGGTCGGCGTTTCTCGTTCTTCAAGATCTTGGCCGGTTGCACGCCCAGCTCTGGATGGGCGTACTGGAGAACCGGCGCGCGGGCACCGGCCTTCAGCGCCACCGGCGCAATAGTCTGACTCTCGGGGGTGTAACGTTGAGAAATTGGATAGCTCGCGATGCTGTCCGGGTGCAGCATCCTCTTGTGAATACTCGCGCGATAATGATCGTTGCGTGGCTCATAGACCTCGGCTTTCAAGGCATCGTTCTTGTAATTCCTTGGGTCCCACTCGAAGTATATGTTGCGGGCTTCTTCGTCATAATTGCGACCATACCTGAAGGGAGTAATACGAAATCAGAAATTTGTAACAAGTTTGAGATAGCTCATGATCTGTATAATTAATAAATAGCTAAATTGATTTGTATGATTATTAAATTTTATCAGCATCTATATTTATTTAGATACGATAAGTAATTTTAATTGGCAAGTCTTTGTTCAATTTTCTAGTGACTAGTATTGCATACGTTCACTTTCCACGCGTTATTTTTAAGAGTGTATCAGTAAATTTTATTTCAATTTATTTATATAAATTTACAAAGACAATTGTATCTATTGGCACAAATTGTTTTATAGCTTATAAGATTAAAAAACGTTTAAAAATCAAGCACGAGAATGGTATGCGTTGATATAAGATTGGTCGCGCAGGAGATATAAATAAAACAATAAAAGTAAGCAATCGATTTGAAATCGAATCATCGATGATTTAAAATTCTCAAACTATTCAAATTCGAATTATTTGCATACTTCTAATATTAATCATTGTAATATTTCTTATTATAAAAAAAGATTAGACATAAAAAAAATAAAATAAAATATAAGAATATCGATATATTTTTCACTTACAAGATATTTTTGAGTAAAATCAGATAGAAATTTATTTAATAACAGTAAGATGCAGCTTGCACAGAATTAAGCAGTTAAAGGTTTTTATGTATAAGCATTCTTAAAATTTCTTTGATGCTTAAGTAATACTCGACTGATTTGTTATAAATCATATTTTACCTTACCTTCGATTAACATCCTTAAAGAACTTCTCAAACTTCTGCCTCTTCTCCGCGGTATCGTCGAAAGCCTCAGCAGCAGAATTTGGGGCATTCGTCAGGGAGCTCTCGGGAGTAATCAACTTATTATTGATAACTCGAGCGTTTCGCCAAGTCTGCACTTTGTCGTCAGGCTCGTCAGGCACTCTCGTACCGTGAATTATTGGCGTACCATCAATGTCTAGTGACATGGGCGATCTCTTCGGTGTAGTCTTTACATTGATTTCCGATCGTACAATCACCTCCGGAGGCACGGCTTTACCATCTCGATTTTTCAATAGATTGGCACCAATATTCGTCCTCGTGGACGTTATATGAGGTATATACATATAATGAAACATGCCATCGTTCGCAACATTTTGATCGTCGAGCTCGAAATTCCTCTGAGTTCGGTCCTGGACGTTCTTGGCGAATAAGATACCGCTGCCGAATTTAGTCTCACCCAACTTATCATAATTTTCCCTCTCCTCGACGGTACTCTGTAAATTCGTCTGCAACGGTTTCCAATTGCGATACTCCTCCTCCTCTTCCTTCTCCTTCTCTTCCTTCGGTTCCTCCCGTTTCAAAGCCCTTCCGTCTGCATCCAATGGCGTCCAACTCCCGTAATCGATTACACTGATAGGTTGACTTCTCTCAGATGCCGATATCTTATCGGTTTGATTGACCTTCAACTTTTCATTCTTCGATTCCGAAGCTTTGAAGACCATCGCCCTGATCTGTTCTACTTGGGCCTCCTCGATTCTTCGAACTTCATCCTTCCTTTTAGCTTCGTCTGTCTTATCATTGAGCATCGATTTATTCTGCGCATTTACCGAGAAGTTTCCTTTATTTTCTACGGTAACGTTCGATTCTTCTTGAGCAGGTTTTGGTGAAAGCTTCGAGTCGTTGGCGTACGATGATTTGTCACGTCGTTTGACGATTAATGTAGCCATGCTGCCTTCACTCGTTCGCACTTTCAGCTCTTCCGTCTCACCCGGAAGACTTCGAGAGACCTTCAACATCGTCCTGGTATAACTTGGCTTAGGTAACTCGCTATGACATGTGCCAAGTGCCAAAGCCACGAAGAACAGAAGAAATGCAATCTAAAATTAAATTAAATTGCATAGCATAAGTTTTGTCATAATTCTTGAATATAATTCGTATTTGTTAAATTATATTTTTTATAAGATGTAGTATTTACTGTTGAATTGGTTATTTAACGTTAACAATGTCTAATGATTACAGTATTATCTAAACTTTTTTTTTCAATACTCATGATGTAATGTGAAATTTAAAAGAAACATGATTGAGAAATGTTACTTTGGAATTTAGTGCTTGGAATAGTGATTCAATAGTTTGGACAATTCAAATCTGAAGGATAAACGTCAAATAATTTCAACTTCTCGAACTGTTGAAACTCACTTCGGATCTGAAAGTTCGAAATTATAATTCAAACTTAAATTTTCGAAATATTAGTGTGTAAAAGAAAATTCGTGCACAGTAAAAAATAAAATATAAAAAAAGGTTCACTCTAAATTTTATGTTAAAATAACTCAAAAGTTAAGTTAAAACAATTTTTATTTTAAGTTATTTTAACTTAACTTTTGAGTTATTTTAACATAAAATTTAGAGTGGACCTTTTTTACATTTTACTTTTTACTGTGAAAAACTCTTTTATTTCCAACGCATACTACGTTTCCAATTTTCTTTGCCGTCCAAACTGTCCAAATTTCAACCGAAACAAATCTTTATTGACATTACTTACGTAAGTCCGAACTGTCCGAAACATTCGAACTAAATGTTCATTTTTTTCTTACTTCGAACTATTCGAATAGATCAAACATACATTGCTTGATGAATCTTTTGTCTGAACTTTACTTTAGAGCTATGCAAAGTTGCTCAATTACACGAGCAACTTTGCATTGTTCGTTCATTCGAGTTTACGATCGGCTTGGATTGTTTGATAATTTCCATCGGTGCAATGGGGTAATGCGACGGTTTGTCAGAGATACCGCGCACCATAATGCTTGCGCGAGCGTATGCATTTGATGTTGCGTACATGCACGATTGCGCTTCGACAATTGAAGAACAAACGGAGACGACCGGAATGCGAAATGAGATTTAAAAAGGTTTTCGAAAGTCGGCCTTACGGGTCCCTGGAAATCTGCGCGCGATACACAAATAAATACGCCGGCAAATATTTAGCTGCGTGGTTCGCAAGTCGAGGTCTCTCTCTCTCTCTCTCTCTCTCTTTCTCTCTCGTCAGCGCATCGTCGATTTATTCGTAACGGATGAATCGGTCGAATCATCATCGGTGCGGCAACGCTCCAGCGGTTCGGCGACGAGAGAAATTTAATAGCCCGCTGAAATTGCCGGCATTCTTTCCCGGCATTAGAAAATAGCAATGTAGTAACCGAGCGGCGGGTTACTTTCTATTATCAAACGTGACGATTATCCCTGATTGGAATTACGCGCAGCTGACAATCCTCGCGCGATCGCGCCATAAATCTGCAGCTGACTCATCGCGTGAATTATAAAATATCATCTCGACGTACCGAAACTAGGTGACAGAAGCGTAACGGAAGAAATGCAAATATGTATTATAGATCATAAAATTGATAGCGGCGATCATCTTCTCGAATCAATGGTTGCCCCGGTACATTCATTAATTAATAAATTTGCTCGATTAGCATCCCGTATCCTCCATAAAAGAAAATGATCATTTGGAGTGCAACCTTTAGAGATCACTCAAAGTCCTTAATAAGAAAACCTCCGAACATCCGGCCGGTTGAAGTGCGCGCACTTGAAGTTCGACGTTGTGTGTTACACGGCGGAAAAAAAAATACTTTCTAATCGCGTACGCGCAAAAAGCGGATAAAATGAAATAAAATCGTGAAAGGTGGCTCTGGACCGAGCGTGCTCCGACGGCAAGTGAAATGGAACGACATGCTTTCCCCGTGCACGTTTTGCGCGAAACACGCGTGCGTGAACTCGTCTACGGCCGGTGCGTGTCGTACCTATACATATACGTCAACAGGGAGTACTTACGCGAGACGATCCACTTTTTCCATTCCGATGACTTTCGATAGACGACTGTTGGTTATTGATATCTCATATTGATATAGCCGATAGAGCATTCGTCGTAATCGTATTAATTTCAATAGTGACTGTTCATTCATTCATTCGTCTCGTTTACGTAAAGATTAGAATTTAATTGATTGGAATTGTCCTTTTGAAAGCACTCCAAGAACAAAAATGCAATTCTGTAATTGCACGTTTGAAATAATTTAAAATCTTGCCTGAGCGTAAATCGAAATCCAACTAGTAATTATATTTCGTCGAGCCTAGGAAATTTTGGCAAAAATAATTAAAACACTCGGAATTATCTCTTTAGTTATTAACCGTCCAATTTGAACACTACAAAACAAACAAATAACGTTTTGAACCAAACAGTTGTAAAATCGTTCTGGAATGTTGGAAGAGTGTACCAGAATTTTTTAGATTCTCTAAAGCCCAAAAACCCATTCAAAAAAACTATCAGGTACCAGTGACACGATTGGACTAGAAAACCAGCGAAAAAATCGTTGGAGAGTTAAGAGTGTCTCTTCAACTTACTAAATTACATTAAATTTGATATATTTTTACGCTTTCCCATCTGAACGTTGATCTTTTTATTTAAATTTAATCTTGAACAAAGTTTAAAGTACTTAATAAGTAACTAATTATTATTTATTTATTTCCGAACGGAAATAGTTGTGTATATATTTTTCTATTTTTCTATTTTTCTTTTGAAGAACCGAAATTTCACTGTGCGAGACGCGAAAGAGATCCCGGTCAGTTAAAGCGAAATACGCGGAGTAACAATATGCATGGCACACTGATGCATGTCACTCGTGGTTTCCGCTCCAGAAAGTCCAGGGGTCGACATTAATTGCATGGCAATTAAGCCTAGATCTAGTTTTTGTTCCGATGACCGTCGCGCTCGTTCGCCTGGAAACCTCCTACGCTCCACCGTCTATATCGACGATCGTGAAAAGATCGGATTTCGTCACGCGTCTCGATCGATTAAGCACGGGCACGCGTGAGATGATCGAGATTTAACCTGCGATCAATCGTGCGGTATCGTTTACGGTTCGTTATTGCGCCGATCGTGAGCAGAGATAACCGCGCGTATACGTTTACGTAACTAACGGAAGCGATGGACTATCCGCACTTTTTTACGAATTAATTAATCATGCGGTCTTATTAGTGTCTCATTTATAAGAGTTTCAGCAGGTGAGATCATTAATGTACCGTAGATGCCGCGTAAAAGGTGTAAAATCCCATTCAATGGGAGTCTCAACGGGTGAGATCATTAACGTTCTGCAGATATCGCGCGTGAAAGGGGTAATAAAAGCGCACTTGGTTGTCAAAGCAATAAAGAAATGCTTCTTTCAGCTTAAAGAAACAATTTTTCTAATAATCGCTTACATTGTAAATCAATTAACTGCTTAACTCGGAGTATTTCACTATTGACTGACTCTTTCGCGAGAGACTCTTCGCCGAACCAATAATTAAGAGCTTCTGTATTAAAAAATAAAAAGGAACATTTTTTTCCCTCACACAGTTTCTTTTTCTCCTCCACATTGAGGAAAAGAAAGTTGTTGGTTCGACTAAATTTTTCAACTTGATTGAATTTCTTCGGTTCAAGTATTCATGTATTTAAGTTAAACACGTATGTAGGTAAGTTAAATAATAAATCCTTAGACTGAAGTTTAAATAATTTGTGTATTCAAGTAAAATATTGAGTCAAATACATAAATACTTGAAACCAAAGAGATTTAATCCAATTGAAAAATTTAATCAAGTTAACAATTTATTTCTCAATTCAGTTTTTTTCCCCCGCGTTTAACAACGCGGATGTGATAGAAAAAACTTTCTACCAAAATCACGTCATCCTAAACTCCGAGATGCGTCACACACGTGAGAAAAAGAAAGAAAAAATGTTTACCTGGTATCTTCTTATCGTCGCCATGTTTCTTGAATTTCCCAGCGATCTCTGTGATAAATAAAAAGTACGAAACGGCGCGGAGGAAGATGCACGAGGTCCGCGGGGGGAAAATGAAGATACTTTCTTCAGGACTGCATGATACGCGACTGTCACCGCTTGTCGTCGTCGCGAATTAGGAAACGTTGCGCGTATCCGCGGAGTATCTACGCTCCGGTTCCTTCGGACGAAAGCAAAGAGGAAAGAGGACGAAGGGGCGCGCTCTCTCTCTCTCTCCGGAGTGCTCCCTGGCTCCTATCGCACCTGTTGACTCCCGGAATATCTTCGCGAGACTGACGGAGTCGCTCGGCCGGCGGCTCCTCGTGCGCCCGATCAACGTATGAGCGAGACTTCTCTCCGACCTACTTCTCGCGCGCCCGCCTCCGTCTTCTTCCGTAGCGGCGTGAGACGTCCGCGCTTAACCCTTCCGGGGATAGAGGGGAGGCTGACTCTCCTCTTATCGTTCGCTATCCAGGAGATTTAAGGGACACACTCGGAACAATTAAAATTATTGATAATATTAAATCGTTAATATATTAATTAATCCGTCATGAATGGCGTTAATCTTTCTGGAAGGAAAATAATCCTTTTTTTTTTTAAAGTTACACATTTCATTTACAATTTATTTACAAGCTAGGGGTGAAGAAAAAGGGGGAAGCGCAACTGAAGATGTTTCTATACACGATTTAAGTATGACAAGTGTTAAATGGAAGAGAAAACTATGCCGTATTTAAAAAAAAAAACAGTTTTTTTTTTTAGAGAGCTCTTTTTCAGAATTCTTTTAACGGTTCGTCTTTCATCCTTTTGCGTGCCAAAAATATGAGAAAAAGGACCTGTATTTAATTTGTGTAATTTCTATGCAAATCTGAGTTCTCAATCTTCAAATGTCAAAGGTACTGTTTAGTAAAAAAGAAAAACAGTTTGTTATGTCGCGTAAACAACTTTTAGGAGAATATTATTTACATGAGTTGCCGAAAACATTTTATTATTCGAGAAGAACTCGAAGAGAGAAAGAGAAAGGGACGTGATAGTATAGAAAATAAAAGCAAATCCTTCGCGCGATACCTCCGCAAATTAAAGCACCTTTTATTTATACCGTGACGAAATTAATTCGCGGCAATAATGCGTTACTTCCGTTTGCTCCAATTACCCGGCGAAGAAGAATTTGCACATTCAGGACGACGATTGGACCACGTCATTACATCTTTATCTCCGGTTTCCTCTCCTCTTAAGTACTTTCTCAGTACTCATATGTCGCTCTTCATTTTTTGATTTTTGCACCGCTTTCGATTTGAGCTATCGGATCTGTACAGTTTCTAAACTTCCAAAATACGAGAATATCTTATATAGCAATTTTCTATAGAATTATAGGACATAGTCTTATAGATTTATAGTTTTTTTGATTTTTTAAATTTGCACATTTTTATAGATTTATCTTCTTTCTACTTAAATATAAATATTAATTAAATTAATTTAATTACAAAAATAAATAATTTTATGAAACATAAATAAAAATCTCTACAAATAATATTGCAGCATTTTATTTTATTTTTAATGCATTAATATACGCAGATAAAGATGTTGTTGCGTTCTCCACTGGCAGTTTCTGGCAATTCATTCTTCTAAATTAATTCACGATATCTCATTTCAAAAATATTTTACACTTTTGTTTTGGCACAACACTAGAAACAAACCAGTCAAGATTTCACGGCGGTGTATTCTCAATGGTCACATTTGCATTGACTTATCTCGCTTTGCGTGCAGTTCTGGACGTTTCTTCTGTTTAATGCATGATCAAGTGCATTTAGTAATTTTTGTTAAATTAAAAAGAAAATGATGTTGTAAGCTTGAACAATTTTCTTGTTATTACAGATTATTACAAAATGCATAATTACAAATATTTTGGAGATATCGCATTGTTCTTTGTTGCATTGTTCTTCTACTTACGGATAAAATAAATCATGTCAAACATAATTGTTCTTTTCCGTCGCGTTTAAAATGACTCATCAGGAAAGTCGCACAGTGCAGTAGTTATTGCGCGTTTTCATAGACATTTCGAAGTACCATTGTTCCGCCATCGTGCGCGGTCTCTCTCTTTCTCTCTCTCTTTCTTTTTCTCTCTCCCGTGCAAGCGAGTTTTAATTATCGGGTACAGATTCTTATCTCTGGGATTCCAGAGACGCGCGAAACTTCGTCGACGGCAGCCGGTTTAATTTTCAAGTTCACGAACGAAGGGGCCGAGACGAACCGGAAGAGGCGTTCTTCGTGAGAGGCCGCCAGCGAGTTCAGAGACCCGCCAGTGAAAGTCGATCGGTTAAATGACGACGACGATGCACACCTGTGTAACGTCCTATTCTGGCCGCGGGCCGCGAATACCACGTGTTCACTCTCCGACGAAATCTCTTTGATCTCTTTTGCCTCGCTTAAATCGATAATCAATTCCTCCTATCCGCAGCACTTGAAGCACCTTCGGAGTAGTACGGAAGTATATAACCGAGATATTAATAGTGTTAATAATTTTTTATTGTCGCAGTATGCTATCCCTTTCTATCTTCTTATTTCTTCAAATGATTTTTTTCAATACAAATTCTATTTCTACACTTTCAACGATTACGGACGAAGTATATAACATGGAACAACTATTAAAATCGAATTTTAGAATAATTTGCATTTATAAATATTAAGCATGTTGAGATATATACAGTTATTTCGAGAAAGTAATCTTTATAGAGTCAAGAAATGTAAAGGTGCAAACACATTTCAAAGAATCTACTTTCACTTTTTTACTCAGATTCTGTAACTGAGAACAGGAAAAGAAAATATTTGATTCATCATTTGTATACATTTAATTATGTATTTTGTATTCAATTATTCGAGATCAAGTTACTTTCAATAATTAATTAGCTTACGAAAATAATAATGCATGTATTATTCGTTTTCCTGGTTTATGATAAATTTTAATATTTAAGAAAGGATAACACTAATATATAAATTATGTCATATATTTCTGATGTGATATATCGATAAATTTTTTTACATATATTGTGAATTTTTATTTCAATATTATAATATAAAATTTATTTAAATATTATTATGTTTTATTATAATAAGTATAGGATAATAAGTATATGAAATAAAAAAGTAAAGAACAAGAAAAAGGTAATATTAAAAAAATAAGAAAAAATAATATTGTAATAAAAAATATAAAAAATAAGGGAAACAAAATAAAAAAGATTGTGATTAAAAAAAAAGAAAAATATTTAGAATAAAAAAGACAGAAAGATTAAGTAAAAAAGAAATAAAAATTATTATTATCTTATAAATAGATCTCTTAATGAATATTTTACATTAAGTATTTAGGATGTACAATATATACATATATGTATTCAATGTGTTTAGGAATTTCAATATCGAAAATCGATAAATTTTTCAAAAGATCCGAATCTTTAACTTTCTCACGATGGTTTGAATATCGCCGTCTGAGTAATATGGATCAGTAGGTAAGTGTGGCCCATAGTAACGCATAAACGCGAGAGGAGAAAGAGAGAAATTGCAGTTCTCTTGAATACAGCACGTGACTAATACAGTGTATTATAGCAGTTTGTATTTATCGCAGTTGAACAAATTGCTCGTGAATTAAATCCCTCTCCATCGCCTATAGTCTTCGTGCTATCTTTTATTTCATTTTTTCTCTGGAAATTATAATCACGAATACGTGATTTAGTACGCATCTACGTACCTCGGTTTCTATAAAACACATTTAAACGAACAGATGTGGAAACGGATATATTCATCAAAGATGAAGATCAGAGAAGATTTATACACACATTTACTGATAATTCTTGTCGAACTACAAATTAGTGTGACGTGATTTATATGTTTGTTTCAATGTCATTGTTTTATCGTCGTCCGACAGGTGGAAAGTTCATTTTAATGTGAGCGAAGAGAGAGGTCTCGGTCGTGATCCATGTAGAGATCATGTAACGAGTTTCTCTTTTTCAGCTCCGAAGGGTCAACATCCGACTTTTGGCGTGCCTTTTATGGAATCTAATATGAAACATTTTAGAGTACGAAACGACTGCCGGCTAATCCCCTTTGAAAAGTAAAGTAATCCGTGCGCGCTAACAAGTTTCAATTTGTCTTCCGTTCACTTGTAAATTAGACGTACCACTTTCGTTGTATCTTAAACGTCGATGGTTACTGGCATTCTTGATTGATACTTTTTTTTAAGAAACACAATTTCACACTTTATAAATGCTCATTGTACAACTATTATCGAGGTAAATAACAATGCAGCAAAAAATAACAATCTAACAATATAAAAATAAGTTAAATGTATTCATTATATGTATAAATTTGTCTGTATATATGTCTATTTTTTATGTATATCTATAAATTATCATTTTAATGTTAATCCTTCGTAGACCCGGTTTTTCACTGTTTCAGACTATCTGGGTCGCTAGTAAAAATTTCAAAGGTTTTTTCAACTTTAAAAAAATTTGAAAATATTCTGACACTAATACTCTTTTAGGAATACGATGGTACAATTATTAGGCTTAAAACATTTTATTTTTTCTGTTCACATCCGAATTTGAAGTAGAATTCAGAAAAAAAAATTACTTGATTCAATATGATCCATTAATCTGCAGGCAATTAAACATGATAATTATATAACGAGATAATAATAAGTATAAAAAAATTCAATTTAAAATTAATGTAATTTTTATATGACAAGGGATTATAATAGTAACTACTAATCAATTGTTAATAAATTCTGCGATGTTTTTGTTTAGTTCAGTTATTGTAAATGACAATTTTGTAAAGCTAATGGAAGTGATCACAAAATAAGAAGCAATAATTTTGTTGAAATAATAATAAAATATATCAGCTAAAAAAATTATTTGTAAACTTTAATGTAGTTAATAAGTTATTCGACATTTATAGCTCGTCAATTAACGAAAAATCTCGGCCTAAAACGCTTGATCGTCTAAAAACGCGTCTCCGTAAATTGCATCTACGTCTTTAATAGTTTCGATACGTCATCGAAGCGTCCAAATCGTTTGTCGCGAACAAAAAATGAATATTTACAGATTATACACGACCTTAACGATAAAACGTGAGACTCTTCTTAAGGATCTTGGATTTTGTAACGCGACACAGGTATTCTGAAGGAGTTTAAAATCCCAAAAGATTTCTTCGGCATTCGTCTTTTTACGACCGGATCGTCGATCAGAGCGTACGGATCGTACAAATGTTTCCTTAATTTCCACCTTATTCTCGACTTTCGAGAGAAGCTCCCGCGTCCTCGAGATATCTCCCGCTGCGCCTGCAATCAGCAAAATAATTCGGCATTGTGATCACGTTGTACATACGTACACCGTACGTATCCCACGCATACCGCATGATGCACAAAGGCCTTCACGACGTTTTCCAATATCGTTCGCGACACACTCGTTTTCCTTGACATACCTCGAAGATGATGATGAGCCTACGCATCATTGTCGCAGACATCCTACGCGCACTCACGACAAAAATTTTGTAGCACACTCAACAGAACTTTCAATTATAAGTATTGCTAAATAAATAAATACTAACGTTACTAAAATTCTAATAATTACAATAAATCGCGCGTTAATCGCAACATATAATTTTCAATTTTGCACTTAGTAAATGAATTTTTTTTTTAATGTTTGTTTTAACAGTAATTTTTCTAAGGTAATAAAATATTTGCTAATTACAGCTTTATTATATAAATTTTTATGTTTGTACAGTATATTTCAACACGTCTACATAATATTTTACAATCGTAACATTTACTAACGTAATCTATAACAATGTGGTTACAGCTGATTGTCAGTTTTTATACTAATAAATTCCATTGTTATATCTGAACTTACAACAAAATGTTGTAAAGAGAAATTTTGTTGGGGAATGATATCTTCTTACGTATAAATTGTATCGGTATAATAGTTTGCAGAAAAAATATAGCAGGTCGAATCACAAGAATTGTCGGCGACAATCCTTAATGCATGATCATCCGTGGAAATAAGCTCGCCATCCGCATACATTATCCGCGATATGCGCTTTCACAGTGCGAGCCGCATCACTTCCGCCGCGCCGTGGTGAAACTTACTGATATTAAAAAGAGCCTTGCATCGAGCCGTCGCGTCGTGCGTTTGGCCGTGCACTTAAACGCAACAAGGAAGACGAGAGTCGTTCGTGATAAACGACGACGGCTCGCACGTCGCGATGGTATGCCATCGTATGTGATATTTATCTTCTATTTGGCAATGTCGTAGAACGGGCAGGTTCAAGTGTAAAACCGTGAAAGCTGAGCACATGCATGGGATACCTCAGAAAATTTATATAATGATATCAGATAACATTCCGTACTTTATGCAAAGTTTCTCTCTTATTAAAAGCGAAACTGAGACTGATTACGGGGTTATTCAATACTGAAGATTGAGAGATTCCAACGAATTGAATTTTCGCGACGCAAGTACGTGAATTTTGTTTCTCTTAAATGTATTTTAACTTGAATCCATTGCTTTATTGCTAAAAGTTAAAGGACATTTCTGAAAGAAGGCAACAATGAAATCTTCAAATTTTCCTTTGTTTCAATCAAATTTTGCTAGAGATAGAGTTAGAATCTAACAAAAATAATATTCTTCTATTTTTATATTCAGGATTGGGTAACAACTAATTAAGAAAATAAAAAAGTTAAATAATAGAGTTAAAAAATTAACAACTTTTAATTTAATTAATTTGAATTGTTTAATGTTTAATTTTAACTAGTTATTTTTTTAACGCATAATTTTAATTTATTAACTTTTTTCCTAAGATAAAAATTTATCTATATGAATGAAAAAAATGTATAACATAAAAAATATAATTTTACATAAAATACAATATTTTTTTATTTTATATAAATTTAATTTACAAATAAAATATTAAATTTGTTTGATGATTCATATCATAATTGTTTTGAGTAATTCAACTTTAAAAAATTACAAATTTTTAATGTAATATGAATAATATTTTTTAAAATTAACTTTTAATTTAATTTAAGTTAATTTAATTTTAACGTAATTTTTAATTAAATTAGTTTTTTTGTTCATATAACTTAATTTATAGCAAATTTGATTGGATTATATTAATACACACTGATGCACATTAAAGACGTTATACACTGAGCTAATCTAAATGTAAAAAAAAAATACAAATATCTCGAATGATAAAATATATATTTTATCAAACACATAGAGATGTGTGAATAATAGAAATATATAAATAGATTAAACCGCGAAATGTACTTTATTGCTGCTTGATAAAAAATATATTTTATCAAACAGCAATAAAGTACATTTCACGGTTTAACCTATTTATATATTTATATTAAATACACATCTTTACCTAGATTTATGTGTGCTTAATGTGTGGCTTTAATGTGCACCAGTGCACACTAGTGCGTCCAACCGAATTCACTATTAGTTAAAAAAAATTAACATTTATTCATTTAATATATGCTTATGCTTACAAGGCAAAAAAAGATTTAAAACGAGCAAATGGTTGGAGAATATATGTATGTGTGTGTGTGTGTGTGTGTGTGTGTATTTTTTTGTTATCAATTGTAATTGACGGTACAACCAGAGTTTGCTCGTTTCGGACCTTCTTTGCTTTGTAAAAAATATATTAGCTTACCCTGGTTATATTGATCTTCTGAATATACATTATAGAGGACACACGTACGCGCTACGTGTTAAGTATGACAGATCGTTTTCGCGTAATGTGGCCGAGATTGTCGTCCCGACAATTATTCTCTCGCCGACTATACGATTTAATTGTTCGCGCGCGATCTCTCCACGGAGAGAGATGTGCCTCTGCCCGTTCGCATTATCTGAGATCGCACATAGAAATAGCGTGAAATTGTCGCCGCGCCGAGTGAAAACGGATTGTGTGTTATATGAATCGCGTTTAAATGCGGGTGTTATTAGACGTTCAAAGGCGTTTAAACATCGCGATTTGTCGGGGAAAATAATTATTTTGCGTTCTCTTTCTCTAATCTTCTCTAATCATCTCGACGAACTTCACGGTGAGGATTAGAAAGAACTATTTAAATCGTGAGAAGAAACGGTGAAAGTTTTTTTTTTTTTTTACACATGATGTCGTTAAAAGGAGAGCTCCCTTTTTTACGCGGATGCAGGAAAAATCGTTTACGTTCCGGAACGCGAAGCGTCGCCGTCGCTTCGTCTCGTATTGTGCGTTTCGCTTGAGGACGCTGCCGGCGCGACGCCCGTTTGGCACCATTTCCTCGGACGTGAAAAGGTGTCGAAGAGGCGGAAATCTCGGAAGCGTTTGTCGTGAAGGAGGCGGAAACCGCCGCGCTCTTCCGTTTTACGAGCGATCTCGTTGCTCAATTGTGCTTGAAACGGCGACTCGCGTCGCTCTTCGGAGTAGAGAATCGTGGCAAGAAGTGGCTCACTTTCGATGCCAAGATCGGAAAGCACTTTATTTCACAGGACTAAACTTTGTTTCGAGGACTCGTCGATTTCCTGGGACTTCTGGTTGTCCCTGAGACATTCGGGTTTCGTTCAAAACCCGATGACGCAAGAAATACTAATATATCGGGCGAGTATCGCCTAACGACAGGCCTCGGCTAAACATTTTTCCCACTTCGAACGAGACTCCGAGAATAAATGCATGTACGTATGTTTTTTAAAACGAAAAAGCGTTCTATTCTCGGAGTCTCGTTCGAGGTAGGAAAAATGTTTAGCCGAGGACAAATGGTCCGGAGATGAACGGGTATTACAATACTGTCGAGGAAAACACGCAGACTGTGGTTTTAAACGAGTCGTCGAACTCGCGACAACGGCTATGCAAGTCAGCAAAAACGAAATTTATAGATTTCTGTTTTCTTGCGTATTTATATGTATTTGGATATGGCGCAAAAAATTTCAAGATTTATTTTATTTATACAAGGAGAAGGACACAAGGGGGGAAAGAAAGAGAGAGAGAGAAAGAAATTGTAAAGAATATATTTCAATAGCGGACCTCACATTAATTGGTTTTGCAAGCTGTGTCTCGTCTCTTCAAATCTAGAAGATGCGATATTGCCACGACCCCACCGTTTCGCTTAATTAGTCAAATAAATTCATATAGATGCGGTAGCGCGGATGCGAGAAAACGGGCCTCTCGGAGCGCTCAGATAATTCGTTTTCTCTTTGCTGTAAATTAAAAAAATCCTCGAGTGTCCTTGTGGCGATCAAAGGATTCATTCAGCGAAGTCGTTAATCGATTTTGAGACCGTGTCGGAGACAGGTCGGCTGATTATCAACGCGACTCGAGGCTTTGCAGCATTCCTGAAGTGAAAATGGTGAAGCGTTGATACGCGCGACCCGAAATTCAACGCCTATCCGGCATTCGTCCCTCTTGATTGCCAATTATCATCTTATCGACCGTTGACGGACTTTCGCCGCGCGCAGTGATGTACCGGCGTGAAATAATATTTCATCATTTACTCCGAACTGACGTTTTCGGTGCCACCATAGATATACCGCGTCACCTGTAATAAAGTGGTACGAGCATCATTAATTAAATAACAGAGCCTAAGTGACAGGAGTAATCGAATGATAATAATGATGATTATGCACTTGACAGTTCCGGGTGCGTGACAAAAAAAAAGGATTCCAAATGTGTACTGTCATGCGAATACCGTTCAAGAAACTGTAATACGTTCTACATGTTATATAATATCGCGCGATTAAAAGTTGCCGTATAATTTTATATTACTTCCTCCCCCCTTCCCCTTTGTCTTCCTTCCTCGCGTGCGATAAATCGAATCTTATATTTATATCGCTGGCTGTGTTAGGCCGATTCTTTCGGTGACTAAATATAGTGCAAAGTAATAATTGCGGTGTTCTATTTCTAACATATTATTTTCTTAGATTCTTTGACCAATTCGGTGTCATTTCTTTCCTTAGTGAAAATGTCGGGAGAGATCGTCATTTATTGCGACTTTCTAGTTATTAGCATTATACATCTTTATATCTAAGACTCGAATTAACGTTCTGTGTTAAATTACAGGTCGCTTAAAATTGAGTGAAGGGTACGATTGTTTCGTACTCTCTTTCAAAATTTATTTCACCAAGAAACCTTCCTGCTAATTCATTAATGCGCAACAAAAGGAAGAAATTTGGCTTCCTCTCGTTGCGTATTAATTATTACACAATAATACATAGACAGTCTTATTTCTGTTTAGGAAAGATTGATTGCGATTTCTGACGAGAAAGAAATCCATTCGTACAAAAAAAAAAGAAATAACGCGTTACAGATTCATTCCGTACAACACGGTACAATGTACAATATAATTTTTCATAAGACACATTCTCTCATAAGACATAAATATCGAGCACTAATGAATGTCAAGCAACGCGTTATTACGTTAAGCCATCGCGTATTATTCGTTTTAACCCGTTTTAATCTCGCCGGCAGCTTGTTAATTAAAAATCTGCGGCGTGTGTTGCCCCCTCGGCCGCTTGTAATTATTGTCAGCGGTAATGTACGGCCTGTGTGCGGGATAATTGGCCAGCCCCTATTCGCCGTCCGAAAGTCCGTTGCATCCGTAAATTCTCGGGCCGCGTTGTCGTAGAATAACGCCGCGCGCGACCTACTTTTGCACCCTGCGACTACTTTCACTTGCGAGGACGAGGTCGGTGCGGATGCACGGGCGGAACGAATTTCCGAATAACATACCTCCGGCTTGCCTCGGTATTCTTTCGCTCTTTCAAGTCCGCTCTTCGTCTTTCTTCATTCGGAAATTTTATGACAACTTTCGCGTCCCGAGCGCGAAGCTCATTTGCAAAGGTACGCAAAGGTAAGATTCCACTAATCGTCGCGAGACAGTAATGATCAGAAAAATCATCGTGTTTATATATTGACAGTATCATGTTTTTATTAAGAATCTTATTAAACTACAAGATGCTTTGCGTATGATTACAGCTGAACGCCAGCGTGAAAATAAATGAGGCGGAGGTATTCTTTTTTTTTTCAACTCGATTTCTTAATTTAAGATAAATAATGTGACTAATGTAATATCGATATTATCTATATAGTAATCTCTTTTCACATAATTATATATATATATAATAATTAATAATTAATGCTGATATATATTATGGTTAGAAATATTGTATCTATGTTAAACGATAATATTCTGTATGATTGGTGTAATGATGTTTCATCGATTTTTATACTCTCGCTGTTTCACGCATAAAGCCGTGAAATTTGCATAATGTGCGAACATTAACGTCATAAATCAACGAAAGAGAGATCGCGTGTATGCTTCCTAGGCAGTCGTTAACAACTGATCGTCGTACAATCTTTCTTCCTAACGGCGCTGAAGACGTCACGAAGGCCATTTCTTTTTGCAACGTCGTCCGGAGTTCTGTCAATACAAAAATACTGTCAATACAAAAATTCTTATTTTTTATTATTATTATTTCGAACATATCGCAGTCTACATAATGGACAGAATTATCTACTTGGAAACATCGATTACCTGGTAGCCAAATTCCACAGGACATTTTGGAGGATATTGGACTGTGGCTTACCGCCGGCCAAGATCAATTCGCAGACCGATCGATCCTCGCAAACGGTCAATTGATCGTCGAGCGTGCGTGCCTGCTTGTGTTCGACCGGCAGATCGGCGATCCGGTACTTCGAGAGAACGATGTTCGGCTGACTAACGGAATTGATAAAAAAAAAATACGTAAGCGGATATTTAAGTTAGAGGTGAGAGAAAATGAGGAAAACGGGACTTACGTTGTCGCATTGCCGATCCGTATGACATTCGGTTTTAACGTCGCCAATAGCAGCCCCAGCGGCAGAATAGTACCAATTAAGTGAACGATCTTCTTCCAAGGGAATGGTCTGTGAACGATATACTGCGGTTTCACAATTGAAAGAAGAATAACGTTCTTGAGTAAATCGTAAAATGATGAATCGTTTTGTTAAGTGATTCCAACGGATTGCCTTAAAAGTCATGCAAACTAAACGAAACTATTTAAGTTGGATTAAACAGTTAAGAATTTAAATGTAAACAGAAATAATCTAATTATTAAGAAATTATAATATATAATGTATAATATTGTTTCGACGCGTAAGATTCTCTGGTAGAAATGTATGCAATTAAACAGTCTATTTATTGTCCTGTTCTCGTTCAGTAAATAAAATTAGATTTTGCACATCTTTTGTGCGCAGTAATTGCAGGCAAAGTGTTACATCTTGGGATTCTCAGTAGTTTTACTTTTCAGTTTCTAAACAGGAGTAATAAAACTGTCCAGTAACTATTCAAGAAATGCATAAAATTTCTACCGGGGTTATTATTTTTACATAATATATATTTTTATATGTGTATAAAATATTTTATATATACATGTATAATACACTATGTTGCGATTTTCTCGAGGAAATGTAAGTTTAAGTAATTATACTGAAGTGCGAGGTAATAATACAAATTTAGTTAAAGAAAGTTTATTACCTTCCGGGGATTTAATGGATATTAAATAATATTCCTTGCATCTCTCTCTCTCTCTCTCTCTCTCTCTCTCTCTCTCTCTTAATATGCAAATACACATCGTAAAACAAATATGCAATTTAAAAAAATGATAATACCCTAATTGAACTCAAAGCACTATTTATACGGTTGGCCGCGTTTAAGTAACGCAATTAACACACAAATCTTAAACTGTACATATCGAGGAGCAGAAACAATTAATATCTTTCAGTGACCAAGATAGATAAATAAGTAACGTTCAACATTATCTGCTTGGCATTGTTACCAAGTTTTTTGAGAACAAACATGTATAAATGTCACTTTTACAAGCTCACCTTCTCGCTCGCGGATAAGTCGAATGTGGGTCCTCCATGAATTGTATATCGTTGAACTCGCCGGTACTCGGTTGATAAAACGGATAGGGAAATTTCCGCTTTCTTGTGTAAGTTGACTCGTGATGCTGAAGTACCATGACACCGTCGCTCTCCGGGGTCTTCATCATCTCGATCAAGGGCTCCTGTGACACCGGCTGATAAGCATTCTGATTCTGATCGGTGTAATAACTGACGACATACGGTGACCTCGAAGCGTCGTAGTAGATACCGGTCGGTCGATGATCGGTCGTCGTTTTGTCGAATATGACCTGCATCTCCGGCTTCTCGCCGTTTTGAAAGAACGTCTGATCGACGAGCACGTGGCCAACGGCACCTTCGTCATACTGCGATTTCGAACTCTCTGTAACAGTCTGCCGATCGTCGAAAGACTGACGGATGTTCGATGATTGCACCACGCCGTCGTCCTGGAATTTAATTCTGCTCGACTGCGTCGCCTCGTCCAGCAGACTGGAGGCACCCTGATATCCGTCCTGAAGGATTTTCTGAAACCGCTCGCGCTGCGTATCCAGGTGAACCTTGTTTCCGAGCCTCACGTGTTGCACGTTGTTGAATGGGCTCTCTCGAACGGATGATTGCTCGATCTCACCCAAGTGCCGGCTAGGCTTGAAGACGTCGGAATGGTTTAGAGAGCGGGATTCGATGACGATTGGTGATGCCAATTGCCGGTCGCTGTCGGTGATCGCTTCTGACAACGAAGCGAACGTCGTCGTTTCGTTGAAGGAATATTGATTAGACATCGGGGAAGTCTCCTCGAAGATGACTCTCGTTTTGCGTATCTCTTCAGACGCTTCGAGGACCCTCGCGAGTGTGAGACCGACGATCAAGAGACGAAGAAGAGGGAAGCGACACATGGAGATCTTACGCAACCACATGTTTCTCGTTTGATTAAATCGGCAATCAGTGCGAATGAATGCGTTTGTGCGTCTGCGATGACGAGCTGGTGCAGAGAACAGTTATTTCCATTGCGCGATGTCCGCGTACTAAGACACTTGGCACGACGTGCTGCGACTTTAACTCGTGAAAAGGCAAGAGTTGCGACGGGCGTATTCTAAAAAGCGTGAACGTGGGAACAATTTCTTAATCACTGCCACAATCATCGTCCGTATTCCAATTGTTGTTGACAAAGTGAGCGCTACGACGACGTTTAGTTCAAGCAGCCGCAGCCGCAGGTAGGTACTCGGTGCATTATGGCGTAAATGCATGACGCCGCAACGAGAAAAATTTATGTGTTCGAAAGTAATTTCGTATAAAACTGACATATTAGTAGTGATATTAATCAGAGAGAGAAAGTAATCAATTTATTATCCCTCCTTTCTAATTCACATCTTCGAATTTGTTGTTTTAACCATTTAAATGGTAGTTTGTAACACGATAGGTTTGTTGTAATTATACGAGATATGTATAAAAGTTAAATTGTGAATTTTTGCATTATTCAAACAGCACAATGTTTAAGATAATAAATATTATGATAACAAAGATTTATAAATATTTATTGTTATAATACTTTTTTAAAAATATTAAGTAAATATTTATTAATACGTATTTAATGTGCATGAAGAAAAAAAATCATAATCTTTAAGGAATATGTTATTAAAATGTAGACTAAATATTTTATGGAATATTTATAATATCATGTAAATAAAAAAATAAATATTTATAATATTTTATAAATATTTTATAAATATTTGTGTGTGTGTACGTATGTGCGTGCGGGCGTGCGTACAGGCGTGCGTACGTGCGTGCGTGTGCGTGTGCGTGTGCGCGCGCGCGCGCGCGTGTGTGTGTGTGTGTGAGATACTTATAATAAATCTTTAATTTAGATGTTGAATTTAAAATCACAGAAATATTTTGATAAATATTTATATAAAATATTTAAAAAATATAAACATTTTGTAAATCTTTTATATATTTTGCTGTCTGGATAATATTGCGGGGAAAAGATAACTTGCAATAAGCCTGAATTCATACATCGAGGAAATTGGATGTTTCTGCTTCTTTGCCGTTTTTATTTTATACGATTTTGTGAAAGAAAACGCCGGAGAAATTCAACAGTACATAGTAGAATGGAAACATACCAGACTGCTAAATTGCATAAGTAAGATACGAGACGTTACTTGCTCTAGCAGCGCTCGCGGAACACGAGTATAATGAGCGGAAGGGGTGAAAAGACTTTCTAAGCCAAGTTTTATCGCCAAGCGGTGAGAGTCTGACCCTGTTTCGTGGCGAGGTCATTCCGATATGTTCTATATGCTCCGCGATGATCTTAGAGTTTTCATGTTCCACAAAAAAGTAGTAACTTTTTACACGAGTCATTTTACATTTCTTCCAGCAGCCTCTTGTACAATTAACTTGAGAAGAATTTGCACTGACGCTTTATTAAATTATCGACAATTCACTAAAAACCGAGTAGTAATAGCAATTTATACGATTAAAATTAAACAGAATTTATGATACAAAAACTTATGATAAAATTAACGAAAAGATGATTATTTTGATAATATATTTTTTTTCCTTCTTTCTTCTCTAATTTTTTAATAGACATTTTTATATTACTATTTGTACATAAAATTGATTTAAAGTGAAATACACATTCAAGTAATTATCTGATATCAATCTACTTTAGTCACAATTACTTTCCTTGAAACTTTCTGTCATTGCGTTAGATCGCTGACATCTAGGCTAGATCTCGCGATACCCTTTTCACCCCTTCCACCTCGTCTCATATCGTTGTCGTCATCGCGACTCTCCCTCTGATATGACTGGCAATGAAAGTAGACAGTGGCCGTACTCGCGGGCCATTCTACCCTTTCTTCAGCATCGGATCGTCATAGTCGTTTTCGCGGTTAGGTGTCTAGGTCAACCCAATTCCGGTTTCGAGTAGGCCAACTGACCGAGTCGTAACCGGAATCGGAAGTAAAAAAATAAAAAAAATAAAGAATAAACAAAAATTATATATGCAATCCCAAAAACGTGCCATTTCGTTTTTCGCACTGAGAGAAAGAAGAATCCATTTTTTTATCCGTTACGTAATTGTCCTAATTCCGCAACGTAGCAAAGATTAATTCGTTATTATTAAACAATTAAATGGATAAATAAACCAACCATGATAATTACTTTTGAATATTTTAAAAAAAGCTGTTGCTGCAACTTAAACTTAATATTCCAAGTTTACATAAAGACTTTCTATGCAAATTCTTAATCTATCAATAATAAACATTCAGGAAGTGAATGATGTACGATGTAGTGGTAGATTGTAAAATATACGATGACGCAATGTGGACACGTCCGCGCCAATCGATTTTGTTCGGGATGACACGTAATGTGATACATGCTCAGATATACAGCGGAAATCGTGGTGGAAAAGCAAAGATACTCAGACAGAGACGAGAAAAGAAATCGTCCGTTTCTGGGTCGGCGCCAGACAAAAAATCCTAGATCGGTGAAAATCTGGCGGAAGAATCGGAAGCTGCTCGTAAAACGGAAACTGTTAAGACGCGTTTCACTCGCGCGACGAGCAGGAATCACCATCGACGACGTGAGGAAGGGGGGAGGCACGGGCGAAGGTAGAAAAAAAAGGAACGACGGAGGTTTCTGGGCCGCGAAAGCGCAAAAATCGGTAAACGGCCGATTCTACGATTTGTTCGCCGATCCGATTCCGTCTACTATACGCCGAAGAAGGCCAAATCGGTGATTTGCCGAGCATGAAAATCACCGACGGCCTTCTTTGTCCTTTACGCCGGCGTCGTGCCGATGTGTCCTTAATTGTGCGGCCATTCAGCCGGAAACATCATTTTCCTCTATCACGATATGCACACGCATTTATGTAATTCGGAAATGTATAATATATAAAAAATAATCTATAGCATTAAATGACTAACTTTTTCTTCCTGAAATATCTACTTGTGTCAAAAAATTATTTTAAGGATGTATAAGACATTTCTTAAAACATTAAAAAAATTATGAAAAATTATTAATTGTATTACATTGCATTTGGGACAATTTTCCATTTGAATAAAAATTCGATAAGAAGTAAACATGTGCGTTAATGAAAATATAATAAAATAAAAAATAACGAAAAAAATCTGAACTTTTTTATTCCAATACTTTAAATATTCAAAATGATTTATAGAAAGTTTCATTGCAATGCAGAGATCTATAAAAGAAAACTATTTATTTATTTATTTACAAAATAATTAAATAGACCATCATAGTAAAATTTTATATTATTTTGAATACATAAAATACTTACACAGAAAAATTAAGATTTTTCTTAAATGTCGTAAAAATAATTTAATTTTTAATAAAAAAGAAAATAAATAAACTATAAAAATATATTATTAAATAAAAATTTAATTATAATAATTCTTGTAAATTTATATACACATTTCACTACAGAAAGAGAGAGATTATTGCAGTTCTAGGGCAAGCCCTTTGAGAACGCACAAATAAGAGAGTGCTAAACTTTTAATTAATTCTATAATTGGTAGTAGTATCAATATTCATGATAAAAGTAATCTAAATAATTATACACATTAATTATAACTATATAAATAACATGTTTCTGCAACAAGCAGAAAATAGATAGTGAAGTTAAAAGAAGAAAACTGCGCGTTCCTTCGAATAAATCCAGAATTTCTAAAATCTGTAAAATGTTAGGCGTTTTACGCCTCCATCGTAGGAATCGGCGGACACGGTAAGAAGTCGGTCTCGAAAGGATCGAGATTCCTGACGGATTCCCATGCGCGATCTCTCTGAGGCCAGCCGAAACTTCTCCGTTGCCGCGCCTAGAGGAGGCCGCGGCTAGAAGAGAGAGCAACTCGCACGTCGTCCCACGTCTGGACGTGTGTTCTGGCGCGTTTAAACGGTGAAAGTAGCGATTTGACAAAAGGTAAAAATGACACTGTCGCGTGAAAATGACACTGTCGCCGACGATCGGAGCCGTGCCGCAGCAGAAGCGGACGGACTCGTCGTCGCCCGTCGCTCGCGTCGCGTCGCATAGCGTCGCGTCGTGCCGTCACCCTGATTGTCACGGGCGCCGCAATTAGCGCGTGACACGCGCGGTCCGTTTCTCATCGTTGTTTCGTCGTTGTCTCACCGTCACGTCGCCGCGTCTTCGCCGGCACGACTCTCGTGCCGAATTGGAGACGAGAGAAGAGAATAATGCGTGTATAAGTACCCACGGGCACGGGGAACGATCGGCTTTGCGCCATTTCAGTTTTCTCGGTCAATCACGGCAAACGTTCGTCTACGAAGCGATTGCTCGCATGAACAATCCCATGAAGAGTGGCAATTAAAATCGCCGCGAGATCGAACACGGGTGTACGCGCATACGACCGTTCCGTTCTGCTCCTCGTCCGGATGCGTTAGACGCGCGTTTCGAATTACCGTCTGTATTTTTGCAACGTAAGTGTGCCTGATTAGAGATGCTGATAAATGAGAAAGCATATTGTAAATAACTCGTCGAAGTGATTGTTTTAGCGTACAAGGATTGATTGAAGCTTCGTTAATGGAAGCGTTGGCAATCTCTGCAGAAAGAAAGCACGGGGATATTTAACAATTTTATTTGTAGCCCGTAAATAAATAAATTTGTAATTTTAATAAACGCAGTATGTGTAGATGTTGCGTTTTTCAATTGTTTCGATGTTTCAAGATTCCCAAGAAAGTAATTTATAAAATAATACCCAGTCGACACGATTATGTGTTGACTATATAATAGCTATAAGCTTCAGTATCACATTTTATATAACGTGGACGTTGCAGCAATGTTGCAGTTATGTTATAATTTTGTCCCTTTTCAAAAATAATGATGGTACATTTATATCATCTTATTATAATTATTTATTTCATAGCTCCAATGTTTAAATTCTATTTACTGGCGCATCACTTGTTATATAAATAATATTTACACTGAAAAAGAAGTTTTGTTGCATTAATAGAAATTTTGTTAGATTCAACCAGTGTGTCTGTTCCAAAACGGACGAATCGGAAATCTTGTAGAAATTACCAGATTATAGTACAATTTATCAAACGTTTTGATTATAACAATCAGAGGCTTGTTGTAATAAACAGAAATTCTGCTTGGTTTCACCGAAAACATTCAATCATATCAGTTTTGTTAATATAATCAGATCATTTTTCTCAGTGTATCATTTACACACTTATATAAAAGAAAGTAGTAGATACAAATAATTATGATATAAATATCACGAAATATTTGTTATACAAATGGTATTTGCAACTGCTATATAATTTGGAAATAATACGAAAAGTATTATTTCCAAATTACATAGCAGCTGCAAATTGTGTCGACTGGGTAACTATCGAGTAGTCTGCAACTGCATGTATACCTGCGCGATTTTGATATTTCGTGACTCTGAGAGATCGCAGGCTAATTAAGATACGTTAATATCTAAACGTATCACGTTATTTGCGATGAAAACAGAATTAGAAAGATGTTTCAGCCTCATTTGCGAGAACTTTCCATCTCCATCGTTTTACTCTAGTCATCTAGCGCGCATGTTACTCCTCACAGAAATTCACGCGAAAGCGAGGAATGCCTCGAAATAAATAAATAAATATATATTCTCGGGAATATGAAATGCCTTGTAGCTCTGCCATCCAGGAGGCTGTTAGAAAAGCGAATGCCTTGGAAACCGCTATATCTCGTGCGGTCCCGCATAAACACAGTACAAGCGGTGTCTCGCGCAAAAATACAGACATCGTTCACTTGTCGGAGGCCAGTGATGGGCCGTTCGATCCCATCGATCATCGATCGTGGTCGGCATGACTGACCTCGCCTCCCATTGTTGTTCATTGTATTCCAAGAACGATCGTTATCCAGGGGGGAAGGAGAAAGAGCCCGTGGGGAAGCCGCGCGCGGCTGGAGCGAGAGGAAGAAATCGCGAGATGGAAAGAGAGAAAGGGACACGCGCGGAAATCGCGGGTGAGAAGGAGAGACAATGTGGCGCCCGTTCTCCAGGTTGACCAAGCCAGAGAGGTGAGAACGGAATAACACAACGGCCACGGGGAACGGAGAAGGATGCAAAATGGACCAAGCACCGGCGAAGTGGGGATCTGGATTAAAAGCAAACGAGGGCAACGTCTCGGCAACAGAGCCATCTCGGACCTTGAGGAGTCGAGGCCGCCGCCGAGTACTCCATTTCCGCATTTCGTAACATCGCTCTGTTGTTGTTATTGTTGTTGTTGTTATTGTTATTATTGTTGCCGTTGTTGTTGCTACCTGTCATTCTGTTGTCACACTTTGGCGCACGTTGCGCGCAGTTCCTGCTAACGGATCTTCAGATACGAGCGGCAACGCACGGGCTTTGTTGTTCATGTAATTGAAGGCGGCTCGGACAACTAATATTGATACGGTCAGTGCGACGCGTTGTGTACGCGAATTGTTAGTTCTCCTTTGGCGACTCTCGTCGTATCGCGATAACGCAGTAGAATTCCATAGAATCAAGTAGACGATACGCGAAGGCAACGTTCGAACCGGGTGATAACAGTGATCTCGATGAGTCGTAATTCTCTAACTGTTTCTTCAGTTCGACTAACACGACTTTATTACAGTTACTTATCAATTTTTATAATTATTTTGTTCTCCTATTGTTATATTTGATATCTCTTTCAGGATAACATTACAACTTCCTCACAATTAAGGTCACTTTATCTGTCACTGTAGAATCACCGTTTAAGAAAGATATTAAAATAACAAGGCTTCAAAGTAACAATTTGCAAATTAATTGATAATTTTTACATCTAATTACCACACAGATTTACTTAAAAAATCATTTTTTATTTGAAAATGTAATTATATTGTAATTATATTTTTATTTATTTATTAATTAGTCCAATTTCTTATTTCTTCATTGATCTTCAGTCAAATCCCTATTAATATTTAATGCTTTTCTTTTTTTTACGTTATAAAAATGAAGCACTAAAATTGCAATAAAATTGAAAGAATCCATTGTAATAATACAAGATAATTAAAAGCTGTCTAATTCTGTTTAACAAGATTTCAGGATTTTAAGAGAGTTGCGTTGAATGAAGATCTTCGTGTTTCAGATGACGACGAGAGGAGCTATATGTCTGCTCCTGTCGATTTCGACATTAGGAGGGTCGCTGGGTAGCACGAGGTACTTCGTGAAAATGCGAACGAACGCGTCCGACATGTTCAAAACGAAGGTGGACAATTTCAGAATTCTTCAGGATCCGATAGCGATCACGCCGAATCCTCTGTACGATAACTCTGCGGGGACTGAGCATCAAGTCGACGACGGGAGGATGACCAAAGAGATATCGAGCGATCAGTACAATCGAAGAAATTCCTTCGTCGAATCTTCGACCTTTAATCCGGACGCGCTCAACAAGTTTCTCGAGGAATACGCAAACAAAGTTAAGAGCACCACCGAGAGGAATTTCAAGTATCCCTTCAGAATCGTGAAACCACCCGCGGAACCTCTCGTTCTTGAAATCGACAGCGAGACCACGACCGTCCGTCAGGACGAGACATTTGATCAGATCTCAAATGCTACTTCGACGGATGATGCGGTAAGGAACATATGTTTTAGAAGTGAAGTAATGGAATAATTTTGTCCTTTAAACAATTAAAAAAAGAAACAAAGAAAAACATTAAATAATAATGTTTTAATCATTTTTAATTCTGTAATGCTATTTATTGCTATATAATTTATCATTGCATAATACGGAATATGTCGGCTAATATATTTATCTTTTTTTTTTTTGCTGATTTAGTTAGGCGAGACGTTAAACGATACCTTGAAGAGAAACAAATATTACGGTACAAACACTTATGAAGACAGAAACGGCTGGGTGACGTTGGAAGCAATTCCGTGGTCTAAGAGCAAAATTTCTAAGTGGCAGGCCAATCCCAGCACGCAACGACCTTGGCCAGAGATAAAGCCATGGGATAAACCGAGCATGAAACCATGGGCCAGCGATTTTACCATCAGACCCACTTATGAAAACAACAAACCGTGGTAAGTACCACAACCGTTAATTTTCCTTTCGCTACGCGATCTCGTGTACAATTTCAAAATAGGTTCTGTGGTTATTACGATGAGAGATATTTATTGTTAGCATCGAAATGAAACTTTCTTTCTTGCAAACGTGTTTACAGGATCCAACGATGTACCTCACTTGTTACGACGTAATCTCTACATTAATACTAAGAAAAGTATCAAGAAAATCTCGTAGAAATTTATTCACTTTTTACTTCTACTTTATTCCCCTTTTTACATAGCAAAGCCAATATGTGCAAAATAATTCAAATAAATTCCGAACAAAAGTTTTATTTCGAGTTTCATTTCTTAACATTTCTAAATAAAAGAATAACATTAAGTGAAAATATTCCTATTCGACCGATTCTATTATCATTTCTCACTGAGATGAAAGCGTCAAACTAAGAGAAGAGAGAATCATTTTCAGTCAAAGTAGATCTGCTAGAGTAAAAATGGCTCTCTTTTATGCTTCTATTTCTTATTCTCTAGTAAAAGTTTTAAAGCTTGATTTTTTTATTTTTAAAAGATTCTTCAAAATAAAAACAGAGTTAGGAAAATATATAATTGAATATCTTGGATGTTGTTTTACTTTATGTTACACAAAAAAATAATTTTCTATAAAATGTCAGCTTTAAGCAAGTGCAAAAATGAACAATCGTATCCTAGGTACGACAAGCCAAAACCCAATTGGTCCGACAACGAGAAGCCGTGGCAGAAACCAAGTTCACGCCCTCCCTATCGCCCTGATGAGGCGTCTAATCAGGCGCAGAAATGGCCGCCGGAGAAACCGTGGAACAAGTACGATCTTCAACGTCCCAGCAGTGATATCATCACGGACGACAGACCGGCCAACTTCCCCAGCTCATGGTCCAGACCGCAGTCTTCCTTGTATCAGTTTATCGATAGATATTCGGAGAAGGACCAATCGGGGGACGGAAGTAATTGGCATGATTACCCGTCCAGATACGAACAGGATCGACCACGGCCCACTCTGATCACCGAGAGACCGAATTTCTCGCATTATCAGTACGTGAACAATCATCCACCGAGTCATCCGGCGAGCGGTGACGGCCAGTGGGTTCTTCTATCGACGAACCGGGGATATTCCAAGTCGAGACAGAGATCAATCAAGATCGATGCGATAAACGCAGCGGAGCCGTTCAAAGAGATCAATTTGACGGATCACGGAAATAAGGATAGACAAGATGAAGAACCTCCAATAGCCGTGATGACATCGAAACGCCAGGTTAGGCTAGATGATCGAAGAGAGGTCAAGAGTTTTAATTAATTCTCCGCAGATCAACCTTTTTTTGCTTAGACCAACTGGGTCACTGATAAACGGTTAGGTTTCATTTCAAAGGGTTTTTGGGTTTTTAAAAATCTGAAAAATTCTGGTGTACTCTTTTAACACATTTAGGAATATGATTGTACAATTAGATGATTCTAAACAAGTTTAACAAATTGGTATACTGGAAAAATTGTATGGAAATCTCAAATGATTCCGGTCTGCGATAAACTAATGAATACCTCTACCTTGCGCAATAACTACCCCCCCCCCCTTTTCTTTGTCTCTATCTATCTATCTATTTGACAGTTTTTCTTTTTCAATTTGATAAAGTTATTTGATATTAATTAAAATGGCATGCAGTATACTGACATAGAAGATACTATTATTAATATAAATCATCGAATGATTTAATATCACAAAGTTATTGTTAATGAGATTTATCAAAGGAAATAACACCGACAGCCGCTTTATGAAAGATCGTTTACCTAGGTCAGATTGACGGTGTTGCCATCGATCAACGGCACGAACACGACGACGTCCCACGGAGGTCTTCTGGAAGTCGAGAAGACATTCAAGAGCGTCGAGCAGAGCCGCAAGGAGTACGAGATGGAGAAGTTGTCGGCCGCACCGAACATCCCGAATATTCCGCATATCTCGAACATCATAAACAAAAGACCAATCAGGCACACAACTCTGACAAGCGCGAAACCGTCGAGTTCGGCCGTTCTAGCAGCCGTCGGAGCAGGTACTGTAACAAATAACTTAAAATATACTTCAAAATATATTAATCGCTTGGCCCTGACAGATTTCGAATTAAAAAAAGCGTTGGTCTTAAATTCTTTTGGCTTTTAATAAGATCGAATGTTGAGGGCTGAATGTTTTGCAAGAAAACGAAAAATTATTAACATGAGAATAACAATATATGCACATATTAATAATTTAAAAATTTTATTGAAATTCATAATTACGTTATATTAGGAAAATGAATTTAATGTTATTTAATCGTATAATACATTCACTAATCATGTCAACAAAAAACAACTTTCAATGTGTGTAATAAATGCCTCGAGAATTAATCTAAAAAAATATCTAAAATAATTGTAGGGTGTTAAAATGTCACAGTTAATTTTATTTATAATTATCGTACCGTTTGTGTAACGACAGGTATGCTGCCGGCGACAATGGCGATGATGATACCGATGATGCTGGGTCGTCGAAAGAGAGATCTGAGACTGATGGAACGCACGCTGAACAACAATCTCGAAGTCAATCTGCCTAAGTTCACGAGGGAGTATAATGTTCAACTAAGGAGACCAGTAGGACCGTAGGAATTAAGATAGCAGAATTCGTTCCGAGACTCATTAGGATGGCGAACGGCAGAGGGAACGTAGCGCACGATACGTGCGAATTACGTTAGTAGGACGCAAAGTCCAGAAACGGAAATTTGTTTCGCGTCAACTACCCGTCTGTTCTGCGTCATTAAATTCAACGGACAAAACGGTACATTATATGACATGGCAGTACTATTGGCACATTTATACTCCGTACTTTTAGACAAAACGTATTTCCCAAGTCTATCTAAAATTATTTAATTGCCCAGGACGAAAAAGACGAAATTTAAATTTCAATCACATTGGGTCTTGAAGTCAAACGACTTACATTCCGTAAACCATTTTTCAAGACATTGCGTTATATTAATCAATGAGACTATAGCTAGCGTATTAATACTGAATGTTCTTCTGAATAATCAATACCCTCGTACAAACGAGTACATAAGCACGATCGGTTTAGAAACAACCACATGTTGCTGTTCCAGTAGTCAAGTAAAGTTGAAGAAAAAAGAGAGAGAAAGTTAGAGGTAAAAAGTTCATCATAATCGCGCCAAAAAAAAATTTCCTTACCGCTTTGGATTACCGCATTTAAATTGTCGTTGACATAGCGTTTCGATTGTGTAAAAGGAAACGTAATACGTTCCGACTTTTATCGCCATCCACATGACTACTTATACTCTATATTTTACGCTTGACCGACCATTGTCGACGAATGTAAATTTATTCCGATTCGTTCTGCGATGTGACAAACACTTTATACGTAATTACGTAATCGTTCATAAATTGTTGAATTTGTTTGTTTAAAGCAGCTTTTTATTTAGCATTTCAAAGCATTCTTTTAAGCTTTTTTTTCCATGCGTTCCAACATTGAAGCATTTTAGATTGTTCGGGTTTTTCTTTCACAGATACAATTCAAAGTAATCGCGACAACTCTCCGCTTCAGAGATCAATGTTATACGCATTGACGCGAGAGAAACACAAGCGTTCACATTCTCCAATATTTATTTACATATCAGGGTATTACATAGAGAGTTTGCATACTTATCTATTTATTTATTTATTCGTTCAATTCGTTTTATTTATTTAGTTATATAGTTATACTTTACAGTATAAGCTGCCCAATAATCGGCTCCACCATATGTCTTCGCTCGCCCTCCAGCGAGAGGGTAAGAGAGCAGCGTGCACATGCCAAACAATTGTAGAGAGATTAAAAAGCGACTTTCAATAAAGATCCAATCGATCCTGTGTGTGGAAGAGAGAGAGAGAGAGGGAGGTACAAGTCTCTCAAAACCCCTCACCAATCCCGCGGCTATCTCGATCGTCTTGGTTTCGATAAAGTATCCTTGGAATGCATCTTTTATCATATCGTATTATATATTGCGTGTCGAAATGCTCTTTGTGCACGAGGACCCGAAGACTAAAGTTAAGGACTCGTATTAACCGGTCCAAGTTTTTTTGAAACGAACATGTCGGAACATGTCGAGGGCATCGTCGTCGACCCCTCGCGCGTCGAGTATCGATAACGATCTTGAAAGAAGATGCGTTCCCCGCTTGCGATACCTTGAAGAGCAAGACGCCGCGCGCTCAGTGATCGTAACAGTAGTCCGTGTTCCCCTTCGTCGTTTTAGCTTTCTAAGTGAAAGGATGATCGCCTATCGTATGGTATCGCATCGCATCGTTTACGGATAGACAAAAAATGATTGCCCGTGAAATCGCGTCTCGAATCGGCCGCGAAGAAGTCCGGGGGAAGACCGCTTCTTCGCGTTCCCCGACTACCGTTACCAGGACCACGGTCGCCGTCGTATCCGTCGCCGTTATCCACCGCCTGTCCACCGTATTGCGCCGTGAAATTGGAAAACGCGTATCACACGGCGCGAAAACTTCCATCGCTGCCCCTCCGAGTTTTCCCCTCCCCCCCTCATTCTTCGCCGTTGATCCTCTTCTGCACGTGACCCAGATATCGCGCGAAACCCTCGCTGGCGTGTTTAAGGATCGTCAGACCCAGCCTGAACTTGATCTCGGCCACCTTCTTCACGAAATTTATGAGGCTGAAGCCCTCTGAAGAGGGCGGCTTCTTCGTGGTCGAGCTGTCGAACCACTCGACGATCGTTTCTTCGGAGTTCGCGGGATGCGTCGTGGCAGCCTTCTCGGAGGCATTCTCCGAAGAAACGCTGGTACCACCGTCATCCGTTTTTCCAACGGTCGTGGAGGTCGCGGGAATCTCCGTCGTTTCTTCCATGTGTCCTAAGATGGTTTTCGTGGTGGACTCCTTTACGCGCGTATTCGCTTCCTCCTGCTGTTTCCTCCTCTGCCCCTCGAGATCCTCCACTTCGTTGTTCTCACCGCTGGCCCTCGTCTTGTGCGTCACCCCACCACCCGGCAGAGCTGAATCGATGATATCTAGAATCTCGTTGCTGAGATCCTCCTCCTTTTCTGCCTCCTCGCGCTCTTCTTCCAATTCGCGTTTCGTTGGTATTATCTGTATTACCGATTCCCTCTTCGATCTCGAACGTCGCCCTCGGCTGACCTCGGCCTCTTTAAGGGCGGCGCGTTTGACCTTGAGAGATCGCGGCCCATGCTCGACGGCCACCGCGGTCGGCGTTATCTCGATCTCCTCGTATCCGTCGTCCGGTCGGATGGTCGATGCTCCCAGATGGCCGTAGCTATGCAAGCCGGCAGCGTTCGGGAAATCGAAGCCCTGCGCAATGTCTCCTTCGAACTGTGTCTCTCCGACCTCCGTCGACATGTAACCGATCCCCTTCTTGCTGTCCACCGGCAAGTTCGCCGCTTTCACGTCGTACGGATACTCCTTGGGTACGTTGCCGACTACGAATTGCCGATTCGCCGCCGAGCCTGCGTCGACTTCCGCCGCGAGATCTGGCCGCTTACGATCGTAGTAAACCGGAGTAGTCTGTATCTCGGGATATCGGAAGTCCGTGTTCCGATACTTCACCGCCGATTGGGTGTTCTCCGGGGCTTTATAAACGGGAGAGGTCGACACCGACGGATACCTCGCGTCGATCTTCTTCGTCGTTTGTGCGTCGTACGCGCCGTCGTAATGCTGATACTGATAATAGTTGTCCTTCCCTGCCGGATACTTGTTCTCGTAATTCGTCATGCCCTGGAATACCTTGGACAACATCTCTTCCTCGCTCTGCCCGTAGTTACCGCCGTATTCGTCCATATTGTACTTGTAGTTCGGCTCCACCTCGTAGTTCCTTCGAGTGATCGTACCACTGAAGGGATACAGGAAATACGAGGCAAGACCAAGACCCAAACCTACCAGCGACATGACGCCGAAGCTGGGCATCACTTCGCGACTGAGGAAGTTGTAGATCTGGCTGCTGATCCCTTTCTGCGGCTGCTTCTTCTTGATCTTTGTCGTGTTTGCACCGATCTTTGTATCGGGCACGATCTTCGATTCCTGGACCGCGTTATCTGTGATAGTAGAGTCAGTGATGCTCTCGTTGATCTCCATTTGGACAGGCACCATCGCTGCTGCCGTCGAGCTTGCTACCGAGGTCGTAGGCTTGCGCCTTCTCTTGTTCTTCTTTCTCTTCGAGTTATGTCTAGGCCGCTTCGTCGTCGGGATCGACGTCGACGTACTCGTCAACGTCGTCTCGGTCTCCGTTTGCGTTTCCACGTTGATTTTAGTCAATTCCGGATTAAAGTCAAACTTCAGATCTATTTTGGAGTTGTGAAGATCATCCGTATCTTTTAGCACAATTTCCTCCATTTTGTTCTTGTCAAACTTCTCGATCTTCAGGACCGGCGCGTTCACCTTGATCGGCTCTATTTCGATCTGCGTGGTCTCGTCCACGGGCTTCTTCAACTGCGCTTTCAACACGTTATTCTTTGTACCGATCGGCTTCGATCTCACCGGTACCTCCACGAGATCCGCGCTAGATAACTTCGACTCAACCAGGATGCTAGGACTTGGGGTAGTCGCAGTGACAGCCGGAAGTAAAGTGGTCGGAGCCTTTTGAGTGTCCATGATCACCGACGCTTTTATCTTCGTAACAAACATTGGCTTTTCGGTATTCTCCGGCTTGTTCTGCGGGGTCGTGATGATTGGGACCGGTTTGAAAGTCACCTTTTCAATTTTACCAGTCGATGAGGTCTCATTCTTCACCGCTTCAGGTTTAATTGTCGTTTTCCTCGTTGGCTTTGGTCTCGTCGGTTTCGTGGTCGCCGGCTTCGTTGTTATCGGCTTCGTCGTCGACGGCTTAGACTGCGAAGTCGGTCTCGGCGTGGTAACTTTCGGCTTAGAAGTAGTTCGCGGCGGTTGACTCTTCTTCGTCGTCAGAACAGTCGTCAACGTAGCCGTACCGTCGCTCGTCGTCGAAGTGCTCGTTGTCGTGGTGCGGATCACCTTCAAAGTCGTGCTCGACGAGGTTTCTGTCTTTTCTGAATCCTGAGTAACTTTCTCCGGTCTCAAAGTAGTCGCGATCTTCTTCGTCGTCGTTCCAGTCGGTTTCTTCGTGATCACGGTCACTTTCTCGGTGGTTATAATGGGAGTCAACTGCGGCGTGATCTTCTCCGTGATCTTTTCAGGCTGTGGAATCTTCTCCGCTTTTTCGATCGACGAGCTCGGTCTCACCGTAAGTCGTACCTCCGTTTGGAACGGCTGCTGCGTCTTCATCTTTTCCACCTCCACACTCTTCACAGTTGTGGACGGTGGATTCAATAGAATCCAAGTAGAAATACCACCGGTGGTCGTAGGATGATTTTTATAGGCGGTAATCAATCTCGTCGTGCTCATCTCCCGTTCAAGCTCCTCTTCCGTCATCGCCATTGCTTGACCCGGATGACTGGACTCGAAGTAGCTGAACTTGGAATTGATCGGCCTACCGTAGCTCACGCTTATAGGCTCCAAATTCTGATGGCCGCTCTCGGAATTGATATCCCTTATCAACAGAGGAGCGTTGTTCTCCGAGGATTTCGGCGTAGTTGCGACGTTATGTTCGACCTTGATGAGATTTTCGTTATTCACCTTCATCACGTCCTGAGGATTTGTAACGTTCAGAAGTTGAGTAGCGACGGTTCTCAGAGATTGATCCATATATTGCAGATCCTTCAAATCACGGTGGGTGTTGTTCAGTTGCCCGCTGAAATAAAATTTTATCATTAGATTTGTTGAGAAGGAATAAAACATAATTTATATATATATATATATATATATATATATATATATATATATATATATAACTGAGTGTTTAAAATTTCAATTATTATTACGTTTTCTGTATAAGAAATTTAAATTTATCTCATATGATATTGTAATAAATATTATATAATAATGTTCCGTTTTTGTTCTGAATCATGATTATTATTTAATTATTCGTAAAATAAAATACTCTTTGTTATCTTTTACGAATGTTATTTATATCTATTTGTGAGTAATTTTTATAAACATAAATACATAGCTGGGCTAAATCTAAAGGATTAGCAAAAATATCCAAAGATTACATGTTATTGAATATTATTCTTACCTTTTCTGTACAATAATTAAGACTTGACTTGCACAGTAAAAAACTGACATCACTGTCAAGCGTCATGAATATAATTAAATGTTAAAGGTAAAGTAAAAAACAATGAAGTATAATAGAGCAATCTTAAAATAAATTATTACGTTAACGTATTTTGGAAAAATTAAAAGGAATAATTAAATTACCAAAAAAACTCTTTTAATTTAGTTAAAACTTTTTAATTTCCTTATTTTTTTTCTTAACTTTAAAGTTGTCTAAAAGCGTTTATAATTAATTATCAATGAAAAATAAAAAATTTTTGCAAATTGAATTTTAAAAAAAGAAATAGATAATACTTAAAACAACAGTATTCTATTTACTTTCAATTTTAGATTAACTATGTATATAAAATCGGAAATTTAAAAAAAAATTAATCATAAAAACTGGTAAAAAATGGCATAGAATAATTTTCATAGTGTAAAGCCTGTGTATATTATTTTTATTATTTTTATTTTTAATAAGATATTCGTAATAAGTTTAAAAAATTAAAATAAGTAAATAAATATGTAAGCGTAGTCACCAAATATTCTTGCATAATTTAATTATTAACAATTATATAGCGTATATAGTTAATTTAATAATGACGAGATTTTAATATTAATTAAAATTCAATAATTAATAATTGAACCTAGACCGCAATATAGGCCTATCTCATCTTTAATTGTGTTAATTAAAATTTCTTTATAATATATTTTGTTTCTTTTCTATGGCAGTAATAAAATAGGATTTAGAGGGATCGTAGGTGTAAAAATAGGAATATATATTTTTTACAACATATACAAGGCGTAAAATATTATATAATTACCCAATGAAATATTAATCTTTGTTTTAAATATTTTATTAACATTACATATTCGTTGGCACAAATAATTGTTAATGCCCTGAAATGTTGTAAAATTTAATTAAGTTAAAAATACCAATACATCAAAAAATTTTAATCATAACCCCTTGCAGTTCTACATCGAGCTAAACTCGACATAATGCTTTGTAGTAGTCTATTGTATAATTCACCAAGCATTCGAATTGATACACACACAATTATAATCAGCAAATATTATTTTCAGAATTTTCTCTAAATAATAAATAAATAAATAAATAATAAAAACTTTTATTTAGACTCGCTAATTAATTGAAATTACGAGCGAAATACGCAAAGAGATAATATTAGATTATAATCAGAGCATCTTTTTTTAATATTTTTAATACGGAACAAATTTAATATTACAGAAATTTTATAAATATATACGATACGATAAAAGAGAGAAAAAAACGCAATACTTTCATTATTCTATACATACACGACCATAATGATTTAAATAGTAACGTAACGTGGTTTATTAATTATTAATAATACGTAATAAAATTAAGTTAATAATTGCACTGATTATCTTCTAATTCATGTAATTGTGTAAAGCGAGTGTTTTCTTACTATGTTACATTTTGGCGTAAGAGTAAACGTTATATAAAAATATATTTTTTTAACTATCTTAATTACTTTACATAAATAAATAGGATGTCGTGTGACTGTATAAAAACAACCCAATCTGCAAACAATGTTTTTTAAATACTTTTTAAATATTTAAAAAGCATTTTAAAAACACTATCTACTGATTGGGGACGGACGTAAGTGACAAGTCACGAGTTAGCATCCATACTTTTCGTATATGTGTTTTTAAATACGTAATTTTCAGTAGAAGTCAAAGGAACTCTTTAAATCTAGATGACGTAGAGAGACTGATTGTCCCACCCGCCCCCATTACTACTACTGCATGGGTAAATTATATTTAATTACATATCAAGGACGGATGTGAGGACTATTAATTTAAATTACTATATTTATTTAGTTATTAATTTATTCACTCAGATAAGTAAAGTTGCGTCCTTAATGAACGAAAATATCATACAATTATCTGTATCATCATTATACATGCTACGTTAGTGCATCATAATATTTTAAAACAAACATAATCATCTAGCTATCCTCTCTCATTTTGCTTTTTTACTAACCACGCATTAGTTTCAGTCTAGTACCGAACGATATGCGAGCGATCACTACGGTATACCTTGTAAATTCTATCCAAATAAAAGTAATTCTAGAAGCGGGAGCGTACTTGTTTCATACAGGCTTCATGCCATGGCTCTCCTACTTATCCGAAGATCACCAAGCGTCACAAGATCAATCGGAGTTCAATTCGATCATCTTCTGCGCTTCCTACGTCTACTCTTCCATTCGTTCAGACGATCGTACTTGTGCACGGCTCGCCTGACGAACTCCTCGAGATTTGGCGCGAAACCGACTGTCTTGTCGGCGGAACGCCCGATGTCGAGGACGCTCGGTAGTGCCCACGGGAAGATGACCGCGGCTACGCCGATCATGCCGGCCGCCATCGCGGCGAACGGCGCCGCGGCGATGCTGAAGATGCCATAGCTCAACGGGTTTAAGAAGGAAAAGTACGTGAAAGCTGTAGCTAGGGACTGCATCATACCGCCTGGCAACATATCGAAATCATCGTCATCATCATCGTCGGACGACGATCCTGCAGAGCCTGCAGTCGCCGCCAAGGATGGATTAGTAATACTCGGTAAACCGGGTTTAATGGCAATGCTAGGAAGATTCGATAATGATGGCAATTGCAAGGAACCCAGCCCGCCGCTGGCCTGACCTTTCACCGGACCAGGTTTGATCAAATATGGAGGCAACTCGGAGCCTCCGGCGACAGATGGCCCGCTTGCGGAAGCGCCAGCAGCTGGTGGATCGACCGCGGAACTCGACGCGTCATCGCCGGGACCAACAGCGGGACCGTCGACGGACGATCCGGCGGGGATCGCCGTCGCGTCTACTTCCGCTAACGGGACGCTCGTGCCGGACACGCTGATCTGAGTACCCTGGAACACCTCGATGGTCGACAGTCCCGAGGACTGATCGTTCCATTGTTCTGGGATCTCGGTGGGATCTTTCTGGGAATCGTAATAATCATGTTGACCCGATTGCGACGTTTCGAGCGGATTGGAGCTATACGTTCCGGTTGACACGGTTACGTAATTGTTCACGGAATCCTCATAAGAGATATCGGTGAACGCATCGGCGTATTTCTCGTTCTCGTCCGCGTCACCGTAACTCTGCGTCGCCAATGAGGTCTGCTGATCCTCCGCACTACTTGGCGTGAACACGTTCGTATTCGAAACGTGCGAGTTAACGATTATGTTCAGATCGGTGCACCCTTCCTTGCTTTGAATTGTGTTGTTCACTCGGGTGTAAGTGTTTATCATAATCGTCGGACATTTCACCTTGTTGGTCGACGAAGGGATAGTATTGGTTTCCTGTTTGGTATGCTCCTTGTCCTTATCCTTCTCAGAAGTGAACATTATGTGAACGTTGGGTCTTTGCGCCAGTTCCAAGGACTCTGAGGAAGACCCTGAAGAAGCTACTTCATCTACCGTGTCTGTTTCCGGCACTTTCAATTGCGTCACGGTCACATTCGGCTTCGTCGAGCCATCGTTCAGGATGTGAACTACCGTATTCTGCGACACGTGTGTCACAGGAGTGAAAACGGTCTTGTTCCTCAGTGACGCCGCGTCGGGCCAGGAAGAGGGAATCAAGGAATCGGGGAGAGTCGAAGAGCTCGTCACGTATTGAGGGCGAGTGATAGAACTCGGGTTTGACCATCGAATTGGATACTTTGCGTGAAAGTCCGTTTTATCGAGATCACCCTGATTCGTATCCTGAAGAACAACGGTCTCATAATTGTCGTGAGTGCTGATGCTCAACGGACGATTGGGTTCCAAGTTTTCGTAGATCGATTCGAAGACCGGCTCTATCGGCTTGTTGTCATTGTAATCGAAAAATTCCGTATTGTTCGGAACGATTTCCGGTACCTTCAACCAGTGGATGATCTTCTTCACGCTGGAGTCGAGGACCGGGTCAGTATGATCAAAATAGTTATTCGACGACAAAATCGGCGTTTCATGGACATCCGGAAGATCCTCAACACTCGACTCTTCCTCCAGGGACGAGGTGTATTTGTCATAATTGTACAGATCCTCGATGTCCTGAAGTGCCTCGTTCGGCCAGTTCTTCAAGTACGCGTTGTATTTTACAGGCGTGTCGTACTTGTCTCCCGTCTTGTTCCCACCACCGACTGCCTGACTCGTTGACTTCTGGTTTAATGACGAATGACTATTCTTCGTCGCGTGATCGTTCAAGCCGACGGGCTTCTTTGCAGCTGTTTGCGTGAAGTTGCTCTTTGCTGGCTTTCTCAATTGAATGCCGGTAGAACCAGTAACATCGTTGCCATTCTTCAACCTCGTATCCAATGCGACGCTGCTGGCGTTCCGCCAAGTCGAAGTCGAGTACGGATATCGGAGCTTAACAAAATTTCTATGAAACGTAGGTGCGTTCCTACGCGGCAACGCAGGGGGTCGATTGCGATCGACGACTTCGGTCTTCGAATTCAGGATCAAGGCCGTCCCCGCGTCGTGCGTCGATTTTTCTGAATTATTCAAACCATTGCGCTGGCTGTCGATGCGGCGAGAAGAATCAGTGACGACACTCGGCTTTGAATTCCTGTACGAAATCACAATCGAGTCGATATTTTTGCGACTCGGATTATGATATTTAGGAACAGAACGAGCAGCAAAGTCCGCCTGAGAAACATTTGTCCTCGCTATTTGCAGAGAAGAAGATTTGCTTACACCTTGCTCTAACTTCCTACGCGACATGTCGCCTTCAATACCTCTATTCGCGAATGAATCGAATCTAACCGGATTCAACTTCCAACGATTTTCTACCGCGACAGAGTTATCGTCATTTGTCCTCTCGGAACCAGATGCGTGACTTGCCAAGAAATCATTTCCTACCGAGTATGAGTATTTCGTTTGAGCGACTACCGATTCGAGATTTTTATTCGAAATCACGCCAGATTTCAATCTCTCCAAATTCCTATTATTCACCTTACCAAAGTGATTCGTTCGATCGTCTTTCAAGGAGTTAAATTTCACCCAACCTATATTTTCGTTCTGAGCCATTTTGGAATTACTAGAGGAAGCACGAAACAAAGACCCGTCTGACTCGCCCGAGTTTCGAACGGTAGCAATTTTTGCGATTTCACCTGACACATCCGTCCTTGAAAAATGTGGGGGAGCATTTAGCGCTCTAAATTCAGGCATCGTCCAGATGTCGTCGATCTTGGAACGACGTACGCTAAACGGTCGCGCCGTCGGAGCGAAATCGCTCAAGCGTGAACCGACTGCGTTATGCTCGCGCGACAAATCGCCACTATCGCGGAAATGTGTGATATACGACTTTCTATTACTTCCGGAAGTCCCTGTATACCTGCTATCGTCTCGAACAATGTCGTGCGACTTGCTCGAGACTTGGACGCCTCTCCATCCCTCGTCGTTCTTTTCTATTGTCTTCGCCTGCGAATCCGCGCCTGAAAAGTAAAAAAAAGGAAAGAATTATTGTTTTCGATCTTAAAGAAAAATTTTAACGCAAACTTGTCGACCGCGACGCCAACGTTCTATACTGATGCATTAATGATTGCCAAACGTGTGCAATTATTAGGTGTACAAATGAATAATTCAATTTCTTGGCTAAACTCCAAATTTATTTTAAAAGAAAAAAAAAAAATTCGTAATAAAAGTATTCATCGTTGCTTTCTATTACTTTTTAGTCATCATTCGGACAGCTTATGAATTGATTTTCCTTCTCGGAGAAATGTCTTTGGATAAAATCGTCAAGCCATTTTCGAATCTCATCCACTAATTGGGAATGTGTATTGGCATGTTTTATCGATCGAAATAAATGATAATCCGAAAGTGCTGCTATGTCTGATGAATACGAGGTGCTGCCAAACGTCCTAGTCAAGACTCATTATGTCTTTTGTGTTAAAAGCAACGTGCGCCTTGGCGTTGTCATGCAGCAATTTTGCAAGACGTTCTCCTTTACCAATAGACGAGCATTTTTGTTCCAATTCTTGACTCAAGCAGATTAATTGATATTACAAATCCGCAGTAACTAGCTGTTTCGCTCGGTTCCAACAGCTCACAATAAATAACGCCCTTGATATCCCAGGAAAAGCGGAGAAGAATCTTTTTTCCGAAACGTTCCAAAGCTTTGTGATCGATGTGATGGTTTGCCAGAATTTACTTATGTAGAACTTCTTGCGTTTTTTAAATGTCAAAAGTATCTATTTTTTTAATACCTTTTAAAATTGTGTTGGTATTTTTATTAAACTAAGTACCATTTTTAATAATACTACATAACCGCAGAAGAGCATAAATATTAATTAATTTTTTAACAGTTTAAAGAAAGGATTTGGATTGTTCATTTGTACACCTAATACTATTCCGTCGCAACGCGGGGATTTCTCAATGCGTTAAATTTGAGCGACCGCCAAGTTAGAACACTTCCGTCTTAGGAAATTCAGTTTTGCAAGAAAAGCGCGGGTGGTGCGCGCACGAAAAGCAGTGGCGTAATTACGGCTTTACGAAGAAGATACGTTGTTATCCGACACGCGACAACAATCGATGCTATTGAGTAATTACGCGATTGATGCCTCATACGCGTTTTCTCCATAATTGGAACATTGGACGCAAATTCAATCCTTTTGAAGAAGAAATAAATAACTCGTTACTGCTATAGAAAGAGAGAAACGCGTTTGAAAATTATTGTCACGAATACAATCTGCCGAGTAGAACGCTAAGTCAGCAGACGTTCCTTACTAACTAATCACTATTTGATCATTCTGAACTGGCTGTCGCAATTAAGATACATTAAGAGATAACAGATTTGCAATTGAATAAGCACGGTTGATTTCCTACGATTGCAGCGCGAAGAAAGCATCAATTTTGCGTTTAGAAAACACCGTATCCTACTGCCACAGCTCGTCACGTTGCACGATTTCATTGCTAACCGATTGTTTCATTGCACCGATAATTTCCGATCGCGTCATAAAACATATATTATCGTCGCGTGATCTCTTGTAGAGTACCCACCATTCTGCGGCCTGGTGTCTCCCGATCCTGCTATCAGCAGGATCACCACAATCTTCAGCAGCTGCATCCGCATTTTCGCACTGAAACAAAAATCAAATGAAAATCAAGATACTCGCATGGAATGTAGGGAGAGCCAAGTTCAAACCCTGGCCGAGATAATATCTTTTACAACAAATTTTTTACAATTTTTTTGAGATATGAGGGAATCGTAGAGATTCCTTGGCATCTGTAATAATTAAATTGATTTTCAATTTAATTTCGTGATATTACAATTCTATATAGTTCAATTTAAAAGCTGTATTTGAAACTGACAAGTAATGACACACAGTTCAAGAGAATTAGAAATTGCATGTAAAATCACATGGCAAACGTTACTTCAGCTTTAAGATCTAGCTATGACCGTTTAGGCTTGTCAATCATTTGTGTTTTCACATAGCGATCGAGGTATTCTTATTTAGAAAGCAAGCAAAAATGTTTCGAAATACGCTCTAAAGGAAAGACTATAAAAAAGAATTTTGTTGCTCAACTCGCTTACAAGTTCTGACTCCACTTTCGCACAGAAACAAAAGCCTGAGAAGACTGAGGAAAATATTTTGAAATGCAATCTAGAGCAAGAATCGTGAAAAAAATGTGCTCAACTTATTTACGAATTCTGGACATTTATTGTGAATGATGCGCGACGAATTATAACAAGACAGAGGACAAATCCCTTGAATCGAGATGCGTGAGGCTAGAGGCTGTCCTCGACACGATGACCTACACTGAAACGCTGAACCTGATCTTGAACAACGATCTAGATCTGGGATGGATCTCTCGTTGCACGATATGTCATCGAGAGCCAGTCAACAGGAAGAGAACGCCGGTCGCAAGAAAACGATTTTGCGTGAGCGTGAAAGACGCGATTGCGCGGCGCTCGTGTACGTGAGGAAAGAAACGACGCGAGCAGTCGGAAGCGGTGGAGTAAGTGCGGAAGTCGAAGGTTTTAATTTTATGGCCGACAAAAGAGAGATACGATGCGCTTGCGTTAATATTCATGAGGATGCGCATCAACTATATTGCAGGGATTCCTGTCTGTACTGTGTACTTACGTTTCGACAGTTGCTCTTACGATAGTCCGACGCCGCAATGTGTCTTATAAAGTGCGATAAATATGAACCAAACATTATTCTCTAATTTATAATACATAACATAACATAAACAAATAAAAAAGATTTTATTTATTTTTTTTTCCTTTTTTTGCAAATTTGATTTTTGAATGTTATAAATAAAATTGTGAACGTAAACGATAATGTAACACATAAATTCTCGTGTTATTGACACATTTAAAATTCTTAATATTAAATTTAGATATTAAATAACGTCAAAATGGACAAATAATAAAAATGGACCGAAGCAAATATTCTTAATTATAACTACATGGAATATGGACTTTGAATAACTGTAGAATACGGTCTTCCTCACTTGAATATCAAGAGTTTTAGGACATGGTAATCAAAAAACTCGAAATGCACACGATCGTTAATGATTGCCAATGACGCAATTGCCGAGACGGTCGGCTCTGATGAGTTTACATAGGCTGCGCGACGTGAATCTCTAATCACCGATTTGTCAACTAAGGTTTCGATTGAAAGCATCGTTCGTATTCGCTGCTCATTTCTGATTGTTCCAATCATCTATGCACGCGGAATGCGAACAATAACATTACTTTACTATTGACGTAAGTTTATCTGTGCAATGTAATTCGTGGAATTTCGTGATATGCCACGCAGGTAATACAAACGTCCTTTTTTCCAAAACTTCTTAACTATTAGAGTAAAACTGTGACAAACGGCCCCTGAATAAAAATCGCAATTGATAGGTTTAAATCAAATATTTTAACATGAATTGGCACAAACTATAAAATATCTAATAAATTACTGATTTTTTTAATTCTATCTTAATACTTTTATATGCAGAATAATCAGAAGGATTATATTATGTAAAAAAAAGTTATATAATTTTAATTAAAAAAACGCCAAAAATTAATTTTACCATTACTTTGATCTTTCCTTCAAATTATATAATTTTTTTCATACCTTCTATATTTTTCAAGAGATTTTGATGTAAAAGTTAAAACGGGACACCCCCTGTATAAGTATAAATCAAATGAGACAACTGAATCATTATTAGATAATATTTTAAATATTGCTGCAATCGCAGGTGCGCGACGATTTAAAGGGGCTGATCATAAACGAACGGAACCTTCTTGTTCCCGCATTGAAATCTCCACTGAAAGTTTCAACAAAGGCTTGGCACTCACACCTGGAGAAGCCGACCCGCCGTAAACCCTACATTAATATCTCCCTCAAATGGAATTCTTTAACAATCATGGATGATTGTCACGCGGATGTTTTTTTTACCGTTGCATTCTTTTCATTTTGATATTCGTGTCCCCTAACGGTACCGAACCAGCGCGCGGCGCCGTCGATCTTCTTCGGGCGTCCTTCGTATGTGATGCCGCGTTGTGCATCTCGAGGGAACGTTGAGCGGTCGAAGTGTGCGAGAAGTCCGACAAGACATTATTCCATCGGTAGAATAGCCGTAGAATCCGACGCGTGAATTCTACGAACGAGGCACGTACCGTTAACCATTTAAATGTTTCTTCACGAATCAGAAAACCGCTCGCAGGCGATTCTGTAGGGTCGTAAACAATTTTGTGAAGAGATTTATATAATTTTGAGCGGATGCACGTCGAATGAGTAATATATTAAACCAAGCGATTAAATACATTTCTTAGTATACAACAATTAAAATTTTAAGCTCATTTTTTAAACATCGTCAGCTTTTCGCGGACGTTTCAAAAGTGTATTACATAAATTTATTAGAATTGAGTAATTTAATATTTTAACTAAATTAAAGTTAATAATTTATAAAATTTAATTGCGTTAAAAGTTGCATGGACAAAAAGACTCGGTTAAAAATTGCGTTAAAATTAAATTAACTTACATTGAATTAAAAATTTATTTTAAAAAGCTTTATTTATATTAAAATGTATTTTTTCTTTTACAATTTTTTTTTACATAAGTACATTGAGAAAATGATCTGATTATATTAACAAAACTTACCAATTGAGTGTTTCTAATGAAATCAAGCAGAATTTCTGATTATTATAACAAGACTCTGGTTATTATAATCAGAACGTTTGATAGATTTTATTATAGTCTGGTAATTTGTACAAGATTTTTGATTCATCCATTTTGGAACAGATATATTGGTTGAATCTAACAGAATTCCTATTAAAGCAACAAAACTTCTTTTTTCAATGTAAATTTTTAATTTAGGAAAAAACTTAATAAGTTAAAATTTAAAAATAGTTTAAGTTAAAAATTAGTTTATTTTATATAATCAAAGTTAAGTAAAAAGTTATTAACTTTATTATTTAATTTTTAACTTTTTAATTAGTTTGTACTCAACCCCGAAAATTATTAACAAAACAAAAATGTAAAATAATAAGATTTATTATTTGCCATGCAATAACTTTGTTATTGCACGAGAAGCGTAAATTAATTATATAAACAAAAATTAAACAAAAACTTTTCAATTTAGATTCAATCATTTGAGAGTCAATATTCTTATCCTTCTAATGAACAGAACCGTTGTACTCAGCAATAAATGTTATTATTCATGCTCTTTTTATTTACGCACTGACTATTTTCAGTGGCAAGCACGGTAGCAATTTTCCGTAACATGGTAGCGTAAATAGACGCAAATGCACTTACAGAACGATTCTCCTGCCCCATTCAATTCAATTCAATAACGACCAATTTTTCATGTAGAAGATAATAAATGAACGGATTATAACAAACAAGGGAAATGCTAACACGAAATCTCGTAGGCTTATTAAATGTATCAGCAAAATATTACTCCCATTAAATATTAAATCCAGATATTCAACCTTATAAATATTATCAACGATAGGGGAGTATATTCTTTCAAATGAAAGAAATAGAAGCAGTTCGAAACCTATCGAACTTCAAGCCGGCGATCTGATAAACAGAAATCATCGAAGATTATTCGTAATATCCTCGCGATCGCTGCAAGAACGAGATCCCCGTTTCCGGAACGCTGAACGTCAGCGGAAAAGATCGCGCGCAATAAAGACACGCTATTTAACAAACAGATTTGCGCTCTAACGAGCGTCGAACATCCATCGCCGCTTAGAATTAGATCACGGCGGATAAGAAATGAAAAGAGACAAGCCATGAGAAATGGCAGAACGATCGGCCCGAGAACAAGCCTCTTGTTCATTCGGGTCAGTAAATCGCGCATTAATTTTAACGCGACCAGATCGGATTTTATTCAAAGGGGTAGATAAGCGATTGCGTTATGGAAATCGGATACGCCACTACCGTGACCGTCTCGCGCAATAGACGTTTTTCACGCAAAAGTGCATCTTATCGATCTTTAACTTAACCCACATTAGTAACGATAATGCTTGCTACTTCGTTATCACGAAGGATGCCACAGGCCAACTTCTCACATCGGCGTGAAGCTTTTATTGTAAGAACTAGCTTCATTGAAGCGTGAAATACTAAATAATTCAGTGACAGAGAGAACAGAGAAAGAGAGAGAGAGAGAAACAAACGAAAACTGAAAGTATTCATACGTAAGAGAAACGTAACAATTATTTTCCCTTTTCCTAACATAACATATAAGTTTTTTCAAAGTAACAAAGTGTTCTGCAGAGAGTCACGCTATCTTCTAGCTCTCCCGCCTTTCTTGTCAGAAATGTATGCGTGAGATTGCATCAATAAAACGTTCTCATATGTTATTCAATTTTATCATAATTTATAAAGGATATTCTCATATCTTATTTTATAAATTATGATAAAATTTTTAAAAAATTTAAGAAATAATTAAGCTTTGCAAATACAAAATAAATAAAAATTTAATTTTTACTTGATGTTTACAAAAAAATTTTATTCAATGCTAAATTACAACTTTAATGATGAAAAAAATCTCAAAAGTTCAAAATTTTTTAACTCTATTTGGAATCCTGCCATTTTGAACAATCAACCTACAATCCGGTAGAAATAGGTCACCAAGCACATTAAAATAATCTGTGCGTTTATTTTCAGATCTCTTTTGGAGCGTGGCGTATAAATTCCAAAAGTGCTTCTATTATTTTTAATCATCTAATGAGACAATGTAGTATGATCCGTGCAACACGATTCAACAAGTGTAACGTAACGTAATGATGCAAAAAAAGAGAAACAGGAAGAAGAGTAGCAAGCTCTTCACGAGGAAGTGACTGCAAGTTGCAGCGCAATGAAATAGATACAGTGTATAATTTATCAGAGGCACATCGTATCTTAAACCTGAGCCGTAAGATGCTCCTGTTCATTTATTTCTTTTTTTTTTTTGTATGCCACCGTCGCTATATCTCTCATTTATATTTCTCAACGAGATGATATCTTTGCGCATTCATTAAAATTCGCAACCGTTATGTAATTACGAATGCGGAAATTCATTATTAATTATTTTGAATAAATTCCGTTATTTTCGCGTCACATTTTTCAGATAAAAATTTTTATGATGTCACGTAATATCACGTTTAATGCTGCTACTGGTTCAGGCAGTCGCACGTTAAAACTGTAATTAATATCTTTTCAAGAACCAGTTTATAGGCCAATGCACGAGCCGGCGAACGCAAACAACACTTTATTCGGTTAGCAATTAGAATCAACAAGAATCAACATGCGGCTGAAAAAAAAAATTCGGGGGAGTAAAAATCAAAATAATTACTAATTCCTTTAAAAATATTGTAAATACTATACTTTAAATATTGCATTACATTTTTGCTCGTATTAGTCGCATGGACATCCTTGTGTAAATTCTTCTAAGAAAGAACAAATCAATTTTACGAAATCTTTTAGAACAATTGCGTTCGTGAAGACTGATTACTATAAGAAAATCAATAATAAAAGTAAACGTTTTAATAACTTCACATGATTCAACAAATCACGTGGGCTAGTATTTAACAGTATTTGATCGTTACGTCAGATGAGCTTGAGGTCTTACCTATGTCTCAATTAATTTGGTGGACCATCGAATCACTTCAAACGCGGTCGTTATACACACACCCGAGCGATCTCGCGGAGCGCACGATCGCGAGAATACGTGAAAAAAAAAACCCGCTTTTACGGGGCACCACGCGAACTCGCCCGGATCCGCGCGCGATTACGTCTTCGCCGACCACCTGTACGTAAGAAAAGAAGAAACGTGTCGCCGGAAGATAATCGAACGCTTAGAATTGAACTCCGAAATCCGACCGGGTACCGCGACGCTCGAAGATTCGCGACGGAAGGAATGTAAGGAAGCGATTGCAACGTCGCGACACCGGGCGCGGCGGAGAAGCCGGACCGAAGCGAAGAAGAAGAGTGTCGGAAGACGCGTGTCGACTACCCGGACGATCTTTCGACAATGCGGTGCACGGCTGACTGGCTGCCCGACAAGTCGTGCTCGCGTATACCCAGGTTGGAGAAGGTTGGAGAAGGTTCGTAGCGGGCCGAGGAAGAGGGTACGGTGCACGCGCGCTCGCCTAGCCGTGAGGAGGCGAGCCGGCCGAACGAAGGTGGAGCGCACGCCTGGCCGGTGTGCGCGGGCCTTAGGACCCGTTATACCCGACGGTGCTACGAGATCCGCCCGAGTTGAACAACCTTCGCCCGTCGCCCGTCGCCCGTCGTCGTTACCCGCCTGATACAACGCGTATGCTAAGCGCGAGCGAGTGGCTCTTTCCGCTGCCGCCGACGACCGACGACGATCGATGCGCGAAGTGGGTGAACTTGACGTACGGTGCACATTGCAGTACGGTATCTCTCGAATGTTCGAGCGGTTCCGCATTCAGGAAGGGGAGCGGGGTGGAGGAAGGGCACGAATTTAAATTCGATTTGTTTCTTACGAAAATTGAAGCGGAGTGCATTTTGAAGATAAATTCGAAGAGGTACTCTGAAAATGCGAATACCTTCAATAGTGTATGAAATAAAAAGGGAACCTTTATTCAAAATTGTTCAGGAAGAATAAGAGATCAATACAATTAGCTATTTTGAAAAGGCCTATCTTCTAAAATGTATATGCAATAGAAATAAAAAAATTTTACTTGTTCAAAAGTTAACTGTTCGCAAAAGAATATGAGATCAATACAATTAGCCAAGTCTTAATAGAAGAAAAAACTTTGAGAAGCCATATATTGTACAAACTCAGTCACAAATTCTTTGAATAAAAATGGATAAGTAATTGGGGCAATTGCCCAAAAATTAGTCACAAAATAATTACGTAATATAATCGTAATTTTAACAAAATTTACAATTCCATTTGCATAAAATAATCTTTGCGAATAATATAGTGACCTGTTTCGAATGAAGGCTCGTAATTCTGAAAGAACGCTTCAAATAAATCGTAAAATCAATGAATAGATGACAAACCGATTTAAATAAATCAGGCATAATGCAATTACGAAATGGATCGTCAAACTGGATCAGGAAGTCGACATTTCTATTAGATCAGGAAGAAAAGTGAATAGCCGAACTTTCACGAGTGTGGATGCTGTTATCGGTATCAGCATCTATGTGCACCCGTGAAAGTTCTAATATTCACTTCGTTGTTACGCCGTAATAAACATCGCAATGCTCCAGATAGAATTGATGCATAATGTATGCGTCTATACTTAGTTAACTGAAAAATGTTCTCATTGACATTTCCGGCATAACGGTGAGCAAAACAAGAATGTAGTTAAGGTTTCTAGATCGGAAATTTATGTTTCAGATTTTGGTGTATAAATCAAATTACTTTCGAAAAATACCGCTATCCCTTTTTGATCATTTTTATATAAAAATATATTATAATGAATTAAAAGTTAAAAAAAGTAATGGAATAATTTAATTAATATTATAGATATTGGCACATATTATATAAAAAGTAAAGAAGTTACTTTATAAGCGCTACAATATTCTTAGAATATTGTACGAGTATTATTAAAAATTAAAACAATATTAAAATAATATTCCAAGAATATTAGTCAATATTTTTAATATTACGAGAATATTATATTAATGTTATACGCCCGTTAAAAAAAAAATAATATTCTTATATTATTTCAGTATCCGTGGAATATTATATAATTGTTCTACGAATATTATTTGTGATCAATTAATGTGAATTATGCATAAGATATTCATAAACATTATAATTATTACATTCAAAATTACAATATTCCCAATAATTAAAAATATTGATGTAAATAATATTATTTACTTCTTGTATAATGTTCGTATAAAATGATCAAAGGTGGGCAGATAACTATTTTCTATTAATATTAAATAATCTTTTAGAATATTAAATAATATTATACCGCTTATAGAATACTTTTTTCTGTGCATCTAGATGAAATATTCTTTTTCTTCATCAGTCATGACATCAATAAATTATTCAAATAATTGCCTCATAAAAATTGGTGCAGAGTTCGAATTGAATAACGTTTCCAGCAAGAGTCGAGTTAGATGAGAACTACTGTTAGTTAATAATATCGAGCAACTTTGTTCCAGCCCATCTATTACGTCCGGCATCTTTACATTCTGACAGCATGATGAAGGGTTCGCGTTATCGGTGATGAGGCAATGCGTGATGCTAACTGATGGTTAATTCAGGAAACGGTTTTTCCTGAATGCGTCGGGAATGCTAGCGGGTGTCGATCGAGAGGAGAAGAGCGCATTCCAGGCGACAGACTCAGAAACCGAGAAACGGAAAACTCCTAAGGTCGGAACTCGAAGAATCAGACGCGCGAGGGAAATGTCTCCCAATCGACAAAAGCGCCGTGGACCTGTTTTTAATGACGCAGTCCCGGCAGTTTCCAGTGCGTACCAGTGATCCACTTACCGCGGTAACGCATATAATCAGACGATTCCTGATCTTCGGAGGAAAAACATTCGCTTCCGCCTCGCGGACGCGGACGCGACTGTGAAATAGCTCCGTAGTGATAATAATTTTGCAAAAAAGTTCACGGTAACGCTAACTCGTGTAATCAAGAGCAGGCTTTTTCTTTGTAACAACGTTACAAAAAAATGCGAACGCGTTATCTCAGTCAGTAAGGATACGCTGAATTACGAGTTAAGTGGTTCAGCCACCATCTGCGGTCTCGAAGTGGAATAATAAGCAGAGAAAGGACAAGTCATGGCATTTAGCGGCAAAAGAGCTTCTCGTAAATCTTCTTATTTTTTTCACTTACTTCCAACATACGTGTATGATTATATAGTTCCGAAAGTAATTTTAATGGAAAAATACCCATTGAGAGCCTCACGACTCTGCTAGTCATCCTCTCGTGCAAGCAATACAAAATATTTCCGCCGAACAAAGAACAAGATCAAGTTGGACTGAAGCAAGAAATGGAAATTGATTTAGCAAGTTTATCAACAATAAGTAACGAATCAATTTTTTTTTTTTTTGCAACGCCATTTCTCGAAATATCTACGTGACTTGCAGAAGCGATTTTCCTGTACGGAATTCATATTTATTTTCCCCTCTTGATAAATAAAGACTGGAAATATACTGAGGTCCATCGAAGGTATCAGGTTTGAGAGTCCAAAAAAAAAGCCAAAGCCGGACCCGGAAGGTACGTAATAACCGAACGTGCCGGTCGGTTGTCCCAGAATCATCCTCCGCCGCCTCGGCTCTTATGTGGGACATAGCGGCACTTCTTGCGGGCTTAGATACCTTCGCCGGCTGACAGCAAGTGGAGTCGCGTCGACGTCATCGCCGGGGAACCATTTCTGAATTAATTTCTACGCGAGCGCGTCTCCACGGACCTAGATTAGTGCCTGGCTGAATGTTCCTCGCGATGGAAGACACGATCGAATTATCGGTCGATGGCAGATGACGTATGATAATATGAATTGCAAATAGCGAAGCAGTTTAATTCATTGCTCGAGCGCTTTGATAAATGAAGTATGCTTTTGATACATAAGATAGTTAGACGGTTGGCGAGGCGTTGAGTAGCGGTGAGATAATAATATGGTAATTAGAAATTGTAATGAGAGACGAAATCATATTGCCTTTAGATTCTCTTCTATTTTTCTTTGCACGTATTTTATTAAACCAGCGACTATATTGTTGTGTAATAAGCAATTAGTCACGAATGAAAGCAGACAGGCAGAAAAGCTTCAAGTGCATGCACGAACATTGATATATTGGCAATTTCCGTATAGCTTCCTATAGCACTTCGAAAAACAAATTGAAACGAATGGATTATTCCTTTCTCTTTCTTTTCTCATAATGCTTTAGAGGTATCTCATTATTACATTATCAAACTCACCATCCTTGATTTTTCTCATCAATATAGAGAAATTTTTTTTTATACTTTTGATTCGAGTAATTTCACTGAATACATTTGTCATATGCTCACGTTTATAATTAAAGCGTCGGGTGGACTTGGATAAAAAACAATGAGTTATGGCTACGATGAATCATAGCTTGATCTCATATTTTGTTTTATATTTGTTACGACGGCATACAAAACTATCCAACACTTTAATTAGGGTTGAGTGAATTAATGTTTTTTTAACTAAATTAAGTCAATGGCTTATAAAATTAATTCAGTTACGTAAAAAATTATATGAACCAAAAATTAACTAATTAAAAGATATGTTAAAATTAAATTAAGTCAACTTTAAAATTAAATTTGAGAAAAATTATTCATATTAAATTAGAAATTTGTAAGTCTTTAAAATTAAATTATTCAAAACAATTAATATTTTATTAAATTAAATTTACATGAAATGATAAAGAAATATTACTTGTTATGTGAGAATGTATTGTGAGAATTTTTTTCTTTTATAAAATTTTTCTTCTTTTACATAGATAAACCTTTAACTTGCAAAAAAGTTAATAAATTAAAATTTATGAGTTTCCAAAATATCTAATTAAAGTTAAAAATTAAATTATTTAAAATTATCAAGTTATATTAAAAGTTATTAAATTTTAATTTTATTATTTAACTTGTAACTTTTTACTAGTTACTACCCTACCCCGACATTAATGATAAATTTTAGGGATTTGTAGTTACAATACAAGTACAAATAAAACGTAAGAAGAAGTGCCATCTTGATCAAAACGGATCTTATTGCTTAATATTTTCATTCATAAAATATATTTTTTGCTTCTATAAACTACGTGCCAAATTTGTCAAATTTAAGACGCAAATGTAAACTGCTACTAGAGATAATATTAATTCGTCAAATTTTAATAATGAACTATAAGCATCTTAAAAACTGTAAAAATTTATTTCAAAAAAATGTCATCTTAGCCAGGATTCGAATATAAATCGTCATTATATTTACTGATAATATTAATTTATTATATTTAGTAATAATGTTACGCAAAGTAAAGTTTGTTTTTGTTCAAAATACAAAAATAAAAATTATTTAACTACTACTCTTATATTATTATATTATTATATTATTAGATTATTATATTATTATACTTTTATATTATTATATTATTATGTTATTATTATTTTTTTTTTTTAAATCTATTCCGCGCAAAATTAGATGATTTTAATACATTAAAAAAATTAGTCACATTTCGAGGCAAATAAATTTTCTCTTATTAATAGATTTTTTCAAAGTTATAACAAAAATTCTTAATTTATGAAAAAACCGTATTTTCATTCTTCTTAAAATAGAAAAATTTGGTATAAACTTATAACAACAAATTACTTAACGTAAATATTTTCTCAATGTAAAAATAAAATAAAAAATATTCCTTTAATAAAATTATTAGATTTCGATAATCGGCCATTTATTAAACTAAAAAAGATAATTAAATTCATTTAATATCGTAATATTATTACTTTCATAGCATTTTGTATTGTAATACCAAAAATTTATTCAGTACACAATTTAATTAACTTGAAAATATGTGTAAAATTATACAAAGAATATCAGCATAAAAATTCAATTATGATCAAATTTGTTTTTATAAATTGAAATATTCTCCTCTTATTATTAATTAAAAAAAAGAAATGAAATATTTTCAATATTTATTATACGCAGCACACTGAATGTTTCGTAACAACAACTAATCAGCTGGCATACGGCCTTGACTCTTCATCTCTGCGGCGCGGTATAGCGGATTATTCTGTATGTACATACGCAAGGTCGCGGCCACGGGGCTGCCATTTGTAAAGTTCAAGATAGAACATAGCGGCATTTGCCGCGCGTTCCATGTATCATCGTGTTATTATACTTTCGAAAGGAGGGAAGAGAGGATGCTGGATCGCTGTTAGTGGTAGAGCGATCACTTGTCGAGTGAAAGACTCCAAGAGAATTTGATTCCTATCATATAATTACATATAAAAGAAATTTTTAAGTTGAAAATTTATTCCATCAAAGTGGTGATATGAAAACCACAAATCCCAAAGAAACTGGGTAATAACATATGCTATTTCTATCTCAAACCCCGTAATGCTTTGCGTTTTAATAAAGAACAAAATTTCTCAATATAAAAGATAGAGAGAGAGAGAGAGAGAGAGAGAAGAGAAAAAGAAATAAAAAGGACAAATCTCTTTCAAAGTGCGGAAAGTTTATCTCCTATACAATTAGCAATTATCGTTCTGTGTAATTAATTTAAACTCATGATTAATGATTCGTGAACATATTGAAACAACAAATAATTTCTTTACAAATCTTTTACAGTGTTTTAAGATGTTTGTTAGTATCAACGTATCATTAAATTGTTTGTCAATTGTTAATTTGTAATATTACGTATTTTTTGAGTTTTAGGATACGTGTTTCAAGATTAACAAACAATCGGTACGCAATTTGCATGCGCTGCAAATTATATAATTCGCAAAATTATTATTTTCAAAATCCACTTTGACCGGATATGGCACTTTCTTATATGTAACAAACGGTTGGTTTATCAAAGCAAATATTATATTTCATGTAAAATTTTTTTTATTAAAAAACTCATCGATACCGTATAAAATTCGAAATTAAATATTTTATTTGTAATTTCAATCAAATCATTTAATTAATCAACGAAAAAGCATGATTCATCTATCTTTTATTAATATAAGTATGTATGTACTTTGCGATACTTATACGTTCGAAGTGCGTTACGCGTAGCGAATTTTGATTGTATGTTTCCGGGCGATCCATCGCATCCCAATTAGACGTTAATACGACTACATTAATCGCATCGATATTGCACAGTATCTGAGTAAAGATGTTATTTTCTCATTTCTCGCTTATTATAACACGACAATCGAGGATGCGGAACGGATCGGCACTGAGCCGACCCCTGTCGCGATAATTAACAAGTTACTACCGTAATTAAGTCCGTATTTTAATATCTGTCAGCTGCGTACATTCGGTATTTATACATCGATGATTTGCTAAAACTCCTCACCATTCTACGTTCGTCCGTATTTCTGTACTTTGCGAGACATCGTGTGTCGAGCGGATTGCAGCCTGATAGGCTCGTAGTTTTTCAACATTATTTCTCTACGAGGTAAAGTACACATCGCGTGGTATTATAGTAGGATCGAAAATGCCACGTGTGAAGTACCGTGCGATTATCGTGATCTAATGATTGGTACGCGCGATCGTAACCGTGTTTTTGTGTGCAAGTGTTGTGTGGGTACCATGAGCGAAGAAATAGCAATGGAGAATCAATAGAGAAGGAAAAGACCCGGAAGATGTCGTACGACGATGGAATAACAATGGTGATAAGTAATTTATTATTTATTATTTTTTGTTTTTTACCCATAAAATTAATAAATTTAAATATCTCCATTTATTTGAATAATTCATACTAACATATAAAATTTACACACAGAATGAACAATTTTGTTGAAGTATCTAAGTATTTAGCTAGACACAGAACTGAAAATAATTTTATTGGCCCTTTAAAATAACTGCGACGGGTGTTCAAATATAATGAATGCTGCAAAAAATTTTGACAGTCTAGCAATGTGTATTTGGAGAGTCCAATATAATTATTTTGGTGGCCTAACAAAATTATTTTCAGATCTGTATCTAGCTAAATTTTTAGATACTTTAGCAAAACTGTTCTTCTCGTGTAAAAAAAAACTTTTATTTACAAAATTTTATAAGAATTTATACTCAAAAAAATTTTTCTTAATAATTTAATAATCACTTTTTTCAGATATTAAAGATGAATAAAAAATTTTACGCATAATAATTATTTTTCAAGATTAATTATTTTGGATATAACTATAATTCGGATTATCTACATTTTTTATATTTTATCAATTAAAGGCAATGAATTTGAAAATGCAGATGAATATAACATTTCGTATCGTAAATCTATATCGTAAATCTATTTCCTTGAAATAAATGTTTGAAGATGGATTAATACATAGGTACAGCGTAAACAATATCTATGGACTACAAACAGACCAGCAGACATAGGCAGCTATAGACAAAGAGAGATAGTTTTCTATAGACACCTATAGACTAAATAAATATAGGTATCTATGGATGTATGTCTACAAATTAATATTTGCAAATGTTTTAACTATGAATTATGTATGTACATCTTCAATTCATATTATACAAGAATACGTACATTTGCACAGTTCATAAAATAAAGCTCACTGTTATCAATATATCAATCAGTTTAGTCACTTACCAGCAGCTGTAAAGACGTTTCGTTTCTTAAACAGCAACGGAAGTATATAATTATTATTACAAGCGTTAATTACAAAACGCACAAATCATTCGAAGTAATTGTCGTGTCATTAATCTTGACACCATATTACGACGAGCAATCGCTCAGAACTGCCCAACTGTAATGACGATCATATTATCACCATGTTGATCATCAAACTAATAAAGGGTTGCTCGTACCGGTGGAGCAAAATAGAAACAAGAGAAAGGACCAGTCGTGGCATCATTTATTCCGGAAGACTACACCGCCGGAATTTCTGATTACGATAAGCGTTAATTCGTTGGACGAGTAGATCGCAGATATAAACCGCTGACGCGCCGCAAGATAAGATAGAAGAAGCGCACGTGGAATGATCAGGTACCGGTATTTGAGCAGAAACGGTAATTGGCACCTCGACTACTGCGACTACCATCTCGTGCACGTACACACGTGGAATGAGAGAGAAATCCTTGTCACAGAATTCTCCAGTAATATTTCAAAAAAAAAAAAAAAAAAAAAAATGACAGTAAAAAAAGATAAACGTCGTTTGACATTGACATTTATGGAAAATGTTAATTGCCTCGATGACTGTAAATGACTGCTATTATACGTTGAAAAAGAAGTATTTTGAAATGTAAAATAGAAAAATTAATGAGGCTAGTACAACCTATACTTATAATTATTATATAACAGTAATAACATCCTTAAGGAAATGTTGAAGTGACGGACTTTCTGATATTACGGAATTTTCTTCGAATCCGTAATGTTAGAATGTCTGTCACTTGATTTACAGAAAATCTTTTTATACGTTTAAAGTAAACACAAGAATAAATATCAGGAAACTCGATTTAAGCTTAGGAAAGCAATTAAAAAATTATCAACATATTATATAATAACTTTTTAATTATAATATAATAATTATAATAAAAAGAGTCTTTTGGTGTTTATTCTTATATGTATTTTAAATGTGTAAAAGTGTTTTTACAATTTTTAAAAATCAATTTGAAGAAAATTCAAAGAAGAATCTATAATGTCGATAATTCCAGCATTGCCATAACGTAGTTATTTAAATAAATGAGATCTACCCCCAAATCTTGAAAATGTTTTCACTGTAGAAAAAAATACCAGCCAGAAGTTATCAAATTTTAAAGACCACAGGCTTCTTAGGTTTATTTTCTTTTTATATAATATTATATAATGACAAAAAATTTTAATTGTTTTTTTAATTTGAATATCCGAAATTTAATTCTGAAGTTCTTAGTTACGATAAGCGTTAATTCGTAGGACAAAAGATAAAATAATGAAAAGTTTGGCTTAGAACAGCAATACAAAATGATTATGCTTTGTTCGAGTTTTAGAAAAATAATTTTTAAATACATGTAAGTGGATCTAAATAAACTATCTTTTGCACAAATATTTATTAAAGTTTTATTATAATAGTACAGTATATAAAAAATTTGATTTAATTTATAAATGCTATTTTCTCATCAAATTTGCAATTAAGTACTGTAAAACAATTTTATGTAAGAATTAAAAAAACAAAAAATTAAATAATTTTCAAACCAGTAAGAGAATTGTGCTCATAAAGTTTACAGGTATTCAAACGTAATAATAGAACAATCTATATTTTTATATTTTCTTGTAATGTCTGAGATGCGACACATATATCTTTAACTAAACTAAACCAGTGAAAATATTACTGATGACAACAGTGAAAGGATTTCAACGAGTACTTCATTAACCTTGAATATAAACATTCATACTTTCCATTTTATATCTCATATATTACTAATTCTTTTAATTTAATTCAGTGAAATTTCACTCTAGCGCAGTTAAATTTTAATTTAGCGCTATACTTATAATTTGATCATCAGCGGTTATTTACTGTCTTTCAGTGACGCACCGTTCCGCTTTAGAGAGAAGAAATATATTTATAATGTACCGTTGATAGGAACAAAAAATCGAATTTATTGTCAGCCATTAATCCTAAAGTGTACAGTGAGTTGTGAAAGTGATCGTTAATTATCCTCGAGTCTAATAGCTATTTAAATGGATTGTTTGTAAACAGCTAGTGTCGAGTCATCTAACAGTGACTTCCTTCATGAAATTCAAATCAAACGATCTACTTCGTTTCCTCTAACGGACTGTTGAATTCTTAATCTTTACGCCTCCGCGTGCTTCATTCTCTCACTGTAGAAGTTTACGCTACATCATCGACGTCTCGTTTCTCATGTAGGATATATAAACTACATGTGAGTGCATGGTATCTTTGATTGTACAAAGATATTTTGCATTTGATCTTAGAAGTAATATGAGAGTATTTGAGAGACAATTACAAGTCAAGTTGAGCTAATTAAAATATTTTGTAAGAACAAAATTTTTTTTCACATAACAAATTATTCAAATCTTGTTTTATTTTTATTTGAATGAATATTGCCAAAAGAACCGATATTACATCGAAACCGCGAAACAATAAAAGTCACAAGAAATAAAAATTGTAAAAGTACAAGTATCGCAAAAAAAAATCAAAAGCACGACGGATCAAGGCCGCGAAAAAATGGAATAATAAAATAGATTAATAAAACAAGCCTTAAAAGTGCATAAAATTTGATGGAAATTCGATGTAAAAACAACTCGTCCAGGAAACGCTCTGCATAAATCCTCATGTTATTTAGAGGAATTTGTGCTGAATGTTTTCATGGTCAAGATATTTTCATTCCACACTTGTGCATTTTGAAAAAAAAATTGATATATACGATGATTCTCAAAGTATGTCGATGTTTATTACGCATTCAATCCATTTGTGCGCTATTTGTAAAATTTCTTTTTAAGTAGAAAACTACTGTGTTTCTAATTGCAAAAAAAAACCAAAACTTTGAGAAAAAAACAAAATATATATTTTTAAAATCAATATACTAAAATTATAAGAAAATTTCTTCGAATCTTTCTGATTTTTGAAAAAAAGAATCCCGTTTCTAAATCACGCATTTGATTTATGCAATCAATCTTTCTTAAGTTTTTATATTAATTAACGATTGACTTACCCCTTTCGTATACTGCGGATTAAGTCACCGATTTTCACGATCGGCTTTTGCTAGTATCTCTTCGCTATTTAGTGATTGCCAGGAATGAGGAAAAAAATCCTGTAACTTCATATCCCAGTTCCTTCCGCAATCCGCGATAAGGTAGGCTGATTCATCCGGTGGGAAAATGATCGCGCAATGATACACCTGGCAGCTATTTCTCGCATTTCAACGGAACGTTTAAGTGGCCGGCAAATTTGTAATGCGAGACGTCCGAGCTGAAAGGCAAACACGGCATGAAATATGAGATTGAAGGATATTAACGCGGGACGAAAAACGTCGGGAAATGTTAACTGTTTCGCGAATAAGATATTTTTGCAATTCTCATGAGACGAATTAGAGTCAATTAAGCCCCGGGCACAATGAACGGAATAAGAAACAGAGAACAGGGAATAAGAAACAGTTCAATATGTTGGATAAGGAAGTTTAATAAGGAACTTTATATATGTTTTCTTCATTCCCGTTCCTTATCCCGTTCATTGTGCCTGGGCCTTTATAACGTTAATTAACGGCGCCTTGCTTTTCTTCATATGCAAATGTTATATAACTGTATGTAAAATACCGCAAACGTATTTAAATAAAAAAAAAATGTGTGTTGTATTTCATGCTTTATTATATTGTAATTATATTTTATATTTTTCTTAATTTTTATTGAATATTTTATTATGTTATAATTATATTTTTTTAAATTTAAATTAAATATTTGGTAAAATAAAATAATGATAGCAATAAATAATAATAATGTAATATTGTTAAATACCAAAAATTCACACAATGTATCTTAAAGTAATACCTATTATAATTATAAAAAGAAACTTTATATTTGAAAGTACTATTTAAAAAATATATGATTACGGTCAATCTACCGCTCTATCATTAATGTATGATTGCAACTGGTTGATGAATTTAAAAATCGCAATTTAAAACTCGAAATACGTGGAATGTTTGTTCTCGAAATTCTTGTACCGTAAACTCTATGCATCTTATTACATTATCGTGGAAAATTTTTACAAGTACAAGTTACCTATGAGTCTACGATTTTTCCAGCTTCATGCTTTATTATATTATAATTATATCTTATTTCTTTATTTTAAGTTGAATATAATATTTTGTAAAATAAAATGATAGTAATAATTAATAAAAATAATGTTGGATACAGAAAATTCACATAATATATTTTAACAATATCTATTACAATTATAAAAAAAAATTTTATATTTAAAAAATATTTGATTACGATCAATCTATCACTCTGTCATTAATACATGATTACAACAGGCTGATGAGTTTGAAAATCGCAATCTAAGAGTCGATATACTCGAAACAATTGTTTCCGAAATTTCTGTACCGTAAACTATATATCTCGTTACAATTACAGCGGCAAATTTTTGCGAGTACAAGTTACCTACGGGTCCACGATTTTTCCAGCCTGTTTCTCGTTCGGTCGATCCAGGACGCGGCGGCGCCTCCAGAGAATTTGTAAGCAAAATCCCGTTTCTCCTCCCAACAGGAAGATCCAATCTCCTTCCTCCGTTTAAGCGTTATTCAGATGCGCGGAGTGGCGCATCGCGATTAACGTCAGGCTGATTTATCGCCGCTCAGCGCGAAACCGTGCTACGTCCATCAACACTTCGTCTAATAGTCCGTCTTGAATGACCGGTGTAGGCACACAAGAACTTAATACCCACGACAAACCGCTTCTCCACACCTGCCTACAGGTGTCCCAATAGATTTCACCATAACGCGCGGCAGTTCCCGTCCGGAAAAATGAGGATCGTTCGACGATTATGCACGCCGTACCCCCAACGTTGTAACCCCGTTTTTCCTTCAGCGCGCATTACGCGTAATACGCTAGCCAACGAGCGACAATCTCGGCGTCATTCTCGTAATTTTCTCCGGCCCGGAGAGTTAATCTCGTGTGTCGAGTATCTCGGCTTGATTGTGACTACCGAGATCTTAATATCGAGCTACCGCTGCGCCGGATAATTGCTCTATCAAACGACACACAGCAGATGCGGAACTTATGGTTGCGCCAATTCCGATTTTAATTTTTACCGCGAGCTGTGAGTCGATCCTAGATAGCACTCGCTCATCCCTTCAACGCGATCCGAATTTCTCTGCTAAGCTAGAAATCCGTCGCGTCGCAGATCCGCTGGCCGACAGGTTTGCTACCTCGCCAGAAATTCCCTTCGTGCGATCGTAATCGGATACAGGTCGCGACGTTCTGTCGGCTTTAAACTGTAACGCCGACTCAAGACTCGGCGCGTCAAGATTAAAATATACGATAAAAGAATGAAGCGTAGGAGTTCTCCCGGAGTTATATACAATATCAACGGTGGCGTGGCAATTATTGTAACTGTTGTTGCGCCTTTGTCGTTTCACACGACTGGCATCGCGCGTAGCACTGCTCCGTGAGAGGTCATCCGTTCCGTAAGTACATTCCCATTCTTCTTCTTCGGGGAACGGAAATCCACCTGCGCTAATACACCTGACCCTTCATCGGACGTCATTAGCCGCTTGATCGCGCAATCCGCGCGGGCTCCATGCTCTTTTTCGTCGTGCGCTTCTTCTTCGCCCCCTTCGATCCGCTTTCGCCGCCGTGGCCGTGGCCGTTTCTTGCTCCTCGCCCGCTTTGCACGTTTCACTTCATCGCGTTTACGACGAGACGGCGCTTCCGGCCGTCGTCGCCGGGGAGGGATCGCTCCAGTTTCCCATGTTAAACGCGAATTTCGCGGATACACGTTATGCAAATCGAGTAACGAGTGGACCGTTTTCGCGGCGAGTTGTTGCCGCCTCTTCGCTCGTAAAGCGAATTTTTTCGCGAGAGATGGACGTCCCTCTCCTCCGCGGCGGATGTGTTGCAGCTCGACCTTATCGGTATCCTCGATATCCGCTTTCTCCAAAGATATCTTCGGGCTCCTCTTAATTTACATTACGCGGCGCTCGCTGGGGCACAGGATTGACTCTCGCGTCTAATGCAAATCTCGCGAATGCGCTTGAGCACGCTGTGTTAGGATAACGGAAATACCTTCGGGCGCGATTTACCTGTTATTATTCTCTCCCTCGAGTTGCGCGGCACGCGCCGCTGAATCCGTCCTCTTCGCCTCTCTCGCTCGGAAAGCGGATGGACGTTCGTTTTTACAATTCCTCGTGAATCTGGGATAAACGATCTTAGACGATCTAGCGAAGACGAATGGAGTCTTCTTCTTCCTTTTCTTCTTCTCACCGTCTTCGTCTCCCCTCCGCCCTCTTTCTCGTTCACATTTTCGCGCAACAAAAATGGCACCAAGTTTTTCAAACTGCCTGAAACTTTTCCACAAAACTGCGCCTCGCGCGAATCGAACGCGCTCTTCCGTCCTCTGTCGTTCAAGAGGCGATTTCCTTTTAGGATTAGCGCTCGGCGTCCGTTTTATTATTCGAGGGCGTGAAATCGAAGCGCGACGGCCATGTTTCACGACTCCCGTCGTAAACGCGTCGATCCGCGAGAGCTCTTATTAGTACCTGAAGCAGAACCACTTTGCTCCGTCTGCAGGGTAATGTCTTCGATATCGCGATGATTGCCACTTCTTCTCCGTACCCTCTCGTGCCGCGTGCGTCGCTAATACCGTGTTAAATCCAGCGTCAACATCCTCCGTATACTTTACGAGTCTGCTCAAGACAATTTCTCCAGCTCTCTCCCTCTCTCTTCTCTCTCCTTCTTCCTCTCCCTTTTTTTTCCTCTCTCACATTTACTGGACACGGACGTTTATTGCGCTCGCGATGTCGACAACGCTCTCGATATCCAGCGCTTCCTCCGGATCGGTTCCCCTTCTGACGGTTTCACGTGGCTCGGCTCTCGACGCAGTACAACCGATACAACAATTCAACGTAGTCCCATGCGATCGACACCCGATATACTCCTTACCTCGCCTCCCTCGCGTTCCCGATCTCCTCTCACGGTGGTACGGTTTACTTCGCCCTTTCTCCTCGCTCTCACCGGGTTATCCGCCGGCGCCGCGGCGCGCGACGATATATATCATCTGTCTCTTATTAATAGCTTGCGCTCGCAAATCACGCCGCACGTTTTGACCTTCGACCCTCCTCCTCCTCCGGTCACGAATCCCAAGCCGTTTGCGGCGTTCCGCCTCGTCGCGGCGATCAAGCCTCACGAATCTTCCCTCCGACGCGGCAGACGTCTCCATTCCTCATTGTCCTGCCACCGCGGCCGCATCGTCGACATGACGGGCGGTAGTGTCATCAACGAAGTTACTCTTCCGCGTTTCTGCGCCCATTCATGTCCTCTTGAATACCTTGCTGTCGCGTCGTTTCTGTAAAACCCTCGACCGGGGGTTCAATTGAAGATTCAATTTCTTTTCTTTTTTACGCTTACCACGACGGCTCCGACATTTAACCCCTTTGCAACTTCGCAACGTGCTTTCCGTTATCTGGTATTCATCGGTTCTCTCGGCAATTTGCACGTGGCAAATTTACCGTGTTGAAGCCACCGTCATAATTCACATGACTAGAACCGTGTAACAAGGATATTTATAAAGATTGAACAATCGCTCACGCACTTCCTGATAAAATTCTCATGAAACCCTCACAATGGTGCCTTCGTTCTTCCAAATTTGCATGGCTGAGATGACCGATGATGTAATTGCACTCGCGTACTCAGTTCTTATTCCGCCAGTTCAAGTATCGACGCTCTCGGTCCGCACCTCGATGCACCAGGAGCCTCCTGCCTCCGTAACAGCCACTCGATGAATGCCGGGATATTACCGAGACGAGCTGGGGATAGCTTCTCTTTTGTGGTGCAGACAGGCTTAATTATGGGAACGCGGCTCCCTTTTGCCTACATCATTCACGGCCTGGTTCGTTTAGTATTCCTCCTCCGCTGTCATTATGTCGACGCAAACACTTTCCGCACGATCTCCCTCTTTCTCTCTCTCTCTCTCTCCCTCTCTCGCTCGCTCACTTCCTTCTCTCCCTTCGCACGGCTCATTCAAGAAACAAAAGTCTCGTATTATATATGCCGGCGGCTGAACAATTACGAAGTAATCCACGTTTCCCCGAGTAGATGCGACTTAAATGTCATACTTCTCGAAAATGCAATCCGCACATACTTCCCCGCCGCTTAATTACGGGCATGGAATAAATTAATTTTTCTCGTTTTTGCGCTCGTAACCGCGGCAAGAACTGGTATTACGCGCTCCTAAGTACAGGTGCATTCAAACGAATTAGAGCGAACTTTCTTCTTGCTTGTTTCTCGAACTCGTTTATACCTAAACTAAGAGATGTCTTCTCCTCGGTATCCCGAGCTTGTCTGTCAACCTGTTGGAGACGGGACAATTATTCCGCGATGCGGGGATGAATCGCTCGATCACACAGCGTCGTGTCGCGTCGTCTTCAATAAAACGATTGTCTTCCCTTTCGTACCTTTCGAACTTTCGTTCGTCCGCGATGCGGAATCCTCCAACTTTATTCGATTGCCCCAGTGTTACCAGTGTGTAACTAAACTTCGCGGATGGTGAAATTGCACTGAAGCTAGATGGTGTCGAGCCGCCCCCGATGTAGCTCCTCCTTGCGTTCGCTGTACAGTCGGGCCATTTAATAGTGGGGATCTGGATCCCTTCTTTCGCGCTGGCCGGCGGATCTGTTTGCCTCCTCGTGTCCTTGCTCTAACGCGATCATGATCCAAGAGTGTTCCTCCCTATCGCCTCCTTCGTCGCGATTCCTCTTGTTCTCGAGCCTCGGTACTATGCTCCGTTTCTGTCTTAAGTGCGAATCCGTGTCGGATGGAATTTTCAGTAAACGCTGTTAATGTCCCTTCCCTAGTTTATGACTTACTCCGTGTATAATAATTAGCTTCCTTTACACTTAAGAGCAATCAAAAGAAGTTTGTTTGCATGTAGGGTCACTGCACCACAGTCACTGAATAATCATTAAGTGATTATTTCAGAAACGTTTTAAAATAATAAGAATTTAAAATAATAAATTGCGAATTAGTAGCATTTTTTATAATCTAATTTTTATAAAGATATTATTAAAATATTATTCTTTGTATAAAAATGTAATTATATTAAAATTTTATTTATATTTTCATTGACTAGTTCAATTTTTTATTTGTTCATAAACCTTATAACAAAAAAATAACGCAAATCTGTTATACTAAAAAAAAAATTGGTAATAGCAAAGTATTACCAAATTTTATTTTACTTACTAAGTATTTAGAAAAATAATATTACTTTTGGTTGTATTAATCAAATATTTAATTGGCATTATTTCACTCAACATTTAGTAGCTATTACCAAACTCTTTGGTCAGTGCAGATAATTGTATTGTAGTATATAAAACATTTTTTCCCGGAAACTTGATTACATTTAACAAAATTAACAAACCGTGGTTATAATTATATAAAAAAATTGTTTGGTTAAGGTTACGAATTATTTAATCAAAGTAATTACATATTTAGTAATTATATTTATGAAATTCGTTTCATCACTATTTAACTAAATGTTTGGTCGATTTTATTAAACATTTTTTTCAGTGCGTTGCATAAGTTTTAATAATCTAAATATACATATATTGGATAACGTTAATTCAGTTTTAGAACACGAGTTTTAATATAATTACAAAATTATTTAGATAAGATAGTAATACACCTCCTAATTTTGACTAATAATTGTATATATGATTAATTATATATCAAATATGTCTATATATATTAAAATGTATATAATTATGTATAATTATTACAAAATTTATTTGTCTATCTCTTCAAATATTTCTCACAGTGTATCTAATAAAATTGCAAATTTATATTTGAAAAATAATTTCTAAATTAAACTTAAACTAATTTACACGCACAAATTAGTGTAGAAATTTTCCGATACGATAATTAGAGGTTTCCCTGAAAACAACAAAAAAAAATATTTATCTGTGTAATAAAAACGTGTTTCCAGAATTGAACGTTGCCGGCCTGTTACTTTCAAGCACTTTCGCAAATTGTAAATCATCGGACGGTCTGTAATCGTGTCCAATCTTTACCCAGTCATTTTCGGTCGCCACTTCTTCGTCGTTCTGCGCCCTAAAATGATACATACGAAATATGTGTTATTCTTCGTGGGAATTTCTCTGCCAGAGAAAATCACCGTAAAGGTTCCACCTGAAAAAGGGCGTTCTCACGCGAAGCGCGAACTCGAGTGGTGTTAACATTGGACATTTTCTAGAACGGTGACCTCGATCTCTGCATATGCCGCGTTCCACTAGAGCGGAAGCGTTGTTCGTTTAATACGTACAAGATCGTTTCTGCGAAAACGTCTTTCGGGGATGAGGCGAAGCGCTAAACACGCAATAGCTATCACGTACTAAATGGTAGTGTAATATGATAATCCTGCGTAATAATATGGTAATCCTGAGCAGTAATTTACGACGAAACAAACAATTAACTGCCCAACAATGTTTGTTAATTGATTTTCCGTTCTTTTTCTTTCATCCCATTCGTGCTGCCCACAACGTTTACCGCTCGCCGCCCATAATATTGCCATAAAAAATACACAATTATTTTAATGCAATTGCACGCAATGATCGTCAAAAGTGGAAGAAAGTTCGCTAAATATTCAAGAATGGAAAGGGGGAGGGGCGATCTAAATAACAGTAGTTTATCAACGTAAACATCTTAACGGATCGTAATGGTAATTTTGGTGATTTATGGGGCATTTCCCAAGTAGTACATGAAGCTTTAAAATGTCTGCGATGGTGTTATGTTATATTTTTATCTGACACAGCATCATTATGACGTTTTGACAAAGTTGTAGCCATAAAAATAAGACGACATTTTTAAACTTTAAAAAAGATGTCGCAGCATTTGATCATATAACTATTTTGCTGTAAAAAAATTGTCAAAAGATTGTAATTAGATTACAGCACTGGCAGTCTGAATAATGATAAGCAAATAATTAAACGGAGAATGTCTTTCACACGTAAATTAATAAATTCAATGTTAATTTTTTATTTACGTAAAAATATTAAAAAAGAATTTTAGAAGTGTTTTTGCTTCAACTGATTGTGAGATTAAACTTCTGACAGCTCGTAATTTTCGAACCATTAAGTTTACATCAAATTTAAAGATTAATTGATCACTGCAAATTGTTATAATCTATAATGTGCATATTATTATAATATACTAGCTGATACACATTCATAAGTACAGATTAGAGAACTGCATACAGAGATCGTTAAGTAATAATAATTATAGAGCCCAGTAAATGAACGTATGACGTCGCTTGATCATCAATGATGCTAAATTCAACATAAAACTAGTGAGCATGTTACTCTTTGGTGTCGCATACAAATTATAGCCAGATTACAGCTATCTCTTAACTGTATATATTAGCTCCTACCCATTCGCATGCGCGGTAATAATGACTTAAGTGCAAGTGCATGATATACTTCCCACCCATAATGTGCTGATCACGACGTGATAATAAACCACAAAACTGATTACCGCGTTTCACGCTGTGCGAAAGGAGAATTAAAAATGTTTATAATCATCTTCTTTATTAGCTGTCAGCAATTGTACAGCTATTAGTACAGCTGAAATGACTGTAGCTGCATTTTGGCCTCTCTGTTAGCTGTCGCAGCGTCTGTACAGCTGTTACCGCAGCCGAAATGGCTGTGGCTGCATTTCGGCTTCTCTATTAACTGTCACAGCGCTTTTGCAGCTCAGCAAGATAGCATTTGCTGTTAAATAGCTGTAATTAAGGCTGATCTAACGATGTACATATTTTGCTGTCGCAACGCATGTAGCCAGGCTGTTACTTGGGTTTAATATGAGATTATCTTAAATTTCTTTTTCACCACGCGAGACAGGAATCTATGTTGAACTGTAATGTCTTACAGACATTACAGTTCAACATTGATTCTACATTTATTCAACGTATAAGCAATGAAGATTTCATATATATTACGTACATTTTATATTTTTTAAAAAATTGAACAAAATATATGTGCAATATTAATTTCTTTTTAATTATTAAAAAAAATTTTAATTTAAAAATAATATTGATTTTTATTATTTAAAATTGATTCTTCTGTTTTCCTAAAATGTACTGTTTACATATGTAGACAAAAGTATATTTTAGGATGTCAGGATTAATTTTAAATTTAAAAAATCAATATTACTTTTTAATACTAGATTTTGTTTACCAATTTACACATTTACTTTATTCAATTTTTTTAACAATATAAAAGTAATTTTAAATCTCCACAAAATTAAGAATCGTTGTATGTAATTAAGTTTGCTTTTATTAAGAAATTAAATTTGTATATTATTTTTTATTAAAAAGATTATAGATTTTTTCTAATTTTAATATATTATTTATTACATGTATAAAATATTCTATAAGATCTAATTCAATTCAATTACATGAGTTTTTAACAAAATAAGAATAGATATCAATAATAATTTGTTCAATTCATTTCAACGTTGCAACAGCATTAACAATCAATATAAAAAAATCAGTATAGATTCAACGTTGAAACAACGTCCATACTTTAACATTCAACATATGCAATATCTCAGCAACGTTTCTTCACCATTCTATGCAATATGGGTAAAATAAAATCTTTGCAGAAACGTGTATTTTATACATCATTATCTCTTTAATCGATACAAGCTGCGGTCCACGTGATGCTCCAAACGCTTCAAGGCATTGTTTGATTGGTCAATTAGTTCAATTCTTTGTTCTAATTGGTCAATCAAATGCTTGGAAGCATTTGTAACGTCAAGTGGACCGCAGCCGTAATCAGTTTACTAACAAGTTTTCCAATAGCGGTACTTGTTAAGCATAGAAAAAAATAAACCTGCTTCTCTGATCGCAAAGGTACGTCTTCTTCGATAAGGCACAAAAAGTAGGTAAATATTTAATTAGAACGGCAGCTATAAAATAACTTTCAAACGCCTTTCGCACATTATTTCGACTATTTTTTCCCCCTTCACTCGCATAAATTATGGTTTTAATTATATGTCGCATTTGTGTTTCCTTTACATGCATAACGCATTCTTCATAGAAGTCTAATAAAATTCTACGACATGGTGAAAGCCGGTCCTCCGTTCCACACAACTCTAGTTACCAATTTATATTATATTGCTCTTCTATAATAAATATCAAGGTTATTGGAAATGAAATGCGATCGATGGCCTGAATGTAAACGTCTACGAAGTAGGTTCGCGCTTTTTAACAAGTGAAATATTTGCCATTTAATCGTCTTGCGTACAATTAATTACATTTTACCTGTTTATGGATACTTTATACATAATTATGTATGAAGAGCGCACGAAGAGAAACAAAATTAAAAATTATTTTATTAATGCTGCACTCGACAATTATTTTTATTATTCCGTCGGAATCTATAAACAACCTCGCGCTGCACGTTTATTTGGCGCGAAACACTACCGCGTCTCTTAATTGATCATACTGAAGTTTTATAACGTCTACATTTTTCTTGCAGCATTTAATAATGTCTGATCATTGTTTAACGCTCAGCTTACTTGAGAGAGCCAGAAGGCTCTGTTGTATTTTGCATAAATGTATGTTGGCACAAGTATATGTAGGCTAATTACTCTATGGAACAAAATAATTATTTTGCCATGTAATACATTGTCCGACAAAATTCGATTGTTTAGCAGGCAAAAATACACTAACAATAAGAGTTACGGAACAGGCCTACTGGCTAGCGCCACGGTGCCACCAACAGATGGCGCACTCACTCGTGAGCCAAATGCATCACAAGGAGGATATAAGAACGTAAGAGAGACGAATAAAACAAATCTCTTCTCCAATCTTTCACTCATTGTCAGTATTTATTAAATACGAGCACTTGTTGTGTAGCGATGATGACAGATATAACGCTGTGAATATTGAGTAAAAGATTGAAGAAGAGATTAAAGAGAAACAACAACAAAAAATTTACGAAACAAAATCACGCGCAATCGTCCGCTCATTATCAGCTTCATGCCGCATTAACTGAATTTATTAATAATTTTTTATTTTGCATTTTTATTACATATAAGTATTTACTCGACCTAATTTGAGAATTGGACGAGGGACAATGTTTCAAAATATTCAATACAACAATTATGCTTTTTTAATCGAGCCAGTCAAACATTTCCTATCTCTCGATTTAAGTATTATAAATAAAAATATTTAAATTATTTATACGATCAGTGGCATAGTAAGAAAAAATGCCGACCCAAATGGTTTCCCTTTTCCGTTCTTTATTTTTCTTTATTATACTAATGATAGCAATCAATAGACTTGTCAAAGCTTTCTCAATTTATTAAAAATCTGTCTATATTTTATTACAACAAAATTTTTCGTGTTACCAATAAAAACTTATTCTTATTATAGCAAAAAAAAAGAAATGAGCTATAAATCACTTTTAATACTTTAATTGTGCTTCTTTTGTCTTTTACCGAGCAGCCAAAATAATTTATACCTTTTTATCTTACAATAGAAACAAATATTCAATTTCAAATTTTTGTCTGTAACGAGAAAGTGTTGTATAGCTAAGATGGCGAACTGCTACCTCTATTTCATTCACCCCTTCTCTTATTACGCTATTGTACACAGATATCCCTCTACTTAGGACAGGATTACGTTTCGAGACTTCAGTCGTCAATCGAATTGATAAATCGGATAGCATTTATATTTCACATAAATAAAACATAAATCTCTACAAAATCAAGAATATCTTAAAATAAAAAAAATTTTACTTAACACAAAAAAAATATTCGGATTCTAACAGCTTACTTGCAATCAAGTTAAAAATTTCTTAATTAAAATATGTATGTAAATAAAGTGAAGAAATAATTGTTAATCACTTTTTGCAGCTCTAATAAAATATTTATTGTTAAATCCTCTTTACGTTCAAGATAATTAGATATTTTAATTTAAAAAAAAATAATTTAATCAAGTTTAATGATATTATAGCTTATTTATAAAATATTATTTAAATGTAAAAAATGTAGCAATACAAAATTATATATTTAAAATAACATGGCTATTTAATTCAAAGTAAATATTTTTACGTAAAGAGAACAAAGTGCTTGCATCAAAATATATGATTTAAAAAAAAAAACTTTTTTTTTCATTAAAAAATTTTTTTCTGTCAGTGTACGTAAAAATGACTATTCACGTGTTGCAAAAGTGTTTCACAGTACTATTATTTATGATTTTAGAAAATGTAAAATTGTATGTCACACCTCCATTAAAAACGCTTGTTATGAATGGACTCGTAAATTAATTGAAAACTATTACTACATTTAGTTTACGACATATGCTAAGCCTAATAAATTTTATGGAAAGCAACGGTATCTTAAAAGTCATGCGGCTGTTGAAAGACATTACCCGAACAGATATATGTGGAACTGCTCCAGATACGTCAAGAATAACGTTTATATCACGCAAATCGTTAAATATAATATTCTGCAACTCAAGAGATCTCTAATGTAACAAGAAAGCGTTCTCTTTTCTTTCGTAGAAGATATTAAACGTGAGCTTTTACGGCTTTATATTACTTACGCTCTCTGCGCAAATGGCGAAAATAGATATAATTAATCGAGGGATTACACGTTAAACAATCCATTTGATATAAAACGTTTATCCGAGCGCTCGCGCCGCAACGAGAGAAGATCAGAGCACCCAACAGAAGCCCGTCGCGCTCCGTAACGCGAGGCGATTTAATCTTCATACGATCTGATTAGAAGAGGAGTGCGTACGCATACTGGCCGCATGTATAATTAGGGTAACAATTATGATTACGGTACACGTGCGCGCGGTTGCCCCGGGTTTTACGCGTTACAACGCGCCGCGTCGTTTAACGTAAAATGTAACGACGCGACGTCCTTCCTCCACGGAGTTTACGACCGATTAACTAAATTAAGCGCAAAATTTACGAGTCTCATAAATAACGAGAAAAAAACTTAGCCGCAAAAGAATATCTTTCGCAAACAAGCCCGCTTCATAATACATGTAACATAAATGAAGGCACTTCTGCAATATTATGCGATTCCGTGATGATATTGTGTATAAATTAATTTAAAAAAAATAGGTAAAAAGTATTAATATTTATAAATTCAAATTATATAAATGTTAATAGGATATAAATAAAACATGTTAATGAAATATTAATATTTATTAAATAAAATACGTATTAAACAGGAAATAAAGAAAATTTATCAATTAAATAAAGGATGCTCTAACATTTCGAGGGAAAAGAAATATTTCGAATGTCGCGCACTAAATGCGTTTGTCATTTGACACTCGGAAATTCTGTGTATCCTGGGAAAGAACTCATAGTAAGATTAGTCTTTTCCGCTCTAGAAAATAAAATTAACGTTACCAAAAAAAAATTTATATAAACTTAGAAATTTGTAACATTTGAAGAATTATGATACTGTGACGTTGGAGAATTTTTGGAAAATGTCGAGAAAACTACGTAATATAGTTTTTATCTTGATAATTTGTCGAGTTAAAGAACCGTTCCAATAAAATCACGTGTGTCATAAATCATATTGGACACTCTTATAATGCTTTATGGCAGTGGCATACTACCTGCTAATTTCTCGGAACAGCCCATGCCATTGCCAGTCAATGGTGAACTACAATGTGTATGAAATTATGAAGAGGATGCGAAGTATATGTATCGGAGTGGAAGATAGTAATAAAAGTGAATACCGAGTTGGAGCGGAAGGTAAACGGTATTGCGGTATTTCGTAACGCCGGAATGATGGCCTCTAAATTTTCTTTTACTCCATCGCGAGTCAAATGCTCGAGGTTTATTACGAAAATACCGTCCGCGCACGATTTAGAAGAGGGTGCGTTCTTAATTGGGGCGCATCTCCCGCAAAAAGAAACAAACGTGTTAAAATATTCAGTCAGAGATTTCTAAGATCTAAAGATTTTTAGCAAATTTATTTTAATGTTTTTAGTACGATGATTCTGCTCACTCAACGATTATATAGAAAATTTTTTAAAAATCGAAGCTTTCTAAGACATCTCTCTGTATTTTAATAAGCTTCAAAATTCTTAAGAATTTGTATAATTATTAGACAATTTTCTCAAAATATTATATCTTCACACATAATTTTATATAAGTGATAAAATATCTGTATATTTTAAATAAAGAGTTCTTTTATTCAAACAATAAAACCTTTGAGTGAGCAGGACGCGGCATCACTGACAAATAAACATGGCAAAATTTTATTTTTTCATAATTAAAAAACCATACAGAATAAAATAAAAAACTGCAGCGCTATGAGCTTTCCAATGTTTCTTATCAAATGGTGATGAAGTGATACTTTAAAGATAAATTCCCAACTAGTTTTTCCTGAAATAAAAGTAAACAAAGTGACACATAGTACAGTTAAATATTAAATACTATACTATCAGAAAGACCAGTGTTCAACAGTTTACAATTGGTTCAAAAAATATTTTTATTTAAATATAAAATATTCTTATTTTAGATATTGTATGTTAATCTAAAAAAGTAAAAAACATTCAAATTTTTCAAATAACATTTTTTTTTAATTTAAATAAATTTTATTTTAAACATTATTCTTTTAAATTTAATAAAAAAAACTTTTTAACGAACTAAATATTTTTTGGTGCTCTTAACATTCTCGTCTTTTTGTTGGAATTATTAAATTACTTTGAAAAAATATCTTTTAATTAATAAAATGTATTAATCCATTTTGAATTAATATTTAGTTAGGAGTACACAAATAAATATATTTTTTTAATCGAGTAAAATTTTTTGATTTTAATAAATATTCTCTGAGTGTACAAATAATTTTATATACATAACATATATACATGTTTAATTTAAGATAATTATACACTGTAATAATCGTTGAATGTAATCAGGCGTTGAAGATGCGGTCGCGGAATTTGACCGCATTTGCGTAACAATACAAGAATTAAAGTGCGAAGAGGATGGTGTTGAATTTCCTGTTTCATGCTGTTTGCTTAATGAGGTAACGGGTCACAAACTCCCAAATTGCCTTTTAGAATGGTAACGGAAGTCTTTCACCTCCCTTAGACGAGATGGGCTTGTCATGAATAAACGAAACCATTATTTTTACCGTTCCACTTTTCAACGATTAAGACATGGCCCGGAACATCCGCTACATCATGCCAGAATTTGTCAATTTGACAGAATGATAAATATCTTTTAAAAGGGACGTTATATCTCACATAAAAAAAAAAACAATGAATAAGATCAACAAAATTTACTATTTAAAATAAATTTGTCCGTCAAAGTTAAAATATTGAGTGTCAATCGTTTCTGTAGTTATTAAAACGTTGAATGTAAATGGTTTCTAATAAAAAATCAAAATTAAAAAGCTCATCGAGAAATAAATGTAAAATAAGTTTTAATTAAATAGGAAAAATAAGCAGTAAAGTAAAGAATTACATCTCGATTAAAATTATTAGTAAAAAAATAATAGATAATGTAACGTGTGCGACATAAGAAATGCTAAGGTATCAAAAGAAATTTGTAAAGAGAAACGAAAAGAGTTAAATGACAATATTCTGTGCCTTAAATTTATTTATTTACATGTAAATATATTATATATATATGTATATATATTATATATCACTGTCTCTCTTGTGGCGTTATAACTTTTGACATTTACATGTGAATCAGCTACTCTCTTCTATTCTCGTCGTTCTTGCAGCTTATACATAATCAATATCATTGTAAAATATTTTCAAATTACATAATAATATTCATCATTTGAGATCAAATCAAACGTTGTTATTATTATTAGTGCAATACAGTTGTGCCAACAATATTGATTATGTAGCCGCGTAACACGTATTTAAAAACATCGACATTTTCATTAGTATTTTTTCCTCCAACATGTAACGACATGGAGCGAAAAAGAAGGAAAGAAGAAAAACCGTTGTCGGGTCGTGCGCGAAATTGCGTCAAATACCAGCAAAGGAGCCTTATCTTTACAATTAATTCACTTCGGCAGGTTATTTCCTGGCGTCAACTACGCCGTACAAAGGAAACGAACCAATCCATACTAATACTGTAAACGTTGTCTTTTCATCTGCCGTCGTCAAAAAAAAGCGAGATATCAGTATGCTGTGCAATAGGAAAAATGCGAATTACAATCTCGCTATGACGATTTAGATTAATTCACAATTTCATAATGTCACAGGACACACATGTAAGAACGTCTCGCTTTTTTCAATGCCGGCGGTTCTTCTATCCGTTTAAACTGCTTAACACGTTTCTCGATATTGACTCGAATAAAGAGCGATCGAACTCGACTCACAAATATTTTTGGAAACTCGTAGCACATCACATTTTTTTTCGTTTGAGAAGAGAAGAGGCAAAAAGGACGATTAATTAATAAAAAATACAATCCACCTTATCTCTAGACTCCGCGGTAAAAATAATCGCTTGTGTGTACGTATGTGTAGGTGTGTATCATGTACAATAAAAGATTCTGCCAAATCGATGGTTTTTTCTCGTCACAGCGAGAAAATCGCGAGTAAGCCTGGAATCTTGGACTATTCCGACATAAAAATATAAACTGACCGCGAGATTTAATCATAAATGTCTTTTATGGATATTCCAACAAGAATTAAGCGGTGAAAATTCACGCGCTTAAATATTTAAACATTATTTACAATGATCTAAAATTCACGACGTCGTTACTATCTTATTCGCACTGGAAACATCATTAGAATCTGCTGCCTTCTCATCGTTTTGTTTGTAAACCTCTCCTAATCCTAACTAAAAACATTCGATCTTTGCTAGAGAGAATATTCTGCTATTTTTTTTTAACATAAGAAATAAAATAATGTTATTTACTTTAATCGTACACAATTATTTATCAAATATAACTTTTTCTGTGTACTTACAGATAAAAAATTCATAGCATTGTATTCAAAAATCGCAATAATTGTAGCACACTTTTTTTATGAGGGTCAAATTTCCCTCTTTTATCGAGATTAAAACTCGCTTATAAAAACTTTTTAATACCGCATCGCGTTTGATATAAAATTTGAATCGGGACGATTATAAAAAGTTACTTAAGGAGGTATGATTCAGATCTCAGTAAAAAGCAACTAATATTATTGAAAACATAATAATTATGAAAATGTTAGCATATATTTAGATTTCCTAAAATCACCATTAGTTTTAATTGTGTAAAATTATATTAATAAAATGTTTTTGATGACCGTTAATAAGATTTGATTATGCAAATTCTTAATTTTGCACATTCTTGCTATTAAAAATGTCGGATGTGATTATACAATTAAACAATTAACCTATAATGTATCAATGATTTCCGCAAATCATCGTATATTTCAATGCTTATCAAACTTAAAATCTTTGTTAATTAATATTTTAGTAATAATTTTTAAAGTCTTTTTTCAACAACATTGCCAAATTGTTAACCGAGAGGGTTTTCGGATGGATACCACGTGCGTGTTGGGCACTTTGGCAAAGTGCCCAACACGCATGTGGCATCCATCCGGAAACCCTCTCGGTTAACAACAACAATGGCCACGAAAGCCTCAAGACTGGAACATTGCCAAATTTTCTATTGTATTTCTCTAGTTCATTTACAGTTATATGCAGAAAAGATAACGTACACGCTGACAAGCGTATGGCATGCGAAGAAGTTCATCAAAAGTCATCTCTAGTTCATAAACGTATTTCCATTAAATTTTTACTTATATATAAAAAAAAACTAAAAACTATAATAAAGTTGAATTAAAAAATAAAATAAAATTACACATTTTAATATTAGTTGTACTTTAAATAATATATAATTTTTAAACAGATCAAAACATTTTGGATTATTCAAATCATACCTCTTTAAGACAATTAACGAGCTAAAGAGCTCAAATAAGCTATAGAAACCTATTCTATGAACAGATGAGATTAATATATCTCTTATAAATGCGGCATTAGAGGAAAGCGTTATACTTTGGTCATATACTTGCTATACGAAAAAAATGTATGGCCTCTGTGGGTATTTATTAAAACAGTTTTTAATAAAAAGTTCGTCCCGGTCGTCGATACCTTACTTTCGCATCAACAAATTTGAATACGGACTCAAAATGCTTTCTTCACACATACATGATCATATAAATACAATATTAAAAATGCAAATGTGTCACCTCAAAAGTCTCACAATCAATCCATAAAAAATATTTACTATATATACAAACTGCCATTTTATCGATTGGCGTTTATCCTCACGCTAGACGGTAAAGCCACACTTGCGATCTTACAATCGTCTTGATTTGTTTACACTCAAGTTTGAGATGCACTGGCATCTCTCCAATTACGACGACAAGTAGTCACTCCGCTCATTCGTGATGTACATGTATACCATATATTTCTACAACGTACCGTATGGCGCGAAAAGCTCTCATGTAAGCGCTCTAAGCAGCCTTTACCGATCAATAATCATTAATTGCAACAGCGCAAATACAATTATAGTCAGGTATTCAGTCACACTTTCATAAAAGCTTTTCTTTCCATCATAAAGCTTGACCTATATTCGAAATTTTCATATTAATAGTGTCTTGGCACATCTTTTTTCCTAGTACGTAAATATTCTGTTTATACATATATATATATGGTATTCATGCAATTACGAGCGGTTCATCATCTGAAAAGCCTCGGATTACCGGACTGTCTTCTTCTTCTGTAAAAAAAAAAAGAAACCTTCGTCGACTTTTTTTTCCTATAGATAATTTTGCATCGTTCTTACCCTCGTTCTTACCTTTTCCCCTATTTCTCAAATGCAAGATAGCACTTACCTAAACTATCTGTCGTGCCGGGGAAAGTGGCTTGTCCCCGTCTCGTGTCGTAATGGCTATTGGCGAATTGTGTAAAGCTGTTGGATAGCCTCCTATGTCGAATGATAAAGAACGCAAGCGCAGCACCGAGCGCTATGACGACCAGACAGATCGGTATAGCGAGGGATAATATGCTCGACGTATTCATTATCACTGGGAATTGCGATCCTGCATTAAATAAAAAGGAGAAGGGCTTATTATCAAAGCGTATTCAGAGGCTTTTCACTTTGGAAAGAAATGTTATTTCACCTGAAATTTGCGTACTCCAAGTTTCGCTCAATGGACTTTGGTATCCCTCGTTCGTGACCAAACGCGCAGCAAAGGTATAAATCGTATCCGTTTTAGCGTCTTTGTAACGATAAGGCGGCGGATCTTTAGCCAATAAGACTTTAGCAGTCGACTCATTTATCATTCTCGATCCCTCGGCTACTAAAATTTCATAGTATCGATCGGTATCTTTCCGGATGTTCTCCGGCAAATCTGGTTCTTGCCAATAAATCAAGTATTCCTTATTGTCATGTAGGACTGTAAGTTGATGAGGCGGTTTGATCGGCGGTGCTATATAGATAAATGGTGACGTGGCTATAGCATTTTCGACATCTGTAGCTATCGTAATACTGTACTTCCCGCCGTATTTGATAGAATGGAACGTGTGCTTCATAATAGTTTCATTAGTCGGCGGCAATGTCACAACTATCTGCTTGTTAAGAATCATTTCCGTGACGGAAATCTGTAATTGCGAAACAGATATAGGATCAATGAATATGCTCGCTAAACAAAAAATATATGCATTTTCAAATTTTTCTCAGTAAGAGAAAAACAAGATATTTAAGTATCTTCCCTAACGGAAGGTATAAAATCTTGACTTCGTCAAAATCTTTTACAATGTTATTTCCATGGAGAAATATTTTGTAATATTAACAACTTGCCGTGTAACTAATCGGTTCGTCGATTGTTGGACAACTCGCACTCCACGAGACGATTATGCTGTCATTTTTATCCGGCGATGGCGTTACCCGCAACCTCTTCGGAGGTGCACGTTTGTTGAAATGCGTCGTGACCGCAATCGGTTGATTTAAAGGTCCTGCCCCATAATCGCCAAAAACGCCAACGGCAAAAACGTACGATTCACACGCTTCCAAATCTTTGATTGTAGCCGTGAGATTAGTGGTGACAAGTCTGTTAGCTAAAACACAAATGAAGATATATGTTTTAGAGGAAAAATATAAGAAACAAAACAATATTAAACAGCAACAAAAAGTATTAAAATAATCTTTGTATACAAAAAAAATTACAAATGCAAATGACTTCTTACTTCTAAAGAACTCGATCATGTTGGTAGCATAATAAACAGCGTATTGCCACTTGATCTTCCTATTACTCTTTGGAGGATCCCAAGTAAGCTTGACAGTCGTTCTCTGAGATTTCACCAATTGCGCGTCGAAGTTCAATATCGTCGGCAACGCGGTGCCATTCGTCGTGGCTGTCACCATGGCCACCTTACCGATGTACTTCTTCTTCATCGCACCGACCTCGAAAGTATACTTGGTACCCGGCGCCAATTTGTCGACTTCCATCAGATTGTTCATGGTCGTGACAGTTTGCAAAGCCGGATAGGCTGGTGGTGCTCTTGGTGTGATGTGATATCCGTCCACATCCTTCATCTTCTTCCATGTCAGAGTGACAGAGTGATTTGTTGTGGCCACTACATGGAGATCCTCGATGTCGTCAATATTGGCTGAACCATCGAACATCAGCGTGGCAACTTGCGACGAAACCGACTGATACTGTCGATTCTTCGCCACGATCCAGAAGGAATAGTTTTTGCCCGCCTCGAACGCCATGTCGATGATCGCGGAGGTTTTTTGCCGATTAAACTCCATCGGCGGTATCGGTGGCGTGATGTAACCCTGATAACCGATGATGAGACCGTTAGGACGTATGGGTGGTCTCCAAGAGACCTCCACGCGAGTGCCGTTCTTCTGTGTCACAGTCACGTTCCATGGCTCAGATGGTACGCCCTCGCCGGTCATCACCACCAGATACTTCGCCGGTGGAAATACAGTGGCCTGGCCCTTCACTTTCACATAGACCGTCAGATTATACTTGGTGTACGGATCAAGATTGTTGAATTGATACTCCGTATCTTCGATCCACTCGCTGGCGTTGCTCCACTTGGCCCCCGGTGTCGCCCGCGCGATCGACGGCAAAAATTCGAATGTTACATTCGACGGTATCGGCATCCACCAAAAGAGGAAGAGATTTGAATCGTTGACAGAACGCTCGTCCACGCCCATCACTAGCACTTGATACACGCGAGAGTTATTTTTCTCGCAATTGCTCTCGTCGAAGCCATCTAAACAATCGTGATTGCCGTCGCAGTAAGCCGCCAGCGGGAAACAGCGGTTCTCATCACAGGGGAAAAGACCAACGTAGCAAGACGGTGTAGCGGGTGGATTCGCCTCGTGATCCGTGTGACAACCGAGCTCGTCGCTGCCGTCTGGACATTCCTCGATACCGTTGCAGATGCTCGAGAGTGGCACACACGAGCCGTCTTGACGGCACATAAATTGATCGTTTTCGCGACATGACATATGTGTCTGAGCACAGTGTTGCTCGTCTTCGCCGGATGGACAGTCCTTCGAGCCATCGCACACCCACGAGTTTTCAATGCAATCGTTATTATAGCACTGGAACTGGTGCTCGCGGCAAATGCGTGATTGTTGCGTCGTGTAAACCGGAGACGTGGGTTCCAACACCCCACCACCATCCACGGTGCCGCAACCTATCTCGTCGGAACCGTCGCCGCAGTCGTCCACGCTGTCGCATTTCCACCAGTAGGGCACGCATTTCTTGTTGTTGCACATGAACATCCAATCGTTGCAGGAATTTGTCGGCAGGATCGGGATTAGCGGCGGCGATAGCGTAGTAGTGAAGGTGCAATTAAACTCGTCGGAACCATCAACGCAGTCCTTATCTCCGTCGCACGCCCATGTCTTGTATATGCATCGATGTCCGTTATCCTTGGTATTGTTGCATTGAAATTGCCATAGCTCGCACACCATATTATTGCAGTCCTTCTCGTCGGCACCATCCTCACAGTCCGGTTCGCCATCGCACTTCCAGGAGGTCGGTATGCACGAGTGATCCGACTTGCAGATGATCTCATCAGACCGACACGTGTTCGGCTGCACGCTCTTGGTGCAGTTCTGTTCATCCGAGCCGTCCCGGCAATCGTCCTCACCGTCGCAACGCCAACGATGCGATATACAGCGGCCGTTGTTACACTTGAACTGCGTTTCGGTACAATTGGTGTACGTACAATTCATCTCGTCCTTGCCGTCCTTGCAGTCACGATCCAGGTCGCACACCCAGTATTTAGGTATGCATTTGTTATCGTCGCATTCAAAGTTATTCGGACTGCACGTGGCTCGATTGCAGTGAATCTCGTCCGAGTTGTCGCCACAGTCGTTGTCACCGTCGCATTTCCAGAACTCAGGGATACACACGTTGTTGTTGCAGGCGAACTGATTGGACGAGCAGGTGCTGGCAATTCGCGGGCACGTCGAATTGGCGTATGGCTTGATACCATTCGGACATAAACATTTACCTTCCGTCATCACCATACCGTCCGGGCAAAGACAAACGTAGTCGTTATTCGGCGCACCAAGGCAGATGTGTGTACACGTATGGTTTGTTGCGCACTTGTTCGTGCCGACCTGTACGCTGTGTGCAAAAATCTTCAAATCCATCAGACCCGCGATCTGGAAGTCGATCACTGGACTGATTCCGACACCGTGATCTTTGTTAGCGACAAATATCATCGATTGCTTCCAGTCGTCCCAGTACACGTTGTCCTTGAACACAGCGACGGCAAACGGATGCGAGACACGCCCGTCATTACCGATGATCTTCTTATATCTTTTACCATCAAAGTCCGAGGAAGCTATATAATCCGCTCGAGCATCTACCCAGTAGATACGTTCGGCGATGTGATCGATCGTTATTCCATTCGGCCACTCGACAGTGGGCTTAGTAAACAATCGTTTCACATCCGTGCCGTCCAAGTTGGCTCGAGACACCGAGGCATTGCCCGGTGCCCAATCGGTCCAGAACATATACCCGTTCATAGGATGAACCGCGATACCTCGTGGCTTCTGCAGATTATTCGGGCCCAATATCGTCCTGCGCATTCTGCCCATGGTAGACATGTCTGTTCGAATTATCTGTATCCTCATCTTGACACCGTCCACAAAATAGAGCACTTTGGACACCCAGTCAAAGGCCATTCCCTCGATAGAACTCAGATCGGTCTCAACAAGAATCTCAGGATAACTAGTGCCATCCTTCAAACACTGTCTACCGATCGTGTCGTTTACAATATCTGCCCAGTATAAACAGTTGTTGTTCATATCAAACTCGATCGCGATAACATTTTTTAAATCGTGCACAGGTAACGTTTCCATTTTACCATTGTCTACCAAATCAATTCGTGAAATGTGTTCTCGTTGCGCGACCAGTAGAAATTCTGGTCTCTCGTTCATTGGACATGGAATCTCGTCGGGCTCAAAGTTCCTCGCGAGACCACCACTACAATCGTCATCGGATATTTTCACGTAGCCCTTTGTGCGATTGTAGAACTTACCGGACTCGCATGTAGTTGGCACGGAGTAAGGGTCGTAATCGGTGACGGATTTGTTGCGGATACAGTGATAAGGATTCCCGACACGCATAAATCCGTAATCGCACTGATAATCGGTAGCGTCGCACTGACAGGTCTCCAATCTTATGGGTCGATCGTAGTTCACGCCCTGATAGCAATTAGAACGTGCTGCGCGTCTCTGGTAAGTTTCCTTACGTCCCAGCACGCAGGCCATAACAGGCAGATTGGAGCTCGACGGAGACCAAAACTTGTAATCGTTCTCCGTGCAATCCCTCTCAAACACATTTCGTAGATCGACTTTGATGATAAGCCACTGATGTTGTCCACTGTCCGATCCAAACATAGTGAACACCGTAGTATTTTCTCCAGGCTCCGTCATGAGACCATAGACGCGTAACATCTTTTCGTTGAACTCGTACGTTTGCCACGTCTCGCCCTCGTCCGTCGAGTACGATATATCTCTGGTCTCCCCGCGCGATTTGAAATACTTAACTGCCACCAATAAACCTCCGTGATCACCCATATTGAAGAAGTAATAATCCTTCAGCACTTGTTTCCACGTAAGGCCTGCATCTTTAGACACATAGAGCGCAGGATGACCCTTCAAGCTAGTTCCAATCACACCGGTGGCCATTATTATTCCAGGCGCCGATTTCGAGCTCATGATGGTGACAGATCTTGTCACCGGATACAGCTGGCTGAACCTCTGGCTCAAATGTAACGAGCAATCTTTTCCACAATGAATGTAGTAACCTTCGTGATTCGCTGATGGTGCCTTAATAGCGGTCCAAGTAACACCATGATCGTAAGTGATTAACGATTCCAAATGTTCCGGTCCAATCGCACTTGATTTTGGAGAGCCTTTGACCCGCGATGCTATATATATGCCTCGAAGACCCTCGACCTTGTATAGATCCGTGAATTCCTCGTCAGCTACATCACTGTGTGCAGACAGAGTTGCATAAATGCACGAATACGTCAAGAACATTTCAAGAGAAAATAATGGACAATTCATAAAATTATATTTTCAACTTATAATTTTATTTTCACAAGTTTCACAGCTTTCATAATAAGTTTGCAAAACTTTTAACTTTATTTTCATAAAATGGTTATTCGTTATATTTCGTTACTTACTTCAACCAACTGTCCTTCCAAGTGATGTTGGGGAAAAATGTGAGAATGCTCTCCAGGGACAATGTAAATATGGCTTTCTCGTGATCTATGACTTCCGACACGTAAAGATTGCTCATAGTGTCGCTGTGTGACACAGCGATGAAGACTCGATTGAATGATACGTCTACGATATGATAATCTTTACAGTCTAATTCCGTGTTAAAATGCACCGGGACAAACGATTGATTCTTATAGGAAACGTAAAGATCCAGATGTTCCGATGTTCCGTTCTAAAAAATAAATAAATAAATAAAAATAAAAACAACGATCAATAAAAGCAATTAAATTCTAAATTTCAAAAAGAGCTCATATATAGCACCGTAACGATTACCTTTGAATTTTTCATGGTGGCGAACATGTAGTCGCCTTTAATTTGGAAATCCTCAACGTTTTGAATGACGACGGTGAATTCCTTTCGTATAGACATTCTCATTCGCAATGGAGTATTCCCTCTCTGATACCAGGGGAAATTTCGCAGATCCAACTTCAAGACTGTATTTAATCCAGACGGTTCCGTGCGTTCAACCAATAGAACGCGATAAGGAGACCAAAAGAAAGCTTTGACATATTGATGAATTGGTACCCAGACCAATCCACGATCGGTCGATAACCACAACTGAAATCAGAATGTTCCAAAGTCAGAAAAAAACAATTCTTGCATAATTACTTGCATAATTAATTCTTTAAAATAAAAACAATAATAGTAGCATGTATATTCAATTAAAATAATTATTAAATAATAATGAGTTTTATACCTTTCGCGCTGGATCGACCTTATCCAGTGCGACGAGTACCCGTGGATCTAATTCGTAAAACGATACTTCATTCGGGTGAAACGGCACGGCGACCCTCTGGATTGTTAGACCGTTATTATGTGTTATGAAGATTAAATTATTCATACTGTCCACAAAGACGCACTGCAAAAGAAGGGAAGTCTCGATAACATCGTTCAAACATGAATATTGGAGATGCGCCAGAAAATACATCAAGCTATTTATTTCGTAAGAAGTATTTTTATAAGGCGGAACTCACGTGTTGGTAGTACTTAGGATGATTGGTGAATTTGTCTACAACCGCATATTGAGCATTGGGGTCGGACGAAACCCTGAACAAGTCAGTCTTATTCTCGAACGTATCACCATAATCGTAACTGATGTACACAGCGCTAGGATGGACCGGGGAGGAGAATTTACCTGCTTGGTAGCGTACCACAGGCGTGCTATCCCTCGCTAGACATATTATTACATTGGAGCCCTCCCCGACCCAATGTACCATCAGTTGCTGATGCGAATCATTTAAAGCATTGACCTGTAACGACAAAGAAACAAAGCATTTTTACTGAAAGGCGTTGAAGATGTCCGGATATGGATAATTTATATAACGCAGAAATAAAATAATATTTATCTTGAAGTTCCACGAACGGTATGACGAATAAAGAGATATCGAGATAAGATACAACTGATAAGGAGTGCTGATAAAATAAAAGAAATATACAGAGGACGAATACATAAAATAATCGCCGTATAGTCTGCCGGAGATCAGATTTATTGGTGGACGGACATAAAAGATGCACGTGCGTGTAATACGATGTCTTCAATAAGCGTAATTGTAACTGGGTGGATATATGTTGGAGATGAATCACTGAATACATTCGTGGAAAATCTCGATCCGTACGTTCCGTCGGTATCGCATTACTTTGGCCAATGTTCAATGCCATTGGTGTAAATAAATTCTTGCAAGGAAAGAACAATGAAAAAACTGTCTGATCGAATTATCCTTTCTAAAAGTAACATACGAATATTTACAATCATTTAGATCGGACAAAATTCTGGATCATGATTCATTACGAATAAAATCATCTGAATGTCCGGAACATAAATAAAAATAACTTAAAAAAAAAAAGAAATTTTCAGTAAAAAAAACTCAGTAAAAAAAACAGTTTTTTATCCGATCTTAAAAGTTTTTTATGAATATGTATTTCCTTTGACATTTAATACCATATTATTGTTCTAGAATTCAGTTTTTACATTCATCTAAATCAGCTGTAAACAATCCAAAGTGATTGACGGTGGACATAGATATATTTAGATTATTGTTGAAAACAAGAACTGAATTCAAAGTTCATGCTTGAACAAACATATCTCTTTTGTTTTACTTAATTGATCGTTAGAAATTCATGAATTAATTAGAAAGATACGATAAATTACATACAGAAATTCTTTGATTATTTATTTATTGACATTTATTTATTAATGAAAGCATTGTCAATTCATTGCTGTAAACAAAAGCTATTGACAATGACTAAATGGCAATGCGGGGCGTGAATAAATTTAGATTGTTGTTGAAAACAAGGCTTGAATTCAACCTTGAACAAATACATCTCTTTTGCGTTTTATTTAATTATTTGAAATTAAAAACTCATGAATTGATTAAAAAGATACGATAAGATATATACAAATTCTTTTATTTATTAATAATTTATTAACTTTCAATTATTAACGAGAAAATGTTATCAAGAGGCGCGGTCGCAAAAATTATAAATACAAAAAAATATTAAATAATATTGAAATAACATAAGTGTTTTAACAATTAATATCAAGAAAAAAAAATTACATAAATTTTTCAGTATTTTGGTAAAGTTTTTTTTAGTTAAAAAAACTGGTTTTTTGTTCGGTTTTTACTTTGAAATAAAAAAATATCTGTTTCCGTTTAATATATCTGTTCAAAAAGTGGAGATATCTCTTTTCCGTTATTTTAGATATTTATTTTCTTTTTATCTCTATATATTCCGATAATTTCATGAATCGTGACTGTTCTGTCTAAAGTCTAAATCGTCAATATAAATTATCCGTGTATATTACTTTTTAATAGAATAACACGATAGTTACTCTGCGGATATTTTTCTCAACGAGCAATTAGATGGAGCAGCGAATAATAAGCAACAAGAATCATCACGTTACGTGAAATACAGGAATGTAAATGACATAGGTATCAGCAGAGAATTACATAATCGGTTTTAAAATCCAAAAGATGGAAAATCCAAAGATGTGGGTTTAAAGGTCATAGTCAAGTTAAAAAGTGAAAGCCGCCTAGTTCCTTTATTACGTACAATTAAGCAAAATGGACGGTGCGAGATAAAGCGTGTCGTTGTTCGAATGAAAAGCCGCAATCGAGTGTGCTAATCAAAAAGTTATACCTGATATTAATCGAGCGTAATGCATGAGCGTAATGCAAAAACAAGCAGTCTAATTATTACTGCATAACAGTACAATTAATTGCTGTTAGAATATGCTTATCTGATAAATCGAACGAGCGTTATGAATAAACGATATAACGTGTACAATAAATTCCAAATCAAAAGAATAAAAATAAAGAGAATAAGAATAAAAAGAACAAAGAGATGAGAGTAATATGATGATACATTGCAGATATTCAAGCCAGTGACTAACGTAGGTCGAGAAGATTTCAATATTTCTTTTATCGCCTCAACCAAATGACAAACTGCGCTTCATTTGTTATCATGAAAATAAGTAGTCAAGTGCATGTACATACACAAGTTTATTATTTCCATATGCATGTGGTAACGTGACTAAGCCCGCAACGTGACGTAAAGAAGACATATACGTACGTATTGTATGCAGGGTTGGGTAGCAAGTTAGTTAGAAAGTCAAAAGTTAAATAATAAAATTAAAAAGTTAATAACTTTTAGCCTTTTAACTTTAACTAGTTGTTTTTCAAACACAACTTTTATTTATTAACATTTTCTCTGAGTTAAAAATTTATCTACGTAAAATAAGAAATTAAAAGAAAAATACATTTCCATGGAGGGGAAAAACAATATTTCTTTGTTATTTTATAAACTTAATTTACAAATAACATATTACATTTGTTTGATGATCCACGTTATAATTGTTTCGAATAATCTAACTTTATAAACTTTTGGATTTCTGATTTAATGTAAACAATGATTTTGAACATTAACTTTTGAACCGGCAACATATGGCACACATGTTTTTAGTACCTGAGAGTGGCACACATGGGTCATTTATGTTCGACCCGATTTTGAGGCTCTTGAAATGCTCGAAAAATTCTGTTAAAATTCACATGTTCTTTAAGGCCTCTACCAAATTATTTCCTTCATCACAAAGATTTTTTTTTTTTAGTATGAAAAGGCATAGGGCTAGGCACGTAGGTATATGAAAAATACGAATCGTTAGAAACGTATAAACACGGACGACCCATGTGCAGGCATTAATTTAAATTTCTTAATATAACTTTTAACAAATTAATTTATTGTTCTTCAACAATAACGAAGTTGATTTCATTATAAGCCATTAAATTTAATTTAAAGTTAAAAAAATATCTTAATTCTTCGTGGTCCAACATTTTTTCCATCACTTTACAGTCCAACTAGATCATTAAAAACTCTGAAAAAATTTTAATACAATTCTTTCAACAATTCTGAATATGATTTCACAATTGTTTGATCCGAAACGTTTATCATTTTTTTTTTTGTACATGTCCAAATTTGAGGCAGAATAATTCAAAATTGAAAATTCTTCAAATCCTCGGTTGGACCACGGAGGGTTAACTTAGCCAGCCCTAATTATACACACAGTGTTTCAAAATTCGTAAATCAAAATACTACAGCAAGACAGTTCTCGAAAAGTGAAGTAAAAAAAATAGCTATTTACAGATTTTTATTTCAGTAAGTTTTTAAGATATAAGGGCTCAAAGCTAGTCAATTAGAAATTGCGTTTAAACGCTGGCGCAGCAGCGTTGATGACTCACGAACATACGACTGTATAAACTAGTTCGTGATTGGCCAGCTTTAAACTTTTATAGCTCAAAAATTACCATCAGAAATGAAAATTTAGAAATAATTATATTACTCGATTTTCCAATACTTTCTTGCTACAGTACCTTGATTCGCGAATTTCAGGACACCTCGTACATATGTAACTACGCAAAAAAAAAATTGTGGCAGGTACATATTGTTATCGGTAACCGCGGCCTTCGGAAGAGAAAAGAAAAGTTCGCGCGTCGTCATTGCTTTAAACGACGCGAGCGTAAAAAAATAACGACGTAAAAATAACGACGACACCGACGACGAGTCATCCTGTTTATAAAACCTCGGGGAAACTTCGTGGACCCGTTTTCCTCGAAAAAGGACGAGAAGAAAATAGAAAACGGAGGGAAGATATACGGGACGGTTAGTGACCCCTTGGCGTGTCAGTGACGGAGCGGGCTCGCGATGCGCGCTCTGTTTCGCTCTCCCTCCCTTTCTCTCTCGCTCTCGTCTCTCTATCTCTCTCTCGTCCGAGATTGATTAAATTTACTCCGGAAGAGAGAGATAATACGGCAATTATTGCCCCGGCTTATTCGCGCGCCGCGCACAAAGGCCGCGCTGTGCGCCTCTCCCGACGCGACGATCCGTCAGAAAAAATTCCGCAGGACGACACGCAGCAGCCAGCGGAGGGTGGGTGGATGTCGTACGCGTACACGCGCAGTTACGCGCGTGTGCGCGTGTGCGTGCGTGCGTGCGTGCGTGCGGCGTATCGCGCGGCGCGCGTCTATTTGCACGAATATCGGAAGTCATATGACGTTTCCTGCGGTCGCTCTGGTTCACGACGGGGACGCGAAAACAATTCGCGAAAATACCATCATCATCGTCATCATCATTATTATTATCAACATCGTCGCCGCTGCGTCAGCCGGTCGAATTGCGACGCAACGGCGGCGGCGGCGGCGGCGGCGGCGGCGGCGGAGACGGCCGCCGCAGCGACCTTCGGACGATCGAGCGGAAACGTACCTTCGTCGTGATGTTTGGGTTATTGTTTAGGTGCTTCTCCGGCGGCGGTACGTCACGGCGCGTACGGCCGAATGACGTTTCCCCGCTGTCGCCGTCATCCCGATCCGCCGCGTTCCGCCTGTCGATGGTGAGCGGCTTCCTGTACCGCGGCTCATCGTACTCCGCGACGTGCAGCCGCTTCGCCCTGTCACCGTACCGCACGCCGTAATTGCACTCGGTTAGCAGGACCAGATGGAGGATTAACGCGAGGTAGTAATAAAGGGCCGTACTCGACCGACCGGCCATCTTGCCCAAGACTGACTCCGCTCACCGCGGGCGCGAGTGTATTATACTTCGACCGTGAGTGCGAATGTGATATGATGACGCGCTCAACGCGAAGTTGCGACTTACGATGTCGAGATGGCGCGCGTGCAGATGTCGCCACGAGTCCATTCAAAAAATATGTCAATACGATAGAGAAACGCACTTGTTTGCATATTGAATTTTTAATGCAGTCTGTGTACTAGAAATAATTGGATTGTTTGCACTGTGAAGAAACGTACAAATGGCAGTTGTATGTATATACACACCCGTGCCATGTAATGTAGTCTCCAAATAAAAAAAAAAAGAAGAAAAAAGTGCCGCGACTCTTAACTTCCATTTGTGACTCTTCCTCGACACTGGACAATTACCCTGATAGAAAAATTTTCATGAAAATATACTGAAATTTCGATATAGGTCGTATTTAATAAAATTTTATGAAATGTTATTATATTTTTCTGGATAAATTATTTTTCATCGAGCTTAATAAAAAAATGTATCATATTATATTTTTTTATGAAATTTAATTAAAAAACGCTCGTTTGTCTAAAAATAAAATAATCATAAAGAAAGATCATAGACGATCTTTCCAGCAAACAAGGTCTAATGACGTCTCAATAACGTCTTAATGGCCTCTCTGACGTCAATAAGATGTCATTTATTTGACGTCTTCTCGTTTGCTAGGTTTTTAAGAATGTAACACGTACATTTTAATTAACAATTAAATTAGGAACGTTTCGAATAACAATATAATAAAATTTCAAAAAATTATTAATACTATATACGTGTGTAATAAAAAAATAAAAAAAATTTTTTTTAATTGAAAACAAAAACAAAGTTCGAGGCTTCTATGAATAACAATTCAAATAAGGCAAGAGCCATGCTAAGTGTATGCCAAAAACCAAAATATATACCAAAATAAATAGAGTAAACGTTTCGATTTTTAATAATCAGTCTTCATCAGTACGAATCAATAAGAGTCTGTGACATCAGCTTAAAAAACGAACCGATCAAATCATGTCGGAAAGCGCCTTAGTCTAAAAGTAGTCTTGAGGAGACTAAGGCGCTTAAACTAATATCACAGACTTTTATTAATTTGTACTGAAGACTGATTATTAAAAGTCGAAGCATTTACTCTATTTTGGTATGTGTTTTTGTTTTTGGCGCACAACATCCAGCACGGCTCTTAAGATTGTCTTGTTTTATTTAAATTGTTAAAAAAATTTTATTAATTTAAAATTATAAAATATTTTTGATCAAATTGCAATAAAAAAATCATAAAATTATATAGTAAGAAATTAACGACGTCTTAATAACATAATAAATTTGTGTAAAATTGCAATAAAAAAGCGCGAATATTCTGTATTAACGAATTGTCTAAATTGACATTTTATTAAAATTGAACATAGTGAATTTTCGATGAAATTGCAAAAAAAAATCACTTTGGAATAAGCAGATAACAATTATTATAATGTCCAAATTTTGCGTGTTATACGGATGTAAGCTTTATAAAAAAGATTTACGTGATTTTGTTCGTAGAACATGTTTCGTGTGCATATTATATGCAAGTGCTGACTACTCAGGAAAATTTTGCACATAAATACTCAGAAATCACGTGCAAAAATAATTTGTACTACGCAAGCAAAGTCTTGTCCCGTTACGTCGGTCGTTATATAGTATAAGAATAAATGGTCAACAAAATGTTTTTTAGGGACCAATTAACAATTTTTGATAAAATTTTAAAGAAATTACAAGACAAAAATGTTTTAAAATGAAAATAAAATATAGCAAAATGTCATGAAAAGTTTTCACTAAAATTTTTCCATCAGGCTAATCTGCTATGTGCTCTTTGCTTCCCGTTTGTTGCTTTTTGCTTCTTCACGTACTATATTTTATCGACGATCGTGCTTCGACTACGTGATGCCACGTATTTCTTTGTCAAGTTTTATCTTGCCAATTTCATAGAACATTGCGCGAAGAGGTATAAAGACAATAAGGAAAGAAACAAAAAGGCTAAGAGCACATTGTAGATTTTAGCCTTCAGAATATTATGCGAAATTTACGTTCCAAAGAAAAGAAGGAAAAATTAATTTAAAAAAAGAACAACATTACATTATATAATTCTTGATTCTTTCCGCGATTAATGCCAATATATTCATTTTCTATTCTGCGAAAATGAATCAATTTATTTATCCCATATAAATAAAAATATACAGTTTTATTTTATACTTTTATATTATATAATTAGAATTATTAATGTTTATTATTAAGAATTATTGATAAAATATTACTCGAAATTTACGGTAGGATAGAAAGAAGAGAATCGATCTTAAAAAAAGAAGTAACGTTATAACTCTTTTTCGCTCATATTCCATGTTTTGATTCTAAATAAGCTTGTTTTTATTTTTCAAATTAATTTATTAAATATGTATGGTAATTTATAATTTTTATATAAAAATCATCAAGAGCTGAATTATTGCGCAAAATTCTAAAAAAAAAACAAGAGTTTGCTATATGTTTGTTGTATAAACCAACTTAATATTCTTGAAAATATTGTAATTGGTCGAGAGCGCTGCAACAAATTGATCGCGAACGAATGGATCTGCTGTACCTCATTTGGACTTTTCCAACCCACGCGATGAATCATTATTCATGACAATAAATGCAATTAAGATAGCTGAAAAGAAAAAGCTATATTTCTCTTGCTGCGGAATAAAATATGACTAAGACTATTATATATAGTACATACAAGAATAATGTCATTTGTAGATAAATATAAACTTGTATGCAACGACTTCAATTAGTTGAATACAAAATGAAAAGCGAAGTTATTCAACATCGAATTTAATGTCTCACTCCATCAGGATAAATTGAGAATTTAATAAGATCTAATATATTCTATTACATATAGATTAAATGTTCTATTGATTTATTTTAAATGAAGATACTAGAAATTCTCTGCCGTCAAGTTTAAATATTAAGTTAAGAACTTTTGAGATAAAATGGTGTATAGCTATTTGTAATTTCTGAACTTATTGTTAGAGGCTTTCAAAAATTCATACAGTGAAAAGGATTTTTTTTATGTTCAAGTAAATATGCTTATTCTAATATCATTTCCTTGATTTAAACAAATATTTCCTAAGTTTTAAAATAAATTACACTTCGTACTATTTAGTTAATATTTATTTAAATCGAGGAAATAATATTAAAATAAATATATTTACTTAAACATAAAAATTTTTTGTTCAATGTATGTATATACATATAGTTCAAATATGAATAAATATGACAGCGTGTATACCGTTATATGATTCAATGTTCAGCTTTCTTCTAAAAGAAGATGATAAAATTTAGCCTTGACAATCGCTTTCTTTGTAGAATCTGTCTATCTGCTCTCTTTTAATAGGAGATAATAGCAAGAGACGTGTCCATAAAGGAGAAAGTGTCAAATACAATCAACCCAGATACAACTTCACGATCAATAACGAGGGAGGGACGAAAAAGTAATGGAAAGCCTGAGGAAATTTCCCGGTGGACAAGCCGGGCGACGGATCGCCGGCATTGAGGGAGCGACCGAATGCTTTTAATGGTCGACACGCAGAAGCAACAATAAAAGTATATTAGATAATGACATATACGCTCCCTCTATTTCTCACTCTTATTTCCTATTGTTGGCGCGTCCACGTAGAACCGGGCCCGCGACACACAACGTGCTCCACGATCCGAAGATGCTGGCTGAAAGCCAAAATTTTCATTCAACCGCTTCGATCGCGCGCGTTCAAGTTACATGAAATTTAAGCGTCTCAGCCATCTGGCGTATCATATCCAACGGTCGATTTACGATAACTTATTTAGCGGCTTGACTAATGCTCGCTGAAGGCAGTTAAATCAGGCCGTTGGCTTTTCACCTTCGTCATAAAAAGATCGTTAAACTCATTACGGACATTGAGTCGAGATGTCACCCGTATTAGATCACTAGATTGAGATCGTCGAGAGATTACATTGTGCGTGATTTATTCTGAAAGTGTAGAGGAAGAACAGCGGTCGTGGAATGTATCCGGTTGTAGAATATGCATTATATCTCGTATAATTCACGTTGAATTGTGAGAGCACAACCATTAAAATTATTTCGTTGCAATCTATTTAGATATTGTAAGATGGTTACTGGTCATTAGTACACGCAATGTTTTTATAAAAGTTGAACTTTAATTTTACAGGTAGCAGAAACTGAATATTTGAATTAACAGATTTTTTCGGCTATACTTTAATGATTATTTACAAGGACGTAACAATTAGTTATATTTCTTTAAATAAAATTATTCTTTCCCCCTTCTCTTTGTTTCTTTATTTTTATCATTGATTAAAAAGGACCTTTAATAAAAAGGCGGTCAATCAAATTATGCGCAAATGCAATTCCGTTCTATAAAAGCTGCATTTACGCTTAGTATGATTGATCAATCGATGAATTAAAAAACTCGCCTAAAACCGAAATTAGTTTTAATTGAAGAGTGATAAGAATAAACGGAAAATTCAATTGGAAAGCGGATTAAAAGTTAAAAGTAGATCTAAAATTTAATTGTATTATCGCACGGATATGACCGTTGATACGTATTAGAATTCTCAATAATATATATGATTGTTACTGCGGACAGAATCATAAATTTTCAAAATTGTTATTTTTCTCTAAATTGTGACCTGGTATCAAACTTAAACGAATTTGTGTTTATCGGACAGAAATATGTCCGGAATGACTATTCACATTCGTATTGAAAATGGTATTCAACAATGTCATTATACAATTAAATAGCATGAATTTCATGCAAAAAGTTACAGTTATACATAAATTAAAAGAATGAGAGACAGTAATGATCCGCTTATGCTATTTAATTGTATGACATTGTTGAATACCATTTTCAATATGAATGTGAATAGTCATTCCGGACATATTTCTGTCCGATAAACACAAATTCGTTTAAGTTTGATACCACGTCACAATTTAGAGAAAAATAACAATTTTGAAAATTTATGATTTGTAGTCTATTTGACGCAATTCTTCATAAAATTATGATAGCAAAATTTGCATAATATTCAGCAAACAAAAATATATCAGAAATATATAGCTCTTTTCTCACTTGTGTTGCAAAATAGTATTTATTAAACGGTCTAATTATGTAAGTGCATAAACGAATTTTTACCGTGTCTATTTTTCTTTTAAATTATCTACAATATTTTGCATAAAGCAGTCAATAACAAAATGATTTTTGTGCAAGTAAATAAAATTGCACTTTTACATTACATTTTTCAGCTATTTAAGTTTAAAAATGCCATTTATAGTACTTTTAACATCAATCTCCTAAAAAAAAAAAAAACGTAATAAAACAATATTATTTATGGATTTTTCAACGACAAAAATATCTATAAGAATTATCTGGTCCAATTTATAATCTAAAAATAAATAAAATAAAATTTCTGGAACAAATATATTATCATTATAATAATGTAATTTGATAGAATTAATTTTAAAATTTTTTTGACATACTATATGTCAAAAAAATTTAAAAAGAGCATTTATTAATAATTCTCGTATTTCGTAAGTATCTCTTATGAATGAATTTTAATTAAATACTTAAATTATAGACCTAAATAATAAAATAAAATTTACTGCAAATTTACTTCTCTATTCTCAATTGTCTATAAATACGTATTGATTTCTCTTAATTAGAGAATTTTCAATTCCGTGATTAAAATTTGTCATTACTATAAAAAGAATAATTTTGCTAAAGTATATCTGAAAATTTAGCTGGATACAAATCTGAAAATAATTTTTTGCTGGATCATTAAAATAATTATTTAAACGTCCAAGCATGGAAATAAAATGCTGCAAAAAATTTTGCTAACCAGTTTGAGCTTTCATAATTTATTTAATCAACAAAATTTTTTTCTGACCTGCATCGAACTAAATTTTTTAATAACTTCAACAAAACGGTTCGTTACGTGTAACGCAAAATAGTTGTAAAAATATCGAACAAAAATATTCAGAATTTATAATTTATAAATATATCGCTTTTATGTCACTTATTCGGAGCACAGTACGTAGGTGCATTGAAATGATTGATCTTGTAATTCGCACTAGTTTGCATCACAACGTGAATGTTGCGCTAAATTCGATTAGCGCACGCCGATACATGATAACCTGTCACAGCTGATTAATCATAGTTGATAGTCATAACACGAGAGAGTAAAAAGTGCGAAAACAACATTGCCATATATTTATCTTTTTTATGTCGCGCGAATCCATTTCAAACTTCGGAAAGCTTTTGATCTCCAAAATAAGATTATCTTGAAGAAGAACATAAATTAAGTTTACTGTAGCATAATTCACAATTTCAAAAGAATGTCATACATAAAATCAGATTTCAGGAGATATTCACGTTCCTATTTCTTCTTCTTTTCTTATACGTGTGGTTTCATATTTTATATGTGCAGTGTATTCTGGTTCTTCCTTTTATCAAAAAATTATAAACAGGACGTAACAGGACGCTTCCCAGAGTCGACACAATTTGTAATTGTTATATAACAAGTCTGGGATGCTTCAATATATAAAATTTACGCATTGGAACTATACGTTATATCCAAAAAATAATTATAATTATGCAAAAAATTAATTATAATTAGATGATATAAATGTACGTATCATCATCACTACTTTTAAAAAAGAACAAAATTGAAATATGACTACAACGTTGCTTTCATTATAATATATGTGTATATATATATATATATATATATATATATATATATATATATATATATATATATATAGTATATTATTAAAATGTATAAATTATATAAAATGTGATACTGAAACTTATAGCTATTATATAATAAACACATAACTATGTCGATTGGATTATTAAAGCTTATATTACAATAAAATCAATATTCACTGTTATCTAGATGAAATTATCTAAAAAATTATCAAAAATAATTTTATATTAACTAAAAAATTATCTGAAACAATGTTATAATTATCTGTATAACTTTACATTATCTACAGGTATGATTATCTAATTATTAATTTTATATTATTTAGAAAATTGTATCCATTTTATATTACCTTGATAACGGTATAAATACTGCATAAAAATTATAAATAAAACTTTATCTTGAAATCCAACAAAAATGTGCATCTAAAAAGGACTTCAATCTATATATTAATCATCGTCTCCTTTTATAAAGAGCAGAACCGTTGCTAAAAAGTGATACTGAAATAGTAATACTCAACATTTATTTTGGATTATTTCCTTTATTGATATATAATGATAACGTAAACTCCGACTGTATATATCGCGAATAATTTTATATCTTGCCTGACTTTATATATATATATAACGATTGATATATTGAAATTCTGCTTTCTCGATTTTTGTCATTACTGAAGAAGACCCCAACACTGGGTCGAAACGTTAACTAGTATATTATCGAATCACTTCTACATGTATCTTCATATCGTTTGCGTATCGACATCTGCGTGTTGTCTTGTTTGTTCTTACCGCCATTGATCAGGCGAACAATATCTCTGTAACGCCCGTCGTCGTTTCGTCTCAGTTGCTGGCAACAAAGGTCTTTCATCCAGGTGCATTAACATAATAGAGCAAGTTTCGTGTTTTAGAAACAAATACCGATCTCCTTTCCGAAATGATATCTCCTTGCGAAGTACATTCGTTTGAGAACAATGTATATATCTTACCTTTGCTCACGCCAAGAGAAACGATTCGATTAAATGAAGAAGCGAGAAGCGGACGGGCGTTATCGCGCCGATATCGAACGATTATATTGTCAGTCTTTGTTTTTTTGCGGTATTTCGCGGGGGGAATCAAAAAATCCGCGTCTACTCGCGTCTTCCCTCCCTTTCGTGCTGATTCCTATTTGATAAACGCGCGCGCGAGAATCTGTTTTAACAGACGCGCTTATCCCCGATAATTCGATAATTCGCGGTAGACGTAACTGGAGCGAAAGTTATCGCGGAGTGATTTTTTTTCCTCTAAAGCTCCCTCGGCTCCGCATGTTGCGCAAAAATCGATACCGTTGAAAATAGATCTGCTGTGCTTGCGACACGATGTGGTAACACGTGCTCCCGCAGTACAACGACGAACCAATTTTGCAAATGTAACTTTGTGTGCCGGACATTGAGGCCGGCATTTGTCACATGTCGACTATTGTAGCGTCACGTATCTTGGCAAACCGCTCGTGTGAAGCCGAATACAAGCTGGATGAGTAAACAAACGCGAATAAACGCAAACGAACGCGAATAAATGCAAACGAACGCGAATAAACGCAAACGAACGCGAACAAACGCAAACGAACGCGAACAAACGCGAACGAACGCGAACGAACGCGAACGAACGCGAACGAACGCGAACGAACGCGAACGAACGCGAACGAACGCGAACGAACGCGAACGAACGCGAACGAACGCGAACGAACGCGAACGAACGCGAACGAACGCGAACGAACGCGAACGAACGCGAACAAACGCGAACGAACGCGTAAAACGGCCACAATGAGGGCGAACAATGCAACTGTTTAAACAAAAATTATTCGCGTTCGCGTTTATTCACTTCATCTGGCTCACAGCTTCAAACGATCGGCTCGGGGTAAATAGAAAGAATTGGAGGGAGAACTGATCTCGTGAGAGACGGCTACGAATCTCACTTTCTCGATTCACGAACATTCGCTGTCGAGTTGTTGCTGCTACAAGTCTCTACTGCTGGCATCAATCACGTTTGATACTTGATCGCATTTTTATTTTTCAACGAAGCTGTAAAAAGGCACATTAAAAAATTACACGTTGACCTTAACGAAGGTATCGAGGGTAAAAGTAATCGGCGCGTACAATTACACATTTTCGCGTCTCGCACGATGACAATGATATAAGAATGAAGCGAGAATATCAAATCCGTTTTACAAGCGAAGACGGAATCAAGAGCCGATAATGCGATTAGATATAAATAGAAACGAGAGTACTTTTTTTCGTTGGAGAATATACTGTACTGCAAATGCGTTCTAATGTATCGAGAGTAACAATCTGAAATGTACAACCAAACGTTAAATTTAAGCGAGTATTTAATGATGCATATTTTTTTCGTATCAAAGCGACCTCGTCAGATGAAAATGCTCGAAGAGATTTGCATTTAATCTCGCTAATAATCACTGATAATGTATCTCGAGACGTTTATTGGAAATACGTGCGGGGGAAGGTCGTTTTAAAACGAAAAAAATCACGTCATGTCAAAAATTCGACAATTATTTTATATATATTTATATATAATCTATTATAATAATTTTTATTTCTTATAATTTAATACTCTTCATCGTTCTGTATTTATATATTTATAGATATATTTATATATAAAACACATAGCTATGACATACCAAATGTTGTGTCTGCTTAGCAATGCGACTCTGATATTCAATGTTCTTCGCTAAATGCACATGCACGAAATTATAAAAGCGGGTGTACGATCGATTTTGATTAGAATTACTCCCGCGGACATAATGTATATGTGTGTGTCTGAGTGTGTATATAGCTCCGTATATACAAGTCTCTTGGCAATTAAGCTTAGCTGACCATACAATTTCTATATGAACTTAAATATCCCACATATTTGAGTCACAGAATCGGATACTATATCGCAGTTTATTTTTCAAAGAGACAAAGTACACACACCGGATCGATTGATTGATCGAGTCGCATCGAGTCGAAAAGCGAATAAAACGTACCATTTTCTCGCGCGTTTACTAAAAAAAACCAGTTACAATTCCTCCAAGATACACTAAACTAAAAGTTTTTTTCGAAGCAAAGAGGAGCTCTTAAAACTTCCAAATAGAGACTATACTCTATGAAGAAAAAGAAAACAAGATGGTGATAAATATTAAAAAAGTTAACAATTACAAAAAGAGTAATGTCCGCGTAGTCACGCCAAATGTCGAGTCGGAATCAAGTGAGATACAAAAATGATTCGCAACAGTGATATAATACGGCTATAATAATTTACCGTAAGCGCTCACTTAATACAAACTGTACCATTTGCGCGAGTCCAGAATATTTTCTTAAATGCTCTTGTAATTCTGTAGAATCGTGTGATATACGGGATCGTGTGAGGGAAAGGGAGGGACGGGGGGGAAACTCTCTCTTGTTAGTTATTACATTTTTCTTTATAATTCTTCAATGCGTTATTCCCTTAGGGCGCTGCATATTTAACAATTTGTTAAAAGCTAGTTTATATAATATTATGTCCCAAGTTAGTGTGGCTCTTAAAATATATGGCAGTCATCCGAACGCAAACAGACACGTTTGCAGGAAAAGAAGTCAAATAAAATACTGCGGTGCAATAATATGATAACGAAAGCGATATATCCTAAGCAATCAATACGGCTGGAATCGTTCTCAACGTCCTCTCAACATTGTCGGAGATTATATCTGCTCTGAACACGAGAACTCACGTAAAATGCAAATAAAATGCATAAAAAAAACATTTAAAAAATCTGCATACTCATCATAGAGAATAATTATAAAAATCATAGTAAATCATATCTAAGATATATCTCCTCCAATCCACGTTCGTTGCGGACTCAACAAGATCAAATTATCGTCTTCTATCGATCAATAACGTTCTTAAAAAAAATTGCCGTGTGTAAAAACATCGCAGCAACTTATAAAATACTTCATACCACACAGAAGACATCGTTTCCGTGACAAGAAAATGATCGTGCGTCTTAATGCGTGACTACATATACATATATACGTAAGAATGTAATTAAATCCCGTCAAAAGTCTGATCACGCTAACATGGGACATGAAAAATGTCGCTTGTTCTTCAACTAGCAATATTGCAAAGTGTCCAAAATTTATTGAAGAACCGAATTTAATTAGACTTTCAATAGCCTACACTTGTAAATATCAACATATAACCGTTAAATATCTCCGTTCTTCGAAAGTAGGCGTTTTCAAAGACCCGTTCAATCTCCGTCCTTCAATTCATTTCATAACACCATCTGGCCATGTCTTCTCTAATTTTATATTAGCGTTGCTTTAACCACGTAGAGCGACGAAATCATTTCTCACAAACACGATGTTGTGCAGACGCATTACGAGCGGCTTTGCACCGTACTTCACTGCTCCAGTTTAGCTGAAAATTAGTAAACGTGAAAGGTGATATTACATTTTATCATCAGGACAACCAATAACTGTCACTTCCATATTACTTCTTGTTTCACAATTTAGTAATCGAATGTACAACGGCGAGATTACAAGAGAAAGGATATACTATAGGAAATCAAAATTTTTGTAAATCATTAAAATGCGTTTTACGATTTTTCAAGATATTTAATGAATTGCGTTAAAGGAAGCTTAATATCAGCAAAGATTTAAGACAAATTAAGACAAATCGCAATAACTGACAATAAATCATCGCTCGAAAGAAAGTTTGTATACTCGATCTACTTTTAATTATTGCAGCTTGTATGCATTTATACACTATTATTATTTGTGGAATACATATGTTACACAAGAAGGATATGCTACCATATAAGAATTTCAACGCATCATAAACAATTATATATCACTTAAAACTAATATATCTAATATATAAAAATAGCAAGTATTCCGTCTTTAAGGAACCACATATTGTACAATATGTGTCCCGCGCGCGTCTGAAAGTAGACGCGCGGACGATCGGTTACCTCTACGATAAAAGTTCCTGGGAATATTCTGATAGCAGAAAAAGCATGAAGAATAAATGACGATGTCAGAAGCGGGTGTGGTCGAACATAGCTACAATATAGAATTCGACAATGATACACAATAATCTGAGTATCTACATAACACACTATACCTTATGCGAAATAAAAAAAGTATTCAAAACGAAAGCGGATAGATATACATATGCGTATTAAAAAGCACCTATTTACGTAGATGTCGATTACGTAGATGTGGTGTAGAGAACAATTGCGTTTCACGTATCGTATTACTGCACGAGAATCTCAGCTAGTAGACTCTCTGCAGAAATTTACATTGATGTAGAATCTCTTCTCGTGTATAATTTTTCCTATATCGCTCAAGTACTTTATTGCTAAAGATTTGTTGGCGAAACACAGAAAGCTCTACACACATCTAAATCCTCTTCGTTTCAAAGAATTTACGTGATCATTCCGCATTCACAATTGGAAAAACATTCCTATTGTATTTTTCCAGAAGCTGGTCATAACGCAAGATCAAATAAAAAAAGAAAAATAATTGGAATAATGATCGAATTATAATCGTGCAATAGTGTACGACGGTAGAATGATTTAGAGGATTGTGTGTGCGACTCACCGCATTTCTAAATGTTGTTCCAATTGTGTACAGTTTCATACGTTCATTGGTATCGCTTTCTACTTTTTGGCTTTTCTAAAATATGATAAATGCAATATGATCGAATGCGATAGGAACGACGAATGGATTTCGTAGTGATGTGGAGTGAGGGCGCGTATCCTCTCGGATCATCTGGCTTATGCTTTACGAGATGATCGTCCGTCACTCGTGATATGAATGATAATGACGATGAATAATGTTCTCTACAATAACCAAATAAAATATTGGCTATCGTATCGTTTAATGATTAATTGAAACAATATTTCAAACTGAAAGAGCTGAAGAAAATCCAGAAAAAATTTGTTGCGGAAGAAGAAAAATTAGTGTGGTGAAATGGAATATGAGGAATGTTGTGTTAAAGGGAAGTAAAGTGATGGAAGATGATAAACGCGTATTTTTTTTATTTGCTAACAGAATATTCTCTATCAATTTCATCGGGACGTGTTCGAAAGGAAGCAAGATAATAACAAAATAACACCTTATATACAAGATTACACGTCTTGACTTTAAACGCTGCAAAACCACTTATTAACTCATACAATTCGTAATAATATAAATATTCGCAACATTGTCAATTATGTAGATTTAGAATTTTATTACGATGTAAGAGAGAATATTTTATTTGTCAACATTGTAAAATTTTTTTACACAACTTATTCGGTAATCGCTTAAAATTCTCTTGCGCTTGATTCAAATATTTAAAAATTCTCGTGTACGATATTGCAATAGAGCAAAATTTCCCAATGAACACTTACTTTTTCTTGAGAGTGAAGAAACTACGTCGCTTAGTTTCGGCTTGTGTCGGAGCTGGCAAGGTGTGAGCCCTAGATGTGCCTGCACCTGATGTTCCTTGTGCCGCTTGATTTAATGCGGACACCCAGTCGTTCATTTCGGTATCGTCTTTGGCCTGGAACAGGAAGTCGGATCCGCTTTGCGACCTATTAAAAAAAAAAAAAAAAAATTTAGAATGGTATTACGTCAATGTCGCATAATATGCATAATGTACGTATAATATCGAATACTGACTTTACTCGGAAGACATGTTTCTTCTTAGTGTAATCACTCGCTACGGTAATAGTCGCGCCTCGTAAGTCAAGAGGAGCCTCTCCTTTGTACGGTTGATCGGGCGAGGCTTTGTACGACTTTTGATCTTTATATACACATAAGCTCTGCCCGCGTACGACCATGTACACCTTGTCCCAAGAGCGATTGGACGCTTTCTTCGTCGTACTTTCCCATTCGTGCTTTCGCTGCAACGGCCCTTCGAACTCGTCGTCACCCGGACTTCGCGGTTCTGGAAAAGGTAATGTATTTTTACTATCTACTACTTTATAAGCAATTTGCTAAAACATTTCGAATGCATTATAAATTATTTATACAAGAACAACGCCAGCCTGCGTCCTTTGCTTGAGTGAACGATAAAGCTGCAAATAATCAGTGAAATTATTATTATTATTATTGTTAAGATTAGTCGCAACACGCATTCGATGGCAAACACTTATAAAAAAATTCAATTATAAGGATTCTATTAATTTACCAATTCCTGATTATTCTAATTTAGACAATGTATTTGTTTAAATGTTAAAGTTTAAATTTTTCAACGAATCAAACACTATACATTTATGTTCATAACATAGCACTTGAAAAAAAAAACAAGCCCCGATTATTCATCTTATTCCTTAATTTGTTAGGTGTAATGCATAATTGATGAGATACAATTAGTATCCAAGAATATCTTCCCAGATAACATATAATCATTACAGCTGTCTTCTTGAATACACAGAAGCGAGATAAAGTAATTATTAGAAACCTACGTAACTAAAACATAGATTAGTGAAGAGATTAAATGCCAGGTTCTCTATCTAATCTCAGTTTCCACCTAAATAACATTCCGATAGTAATTTAGAATTCTGTAAACATGAATTAAAACCTATCAGGTAATTATATTTCCGATTTCTTCGAACAGTGATATCGTTTAATATCGGACATCAAGCTAGACCATCCGTTTTCATAATTTGCGCTGCAAATATACACATATAAAGCAAGTTAATAAATATAATCGCGCGAGCAATTCAGCGACAAAACTGTGTAAAAAAAAAGAAAAAAAAGATGTGTGGTGTCTAACGAGTGTAAACATTGTAACAAGTGTAATTACGAATTACTGTCGATCGTGTTAATCTCTTTTCTCATTCACTTACCAGGAATACTGTGCTCATCATCACTCACGCCACTGCGATCTAAACTCGGCGACTTGGCGGACTTTCTCCAGCGGAAGCTCCTGAATGGTGACTTGCTGCGGCTTCTTTCCTTACGTCTTGAAGCCTCGGAGCCTTTCGGAGCTTTACAACGTACGCAACACACATAACGTTCATTAGCTTACCTACTTTGTACCCTAGCTTGTAGCAGAGATTTCTATCAGGTAAACAATTTGCCGCTAATAGTCCTTATATCCACATGTGTTACACGGTACTTTTTTTTCCATGCTCTCTAACTACATAAAGAATATACGAATACATTCATGCGATACATGCTCATGCATAAGATGCCGAATGAGCAATGCATGCTTGTCAACCGTATATAACAAGTAGAAAGTAGGTATACTTCACGTGTGTCGCATCATATTAATATTATTAATAACTGCGTTAATTAAAAAATTATATTGATGTGTATAGATATATTTTTATTTATATCTATACACATGTTACAGTATATAAATATAATATATTTAAAAGAGAATGTTTTGACTCTTTCGACTAACATAAAGAAGTTCTAAGATGTACAAATTATATTAATAGAAGCTTACTTAACCCTTGATTGTTTGCGCAGAATGTCACAGAGCCTTTTGTATTCTTGTGTAACTGTTTTAGACACGAGTAACTAAGAGTTAATAGAAGTTGAGTGTATATCTTACAATTAGGGCAAGAGATACCTCCAAAATTCTTATGTTTTTTTAGATCTAAAAAAGTAATTATAACTTTCATAAATCGCAATAAATACGTACATTTTCAGAAGATGCGGCAATAATGCATAATAGAAGGTATTAAAAAATAAAATAATAATGTCTTTCACAAACTGATCTACTATATGTTTTACTATAGATTTTACTACGCGACTGATGACAAAGAATCCAGAATATTCGTTTGCTTTCAAATCCTAGCTTTGAATAACAATGCTTATCAAATTATAATATATGTGTTTAAATAATATAATATAATCTTTGTTGCATAATTTGAGACGTCTTCTTTAAAACCTTTTTTTCATTAAAGATAATATTAGAATTTATTAATTTTGATTACAATTTCTGTCATGTTCCTAGAAAATAAGCGATACGTCACTCGACTCCGTTTAAGTTGTCCTTTAAAATAATTTACAATATATTTCAGAACTTCTTCATGTTAGCCAAAAAACAGCCAAAATTTAACACTTTGCTTTATATTTATATAAATATAAGTTTATATAAATATAATATTTATTAATTCTTAAAGTTTTTTTTTTTAAAGAGAAATCAACGTATGCTCATTTTTTTCTAAACGTGATATTTAACACTGATAAAATTATCTCTTATTTCCTAACGTCTCTCGTATCTTGAACAGTGAAGTCTGACGACAAACAAAAATACAGTCGATCGTAAAAAGTTTCGTGTATCCGTAATCGCGATGATTTGCGGCTTGAAGCGTACAATATCTGATCATGAGGGACTAATGTATCAGTATGTTCGAGTGTAAAAGAATACGTTCGGAATGAACTCTTGTTGTGTAGAAAGGTCAGAAAAGCCGCGCCCACCGCTGGTGCAATTAATACCAGCGATCTCACGACCCGCGCCACCCTGGTCGGCCGTCGCGATAATCGATCTGAAGATGCAGGATCTGTCATCACAGGATTTCGCGGGGAAATACCTGGTACTTCTCTTCTACCCGTACAACTTCTCGTTTGTATGTCCCACCGAACTTATCCAATTTAGCGACCGTATCGCCGAGTTCCGAGCTCTTGGTACGAAGTTAAAATTTTCCTTCTCCCATTACCAGTGTTATAAAATACGATTTTTCAGCAACAAAGTTGTTGAAGAATACTCTTGCAAAAAAAGAACGATTCGTCAAATAAACGTTTACAATAAACACAGAGAATTATTTTATATTAAATTATATGTGTGCTTTGTTTCGAATTTTTAACGTTTCCTCTTACATCTCATTAATTTTTACTTTTTACGCCAGGCACGGAGGTAGTAGCAGTCTCAACGGATTCCAAATTCTCGCACTTCGCGTGGGTGACGACCCCGCGGAAACAGGGAGGCTTGGGCGAGATGAAGATTCCACTGCTTTCTGACAAGAATCATCAGATAACACGGGACTACGGCGTATTGGACGAGGAGCAAGGATACGCGTACAGAGCCCTGTTCGTTATAGACAGACAGCAGATTATACGCCACGTGACGATAAACGACGACGATCTATCGCGATCGGTGGACGAAGTATTACGAGTTGTGAAGGTTTGCTGTTTCGTAGATAAACATGGCAAGAACGTGTGTCCTTACGGATTACTGCCGATGAACAATGCTTTCGGAGAAGAACCAGACTATTTCAGCACGACTTAATCTTGATCATTTGTTATTTACATTCCTGTATCTGGGATTCCTCAATCATGATAAATGTAATCTTTTTCGCGGTTTACATCAAAGTGAATGATCGTTCAAAATCTGAATTGATCTTGAACAAACGCTCACAATAATATCGTGGCAACTGAATGACGAGAGATATTAATAAGTGACCTTTCGACACACATATAGCTTGAGATGAGTATTTGCGAACACTTACTTGTCGGCGTGCGGCTACCATGCGTCGGAGTTTTCACAGATGTTGGCGTGACAGGCTGAGTTCCATCTCCTTCCCGAAAAGCCAGCTGTCTAGGTCTTTGTGCATGCACTACACCACACCAATCACAAAATCATGCTATGTATTACTTGGATAATACATTGTTAAATGTATTGTATGTATTCGTCACGGTTATACCAATTGCTACTCGATTTCTACGATTAATAGCATGAAAGCGTAACTCGACATTAATCACGAGTGCAATGATTCTTCATAATGGTATGACCGGCCGAATATTCGAGTAATAAATGTTGTATGGCATGTATACAAACGACAGAATCCAATTTCATGCTTTTATAGATTTAAATGATAAATGAGACAATTTCGTGAATGTGCTTACCTTCCAATAAGGCATTATATTTCAACACAATCGTGCGGTAGGTGAGAATGAAGTATAGTATAGTTAACAAACGTGTACCTACCAGATGAATGAAATGGTTTGCAACAGATTAGTAAGGAAATTGTGACTACAATTAGAATTTTGCTTGATACTTCATCATCTCAAGTTGTTATACGTAATGTCATACGTGTGCATGTCTAAAATGCTCGATAAATTATTTTTTTCGTGACATGATCGATGTCAGGCGACAGAAGGGCAGAGCACGTCGGGCAGAATAACGGGGCCATCACCTGCTAGAAAAAGTTAATAGAAGCAAACAGTGATTTATGCGGGCGAGAGCGATAGGTGCGACGTGGCTACGAGTATGCTGGAAGATGTAAGATTAATGCGACGTATGTGACTTAACGCTAACGTGAAATCTGAAGAGCAAAGCTATCATTAAATACTGCTACGAAGACGTAACTTGATCATCCATCCATCACCAGTTTATGAAATTATGGGAACCTATATACAGAACATGATTCACTCGAAACTTCGAAAAAACTAGTTTCGAAAGATTTGCGGAGAAATTCGAAAAATTTACTCAATGTACAGAAGTCTATTCTCACGCTTTCACCAATTTCATATCTATCGCGCGTAACACTCACCTTCCTTGGGCTTGTCTTGAGGCTGTGGTGTACGTGAAGCCTTGCGATGTGCTGCTTGTGGTTCGTGCATTCCGTGCCGCATTAGGGTGCATTTCGGGTGGGTAAAATGAGATGACGTGGACGACGGATTTGATACGGGATCGGAATAAGTTTCGGCGTGGGTGGGAAAAGGCAAAAATAAACGTGCTGTTAGCGATGTCACATGCTTATCCAAACAAACCGTATTCATAATACTAAGTCGTCAGAGTTGAATTTTACGTCAGAAGCAAGATTTCACGCTGCATCGCGATTATTAGTCATAACAGAAAAAATGAAATGTTACTTCCGTCCCGCTTTTTCTCTCTTTCGATTTACAATATTACTACCAATCGCAATCATTACCACGCCAAGTCAATTATACAAACACGAAAATACAATTCTATTAGAAAAAAGCACTCGACGTTAAGTTCTAAATAATGCGTATGTGTTATACACCGGTTATTCTATATCAGCATTTTCTAACACAGAGTGCAAAACCGTAAATAGAATTAGAAGACGCGGATAAGTACCGAGAAAAAGTTGTCACAGTTTCGATTAGTAAAACCCAAAACATATCCATTATGTGTAATTATATTACCGTGTCCCTCGTCTTCTCCGCGTTCTCCAGTCCCGTCAGTTTCGGCTCTGAAATAAGGAAAAATCATTTACAATATCACAATATATAATATTGTGACAATAGATTGCGACAAAATATTCACGCATTATACCTTTCGCTAGGTGGTTCATCTGGACTAGTAACAGGCGTCGCCTTTGCCAAACGCGCGGCTTCCGCTGCTGCCGCTTCCTCCTTCTTGCGTCTTTCCTCTTCCTCCCTTTCTTGCTCTCGTCGTTTCAATTCTTTCAATTCGAACTGTAATAAGAAGATAATTATTACTAATCGTAATCTGCAAATTATAAATTACATTAACTTATAATATGAAGAAGACTGAAAAATATACATTAATGTGAAAAATTTATCCGCATTTTTAAACAAAAATATTTCACTGTCTTACGTTTTCTATTATAATATTATCTAGTAATATTTTCCGTGGAACTACTTACAGTAGTAAGTCGGTGCAAGGCACTAAACCTTTCTTCTTGTGCAGCTGCCGATTTTTCGAAAGCCTCGTGTTTCTTGATTAAATTCTCGACTTCGTCGATAGTATGCTGCAAAAAATCATAATTTTTTTTTTTTAAAGATTCGATTAAAAATTTAAATTTGCACTTTAAGGCGATTACTTACACCAAGCTCTTGGCTCATAAGATATGGCTCTTGAGCAATTAACCATGCTTCAGCAACTGCAGCATCTCGAGCAAATTGATAAACTTCCAAAACTATAACAAAATAAGTAAATATTATACAATATATTCATACAAAATCAAAATGCATTTTTAGGAAGTATAACTTACTGAGTTGCAGGTTCTCCCAACGTTCCTCCCATCGGTGTAACAGTGCGTTCCTGTGATCGGTCAATGCTGCCAGTTTCTCCTTTATCTGCGCGCTTGCATAATGATTTCTAGCTAACAGGTCTTTTCCGAGATTAATGCACGCCATAAGATTATCCTCTCTGGCATCAATCTCCGCCTTCAAACTCTGATGATTGTTCATCAATAATTCGACCCCGGCGACGTCACGCGGTTTCTCGGACGTGTTCATTTGGCGTACAACATCGTCCATCCAGATCATCAGAGTTCTAACCATATTGAAGAATCGGAAGAGATCACCGGTGTCCTCCAATTTAGTTCGTCTGCCCTCGCATAACGATTGCAAGTTGTTCCACGCCGCTACAACCTCGGCTTCGCGATTCGTGATCTCCCGCGCCTTATCGCCCGCGTAGCTCGCCTGCAATTTGGCGGATTCCTCCTCGATCTGCGTCACCTGATTCTGTAACGTGGACAAGTCCTGAATGAAGTTGCCGTGTTTACGTTGGAGGGCGGACACCGAGCCGGCGTCGCGACCCAATTCGTCGGACATGGCGTTTTGTTTCTCCAGAATTCTGCCGAGAACGTCCTTGCAATCGTGGAAGAATTTATGCAACTCGCGACTGGCCACCAGCATTTGCGTGCGCGTCTCGATCAATTCCAACAGATCCTGCCAGACCTCGTTTAAGCCGTCCTTCCACTCGGCAATCGTCGCTGCGTCGGAATGTCCGGTGGCGATAAGAGAATCGGCAATGCCATTCACCGCCTCCACTCGTTCGGAACCGATCGCCTCGGTGTCGCGCGCGAACTCCTTGAATCTCTCCCACAGCAATGTCACGTGATCGTAATCTTGGCCCAACTCGTGACTACCGGCGACCAATTCTCTCTCCTGGATCCATTGTTCGAGGTCGTCGACTTCTCTGTTCAGCATGAACAACTGGAGTGCCTCGTCCAGTTTGGCGCGTCGTTCGCCCGCCAAATCCTTGAGACCGGCATACAATTTGTCCACCTGCGACTGTTTCACGGCAATTTGATCGGCCAACGGATGTTGATCGTTTATTAGCTGCCTAGCAGTCTCTCCTAGCTGACGAATCGTTTCCGCGTAATCTTCAACCGCATGTTCAAGCGACTCATGTTTCTTCATCAGATTCTGAGCAGAAATCTCGTCCTTTCCACGATCCTCGACCATCATATACAGTTCTTGCTCGCTCATCCATGACTCAGCCTCAGTAGCGTCAAAGAAGTATTGCTGCGCTTTCTCATTTTGCAGCAGATGCTTGTTTCTATCATCGACTGCGTCCTTCAACTCGCGCCACTTCTCCGTTAATTCGGATATCAATTTCTGGAATTCGGGACTATCTTCATGTCCCTCGTTAATCAGTTTCTGCCCGTTATTACACACCAAATTGATCCTAGGCTCGTGATTCTCAATTTCCGTGCGCAATGATTGATTCTTCTTTTTTAGCATATGAACGTTAAATAGCGAGTTTCCATACTCGTTGCTAGTTGCCTGCGGCATCTTCTCAGCGATCCATAACTTCTCATCCTCGACATCGCGTCGGAATTGAAAAGCCTCTTTCTTTTTCTCGAGCTGCCGTTGACGATCAACGAGCGGTGCCTTGAGCTGGGCAAATCTTTGGGCAACTTTCTCTTTTTTGCATTTGATCTCCTCCATCTTGTCATCGGGTACTGTGCGTTGCAAGTGTTCCGCCTGTTTATCTAGCTCGGTAACCTGTTTCGCTTTCACCGCCATTTGAGTCTCGATCATCTGTTGTTTCTGCATCAATATATTTACGGATGCCAGATCGGAACCGGTATCGGTGCTCTCTATCTGTTTCTCTAGCTCATTCATCCAAGAATCGATATCATCACAGGTTTGGTGTATCAACACCTCGCGATTTGAATCGAACAATCGCTCGCCCTTATCGTGAGTAGTAGTTTCCAGATCGACAAATTGTTCCGCCAATTCGGTTACCTTCGGTTTAATAATCTCGGTCAAATCTGGTTTCTGTTGAATCAATTCGTCTGCGGCTTGCTGCAATTGCTGCAGGCGGTCTTTATTGCTGGCGATTTCTGCTTCGAATGCTTGATGACGAGTCCACTTGCTATGAATAGTCTTCGCGCTTCTGTATGTCTCATCCTGAGCAGTGATATGTTTCTCTTGTACCCATTCACCAAGTTCTTCACAATCTTGCAGGAACATCTGCAGCTGAAGCTGATCCTTGAGTTTCTCCATAAGTTGATTGGCCTTCTCGCGATTAATTCGCCGACGATCATTGATGTTCTCGGCCTTCTTCTTAACCTTATCAGCTGCAAAGTGTCCCTCATCGACCAAACGCCCGGCAAATTGCACGACCGAATTGATTTTCTCGTCGTTGGCGTCCATGGTGGTCATGAAGGCCTCGTGTCGCTTGATCATGTGCTCTGCTTGCTCGAAGTTCGTCGGCGTTTCGTCCTTGGCAAGAATATGTTCCTGTTGCGATAGAAGCACCTCCGCTTGACGCGCGTCTCGATCGAATACTTGTAGATTCAGGGAGTTGGATAGTAAATTCTGACGATTTACCCACATCTGATGCAATTCTTCCCAGCCCATCTTTAGTGCGTTCAATCTCTCGCGTAAGAACATGTATTGTGTGTCGCCATCGCCGGCTTCCGCCGTCAGCCGTTCGCCGTACTCCATCATCTTCTGATAATCGTCGGTGTAATTGTCGATCTCCTCCTTGATGTTCTGATGCTGAGTGAGCAGCTTCTCGGCATCGGCAAGACTGGTTGGCGTGTCTTCGCTGGCAACATCGGTCTGTGTTTTCGTGAGCCACGTTTGGAAGTGATCGAGGTCGCGCAAGAACCGATGTAGATCTCCGGCCTCCTCGAGCTTAGCATCGCGCTCTTTCAGCATCTGCGTCAATTGTTCCCAAATCAAATGAATCTGCGCAATTCTCTCGCGTATCACTGCAGCCTCCTCTGGATGTTCTTTCTGTATGACTTCCGCCTCTTTCTCTAGAGCGTCTAATTTGGCCTGAATGGCTGCTAAATCGCGCTCCATGCCGCTCAATCTACGCTGCAGTGTCATCACACCAGTCAAATCCATCTCCAAATTGTCAGTCTGCTGCAGGATTCGCTTTTTATCCTCGATCCAAGACACGGTTTCGCGACATTCGATGTGGAATGTCTGCACGCCATGTGCGGAGTTCAGTTCTTCGCGCTTGCCCTCCGCCTTCTCGCGCAGCTCGGCCCATTTCTGGTTCAGCTCGTTTTGTCGCGCGACTATCTGTTCCGAGTTCGGGTGTTCAACATGCAACAACTGTCTGGCCAGTTGATTAACCACAGCAACGCGGGATGCGTTCGCATTCATCTCTTTCTCAAAGCCGTTATAGCGATGTTTCATGATCTCGACATCTTCGATATCCTTGGCAGGCACCATCGTATCCAACATTCTGTTCTTCTCGCCGATCCATTGTTCGACTCCGTCGGTCTCGCTGAATACTTTGTACAACGAGAGCGCATCGAGCAGTCTCTGTTTACGCAACTTGGCAAGCTCGAGGAGCTCCTTGTATCTGTTATCTATCGAAGTCAGTCTCTCCAAAACTTCCGGTGATTTGGCATCCTGCTCGCCCAATGTGGACGCCTGCTGATGAAGCTGGTCGATAGTCGTGGCATAATTCTTAAGCTCATCCGTTACGTCCTTGTGTTTCTTCAACAACGATTGCACATTTGCCTCGTCTCTACCAACATCCTCCGACGAGACAAGTCGTAAAGTGTCCAACATCCAGATGTCTATGTCGTCCGCATCTGCGAAAAGCTGGTGATAGTCAACAGCCTCTACAAGCCGTTGTCTTCTGAAAGCCGCGAGATCCAGTAGATGATTCCACATAGCGAGAATCTCCTGAAGTCTCTCCTGAATACGGTCGGAGCCGAAATGTTGTTGCCGAACTAATTCGTCGCCGACCGCTGCGACGGACATAAATTGCGGCTCATGCGACTGTATCTCGTTCTCCAATGCTTTGTGTTTGGACAATAACAGATTAATGGTGGTCAAATCGTGACCGATGTCGCCCGTGGATACGATCTGTTCTTTCTCCTTTATCCAATTCTCCTCGTCGGCCATATCCCAATAAAATTGCCAGAGCTTCCGAGATTCCTCGAGCCTGGTACGACGCTCGATCGCTAACCGCACCAACTCGGAGTACGCGTTCTCTAATTGTTGCACGCGTTCGACGATGATGGCCGGATCGCATGGTCGATAGCCTTCTCCCTGCTCTAGGAATCTCTGGCTCTGCTGAACAACGGCCTTGACTCTTTCGCCGAGCACATTGATATCTGCTTCGACGAGAGAGTGCTTTTGCAACAGATCCTCCACGCCCATTAAATGTTTGCCGTAATCGTCTGTCAATAGTCGCAACTTGATCTCCTCCATACTGTCCAATATATACAACATCTCCTGGAAGTTTTGCTGCAGCTGCAAAGAGAGTTCCAGACGCATCCGCCTGGCGCGCAGTAATTCCAGAAGATAGTTCCAAAGTCGCAATACATTGTCCTTACGAGCGTTAATGCGCTCGATGTCATGATACTTCTCCATCTCGAGCTCGTGCGAGACTGCCATGACGGCTTGCACACGTTCTTCATAGGCAAAGATGTCAGTCTCTATAGCTTCGTGTTTCTTCGCAGCGGCTTCCACGGCAGCGAGATCAAAGCCAAAGTTATCCTGCGATACCAATCGCTGATTTTCCGACAACCATGTCTCGCGCATGCTAGCCTTTCGGTTAAATCTAGCTGCTAACTGCTCCAATTTCTCTTGTCGAATCAGTTCTTCGCGCAGAGCCAATTCCCGTTCATGTTCAGCTTTCTCTAGTCTCTCCCATGCCTTATTGATATCGGATATCATTTTACCCTCTTTGGGCGTATAGGGTTTCTGATTATTTGCGCGCATCTTCGATTGTAAAGTAAACAACAATACTTCAAGATTACCTTTTTCTACGAACTTGGGCGGTTTTTCTACCGTGCGATAATTTGAAAATTGCGAAAGTTGTGATTGGACGCCTACCAGGGAATTGGCAAATCTGCGATCACCAAGCGCCTCTATCGTAGCCTCGATCCAGCGCAGCAGATCGCTAGTAAGACTCTCGTACTCGTTTATCATACGGTCATTCTCCATCGCGATACCGACTACTTTGCCGATTCTCTTACCTTGCACGGTCTCCTGTTTCATCTTTGAGAAATAGTGATAATACGTGACGACGTATGTTATGATGGACTTTTCGTCCGGATGATCGACAAAGATATCCTCGGCATCCAGTAGCTTCGTGAGGCCGAGTTTGTCCTCCGCGACGTTGAAGGCATTGTTAAGGTTGTAGATCGCGTTCGACTTGGAAAGCTTGTCGAACTGAATCAAATCTGGACGGTGTTTGTGTATGATCGCATTGAACGCCAAACCGTCCCGCCACGATGTCGTGAAATTTCTTACGTTCACGTTGTGATAACCCGCAGTCTTCATTTGACACCATAATAATAACGCGTCCTTGGCGGACTTGGTCTCCTGATTATCTGTCTCTTCGATTGTGATGTCCTGAATCTGGAATCGCAGAATTATAGTCCAAATGAGACCCAAGCTCAGACGCGGATTTCCGTCGACGATGTCGTGGGATCCCATGTTCTCCAGGTGTACCCTCTGCTCGCGCAAGAATTGCAGCGCCTTCTCAACGTTCTCCAGGCAATGAATGCGCATCTTGCCCTTGGTAGGGCGCGGCAGACGCTCACCCGACAAGATCTCTAACAGCCTTATCAGCATCTTGCCGTCTCGTAGATCGACGTACAGATCGCCGATTCGGCACGAACATCGGACTAAGTGGGAGTTGACCCATTTCTGGAAGGTCTTCTTTTGCACTAATTCACGCTCACCTGAGGGAAAAGATCATACCTTAGAAAGTGACCTCAGTGAATCATTAAGGAATATCGACGCGTGCTAATTTTAAAATCGACTTTAAATGTAGCTGTTATAAATTATTCTACTGCGTCATTATTCGATAACAAATAAAATTAATAATAAGCTTTAAATAACACAGAGTTTCTTTACCTCGAAGATCAAACACAACTTTATCATAATTCATTCTCAAAATTAACAATCTTTGATTCTAATATTTATTATATTCTCATTTGCACTAATGATCAACATTATTCTAATTTATTTAATTATGCTCTTAATAAGTTTAAAATTCTGTAACATGATTTAATATTCAATATATATTTAACGATAGCTATACATCCGACCACTTTCAATCCAGTCTGAAAAGCAACTGTTATATAGAAACTCAAGAAGTTATCAAATTCTTAAAATGATTAGCAAAAGGATGTGGTGGGTTGATAATCTCAAGTAGAATTTTCTAAAGACAATTCACAATGCCTCAGTATCGCCATTCATTATTATTACAGACTGGTGTTATAAAGCCGAGCTTTAAGCATTCCTTACAAAATTAATGAAAACAAATTACATTAGCGTCTTTTATAAAAAAAAATAATTGTAAAAGACACGAAATAATAAAAAAATATATAAATAAAACGAGTAAAAAAAAATAAGTTTCGTACCAGCTAGTGCCTTGATGCGTGACCGTTCGAAAAGTCTCGAACTCGAGTTTCCCCCGTCGTATTCGTACTCGTCGACAATCTCTTGTTGTAGCGTGGGGTCCCAACCCCCGCGCACTACCGAGATGTCGGTCGTCATTTTGTCAATCAGACCAACAGCTCACTTCTGCCGAACCCTTAAAAAGGGTGTACCTAAAAACAATATCATAAATTTATTAACATTGAGGGATCAGAGAAATTTATGTGAAATTAATTTGTTTTTTTTTCTTTTTTCTTATCGTAATATACAGTGTTTGCCGTTATTTATATAAAATTTTCTAGATAAAAAAAATAACTTAATTTTAATTTTATTTAAATTAAAATGTATAACATTTGCATCTTTGATAAAAAAAAAATTTATCATCTTTTTCAAATTATTTAATTCAATGTGGACAACGAATATAAAGTACCATCCTCAACCTTCAAGTTATCATTTACTTTAACAAAATTTTTCGAAATAATAACAGATTCTGATCACAGATCAGAAACCAACAACGCAATGTAAAGATTGTTTATTTTACTCAAACAGCGATATTATTTTAAAATTCTAGACAAAATAATATGTAATCTTCTATCTAAATAATTTTAAGTTATCTATGCACAACACTGGTAATATGTATAAAAAAATATGTTTTATTTCCGTTATATAAGACACGTAAGCAACAATCGATGACACAATTTATAAATAGAATAATGTTCCCATCCATTTCATGCATAATACTTTATTTTCCAGGTCTTTGATTGAAAACGTTAAGTGCTCAACGCCAGGGTAATTATTAATGAATATCTTCACTTTTTACCATAGGAACACGCATTTGTAATTTCTAATATAATAATATGTTAGAAATATATATCCGTCGGTAAATCATGCTCCTATGGTAAAAAGTAAGGACATTCATTAATAATCGCCCTGTATTTTGCTTCTGCCGTGTCCTTTGCAGCGCACGTTACAATTTGTGATGCAGAAAATATTCTCAGCGCTGAATATGTAAAACTTTCAACTGCGCATCTAGGAAACGCGGTACCACGCATAAAATGCAAACGGGGACGTAATAATAATCATAAGAATTTCTTCCTTTTGCTACCCACGCGGTAAGCAACGGAACGTGTCTTGGGCGAGCTCTACGGTCAGCGCGTTGTCACAGTCAGTCAATCTTCGCGCACAGATAAGAATTGCACAGTAATCTTATCTTGTTGCACGACGGGTCTAACGATTAATAATTGAGTAAATAGCAGGGACTTCGAAAGAGATTAACGCAACCCTATTCGATAATAGTGCATGATCGCACACGCCCACGCGCAATGTGTAGGTCTCTCAGGCCTGTCTTCTTTTTCTTCAACGCGTCCGGCTAATCGAAGTATCTTGTGTACATTTCTTCTCTTCCACGCTCGAAGCGTTACAGCTCGATCGCGACAACGTGGGGTGTTTGTTTTTCACGTCATAAAAATTGTATCTTTAATATCTGAAAGTAAATACTGATAAATCGGCTCCGAGAAGCGCTGCAATAAATAAATTTCAGTTGCACGTTTTATATAGATTAATTCGCGTAATAAATCAGATTCTCCGTGTCAGGTCTATTGTTGGAGCAGTTAATAAGGCATATTTCTCTAGATCAACACCCATAAGTCGCGTTATATACAAGGTATCCCCGCGATAACCGAGTGACTACAACCGTATTTCCACATTTCTCGTTTATTTTTACAACGAGAATCACGTCGCCCCTTTCGATCGTACCGTTTACCGCGAGACTTTCATTTAAAATTCTATGCGTTCGTCGTGGCATAAAAACATCGATGAAGAACGTGCCGTGTCGCAATTCCTAGCAATCCCAGCGTTCCCAGCGAGAGCTCATCTTCGTTTTTCTTCCCATTTTTTTTTATATGCGCTCGTGCTCCTCGAGTCGTCCCTTCCGCCAGCTAATTGCATCGCTCTAATCGCTCCGGAGTAGACTGCCCATCGGAGTCACCGGATATAAAGGTGGCAACGTTCGGTTAACGCCCGTAGAGTACACGTCTCTAGGTATACGTGAGTTCATTTAATAGATAGCATTACCGCGCGCCCGCCTCCGCGTGGGAGACGCGGCCGCCTCGCTCACCACGACGATTACATCACGCGAATGATGTCACACACGCGAAATACACATCGTCGGCAACGGCGTCGCGTCGCACCGGGCCCCCGTAGAATGGTGACTTAACGGGAAGGTAGACGTTCGCCGGCATTGGCGTAACGTTCGACACGTCTGCGACACGGACGGACGACGTCGCGCTTGCATACAAGACTCGGAGCACGTGCCAACATCCAACGAAAAGTTATGTTTAAATGGACGAAATTATAACATAAGCAAAAAGTTATCTTTCAGATTTCTATAAGATATCTTGTCATGTCTTGAAATGACTTGTATTTCTTTTAAAGCTGCGAAAAAGCAGCTTTTAGCGAGCTAAAAATTGTCTTACGCAACATTCTGAGATATCATTTCAGATATCTGTTGAAGATGCTTTGAAGATGCTTTGAAGATATCTTTTAGAATTCTAAAAAAACATCTTATATGACAAATATCTTAAAAATGTCTTGAAAATAAGATATATTATTTAGATATCCATAAAATCTTGATATTTTCTAAGTTGGTCTTTTTTTAAGTTAAAGTGAAAATATCTTTGAAGGGAATAAAAATTTGTTTGATTTCAAGAAATGATGTTATTAGCCTTTTTTAAAGTAAATAAATTATTTGTTTGACTTAAACAAATAATTTTTTAATTCAAAGAAAATAAAATCGATTACTTTGCCCTATCTGGTATCTCTTTACATCGTTGAAAAAAGCAAAGTAATTTTGAAGTCTGAAAATGATTTATGCTAATGTGATAAATATATTTATTAAATAATAATCTAACTTATATAGAAAAAGTACATGAAATAATGAACAGTAGATATAAAAATTAAATGATTTATAACTGCATTTGCATTTCTATTATAAATTGTAATTTTTATTCTTACTGTTCGCATAATTTTGAATGTTCTCTTCAGTATAGAAAATTATGCGATTAAAAGTTATCGCATGTCAAATTTTTGTGACAAAAGGAGGAAATTATTTTCTAGATCTGCAATTGAAGAAATCCGATGAAAAAATATTTCCTACATCCCCTTTCGCATTATGATATATTTGATGTAAAAGAAGAAATAAGAATATATCGGCAAAAAAAACGGATTCTTTGCGTATAAACAATAATTAATGTAATCAATAAATTACGTAATCGCGTTCTCTTCGTAAACTCGCAAGGTACAGCATCGGCAACACTATGATTCAACATTAAAACGGGACGGTATAATAAAGGATGACGCCTGATTAACACAGCGTTGTCTAATTTACGACGTCCGTAAACGATGTTTACTGATTAATAACACGGCGGACAATTGCATTCGCAGCTGCACGAGCGAGCGACATACTGGCTTTACACTTTTATTTCTATAACGGACCAAATGTCACAGGTAACGCGGCATGTCGCAGACGTTCGCGCGCGCGAGGAGCTCAAGGAAAACCAAAGTATATCGTATAAGTGTCTAATAATGAAAATGACGAACTGAGAAGAGTAGCTTCATAGTAAAACGCATCGGACGCAAACACGATTACGTCACCCTACTAGAATTAAAGACGCACTGTTCACAAAACTGTCACACGAACAAGTGTAAAACAAACAAAAGATCACACGACTTATAATCATATACATTTTTATACTACGTGTTGCAATTTTTATTATCCATTATGTAACTGTGCTGGTTGACGTTTTCGATCAGCATGCGTCCTCAAGGCTTATCGTTGCGCATAAAGACGCCGATAAAACATTACATCGCTTGCTGTCACGAATTTACATCTGACGAATTATATTTGAAGAAGGAAAGGAAGAAGAGACAAATGGTGTACCTTTTCATAAAGAATTTCTAATAACAAGATTAAAAATATTTTTGTCGTAATCTTATTGAAACCTAAAAAAATGAAGCATTATTAGCTCTGCGTTCTTTAACCGGGAATTCAAAGACCCAGGCAAATTTTCAATTTTGAATTATTCTGCCTCAAATTTGGATAAACAAAAAAAAATAAAAAACGTTTCAAGGCAATTATGAAATCGTATTTTGGAATGTTGGAAAAGTATACCAAAAGTTTTTCAGATTCTTTAAAATCCAAAAACGTTTTCAAAAGTACCGTTAGGCACCAATGACGCAGTTAGACTGGAAAGCCGTGAAAAAAAAAGTTGGACTATGGGGGATCAAGATGAGGTCTATAATTTCTATTTCTATTCTCTCCTATCAAATTAAATAAGATTGATTTATTGTCTTAATAAGACAGGAGTAAAATATATATAAAATATATATTTTGAGATGTAGAATAAAAATTTGCTCGATGTTGCGACTCCTCATGATTAATCGTTACGCAGGGATACCACCGATACAGGGTCGTACGAATAAGCATTTTCTCGTAAAATGCGTTATAATTAACACATACGATGCATTATAATTAACGCATCCACGGAAAACCCAGTAGTCTCTGACTACACGTAAAACGAGTCTTTATGAGCCTTTGCCTTTTGATACAAGTATTTTATTTACGAAGCAACCTTCGTTTGTAAAGCTTCGTAATATTTTATTTAAAAAAATAATTCTTCAAATCTATCTATTATCAAATTAAGAAGAATATTATAAGATTCGCCACAAATTTTCAATGCCTAATCTAAGTCTGCCTTAAAAAAATTAATGGAACAGATCATTTTATTCTAGCGCTTTAAGAAGTTGACCATTTAAAAATAAAATATTCCCTTCCCAATAATAATTGTGATAGTCTCTATATCAATCTTGTGATACGTAAACAGTGGTGCGTTTACCTATCGGTTTTTAGGTCTTAATTGTTTTACTCATGTTTTACTTTTTTTAATTATTTGTTCTTGTCTCTAAATATATTTTAATAGTTTTGTAAATATTAAAAATTTCAATTATTTACTATTTATTCATTGGGAAAAGGGAAGACACTAGATTGGGACGTTCAAAGATCACAAACTCTTGGACGTAAATTTTATAAACGTGATAGAAGAGTAATAGTATTGAATCCAGAAATCTTTTCTGTGTATGAGATGTAGACGGCGTTTTTGCACTAATCCTCTCTCAAGTCATCAACAATATTGATGTAAAACGACAGATCGATCACTTCGCAACAAGATCGAAGTGTTCTGCTCGAACGACGTCGAAAGCCTGGAGTACGCGGGCATGAATGGCATTCTTAAATGTCTGGACAGTCACTTACGTTGAATTAAGAGCAATTACGCGAGTGCCGTCATACTTAATGGTCGGCGTAGTGGGAAAACGTACATACAGATTAATGCCTTCGTATTCAGTGGGCGGGGTGAAATGAATCACAAAGTGAATGACACGATAGTCAAGGAAGGTTAAGTTTACTGACGGCACTTTCTAACACTCCTGTCGATGAGAAAAGCAGTGGGACCGAAACCTCCTTTTTCAGAAAGAATTTATATACGAACATGAATTAAACATAATATAAAATAAAAATTTGTTTTATTAATAATACAAATAAATAATTAATTCTAATTAAAATATTTATCAAAAATTAAATTATTAAAAATTAATCAATTAAAATGTATGAAACAACACTGTAAACTAGATGTGTACACACACGCTTGAGAAACAATTTCTGGTTGAAATAATAAAATAAAACATTCTTATTCGCTAAATTTCAAAAATATAAATGTTTACGTGCTGTAGCGACTCTCAATTGTACGTAAGATTAATAGTCAACAGTTGTGGTAGCAATAATATTTTTAACAATTCGGACATTATAGAAGTACTTTCTTTTTCTGAAAGAATTCTCTTTCGAAGTAGTACCATGTATCATTGAAAAAAAGGAGGTGCAAAGATTAATAGCGGTTTTTTTTCCAACAATTTCGTTTAGCGTGTATGCGCTATCACGAAGAGCTTTTCTGTTGGGCTCGATGAAGTATGGTAAAGTAAGAAGCGAAACTGGAAAACAAGAAGCTCATTGTGCACCGGAACGAGAACAGCCGGTCTCTATATGCACCGCGAGTCCCCACACTCTACCTCGGATGCCTCATGGAAGCAGGATCCTGTTGTTTAAATACGTACATTCGACTAGCATGGAAGCTTTCTCTCATTATACAAACGGAAAGTTTTTCTCAATTCTCTCGATAACGGATATGTGGCCTCTACATTATCTCTCAAATGATAACGCTTCGGCTTTTCGTTTCCTAAGGCACTCCTTAAAGATGAATTAGACCGCTAATCATCACCCATATATTTTTGATTCCTTCTTGTGGAGAGATCAATTGCCTTACTAAATATTCATTTATCAACGTTGTAGACAACATAATGCTTGTATATCACGAAAATGGAAAATCATCCACAACGTTTAGCTATTTATAATTATATTCTCTCGCCAGCTTCCGAATCTATATCCATTTTAAGATGCATATCATCATCTCCATTTCGAAATCATGGAGTTTACAAAGAACATCTACACAAAATGTCGCGACTAGCGAAATCGCGGACAGATAAGCGTGACGTCGACCTCTTCGGCGGTCTATCTTTAGGTCAGCCTAAGACGAGATATACGCTTCGGAATCGTGTATTTTGCCGTTGATTCGTCATCTAATCGCGCGGTTTAAATCGCGCTTTTGTGCCCGGTTCGCTGCGCCTTCTCCGCCGCAAAAGATCCGATATAGCGAACCACCGCACCGTCTCGTCGCAACGCCGAAGGTAAGATGAACACGGCGCGCACACGTACACAGGCACACAGGCGCACACAGAATTATTGATTTTCCGCCGGAGTCACCGTGGCGCCGGTGTCCGCGGCGTATACACACGTCAAGAATACCTGCATAGGGTGAAGGGAAAAGGACGAGTGATACCCTACGTTTTTTGAATTTTTAAAGGGATGCTATAGAGTTCTCCTGTTTTACCGATCAAACGCGATTTTGTTCACAACGCTGTTTTCCTAATTGTATTTACAGATTTAAAAATCCTTTGCACGATTAAAGTATAGGCACATATGTGACTCAGGCTGGTCGATTTTATGCCGAGAACAAAAAAAAATTAAAAAATTTAGATCTGTTTTGCACATTCTTAATCTAATATAGAGTCTACTGCTGTCAACGTGTGCTAATATTTGCTTCGTACAAAAATTTTGCGCAAAACAAAAATAATCTAAAGTATGGATTACATAATAAAACAACGATGAGTTCTTAAATTTTAGTCTGAACACTTAATATGAAAGATCAGTATGCTTGAAAATTTGTACATCTACACGCATACAATATTGATGTTCGCAAATCGGTAATTATATTCAGTCGGTATAAATAATATTCAGTCGGTACAATTCCACGACTTCATCCCTTTAATCACGGAGTCTCCATCCCGAGCTGCTCGCAATCGAATTCCCTCTCGCTTCGAATGCCACAATTTATCACTCCAAATCACTCTGAGACATCGCCTCTCAAGATCATTAGACCTTTAATACGATAATACGTCAATAATACAGCATTTAGTCTATTTAGAGCAGAATGAGAGAGTAAGTGCCTGTGCTTTCGATGTCCTTTGAATTATCCGATTCTCATCTGTCGTAAAGACAATGCGACTGTGGGTGACATTAGTAACGGTGCTTTATATTGGATCAGTGAAATTAACATGTTAATTACAGAAGACATTTCCAATACGCATACAAGCGTGAGAAATCATGGTGTCTAGGGATATCTGGCTAGCCAATTCAAAGATATTTCCAGGATATTTCAGGATAAAAATCCTTGCTTCTCCAGATCGATTAATTTTCATTAATAACATTAATTATAAATTTATTGCCGTTTCATTAAATTGTCAATCTAATTTTCAATGTTCGTACTCGCTTTTAAAGCTTCATTTAGAATTACTTTTTTCTTATTTTTTTATTCTTTCATAAATTTATCGCGTTTCTTTGACTCTTCAATATCACGTAACTCTTTCGCTTGGTCTTCTTTTTTATTGCAATTGCTTCCTACATACCGGGCACGCGCATTGTGAACAAAATGAATCACAAATTCGATTTTTTTGAAATAAAAAATTTCAATCAAACCTAAAATTCTAAAGTTTTTCCAGGATCCACACAGTAAAAAATAAAAAGTCCCAAAAAGTCCACTTTAAATTTTAGATTAAAATAACTCAAAAGTTAAGTTAAAATAATTCTTATTTTAAACTATTAAGTTAAAATAAATTATTTTAACTTGACTTTTGAGTTATTTTAACTTAAAATTTAAAGTGGACTTTCTGGAACATACAAAAGTGCAAGTTAAATTAACATTTTATTTTTTACAGTGCAGGGACATTCAAGGATCACAAGACATCACAAAAATATAAATAACAACTGCATTATGAGAACGCCACCGTTTACTCCGCGAGAACAATAATCCTTATTTATTATTCAATAAAGATTTTAAGATACTGAACAAAATCGTTACGCTGTACGGACGCATTAACTGCGGACAAATTGGCTCACAATAATTTGATTTACGCGAATCTTCCAGCCGGAACGTTTCTAAGAAGGCTCCTCCGTCTATCGGCTCGAAAACCATTAAAAAAAAAATCAACGAAACGTGCGATAGCAAGTTTAACAGCCACTTTGCGATTACTCCCAGTCGCTTCAATGCCACTTGGCTGTTCTAACGTTTATCGTTCACCGTCATGGGTTGAGTCTTGGGGAGCTAAAATCGCGCGGTTGCAAGCGACGTAGGAAATCACAATCGGCGGAATCGCCGTTACACGGCGATTGTATTCTTCAAAACGATTCCCTGCCGCGGCAGGCAGCGGCCTTTTTACTAGCGGGGAAAGAATCGCGGAGGTGTGAAGCGGGTAAACGCCCTTACGATGACCCAGTTCTCCCGGCTACACACTCTCCATTCTCCCGTTCTCCCCGAAGCCGCGAACTGCAGTCCGCTAACGAGATTTCATGAGAGTCGCTGCTCAGATTTCAATAGTCACATCGACTGTCACGTCGACGTGATATTGATTCCAGTCTCGCGATTGTCCTCATTGTCTTTGACATAACAATGGCGAAATAAATTTTTTAATTTGATTTTACACACGTGTAATTGCTGCAATTCGAAAGAACTCTAGTTATTTTTATTACTGCTTCGTACTGTTTAATTCTTAAGAGACTTTGAAATAATTTATAATAATTGGTAGCTTGGAACTTTAAGTACATTTCTACGGAAAAAACAATTTTACTGGAATACAATTCCGAAAATAATTATGTTGAACCATTTAAAAAATTGTATCGGATTGTTACGGCATCCTGTATAATTATTTTGATGGCCCAACAAAATTATTTTCTAATCTGTATGTAGCTAAAATTTTAGATGCTGCAATAAAATTATTTTTTTCCGTATATTACCGCTACGAAAACTATATATATATATATATATATATATATATATATATATATATATATACATTCTTCTTATTTTAACTGCACACTGAGAAAAAGTGTTAACCCGACTAAATTTATAACTCGATTAAATTTTTTCAGTTGTTTATGTTCTTGATTTAAATACATAATATATTTAACTTAAATACATAAATACTTAAACTGAGGAAATTTAATTGAGTTGAAAAATTTAGTCAAATTAACAATTTTCTGCATCATAAATATGTAGAATTTAAAAAAATTTCTGCACGTCGCGCTTCTCGCGCGCGCGCGCGCACGAATGAAATTAATCCGACTTTGTGGAAAGACGTGAACAAATCAAATATCCGAAGGTTATCCAATTAGATAAGTATTTACGGTGTTACATAACTCGGAGAGAAATAAAAAAAATGTGATTGCTTTAGTGTAGAGGGTAACTGCGCGTTTTCGGAGATCGAAATTAACGGGGCGGGAACCAAAGGAACGACGCGGGGTGAACGACCTTACGATGACCCGATTCGCTCCTGCCTTGGCCGGGATACGAAGGGAGAAGCGGCGTCGTTAGTGGTAAAGATCGCGACTTGACTTTATGCGGAATAAAATCAAACCAGTGAACATGTGCGTCACGACTGAAACGCTCGCGGCTTTCCCAGAATAATCCCGCGGAACGGTCATGGCATTCCGTCGCGTGTCATCAAGGGCCCGCTGAGAAGCTCGCTGAATCACCGTATCTATGTTGTTCTTATTAAAGATCCGTTATTGGACAAAAGAATTGCCACTTTGGGTGTTATAAATATCCGCGAACGTGAGGCGAACAGAGCTCGCGATAGAAATTCACAATGCCTGGCTCGCGTCAATGTGACACCGCGAATTAATTTAATTAATTAAAAATGAAATTGTAATATCTCGGCGCTGATGCTAACTGCGCTAATTAATCTCCCAGGTTAGCTCAAAGGCCCTCTCAGAAAGGATTTAATATGGCAAGACTAAATGACAAGACTAAAAATATCTTGATGTAGTTAATGTCATTGCAACCTTATACGATATAAAAATAAAGCAATACTGATATGAGGTCTAGACGGAAAAAACAATTTTGCTGAAATACAGATCTAAAAATGATTATGTTGAACCTTTTAAAAAATTGTATCGAGCGTTTCACTTGATTGTAAGAATGTCAAAATTGTTTGAAGCATTATATAAAAATTAAATAAGATGGACTTATTGTCTTAAAACAAGAATAATACATATAAATTTCAAATTATTTGTATTCTTGGAATAAAATTTTGCTCGATGTTACAAATCATAATGATTAACCGTTACGCAGTTGAGCACTTTGTAAGAATCGCATGCGATGCATTATAATGGATGCATCCGTAGAAAACCCAGCAGTCTTCGCGTATGTACTTGTAAAGTGAGTTCTCATGAATCTTTACGTAGGGCGAGGTATTTTTGGTATCCACGAAGCGAGCTCCTTGAGGACTTTCATGTTTTATTAGAAAAAAAACCTTCAGATCAATTTACACCCAGGGAAAAGTTATGTTTAAATTAATAAAATCATTTAACTTCTTTTTTTAAGTTGAAATAAAAATAGTGTTAAAAAAAAATTATTTGATTTCAAGAAATAACGTTATTAGTCATTTTTAAAAGTAAATAAATTATTTGTTCAAATTACTTAATTTAAACAAATAATTTTTTAATTCAGAGAAAGTACTGACAAAAACGTAAAGAATAATTTTATTGTTCTGGTTTAAAAAATATTCTTTGATTAAAACAATTTTTTTACTCTAAGAAATTTTTTTCTGAATATATTATATTATTAAATCAAGATTATTAGGAGATTCGTAAATCTCCCTTGTCTAATCTGTTATAAATCTGTATAAACGAATTAATAGAATAAAATTATTTTATTCTAGATTTAAGAACTTTTCCATTTAAAAATAAAATATTCTTCCAATAATAATTATGATTGCCCATATATCAATCTTATTTTATAATACATAAAAGAGTAAAAGTATCGTATCCTTTTCTGTGATTATGTATAATCGCAGATATAAAAATGCTTTAAATTAAATCAGTGAAATTTAATTTAAGAAGTAGAGTAAAATCTCAATAACTGTCAGCAAAAATAACGAAAATAAATGCATCCTCAGGGATTAACAATCGATATTGTAACAAATGAGACGGCTTTGAAGCAACTGAAGGAAGTTTCAAAGGCTTAATTGATGCACTTGCCGCAAAAGTGGCCCAATTTCCTTATTAACGTTATTAACTTGTGAAACCATTAACGCTTTATAGGACATCGAATCTTCGCAATTAGGCCACTTTTGTGGCTCAATTACACGCTGTATCTTCGACGATACGTATGACAGTTCATTATAAATAGCACACGATTGTTATATCGAACGAATAATATTAACGAGGGGGATTGCGTACTGCCAAAGGCATTCAGCATGGCGCATGCCAAGTGGCTAATAAATAATGTAACATCTCGGCGACATACGCGCCGCGTGCATGCAGGCTCCATTCACATCTCGCGCTCGTCGATCTCCCGGCACCTGAATATCGCATCGAGTTAAATTGCAATTCGTCACAGTCCCAAACATATAAGTTCGGATATTATTCGCGGAAATCTGAGAAAGTCCTCCGCGACGCGACGGCTGCATTACGTAACCGATTAAGTTCACGCGATTTTCCTGGGACGCGGCAGGAAGTGCGCGATTATTCACGGTACCAATCCGCTATGAAATGGGATGGCGAATCAGGCCAAATCGCGGATATATCGAGCACAATTCCTGACCGTGGCTCGCACGGAACTTCAGCAGTCGACGTCGGCAATTTTCAGTAATTCGTACGGGTTCCGTTCCGTCGTCCGCTCGCCCGTGCCGACAAACGCGATCAGCAAATCGCGTTGTGTCAACGAGATCCAATTGATCTGAGGAAATCGATCTTACGCCTCTTTAAACACAATGGCTCGCATAAGCGACAATTGAGGAACTCGGCACTCAGCCGCGTATTCATTAGCGCAAATTGCTCGATTGCAGAGAAACAAGCTAGTTAAAGTCGGCTAATTAGTAACGTTCTCGGTTCGAAACTGCACGCGACTTTTCGATTGCCTTCACCTTCGCTCGTAAAAGTTACATCGATCAATTTAAAAACCAAATCGTTACTTTTTACCAGCAAACCTTAAAGAGAGAAGAGACGAGAAAAAGAAAATAACAGAATAATATAGTAAAAAAAAAACAGATACACATTAATATTAATTAATTATATTTGACAGTTGAGTTCTTTACGTGCCAACTGACGGGAATAAATTACGTGAAAGAAATCTCTTAACTGTCATACCACTCACATACCACTTTTGCATAACTTCGTGCCTCTTCTAATCGCAATAATTATAGTAAAGTGTAAAGCAATTTTAGAAAATCGAACTCGATACTTGACACTTTGTGAAATAGATTTCGGTCGCAATATATGTTAATAACGCTTCAAGCACTTTAATAATAATATTTCCGCATAAGCAATAACCGATGCAATTACCGTGCGAACGTGTACGGAAAAATAATATTTCAACTGAAATTATACGGGGAGACGTCAGCTGGAAGTCCCTATTTCTAGACGGAGAGCCGAGAGTTGTTACTGTATACGGGACAACGTCACATCCGCATTTGCGCTAATCTTCCTGTCGGGCAACTTGTTCGAAACATTTTAAATACGTGAACGGAATTGTCGCTTTAGTCCCGAGATTCAAGTTCCACGCTATTCATTCTTCGCGCGAGCTATATAAACACTTTTAGCACTAAAAAAAAGTGCTCTTGCAAGTACAGCCACGATTTAAAAAACAATGAACCAAGATAAAGCAAATATTGTGATGTCACATATTATATGTTTAATACTTAACCAATCTAAATAAATAAGAGAGAATTTATATCTGTTTATGAAATTTAAAAAGAAAATTTGTTTGTAACGCATATTCATGTTAAAGTCAATCATACTTGTTACAAAATTTGCCTGACAATGAGACCTAAAATTTTTAGGATTGCTAAAATGTTGTTGCTATAAATTCTATATGACAAACAATATTTTAGCAGCAACAAAAAATAGCGATAAATTTTTGTCGTGACACCTAAAAATCTACGTACATAAGCAAAACTCTTTTTGAATGTAACAACTTTAACAGCCTTAATCTTTAGACTAAAACGGGAAAGCCACTTATGTTCTTGAGTTCGAGTTAAAATATCACTATTCTTGGTGGTATTTTAAATACTAAATGTATTGAACATACATGACCCAAAAGTCAAAAAGAAGTTACAAACTTTCTACATCGTTAACTCAGGAGAATGCTAAAGGAACGTTTTCTGCATAAGTTTATACGTTTATATTGATTTATGCCAATATTGCGCTTAAGGCTCAAAATTTCATAAATTCGTATTCAGAATTAGAATCAGCGATTCCAAAAACCCTCAAATACACTATTTTCGAGAAACTAATTTTTTATAATTGATCGTACATTCCCTGCGGGAAGAGTCGCTTTTATGGCTCTGTACAAATCTCAAAATTCTGTGTCGTGTGTATGTTACTTGTATAGAAAAATTTTTGAAAAAAAAAAACTACTATTTTAATGAAAAAAAATATCGACAGCGTAAAGCTTAATACGGAGAAACAAATTGTTCGCAAACTTCGTAATTCGCCCGACGATTCTGATGTGCACGAATACATTCAATCGACAACAAAAGATTCGTAACGGTATCTGCGATCGACGTTTCTACGTTATTACCGGACAATCGAAACTGTAAAATCGCCTGGCGCGCGATTGCACAATCCCAGGAAGTGGAATGACGTTCCTGAAACTACATAAATAAGAAGGTACAGTTAGACTGACGCCTGATGATGATTTACTACGTGCGTGGACGCACCCGCAACAAAACAAGCCTCAAGTAATGATTCAGAAATACCAAAACAGTAATTAATCTTGTTTATGCAGCACCTAACGAGTTGTACGTATAATTATACCGGCAAGAAGAAAAGAGTGATTTTTTTACTATCTGTACGCGCATACTTGAAAACATTATTTCGTCAGTTTCTTATATAAGAATTTTTTTTCACTGAGGAAATGACCGAAGTACACGGTCAAAACGTTTGATGTTACGTTCTGTCGTTAAATCATTGTTTATAAATAGCATTACGACCCTACTTGCTTATTAGCCCTACTTTTTACATGTTATTGATTTTAAATCGAAAAAGCGCGAATCTTCTATATTTTAATTTGTAGGATTTTTTTTCTTAAATTTAAATAAAGCGTCATTCTTGAAGTTGCATTCTAAATAGTTATAAATGCAATTATTATTCACAGTATAATTCATCGTTCAACATCAAGATTGCTACAGAAAGTTAATTTTGAAATTTCCTGACTTCTTCATGCTTTTCAGATGACGATAGAAAATTTTAAACGACCAATTTGTAATCTTAAAGAAGAGCATGCATAATACATACCCTAGATAGGTCAAAATGAGAACTAACTTTGCAAACTTTTTATGACAAAACGAAAAGAGATAGAGAAGTCATGTTTATTCCATTGTAAAGATTATACTTTTCTCTACTTGACATTTAAATTCTATTTCTATTTAAAAAAAAGATTATAAAATGGCATCGCTATTCAAGTAATCTTAAATCATATTTGAAAACTATGTTTGCGGCAAGCATTGCTGTTCCCACAATATTCATCAAAAAGTAATTAAATCGACACAAAATTTATAAAGTTCAAACATAAATCCAACGCTTAGAGCAACTGTTTCTTTTTGAAATATTGTATTTAAACAAAATGGCAGCTAGTCAAAATGTCAACATAATACATAGTTATTCATTATAAATTTTATTCGGTTATTGAATGAAATAAAAAACTAAGCATCGCCATTATATATCATTTTTTAATTAAATTTAAATAGAGAAAAATAGAGATATCAAGTACAAAAAAACATCTTTACGATAGACTTGACTTCTCTATCTTCTTATGGTCGGTGAATAATCGATTGTGATCGGTCACTTTTCTTATCGCTTATGTCTTACCGCAGAAGTTTTTCTACAGGTCACAGCTCTTTCACGTAAGAATGGTTTGCAAAGTGTGCGAGTCTTGAACACATTTGACCATGCTAAGAAAATGCTAGGTATTATATTAAAAAAAAAATGCTATATACTCTTGTACTCTATGAACTCTCTAGAATAAGAGCATTTAAGGAAAATGTGAGTAGAGCTCAAGTTTCAGACTTTTTTACATCTTTCCTTGACTTTCTCAAGTTTTCCTTATCCTATTTAAATTTCCATAATTTTTCTGAGTTTTCCAGGTCTGTGGCAACCCTGAATCATAATATAAATAATAGTAAAAACATAAAGCGATTTGTAATTAGTCTGATGATTTAGTGAAACGTTATAAGATTTCTCTTACTTAAAAAACGTCATTGTATCAATAATTCTCTCTTAGGAAAACAGAAATCTTCGGATTCGAATCGAATCGAATTAGATAATATACGATTCGATTCTCTTTCTTCTCGATTTGAATCTCTAATCTAAATCATTCAAAAATTTCTAATCTACAAAAGAGGTCGCGATTTCATATTGACAATCTTATAAAATTATATTTAAAATAACTTTATATCGTGTAATTAATATTAATTGTCTTGCATAGAAACCTCTTTTTATCTATATATTAAAACAATAATTATGTATTAATTTAAAAAATGTTTCAACAATTTGATTTACTTCAAGTAAAATTTTGTCGATTTGAGTTGCAATAAAATTTCTTAAAAAAAACCTTGATTCGAATCTTTAGAATCGAGTTTTAAACACGCATTTGAGCGATAAGTAACGTATATTTCGTGTTTAAATATTTGCATCGTTTTTTTCACGCGAGATATTCAATAAATCGCAGTAACGCATTGGGACAATCCGAAACTCATCTCTCCCTCATTGGAAGGTTGTGGACTCGAGCGTCATCGATTATCTAACATTTCGCGTTTATGTTCGTACGTATAGCAGCGTCGTCTCGCGAACGAGGCTGCGCGTAATCTGGATGCGGTAATCTGGAAACTAGGTTGCGTCAAACCCCCTTTCCGTAAACGGAAGCACGCGGCTTATTAAAGTAATCGATACCAAAGACAGGTATCTCTCTCTCTCTTTCTCTCTCTCTCTCTCTCTCTCTCTCTCTCGAGCTGACAAAGCGAACGCGTTTCCTTCTCCTCTTCCCGGCCCCGTCGTCGTCTATAAAAAGGGAGATACGACGAGTGCACGCACATACGTACGCACGCACACACGCGGCGCGAGAGGAGGCGCAACTAGGTTTACGTCGCGAGTTTAACGCGATCTCCGGCGAAGCACGATCGTTGCAACATTTTCCGCTCTGAAAGTAAAGCGAGAGAGATTAGATTACTCGCGTTCGATAATTTTCCTCGAAAGCACGGCTACGCCTCGCGGAATCGACCGTGTAGTGTAAACAAGAGAAGAAAGCATCGATCGATGATCATCGTGAAAGAAAACAAAAAAGAATTGCCTTAACTTTCTCGTTGTAGTGTTCATAGTGATATAATGGCCACTTGTATTATTTTTATTTATTACTGATATCGTACTGCAATCTTTCTACTTTTAATTAAGGTCGTGCGGATTATATCTCAAAATATAATTATCAAAAATATAAAAATTTCATACAATATTACGCTTGAGTATCTGTGTAGTTCGCGCAATTCACTTATTGATTTAAAAGTTATTTAATTTTCGTTTACTCTTGATTCTTTTGTAAAATCGCGTTTTGTAGCGCTATATTAATATAATAGTTTATATATTTATGTACTACTATTAATATTATACTTATTCGCAAATTTGATAAGGAAATAGCAATTACCAATTGAATCAAAATTTTTACATGCACTTATAAAACACTAATAAACATTCGTGCAAAAATTCATTTAGATCCACTAACTTTAAAAATTATTTAGTAAAAACTACAGCAAAATATAGTAATTTTTGCTGCAATAGATCATTAAAAATCAAATTTTTCATTATTTTCTTTTTTGCAGCTAGTTTCAGAGCTGAAATTCGGGTAGTTGCGACCAAAATTTTTTGTTGATTAGAAAAATAAATTAAATCAGAGAAGCCTTCAGTTTTTAAATTTCAATAACTTTTAGCTCGTATATTGCATAACCAAAACATCCTTTAAGCCCAAATCATACTAATGACTGAAAATTGAAGATTGAAGATTAAAGATTGAGTTTTGGCCAATCAAAATAAAAGGAACTAAAATTTCCTTGTTTCAATTGGTCAAATTTTAATCGCTAATCGTCAATCACAATCGGCAATCGTTAGTGTGAGTTGGGCTTAAGGCTTAATAATAAATATTGTTCCTTGATACTTCAGTCTCTACGAATGCATGAATTTTTCCTCCAAGGACAGACGTTCGAAGTGATTCGCAGAAGAACGACAAAAATCGCTCCTTTTAATTGATCCTCAGGACACACAAGTAGTATATTATTCATTGAGGGTTCGCATCACGCAACTCGCTTTTTCGAGTTTTACGAGTACACATATATTTTACATAGGACCAGGAGGGATATCGGATATCTGCGTTAGGATCGCGTTCGACCTCGCATAGCACACTCGCGAGTTAACATTAATCGCTTTGCCTTGATCTCTTTCATTCGTGTTTCGCACAACTGTATCGCGCAAAAACAATTTGTGCTTCTATTTTTATGTCTCTCTCTCGCGAGAACCAGTGAGAAATGATACATCGAATCGACGTCGATTTCGTTATCGTTTCCCACTGGAGATGTGCGATGCGATGCCACGGGAAAAAGACAGTTAAATTAGCCATTTGACAACATCACGTTATGCCAAACGGTCGATTGAGTCACTACGTATTATATATGCATCGACCGATTGAGTCGCTTGCTCTTATTCGGAAAGGTGGACTATTTGCGCGCGCGGTACGCAACGAACTTCTCGGAAACTTCGGCTAAATATATTTGTATGGACGGGCCCCGTATGATTCTATATCACTATATTCGCTCCGTTTATTCGACTCGGTTCCTCACAGGCGTGACATTTTCTATTCACGTTAATGCGGACGAATCATCGAGTCGAGAGAGCTTTTCAAGCTTTCCTCTCAGCTTTGTGTATTTTAATGTTGATTCTCCGGATATATCGCGCGTATTTAAAATAATAAGATGCGAGTTAAATCGATTTAATAAATACGTCTTAAACGTAGTTGAATCTCTGCTGCAGTACTTGGTTCACGAATAAATTGAAGATGTAATTTCTGGTCTTCGTTATGAGCGAGTTTCAATGTTCGGCAAGAGATAAGATCCTACCATACAGATTAATAATACAAACAGAATTATCTGATTCGTAATCGACTCGACATGTGAGCGACTTAGCGAAAATAGCGTAAAAGCAAAAAAATAATTTGATTATATGTGCGGACAATGTTATATTTCAAGATAATATTGAAACTGAGAATGCACGTTACATACGTATACACAGAAAAAAAATTAGTATCAAATCAACAATTATAGTCTCATGTATAAGCAAGAGTATATAATATGTTCTCGAAAGAATTTAATCTTCAATAAACATGATTTTACATGAAGAAACAAAATTCTATATTTAAGATTATCAAATTCTTTCAAAAAGATTTTAAAAAGGAGACGGACGCGCTATCGTGGCTATTGTGGACATTACAACTCTTATTATCTTCGTTATTGAGTAATAAATATTTCATTATTTTGAGTCTAGAATCTGTTACACAATATTTGGACGAATATAATCACTCAAGTTTCAATATGAAATATTGATCATCAACAAAGTGATTCAATAAAATGAAAATGAGTGATGTATTACCTTCTTTTCCTTTATTCTTGCTTATAATATAAAAATATAATTGTTGATTTAATTTTTGATAATAATTTTTTCCTGTGTAAAAAACTTCAATTTGTTTTTCTCTTCTTGCAAAATTCATGTATAAAAAAATTTTTATATAACAGTTTAGCATATCTAAGAGAAAAAAGAATAGAACATGTCAGCATTTTTGCACAAAGAACTCCTCTATTATCTTATCGATCATCGCAATTAAAAATTAAATATACGCGTGATTCGTACTGCACGTCGTTATTGTCATCGATAACAGGCAAAAAAAAAGAACTAGGAGAAAAGAATGAAACAGGAAATTCGGATTACGTGTCGCATGACCGACATGCAAGTGTCACGGTGAAGTAACTTTTGCTCTCAAGCGTAAACCGGGCGCATTATTATACAAACTTCTCAGAGAAGTCGATCAACTCCTTTCTACATAAAAAAGTAGAAAGAAATCGGCAAAGTCAAGCAAACTGCACTGAGAAACAGAGTTTGCTGAAAAACGATATTTATTCCAATACCAACTAAATATTGAGTTGGTTTAATTAATTCTTAATTTAAAAAATTTGTATAATTGACATAAACCGTCCAACTAAATAATTGCTGAATCAATCCAACGTTTATTGTTGATCGTGTCAAATTAGATATTTTAATAAACTTTTTTCTCAGTGCGTGCGTGTTAAAATTATGCTCCAAAAAATAAAAATAAAAAAATTTGTAAAAAAAAATGTAGAAAAACGTAGTATGATCAAATGGAATTTCCGAGAATAGTGGCTCGAATCTCGAGGCACGTACTCCGCCGATTGTATCTCCGTCAGATACAATCGTAATAACTTTATGCACAAGGTAACCGCTTAGGTAAGCGTAAATATGCAAGCGTAAATATGTTACAGGACCTGAGCGTGCAATTATTGTAATTCCTCGCCGTATAACCTTCGCGCTTAACATGTGCCGCCAGTCGTACGGTTGAGTTCAATCGAGAAAACCGACTCTGGGCATCTTCAAACAGATAATATTCATCATGCGTATGACGTGAACAAGGTCGTGATTCTTTTTTCTTCTTCTTCTTCTTCTTCTTCTCTTTTTTTTCCCATTGACAAAGTACAAGAGTTAAAGTACGTCATGTTATAAAACGATGTTTCTCTGAAGACCAATTTGTCCATATCGAAGAGATATCGTGAGATTGCGCAATTGTCCTATTATTTGGACAACGATATTAATTGTTAATGACATTCTAATCGCGAGTCAAGTATCCAACGTAAAATACACGCGGAAAAATATCAGTCTCGTGCTAAGAGAAACCTTACGCAATTTTTTAGTTTTCTTCCTTTAAGCAAGCTGTTATCTTTGCAAAGACTATTTTTAAAGTACACTCATATCACTTTACTTGAAACAAGCAATATTCACTTAAACTTTTATGTCTCTGTTCACATAGAAAAAAAATATATTTAAATTAAATAAATAAATTACTCATTTCAAATATTTCGTAAGTTCATCCCAAACATAAAAATTATTCATCACATATTTTAACTCCTAATAGGAATAAATCTAGAGAAGCTTTTAAATTTCGATAACTTTTAGCTCGTATTGAATAGTCAAAACATTTCTTAAAGATCGCAAACCGCGATTATCTACTGTTCAAAATACTGTTCAGAATGCCCAAAGGTGTCACGACTGGAGCGTGTTAAACGACGATAACACGTCGTATTAAGTTCTCAATGCGACACGAACCATCAGCCATTAATTTATTAATATATGCCGGAGACTCTGGAGACCGCTCGAATACGCTATGACGTAACTGTAAACATACGGCCCAGTCGGTCGAATTGATCGAATCACTTGTGATCGAGGGCGTTGGCGGCGGGATGCGTACTTTAAATACAGTCAAAGGTCAGTGATATGATGGATTATCGATTGTTCGCGGATGCAGATCAGCTTTACAAAAAGGTATCACAATCGCTGAACGTGAAAAATACATTAATCTAAATCCGCTCTACTCGCTACGCTCCCATCTCTCCTTCTCACACAAAATAAATAACAACAGACGCGAAATCATATGCGCGTTTCTGAAATTAGTCTCTTCGGCAAGTGGCGCACGAGTTGCGGAGTGGACACTCGCAGCTGTAGTTTCTCAAGGGAAAAAAAAAAATTAGCGTTATTTCCGCGAAAAATTAACGACCGTTGTGCACGGGAGGGACGGGGAGCCGAAACGGAAGTCCCATTTTCCGGGGGTTATTCCCCTGCCATCTGTTTCGCGTGTACGGTCGAGAGGCCGTCGTACGTATCGAACGGACTCTGCATTCCGCGACGCCGACGCTGTTCGCCGACCTTAACATTTCGCAGCGCTCTCGACCGCTCGATTCGCGATCAGGGTGACTCAGGGGTCTGGATTCGGCGGCGCCTTCGTGACGAAACCGACCGCACGCGAGAGCGCGGCTGCGATCGGCACCGGTGAACGCGTGCATACAGAGAGAGATTCTCGTCGAAGGAACGCGTCGAGGAAGGAGGATCGCGCGTTTTGGAACTCTTCGAAGGGGGGAGAGAGAAGCGTCTCTCGGAGAGAGAAGCGCTCGCTCTGCCTTCCTCTGATAGATTAACGGCGTTGCGTGTACTCCCGAAATAGCGCATGCCGCGTAAACGACACGGCGAGTGCGTACGCTTGTTTCTCCTCCCGTGCATACGCGAGCGAACAAGTGAACGAGCTCACGCACGCACTCACTCATGCACGCACGCACGTACTTCCGTCGAGCACGATGCGCGATGCAGCGGAAGAGCTGGACGCGAAATAGACGAACAGCTGGACGCGGAAACGGCTGTAAATCGGAAAAGATCGGAGAGATTAGCTTCGCGAGATCGTAAATTTGTCAAGAGTCACGCGATCGTCGAAATTTCATTCGTGACTTTATGCCGGTAAACGACAAAAACGTTATTTTCTTCTACCCGAGTTAGAATACAAGCGTGGAAATTGAAAGAGCAGCGTTGTAAAAAAAAGAGTATTAATGAGATATTTTAAAGCTCGTCACGCAGAAAAAAATATTAATATCAAATTAAAACTAAAATATTCTACTATATTTTATTTGGCAATCATTGTTTCGTACATGAAGAAAAGATTGTTAACTTAAATAAATTTTCAACTTGATTTTTCTCCAGTTTAAGCATTTAAGTTAAATATGTAAATACTTGAAATAAATACTTTAAAATAAACGGAAGAAATTTAATAAAGTTGAACAATTTAATCAAGTTAGCAACTTTTCTTCAATGCATATAAGTAAGAAATAATATTCTTGCTAATATATACGAAACAATGATAATCTTGCTTATACTCGTATATACAATTTAATCTTCTTTAAAGAATTTGATAATTTTAAATTACAGCAAAATATTTTTATTTCAATATTACAACCGTCATCTAAAGAACACAATATTATTCAAATTATTATAATAAATCGATGTACAAATCATTATCCTAATTTGGCTCTTACTGGTATTGTTCATTATTTCTATATGATTATTTTAATAATAATAGTATTAAAAAAACTCTAAATTCTTGGTTTGAAGATATCGATAGTTTTATCCAATATTTTTCCTCCTCAACTCAACAATCAATAGTCATTATTAAATAAACGATTAACGAGAATAAAATTTTTTTTTATACTACACAAAATTCTTCGTGTAAGCAAGTTATGTGTACATATAATCTCATATCAATAGTTAACATTTTAAAAATAAAGATATTCAAAACAAGAATGTTCTTTTTTTCTGTGCAACAAGATTTATTAAGAAAGTTTAAATGTTGCTACAAGATTTGAAATTTTGATGTGTAAAAGGATTAATCATTGGAACTTTGTGACAAGACTGATCGCGCCGAAAAAATTTTTCTCATGAACACTGAATGTCGAAAGAATATTTATTAAAGATAATAGATGATGCGCGAGGAAACAGCCAATTTGCAACACTCGGTAAATTTTTAGCTCTCGCCTTTCAACGAAAAATTTCGAGATAAAGTTCTTTCTCAGAATTCGCATTCAATCCGATCCTCGACATTTATCTACATATACGACTTGGTGAATGATTACTGATGTAATTCTCACATAACAGACGTAGTAGGGATAAACGCGATGACGCCTGCTGTATCGTTTAAGACCTTCGAATCAAGGAGCAACGGGGGGGGATTACCGTTAAATGCAACTTCCGCTTTACCCTGCAGACCTAATCTCTCGCCCGCATCGGTCGCGCGATAGATTAGGCGATTTTTTAATTCATCGCCATAGAGGTGTGTGCAAATAGGTCGAATTCAAATCGATCGCCTACTTATTTTCATTGTTTCATTTATCGTATCTCTCCTGCACAGACAATCTTGTCTGTGCATACCAATTCTCATGTTTGATTATCGATTTCTAAAACTTGTTTGTTGTCTGTAAGGTCTGAGTTCAAGTTTCTCATTATCTCAAAATCAGTCTGTCTTTATCTCGCGTATGGTAAAACGCGGTAAGCGAGACAAAGACAGATCTTGAGATCTGACAAGAAACGTGAGAAACGTCTAGGAATTCGGACATTAAGCTTATAAATTATTTAAAAAATGATTTATACGATAGACGATCGTCTTCGTAAATTTGTTTCGACATATCACAAGTATCATGCACTGAAAAAATAATTTATCGAAAAACTAAAATATTTGTATAGTCTGATTACGTTCAACTAAATATTGAGTCGGCTCAGTTAAAGTTTTATTAAAAAATGTCAATGGCTGACATGAATAAACTATGCCTTTTTTTGTACAACTAAATAAATTGTTGAATCAACTCAATGTTTACCCGAACTAAATATCTTAGTTTCTACAAATTTTTTCTCAATTTGATTTTATAGAATTTAGAACAAAACTTGGAAAAAAACCTTGCTGTATTCTATTTTACTAATAAAGTGCACTGAAGTATTATCACATTTCGATAGTAACATTATAATTTGTACGATATAATTTATCAGTATGATATCCTCATATTTATCTATTATAAATTTTTACTTAATACATAAATTTTTTGTGATTATTTTCTACAGTTTTTGCGATTAATTTTTTCATCTATATTAAAAAAAAAACACTTCAACGTCATTAAAAAAAATATATATATCATTACATTTCAATTAACGTGTAATGTAAATCTAGGAAAAGTTGGCTCAAATTTGATTTGTATTTACGCGCGAATCAGAGATTCGATTCCGTTCGATGTGAAAATTTCAAATTCGATTAAATTCGATTTCGAGCACGTTATCAAAGAATCGATTCGATTCGACTCGACCTAACGAACGCTTGATTCGCACACCTCTAATTTATCAATTGTAATAAATCGCATTATTCACAAATGTTCAGCTTTCACGGAACAAAGTTGCATTTTTTGCTCGTGAAGCGACTGGTCAACCGATGTGACTAAAAAAACTCGCCTACTTTTCGAGAGCCTCGTTAGGCTCGTTTCACTCGCGCGGCGGCCAACGTTAAAAGTTACGAGCACGGGCAGGTACAAGGACGGGTTTATCTCGCGCGATCGTGCCGCGGGATCGCTTTATTTGCCCTTCCACGCCCATTGACATCAATTTAGAGCAGTAAGCTATAGCGGCCAGGGGGAACGAGAGGGGGGAGGGACACCTCCGTGATTATCGTCGCGCGTCGCGCCGAGCACCACCGAGCACCCTTCGCTCCCGGGGGCACCCGCGTCGCCGCGTCGCCGCGCCACCCGTACCGCCCGGCGCGAAGTGATTATTTAGAAGAAGAAAAAATAATACCCGGAAAATGCGTCTCCGCCCCTCTCTCCCTCCCTCGCCCAACACCCTCGCGTACGCACGATACGTAAACGCGAGCGCGGGCGCAGAGTTACGTGTTCGATTCCGCTCTTCGGCGCTCGGCGCGTTCAATGGAAGCGCCGGGAAATTGGGTCACCGGCAGATAGGTCGTCTTGACAGGTGAACAAAACCGTTGGTGGCGGGGAGAGAGGCAGGGAGGGAGGGCCGGACGGCCGGAGAGGTGGCGATAAGGGAGGCGCTCCAGCGGAAATTAAAGTCAACCGACGGCGATCTTCTTGGGAGAGAGAGAGAGAGAGAGAAAGAGACAGAGAGAGAATATATATGGGAGAAAAATTCGCCGATCGAAGCCAATCGAGAGAGGTTTCGACGACGCCCCGAGAGATTAAATTGAACGGAGAAATCGGGGAAAGAGGGAGGAGAGGGGAGGGGGAGGGGGAAGGATGGCTGCGGACAATACGCGCGATTCAATAATAAGATAAGTGCGGTGGGTCACGTTCGCCAGCGACAACGACGACGACGGCGACGTCGTCGTCGTCGGCAACAGCGCCGGCGGCAATCGATGCCGGTAGGGCCCTGCAGCCTCTGTGGGCGACACGGCGATGACGACGCCGCCGTCGCGACGCGACGCTGCGCGAGCCCTACTAGCGATCGTTATTGACAGCACGGCTCACCGTCGCGATGCACCGGCACCAATGATAGGCCATAGTACTCTACGGTGTACTACTACGTGCGAATCGTGCGATATGAAGAAAGAGAGAAGGAGAAAGAGAGAAAGAGAAAGAGAGAGAGAGAAGCCGAGGCAGCGCACGCCATTTTTATCCCGACACCAATATCCACCCGTCACACGAGAGCACCGAAGCCGCGCTGCTGTGCTCCCGTCCGGCCGTCCGCGTTTCCGCCGAAACGCCGGAGCCCGGGCGAGCTCGCCGTAACTCGCGACGGCGGCGGGTTTACTTACCCTCGCGTAAGGACACCCCGCGGCACCGTCCTGCCACGCAACTCGCATAAAAGTCCCGGCCCGGTACACCAAAATACCACCAAATAACGATCCAACACCAATCCACCCGTCCACACACTCGACCGGCGCGCAACCGACTGAGCGGCGCGCGGCGCGCACCTACGCCGCCGCAGCTAGTCCCTTCGTGCAAAAAGCGGCGCCTCGCCGCGCGCGCTCTATCGCTGGCTGTTACCCGCTGTGCCGCCCGGTCGACACGGTCGGAAAATCGGAAAAAATGAGACGAGGAACGTACGTGTGCGCGCGCGCGTACGTGCACTCGCCTTCAATCCCGTCCGCGGATTCGAACACCGGCCGGAGCTGAATCGGCTCCGGGACTCCGGGACGAGCGCGGGGAATCGGTACAGTACGCCGAGTCAAACGCGCCGACACTTGTCTGTTGTTTCTCCTCGCACGCTGTGTGTTCAAGATCGAATGGTCTCTGAAGCAGGATTGGGCGTTTGATTATGCGAATTGCGCGACTATTAATTTAAAATTTCAAGTTTGATGTGTCATTTATGTAAACAGGACTTTATGGATCAGAGAAAATTCAGATTTCATCGGAAATAGTGAAAATTATATATTCTGTATTTTATTTTTGTATTATATATATATTTTTATTTTATATAAATACTAAAGAGTCAAATATATATTAGCAATCTTATAACGTAATTTGTTCTGTATTATGCTGTTAATTTATAACAAGGTGCCATAAATTTTATGTCTATTACATGGATTATTTACATATGTTGTTTACATTATGCTACATTATGCTTACTTACATTATGCAGATAATGTAAATTATTAAAAATTGGATGACACATTATAGAGTTAATTTAGTTACAAGATTGTTAATATATCTGACTTTAGTATTGATTAAATAAAAAAAAACATAATATTAAAAATAAAAGAAAAATAGAATGTAATTTTCACTTTTTTTGATGAAATCTGTATCTTCTATGATCTATAGGTTGATTACATAAATGATACATGAAACATAGTTTAGTTTACATTTTATACGTAGGTTATTTATATTTTATGTATGTGTAATCTTGAAATTACAACACAATCCTACTCTAAAGGCAGGAAGAAACAAAAATCGAAATTTGATTGTACTAAGCAGTCTCTGTATTTTGAAACGCCTTATATTTTGATTTCAAGAACTGTAAGATTTTTTGAATGGACAAATAGAATCGATGATAATATTGTTTTCAAAAATCGAAAGCCTTCTTTAAAGAAATAAAACTTTTTCTTCAAAAATACACATGTATCTTTTTACATATCTTGAAACATTTGGTTCTACAAAATCATCATTAGTGTGTTACAGTTTGTATATGCAACAGAATTCAATGTGATTCCAAACACATGAAATATTCATCTATATAAATTATATTTTCAGATAATGCAATGTTAAATTTACTATGCTTGCCAAATTTTGAAGAAAAATATCTTGAAAAGGAGTAAAGGAAAGATCATCGTTAATTAAAGTTCTGCACTTTTACATACAAATCTTGAAATAAAATATTCCTCCATTATTTCCTTGTAACGCACGTAAAAATATATAAATAGAATTAATGTAATTAACATATAAATTACAATTATAATTATAATATATATTATATAAAATATATAATTATAATAACTATTGTATATATATAAATTAAAATATATAAATAAAATTATAAATAATAAGTCTTAACTAAACTGTAAACAAAGTAAATCAACTCTTGAAGATGCGACGTGGCATCGTCTCTCGAATGATCGCTGAGCATTCTCATTTGTACTGTACCTGTCTCTCGGCCGTCTTACGCCGGCCGGCGTAGGAATACATGATCGCTTATGACATCATCAATCCGTATTCTGGACCGCGGTCACGCCCCAACCTCCGTGTTGCGCTCGTTACAGCCGTAACTCTTTCTTCCCGCCCCGTTATTATGCAGATGCGTGGTACGTTCGCCGTCATTGCTCGCGTCGTTCACGCGGAAAAAGTTTCGCGGTCACCCTCGCGGAGAAATCGCGCCGATTTCCAACTCTATAAACTTCGCAATTCGAATGTCACGCGGGCGATTATCGCGACCAATCGCGCCTCGACATCGAAACGCTCGGAGAAGAATTTAAATCGTCGGAACGCGACTTGTGCTCTTGAGGTTCTTCTGTCTTCAAATTTTATTGTGCGCCTCAATCGTTTCAATCGTTACCGCGAATTTCGATCGATAAGATATTTATTTCTTATGTATTATATGTATGTCCTGTTCTTTTTATGTTTCCATTTTTATGGGATACAACAAGCGTGTTGTAGAAAAAAAAACTGCAGTGATTGACCTAAGAAATTTTTAGCGAATAGTTTTACTAGTAATATTTAATAAGTGACTGCAGAGTGGATATTTCAGTTTTACGTAACAATATATGTATCGGAATTTCGTATGTGAAATTCGTATATATAAAATGCATACATTCGATATATACAATCGACGATAAACTTATGTATTACGAAACTTATGATTTACGTATTATATAATCCTGCAACTCTCTTCACCTTTACACCTTGCGATCTTGGCAAGAGTAATGCACTATATCACCATTAGGATACCTCGCAAAAGCGCTAGACAAAATAAAACTGATTAGTATCTAAAATAATTTTCGAGAATAAACAAGAATTCAATCTACTTCAAATTATAAAACACATACAAACCTTTGGTTGCCAAATCTTTTTTTACAAACTGGACATATATTAAATTCCGTCATGAGGACACTCTGCGATTCGTAGTGCATCCGTTGCTCCTGCACTTGTAAATGCTCCGCATAAAGCAGCCCCTTGAGAACCTGCGTTCTCCGCCTTGCGTTCAAGTTATTCTGTAAACTAACTTCCAGGAAATGTTTTATTCTGCCAATAGGAACAGAATCCGGTAGGACTTCCAGGACCTTCATAGGATTTATCTTTGAAGCGTGCTCTTCCAAAAGTCGGAGAGCCATCTCTAAATCTGGCTGTGTCGTTCTTTGAATTTCCGGATTACAACCTTGAAAAATAAAAATACTTAGGATACATAGAAATAAAATAAGAAATTAAATCTTGTTTACGTTAATATTTACCGGCCATTAAAACTCCTTCGTTGTCGGGTTTCAATAACTGCTGAATCAGCAAAACGTAAACTTCCTCGGCATTATCCGTTTGCTTTTGTTTCTCCGTACGATCTTGATCTTAAAGTAAATTCACAAATAATTAGATTACCTTTTTTCATTTAATATAAACCTATATAATTATTGTACGCTTTACTTACTTTGGTATCTTGTATATACATTTTGACAATATTGAATTGCACGCGGTATATCATTTAAAAGACTAACGTATATCGATATAGCTTGTTGATGACGACCAAGCCGTCCAAGTATAATCGCACGTTCCTCGAACAAGCTGTCAAATGGAAAATGCACCAATATTGTTTCTGGCGTATAATGTGCCGACTTCTCTAGGAATTGTTGCAACTTCTGTCGGAATTGTTGCAATTTCTGCTGCGAAATTTCTTTCTCTGCTGGCGTTGCATTCGCACTCATGGAAGCTAGACACTTTTCCTTGTACTGATGTATCAAAACGTTATGGAATAATGGATTGGTGTCTTCCCAAACATACACTACATGTTCTAAGTATTGTATCACTAAGTCTTTGTGGAAACGTAGAAGGTAATCCAAAATCTTTGGTCTAGGTAAGTGTTCAACTTCCTACAAATGCAGCAAAATGCATAAATAAGAGAAATATTAAATGTAAAATAAAAATTGAATAAAGATATATACGACACCTGTATATCTTCCATAAATATTCTAAGGCCTTGTTCAGGATCTTCCGTTAAAACCCATCCGGCAAACTTTAGTATTAGATCCATATGATCCTTACCAAGATGCTGCAAATACTGTATAGTTCTCTCAGTGCCTTTCAGACTAGAATCGTGTTCCTTTGCGTGTTTCTCCAATAACTCCAATGCTTTCTTGTGCTGTCCTTTGGTTTGATACAATATAATGAGCTCCGGATATTTCTGATGCATCAGCAAGGTTTTCTCAGCTTCTGCCAAGTGACAGTGATTCAGTCTAAGTAAAGGTGCCACCAAAGCGTCTGTGGTCTAAAATAAAAAATCCATTCAATGTTCATTCTACATACATAATCTTCGCGAGATTTTTTCATATTTTCGTTATTCCTTTTCTCTTTTACCTGCAGATAGCACTTCAAAAGGGTGGTATCTATAATCTTTAGAAGCTGCTCCGTAGCTACAACGTAACTATTCTTTTCTCCATTTACTCCATTTTTTTCTTTACTAAGTTCCTTGTCTTTTGCCATTAATTTATGCCTAACTTCAGTTAGAAAAACTATCAGTGCACGTAAGCCCTTTTCTAAATCGTGATCTTGCAGCTTTGGTAAACTGGACGTTGGTTCGCTGACTTCATGCGTATTGGTCGAAGGCGCTAAATCTGGAAATAATCTGATCACCTCGTACGGATCAGTCCCCAGTTTTAAGAACAGATCCATCGCCTCTTGGAATCGCTTATTATAGAACAGATGATGCGCATATAACGTTTGTATTTTATACGTTTGTTTACCTTTCTCTTCGTCCGTTATGTCTGACAAACTCTAAGATGTATATAAATAATATCATATTTTAGAAAACATGATAAATTATAATTTAAATTAATATTAAATATAAATTGATATTAAGTAATCAACGTACAGTCAATTTTAGTGCCAACTGAAACTGATTTTGCTCCAACAAAGTCCTAATTTGCAAAGTAACATCAATTGCCTTGACAAACCAAATCTGACTGATGGATGCCACAAAGACTCTCCCTTGTTTACATCGATATATAAGTCTAGCTTTATTCAAATCCTTTATTGTTTGGATATGTAGACATCCTTCTAATGTATACACTTCCAATCTGTCATGCACAATACCAAGTAAGTAAGGATCATCCCATGCTGAAATGCAATAAAATACAAAATTTGATATATCACAATTAAAAAAAGATGTTTATTTCTATTAGATTAACTTTAATTTCAATTTACTATTTGTTTCTAATTCTTAAAATTTAATCTAAAAGTTAATCTACATAGACTGAAATGATTAAAAAAATAGAATAACAATAAAGTTTATTATACCTATTATATTAGGTGTATCTGACCATTTTACTGGGTTATGTTGAACCAACTCTCCCTTTGTATCCATAATAAATGATTGAGAATCTTTGCCCAGGACAAAAGAACTGTCTGACAATTTTGTAATACTTGGTTCTGGAGATTTGCCAGTGGGAAAAAGCTCCTTGGGTTTACCACTTAAGTCAAAAATCGTGTAGGACAATCCACGAAATCCTAATATCAACGATTCGCCACACCTCAATAATTAATACAAATTGATCAATAAAGAACCATTGTGTATGTGTACCAAAGCATTTTAATAATTTTTCTATATGTGTTACCATGCTAGTTGACGAGGTATATCTGGCACGGTTAACTCAAAATCATTAAACTCTTCAAACTTTTTTCCCTTCCAGTAATACAGCTGCAGTTTACGTTTGACGGCAACACACAAACGTACCACAGTGTTCTTTTCTCCTGTTAGGCTTTGAGTTGATTGAACCTCCAGAGTGAACAGAGTGGCGCCCCGAGTCTTTGGTAATTGACATATTTGTTGAAAGTTTGGTGAATTCAGATCATGAATGCATACAATGTTATCTGTAATTTTCCATAGTTAGACTGAGAAATGGGAATATTACTGTGCAATAAAATTAAATGGATTATGACATATTGATTCAAGCGTACCCGTTAAAATAATCAATAAATTATATTCTGGCACAACATCTATCTGATTGATTCGCTTCTTGTTAAAATTCTTGCTGTGACGTAACAATTCTAGCTTGTGGTTGTGTTCATCAAAGACTGATGGAACATTGTACATAATAAGATGACCTTCTCTGGTGCCTATTAGTAAATTGTCATCTGAAACAGTTAAAAACTCAATAAAGGCATAGTCCACTAATTTTCTGTTAATCCCACTTTGCATGACCAACTAATGTCTATTTCTACCAATAATCAAATTAGCTTTGATCTCTTTGCTTAACTTGTTTTCTATCTTTTTTCCAGTTCTAAGAATTAGAAAAAAAAAGAATAAATTAGCGAAATTAAAGTTATTTTACATTGGTAGAAATAAACATCAAAAAGAGTCATCTTTTACCATAAGCAGCCATAGACTCGATTTGCACGGTGATGTTTAATATAGACGTTTCCTCGTAAGCGTCGTGCATTGTTGCGGTTTTAAAAAAGAATATCACGTATTATCAAGTAAATTTTTGCTAATGACACTAAAGTTGTTGATCGACAACGCATCCGAGAGCGTTGCATTCTACTGCATTCTCCTGAATACGGTTTGACAATCATCACACTGATCGCACCATAACCGCAGAATCGTAGCTGAACGCTGAACGGACCTTAATGATCTCAAGGATTCTGCTTATGCGTATTTGATTTGCTGTCTCAAACCCGCCCCAAGTCAGTCTATGGTCTGTTCTTTTTAGCTTCAAAAATAAGATAAACTACGCAAGAAATGCAGCTAAAAAGAACAGACCATCGATTCAGAGTCAGAGTGAGTCAGAGATGGATCGAGACTTTCGAATGATATACTAATATGTTAATGTAATTGAGATTTCCCATCCTTTTATAACTTCTTTAAGTTATTACAAGCGTAAATATAGTTATAAGTAATTAAAGTGTATTGTAAGGTACGTAATACAATTATACATTTTTTATCTTTTTTTTTCTTATTTTTAGAATTAAAAAAAATAAGCAAACAACCACTTATCTTGTAGTGACTGATCACTTACGACTACATTTTCACATTTGTAGAAGGCTGTTATCTATATATGCAATAATTGTGCTTAATCATTGTAATCTGAAGACTATAAAGCACTGTACAACAGGTGTGGTGAGAACTCGCTGAGGATATAGGTGCAGACATAGTATTGTACAAGATGACTCGCGTCGCTGTGGTACGTAATTGCGATTGAAATTTCAATGTAATACTAGAGAAATTTCGTTACTCTGTATTAAAAATGAAGTACATATATAATCAGTCCTCCGTTAGTACGTTTTTTCGATATCCATATGTAATCTGTATATATGTACATTTACAGGATCTATTACATTGGATTTTCTTTACTTAAAGTATTTTAAAAAATCTAAAAAAAATTATATACTATCAATCAACATTATAATTGATTTTATAGTTATTTTGTTGAGAATTGTTTATTAAATATATTTTTTTAATGAATTTTGAACATGAAGGAAAAAGTGAAGAGTTGCCATTTTATGTTGGACATTTCAAACTCACGTTTACAGGCGAAGGATTAGATTTTCAATAGCATAGGACGTTCTTTGAATCTTCTGTATTATCTGAAATCTTTGAAAGTGAAAGAGAAAAAGAATTTTACAAAAAAACAAGCTTTTTTATTTTTTTTAATTGAAACTACATTTTTTTTCTCTTTGATGTCTGATTTCTATTTGATTTTAGTATAGAAGTGTAATATAATATAATTGCAAGGAACGAATTTGTAAATTTTAAACAAATATTGTTATGTAGGTAACTGGTGGAAACAAGGGTATTGGCTTTGCCATTGTGAAAGCCCTCTGTCAGAAGTATGATGGGAATGTTTACCTAACAGCTCGTGATACCAACCGTGGCACGAACGCCGTCGATGAATTGAAGAAGCAAGGCTTGAACCCAAAGTTTCATCAATTGGACGTTACTGATGACGACAGTGTCAATACATTCCGGGATTACTTGCAGAATACATATGGTGGTCTCGACGTGCTGGTTAACAATGCCGCCATTGCATTTAAAGTAATTAAGAGCATATTAATATAGTAATTAGTTAATAATTAAAAACACAATGATATTAAACACAGTATTTGACAAATATTTTTAATCATCTGCATCGTGGATCTTTTCCAAGATCCAAGTGATTTCGAATACATATAAAAATAGTAAAAAACGTTTTGGATCAAATATCTGTAAAATTGTATTTTTATGATAGAGTATACCAGATTTTTTTAAGTTTTTTTTAAATTCAAAAACCCTTTAAAAAAACTTTGTTTTCTCAGTGACCCATGATATCTAACTAAGCAGTAAAATTCAGCGAGATCTACAGAGGATTAATTCTTTATTTTCAAAATAATATTTTAAAGAATAATTTGATTTTAAAAAGAAGCAATATATTTCTTCTACATTCTTATTTATATATTTCAATAAGAAACATTTTGAATATGATTTTGTGAAAAAAGTATTATTAGTAAATATATTATAATTATTACAGATGAATGCTACAGAGTCTTTCGGAGATCAAGCGGAAGAAACAATACGAGTAAACTATTTCAGCTTGCGTCGAGTGTGTACCGCTCTTTATCCGTTACTCCGACCGCACGCCCGGGTGGTTCATGTCTCGAGCAGCGCCGGACGTTTGAGCAACATTACTGGTGAAGCATTAAAACAGAAAATAGCTGATCCAAATCTAACTGAAACGGAACTGGACAAAATCATGCATGACTTTGTCAAGTAAGCGTTACTATTTCTTTTTTAACAACTGCATTGATTATCTCGTTTCTTTCACATTAATTTGAAAAGATTTTTCGAGAGTTATATTTATACTTTTTTTTCTAGTGCTGCAAAATCTGGTACGCACATAGAAGCTGGTTGGTCAAATTCAACATATGTAGCGAGTAAGATCGGTGTTACCGCTTTAGCTTGTATTCATCAATCCATGTTTAATGCGGATTCCCGAGAGGATATTGCGGTAAACGCGGTGCATCCTGGTTATGTAGACACTGATATGACTAGCCACAAGGGAACTTTGACACCAGATCAAGGAGCTGTAGGCCCTGTCTACTGCGCGTTGTTACCAGAAAATACAGAAATAAAAGGAAAATATATTTGGTTTGATAAAACGTTAGCAGAGTGGAAGTAAAAAAAATATGCACACATATACTCACAAAGATATGGAAACGAGATTGCACTAATCATTCTTATAATGCATAATGATGTGCCTACAATAGATGCAGTAAGCCTTAAGATATGAAAAATTGACCACAATTGAGTGTGAAGAGAATAATCGACTGTAATTGGTTAATTTCTTATGGCTTAAGGCTTATTGTATTTATAGATTGATAGATGTTTTATTTTTATCACATTAAATATACTCAATAAAAAAAGAAACAAGGGTTATAAAGCCCCCAAAAATAACTTTTGTTACAAATATTTTTTTTATTTTAAAACAACTGAATAAAAATATATATTGAAGAATGTTATAGTATTATTCATATTTTCAGAAAAAAACTCATGTGAAATAATGCTCTCCTCATATATTATTATTCCTATACTAAATACGAAATGTATATAATAATCAAAGAGAGGAATTCTTAATATAAGCAACACATTTAGTAAAATTATAAACTATCTTGCTTGAGCATTCATCGCTTCTCTTCGCGCAGCTTCAGTTAAGAGGTGGATGTCTACTTCATCCACTGGAAGTTGTACATATCGTACCACAGATCCACGAATGAAGCAATTCTTTACTGATAACTGTAATTTAATACACAACTCATTAATTATACATTTTAGCCAAAAATGGCCAATAATGGTCAAATCAAATTTTTTATAAATAATACTCAAACTCTAAGACTGAAAATGTTAAAATATTAGAAATGAAGTTTCTAGTTCTAACAAAGCACTAATAGAAAAATTGAAAATATTTGTTTCAGATTCAAGTTTACTTGAAAGTAACACTTGTTTAAGATATTCATTGAAAATTTGACCCAAATTTCATCAGAGTCTCTTTGAAAATATTGCTTTTATAATTTCAAGTAATCTTAGAAATTATGAAAATTAATTCAAACCTACTTGTAAGAAAATTTATTCTTATCACTAATAGGTATTTATTTATATATTTACATTACAAATTTCTCTTATGAATAATTAGAGAATTGAACCTCTAGGATGTGGAAAAAATAAACCTATAAAATCATTATTGACTCAAATTTGCATGCCAATTATGACAATATGTATTGGTGATTAACATACCATGTGTGGATACTTTTCCGAATCCGTTACGCTAATGTCAGCCAATTTTATGTTTAGATACTGGTCGACAGAATATAATGTCCCGCAAATACTGAAACAAAAATATCATAGCAGTATCAAATCGTATCATGTAAAACATACAAGCATAGTTATGTGATGTCTCACCTGAGGTCATTTTTCAATTCGACCACTACGTCCTTTCCGATTAAGGATTTGAAAAAGGAATAGAACAACTGAAATTAAAATACAGTCAATTGAATTTCATAAAAATCCGAATGTTCTCCATATCGAAAATCAAACGTTATATGACTTGCTATCGCGAAAACCTTTACATTAAGACTTACCATGACCAATTTGCAAGAAATTCCTGTGATCGTATATGATAGTTTACAACTATTTTAAATAATAAACGCAGTACAAATCAATCTTAGCGGCAAAATTATAACCTATCGTACTCACAAAGCGTCAAAATCAAGCCTTTACACCTTTAAAACCCATCGCATATGAAACGACATATACTGCATGTGCGCAGCAAAAACTGTTTAGACCAATGAGCATGTTTATGTAAATCAATATGGCGGCTTTATGCTGAATGCTCATTGATCTTAGGCTACTTTCACACTGTACTATGGCGTTCCACTTGACGTTACAAATGCTTTGAAAAACCGACTGACCAATCGGAACAAAGAATTTTGTGAATTGACCAATCAAAGAATGCAAGGCGTTAAATGGACTATAGCGTGTTTCACGTGCGATAGGCTTTAGATGACAACTCATTCATAAAAATAAAAAGAATTTATGTTCACCTAATTACTATACAGGACTTGAAATATTTATAAATTCTATAAATATTAAATAAGTTAAATATATTCCTTTAGAATATATTCTCCATATGTTCTTTTTTATGCACAGTGATACGCTTCATAAAATGCCATATGATTAGCCGCGATTGCGATTGATACGCTCAAATTGATGCTTTAATTGTGTTGTAACTGGCAGGACTTTGGACCTTCATCGTCACAGATTAGGAAGCTCTACTTTTTTCAGTCATAGGTGAGAGGAAAGGACACAAACTTCTGCACAAAAATGTTTTCTACCTACGTCAGGACGTTACGGGCCACTAGTAAAGTAAGGTTCTTGAATTTGTTTCAATTTTAAGCTTTCATTTGTTTCGCTGCTTCTCCCCATATGATTCGTATACACCTTGTGTTCCTATTACGACCTTACGGATTCGTTGCAACTCTTGCATGCTAATTGCATTCTATTTTTGTGAGAAACATAAATTAGATCGGAATTTATAATTATATAATTATCTTAGATAACTCTATCTTAAACATGGATTTTGCAAATTAATGTAGATTTTTTAACTTGTAAAACTCTTATTGATTGAATTTTTCTTCCAAAATTAAATGTTATATTTATTTTCAGTTCGGCTCGTTAGCGCGTTACGAATCTACTTTGGTTATTGCCGAACATAACAATGAAAACCTGTTGCCAATCACCTGCAACACGTTAACAGCCGCTAAAAAAATTGGCGGCGACGTCACCGTACTAGTGGCTGGCACAAAATGCGAAGCTGTTGCGCAGAATGCGTGCAAGGCTAAAGGCGTATCAAAGGTCCTCCTTGCAGATAGTGATGCATTTAAGGGATTTACTGCGGAGTCACTGACGCCACTTATTCTTAAGTTGTGCAGCGAGCACAAGTTTACTCACATACTGGCTGGTGCAAGCGCATTTGGCAAAGCATTGCTTCCCAGAGTTAGTTCACAAATTTGCTCTTCCAAAAAATTATTTTAACTCTGTGTTAATTTTATATTAATTTATGCATCTGTTTAATTTAAGGTTGCTGCAAAGTTGGATGTATCCCCAGTAAGCGACATTATCGACATAAAAGCTTCTGATACCTTCGTGCGCACCATATACGCTGGTAACGCCATTCAAACTCTTAAGTCTAAGGATAAGGTGAAGGTTGTATCTGTGAGAGGTACTTCCTTTGAGTTGCTGCCCTTGGAAGGTGGAGACTCTAAATGCGAAAGTATTTCTGCCGGTGATAACACCTCGAATCAAGTGGAATTTGTTAAACAAGAGCTCAGCAAATCTGATAGACCAGAACTGACGTCTGCCAAAGTTGTAATTTCCGGCGGACGTGGAATGAAATCTGGAGAAAACTTCCAATTACTGTACACGTTGGCGGACAAGCTTAACGCGGCAGTAGGAGCATCTCGCGCTGCGGTTGACGCAGGCTTTGTGCCAAATGATATGCAAGTAGGACAAACTGGAAAAATTGTTGCGCCTGTAAGTATAAAATTTTACTAATTAATACACATGTATGGAATTTATTGAAGTTTTCCTCTCAGTATCATCTTGAATTATTAACTTTATGATTGTCGTTTCAGAATCTGTACATAGCAGTTGGAATTTCTGGAGCAATTCAGCATCTCGCTGGTATGAAGGATTCTAAGACAATTGTAGCTATTAACAAGGATCCAGAAGCTCCCATTTTTCAAGTAGCAGATTATGGCTTAGTTGCAGACTTATTTAAGGCTGTACCCGAGCTAACGGAAAAGTTGTAAATTACAAACAACTCTCGTGTAAACATACGTATTTGAAATAATTATTTTTGTTACTATATTGTATTATAATGTAGGAATACTAGATTAAAATTTTTATGACAGTTTTAACAAAAATCAAGTTATTTTTCTGCCTTCAAATAATACTATTTGTTTAATGTTAATAAAAGATATAAAAAAATTAATTTTTTTTACACATCAAATTGGAATATAACTCTGACTAAATTTCGATTAAATGGCAATTAATTCAATCAAAAAATCAACAAAATATCTAGCTATGCAATTCGTTGTTCCTGATTTAATTTTTTTGCATGTTAAACAATAAATTAATAATTTCATTCTTGTTAATATAGTATAAATATTTGTATGAGCCAATTACCAATTAAATTAATTTGGGTGAAGTTATTTTAAGATTTTTTGTAAATTTTTGTCTTTTCTATTTCCTTTTTTCCATCATCTAATTATACATATAAATTTGAGTTTTATATTATATATATAATTTATAAAAAAAGATTAATTAATATAATTATTAATTATATTACTAAATTATATTATTTAATATGCATATATATATATATATATATATATATATATATATATATATATACATAGAATATTGAAATTTTAAATAAATAATAAAATTATTAAATTAAATTTTAGTTCAAGTGTTCAATTGTATCGGTTGTGTCCATTAAATATCGTGTACAAGTTAAGGTTAGAGTATCAGAGTCAAATATGAAAGGAAACTGTTCTTGTGTGCTAAACATCAATTTGTTCTTATGAAATAAAACGCAATTAATACGAAATTAGTACGCACTAGATACGTTCGCAAATTAAAAATTTCCTGCAAAATATATTTGGTCTACGGCAAGTACATATCTAACATAATTAAATTTAATAAATGATTATCATAGGTTATGTTGCGCGAATGTTTCTCGGGAGAACATTAGAAAACTCAAGTTACTTTATTACCGTGTATAAATCTTACCTATTAGAAATCTTATCAGAAAATCTTAGCTCGAATTTGTTATATTTTTGTTGCGTATAAACAAAATAGTTTGTAATAATTTTATCATTACTCGATTATTCAATTTTAATTTACAGAAATTAATATACGGCAAATTTTAATATTTATACAGAATATGCAGAGCATTCGTCAATGTGTTAAGTATTTAGCGTCATACAGCAGATCTACTATAAATAGGACGAATATATTGTCAAGCGCGACAAATCTTGCGCCAACATGCAGTTTTCATATTTCTGCGATATGTAGAAGTAATTTGCTAAAATATAACACCCCGACGGGGTTTCTAGACTATAATAAGACTGTGTTTCCACCTCAAAAGCCAGGTGAAGAAAAGAGACCTGCTGTAAGTTGCATTAGTCACATTTTATAGAGTACTACTTATCACACAGTAATAATTTGGATAATTTAAACGAGTCACATAAGTGACTACATAGAGAGACGCTAACAAAAGCTGAGGCTGATAAAATATAAATAAAAAAATGGAAATAACATTTTATTAAATTATTTATCAATTTTAATAGCACTACAAATATTTTAAAACATTTTAAGAATTTGTTCTAAAAAATATTGCCCCATTTTTCAGTGTTTTAAAATGCTCGTAGCATCATTAAAACAATCAGTTTAACTTGAGATATTACTTCCAGCTTTAATTTATAATTGCGTTTCAAGTCTAAATAATCAGCACACAGTTTATATAACTAAAAATGTATTTAAAATTGACATATTTATTATTAGGCAACAAGATCTCAACTGTTGTTGACACTTCTCTATGTATTTGTATGATTAATTGTCAAGTTATTGTTTTATTTGCACATTTGTTTTTTTAGTATGTATGCCATATGAAACCCAATATAAAATACAGTCCAAAGAAGATGTGGTATATTGCGGGTTTTGTGCGAGGAATGTCCGTGGATGAGGCTGTAAAACAATTGAGTTTTATGCATAGGAAAGGTGCAGAGATTGCAAAGGAAGTTATATTGGAAGCTCAACGCATGGCTGTAGAAGAGCACAATGTCGAATTTAAAAGTAATTTGTGGGTTGGTAAGTACACATTTGTTGTGTATCTATATACTTTTTCTAAGTCCTAAAAATTCAATATGTTGAAGAAATGAACATCTCTTTGTAGCGGAATCGTTCAGTACTAAAGGCATCGTGATAAAGGGTTTGCGGCGTCATGCTAGGGGACGCCCAGGAACTATACACTATAGGTATTGCCATTATTTTGTACGCTTGGAAGAAGGACCACCACCTAAACATTATTATCTACCCTATCCTAAAACTGGTGAGGAATTGTTGGAAAAGTGGTTGAAAGAGATGCATATGCGCAAAGTATCGAATTCTTTGTAATACTACAAATATGAATTGTAATACTGTAAATACACTTGATGAAAACCAATACATATATTTAAAAAATATATATCCCGTTTTTTCAATACTTATTTGCACAGTAGTTTATTTATTGTAGATGTGTAATTTTTTTGATATACCTGATTTTATTTGAAATTATACATTGTTGATGTAATAATAACATAAAGCTGTATGTTATTTGTATAGGAATAGACACTGTATACAGTCATATTGATGTCAGAAGAAAATGATTGATTTTATTCCTTACAAAGAAGTGATATCTTTATTTATCATCTGCAAGTATGTAATTATTTGCTTTACAACTTTAGCTTAGTTCTCCTCCAGTGACGCCTCTTGGCATTGTATCTGAAAACAAATATGCAAAAAATTATATCTTTAATGTATAAATCATTAATATTCATATAATCATTGCAACAATGGTATTGTAACATTTTTGCTATAAAATATTCTAATGTTCTGAGCTTTATGGATATCAATATTAATTTTCAAAGAAATTAAAATGTTCTTATATTTTAATATTATAAAATAATCTTGTAGTTATATAATGTTATAGATAGTAAGACTGCAAATAGCATCAGTTCATCTTTTCATCAAAATCAAATCCCATAAAAATAACATTAAACTAAAGAATACAAAAAATTTTGTGTTTAAACTAGAGTACACTGTTGTACGTTGAAACCATTGTACGTGTATTATTCACAGACTTGTAGCAGCAGTTAGACTATTATGACTGATATTCATAATCAATTTTTATTTCAAGACAATCTTAATGTTTTAAGCTGCTAATGTAGCTGTTATTGGTTGATGATATTTTAAGATTTTAAATATAAAAATTGAAATGCAAATAAATGATGAATACTTGTGACGCAGCAAATTAATGCATGGCAATGTACACAAGTAAATATAAAAGATGTGTTTAAACATACAAATGGATGAAACTGCAAGATTCTCAATACACTTTACTATGCCATTTGATAAAATATGCTTAAAATAAAGTTTTTTTTTTTTAAGATATTTACATTTCACTTTGCATTTAGATTAAGTACAATTTTGATGTAGTACTTATTAATGTTTAATCAAAATTGTTATAAGATTCCAATCTTGCTTTAAAAATTAGATATTTTTTTCTCGATCGTGATTAGGAACTATTCAGTACAATAATTTTATCGATTTACATACTATAGCAGCGTTTACGCAATTATGTGCAAGGAGGCAACAAATGTTTATAACCAAAGCGGTAGAGTTAGAACAATGTGAATTTTTTGTACAATTTGGATACGAATACAACATATTTCTCGTGCCATGTAAAAATGTAAAATAAATATATTCGCTAATTAATTGAGTTTCAACTTACCGGATAGTATTGCCGGTCCGCATTCTCACCCATTGAGGAATCGGCCTGTTTTGCTTTAACTTTTTCGCAAGCTTTCGCTTAATGATAAACGTCTTGTGAGCCGACTGAAACACATGTGAAACAAAATCAGAGCCTGCAGATATGATTTTTATGTGTTGCCACGTTCAAAATGATAGGATCGCAAAGAAATAAGTGGATGTATTAAGAATATGCGTAAAATTTACCATCGTGCCTCCTCACGCTTCTCTAGCAACACACGAAGTGGAAGATGGCGAGAAATGAACGCAGGATGCAGGACAAGGTCTGTTCTTTAAACCACATCGCCGTGTCGCTCGATTATTGGCACACGCGAAGGAAGCGCCGAACGCGCGTATACGAAGTTAACTTGAAATCGTTTCTGTCCTAACCGCTTTCGCGCGATCGATTAATTCGTCTCGTCGTATACAAAAATTAATCGCATGATTTGAAGAATAGGGCCCCTGGTATTCACACGCGTCTGAAACTCGGGATACGAGACAACGGAGGCTGTTTTTCTTTTAAAAAACACAGTCGACACTTTTAACACAAAGCAACACATTTCGCTTTCCATTTACAAACTCAATAGACACTTTTCGACTCTACTCAGGAGGAGAGTTAGACTATGTTCGAGTGTATTAACTTGTGTCGATATGCGTCTTCTAAAAAGAAAATAGCCGAAGAAGATGCGAAACACGATTGAACGCGACACGACTTCGCATCATGCATCATATTCGACATGATATTGGCACAAACGCCCGACACTGAACTTTATTTTCGACACTCCACGGAACATTCACTTTCATTTTAAAACATTCACTCGTATCAAAAACTCGTACGGGACGACGTAGATGTGAGTTGAAATGCGCCACGACCTTCCGCCGTCCTGCCTGACCGACCAATTGTTGTCACTGCGTAGCCGTATAGACCGCGCCTGTGCGCCGCTACGCTGCTACACAATCACAATAGTCGGTCGGTCAGAGAGGTCGGTGGGGGGTCGCGATGAGTCGCGGCGCATTTCAACTCGCATCTTCGTCGTCCCATAGTGCGAGTTTTTGATGCGAACGAGTGTTTCGAGAATGCCGTGTAGTGTCGAAAGTGTGTTACATTAGTGGCGCAGGCGTACGATGCGCATACGACCTAACATTGTCCGAGTGCAGAAGGTACAGATAGAACGAACAGACCCGTGGCCATCGAAGATAGCCCGTTCTTCGGCCAATCCGCGTTCAACAAGTACGACAGTCCGAAAAGTCCGATCGCTTGTGGGAACTACGAATGTTCCGATATATCAATCGTCCTGTGAATTTGCTTCGAAATCCTGCCTTGGCATACAGCCAGCTCGTTCGCGTGATAACGGATCGTATTAGCAGATGATTGGCGATGGATTGAATAGTGTCCGGTCTGTCATCGTTTCTCGTGTGTCGTCTGCGTCCAACCTGCTCAGCTCAGCTGTCGTGTGACGATGCTTGTGACGTAACTGAATTATAATGGTTGATTGTCGAGGCTGAGGGTTCACGCCTCGCGATTTATTTACCATTTTGCCCTGTCACTGTGATCGCGCGTGCATTTTGGTGACTCGGGCATCTCGCAGTGACGGACGCGATGGACAGTAACAAGGACGAGGCGGAGCGATGCTTCGAGCTCGCGGAGCGATTTATGCGGGATAGGAAGTACGAGGAAGCTGAGAAATTCGTCCGCAAGGCCCAGAGACTTTATCCGATGAAGAAGGCCGAGGGTACGTGGGCTCCGCGATCTACTCCGCGCTGAGCGCGGCGTCGTCGTGAGAATTCTCGCTTTTGTCACGCATGTGCATACTGCATACACTGTGCCACTCGATAAATTGTTGATTTTGCATCAGTCACGTTTATTCAGATGGAACGAGGAGCTGTACACAATAAAAGAAAGAATTAACAAGACACATAGAGCAGAACGATCAACGTGGGAATAATATAGGATGCGTTCCGTTAGTCACTTGGGGTACTGAAAATTTATAGTAAATATAACATGAACTATAGATTTTCTATACTAGCAGTGAATTTTGGAATGCAGGTCTTTTCTTCTTAATTAACATTCTGGCTTAGTTCATCTTCTCTCTTTTTTTTCCACAGTCAGAAAAGAAAAGGAGAAAAGATCAGGCCAATTAAAAGAAACAGGTCTTTTATACTGTGTCACAATGTATATGATATAGAGAATAAAATTTCATTACACTATTTCTTTGCATCTCTATTCTATATTGATGAATTACATTTATATTTTATATACGTTTATATTGATATTAACGTGATATAAAATATAAATATATATTATATATTTATATTTTATATCACGTTAATATCAAATTATTCCTTATTCTATATTCTCTTCCTTGTTCCATTTATTGTACACATCTCCTAAAACTTTCCTTTTACGAAAGTATATGTCTTTCTTTTTTTTGTCAGGTTAGTGATGATTATATAGAATTGAATAATTCTTATACTTATAGAACTGCTGGCAGAAGTAACAGTGCTCTCGAAACAGAACCAGAAACCAGAGTCAGCTGAGCCTAATGTTAGAAAACGGCAAAATGTAACCAAAGATGGGACACATTCCCAGAGCAATTCCGAATATTCAAAAGAACAGTTGGAGCATGTAAAAAGGTTTAGATATTTTAAGATCATTTTAATTTCTTGAGAACACTCACAGTATCCATGAAATACATATTTATTTTTCATGTTTTATCAAGTTTAATTTATATTTTACTTAAACTCATTTGTATCATTATAAATTAACTTTAATTTCTCTCTTTTTCTTTTGATTTAATTTACCTTTTTTTTCTAATTCTTAAAATTAGAAAAAGATAGAAAATTATAAGCAGAGTCTAAAGTTAGTCTACTTTTGTGCAAATGGGCCTTATTCAATTATTTTTATCTTTAATTATTTTGTATAAATGTGCTTTTTACAAGAATTTTTATTATTTACAGAATAAAGAAGTGCAAGGACTACTACGAAATCTTAGGAGTCAGCAAAGATGCTACAGACAGTGATATTAAAAAGGCTTATAAGAAATTAGCGCTTCAATTACATCCTGACAAAAATAAAGCACCAGGTGCTGCCGAGGCGTTTAAGGGTATGTCAGGATAGCAAAAAGAAATAAGTAGTTTATTACAAACATATCTGCATTTATACGAGACATCTGTCTTTTACAGCTATTGGCAATGCGGTTGCTATTCTTACTGATTCGGAAAAACGAAAACAATATGACATGTACGGTTCCGAAGAAGAAAGAATGCAGAATATGCACAGCCGCCAAGGCCATACGCATTACAACTATACTCGTGGATTTGAAGGTAAGAGAGTGTTGAGAGATATATGTTGTGAGAATATTTTACAAGTTCATGTTTATTAAAATTGTGATTGATACATTTCTTTTTTTTTTTTTAGCTGATATCACAGCCGAGGAATTGTTCAATATGTTTTTTGGTGTCGGCTTCCCACAACAAGAATTTTATATGCGTCGGCCAGGAGGAAGATGGATGCGACAGTCGGAAGCGCAAGCGCAACATGCCCATTCTCAGGTAGAGCAGAGAAATCTTGTGTTGCACAATTAAAATTTTTTTTCTTAATTATGATGTAACATTTCGCAGCAAGCGAACGAAAACTACGTTTTGTCAGATATTATTAGCTCTGTTACTAATATCATTAATCACGATGAGCAATTTTTTCATAAACAATCAAGAATTTAGTTTGTATGAGATTTTAAAATTATTTTTTAAAATTCTGATGTAACGTTTTGTAGCAAGCAAATGGATACACTACGTTTCTTCAGATGTTACCAGTTCTGTTACTAATATTGTTAACCATGATGAGCAGTTTTTTCATTTCCGATCCAGTATATAGTCTGCATGCGAGCCCGTAAGTATAAAAGACAAGTAATTGATTAAAGTAGTAATATTTTTATAGAATAAGATACTTCAATGTGTGTGATTTCATCTTTGCTTACAGAAAATATTCAGTGGGCAGAACAACTCAGGTTTTGAAAGTGCCATATTACGTTAAGGAAAACTTTCACAGTGAATACCAAGGCAGTTTACGTAGGTTAGAAATTTCAATTGAAGAAGAGTACGTGGGTAACTTGAGGCAGGCCTGCGCTAGGGAAAAGAATTACAGTACGTATTCTTTTGTTTCTTTTATCTCTTTTGATATACTTATCATATTTTTCACATGAATTTTATTATGATATAGTGTCACTGCACTAGTCACTGAACAGTTACCAGTAAATGATTATTTCAAAAAAGTATTAAAATAAATTGCGAATTGTATTTTTTATAATCTAATTTTTATAAAGATTTTATTAAAATATAATTTTTTATTAAAAATGTAATTATATTAAAATTTCTCATTTATATGTTCATTGACTGGTGCAGTCCCTAATATATCTAAATTTATTAGATATAAAAATATAATAAACTTTCTCTTATAAACATGCTAAAAATATTTTAAACTTATTTTCTAATAGGGGAAGGTATAATGTGGAAAGCCCGTAATTTGGGAGATCAAGATCTGTTCATGAAAGCTAAAAATCTTGAAACACCCTCGTGTAGGAAACTACAAGAACTGCAAGCATAATAAATAACAACATGTAAACTAGAAGTTTTATGTGAATAGATAGATGTATATTATATTTACACATGTATAATTGTCTTTGGGTGTATAATGAGAACTTCTATAAGATGCAATTATGTATAAAATATTCTTATACACTCAAAGTAAATTGTATTTCAAGGTCCATATGTCCGGGTCTGTCTTGCGCATTCTCTCATTACATACATAAATTTTGAGTTGCATGCTGAACGATTACAGCTATGCAAAAGTAAATGAAGCTTTAATCATTATTGATTCAACTGAATATATATAAGAAAGTCTCTGTTTGTCATATAATTTCCAGTTTCTCAAAATAAACATACATGTCAGTTATAAATATATTTAAAATATTGTTAAAAATTGTCTATTAAAAAAAAAAAAAACAATGTATACGTGTGATTGCTAGCTTTTCTATAGTATTATGAAATGTTATTAGGACAGTTCTTTCTGAATACTCAGTTATTTATAACAAACAAAAAGTAAGCCTAGTACTTGTAAGTACGATTACATATGTAACATAGGGGTGAATATATCATACATACGTATATGCGTACATAATTTCATAGACTTGCGGGTCCAATTTATTTCATGATAACATTCTTTTCGATTGCAATTGAAAAATTACAAATAAATCTGTAGTAGGTACCAATGATTTATATTTTACATTTGGAATTTTATCGCACAGCTAATTGTAGTATACATATGCCTTTCTAGCAACTTTTGAGGATGAATTGAATGATTAGAGACTATTTAGAATGTATACAGTTTAGTGAAAGAAAGGAAACAGTGTAGTAAGGATTAATTCTTCGTACAATTAGTTATTGCTTTAAAGTTACTTCAATTACTTTATTGTCTCTATATTAAGTCTGCATTTCATCTGTTGTTCTTGGTTACAAACATGTACGAAACTTGAGTTTATGGAAAAATATTATTGGGCTTGCGAAAAAATTATATTGGAAATAATAATGTACAATATATATAAGGATCTGAATGGTTTTTCAATAATTTCTAATAGTTTTTTTGCGAATCTAATAGTATTTTTCCATAATGGATAAATCACTAGATATAATGATTTATAGATCAAGTTGCTTCTCGCTTAAAAATGACTTATTTCAATTTTCTTTTATTGATTTTATGACTATGAAAATTAACACAGGATTGTTCACAATCCATATTGAGCTTATTATAATTTTAATGTATAAAAGATTTAATATTTGTTTTTACATATACATATGTAGATGAAGGAATTCTCTAATACTTGCCTAAAAAATACATTCAGATCAGTATTGGATATCCATCTACTGATAAAATCAGTACCTGGATATACTTCTTGATTTTATTTTAATCTATTTTTGTTAAAAGTAAACAAAACTTTTTGATAGAAAAGTATATTGACTTGTATGAAAAATCACACTGATAAAAATTTAATCACATAATGATCATAGACATTTATATATTTATATATTTATTTAAATATTTATGGTAAATATATAAATGTCTATGATAATGATGCGAGAAATGATTGATATATTTGTTGCATATGTATTACAAAATATCGAATTAATTAAGCTGTAGTTAGATCAGAGAGCTCCAAAAATACTTATGTTACAAGAATAATCGAATAATATAAACCTTTGCTGAGATGATTTACATTCATGGGCGTTTTAATATATAATTATAAATATAAATCTCTTGCAATGCGCTATATAAATGTTTACAGTTAATGTTAAATGGCGGTCTCAGCACACGTATTTATGTTACAAATATAAATTATGTTTAAATAGTTTTATATATATCTTTTTCCTGTCTGATTTTGACTTCATTAATAAAACATTTAATAATTATATTTAGATATATATTGAAAATGTAACAATATGATCTCCAGTTATTTACTTCTTATATATATATATATATATATATATGCATGATTTTATCAAAGTTATTTAATTTTTTCTTTCTCCCTTTTTTAATTATATATTTGCGATACCAAGTGCCGATTTCTCCTCTTAGCTGCACTGCACTTTCTGCACTTAAAGTGAAATGGGTATTAAATTCAGCAGCAGCTAGATTGACTAGCCTCTCGTTTTTCCTAAGAAATAAAGCGCAATAAAAGGTGATAGGTAGCTGCAGCGTCATATTTTCTTGTATGTACAGCATGCATTGCTGAATTGTGCGAGTCGATTCTCTCTAAGCGGCTTGAGGCTATTTCGAAACGTTAATGCTAACCTAAACAGATGGTAAACATGTCACCGGTACGAGAAACTTTGCGCGATTCCAGCGGCGATTCTGGTATGTAATATGGATGTGTTATTTTTATTATTTTATATTTTCTGTAAATTCTGATCCGTGAAATATCAATATACCATAACGTGTTTACAGTTTAAATAGACTACTTGTTTAACGGTATTCTGTTTGAGGTTATATTTAAGGTGCTTACCACGAAAAATGGCTCAACTGCCAAAATTCGGTTTCTTATTTTGAAATGTTAACGATTTTATAAGTTAATAAGTTTAACAACAATGTAAATAACTTTTGCAGTGAGCGCCTTAATTTTATCGTTGCGAACAATGCTCTGATCTCGCGACTTTGTCTTTTAGGATCGGAATCGGATAACGCTTCTGCGTCCTCGAGATCAAGTCGTAGCGGTAGCCGAGCGTCGCAGGCTCCTGTACAAACGTCAGGCAATGCCAGGAGCGAGCACTCCGAGGATGAGAATGGAGCGCCGGCCTCGCCTGCATCGAACGCTAGTGGCAGCCGCGCCTCGAGGTCCATCAGTCAGAGCCCAGTTGGATCGAACAAGTTGGACGGCAGTCGCAGATCGGAGAGCCCGTCTGGTTCACCGATCGGATCCGGCTCGAGACGTTCAAGCGTTGGTTCCGTCCAGAGCGAGAAATCCGGCTCTGCGCGGTCCAGGAGCGGCACGCCGAAGTCGGTTGCCTCTCGCAGCTCAGCGGACTCCCGAAAGTCACCCCGATCGCGCTCGCAATCACCGCGCGGCAGCGTACGCTCCTCGAGCCCGAAGTCACCCGTCAGCTCGAGGTCCGCGCACTCTAGATCGGTAGAAAGAAAGTCCAAGACTCCAGCCTCCCCTGCCTCCAATGCTTCTGGCTACGATTCCCCAAAGAGTCGTAGATCTCGAAGCGTGTCTTCTCAGAGAAGCAATAAGTCAGCGGGTTCTGCGAGTCCGACGGAAAGACGATCGAATTCTTCCGCGTCTTCGAGGAAGTTCGACGAACCGGTGCAGAGAGAGGGTTCCGAAAAGTTCGACGACAAGAGATCGCGGTCCAAAAGTCCCAAAAATGATAAGAGTGATAATGAATCAAACAAATCCTTCAAACAGAGAGGTTTGTGTCGTTCTGTTTTATTAGTTGCAATATTCAGAATGTTTTTTTTATACTATTTGTATTATTTAATTAGCTGTACTGTTTAATGTTAAATTTCTTTTTTTATTAGATCAAAGTCCAAAATCCGATGAAAGCGACGAACAATCGAAGAATAAACGGCAACACCACAGCAGTTCCGGTTCAGACACAGAAAAACCTATGAAGCGAAGTAAACTGCTAATAGATTCAGATTCTGACAATGAGACAGCCGACAAGGAAAATAGCGTCGCTCCAACCGCGGACGCGTTGTTCGGTGATGCAAGTGACATTAGTACGGACGACGAGAAGGATAAAAAGGAAGAGCAGAAAGAAAAAGAATGGAGTCGCAGTCGAAGTAGGAGCAGGAGTAGAAGCAAAAGTCGTAGCAGAAGCAAAAGCAGGAGCAGAAGTAGGAGTAAGAGTAGGAGTAGAAGTAGAAGTAGAAGTAGAAGTCACAGCCGTGGCAGATCAGAGAGTGGCGGGGAAGGTCCAAGTCATCGAACTGTTCTCGAAGACGTAAGTTGACGAGACGAGAAGCGAATAAGTTTTTACCTCTTTATGATTTTACAATATCGCTTATTTTTAATGAGAAAAGAATATTAAGAAAAGTGCAACATGAACTTTGTCAAGAAAACTGTATATATTTTAACATTAAATGTATTCTAGGAGGAGGAGGATAAGGATAAAGAAGAAGAACCGGAGCCACCTCCAGAAACTCGAATTGACGTAGAAATCCCGAAAATCACTACCGATCTGGGACGCGAAATTCACTTTGTGAAGCTGCCGAATTTTCTGTCTGTCGAAACTAGGCCGTTCGATCACGAAACTTATGAAGACGAAATTGATGAGGAAGAGACTCTAGACGAGGAAGGTCGCGCTCGATTAAAGCTCAAAGTCGAAAATACGTTGAGATGGAAGGAATTGTTTAATGACGAGGGCAAAATGGTGAAGCAGAGTAACGCGAGATTCGTAAAATGGTCGGATGGTAGCATGTCCTTGCATTTGGGTTCGGAAATTTTCGATGTTTATAAACAGCCATTACAAGGCGATCACAACCACCTCTACATTCGTCAAGGTACAGGTCTGCAAGGTCAAGCTGTATTTCGAACGAAGCTGACATTCCGGCCGCATTCCACCGAGTCGTTCACGCATAGGAAGATGACTATGTCTTTGGCCGATAGATCGCAAAAGACTTCTGGTATTAAGGTTCTTTCTCAAGTAGGAATGAATCCAGATCAAAACAGATATGAGATGATAAAGGTATGTATATATCAGTTTTTACACATATATTATAATAAACATGTTACTAAGTACTGTACTATTGCGTTTTAATGTTTTTAATTACTCGTTTTTGTCTTTCCAGAAAGAAGAAGAAAAGCTACGTATGGCTATGCGAGTTCAAAAAACAAAGAAGAGCACTGGCAGTATTAGAAATACTAACCGTAGTAGTACAGGAGCGTATAGCGGTGATGCCTATCACGATGATGGTTCTGATGACGAAGGTGCAATCTCACTGGCAGCTATAAAAAATAAATATAAAAAGGGAGGCGCAGTAATTCCTTCTAAAGGTTATTTGATATTCTTTACACTATATTAACATATATTGTCTTATTATTCTTTACATTTTACTAAAGCGCAGTCTTAATATTTTTTTGTACTAAAACATAGCTTGAATATTGTTTACGTTGTATTAAAATGTGTTAACTTTAACTTCAAAATACATTACTTTCTGCTTTTTTTACGTTATATTAGATTAATTTTGTCCACTAGGACCGATTTATGATTTGAAAAACGTTTTATTTCAGCATCAAATATTTATTCTTCGGATGAAGAAGGTTCGGATATTGAGACACACAGACCTAAAAAGAATATTAAAGGGAAAATTCTTAAAGATTCAGATGAAGAATCCAATTCTGAGAGTTCTGCGATTAGCGGCGGAGACGATAATCAAGCCGACGATGCGAGTGATTGAAAATATATGTATAGGTAATTCAAAATTTAGTAAATAAACGTTTTTATAACAACATAATGGTTCACCATTATGCCACACAAATAGCATTAAATAGCATTAAGTAAAGGATATCTAGTAATGTTATAAATAATATCTAATTCGCGTACAATGTAAATGAAACAATAAACACTGTTTGAAATAGTAAATGCAACCAAATTAATCTGTTTACTGCCAATAAATGCTTTAAAATAATGTTTGTAGTGCTATTAAAGAGTAATAAAATATTGGAATCTATAATAATCTAAAATTGCTTAAAAATCATTACCATAGGTTGGAATTGAATTACCAATAGAAAGCAATGAAATCATATTGCGATAACTATTTTTCAAAAGTAGTAAGTTTATTATTTAACACCGTAACTGCAGTTTTGCAAAAGTCATATAAAATAAACATTGACCAAATCTACCTAGTAAAATTATGATATATTAAGTAGTATTCCGAAAGAGTGCGCACCATATTTTACCTTGCGCGTTAATTTTTTAGAAATTCATATAGCCCTGATTTTTATTACATTTTTAATCGAAACTTGAAATTTAACTTGACAACTTTATTAAAATGGCGTTTTCCAAAGTCGCTTTGAGTTAAATGATTCTTATGGCAAGAATAGCGAAATGATAACGCACGAGAAATTTCAAAATAATGATGTTTCATAATACTTTAGTAACATTTCATCTATATAATATATAACAAAATGAATTTTTTATTGGAACGCTGTAAATCTATGTAGAGTTCGTTATTTTCTGTATAGGATGCGATATAACGAAATTCGTTATGAAGTAAACCGCATGAGTAAGCAGAGAATTCTTTTGATAACCGTGTCACTGTAAATTACTTGCAATCGACCATCGTAAAATTCTATTGTGCTGAGAAATTTTTTGTTAATAAGCTTTCTTGAGAGATATTAGAGAACTATTAGATTATGCTTCTGACAATATATTCAATAAAAAACATTCAATAAAAATAAACTATTTTAATCTCGTTGACACACAGTCAGTGTGGTGCAATACTTTGACATAAATTGTATCCTTAAGAGATTTTTTCATACTGACCATGCGTCACGAATACTATGTATTTTCGTGGAAATAATTAATATATTCCTTATTGGCAGGTATACTCGATATTCTTGCGGTATATTCACCAATGCGAACCAGATGGCCGATTTGACTAGACTACGATCTTAGAATGGTAATCCTCTCAATATCCTATAGAAGCGCTCGGTCAGGTCACTCTATGCGTCAGCTCCATTGTATACATATATATTACAGAGTTTATAAATTCTAATTTAAACTAGGATTTCGTCCTATGTCCCACTGTATCTCGATCCTTGGCCACTTCGTTTGCAGGACCGTCAACATAGGATTGCTATCCATGATACATTTTACAGTGCACTCAAGCAATACTGCTTGTCCCTTGTGATATTTCACTCTATTTTCCGGATTGCTACGTTGTAGACCATTGTAATGATACAAAACGAACATATCTGGGCACATACGTGGTTCCTCGGGAAAGAATTCATCCATAAATGACGCGAGAAGTATTATCCCTAAATTTTCACCATCTAGTTTTTTCCTCATAATATCGACACTGCAAGAAAAACATTTTGATATAAAATCATTTTGACAGTCAAAACTAGAATCAAATTTAAGACAAATGATTTCATATGTCTATTAATGCAATATAGCCATACATTAAATAAAAAGCGAATACTTACTATTCCTCATCGGCTACCAGTCCTAATTCCGCCAACACGTCCTGCAGTAAATTTGCAGCGATAAAGTTATTCCCTTCTGGATCGAAACGCTTGAAAATTCTTCGCGCTTGTTCTGATGGCGTTTCTGGACTCACTAATCTTTTCTCCGTAGAAAAGAGCACAGTTAAATGCGTGTCTGAACCTAATACCCAGATTGAATGCGACGGCGATTTTAAAAATGTTCCCACTTCACAGTATCGTAAATGTTCTAGCAGAGTGAGAAATCCCACTGTGTTCTGCTTATCAATACCGCGTAATTCTGTAAAATACATAATGCAATGTATTAATGTAAAATGAACAATTTATTAGGTTGGCAAACCATGTCATTCTTCTTCTATGTAAATGAAGTCTTTTTTTTATACAAATTAAAAATTTTTATTTACAGAAAAAACAAAACAACATAACTTTTGCGAACTTAATAGTATTTAATTCATATTAAGATATATATATATATAATCAAGTATCTCAATTTTGCATAAATATGTAAAATGTCGATAAAATTGAGATGATAGTTATTGAAAATTGAAAAAGGAAAAATGATCTCACTCAATCCACTAATATCTTGATCGTGATCCCAGACATGACTAACTGCCCGGCCAGTAAGCATTAAATTTATTAAACTTTGGCTTCCATATCCATAGGTAGAATCGATCATGGGTTCCGTGGGATCCGACATTTCGAAACATATTTCCGAAATTCCCTTTGTACACATCACCGTATAAAGTAGCAGCAATATACCACATTGATCTTTTAACATTCCGATTCGTTCTGTGAAGAAGTCCTCCACATCATCGATGCTATTTGTGGTAAATATCCTGGAATAACAATCGATAAAATATCAATTGCAAACTAAACAATCAAATAATTCTTTTATTATTTTCTGACACAAATGTACCTTAATTGAGAATGAAAAACTTCCGATTCTAACGACGCTTGTTTCGTGGCCGGCGACTCATTAATTTGAATACCCTCGCTAACATCTTGGGCTGAATTCACCGCCGACTCGGCTGATTTGGAATCGGAGCCTTCTTTACTAGATGCAAAGCCATTAGAATCATTGATGTGTACTACTGAATACTTAGGATCCTGAATATCGGCGGCTTGATTTATAATTTCAGTCATGGCTTTCACAAGCAACTGATCACATTTTTCGGCCTTGATGGCTTTCCAAGTTATAACATCGCTCTCTAGCAGCAACTGCTTCAGAATAAATGCTTGAACTGCAGCTATCACAGCGCATGGCCCACCTTCTCTCTGTACAAGCGCAGTAGGTTCGTCTATGCTGAAGTAAAAGCCTACAACACAGAGACAATTAATATAGTCACATTTCAGACATACAACAACATTTATATTTCCTCTGCTATCAGATATCTGTATGATATCGTATTTATTATATAAGAGGTACACAAGAGTAACATTCACAAACTTTGCTGTCGAGAGTTATCAACTCAATCAATTCCACAGCTGTCAAGCGAAAGTTTTCATACGGAATAACATCGGAGAAGGCATAATAAATGAATAAATTTTCGGAGCTCTTTCGCGGAAATGATTGCAATTTTGTCGCTATACATCGGCCATTAAATCTTGAAACACAACATGTAAATTCGTATGCCTACGACGTGCAATCGCATCCGGGAGCAGTGCTCCTTCGCGCGATGCTCCAGTACCTTGCGCCCATCGCTTGAAAACGTCCTCCTTGACGGTCGAACCCCAGAGGAGCGTTTTAATGTTTTTCAGGAGCTCGTCGTCGCCTGCGATGGCATTATCGGCCATTATCTATCCGGGTGCGCGCGATAATACGGGAGATTAAAACGCGCCGTGTGCACGAGTCTTATCTAGCGCCGAGCATAATACTTCCGGCGCTATTAGCTTCACGTTAGATCCCGTAGAATTGTCAGTCGCATATAGGCACCAACCGATAACCTATTTTGTACAACAGAAAATCGCCAAGTACGCCGCCATTTTGAACCGTTTTCTCTTTCACGTGAAGTGCGTTCAAAGATGGATCCCCTTCCGCGTCGACGCGCATTATGCGGAACAATCGATACATCGAACGGTGTTCGAAAGCGACGCGTTCCGGTTATTCAAGAACTGGGACTGGTCTTGCCGCGTCTCCGATTAGCTTCCCTGTTAAAAATCGGCAACAGAATTTAATGTAACGTAACGGAAGCAAATTTCAAGCAGATACACTAAAGACATTTAATGTGCGTACATGGGCTCATTAATGCCTAGTCATCTAAAGTTAGCAATGCTCTCATTTTCATTTAGGATGTTATGCGCACTATAGAAAACCCGGAACGCAACTATAACTTTAGATGGTTAGATATTAATGATTTTATGTGTACAGTTAACGTAAATTTAATGTTGTCAAAAATGCACTAAAATTCATGCACACATAATTTTTAATTATAGAGTGTTTTCTGTACACAGATGAATTCCGTAACACTGTGTCCAACACAATGTGTTCCACAGTGTTACACTGCTCAACACTGTAAAAAGCTGAGTATGAGTGTATAAAATACGTCAGTGTTATCAGCTTTCTAAAATATATTTTATGTCTAAAATGTATTAATTATGTTTATTTAAGTTATATAGAAGAAGAAGATTATTGCTTAATTATTAATATTATCAGAAATTAAGTTGTAGAACTCTAATTGTGTTTCAACAAGAACTTTACACAGCGGAACACAGTACATCAATGTCGTAACTGAAAAACAGCTATAGATATAAATAAATAAATTTAATAATATACATTAAATTTAATGTGTAATTTAAAAGTACATGCAATAAATTTCATAACATTTTTCACAGTGTCGATCAGCTGATTAAATTTTAATAATAGCCGATTGCAAAACTTAAAACTGATCGTTCCTAATCTAATTTTTTAATTAATTTAACTTTAAGTATTATATTTTACAGAAATAAATTATAATTTGCAGAAAATAGGCAAGGAAAACAAAATAAGTAATACAATCAATTTTAAGTTGGTTATATTCATTAATTGATTGATCAATTAGAGATCGGCCTTCAAAATGATTTTTAAACTATGCAGATTATGGATATTGAATTAATTTAATTAGCAAAATTGCTCAAAGCAAAATTTATTGTCCTTAATCTAATTCTTTTAGCCTGTAAAATAATTAATTCTTCTACCTATGTAATAGAATAAGAATTTCTCTAAGAATCATTTTAGGAGTTAGTTGATTGGTAAAATTGTTAACAATTTCTAATTATACAATTTATTGTTTCTAATTTAATATTTTTTCATATATTAAACAAGATAAAAGTTATACTACTAGTTCTATCAATGTTAACAAAATAATATTTTATCTAGCCGAGTTTTTACTTTATTGTTAATTACGAACTTGTTGACTTTAATCTATTCATCAGTAAATTTGGCTGAGCGATGTTTCCCTTAGCAGATCTTATCTATTTTCCTGCTTTCGAGAAAGACTCGCTAAATTTGATCTGATTTGAGAACATCGCGAATTACCGTTGCAGCTGCCTTATATAACTACTTTTATATAATTTCAACATTGCATTGCTAATATTCATTGGTTCCCACTGCCCTTGTTATTTCGTCTTTGATGTAATGTACGTCTTTTTTTTTGCTCGCACAAATTACACTTAAGTGGCCGTACTTTAATACGACGTGTGCACATTCTTATCTCGATACAATAAATAACACGTTTTTTACGCTTTATACATATACATTATTCGATATTGCTCGTAATCGAGCATACCGAGTGAAAGTAAAAGCTCGTAAATCCACGACTGTGAGCAGAAGGCATTTCGTGATGGCTCGACACGGCGCGTTTGCTGAGAAAAGTACGGAAAATAGTTCTGGGAAAAATTAAATTTTGTTTAAAGATAAATTTAATTACGCATAAATTGTCAAATTCTCAAAAAAATATCAAATAAGAAAGAGCATTTTTTCAAAAATGTAGCACTTTTAAGAAGTCTGAATTAATTATCGATTAATTAACCGATAGAAGTAATTGTATATGTCTATACGCTATTAAAAATTGACAACAGAACTTAATATAATCTAATAGAAGCAAATTTTAAGCAAGTACATTAAAAAAAAACATTTAATGTTGCCAAAAATGCATTAAATTTTAAGCATATACTGTTCGACTATGGTTAGATTAAATTTAACTTACTTTAAATTTAACATTCAACTTAAAAATACATTGAATTTCATGATATTTTTAATAGTGTACATTGTTAAAAATTGGCAATATTATTTAAAGTAATGTAAGAAAAATAAATTTCAAGCAGGTACATTAAAAACATTTAATGTACATTTAATATAAATTTAATGTGTAACTTAAAAATATATTGAATTTTGTGACATTTTTAACAGTGTAGATAAGCAACTTTGGAACTATAAAATTTTTGTTTAAATAATTCTTTTGTACTTCTAATTGTTTTAATACTGCAATGTTTTCTTTTAATTAACGCGGCCATAAGAGCAATATCCCCATGTTTCATTTGGCATTCACGGGTCATTTAAACATAATTTGCCCTTGTTGAAAATTCGACAAATAACATGAATGAAATGATGCTTGTAAGCTTCCAAAACGTGTAAATGATTTAACGGAACGCACCTTGTGTTTTTGGAAAACCACATGTACGTGTAATCGTTCCCTTTTAAAACGCGAAAGAGATAGAATTACTATTTTGATTCCGTGCTCCATCGTACACGGACGCTCTTCCACCTGTCGCGATAGACATCGCGCTTAGTGAATCGTGAAAGTCGATTCCGATCAAACGCTCCGCAATGGGAACCGTCTCGTCGCCGTACGTGGCGGAATAGCGGCGAGGAGAGTTACACGTGGATGTAACGGCGAGAACCGCGCCGGCTTTATTTTCTCCTCGAGCACGCACTTGTACGCTAATCACGTAGCGTAATTAAATTCCGGCGGACCGGCGGGCCTAACGAGTCATAATTGCTGGTAACGCTCGCTCAGTAATCGTACGTACTTTGTTACAGTTCCGAGGTCTTACGAACGCTCGCGTTGCGAGCGGAATAGGCCGCGCGAGATATGGACGCGGAAGCGGTGGCTACACCGCGCTTGCGAATTCACTCTTTGCGAATTCGCTCGCGTACTCGCGCAACGTAATCGCGTATTCGTAATCGAAATCGACTCTAGGCTATCTGGCTGTCCATCTACCAAGCGTGAATAGAATCCCTCTTCTTCGATTGATCCGAATTGAAGAAGCTCGTCGATTCCGCCGCGCTTGTGCAAGGGAGGGTGTAGCCAGCCAACGAAAATGAAATCGATAGAAATGAATTCATTTCGACATTTTTGAATTCGCGCTTTAGATATTTCGAATCCGTTTGAATGAAAAAATATTAATATGCAGAATACATCCAAATTCAACACGATGAACTATAGCTCATTTTAATTTATCGTATTTTAATTTATTTAAATCTAAAAATAATATAACGGAGACACGAATCCATCCGAATTTAAAATAATGAATAACTCATTTCGTATTTCAATCCATTTGAGTCCGTTTGAATCAAAAAATACTTCGGGACTCCAAAGCGCGAATTCGGATAAATTAAAATAAATTACAAATTTTAATTTATTTTAATTTATTTTCGTTTGCTAGATAAACCATGAAGCGTAGAGACCATTTCAAGTAAAATATACCATGATTAGCCCAGCTCCTAACCCCGGAAAAAAATTCAAAGACGAGCAGCGACCTTCGACACGGCTTTTCGCTTCGGGGAGGACCCATTCATACGATTTCGTCGGTAGTAGCAAAGTAATCGGAGAAAGGTATCTATGTTACGTAAGGCGGATCTCATTGTCAAGTCGCCGTTCTGCTACCGAAGTTCGCGGGTAATGAATGAGTGCGCGAGTCATGGATCGGTCCGGACGCCACACCTCCGAAACGCCTCGAAGGAAAACGCCTCGTAAAAAGAAATTAATGCTCCCTCGGCGCGTTACGCCCGGTCACGGTTCGAACGTGTGATTTAACGCGATCCCCGTACCTCGGTATACCGGGAGTCGCGAACGGTCCATCATAGATCGGTGAACCACGTCGGTTCCGGCCTGCTTTCGCTTTCGTGGTGTCGAAAGAACGGAACGGAATGAGTTTAGAATCTATATACGCGCACTCGCACATACGAGTACACGCATGTTCAATAACATTCATTATGCATACATATATAAAGTGATGTTCTTGGATATCATAAGAGATTCCCGGGAATACTCGGAAATATCGCAAGCCGGTGTAAAAGTGAAATGCCGATGGTATTAGGCCGACAATAAAAGCGGCGCTTACGAAACGCGTATATAAAAAAGCCGGTTATTATTTCCTTAGATCGCGCTATTGCTGCTTCTGTACTGTATCTTTGTATGTTGCCATGCCCTATCCTAAGATGAATTGACCCTGTTAAACGCAGAACCAAAGGTATCCGCGAAAATTAAGACGCGCGCTAACGATCATTCCCAAACATCGTAGGCATTCCGGTTGTTGCGACAATAATGTACTACTGTGTCTAAAATGTAAGACCAGTTTTTATTTATTTCAAAAAATATTTATTTATTCTTCCAAATCTATTTCGTCGTCTTCAAAGTAATCCCTTCCCGACACAATACACTTATGCCAACGTATTTTCTAGTCCTCGAAACAAGAATTAAAGTCGCCTTCCGGGATGGCCTTCAGAACGCGTAGCGATTCGTTCTTTGAATATTCAAAGCGCCAGAATTATTTTGTTTACAATTTTAGCGCTTCAGTTATTAAAGATAATTGTTAGAATTCTTTGGGGAGGCTACCAGAACTCGTGGCAGAATACCAATTTTTTGAAAAATTGAGAATTAAAATATTGTTTGAGCAACTTTAAATGATATATATGTATTTTTTTATATGAAACTATTAAACCAATATAAAAAATTTTTTAGGATTTAATTGTAACCCAGAATTCGATTTTAAAAAAATCATGAATTCTAAAATATTCATGAAACTTCGGATGCAAGATATTTTATAAATTTTATTATTCGGGAAATTCAGGTAGATTTCGTTTGTTCTTTCTAACGTTTTTCTAAAATTTCTTTTCAGCTTTTATTTTATATTAAATTAGAGCAAAACATTTAAAATACTTTGAATATTCATACTTCACAATCATAAATATAAAAAAGTGCAAACATTTAAAGAAGTGTTAGCTATACAATTATTATTATTATTATTATTATTAACAAAAGCGAACGGTTTTCAGTACTGAAGATCCGCACTCAGACCGTCGTCCATGCTTTCCTCTATACGTCCACCACCTACGAGAGCCTTGCCCTCTCTCAAAAAAGGATCAAATTCCTTACCGGTAGCTTGCTTATCTGCTGCTCGAAAAAAATCGAGCCCAACATTTCTAGTCTCAGCCCAGCACATGTCGAGCAGATGCCAAGTACGTGAAGATTAGTTTTTTCTTCTTTCCTACATTTGGCTATACAATACGAGCTAAAAGTTATCGAAATTTAAAAACTAAAGGCTTCTCTAGGTTTATTCTTTTTTTTCTAAACTAACGACAAAATATTTTGGTCGCAAATGTCTGAATTTTGGCCTTGAAACAAGTTTCAAAGAAAAAACAATGAAGAATTTAAAACAATTTTACAACAAAAATTACTATATTTTGTTGTGATTTTAAATAAATAACTTTTAAACTAGTTGATCTAAATAAATTTTTGGGCGAATATTTATTAGAATTTTATTAGTATATGTAAAAACTTTAATTTAATTAATAAGTTATTTTCCCATCAAATTTGCCAAGTAATTATAATATAATATAATATATCAGTACACTGTTAAAATTTAGCAGTAGAATTTTATGTAATGTAAAGGAAGCAAATTTCAACCAGATACATTAAAAACGTTTAACGTTTATTTGATATAAATTTATTATACTTTAAATTTAATGTGTAACTTAAAAATACATTAATTTTTGTGACATTTTTAATGTCAGTATAGATGAAAAAAGAAACAATGTTAGAATTACGAAACGTTGTTTAAATAATCTTTTCGTATTTCTCATTGTTTTAATGGTAAACGTTTTTTTTTTTAACGATCATAAGTATTATCCCCACGTTTTATTTGGCGTTTACATCTCATATAAACATTATTTACCGTTGTTTAATATTTGACAAATATCAAAATGACGAAATCATGCTTGGAAGCTTTCGAAACATGTAAAGGGTCTGACGAAATGTGCCTTGTGTTCTTGGAAAACTACATGGCCTCTTGCTGTGATCTACACACCAATATACCTAAAGGTCATCAAAATAAGGAATATATATGTATTATATTTCCTCTGGCAAGAAAACAGGACGTCTCGAAGCGACGAGTCAGTTGCCGGTCGAATCTTGGTACATGCGTCAGGAAGCGTCTGTATTGTTAGGAAATCATGTTCGCCAAACACATAAAGGTACGTATAATCGTCCTCTTTTGAAAGGCGCGAAAGAGAAAGAGAATTAGGATTTGGACTCCGTACTCCACCGTACTCGGACACTCTTTCACCTGTCGCGATAGATCGTGATTGGCGAATCGTGAAAGTCGATTCTGATTAAACCCTCTACAATGGGAATCGTCTCGTCGTCGCGTCGTGGCGGAATAGCGCCGAGGAGAGTTATACACGTGGATGTTACAGTGTGGACCGCGCTGGCATTATTTTCTCTTCGAGCATACACTTCTATGCTAATCACGTAGCGTAATTAGATTCCGCTGGATCGGCTGGCCGAACGAGTCGTATGGTCGCGAGTAATCGTACGTAAGATAAGTCAGGGGAAAGAAGCCACTTTAATTATAATTTTTTCATAAATTAGAGATTAGCTAACCTGATCGTGCATAAATGTGCATTAAACTGTTGGCTATGGGAGGCTATGACTATGTGAAGGAAAATTCCAATATTAATAAGAATCGATAAAGATTTGTAAGTATACCGAAAGATAAGTCGTGAAATACACTTCTTATATTTAATAATGTAATAAATAAGCTGCTGTTCGATGATCACTATAAAATCAGGTTACTGTTACATAGTTTTGCGCTATGTAATAGTTGCTACGTTTATTGATAATTACGTGGCTAGTGTATGGATTATAATTTGTGAAATCAAGTTTCTATTACGCCATACTATTTAAATATGTACTTGTAACATCTTCTTTCATTGAAGTGGCATCTTATTCATATATGTTGGAAAAAATGCCAGTTTTGCAGGAATTAACTAATTTTTTTTTCTCTGACAAAAAGTCTGGAATGTTGAAATTTTAATTACTTTATTTGTAGGAATAAATGAAAGTCCCAAGAATATTATATTAATTTTTACGTCGTTTAGTTTCATAATATGATGAAGTTATTAATCCAGAAGGAAGGATTTCAGCGTGGTATCTTCTTTCGACTTGCTTTATTTTGTTACATTTCCAATTATGAGCGAATAGACCGTGCGAGATATAGACGCGGAAGCGGTGGCTACACCGTGTGCTTGTGAATTTCCCTCTTTGCGAATTTGCTCGCGTACTCGCGCAACGTAATCGCGTATTCGTAATCGAAATCGACTCTCGGCTATCCGACTGAGTATCTATTGAGCGTGAATGCGTGAATAGAATCTTTCTTCTTCGATTAATTCAAATTGAAGAAACACCAATTGAAGAAACCGCACTTATGCAAGAGAAGATGTGAATTGTGAAGCGTACAGGCCATTCCAAATAGAACAATGTTAAGTTAAAACATAAATTTAATTTTCTTATTAATCTGACTTTTCTTCAAAATAATTTTATAATTATCTTCAAAAAAGTGTAAATTCTTTTTTTTTAATATACGATATGATAACGAGTTTCTAGAATTTGTTTTATAAAATTTACAATAAATAATATTTAAGATTATTATTAAGGAAATATTCTTTTGTTAAAAAATTGTTACTTGTTAAAAGAAGAAAAAAGGAAGAAAAGTTTAAAGCGTTAAAACGCTTATTTTTTCCTTGTATTTTTCTGCTTGTGAAACAATGATAATTTTGCTTATACATTTTTTTTGTATTGTATAATTTAATATTTTTAAAGAAGTTGATCTTAACTTTCATCAGAAAAATATTATATTTTACTTTAATATTACAATAATTGTCTAAAGAACACAATATTTGTGAGTGTTAAAAAAAATTTAAATACTTGAAGAGTTATTTTCTATCGGTTTTTAATCTATAAAAATTATTATTGAATAATGAGAACATATTTTTTTATAAAACTTTTATAAAACTTTTTATAAAAATTTTCAAGAAAGTTATATCATGTCTGTATCCGCTAATTATTATCTTATTTCAATATTTAACATCTCATAAATAGAGGCATAATATTCTATAAAATAGAAAATTTTTTTTTGTGTGTAGTGATAATTTAATGCATATCTTTCAAATTTCTGTACTCGCGATTAACCCAACTCCTAACTCAAAAAGAAAAAAAAAAATTTGGAAACAATTGACCTTCGACGTGGCTTTCCGTTTCAAGGGTTCCATTCATGCAATTTTGTCGGTAGTCACAGGTAATCGGAGAAAGGTATCTTTGTTACATAAGGCGTGCCTCATTGTCAAGTCGCCGTTTTGCTACCGAAGTTCGCGGGTAATGAATGAATGCGCGAGTCATGGGTCAGCCCGAACGTCATACCTCTGAAACGCCTTGGAGAAAAACGCCTCGTAAAAAAAAAATTAACGCTTCCCCGATCCGTTACGCCTGGTCACGGATCAAACATACGATTTAACGCGATTCCCATACCTCGGTATACCGGGAGTCGCGCACGGTCCATCATAGATCGGTGAACCGCGTCGGTTCCTGCCTGCTTTCGCTTTCGTGGTGTCGAAAGAACGGAACGAAATGAGTTTAGAATCTATACGCGCACTCGCACACACGAGTACACGCATGATGTTCAGTAACATTCATCATACGTACATAAAACGATGTTCTCGGATATCATAAGTGATTCCCGAGAAATATCGCAAGCCAGCGTAAAAGTGAAATGCCGATGGTATTAGGTCGACAATAAAATCGACGTTTACAAAACACGTATATAAAAAAAAACCGCTTATTATTTTCTTAGATCGCGCTATTGCTGCTCTTGTACTGCATCTTTGTGCGGTGCTATGTCCTACCCCAAGATGGATTCACCCGGTTAAACGCAGGATCGAAGATATCTGAGGAAATCAATGCTAAAGACGCTTATTCTCAAACATCGCAGGCATCCAGGTTGTCGAGATCGGCGATACGTCGGTGGTTGGTTGAGTTTCATCCCGACCTTTGGGTAATTCAAGATAACTCCAAGCTCTCGAAAAATCAATCGTCCAGCGACAGCGAATCGGAAGATAATTTCGGTGAGAGATTCTTCGCGGCGACGAGGCACGATATTGGCGCTAAAGTAAAGGCATTAATTCACAAGAATCTGAATCTTTTTTTTGCAGGGCACCCCCTAATGTCTATCATCCTCTCGATCGGCTTCTTTAAGCGCGATAACAAATCGGACAACGTCAATCAAGAACAAAGTTACGCCCGAAGTGAAATCTCTCATGTGACTGGGAACCGACAGTCCAAGGAGAAGGTCGATTCGAGTTTCCGTGATTTTTTCACGCTAAGCAAGGAAGAGGCGTTCTGGAACAAGACGTATCGGAATATAAAAGTTATTTATGGAAGCCTTGATGGTGAAAAGAAGGAAATGCTGGGAAAGTTATTTGAACAGATAGATAATTTATCTGATATATTGTCTGAACACTTCGATCAGATCAAGCAATCTCGAATTGTGAGATCAGTCGATAATTATCATCAAACTGCAGAAAACAATAGCACGCCAGAGAACGTCGTTAGGTCAAATGATTCAGATGCGAAGAACCATATTATGGATTTCTATTTCAAGGACGTTATTAATATTTTGGACAATTTGAAAAGTCCAAAAGTCAGATTATATAGTCGCAATGTGTCTTTGGAATCTTCTGATTATTACACAGTACTTCAAATTACCAGCTCGCTTGATCATCAAACCGTAAGTAATAGAACGAATTATCATCGAATGGGAAAACATGATAGTTCAAAGGACGTCGTTGATTCCCCTTCGGAGAATCCAGATAAGGATATAGTGACAAAAATATTCGAGGATCTCGAAAAGCTCCGTCTTCTTCTTAATGATGACCTAAAACGCAACGCATTAGGTAATTACAATAATGTACTCAAGGTGTCACGCGTAGTCAGGTCACCCGGTAATTATCGTCGAAAAGTACGAAAAAGCGCCCGAAAGAATATCTTTCATTTCTCGTTGAAAAATTCAAATAAGGACGTAGTGACAAAGATATTCGAGGATCTCGAGAAGTTTCGCCTCCTTCTTAACGCTGATCTAAAGCGCTCCGCATTAAATAATAACAATAATGTACCCGCGGTGTCCCGCATAGCCAGGTCACCTGAAAGTTATTACCAAACTGTAGGAAATAATAGGATTCCAGGGAAGCAAAATATGATATATTTATCGAGACACCTTATTTTTGAAGTAGCTGCCAATGTATCTATCCATATGATTCCTGCGTTGATTTTCGGTTGAGATTAGAAAAATGTGCATCGAAAATAATAGCACACAGAGAATGGCATTAATTCCGTGCCATTATTTTCCAGTCCATTATTTTAACAAAAATGATCGAGATTTTATAAAAGTATATGTTGAGTAGCCATTATTTGTTGGGATGCATGTATCTCGATCATTTTCGTTATCACGAAATCAATGCCATTCTCTGCGTGCTTTAAACTATACCATTATTGATCATTGCCCTCGGTTGAGCTCAAAATTGGATAGGCAGATTTGACGTATACGATATTCTGTTTCTCTGCTATTTTTCTCCTTGCGACGATCTAATTCGGCGCGCCTTTCACGTCGCCTGATAATTATCGTGAAACTCTGTACTTAAAAAAAGTCTAGTAATAATTATCAAGCCTAGATGATAGATTGCTAAAGATTGGCAAAATAATTTTAATCAAAAAAAAATATTTGGTTAATATAACCAAGTGAACGCCAGGCAAACCATTGTTTACTATTACGACAGTAACCAATTGTTTGAAAATAATTAGAAAAATAAAATTAGCGTTCAGTTGGTTTTGATGATATTAACCGGGTATTTGATTGAACCCAAGTTTAAGTTTAATTTCACCAAGTTTAGGTTATTATTACTAGATTTCTTTTCAGTATAGGAAATAACAGCTCGCCGGAAATGCACAATGCGACGCGTACATCTACCGAATTCTGTGAGCATTCCACAGTATCTTCGTCGTCCGTTTAATTATCATAAAACTATTGAAAATAACAGCACAATATTAGTAATGACAAAGTTCATAATAAGAAATCAACTCTCAAATTTATCATGGACTTTGGAGAAAATAAGATTCAAAATGTAAAATTAAAAAAACAAATTAAATTTAAAGAACCGTTTAAGTTAAAAGATGCAGTAATGTCGTACGAGTATAAGCAGTTTTAATGGATATTCGAGAGTAGCATGTTGACTGCGTAATGAGACCCTTGCAACTTAATTAACATTACGATAAGTATAGGATTATGACGTTATTAGAAATTAATTTTATGCTCCACTGATAATTGTATTTGTAGACGCGGATGTCTTCTTTATACTTTCATTTCGCGGAATAAAAGACTGAAATTGATTTGTTATTTAATCAAATATGGTCGAATTTCTATTTTATAGAACACTATTTATATTCTTTTATGTAAAATAAAATATTGCTTGAGCGACTGTAGATAATGTCTTATGTATATATGGAACTACGTAGGAAAACTCATGTAGGAAACTTTTTAGACCTAACAATAAGTGAATTGTACTCAAATTTTACACAGATGTTCAAACATAATATAATATTATAATATTTTATGAAATTTTTGCATTTTTGTTAATATTTTGAGATAGGATCCAAATATCCTTAAAGTACTTTGAGAATTATTTTTTAATTAAGTAAGTATTTTAGGTGAAAGAATATCGTTATCGTGGGGATCTTATTAAACGATTTAGCGGCTTAATCACGGCGCGCCATTTGAGTTTTCTGATATGCTTTCGCAAGTTTTAACGATGTTACGCGCGTATGGTGAAATTCATGCGGTGAAATTCGTCCGTTAAATCGGGCGCACGATGGAGGAGCATTGCCGAACGCAGAGGTGACCCGTTTTACGATCAAGATAACTCGTGATACACTCGGATCGGCGAGCGGATGGACGAATGCCCCTATCTTATCGGTCTCGGCTCGCGCTGATGCCTCGCTTCTAACTCGGATGATCCGCTTCGCGTATCTCGCGAGGATGTATAACGGTGTTTCGCATATCGTGGACGGTGTGTGTATGATTCGTAGCAACGCGCGCGAGTTACGTACGCATGCAGCGACGTAAGAAGGAGATTAATTACATTCGCGAGATCGCGATGAGATTAGGCGTAGGAAGGTACCCACAGGAGGAGAGCCTCGCGCGCTCCGGTTCGTGTTCCGGTTTAACGGCCCGGCATTCGCTCGCCCGGCGTGAATCGCGTCGTTTTTAGCGAGCGCCGAGTGTCTTGCAACACAGCCGGCGTGTACTTCGCCGTAATTAGTTTGACTTTCACCCATCGCGGTCGCCGTCCATGTCGGGTATCGTCCGCCGTTGCCACCGCCGCCGCGCCGCCGCCGCCGTCGTCGTCGTCCAAACGGATGGTCTCTCTCCTCATCGGCATGTGCTCGTGGATCCAAGGGTCATCGAAATCCGACAGTCGTCGTCGTCGGTGTGACTTTTCTCGCCGATGAGATCAGATTTTGAAACCGATGCGTAAACACGGCATATATGTATATTGGCCAAGGGCGCGCAAGAGAATTCTTCAGGGCTCCTCTTAGAACATCTTTTTCTCATTTTATTCGTCCTCTCTATAAGCGCTACAATATTACTTAATATTAAATTATATTCCTGAAATATTAATAAAAAGTGGTTAACTGAATATTTTATAAGAAGTAAATAATATTATTTATTTCAATATTTTAAATTATTGAGAATTGCATAAATATTATAACTTTTAAATGTAATAATTATAAACCTTGCGAATATTTTGTGCATAATAATTCACATTGATTTTTGAACAAAAATAATATTTGTAGAATATTTTCATAATATTCTACAGATATTGAAATAATATACCACGAACATTATATAAAGCGGACATATAACATTAATACAATATTCCTATAATATTAAAAGTATTATATTCTCGGAATATTATTTTCATTTTATTTATTCCAATTATAAGACTGTATATTTTCGCGTCGTCTTCTCTCTCTTTCACTCTCCCTTTTTCTTTTTCATTATCATTTACATTGTATAGGTCACAGACTACGCGCGGGAGAGTTTTAAATCCGCAGTCGATGACGCATTATAAATGTCGGCGACATATTAATATTAATAGATGGATAATATTAATAGACAGACTCCTCTTCAATCGTCCCGTTAGCCTTGAGAGCCGTCGAAAGTTTCTCGGGATTCTTCGTAATGTCAAGTTTCGAAAGATTAGGAGAGTTCGAGATTACGCGAATTTTGGAATCTATCGATCGGAGATCTAAGGGTGGGCGAGAGGAGCGCCCGTCTAAATGGGACGGCGATTTCGACATGTTACGGGATGTTACATGTCGCAGACGAGATCTCTTACCATTTTAATATTTTCTATTTTGCCGAGGCCTAACCTTTTGAAATTGCTCTACGATAATGGGTCTACAGATCGTCCATCGGGGCAGCCGAGCGTTTGACATTAAATCTCCCGATCCCTTGCTGCGATTATTTTCGGATTATGACGAAAGAAGCAAAAGATCGTGCGTTTCTTTTTTTTTCCCGTCGAAGAGCAAGATTAATCTACGATCTGTGAGAGATGTCGCGGACAATGTCTTGAAAATCGTATCACCGGAAATAAATGGCCGCGCATGTGGAACGTAATTCATTTCATTGTGTAAGATGCAAGAGAAAGATTTATCGTGATCTAACACGGTTGTAGCGAGAGACAAGGAGCCTTAGGTGAACACTGTAAAAATGTAGACCTTATTACGCCCAATTCTATTATATCTCCGAGGCGTGAAGATGGGTGAGAGTATTCGACGAGACGGACTCGGGATGCGACCCTACGACAGAGCAGGAAGCCCGGACGAGTTGTCTGAAATTAAAGATTTATATAAGAATATCTCGAACGATATGTGAAAACACAAATAAATTGCAAGCCTAAACGTTCATAGCTAGATGTTTAGTGAGCTGAAGTAACGTTTCTTGTGTGATTTTACATACAATTCTAATTCCCTCGAGCTGTGCGCCGTTACTTTCTCAAACTTTTAACTTGAACAATTTTTAAGACAGTTCTTTAAAAAACACAGCTCTTAAACTTTTAATTTAAACCGCTCTTAAGAACTGCGTTTGAAACCGAAAGTAGCGGTGCGCAGTTCAAGAGAATTAGAAATTGTATGTAAACAAGGAACGTTACACAAGGAACGTTATCTCAGCACTTTAGGCTTGTCAATCAGAGATTTAATTTTTCGTAACGGATTCTTCGCTGTCTTCAGAGAGGATTTTAGAGATGCTTGTTAGCATCAGTAATTTTAAAAATTCATTTTCAATTTAATGCCGTTTTAGTTCATTTCAAGAGACGTGTTTGAAACCGAAAGTAACGGCGCGCAGTTCGAATGAATTGAAGACTGTACGTAAAAATCACACATGAAATATCGTTTCAGCACCAAGCTCTTTCTATGACCGAATCTTTCTTCTTTTAATTTGTCGTATACAAATCACGGTCTTGAATCTATATTATAAAATTAAGGACCTGACTATATCCGACGACGATCTCTCGTACGTGCGTCTCGACGACCGGCTGCGCCGGTGAAACTCGTCGTCCCCGACGACGGCCACCGTGCAAACTTTCGTACGAAAATTGCGAACAATTTATGAATTAAAAACACCATCTCGTATTTGTGCAGTCTGTTGCACAAGAGCGCGCGGGCGATTACTCTCATATCATTGTGCTGAAATTGAAATTCTCCGCTCCGTTTGAGAGATCGCTTTAGATAGCAGTCTCGTGCTATTATCTGATACAAAGATAATGTAATAACATAATATAATACAATACTCTGAAACACCGGTCACGTACGCGTCGGCTTGGAAAGTAGAAAATCGCCTCGACGTATTAGATCGGCCATCCCGATCGTTTACAATCCAGCAGAAAATATTCGGGCTGCCATCGAGATGAGGATTCGATGTAAAGCACGCGATCGCAGCTGAAGCAGCTACGCTTCCAAAATGATGTAGCAGTCATTAGTAGTATCATGCTGAAAATTTAGTGGAAAGTATGGAGAAACTGTTGCCAGGCAGTTGGATTGAATATTACATTGGGTAATAGAACGAGAGTTAGGTAATGGCGTGAGTGTATCTATTGATCGTTCGTACGACACAAAAATTTTGTAAGGCAACGACGCGAGATCGCAATCGCCTACGGACTCTCCTGCGACAGACAGTACATATTTACATATACTATGCGTAATCAATCATTTATAAATATATGCGCACATATTTGTCCTTTGTTTGTCAGGATTTGATAAGTTAATATTTTGTTTAAGCTTAAATTAAATTAAAGTTAATGGCTTATAAAATTTAGTTACATTGAAAGTTATATGAACAAAAAACTAACTAGATAAAAGTTACGTTAAGATTAAATTAACTTAAATGAGATTAAAAGTTAATTTTGCGAAAAGTATTTATTTATATTAAATTAGAAATGAAGTTTTTAAAGTCAAATTATTTAAAATAATTATAATATGAAACAAATTTAATAATTTATTTGCAATTTAGTTTAGATCAAACAGCAAAGAGACATTGTTTTTTTATGTATTTCCTTTTTCTTTTAAATAATTAGTTAAAGTTAAAATTTAATTAAGTTAAATTAAAAGTTACAACTTTTTCTAACTTTATTATTTAACTTTTAATTTTTTAACTAGTTATTACCCAACCCCAATATTTGGGTTTTGACGTTCCCCGTTATGACTTTCGAGACAATCCATGTTTTACTTAAACGCGGATCGATCGATTTTCCAAAAAGAGAAGACGTTGTACAATCGCCTAGAATAATTCAGGATTTATGGCGAGCCGATCTCCGATTATATCAGCGGTTAATTGCTTGTAAGCCTTCATTGTGATCTGATCTGCAACAAAAACGGAGAGATTGGCTCCTACGGGGGGAGCAACTGACCGTTCATCGCGAGCAAGGTGCCCTTCTACATGTGGTAATAAGCGATGCGGGCGTTAAGAGAACGCGCCGCGTTATATTGCGTACATGTAATATTACACATCGCATGTATACGTTCACTCGAACGATTTTGCGACTTATAGACTCGACTCGCTTCGCTATTTTGCGCCCCGATCCTCGCAGATTCCTCCTCTTCCATGCTCCGTTGTGTCCGCACCGGAGTAACGCGATCGGGACGATAACGGGCGGAGAGGAAAATGAACCGGATCACCGAGGCGTGAACTCTCGTCTCTGCCTCTTTCTTCGCACGAAATCGGATCGTCTCACAGCGGTTTTCTACGACGATGTACCTAATTTTTCTCGCAAAGACAATAGCAAGGAAAGACGTAATTCCTATTCCGTAGCACCTTCGTCTATACATATACGCGTAGGAAAGAATCCTCGACGCCTCTTTCGCGTCTGGTCGAAGCTGCATCTCGAATTTATATCTTTCTCAAACAGGTTGTTGCAATAAGTTCTTTTCAGCCTCTGAAGACGCTTGTTGAAACATTGTTGAAATTGAATCATCAAAAATAAATTAAATAATTAAAGAATTATAGAATAAATTAATAATTAATTATTAAATTAATTATTAATTTAATCGTTAATATTACTGCACAAAATTTTTTGTTATACTTTACTGGGTTAAATTTTAATGTGTAAATAAATTTCTATAAAAAAAGAGATACTGATTAAAATAATATTTGTATATTATTTTAATAATCATGAAATGCATACGTACATTATAAAAATGTTTTACAAATATTATTTATGTATTATCAAAAGTAAACGTGAATTATTATACATAAAATATTCATAAACTTTATAATTTACATTTAAAAATTATAATATTTTCAATAATTTAAAATATTGTCAAGATTGACACTTTTTATAAATAATATTTCAGGAATATTATTTAATATTAAATAATATTATAGCGCTTATACGCTTTTTAAATGTTTCGTAATTATTTTCAGATCTGTATTTCGACAAAATGTTCTCTCCATGTAACAATAGGAATTTTAAAAATATTCAAAAGATATTTTATAAAGCGCATAATAAAAATTACCTAATAGATTGTAAAATTTAGTCAGACATATTTTATATTTTATTATGATAGATATTAATAAATCAGAGAAAATCACATAAAATTCTTCGTAGTACTATCATTTCAAGGGTAAATTCTAAAAGAAACATCTTTCTTATGTGTTCTAACTTTAGTATACAGTTGCGTTTTAAGTTCGACAATAATCGGCGCGTGCAGTTTGAAGATTCAAACAATGTATTATAAAATCACGCAAAATTATTATTAAGATCCTATTTCGGCCATATAAGGCGCTTCTCTACTCGCTCGTGTTATTCGCACATCGGTCTAGTTTCACTTATTGTTTAAATCCTTTCCTTTCCGAAGGCTGCGTCGAATCGACATTAACGATTATAAAACGCTCTACGCGATGTGACTTAAACAATCGACAGCTGCTCACGATAAAACGCGATGCATATTAGAAATTGCATTCTTTTCGCATATCGGCCGAGGAGAAACCTGAAGCTAGAGCCGTCGAAACGGTTTACGGTTCTCCCGGTGAAAATGCCATATATCATTATTCTGTGTATTGTAAACGCATCTCTCGCAAGTAAATACTGCAAATCTAGTCCGCCCGAGTTTCCGAGATTAACGTCCTTCGGCACGGGGACCACTGACCCACATAGGCACTGCCGTATACGATCGTTTCTCGACGATCGGCGATTCGCGTGTCCCTCTTCATCGAGCTCACCTCGATGGAGACGCGACGCAGCGCGCGGGCACGGGCGTCCAATAAATAACTCCGCGGGCCGAGCCGTGGATGAAATCAGAGTGAAATGCGCTGCGCGCAGCGCATATCAAAGTTTTTCAAGAGGACGTTACGAATGCCGGTCATATCCCGGCAGCCACATACTCGTACGTGGTCGCGTAACAGCGGACGACCACCTACCTACCTATCCGCAGAAACAGATTCGCTGTTCTCCCTCCTCTCCCTCTCTCTCCTGGCGTCTAAACGAGCAACGGATAATCGCACAGCAACAAAGTATTCACGGAAGAAAGTAACATTGGATAACGAGCGATCGCGTCCGGTAACGGTGACGGTGACGGTCCCCGCCGATGTGGATATAATGGCCCGTTATAAGATCGGTTTACACGTATACACACATCACGGTAGTCGATTCTTCTTTTTACACGCTATCACGTTATACTATTATAACCGCGTAGTAAATAATGAATAATTCATCGGTACTATCGATCGAATAGATGTATATGTAGTTATGTCAAGAGCGGTTTCGCGGCATTCCTGGGCATTACGATAGCGGCAATGGCCAGGCTAACACATCTCCATCACGGCACTTTGGGCACCTTCGATTCGAAGGCTAATCGAATATTTAAATCGATGAAGATCGCGCCTGGTATAAAGAGTGTGGCGCTTTATTAACGGCAGGCGGCTGGATACCGTTCAAAAATATCTTCTCGCATATTTTACGTAATGCGCACCGCGCGGCAACCGTGGCGGTTCGAAGAAAGCGAACATTGTTTCATGTACCGCGGATGAGACAGTTTTTATTATTTGCTAATCATCGATGATTTAATCAGTTTTCTCTCTCTCTCTCTCTCTCTCTCTCTCTCTCTCTCTCTCTCTCTTTCTCTTTGTTAGAAGTACTACTCGCCAAATACCTTTCAATTTCGACTAATCGATTTGTCTTCCGAACAATTCGATGCAGTTTCTACACCGAGAAAAAAAACTGTCAATTTAATTAAATTTTTTCAACTCGATTAAATTTCTTTTAGTTCAAGTATTTATGTATTTATGTAACAACTGTTTTCTCAGTGTGTACATAATAAATAAGAAAAATTAACAAGCAAAACGATCGTTCAGAAATATAATGCATATTTTATTTCCGTACAGGATAATTTTGCTGAGATACAGATCTAAAAATAATTATGTTAAACCATTTAAAAATTTATATTGGACGTTTAAACTTATTGCTGGAATGTGAAAATTTTTTGCAGCCATGCTTGAACGTTTTACATAATTATTTTGATAATTCAACATAAAATTTATTTCTAATCTAATTAAATTTTTAGATGATACACTGACAGAAAAGTTTTTTTTAATAAAAAAAGAATAGTTTTTCTTGAAACCGTATATTTTAATACAAGCATTTGTTTAGATAAAAATATTTATTTATAGGTAAGTAGACATATTACCATAAGTATATAATTTTGTTTCTCACATTTTTTACATTTAAATAATGATTTTATAAATAAGTTAATAATATTATTAAATTTAATTGTTTTTTTAGATTAAAAAATCCGATTATCTTGAATTGAAAAATAATCTAACAGTAAATATTTTCTAGAATTGCAAGAAACAATTACTTGATTACAATTATTTCTTTGTTTTATTTATATAAATATTTTATTTAAGAAATTTTTCACATGACTGCAAGTAAATAAGTTTTGTATTAAATAAAATTTTTTTGTTTTAAGATATTTTTTCTCTCGGTCTACAGTAAAATTTTTCTTTTCGTGTATAAGTGTCATCAATCATACTAATCGTAAGAAAATGCGTTTCATTCAAGTGGTAGAAATAAATAGAAATATCTAATATTTAGTTATATAAATGTGTTTTATCGCATAAAATATTTAATCAAGTAAATTTAACAAAAATTCAATTCAATTGAATAATTCAACGTGAGCAGCCGCTATATCTCTTAACTTTCGTTGGCAAGCGGTACAAAACCTGCGCACAAAACTGCCGATTGGAATTACCGTTGATACCGCGAGGGAATGAGAATGCTTTCCGTTTCGACGACACATACACGGAAGGAAAAATCTCGGGCCAGGCAACGTGTCGGCTAGATCGTCGCGTAAATCGTTCCGCGGGACGATGAATCTTCATTTCTGGAGTACTTTCATTTTCTAGCTGTGTCGCGCACCTTTGGTCCGCGCGAACTGCCGCGCGGCCGAAGAAGAAGAGGTGGCGGAGGTGGTGGAGGCGGCGGCGAACGCGATGACGACGAAAGAAGAAACCCCCTTGAGGAGGCCGCGTAACGACGGCGACGACCACGAATACCGTCCACCTTCCTGTGCCTTCCTTTTCCGTGGGTATCCCCTCGGTGGCCTCTATAAAAGTTCGGAAGAGCCTCGACCGCACGCCACACGCGTGAAAGCTTCGCAAGTGAAACGCTCGACATTCCTCTTTTTCTCTACGTGCCTCACATTTCGGGAGTACCGCCTGAGCCACCGGCGCACACGTGGGAGAAAATGCGGACCACCGCGGTAAGTAGCGACGCGCTACCGAACGGAACGTTCTTAATTATTGAGTTCGATTGTCGTTCTCCTACACGCAGTTTGATATCTTAGGATATCGAGGATATTACTGATGTGTATTTTTCTTTCCCGATTAAAGGAATTAACTCGCGCCTCTCAACTCGCTTCAAGTTTGGAAATGAGAGACGATTTCTTCGTCGAAATACGCACGAATTGGTCTTAATTATTAGGGTTGGGTAAAAAGTCAAGAGTTAAATAATAAAGTTAAAAAGATAACTTTTAACTTAAATTAAATAATTTTAAATGATTTAATCTTTTCACTTTAAGTTATTTTTGAAATTCAGAAATTTTTTCTTATTGATTTTTTCCTAAATTAAATATTTACTTGTGTAAAAGAAAAACATTATAAAAGAAAAAATACGTTTCTTTGTTATTTCGACTATTTGTTTAATGATCCATAATGTAATTGTTTTGAGTAATTTAATTTTAAAAACTGAATTTTTAGTTTAATATAAATAAACGCATTTCAAAATTAATTTTTAATTTAAGTTAATCTTGACATAACTTTTAATTAGTTAGCTCTTTGTTCACACAACTTTTAACTATATCAATTTTATAAATTAACTTTAATTTTAACTTAATTCAGTTTAAAAAATATATTAATGTACCCAACCTGTTGATTATCGAATTCTTCTATTCGATTTCGATTTCTTATATTCGAAGGTGAAGAGATGTGTCTTCAAAAATAAAATTGTGACTTTTTCCACTTATTGTTACTTCGCATCTTTCGCGTTTTAAATTTGAAGATAAATAAAATGATTTTATTAAATATATCAACTAGATCAGATTGAATGAATTTTGGTGAAACTAAGCAGAATTTCTGATTATTATAGTAGAATCCAAAATTTTATAATCAGATCGTTTGGCAGACTTTACCATAATCTGGCAGTTTCAAGATTTTTGATTCGTCCGTTTTTGAACGGATGCACTAGTTGAATTCATCAGATTTCTAAATAAAAACAAAATTTGTTTTCAGTGCAGTTGTACAAAGCTAAACTTTAGCTATCACACGTGGACTCTTTCCGTCACGATTAGCCGCAACTAAACTTTTCTTTCTGTGCACTAAAAAAAAAGTTAATTTGACTAAATTTTTTAATTTGATCAAATTTCTTCAGTTTAAGTATTTACGTATTTAAATTAAATACGCAAATACTTAAAATGAAAGAAAAATTTAATTGCGTTGAAAACTTTTGTTCAAGTTAACAACTTTCTTTCTCGGTGCATACCTCTTCCTCTTTCTCATTCTCGGGGAACGGCGTTAATACGTGTCTCTTATGTTTCAAGATCGGAGATGAATGGTGGCGAGATGACCGCGTCGTCGGCGAGTTTTAATATCTCAATTAAATCGTCGCTTTCGAGAGAATCACTTACGGCACGAGAGAATCGCTTACGCCGCGCCGCGGAGATATTGAAGCGTCACGCCGTTTCGTTCGCGAGCATCCGCGCGCCGGGAAAGCGTTTTACTCCGATGACTAATATGTTTGCGACGGCGAGTGTAATTTTCCTGAATCGAATAGCGCTCTCTTGGCGCGCGCGATCTCCGTGGCTCTTCTGAAAAACGAAACGCCCGAGACTCTTTTGTGCGAGAGACCGTTCAAGACCGGTTACCGAATTTAAACGTTCGGTTGACGCAATCCCCTTACCAGGTAAATGCGTAAGTCGATTGATCGAGTGACCAGGTGCATTTAACGAGACTAACTTTCGGCTCGTTCTTACGAAATCGTCATGCAATCATCTGCTGGATGAGTCGCATCCAGTCGCCTTTCATCGCGATCTCTTCGTTTTTTTGCGCATTTTCGTCGCCGTGTCGCCGGCAAGACAGATACGTGAGATTAATGACTCGTACACGCGAGAGAATTTGTCGAAAGGCAAGTGACTCGCTCGAGACGACGACGACGACGGCGGCGGCGACGGCAGCGGGCATCTGCTCGATCCGGTCGTCAAAGAGAACCGCGGCGTTTACATCATCGCGGCATGCGCCGCTCCTCTATATTCTTTTTCAGACGATGGAAAGCGACGCGCGCGGTGATCGCGTTTTCCCAAGGAGAGAAAAAAAAAATAAGAGTCGAGCGTGTGCATCCCACTGTGAGCGAGGTGCACCGGCACGAATCTCCCGCGGATTAAAACCGCTCGCGGTGCGCGAGCAAAAGTAAAAGGGATCCCGCCTATGCTCCCGCTCTATTCACCGACACGGTCTCGATAATTATAGCGCGAAGGAAAATGGGGAAAGCGACTCCAGCTTCTAGCACGCGGAGCGGAGTTTCGATGCGGCACTAAAAGCATGATTAAATGATCGGAGGGGTCGTTAAGCGAGTAGGAAGCTCCGCTCGAGCGAAGTGAGTTATCGCGCACATCGCACATCGTCTTCTTCTTCCGTTCACGCTAATGGGACATGCCCGTCGTAAGGGAGTGGGAAATGCTGTTCGGAATTAATGGAACTCTCTCGCGGAAAAGATGGAGATTCGAGAATTCGAGGATCTGTCGGGGCGGACGATTGACGTGCATTTAAGAGAGCGTAATTCGGATTCACTCGCCTTCCTGCTACTGTAAGATTCAAGATTTAAATGACGTTTCGCACCGCTTCTTCTTTGCCATGTGTTATACTCAATATTTTTATATATTTTGAAATAATTAAAATTGTATTCTTGCATTTGTTAAAAATTTGAAAATTCAATTATAAGTTTTTAATATACGGAACGAACAATTTTACTGCAGCAGCTCTAAAACTTTAGCTAGATACAGATCAGAAAATAATTTTACGTTGGGCTATAAAAACAATTATGTAGAACACTCGAGCATTATTTTGCTGCAAATAATTTTGACATTCTAAATTAAACATTCGATACAATCTTTTTAATGGTTTAACATAATTATTTTCAGATTTGTATTTCAGCAATTGTTTCCATGCATGTATCATTTTTAATTTCTACGTAAAAAAAGAAAACAATTTTGCTAAAGAATTTAAAAATCCGGAGACAAATTTAAAAATATGTTTTTGAATCAGCAAAATAATTATGTAGAATCCATGAGTAAGCTGGTTGCTAAAATATCAAAACATATCCTGCATAATTATTTCGAGGGTCCAACAAAATTATTTTCACAAATTTATATCTAGTTAAATTTTAGATACCTCAGCAAAACCGTTTCTTCTCGTCTAGTGAAACTCCATTTGAGGATGACTTTCATCTTTTTATACGCTGAAATGTACGCAATGTTTGGAAATCTATAAAGCACTCTTAACTAACCAGATCCTAGCTAAAACGTGGTAGTTTGACCCTGTCTGTCGGAAATTTACAATCAAGAAGAATAAAAGGAGAAGAGAAGAACCTTACGCGAGGTTTATTGAAAGTCGTTAACGAGCTTCTTGACGTGCAAAATATATGAGAATGCGCATCACGTACGTCTTATTTATCTTTTTATCGAAGCTAAACATACATGAATAATCGTGCATGATTACGCGTCGTACAGGAGCGCGTAATAAACGAGCCATTGTACTCGGATAATTCGACCGATAGCGGTGAGAAGCTGCTAAATGAAAACGTCTGCAAATGAACACTTTAAGCAAGTTAAGCAATACCGCGCGTGTCGCATATTTCATCCATTCACGCCGAATCGGCCTATGGACGACGTAATCCGTAAAATAATTCGCTTACGCGCTCTATCGCGAACGTGATGTATTGGACGGGCCACTCGGCAACGATTATCGACGAATTATTAATTAAACGCAAATTGATTATGAGAAAATATTGCAGCATGAATTACATAAAAAATATAATTCATTTTTTTTTAAATATTTTGCGTACAAATGAAATATGATGACGTAATATGTATTTATTGGCAATCAATTGTACGTGTATTTTTTTCTTAACGGAATAACTGATAAAAATTGCAATGCTCGTCGCAAAAAGATAATTATTTAAAAACGGATAGATCTTTTTTAAACAGATAGAAACGTGTAATATGATATAACACGTTTACTGTAATAAATACCATATCTCGTTGCTATTAAAAAAAATTACAATGTTGATACCACAATTTGTATTATATAGCACGTACAACTTTCATGAAGGCAACTGCTCTCATAATTGTAAAATTCTTTTTTTTTATTTGTTTAAATTGATATCTTCAAATTTCATTAAAATAGTATTCGAATAATTATAACAATCCTGTTGTAACATACACTGAGAAGAAATGGTTGTTAAATCAACTAACTTTTTCAACTTGATTGAATTTCTTCAGTTCAAGTATTTAAATACATAAAATACTTGAACTTTAATATAATAATTATTTATATATTTAATTTAAATACATAAATAATTGAAGAAATTTAATCAAGTTAACATTTTTAGTGTATAACGCAGATAAAATATTTTGAATTATGAAGACATCATGCAATTCTCGTCGAACGTAATTCCACGATACGTCTTGGGATAGCAAAATCTTTATTGTAACTTTCGCTACAGTTCCCTCCGTGTACGTTAACATTACAGTCACGATCGCTACATCGCGTCAATTTTCTCTTTCTAACAGGGCACGATTCTCGCGATCGCCTGCTCGTCGATCGCGCTGGCGCTCGCAAAACCGGCGCCGGAGCCACCGATAAGCTCGTACTTTCCACCCTCCGGAGGTGGTGGTGGTGGTGGTGGTGGCGGTGGCGGCGGCAGCTACGGGCCGCCCGCACCCGCGTACGGCCCGCCGCAACAGAACCCGGTGATCCACAAGCACGTGTACGTCCACGTACCGCCGCCGGAAGCGCCGGAGTATAAGCCACCCAAGCACATACCGCAGCCAGGGCCGCCACAGAAGCACTACAAGATAGTGTTCATCAAGGCGCCGACTCCGCCTACGCCGACCGCGCCACAGCTGCCACCGCTGCCGCAGCCGGACGAGGAGAAGACGCTCATCTACGTCCTGGTGAAGAAGCCGGAGGAGGCGCCCGATATCGTGCTGCCGACGCAGGCACCGACGCAACCCAGCAAACCCGAGGTCTATTTCATCCGCTACAAGACTCAGGTAACGATTCTTTCTTCCTTTCCTTCTGTTTCTTTACTGCTTGATGTTGTAATTTATGCAAGAGTAGTTTTTTACTCTTTTATCGCTCGGGTGCGCGTAAATTCAAGCCTCGGCAAGGATAAAGCTGCCCATACGGCATAGAAAAAGTATCACAAAACATTGCTGCAATGCTGCTGAAAGGTTCACTTCAGAAAAATCGATACGTAACGTTGCAGCAACAAATATAATATTACATTAACGTTGATGCATCATTGCTGAAACATTGTAGCAATATTTTGCAATGCTTTTGCTATTCCGTGCTGTACGGGCGGTGTTAGATTACGATATTGAAAAGATTGGGTATTGCGAATTGAAGACAAGAATTCTACCAATTAGATAATTTTAATCAGTTTCGTTCTGATTGGTTGAATTCAAATTCACAATTCTCACAACCTTTAAAGCGTAATTTACCCTAACAGCACATGATATCGAACGAATATCGTGATATCATGGCATTATACGAATTTTGTACGATATCTAGAATACTCTGGAATAATCTAGAATATTCATACGATATCTCATGCTGTTAGGGTAACACAGGCTTAACGCACGACGCGTCCTTATTATTGAATCTAAATATAATTGTGTTGCGCGATCTCTCTTCGGTTGCTCAAACGCGCCAATATATAGCGGACAGAGCCGCTTTCAAAGCGGTCTATCGAGGTACGATTTCGGTTAATCGTCGGCGAATGTTGAAAGTGTGACACGCTTCGCGCCTGCGGCATGTAAATTGCTCATTTCGATAGGAACGAGAAGAGTGGCGCATGTTTTTGTACGGGGATATGAAAGGATCCGGATGTTGGGTGCGTCGTTGCGGATTGTACTCGCGCGTCACATATTTCAGACGATTATACGACCTTGCTGTGTGTTAATCAGACACAAATCACCTTTCCACGACTCTCGATTATTAAAATGAGCTGGCAAATAAATTTTGTACGGTTTTTGCTTCTCTCTTGTAGATCCGTTCCGATTTACCTTTTTTTTTCTTGGCGCTATGGCACAATTCGAATACGTATTTGAAAGCTATGTTTAACAGAATCTGTCCGCAAATTTTATAGATAATATATTATAGTATTGTGTGTGCTGCATAGCTGTGAACGTGGAATAACATCCCTATAAGTACACAATATTTCCAGAATATTATATAAATATTAGTAAAAATTAAAATAATGTATTAAATGTTCTGAGATTATACAAAATTTTTAATATTATTTTAATATTATGAGAATTGTATTAATGTTATATGTCCGTTTTATATAATATTTGTGATACTTTAATATTCGTGGAATATTATGAAAATGTTCTACGAACATAGTGAATTATAGTAGTAAAAAATTAATGCAAATTATGTATAAAATATTCATAAACTTTATAATTATTACATTTAAAAGTTATGTTTATATCATTCTCAATAATTTAAAATATTAGAATAAATAACATTACTTCTCATAATATTTATATAATACATTATCAGAATTAGACATATAATCACGTTTTATTAATATTTCAACAATATATTTAATATTAAATATTGTAGCGCTAATAGGGATGCATTATTATTATATTTTGCTCTATTATTTCAAAAAAGGCAAACGAGTCGAGGAGGTTTATAAAAAGATATGCCGTGTATATGAGAATGATACCTCAACAGAATGCATATGTCAAAAGTGATTTTCTAAATTCCATTCCGGAGATTTCAATGTCAATAATGCGTCTCGTTCCAATCGCCCGACCGAGATTGATTCAAGTGATGACAAGACCATCACCAATAAAAATCCATCCCAATCGGTGCGGGAGATTGAATATATTCTATATAAGGGTAGAATACCATTTGCGCCAACTGGGATACGTTTCTCGGTTCAATGTTAGTGTGCCACATGAATTAACTAAGGGCAAATTAAAAAAAAAAAAAGAAAAAAGGTGATTGCCGACGATTTGAATAATTATGGAGAGAGAGAGAGAGAGAGAGAGAGAGAGTTCTGCTCAAATATCGTTCCATAACGCCGATCTAAGCGAGTTTATCGAGATTTCTAAAACAATGCCGTCGCAGCTTGCAGAGATTAATTGTATTGTATACGCTAATATCGCTATAACTCTTCGTTACAAAAGATATCTTTCACTCTGTACACGCTCCGCTTCTTAACGAACTGCAAGTATCGGATCGAGACTCTCTTGATCCGCTGGCGCTGATCAAAAGATATTCTCCTCTGCGCTCTTCTCTGGCCCAAGTCGTTCTGCGAAATTGCTTACCACGCTAGCTAAACTACGGATATATCGGCGAGATTTAAATTATGCGAATATATGAAAACTAGCTACCGAACTCTGTTAATTGCCATCACAGAAAAGATCACGGCCGCGTGATAGTCGTAAAATTCATATATGCGTCACGTGTCGTCTCTCTATCTCTCACTCTTTTCTCTCGCTCTCTCGTTTCGTGCCTCACGCACTTATCTTTATGCGTTACAGAAGGATCAAGGCGGCAACGAATACGGCCCACCGGGACAACAACCGGGGCAGCCCATTGACAGTTACGGGGCACCACAACCAGGCCCCAGCGGGCCGTACTAGGTTCATCGCACGCGAGCACACATCACCCTCATCACCCTCGAAACTCCCGGCATTTTACGGAGGCAAATATTTAACTACGGCGACTACTCTCGGCCGCGATTTCGCAATATGTGAACGCGAACAAGCGAGCCCGGATGGATAATCGTAGGAACCCAGCAAACACCATGTTACATGTAACGTAAATGTTAGTTGTAATTTCCCACTCAACAATATAACTGTTATATAACACACTCGTTATATAACAGTTACATTGTTGAGTGGGAAATTACAACTAACATTTACGTTACATGTAACGTTGTGTTTGGTGGGAAGGATGTATATATCGCCTGTATCTCGTAAGATAGGCCGCATGGCGTTTAAAGGTGCTTAAGAGGCAGACGCTTCGTGTTGCTAAAGCCTACTCGTGATGCCGCTCGCACACTCACATACACACACGTACAGATCCAAACATACACAAGTGCATGGTCCTTGAACGACCGAGTACCGAGTACAACACTTGCTGCGGTTCTCTGTTGAAAGAAATATTTAAAAAAAAAGGCGAATTTTTTTATATAATATATACGAGACGTCGATGTTTCTTCTGTATCTTTTAAGAAAATAATCGTAAATACATTTTTTTATATCAAACAATTTCCGACATTATTAATTACCCCGCCGCCTTTCTCTTCGCTATTATAGTTTTATCTTTCGTTTTGCAGATTCTAGCAACCCGTTTCTCTCAATTTCCCTCTTCAGTTCCATCTCTTATTATAATGATGCGATACGAAATTGAAATTGCTGAAATCTAAGACGCAAGCGCTGCACCTGCAAAGTGCTATTTCTACCATTATTCTTTAAACGTTTTAGAGAGAGTCCCGAAAATCTGTACTCGAGAATGTACCCGCATATATTACTTTGTTAGCTACGATTTGCGATTACTATAATGATAACGATTTTCTCGAGGACGCTTGGAACATAAGATTCCAAGATACTCGCGAGTATTCAACAGAGCGAACTTTCTCGGCGTGTTTCGCATTGGCATCAAATACGGAACGAGCAGTGTGAATTCCCTTAAAATTCACATGTTCATCGGCTTATCAACTAGGGCCTTACATCAAAAGTCACGCCGGATTGTCCTATTAATTTCGACCCTAATAAATGCTATCGGCAAATGTATGCAATACAACTCCTGACTGCGCTACGGTTGTATACTTCTATATTTCTTCCAGTATCTAAAGGTAAATCTGTATGTGACTATGTTGAAGATGCCAGAGACTGGGCGTACTTGCGATCGATAAATTAAGATTAGGCGAGATACTACGAATTATATTTCATGTCGTTCTAATTTGATCGCTCGACAATACGAAGAGTGTCAAGTAATCGCAAAGTACGTCAGTGTCTGATATTTTTTTTTATATATTATATATATCTCGAACTGGTACCTACTTATTTCTCTTAATTTCGATGAGCTGTGTGTTCGAAGGGCTGTGTGCGTAATAAGAGCCGCGTTCCTACTGCAATACGAATAAATAGGTAGATCGTTGTTAGACTTTTACCTACAAAAATAATTGCGAACGTATATAAGATTGAAAATCGCTTTCTCGCGTTACTTTATACCGTATACTGATGCTAATGGAGCATGTGTACACATGGCAGATGGTATACACACCCGACTAGAACATTACGGTTTGTTATCGTATTTACATCTAGAGAGGTATAGTAAAACGCAGTTAATCACATTAGATCGGTAAATGTAGCACTACGGTAAAATATACGTATATTTCAACTTTAATCGTGCACGATATATCGCGTACCTGACTATAGACGTTATTTTAGAGCTAATTTTCGCACTTACAAAATCACGGTATTATTCTCTAGGTATTCTCCGCAACGCAATTTCCCTGAACTTATTTTTTGCGAGTGGACGTTCTTATTGCGGTACCTAAGAAAAGCACAATTGCTTTTTCCCTCGAGTCTTTAGAGAATATTGTGATACTCGACTAGTTACGCTATCATTATCTATCCTTAACAGTCCTTATCACTAAGGACCAATCTACAATAGGTGTAGTAAACTTTAAACTTTGAGAAATTGACTAATCATTGTACAATTATAGTTGCAACAAATCACAGGCAAAAACCAGAAAAATTCAATTTTTTTGAAGTGTTATATAAAAGTCATCCCTTTTTATAGCATATTTTGATAACATTATATTATATTATTAATCCATAATGCATTTATTGTAATTTTTCAAAGGTAATGTTATTGCTCAAGATCTCTAAATAGCAAAAAAATCTAAAAGACATCATAAAAAGAATTTCTTAGATGTCTTTTGGACGTCTTACATCTTTTAGATTTTTGTGCCGTCTCGGATATAATATATTAAATTTATTTAACTTTAGTTAAATGCATTCATTTTTTTTTACGGAAAGAAGCAAAATGTTTTAAAAACACATGTGAATTGTTCCAAGCCTTTATAAAATTATACGTATAATATTAATAAGAGTCTAGTGCAGTTATTAATGTACAGTTACAATTACAAACTCTTTTCACGTTTATTAAAAATAAAATAACTAATTAACTACGATCATTTTAGCTCATCCTCAGTATATTCCCGTTCAGTTCAGTTCAGTCAATTTGGTACTCTTCTTTCAATCGAATCACGAAGACAATACGACCATACTCTAGAGGCTAGGTGTGTAATACAAAATCTTAACAAAAGTGTAACTAAAACTCAGATAATTACCAATCGTCACGCAATCGACGGTTTTAAAAATATTTCCAGTAACGGACAGACACGTCCGCACACGTTCACGGCCCTAAACGGATTTAACAATATTCCTGAAATGCATGTAGATGTTTACTCCTCAGTCTAAAGACGGTTAAACCACTAGCGGGTTACCGCATCCGAAGTGACATCTTACAAATACAAAGTAATCTCAGAGATGAAATACTCTGTTCTTTTATTAATCTTATGTTTAATAAATAAGGAATGAGTTCATAATTAGAACTGTACATTAATAACTGCACTAGATCCTTATTAATCTTGCTCGAATGTTGTATTTTTAAATTTTGAAAGTCCGTTGATTTATAAACTTAATCATGATTGATTATTCTTCTCACATTCGATTGTGATTAATCAATTTCTTGTGACTTATTACTATACCTATTCTAGGTTGATCATAAAAGGGAGTGACGCATTTTAACAGATTTTATTACAATTGGAATACATGTAAATGAAACCTTAACCAATTAAACACGCTACAGGTACAAAAATACTATTGAAGACGCAAGAACGTATAATGTTGTAGAAAAATACTGAAGTGTCTAGAACTGTTGCTGAAATTTCTTGAATTTTTGTGTCGTAAAGTTTGATCATAGAAACTTTTAAATATACAGGCACACAAAATTCCCGACCAGCGGAATTTTTTCTAAACGGTGCGTCGATTCATAGATTGAAATGTTCTTAGAAATAATATCCGCAGGCACGCAGGCACGCACGCACGCATGCACGCAAGCACGCAAGCACGCACGCACGCACGCACGCACGCACGCACGCACGCACGCACGTACGCACATACACACACACATATACATACATACACACATATACACATATATATGCCCCCACTATCGTCATTTCGTTTTTATGATAAATTTTTTAATTGTGAAACCTGATCGTCGAGCATTATATTAAGCGATAGAAATTTTGCATTACATTTTAAAGAATTCGTAACTGTTACGAAATGTGATAGTGACGGTAATGTGCCTTATTCCCCGTATCTTCCGTGGATATGCGCTATCACATTTCTTCTGAAGACTAGTGATTGTAAGTAAGTGTAACTGTATACCAGTGTCTATTACACCACATCTGTACGTCTTCTCCAATATTGATTCGCAACGAACGTAATGAAGGAAAACAAGTACAAGGGGCGATGCTTCAACAATATCAAGGAAAAAGGAAAGAGAGATCGTACCGTCTTATTCTTGGTGTGATCGCTGACGTTCGTGTCTTTGACCAAGCAACCGTTTAATGTACGGCGCAAGCAGCGGGTAAGAGAGGAAGAACACGTGTCCGCAATAATATATACTAGCGTAAACTTGATTATATCGCGAAAACGAGAGAAGTACGAACGACAGTATGGGATAGCCCATAAAAACAAAGGTGTAAAGTTTCAGAAAGACCCAAGCGAGTATGCGTGCTTCCCATCGCGTTTTCAGCAACGTTTGTACTATCTCGCTGTTCTTTAATACTGGTCCGATCTAGAAAAGAGAGCAGGAACAAAAAATGAAAATTAAATGAGCAAGCGGCAGTCAAATTTCGAGGTACCTTTGAAAACTCTCTGTACGAACCATAATTGCATACTTACGTCTCGCTCAAAGTACATCACGATAAATTCCATGAAGAAACAGTGATAGTATCCGGAGTGGAAACCGTGCCAAAGGGAAAGGAAGAGTAGCGTCATTACTTGACTGTACATTTTTGAGCCGAGGAATTTTAACCTCTTGTAAATGTATTCAGCACACCAGTGATTTGTGTTTATGTTGAACGAGAGAATGTAGTGATTGAACTGCGTAGCAGTTTCAAACCTTCGCAATTTAACATTAGCACAACCATCCCATTTAATACGACCTTGCGAGTCTTTTCCATTATATGTGAGACCAAAGGTGATGCACACCTAAAATTGATAATTGACTCAATAACACAAGCACATATTAAAAGCAAAGACAAATAATACGTCAATATCGAGTAAAAACAATAATAAGTCATATCGAACTGACGAGATTAAACACAAGGCTAGCAAGCTTAGTCAGTTACAGTGGTTCTTAGTGCCAAATAGTAATTTTTACAATCTTCAGCTTATTCGAACTGCGCATCACATTTAAAAATAATATTAAAAATACATTTAGATTACATACCCCTTCTGTGATTAGCCAAACGCTGACGTACTTGTAGAGATTGATGCGGCCCCACAAACCGATCAGCAAGCATTTCTTAATAAAATTTAATTTCTGGAATGACGGCTCCAAGAGGAACTGATCAGAAACGTAAAGTGTGCCGATTTGAAATATCGCTACATATATAAATCCGACAAATGCTCGAAGCAATCCCGCTGACACGCAATCTGGCAGTATGATGGCACCAGTTTGCGGATCCTAAAAGCATGGTACTTATTAAATGGACATTCGTGTTTCCTCAGACTGGAGGAGAATTAATAGATCCCAATTTCACTCAAGCATTGATAAACCAATATTTTTCCAATTCAATCCAATTAACGTACGCGATCAGAGAATTGACCATTGACATAGTCCAAGTATCGTCGCATACTGAACTGCGGCCCGATTAGGAAGGCGCCTGGAAAGTACGCGTACGCCGCTATTTCCAATAGTGATGGTCGTTCCTTCAAGGCCACCTGTTTCTGACTATCGGAAAGTTCCTCCTGCAACACCATGATCGTCACGCCGCGAATTGAACGAGATAATAGAATTAAGAAAAGAATAGCGTTTTCGTACGTCACGTTTTCGACCGTCCCATAAATTAAATGCAAGTCCTATTAACCTAAGGGTCAGCACGCACTGCGGCATTGTCCATTTTATATCGTAATCTTGGGTACTGGTGGTGTAATAGCCTGTATTGGAAAACAATTTATTTAAATGCTTTGCAGCTCGAAATGATCGAGAGAAAACGACAGCGGTCGTAAACGGTGAGAAAAAAAAAGAATTGAAAATAAATGCAAAAATATAGCAAAAAAAAATAAATAAAAAGTAGGATAAATTCGATAAATTACAATAAAAATTATTAGTGCGATGGAAAAAAATATTAAAAATATTCGCTACTTCAAATTATCGATGTAAGTTATAACTTTACGAATGACCGAAGTAATACCAAATATAGAAACGATACGAAACGGTAACGACAAGACGCACGAAAGGTAAGAAAATCGTTCTTCGTTATCGTCTATTTTTACATTCGAACTTTTTGCGTCGTTCTAGTTTTCAGAAAAGCGTGATTACCGTAAGCTATAAATCAAAAAAATATTTGCCGCTGGAAACCTTGAACGCATTGTTTTAATTTTACGATCACCGCGCCAGATAGTTCGTGAATAATAAATAGATAGTGCCGCAGAGAGGACATGTATGTAAAAATATGCGTGGACCGATTTCTTCGACTGTGAATGAATTTTCAAAATTTGCCGTAGAGGTTGCTTTACCGTAAAGTAAATACGTCATGTTGAAGAGGAACGTTACTATGACGGACAGTCCGGTGCTGCCAAGTACCGTGAGGATCAGATACGTAGCGCATACCGCCGTCGATGAATGAAGTATTTTACAATCTGAAAAATCATTATTATCACCACGATTGTTCTTTATGAATAGGCGGACGTCGGCGTATCATTTGCGTGTCATTCTCCGCGAACTGAGATACTGTTTGAGTGAATTACCGTAATTCCAGTAACCAATTGAGAGGCCGCACGCTATGAAAAATAAGTGCTGACGTATAGGATCTTTGCCGTAGAGCGTGTACCTATGAAGAAGAGCAACGGGAAATCCTGAAATCATATTACAAAATTGTTATTATTTTGTTCTGAGTACTGTTTGATATTAATTATTTCTATTCCCGAACTTTTTCTGCGTTATTTTCTCATTTATACACCAATCTTGAATGAAAGCAGTAAATGTCAATACAAATTTTATATAAATACATATAATCTAGTCACGTTGTAATTTCAAAAGCCTTTAAAATCTGACCAAAATTATTTATACATTATTTATTCTTAAAATTAAAAATACTGAATTGGCTCTGAGATAACAAGTTAAATATTTGGCATTAAATATAAATCGTAAAAGCGGCTTGTACCAGTCACAGTGGACTTTAGTGCTAAATAATAATAATAATTTTCAATCTCCGATTTATGCAAACTGCGCGTCGCATATTCGTCAAACTTTAAACTCAGTTATTGCACAATGCACAATATATAATATTAAAATTGATTGGCAATTTTACTTTTCGGGATATTATATTTCTTGATTCTTCTTAAAATAGCTATGTTTTAAGTCCGGCAAAGTATGCGGCGTGCAGTTTGGGGAATCTTGTAAAACGTTTGTAAATTCATCTAGAAAATTATTGAGCACAAAGATCTGCTTTCGTGTATAGCATTCTCATATTTAAATATATTTACATCTCGATTATATTGGGATATCGTAAAACCGGTTAAAATGTTTTCGCACCAGGTTGCATTTGCTTATGAAATGCTGTGAGTTAACTAGTGCGTTAACTAGTGAATTTTAACGGTGTGTCTTTTAGTAAAATCTGTTATGATGGATAGAAAAAGTAAGATTGAAAATTGCCTATTCTTAATATTCCTTTTATATAGAGAAAAATGATTATTAGTTCTATAATCTCATATAGTGTGATAAAATTATTATATAATTATTGCAATTTGATAATTGAAAAATGAGATTTTAGTCAGTTTTTAAAGAAATTGTAATCACTGTTGCAACATTCTATTATTGTAAGGCAAGTGGAGGAGCGAGGATCAATTATCAAAATGGTTTAATTTAATGAGAAAACTATTTTTAGAGAAATTTTAGACTGATAAAAGTGTATTAAGTAATATACAATTATAGAGGTCGTTACCTTCAAAAGCCACACCTATAATCTATATCTCATCGCCTTAAAAAAACATTTCCTTGTATATAATGATGATGACTTATATATCATCATATCGTTTATTTGTTTTAAACTGATGTAAAATAATATAACTCAAAAAATAAGATTTTCAAAAGAAAGTTGAAACGTTTTGATTCATTAAAACATTAAATTATTAAAATCATGAAAATATTACTTCTAAATGCGATTTTGATGAAATATTTGATTGTAATGGAAACGAATCATTAGTCATCATTCTTCACTCAGTGTACTGAATTCTCATCTATCATAAAAACAAACCATTAAAAATAATCTCTTTTAACTTATGACACTCTTAATACAAAATTTTCTTTTCTCATTTTCTTTTTCAAAATTTTAAAAGTTTAAGTAATTCTGCTAGTAATAAAAACTCCAAAGATTTGTTATTTTCTTGTTATAATTACCCATACATTTTATACAATAACTTTGTTAATAATCAATATTTTACATTGAAAACTTAACGATTATATTCATTAAACTGTTTTACAATAGATTCCAGATTCCAAGTTATAACATATTTATTATAATAAATATTATTTATAAAATTAATTAGCGACCTTGCGTTATGGGTCGAAAAAGAATAGAAATGATAACATGGTCCACAAGAATAAATTTTAAAAATTGGTTTTAATTAAAAAATTACAGTATTTTGTTATAAAATTATATATTTATTCAAAATAAAGAGAAAATATTGTAGAATATGCACAATGTGTATATGCATACATAAAGCGTCCATATATAGACTGCAATTTTAAAAATCTATAATACATGTAATGTAAACTATAAATAGCAATAAAGCTAAAAGTTATCGAATAACTACTTCAATATAAAACTTTGAAAAAAGAAAAACTGTATTAAGAATCTGTTAAGACATCAGTAGCATAAGAGCCCATATTAGCAAAATTTTGTGTTATTATTTAACTAAATTCGAAATGTGTACAACCATAAAGTTAAATAACAAAAAAAAAAAAAAACACTCCAGTGTATACACTTATATCTTCTTTTAATTATATCATATTTTACCTGTATCGCTTAATGACTTGTTCGTTTCAGCATTTATTTATAAACGTTCTAATTCACTTCCTTTATTTACTGATAAGTAGTTATAATTAGAAATTCTAAGACTCTATGATAAAACACTGGAAATTTTAGAATTCTAACAATAAGATAGTAGAATAATATAAAATTCTAAATTTTTGTCAGATAAATTTTATCCGATAAAGCATCGGAAAGCGAAAGATAATTAGTTCCGGAGATAAAATCTCTTCCTCTTTCCTCTCCCTCTTCACTCCGCTGCTTCCCGTTTTGAATCTTATCTCTTATTCGTAGACACAACCAATTTGTACTTATTGTCTAGACGTTTATATTCTTATGCAAAATCTAATTTAAATTTTACTTCTTCTCTTTCACGTTCTAATTTCCTTACGATTCAATCGCAATTTTGTTACGAGCAAGAAGCAAAAGGGCAAGTAGCAACACAGCGAACAAAAATAAAATGGATATAAATAAATTCATTTCGACATTTTCGAATTCGCGCTTCAAATTTTTCAAAAATAATATAATATTGATATAAATATATCCAAATTTAACACAATGAATAGCTCATTTCGTATTTCAATTCATTTGAATCCAAAAATACTCTGAGACTTTAAAGCGCAAACGCAGATTAAAACATAAATTGCAATTTTCAATTTATGTAAATTTATTTTTGTTCGCTGGGAAACTCGCCTTATCTTTTGCGTTTTTTCTTTGATTTACGCTCTTTGTAATTACTTGATTCAGATCGAAATCAAATCTTGTAAAAAATAAAATTATTATTGTTATTGTATCCTTACTAATCATACATCTTCAGTTCCATCTTTTAAAAATAATTTATTTTTAAACGCGTGTAGTGAATTTTTCAATTGATCAAAATTCTACCGAAAGAAGAATAAAATACGACTTTATTAACACAGAGTAAACAGCACCTGTTTTGTAGATAATAAGGAATTACAGCGTAGTGTAGTTATGCAATGTGACATAAACACTTGTGTACACATACAGATATGTTGCAAGTACCTGTTTTTATTCTTACGTCTACATTTTGCATTTTTTACGTTGACTACATGTACATAATATAATTGCGTTATAATTATGTTATTTACGAAGCAGAAGCAACAGTGGTCAGTGCATGAAAACGAGTATATGCGAAGAATACAATTTCCTGAATATTTCCTGCATCTATGAAAGAAAAAGCTATCGAGAAACAGTTACTTTCTATGAGTGCTTTTCATTGTTAGTGATACAATCCTTTCATCTTTGTTTCTCATTGACAGGATTGGATAGGTTAATATATTTTTTTAAATTAAATTCATTTAAAGTTAATGGCTTATAAAAATTAATTTAGTTACGTTAAAAATTGCATAAACAGAAAACTAATTAATTGCAAGTTATACGTTAAGATTCAATTAATTTAAATTAAATTAAAAGTTAATTTGGAAAAGTATTAGGTATTCATATTAAATTTGAAATTTGTAGTAATTTTTTAAATTTAGATTACTCAAAACAATTATTATATTTCAATCATCAAACAAATTTAATATTTTATTAGCAAATTACGTTTATATAAAATAATAAAGAAATATTGTTTTTATGTACGAAATGTATTTCTTCTTTTGCATAGATAAATTTTTAACTTGGAAAAAACTGTTTTAACTTGATAAATGTTTTGTGTCTCAAAGTTTTGTGTTTCAAAAATAACTAGTTAACGTTACAAATTAAATCATTAAAAATTAACTAAGTTAAGTTAAAAGTTATCAATTTTTTAACTTTATTATTTAACTTTTAATTTTTCAACTAGTTCCTATCCAACCCTGTTCATTGAATACTAAAAATGACGCTTGTGTCGACTTGTGTCACTAAATGGAAAGCATCCAATGTCTTAAAAAAGAAAACAGAGCAAGGAACTAGGACCCGAATTGCGCGCACGTGTCTCTACAGAATGTGAAAGAGAGACAGTCATGAGCTGAACATCTCGGTTGCGTTCCAACTTACACTATCAGTACTGAAAATCTATAGTTCACGTCATGGATACTATAGATTTTCAATACTGATAGTGAATTTCGTAACACAGCCCTCGTTTCACACCTAATACGTATGGTGGTATCGTTTATCCTTGTTTAACATTTCATGAACGATAATAATGAACTGTGAGCGTCATTAACGTGAATTGGGAAGCATCTCCTAGGTGCATTCAGATTTTCCTCCCGAGTCATTTTATCTTTGTCCAACATTTAGTAAACAATAATGCTGAAATGGCACCTGGGGGACCTTCCTCGGAAGGGAATTCAAACGCACCCCTGAGAACGAGAGTGTATTTTAACGATTGGACAAGCAACCTTCGCATAGAGCCAATTACGTCGTTATAGATTACCACGAGCTATGCACACGCTATAACGACGTAACGCAGTCAGGGGTGTCCCCGTGGAGAAGTGGGGATGGGGGGGGGAGAGAGAGAGAGAGAGAGAGAGAGAGAGAGAGAGAGAGAGGAGGGGGGGAGGGTGGTCGAAGTCGAACACGCCGGCGATCGAGCGGAATCATGAATGAACGCGGATTGATTTGTCGAAGCGATGAATCTCGGTGAGTCGGAAATAGAAGAGTTTAAATAAAGAAATAGAAGGGTTCTTTATAAAAAAAAAAAAAAAAAAAGAGGGACGAAGGATCGCAAGTCTCTTGACGCAAGAGAACATGAAGACGGCGGTGGTGAGAAAAGAACACGGTTAGGTTTACCCAGTAAAATAGAGACGAGAAGGCGCAGCGCGGCCTCCGGGGCTCCCAGCAACGTCGACAGTCTCGCCAGCCCGCCCTGGCTGCGCGCCACGTTGTCCATGATCGACGACGATGACGACAAAAGGAACAGGAGGACAGCGAGGACGACAATTCGTGCAGACACGCGGCCTCCGCGTCGAGTGTGTACACACGCGATGCACGTTATAGCACGTTACAGCATGGCCGCGTCGTTACGCGCGCGTGTCTCGCCGTACGTGCGTGTGTAGCACCTCTTATCAGCAGCGGCGAACCGCCAACTGGTAACTGTCAGTACTGTCAGCAGTGTCAGCAACGCGCTATGACGCGCTACTACTAACCGTCACTATCGAGCTCCAGCTCGCGCGGACTCGTTCACGGAACGCCCGCGATTAACCTTCGCCACCGTCGTCGCCACCATCACCACCGACCGTCGCCACCACCGCCTGTCCTGTTGCAGCAGCGTCAGGCGTCAGTTGGCGTCAGTGGCGGCGACGGCGGCGCGGTCTGGGTTGGTCTGGGTTGGTCTGGGTAGCTGTGCGCGACGGAGGGGTGACGACGCGACGCCGCTGGACGCCGCGCCGTTACGTTACCGAGACGACAGCAGACGACTGAGACTGAGACGACGCGCGACGCCCATCCGCGAGAGCGTCGTCTCGCTGCCGCGTCACTTGCGACGTATAAATCATCATACGCCCAGATTAGAAAATTAGAGCGGAATGTAAACTGGGAGTACCGAGACCATCTTGCGCTCCGAAAGCACCTTCTGTACGACACGTGTCTCTTCTGTTAATGTAGGTTAATTTTAGGGTTGTACCGTATATTTCAAAATTACGTCTATACGGATTTATTTATATAAACAATACGTGTTGCTTACACGAACGTGATGTTTTACATGTAGACAATACAAACGTGTTAAGAGTATGTAAATTAATATAAATAAGATAATATATAATAGAGCACTACACAAAAAAAAGTAATTGAGTTTCAAAGTTGTTAATATATATAGCTTTGATATAACAATAACAAAGAAAAAGATATATAATATTAAATATATAATATTAAAAAATAAAAAGTAAAAAAGAATAATATATCAAGTTTTCATTATTATATGTTAAATACAATCAGGTTCAAATCTTGTCTGATCTGTAGGTTAGAGTTTACATACATAGATGACATTTTATCAGAGTTATCAGGTGGTAACTAATTAAAAGTTAATAACTTTTTACTTAGCTTAGTTAATTCTAAATGATTTAATTTTTAATTTCAACTTGTTATTTTCAAAATACATAACTTTAACTTATTATCACTTTTTTCCCAAGTTAAAAATTCAACTACGTACAAAAAATATATTCTTAAAAACAATATTTTTTTTATTTTGTGTTCAAAATAATTATAGTATGAATTATCAAATATAATATTTGATGTTTCATGCTATAATTATTTTGAGTATCTAACTTTAAAAACTTAAAATTTTTTAAATTTAATATGAATAATTCAAATTTAACTTTTAATTAAATTTAATCTTAACGTGACTTTTAATTAGTTAGTTTTTTGTTCATGTAACTTTTAACGTAACTGAATTAATTTTATAAACCATTAACTTTAATTAGTTAAAAAAGTATATTAACTTACCAATCCTGCGTTTTATACATAATTTACGCAGTCTACACATGTTGACCCCCCTTTTTTTGAGTTTTATTTTTTTTCTCTGCTGTGTTGTGCTAAGTTTGTAAAAAAAATCGATAATTTAAACGAAAATTGCAAAAGAAAGAAAAAAAAATGTTTACTAGCTTCGTACTTTTTTTGCGATTAAGTTTTAATTGCATTCTTGCATCTCTAAATTTACATTAATTTGAGCCGTGTTGTACCGTCGATCGGAAAAATTTTAATATTTTATTCCAGTTTGATAAAAAAATTCACAAAGATAGATGAGAGAAACATATATAATTTGCACTGCATATATAACTTAAACAAATATAGAATTTCTACAAGTTGTACTTTTATACTGCGCTAAATATAAATTGAAAAGAGATAATAATCTCGTAAAGCTTGGAAATTGATTAAAATTTATGAAACAATGGTGAGGGTGAATCTACGAAGTACATGCATAAAAGGCAGGGATTAGTTTGCGATTTAATGAAAGATTTATGAAAAAGAGATGGGGGAGGAGTAAATAAAAAAAATTAACATTTTTGAGTTTTCTTCGGTGGTGCCAGATTGTACTAGAGTAGCTCAACAACTTTTTCTGACAAAATTTCCGTCGATCAACAAATTTTGCTTTACAAAGTTATATAAAACAGCATTAGGAATTTTTTTTGAAACAAAAAACTTCAAATTTGTATAAGTTGTTGATCGTGGTAGATAATCGAATTCTGCTAGTTGTGTTGAATTATGCAAAATCTTCGAGGCACATGCATAAAAAGCAAGGATTTTGCGTTGTTACATTACCATTGTAAATATCATGTAATATTCACGTTCAAAGGAAGGACATTTTCTATATTCATAGAAAAATATTAATTTTATTGCTTAAAAAAAGCGATTACTTACTTTGTCTTTTAACAAAGAACAGTTACCTTTAAGAGAATAAAGAATAATTTTTTGATAACTATCTTAAAATATATTTGTCACCGATTAAATAAAACTCATTGTCAGTATCATGCATTTAAAGAACGTATTTTTTTTTTTTGAAAAATACTTTTACAGAATAAAAGTTTACCGAAGAAAAGTCAGTATAATAAGCTATTCAAATTTTCGTTTAATTAATTTTTATTTAACATTTTTGATTGAAGTAAATTATTAAGATTTACAATATATTTTAAATAAATTTGGGAGAAACTTATAAAATATTTCAAATAAGTTATATTTACTTAAATCAGATAATTTACAGTAGGTATTTTTGTGTGCATATTATGTGTAAATTATATTTATTTAAGTAAATATTTCTTATTTCAAGTAAACAATGAATGTATTTTAAGACTGTAATCAAGAAAGTATTTTTATAAAGATTACCATTATTTAAAAGATGTAAACCAAAATTAAGTAATTGCTTTTCTTAGTATGAGAAATTTAAAGAAATTCTTCTGCTTGTAGGAGGAAAACAAAGGTATTTTTGTGTAATAAAATTAGTCAACGATTAAGTGCATTGCACTCAATCGATCGAGGAGTTATTGAGATAACTGTTGAAAAATTAGCTTTTATAAAAAAGGCAAAACAAAAATGCTGAAAATATTATAGCTGGAACTTATAACGAAAGTGTTTGGCTGTACAAAAACAGATTTAAAATATTAAAATATTAAAAAGCATATAATAATTTAAAACAAAAAATATTAAATATATTACAATATTATTTAAATCTATTCTTCTAAAAAAATGTAATGTTACAAAAATTTAAAGTTCTTTCAGATTTTCCAAGTTTTTTTCCCCGTATCACGTTGCGTCTTCTTCAATTAAAAAAAAGAATTGTATAACTGAATAATTTGCTTTTTTTACTTTTTTCTTCTATTCTAATATCTAGTTAGATGAATGTTTTATGTTAAGCGTAAAACCTGTGATGCAATTAATTTATGTAAAGAACCGATCTTAGATATTTCCGTTTTCATTTTAATATCTAATTATACGTCTATTTCATTTTAAGCGCAGAATCTGCAATGTAATCAATTTACACTATAAAGAATTGGCCTTAGATTTTAATCTCGGCGCTCGTGATCCAAGCGGTTTCGAAATGCGGTACGTACGAGCAACCGCGAACCGGCGCGGTAGCCCTTGTAAGATTAAATGGGTCGAACGGAGCCAATCGAGGCTGACATCGGGCCAACTGGGCCAACACAAGTCGACGCGATGCTTTCGTGCAGGGCTGCACGCGGATGTCGGTGTCGCGAGCGATGATCTTTGATTTCGGTGAGGATCGATCGATCGTGCGTGGGGTACGAGAAATGACGATTTCTAATGTACGCGCACGTGTACAATGTCAAAGGCCGTGAACTTTTCACTTCTTATTCCGTCGTTTTACCCGTCAGTTGCAATTGCGCAATAATCGTGACGAGGGAAAAATAAAAAAATTGATTTTATATTCGCGCGGTTCTCATCTATTATCAATTTGATCGGCGCGATTTAGAAATCGAACGGATAAACACGTCGAGTCGATAACCGAACGGAAAATTGCACTTTCTCTGGAAATGCAGGCGCGGTGAAACGCGCACGAGTGTTTCTCTCTAATCACTTTCGCTCCCTTTCGTTGTCGGGAGAAATCCTACGATAAATCGTCCCGATAGAAGAGGCGAGCGAGCCAGCGGGCGATTGAATTGAAAAGCACTGGGCATGCAGAGATTAAAAAAAAACAGTATAAAACGAAATGTCAGTTTATATTTATAAAACCGAGTTTTCAATTTTATATAATAGTCGAGATAAAAACCGATTGAGATATCTATTGGTACAACGTATGTGTATTATTGGACATTGACGTACATACCTATGTCCAATGTCCAATATACCAACAGTATACATTCTATTATTAGACATTGTATTGTCAAAACAATTACAAGAGGAAAATAAATTTTAAAAATTGAAATGAGAAAAAGTGTATAAAGTAATTATGATTAATTACGATTGCATTACCGTATACATTATCAACGTAGCTGTAAACTGTGTTATCATACGTAAACTGTATGATAACACAATCATAATTACGATTAATTACGATTGTGTTAATAAGTACATTAATTTATACGTGCACAATTAATGTACACAATAACACAATCGTAATTACGATTAATTATGATTATATTCTTGTGCGCATTAACGTATGTATGTAACATACAATAATATCCACAGTAAAGCAGTTGTAATTATGATTGAATACGATTATGTCATTGTATAAAAATTTATATACATTATTTATTCTTTAATTTCTTTTGCAAAATGAATATTATTAAAACACATTACGAGACTCGTATTGCATACTTTATTTTACGTATTGCTTATATCAGCATGCAGTAATAGCAATCATAGCAATAACAGAGCAGTAAATTACAAAAAAGTTACATTTATTATATTATATCATAAAATTTTCAGTTAAACATCTGTATTTGATTGCTAAGCAAAAAAAAAAGATATTACGAGTATTGCGATTTTATGGCCCATATCGTCTTGTTTCATGTATAATTATGAGTAATAAAAATAGAATGACCTAATAGCGTGTTAATATCTTTCTCTACATAAGTGTGTTCTAAATACGAATAAATATGAAAAAATAAAAATGTACACGCAATATACACTGCAAAAAGGAGTTTGGTAATAGCTACTAAATGTTGAATGAAATAATGTCAATTAAATATTTGGTTAATATAATCAAAAATAGTTTCACTGTTCTAAATATTTTGTAAATATTACTAAGTTTGGTAATATTATAAAATATGCTAAATATTACAAAAAGAAAAATTACTTTTGATTATATTAATCAAACATTTAATGAATTACCAAACTTTTTTTTAGCATACAATAAATTATCAAATATGGGTTTAACTGAAAACTTCGTGATATAATAAACGTAACTTTTTAATAATTGACTGTTCTACTATTATTGTTATTCATGAAGACTGATATGTAAGCAGTACGAAAAACAAAATAATAAGCAATACGAGTCTCGTACTATTTTAATTTAGTTATATAAATAATGTATATAAATTTTTACACAATAACACAAAATTGTTTCAATTTTTAGATCCTTGATTACGAGGACGGGGTATAGGAGAAAAGGAGGAACAATTAAAGAACGTTTATTGCGTTAATCGTCTCAATTGATCTCTTATTTCGAAATAAATTTAGGCAACATCATAGCGTAGCATCGCGGATACATACGCGCGTCTATTTTGTAAACGCATGTGTGTCTATCACAGAATAAATGTGGTCGGAAGAGATCCGCGACACGGTGGAGAATAACGCGCGATCGCTCACGCACAATTAGTTCGCGAGGTACTGTCTCTTACGCAATCGCCTCGCGTCGCGGCTAACGCACACGCATACACACACGCACTTGCGTGCCCGCACCACGCATACGCGCGCTCGGGGACCTCCCGTTTGCGTGGAATTACATCGCGACTCATTTTCCCACGCGTAACTTCTTCTCGGTTGCGTGATCCACCGCGATTCTGTACACTTTCACACATCCGAGAAAGTCCCCGAGGAGGGAACGTCATCTCTTTCTCCTAATAGCTTCAACTAATTCGAAGCACTTTGCAAACACGTTATGCCGATTCGCTCGCAAAAACGGCACGTTTAAGTTAAAGCAAACATTGTTGGAGAAACATTAGTATGAAATCACACAGAATGGAACTAATATTGCACGAATAAACCACGTTTTTATACAGCGTAAGGAGAAAGTGTCTTCCCTTCGCAATCCCCAAATGTATAGAAAACGATAAATTTATTTAAAAAATATTTTACATATTTTATCCATCGATTTATCTTGTTATTTTATGTGTCATGGTATCGAATTAAAATTATTGACACGAGACATTTCATATTTTATAAATACGGAAGTAATAAAATAATATTTAAAATATTTCTTTTCCGGTTCTAATTTTCCAAATATTTTTTAAACGTCACGTTTATATTTTTATATTTAGAACAGAAAGAAGTTATGTAAAAAAAATATGATTTTGTTTTTAAAAATATCTGTGGTGTAACTACTTTATGAAAAATACATGCGATAAAATTGGTATGCATCAGATATAGGTATTTCTTGCTTGAAAATGCAGATTTTCTCGCGTTCGTGACGTTTGTTTCTTTTTTCTTTTTTTTTTTGTTCAATACCTCATTATTTAAAGCATCTAGAGGCTCTTTTCCAAGACTTTCTCCTCACTATGTATATATACCATTCAACGATCCCTGTGTGTAAAATTTACTTAACATCAATACAGCCAGTCATAAGTAACACGTTCACATTATTTACGAACATTAAGATTGATAAAAGTGTTAGTCTAATAAATTTTCCTTCTCTCTTTCGTCGAGATTGGCACTTGTAACGTTTTCTCTCGGATGCAACAGATTAGTGCTAGCTTTACTAACGCAGCGTCTCGCAAAGTTGTCGGATTTAATGTCTTCAAGCGTAAAAAGATCAGTCTGTTGTTCGTATCGAGTCAAATCCTTCTGTGATAATTGCCCAGCAAACGAAAATGACATGAAATGGATAGAAATGAATTCATTTCGACATTTTCGAATTTGCGCTTCCCGATTTCTCGAATCCATTTGAATCCAAAAATAACATAATACGGATATGAATACGAATTCATTCGGATGATTCAACACGATGAATAGTTCATTTCGTATTTCAATTTATTTCAATTAAAAATCAATACAATGGAAACATGAATCCATCCGAATCCAAGATGATAAATAGCGCATGTTGCATATTCATTTGTTCAATCCATTTAAGTGCATTTGAATTTTAAAATATTCCGGGACTCTAAAGCGTAAACTCAGATAAATTAAAATTACAATTTTTAATTCACATTTGAAATTATTTTCGTTTGTCGGATGGTTTTTTAATCGCGCACATACCAGATAACGGACGTGGTTTCAGAATACTCGTACTAGCTCGTACTGCACGCGGTCGAGCTTATAGAAGCAAATTAATAAAAGAAAGCGTTGTAAAAATAATATCACAGAACAGTCCGAGTTATAAAGTCGCTTACACCTGTCTTATTTGTTTCGTAGAGTTGTCTTAAATTATAGTATTACACGTTGGCTTGCGCTTCACATTACGAGAGCGAGGAGAAAAGTTGTGAGGGGGGGGGAGGGGAGAAGGAGAGGGTTTCTATCTCTGCATATTTTAATTATAAGAGCTATTCGAGTATTCTCCACACGCGTGTAACGCTCATTACTTATGTTCGCGGTCGTATTCGCGCGCCCGTATATTTGTATCTAAATCAATAACGATAATCTCTTTACACGTTACTACGGTACTGTAAAGCTGTCACAACCACGTAATGTTTATCGAACCGCGTCATGTCGTGCGTTACGAGCGGGCGAGGCGGTCGAAAAGGGTTTCGTTGGGGGAAATTTTAAGGGTTGATGTTACCGCATACGTACGCGACAACTTCTCCCTTGAATGCTGAACTGTGAACGTTTCCTCAATGTTGAATCTATATTAATTTCTCTACATTGATTGCTAATATTGCTGCAACGTTGAAACAAATTATTATTAATATCTTTTTTTATTTTGTCAAAAATGAACAAAAATAGAAAAAAATAGAATAAAATTAAATTGAATTTTACACATGTAATAAATAATATGATAAAATTATTAAAAAATTTATCATTTTTTAAGAAAAAAATAGTGTACAAATTTAATTTGTTAATAAAAATAAAATTAATTTATAAAACTTTTAATTTTGTGGAGATTTAAAATTACTTTTATATTATTGTAATTACGTTCACATTGTTAAAATAAATGTGTAAAGTTTCAAAATTGTCGGAAAAGAAATGTAATAATTAATAAAAAAATAATATTGGTTCTTATCTATTATAGTTTCGACGATATTTGCATCGGAAGAAGAAAAATCGATTTTCTTCAAAGGAATGTTTCATTCCCTAAAAATCAATATTAAGAATCAATATTATCTTTTAAACTTAGATTTTTTTCCACAATTTAAAAACTGATTTTACACATTTATTTCATTCAATTTCTTTGAAAATATAACATATAAATAAATATACATACATGTGAAATCTACATTGCTTATACGTTGAATAAATGTAGAATCAATGTGGAATTACAACGTCTGTAAGACATAAATGTAACCGACATTGAACGTTTCTGCGATGTCTTTTCAACCTTGAATCTTACATTTTGCGATGTTGCTACAACATTCGCAATCTTGCAATTCAATATTGCTGAGATGTTGATTCAACTCATACAGTGTGCTATATGGGTTCTCTCCGTAAAATGTACGCGAGACTCGTCTTTCCCTCTCGTATGTGCTACAGGCTAATTACACTTATTTCGCCACGCAATTAAATTATACATAAGTATATTTATATAAAGAATACCGCCAGTGTATGGCGCGCGTATATACGTATATATAATGATCGCTGCGAACGTACAAGTCTTGTTGCTCGACGAGGTCTTCTCTGTTTCACCGTGACACAAAACGGCGGGTGTGTATGTGTGTGATAACATACGCGCATTAAAAGAGAGAGAAGTCACATATAAATGAATTTATACGTGAATCTTCTCTCTCTCTCTCTCTCTCTCTCTCTCTCTTTGTCTTTTGTTTTTTGTTTCATCACGCGTATATTTACCGATAACACATCCCGTTTTCTCTAGGCCGTGACTGTTCCTATAATATATCAACTTAGGCTCTTTATAATTTTCTATCTCAAATAGAGGCTTCTTATATATCTTTCTTTATATTTATTCAATAAACAGGTAGACATATTTGATTCTTTTGCCTTACATGCTATAGTACGCGAATCACGCGCGATAAATACTTTCCCCCTGTATGGTCTTTTTCTTATCAGTGTTTTTTTTTCCTTTTTGTAAAGCGTTATTTTTGCGGAAGGAGAAATTTACTTCCGCCCCTCGTGTGATTGTGTCATTTTTCCATTATGGTTTTATATAATATTTTAATATATTACAGTCACATTGGCTCCCCTTTTCTTCCTTTGTCTTTTAAAAGTATAGATAAGTATCGGTCTACAACCTTGCTTTAAAAGGCCGTAAAAAATTAACGAATCACAGTTGAATGCGAGAAGAAAAGTCGACTGTGATTGGTCAATTTCTTACGATCTTACGGTGTAAAGCCTTTTAAAGCAAGATTGTGAACCAACACTTATTCTTCAAAGCCAAAATCTTTCGAGCAACTAAACAAGCAAAAGGAGAAAATCTGAGTGGTGACTAAAAAATTTTATCGCGATCGTTATGCCACTATAGTTGCGTTCCAATCACAGTTATTAGTTTTGCCAGATCACCTATTAGATCAATATTATCCAATTCGTTAAATTTCTCATCAAATCTGGCTCTCTTCTCGGAAATTCGTTCAAAAAGCCGGAGTCTCTGATTGGAGTTTTCGGAGATTGAAAATCAAAGAAACTTTTTTCAATCGTGGTTTACCGTATACACTGCCAGTAATGAAAATCTATAGTTCATGTTACGTATACTAATATTTCCGTATATTGCAAACAAACAATGCTTAACTTCGATCGTATTAAAAAAGCTTGCATATATGTAAGAAAATAATTTTAAATACAGTTTTACGAGTTCTTTTTGTAAAGAATTGAAAAATGATCAGTGCTGGTTTCTCTTCTTTCTTAAAAAAAAAAAATAAAATAAAATAAATAAATGAAACGCACAGCTTATTGAAAATTTGGACAAGACAAATTGCGAATAGCCTTCAAGCGGCGAATCATTTTCCTTATAAACATTTAATAGATTTAATAGATTTGTTATATACTTGTTACTTTCAACATTCAATATTAGTCCCTTGTCTCTTGTCACGAAAAAATACAAACGTAATATGCATATACGTATAGTGTATATGTATATAGATATATACATATGTGTATACATATACATATAGCCTCTCATTTATAAGTCATTTGTCTGTTCAACATCTTTTTTAAAAATATAATCAGATTTTAGCTCACGTATTCTATACGTTAGTTGTCTAGTCATAATCTCTTCTAATCGCGATATAACTATTCTTTAAAATTATAATATATCCTTTAAAATTCTCGCTCATTTTATAACCACAGAGATTTTTTTTAGAACCTTATCTTTGGAATATTATCAGGACTAAATACAAGAGTCCTCTCGCCTTTTTTCTTTCACGTATAATAATAGAGTATCGGAAGTTCAATAATTACTTCGATTGATACATTGAAATTCTGTCTTTCTAATGTGCGCCGCGGAGTGTCAATTAATCGTCTTCAATCGTGAGTTTCAAGCTCATTGTGCATACAACTAATTTGAAAGATTACGACTTTACTTAATTGTATCTCGGTAAAGTTGCGTGCGACAAACATTCATAGGTCTATACACTTTACTAAAAACGGTGGAAAGAACGATTATATATCTATTGCCAATTTTTTTTTCGGGATTCTCGCTCGTAAGCCGAATCCCATATTGCATTGATTATACGTATATTGCGATAATCATGCGTTCGAAATTTCTCAATCATATCGCGCTGATCGTGGAATGGATTCTCGTGGAATGCAATCGTGGAGGGAACAGTATTATCCAACATAATTAAATATTCCTGATTGTTTATACACAAACGGTCACCTTCCTTTTTTTTTCCCCTATAAATTTACGTCCCACATATTTAATATTAAAGTCTATTTTAAAGCACAAAATATTTTCACAATGTGAGATCTATCAATTAGGATACGTTAGCATACTCGCTAATCCCTTTAAACCTGATTTGCAAACAGTTCGCGCAGTATTATTTTCCGTAACAGTATATTATAATCCTCTCATTGGAACAATGTATTTATTCATAAATCTTGCTTCATCTGATTTCGTATAAATTCGATCTTTTTTCCCCCCACAAGTTTACGGTATATAAAATTTCACGTTTTTTTCAAATTTTCGAAGCGATTATGTATCGGATACGCTGCATCAAAATGTGGGATATTAATAAGCGAATATCAAATCCCGATTTATCAATTTGATTATATGTATACGTATGTGCGTGCTGTAATTTATTTTGCCGGTTTGGCAATTCAAATGATGCCTGCATTATTTGTCCCGCAAAATTAATCACATTATACTTTCATTCGACAATTGGGCAGACTTACGACTAATTGTAAGCTAAAGATTTACCGTGCTCGTCCATTAAACTTTTAGATCCCGTGCGTCGTACTGTTGAAGCTGTCGGTGGACACCGTAGTCGTGGCGAGATGCAGCTTCGTCGAGTTGTCGACGCAATACGGCATTATCTTGCCGTGAAAGCAGGTACCTGAACTACTGTTGATTATGAGTAGCAGCAGACCGGAAATGGCGGCCAGAATACCGGCGGTCATCAGGCCGAGCGCTGGGAGCTTCTTAGACGAGAAGATGGGTCCCTCCTCGAGTTTGAGGTAGCAGAGACCGGGCAAAACGTAGGCGAGCGGCACCGCGGCAAGGATACCGTTCAACTCGAGGACGATGCTGAGGCAGTCCGTCAACATGGAGATCAGGTATGCAGTGGATACTATCGACAAGGTGATTATCAGGTACTTGCGGTCTGAGTTAGGCACGTAAGCCTCGTGTCCCTCCAATTCGTCCGTGCCTTTGATCGCCGTCATGAGCACCTGGAGCGACAATATAGTAAATCGCGATCGTGACACTGAAGAAACTTTTGATGAAGTAAAAAAAGGATTCAATCAATGAATAGATTTTGGTCAAAAACCAGCAAATGAGTCTGGATTGTGCGGCGGCAGTGTCCATTTGTCACATACGATCTCATTTTGGCCAAAAAATAACGCTGTTCACGAATGACCCCTCACAAATACTGCTGCTTTGCCGGCTACATGAATATGGGAGTGTTCGTACAAAGTGAGATTGATGAGTGGCAAATGGGCACTGTCATCGCATGACCCATTTTTCACCACTCACTTAATCAGTCAATTTTGATTAGATTTCTTCATAATTTACCTCATATTATGTGTCAAGTTTTATGACCATTGGTTTTTTTATCACAAAATTTTCTCTATTTGGAATATTCCTTTAGTTAAATACAGATCTGAAAATAATTTGATTGCACCATCAAAATAATTATGAAGGATGCTCAGGCCTGATTAGCAATGCTGCAAGACGTCTTGACATTCCAGCAACTAACTGGAGCGTAATGATATCTGATGATTTGATGATTTAGAACAAAATTATTTTCAGATTTGTATCTAGCTGAAGTTTCAGACACTTTAACAAAACTATTCTTTTTCGTGGAATAATTCTTCAATTACGCGGCGATCCTCCGAATCTCGTTATGCATACATAAATGTTAAAATGTGAGAGGTGTTACCTCGCGTGTAACGAAGCACTCGATGGGAAAGGTGAGCAATATGGTGCCGCTGAACATGACTCTGGCAAAATTCATCAGATCATCGTCCCAGCAGTAATTTTCCATGAGATCGCCCTGAACGTATGACGTGAAGGTCGCGTAGCCGGCAACTCCAAAGGCCGCGGCGATTAGGAAAGACGTGAATAGGGACCAATGCGTCACCACATCCCACTTTTGTTGGGTCGCTCTCTCGATCGAGCCATAAATAAGGAAAGTGTTGTGGTGGCACATGAAGGCGAACGCCATTATACCGACGGCTGGGACGACCCCCGGGAAATTGGCGAACCTCCAACTGTCCTTCTGACTCGGACTGTAATCAATCACGCCTATGATTACACATAGTGACTTTACGGGAGATATTAGCGACCTTTCCCCCCGTCCCCGTGAACTACAGGTGAAATACTCGCTTACACCATGGCGGACATCGTGTCCATCCGAATGAAGATGGCGAGAAGAATGAATCCGACGCAGACCAGAGAGAGGAAGGAAATTTTCGCTAACCGCGCTACGTTCCTGTACAGGCAAAGCGGGATAGTGATGCAGAGGGTCGCCAGGAGAATGACGACTTGTCGATGAGCGAAAATGTTCGTCTCGTTCATCCCCGTCACTCTTATTAAGACCTTGGTGACCGTATCGCCGACGACGACGTTATAAGAGACCATCGCTGCAACGTTAATAAAAATAGTTCACGTTAATAAAAGCACGTCGACCTATTCTGTTAGAATTTCACTATTCTTTACGTTTGGATCAATATGAAAAAACTCTAAGGCATAAAAAAGAAAAAAGAAAGAGATCTTATATTAATAAAAAAGGTCATCAAAATGCCAGAGAAGAAAGCTTTTAAATATTAGCTAGAAAATAAAACATAATAATAAAATGTTAGCTGAAATAAAACAGGTCTGGTGTTAGTTCAGTTATTTTAACATCTTGCAACAGACATAAAAAAGTAAACATAAAAAAATAGACATAAAGGAAACACAGAAAAGCATTTTAAAAAATTCTCAACTATGCGGGTGGATTTTTATCCAGATGTTAATAAAAAAAATATGAATAGTATTTCAGGATTTAAAGACCAATATATGGTCGATATAAAAAGTCGACGTAGATAAATAGATAAATGTATTTATTAAACGTTCTACGGGCTATAGCATTTCTCTAATCTGGGAATAATCACTCCATGTTTTTTTGTTTAAACAATTACCTGGAATGATTTTTATATCCTAAATAAAAGTCATTGTTATTACCATACGATATATCACTGATTGTTCTATAATTTATTAATATTTAAGGATGTTATGTATATAGATTTAATCAATATTATTTGAAAAAAGTAAAAAGAAACCAAGAAAACGTAATGAAGCATTGAGCAGCATTATTATTGTGATAGTATTTCTGAAAAACAAAAATAATAATAAAACGTTCTGCGGATTTTTTTCCAGGGAATTGTGTAAATATCTATGGAAATATGAAATGAACTTTTTGTATTATACAAATGTATATAAAGATAAGAGATCTTTATATATATATAAAGATACATAAAGGGGAAGACAGGGGATGGTGGAATACCATTTTGCTTTTTCTTTCTTCTCTACTCAATAAATATTAACGCGACACAATTCTTATCAACCAGTTTATTGAAGTTTTACTATTCATCCTATAGGTGAAAGTTTATCAGGTGTATAAAACAAACGTAATTTACGATTTACTGAAGAGAGGAAAAAAGAATGCGTTTTTGAGATAGCAGGGAGGTTGTGGAATACTAATAATTAATCTCGTAAAAGGCACTTTTATTTATAAAAGATCACAAATTAATGATCTTTCGTAGACCTTGCATACTAATAAGTGCCACGAAAGAAAGTTTTGTGAACATTTTATTTTAATAAAAAATTTTTAATAACTTCTTTGGCTTAAAGAAACTTTTTAAAATAATTTCTTTGCTGCTAGTAAGAATAATGCAACGTTCATTACGAGGCTGTAAAGTCGCAAGCGTGTTTCTTACATTCATAATGCATAGCCAAAACATCCTTAAGCAACTATGTACCTATGAACGGATAGACAAACTGCAACGTCGTGAGAATGTAAAAGCCGGCGCGGCCGAAGCTCGCCCGCATCAGTCCCTGGTAGCTCATCTCGCCGCAAATGTGTCCGCTTCGCACCATAAGGATTAACGAGTAGTCGGTCAGCACCGCTACTAAAATTAACAGGCCGATGCCGAGACCGAAGCCGGCCTGATGCAGCGCGTACGGTATTCCTGAAAAATTTACGTCAATCTCTTTAGTCGACGTACTTCAGGGGAATACGACTTCGCGAGAATATCGAGCACTTTCCCTTCGTCTACAGTCAACCGGGATCATTTCTTATTTACCGATGACGCCGCTGCCGATGATGGAATTGATGAAATTGAAGCTCGCGAGCTGCAGGCTGCTAAATTTGCCGGACTTCCCCTCGTCCTCCTCCTCCTGCAATACGCGCCGACGACGTTTAAGCGCAAATACTTTTCACAGTGTGATAAGCGTGGGCAGTAGATCATAAGCGCATTGCGAGCGAGTTTTGCGATGTAGACGTTAATTAGACGTCACATTGCGTATTCGCGCTCGTTCGTACCCGCGAACATTTCACGAGCTTTCACGTAATGTTTTCACGCTGATGAATATTAATGGTAGCGAGCGAGCGTGCGATCGAAAAGGCCGTTTCGCGAGACGCCGCGTAATAATAAAAATACGCAAGTTGACGATAAAATAACTGGCAGGCCAGGGACTAAATGGTTACGTACGATCATCGGCCAGCGGAATAATTTGGAGCGATAACGAAGCGCGGAGGGACGACGCGATAGAGAAGAGGAACGACAGCGCACGTGCGCCAGGTCGCAGGCCAACGGCCGTGGGCAAAATTGACGAATTGAGCGTTCGGAGAAGAGTGCATCGCTCCGTTCGTCGCCGTCGTCGAAACAACATTCACGCGGGACTAATCGATAGCTGCCGATATCGGGCGAAGCTGCTTGGGGAAGTTTCCGTAGCGGCGTCAATTAATCCGCTTGTTATTCGCAGCGAGTATCTCGCGTAGTAGCTTCGCAAAGTAGATCGAACGTAACGAGGCTGCCGTCCGCGGCAATTAATCGCTCGTTGCTCCAATAATAAGAGGGAGTTCGGGGCGGACGAAAGAAAGGCGAAATTTTTATGAAAAAGTACTATGAAACTTGCATGAAACAATTGGAAATAATTAAAAAACCATTCAAATCCAATATTGTGTATCACAGAGATGTGCAAATCAAAGCTTTTTTCACTAAAACACCGAATCGAAACAAATGGAATTTCACTTCTCTATTCAAATTCGAATCGAAACGAATCGACGTACACGAATCGAATCAAATTAAATCGAATTGAATTGTTGAAATACAATCTTTAATTAACAACATATTTATTGTTAGGTTGAATTTTTATACATAGAATAATAAAAAGATTTCTGTGTAATAAAAATATTGATTATATGGTACAAAATAATCATTTTAAATATTACAGTAATAAAGAAATAATTAAAAAAATATTTTGTAAAATAATATAAAAAAATTACTTTAAACATAATTTTTAATTACCAAGATGATTATTATTAGGTTGAATTTTTATATAAATAATCAAAAAGTTTTCTATACAATAAAAATAATATTGATTGTATAATATAAAATTACTTTAAATGTAATTTTATAAAGATTATCAAATAATTTTATTTCGAATGATAGCTCGCGAAAAAAGTTAATATAATTTAATAAAGATTTAATATGTGGTTAATATAATTTAACATGTTTTATTAAAACTTCATAAAGTGCTAATAATGTTATAATAAGGTTTCCTATTTTATTAAACTTTATAAAGATTTAATTTACACCACATAAAGAACCAAATTATGTTATACATAGTAATACTTATTAAATGTCTTCTATAAATTAAATTAAACATCCATATTAAATTATAATATTCTGTATTAAATTCTCTTATATAAAATTTTTTTAAGTCTGCCTATATTTAGTCTTAATAAGTTTTTTATGTTTCTCAATGTGATCACGTAACAAAATATTATTTGAATAATATTTTAAATGTTGTATTACAACCTATTAATTTTTTTGCGAGAGATATTCAAATTCGAATCAAATTGAATAAAGGGCGAGTTTTTTAATTCATCGATTGATCAAATCGATAAATTGAAAATCTCGCTCAAAATTAAATGAAATCGTTGAAACATAATTTTTAATTATCAATATTATTGTTAAGTCGAATTTTTACATAGATAAAAAAAGATTTCTATTGTAAGAAAAGTAATATTGATTATAAAGTTACTTTAAATATGATTTTATGATTATCAATATATGTAATTTTTATTCGAAATTCGGATTAAAAGTTTTCGAATAGTTCGGATTCGTATAATGGAAATTCAAATTCAATCGATTCGAGTTTTAACTAATTCGATTTGGTTCGGTTCGTAGTTGAACATTGTCAATACACTCTTCGTTCTAATAGTTTTACTCTAATTCAATAATACTTTTCCACAAGGACTAGCCAGCCAGCAAACGAAAATGAATTGAAATAGATAGAAATGAATTCATTTTGACATTTTTAAATTCGTGCGCTTCAGATTTTTCGAATCTATTTAAATTCAAAAATAATATGCATTCAACATGATGAATAGCTCACTTCGTATTTCAATTCATTTGAATCTAAAACTAATATTATATAATAAAAATATGAATCCATTCGAATTCAAAGTGATGAATATCACATTTTATATTTCAATCCATTTGAATCTAAAAATACTCGGAAACTCTAAAGCGCGAGCTCGGATAAATTAAAATAAATTGCAATTTTTAATTCATTTGAATTTATTTCCATTTGCTGGGTAATTTGTAGGTAATTGTTATAGCTAATAAATGTAGCAAACTCTTACCCCGACTAGTTGTCTCGTGTCATCGTAGGACTCCTCCGATGCGACACTGCCGACCTGTCGAATTTTTGAAACCGTGCGTCAATCATAGCGAACAATCGCGGCGCGGCGCGGTACGATTTTTCGATACGTATTCGATTTCTTTCGCACGCGTGACGAACGAAAACCCAACGGAGTTACGCGCCCCTTCCCGTTCCTCTCGCTTGTTCCTTCTCGGTGCTCGTGCACCCAGCAGCACCTTTATTGGCAGTCGGATATGACAGCTCTTTGCGAGAGAAAAAACCGCGCGGGAGAAATCACGGAGGCGTTGATTAGAAATGAGCATATCGGGGGAAATGTCATCGCGGAAATTTCTCACCACGAATGGAATTGTTTAAGAGACCGCGTTCCTTCTCTCTCTCTCTCTCTCTCTGTCTCCCCAGTCTTCCTCTTTTCAAGACGACGGAAGCTTCAATCTCGAAGATATCGGGAGGAGAGGAGCCGTAATTGCACGTTTCTCGCTCGTCTCGCGCGCGATTACACGCCGCAGGGAATTCAAGGAGAATCGCTGGATGGCAATGAAAATGGCAACTTTCCTAGACGTTTAAAACCCACGGATTAGGAGCGGATGGAATTAACGAGGTAGCGAAAGTGGCGTATAGCGAACTTTCTCGCACACTTTTTGCATCCGCGCTAAGAGGAGATACTCTCGCGATATTCTCCGGCGCGTCGTTCGCGAAATTACTTTGTAAATCACGCGACGGGGTTGCACTCGATGGCTATATATATAACTTGGTACCATCCGGTACATCCCGAGAGATTCGCTTACTTTAAGAGCGAAACTTCCTCTCGCATACATCCGGAAAATAATAAATGAACAAATTTCAAAAACTCTCTAAATTCAAACCATAATACTAATGAAAATAACAACGCGGTTAGAAAAGCGCAAGAAACTTGTAAAAAAAAATCTTTAATATTCAAAGTAACATCGAATGTTTTCGTTTCATCATCAACCGATGCAAATGGTTTTACGGAATTCGTTTCTTTGATCTCATATTGATGTGTTAATTACGGGTTGCAAAATCCAAAATAACTTGAAAATAGAACAAAGAGAAGTGTAAATTGATCTACTGAAAAACCGTCAAAAAATAGATGGAAAAATATAAAAATGTTACATGAATTACAGAGAAAATTTATTTTCTTTTATTTCTTTTAACATGTTGCAACGTAACGGTACGGTACAAGGAGAAAATTCTCTCTTAGAATTTATTTTAAAAATCATAATAGTTGTGAATATTTTAAAGAATTTTATATGACTTTCTCTGGTTTATTTATATCTGTTACAATAAAATATAAAATGTTAAATTTTACATCGAAAAAAAATTGTTAACTTAACAAAATTGATTGTTGATTTGATTAAATTATTCAACTTGATTAAATGAATCATTGAATTTCTTCAATTCAAGTATTTATGAATTTAATTATAAGTTAAATATTGTATATAAACGTTCGAATTAAAGAAATTTAATTTAACTTAAATACATAAATACTTTAATTGAAGGAATTTAATCAAGTTAAATAAATATAGTCAAGTATAAACAATTTTTTTCTGTGTATTAAAGTGCAAAGTAATAATTGTTAGTTTTTATAGCAACATATGTTACATTGACACAACTATTTTTTTAGAATTTAAAATTAAAAATCGTGGTAGTTGCAAGATAATATAGTAAAATTTTTTTAATACTACGCTGAAGGAAGAATTACTAAATTTGAATAAATATTTAATAAAATTCAAATGGTACTAATGAAATATTTATTAGATGTAAATATTTATTTATTTACATAAGAATCACTAATTTAATTTAAATGTTATTTCGTCTTATAGTGTAAATATGTTTGTAACGTAAATTAATATTTCATTAGTGCTATCCGAATAAATATTTTTTTAAATTTAGAAATTTCTTCTTTCGGTGTATACTGTTCTGATTTATCCCGATTTTAAAGGTAAATTCTAAGAAATAATTCTGTCAATGTAGCATATGTTTCTATAAAAACTAACAATTAATTACTTTTGCTTGGTGGAATCTATAATGTTTATTATGAAAAATGCGCGAGTGTATTTTAACGTGCCACAAATATAAAAACTTACAGTAAAGAATAATGTTCAGTCAATTTTTTATTACCTCTAAAAAATGACTACATCGTTATTGTAGTCCTCACTATGTAATGTTTAATTTGCACAAAAGCAATCACAGATTGCGCGATCTATTCCTTACTGACTTTCTCACTAATAAAATTTGGATATTTTATTTAGATTTATTGTACGTAAAGTGTTCAAATAATCACAGTAATTCCTTTGAAATATATAAAGCATATTTTTGAATAAGAATATTGCAATTTTCGTCGTAACATCAATTACATTCCAGTTAATTTTTACATTTCTTTCGCGCAACAAATTTCGGTAAAACGGAAGAAAGAACACACAGGAAAAAAAGAGAGAGGTTTTCTCCTCAGCGCCGTTTAATGCTTTGCACATCGTTTTGCCGGCGACGATTTTGTTTGCGGAAGCGAAAAACGAAAAAAAAAAAAAAATGGAACCGGGACGTGTTTGGTCGACTCCGTAGACCACGTCCTCCGCCGTTGAGCAGAGCGAGATGGAGACGTCTTACTCACGTCCTCGAAGTTCTTTCTCGCGTCCAGGATGTAGCTCTTCTCGTTTACATCGTTGTTCGCGACGCGGTCCATCCCGATTTCGTGATCAGGATCCTCTTACGGAAAAGGCGGCCTAATAGCTCTAACGGGAGAAATGATAGCGCGAAAAAAATAGTGCGGAACTTAAAGGGAGGGAACGAGGTTCGCGCGGGCAGGTCCGTAGACGTCTGAAGTTCCGGCCTATCTTCTGCCCCTTCTTCAGCTTCTCGTCTTTCCCCTCTGGCTACCGCTCTCCCACACTCGCGATTCCGCTCCCCTTGGTCTCTTCCTCCGCTCACGCACGCGCGTACGTATATTTTCGCCAATTTCCCTCTCTCACTCTACCGTGAGCCTCAATCGCACCCCATAATCCTCCCAACTTTTCATCCTCTTTCCCTTGTTCTCAATAAACCGGGGATCGCCCGATCTCCTCCTTATCTATAACCACGATGCACACCCACGCATTTGCACCCTCGCACCCTCCCTCTTCCGTCTCTCCCTCTTGTTGTTCATCTATTCTTGTCCCACCCTCGCAGCCTCCGAACATCCCTGCTTTCTCTCCCGGTTAACCGGTCGCGTCCTATTTCTTTTCTACTATCTCTCGTGCTTTCCTTCCGACGAAATATTGAAGCGCGGGAATAACTGGGAGCCGAGTTATTGATTCCGTGTCGTATATCTTCCCCGTCGGCGATTCCAGTTCCTACCGGAACTTCATTTTGCGTGCAGGACTCGTTCCGCGTTTTTATGTGAAATACGTGAGCTGCGCGCGCGAGTCTCCGCATCAGATCGTTACGATATATACGCGCGGGTGTATAGCGTAGGCTAGACACCCCGCTGTTTACGAAAAAGCGGGACATCCAACGCATGACAGAGATTGGATTTTTCATATAATTTCCAATATAACAACTTCACCGCTATTGGGTTATTACTCTTTCATAAATCTTGTAAATTGCCTATCAGTAGCACACTGTTTCTCTAAGTTTACTGATGCTAAGCGTCTTATGTGGGTAATATATGATAAAAGATCTTGAACACGCTAGTAAATCTCACGGCAGCTTTCAGAGTTATATATTTACAATTCTATATTACATTTTCAACATGTGTTGAACAATAATTTCACATCACAGATTCTCGGAAGAGAATTTGTCGAGAAACTTCTGCAAAGCGTGCAATTACTTGATTGTTCGTTACCGAGACCGCCGTCGAGGCGATACACGAGGATGGTTTCACAATCTCTCAGTTACATTTTACTTAACATAGGAACAAAAACGAGAACGTTAGCTGCGAGCTTCAGTCGCTGCCAATTGTTAATACAAACGAAGTTCTATCATCTCCAGTATCACTTTTTTACGAAGATACAGCTCGCTGTAACCGCAATCGACATAATAGCATTTATCTTAATTCTAACGAGCGTTTCATGCGCTCAATTCCGTTTAAAAAATTCTTATAATAGCTCATTAGTCCCCTTTTTTAATCTCATTTTTATAATTTTATATTCCTGGTAAAAAAAAAATAGATTTGATAAAAAAATTCTATTATTTTGAATATGAACTTTGGTTCGTGAATTCACACAAATGTGAATCGTTTTCTATTAAAACTTTTTACCAGAGATTATTCTAAAAATCTTTTTTATATATATATCTTGCGCGAATGTATTTCAAATATCGCATTTGTCTTGTGTTTAATTCGTTAGATACAAATGGAAACATTAGTACGCTCCTGTATACGTGATTAATGCACTGACTTAGGCAGTGTTTTGATTTTGTTAGACCTGTCGTTGCAGAAATGTTAAGTTAAAACTCACAGGCGAGACAAAAAATAGTTATTTATATAATCACACACTAGCAAAACGAGAAATTAAAAATGTATTTCAATTTCTTGCAATGTAATTAATTAAAAATAATTACAGTCGTAAGCAGACTGTATTTTTGACACATAATTAATTCAATCAAATAGTGTCGAAAATATACAGATATTTGACACATGCAATGAAAGTATGTGTATTAAATTATATCCATTTCAAGATTTATGTATAAAAATCTTACACCTTCACTACTGTGCTGTGTCTAAGTCATATCCGAGCGCGTAAATTTCAGTTTGATTGATTAACTTTAAATATTTCTCATTTAAAAACTATTATAGTCTCAAATATTTTGGATTTTCAGTATTAAGATTTTCATTTCAAAATGATCTCAGGAATCTGTTATTAATGGGTGTCATAGTAAGTCCGGATCAAATTGTACTGTGTGTATAAAGAAACTCCGCACGTAGAGCACGGAGAGAAAAAATAAAAACACTTTTATTATGCTATTTTATCCAAGCTACCGTTTGAGACTACTCAAACTTGATCAGTTCAGCTGTTACTGAGATTTGGTAATCTCGCATGCTTGGAACTCGCTGACTCGCGTAAAAGAGATTCAGTTTCTCTCGCGTCGCGTTCACTTTGGTGCGAGACGCGACCGCCTCTTGATAAAATCCAAATATAAAGAATAATCCACGCTTGTCAATTATTGCTCGGTTTGTGTCTCGTTCATATATCTTTTTTTTTAAATTATGTCAAACATAGAAGTTAGCGCGTAAAGTACATTTCACTGTTAGACAATAGTTTAAATACTTCAAATAACAAAAGCTGCCTACTATATATCATACAATGTACATTCTATACATCAAATGCAAATGAATGATTCGATGAAATATGAATCAAAATGACTAGATTGCAATTCATTGTTAACAATACCTTTGAAGCTTTGCAATCGAAAAGAATCTTCTGTAATATTCTTAATGGTATTGTATTTGCATATGCTTGGGATGTTCTATTATGCTGTATTAATTAAACCGCAAACGAAAACGCGCAAAAGACAAAAGATGACTGTGAAAAAAAATCTAACAAATGGCATATTTTAAGTGCATGCTTGAAATTACGTTTTTTCATGTTGAAAAAATTTGAAGTCAATTGTACAGTTACCGCGCGTCGTAGATAGGGAGTTTGATAAGATCGAGTCGGAAACAATCTTCCGCTACGAGCGACCACTCTGACTCACATACTCCTCACATACTCTATCGGTAGCAAGCAACGCGGTGTTGGTTTGGATTCGTACAAAATTGGATTGGAATCTTAATGTAATTCCATCCGCGTTGCACATCACCGACCAATTGTCGAGATCGTGCAACGTATACTTTTCGTTGAGACCCTCGCGAACGCGTCGAGTCGCAGCATCTCAAGAAAGCCTCGATGAATGAGGTACCACTACCCAACCGTTGTTTCCGGAAACGGCGGGCCCTATCGTCGATGTGGCGGCGGTACTCGTCAATGCTCCTCTCTGATCCTTCATGATCTGCAATTGTCGCGTCAGGTTGCGGCACAGTTTCACCAAGGATTCCTAAAAGTCATCGCGTCGATCGTATCAATAATTACCGAAGTTGAGGACTTTTTAAACTTGAGAATTTTTTTTAAGAGTTACATCATTATCAATGAGAACTCGCGTCCACTGGCTTCAACGCTGCAAAGTGAATTTATACAAAGAGCAATAAAAGGGAAAAACCTTTTCGTCTTCCAGTTTCCGTAACTCCTGCTGTTGCTGGAGGCTGTCGAGGCTCAGATTTTTTAACATCTCGTTTTTGTGCTGACTTAACAACGCTATCTCCGTTTGGACCTTGAGGTACTCCTCGGCTATTTGCTTGTGCTCCTCGAAGATTTCTCGCGAGAGCTTGCACGTGTCGTCGGGTGTAAGAGGCCTCAGGTCGGCATCCAGTAGGCGACAAACATTGCCCAAGTCTTCGCTCGTAGTGCTGCTACCTACGACATCCCAAGATTTTATCATGGATGTTGATAATTGCGACATTATCATCGCATCCGGCTGCAATATAATACATGTTATTAGAAGTATAGCCCTAAATATTTAAACGAAAGACTAAGTATATTTTTGGAATATTGCAAATATTTTGGAATATTGCAAGATTACATATTTGTGTGGGGAAAATATGACTCGCTTCGAAAGCTTGTAGAGCCGACATTAAATCTACACGATACTTTATTAAACTGTCGCTTAAACACGCATTCAGTCTTACTAGGTCCAAAAATACAATTTCTCTTAATTCTGAATACGCTTTGAGCACTCGTTTCGCCTAGAGAATCTGATGAACGTGTACTAACGCAGTAGGACCCAGCAGCGCTTAAGAGTGTCGGTACCGACGATTTCCGGGTAGTCGTCGCACATGTCGATCATCTAGCAGCCGCCGCTCTCGCGCGGACTGCAGTTACCTCGATGATGTTAACGTCCACGATTATCCTCCGATAATGCAGCCGATCCTGTCGGCATAATTTTCTTCGTTCCGTTCCTCACGATCAGATTCGGGTCTCCATATCTAGAGAATAAGGCGACAGCCTCCGAAACAGCGTGATAGAGAATCGCAGCGGCGATAGCGATACCAGGAATTTCACTTGGAACGGCCGAACCCTCGCGTAATCACGGCGGTATCGCTAACGGCTTATGTTCAGTGGAATGGTCCGGGAATGGCAACGTTAAAAAGATAATATTAATTCCCGGTCGGATCGATCGATGTGCCCTCGATAAAATCGAGCTCGTATTGCGCGCTTGGCGACCTGCGATCGGCGGGAGGTGCTCCTCCGTAGGGAGTCGGCTCTCTACTAAACAAACGTACGTCTATATTGGGGATGCTGACTCAGCCACACCTGCTTCTAAATACTCCCCACTCCGGTTCTCGTCGAGGAACGTCGCGGAGCATATATGCGAGCCAAGAACAAAACGCGTTCCGTAGCTTGATTCATCCATGAGAGAATCTCATGCTGGAATTTTTTTACTTATCGCCGTCGACGTCTTTGTCATCTTCCTCCTCTCTTATCTCCTTCTCATCCTTTTTCACACACATTGTCTATCTTCTTCTTTTTCTTCAACGTCCCTTTCGTTATTTCCACAATCGTCTTTCCTCCTCGGCTGCTGGCGCGATGGTCGTCCTCTTCTTCGTCGTCGCAACGTGCCAATCAAAAGCGAGTCACACGTCCTACCGATTAGTCGTCAGTTAAATTTAGTGCACGCGTACATCGCGGCTGCTATTGCGGTTATACGGGCCCTTTGCCAGGGTACATCACCGGCGAACTCTGCCGATCGACGAACCCTCGATGAATATAGCATGCCGAGCTCATAACTCGTCCCTTTTCATCGCCATCCGATTGCGTCTAGGAATTGACCGCAATCAAATTATTTGTACGGTTGTTGCTATACAAAAATATAGGATCCTCTAAAAGATATTTCGAAAGATATACACGTACAATAATGTACGTGTATAAGTTTTTTACAAGCTTTATGTAGAAAGTTATTGTTTAAAATTATAATAAAATTTGCATATCACATGTACATTAATATATACATACATATTCATGTATTAATATAATTATATGATTGAGAAATCGCAACAAATTATTGTAATATTAAACGATTATCCGGATGATCGCATAAACAGAATTATGGCGTTGAGCTAATAACTACGACGAATACGCAGAAACGCATTATGAGCAATGTGCGTTAGTGGCCGACACGGACGAGAGACGAAGACGGTTGAGGAAGGCGCCCGGTGAGTCAGCGCGCGGTGCTTAGTATTCTAGGCCGAAAATAATCTACTTCGTGTACCACAAAGAGCTACTCTGTAAGCTCAAAATGCGTGTTCGTGTCAGCTCGTCTGAAGCATTGTGTCCGTAACGTTTCGCGTTATCTGGCATATTAGTCATGCTTCGTACTTTTTTCCTAACTGTGTCGAAAAGATCAGATATGATGAATTAATGATAGGAATCGACGATAGGAAAAATATCTCCTTTCCTATCATTGATCAATTACCATATCGCGAATCAAACGTTCTACGATATTTATAATGTAAATACAGTGACATATGGTGTGTTACATGCCATATGTATTATAACATTGCATGTATGTGTTCGTCTATTTAAAATGATATTTTATATATATATATATATATATATATATATATATATATATATATATACACACACATATATATACATATATATATATATGTGTGTGTATATATGTATATATATATATATATATATATATATATATATATAAATTTTTTAAATATAATATATATATATATATATGTATAATATATCATTGTTATTAATATGTATAAATCTAAGTTTTGTCAACATTTTAACTTGCACTTCTACATTTTAGGCATTCACAGCAACAATTGTAAAATTAACTCATGCATTACTGCATAAGGCATAAAACAGATCATTCTTGCGCTAATACTCTTGGCAATGTGCCTTCAACGCGACAGAGACAGGTCTCGCATAGACAGTCAGTCAGTTTGGTGCCACAGCCTTCCTGTGATCTTTTTTCGGCACTTGTTCTGAGAAAGACTCTTATTCAAATACAAAAATGACTTGTACAAGTCCTATAAAATTGTTTCTTGCTTATTCGTGAATAAATTGAAATCGAAGTGATTCTATATCATATTTGGATATCATATAAAAAACATCAATTAAATAAAATTAAAAAAATATATACAAGTCATATTTTAACGTATAAGCGTTCATAACAAAAAATGTAATATACATTGAAGTTTAATCACAAAATTTCTAATTTTGCTATTCAATGTTTTTCACACAAATTAATTTTAAGTTAGAGAGAAGTTAGTAACTTAATGTTATATAGAACGGCATTTGCAGCTCCATATAAGCAAATTAATTTTACTTACTCTGGTTATTTTTTTTCGTTTTTTGAACCACTTTGTCTAATCCAGCCATGTTATTTGGAATTTCCCAAGAAGTGTCAGAGGAGCTCGGCAAATCCCAAGCGTTCTATAACATAGTAAAAAATGTTATAACAATTATCTCTAATAGAGACAAATATTTATAATATTTATACATTATAAATTTGATATTATGAATTTAACGATAATTTAATAATTATATAAACAGAGAAATAATAAAAAAAATAGTTAAATGTAAAAAAAAATAGTTATATGTAAAAGACGTATAAAGTAAAAATGTATATATCAAAGATATTGAATATACTAATAAGAGAATTACTAACCGGGTCACATTCCACGTGCAACGGAGCGAAAGTGCAGTTTTTGTTTTGTAACGCGGCAAGCTTGTTGTCATACGCCGTCGGCGCTGTCACATTTTGTGAAATCGACGATTTAGAATGTTCTAAATTATTGTCCACATTCCCATGAAGGTTATTTAATAAAACCGGAACCTCGTCAGGTATTTGTTGAAATCCTAAATTATTTTGCCGCAGCGAGAATTTTGTCGATCCGTTGCCGACTGGTGTGGTACGAGATAATGCGAAGGGCGATGAATTTTCTTCGTTGAGGCATTCGTTGGTTTTTTCTACAGCCTTTGGAATTGTACGAATAGTCCCGTTTGCAACGGAACCATTCATACGAAAATCTAACGTACTGACTATATCTAACGTATCCTCCCTCGATGTTTCATCTACATCATCTTCACTACCTACGGTACACATATGATATGCATATATATATATATATATATATGTTGGTGCAAACAACTTGTAACGATATGCATTAAGCAATAATCATAAATCGAATAAGTATATTATACATACTTAAAGAATATTCAACGGGTTCTAAATGGCGACTGAAAAATTCTGATAGTTCAGTCATTATCCTTACTACTTCGTCCATAGAAGGTCTTTCTTCAGGTGCTTTCTGCCAACATCTGTTGAAAAATAATAAGCATAAACATAGGAAATAAATCTTATTTATATTTCACATTAAGCATATTTTTTATCGCATCATTTTTAACCTTTTGATTCCCAAGCCAGGCGAGCTGTTCGTCCCATAAATGAATAGTATAAGAATTATAATATTAGTTTCGTTAATATAATTTATAATTCTAAAGATTCTATATTGATATAAATAAAAATAAACAATATTGTATTATATTTATGCATTGAAATGCATAAATATAATTTATTATTTACTATATTGTAATATAATTTTTAACGTCATAAAATCTTTTCAAGTTAACCGTTCGCCTTACTTAAGAACTTGTGTCTGGGAAATCAGCATAGAAATTGAAAATAAATATTCATCCAAAAACATTAGGAATCTGCCTATGAATAATTTGCATAGAAATAGATCTAGATCTATAAATAGATTTAGATCTATAAATATACTAATGTAATACATTTTTAATCACACTATTTTTTTTTACATATTTCTTACCTAGTCATAAGATCTTCAATTGGTTTCGGGCATCCTTCTATTAAAGGAGGTCTCTGTCCTACGTGAACAGCCCACATTATCCTATAGGCTGAAGCACCAATATCATCAAAGGGTTTTTTGCGTGTTAAAACTTCCCACAAAATGATACCCCAACTAAATACATCGCACTTCTCTGTATACCTAGATCCTTCAAACACTTCTGGTGCCATCCACGCGGCCGAGCCTTTATTATTAGTCATATACGTATTTAAATCACAGGCTGTGCCAAAGTCACAGATTTTAAGCATCTGTCCACCCATAACTAACAACAAATTGGGTGGCTTTAAGTCTCTGTGGGATAAATTTGTTAAGTTTAGTTTTCAATTTAGTTTCTACAATGTAAAAAAAAACACAATCCGGGATTATGTCAAATTTTCTCACCTGTGTATTAGTGGTTTTGGTTTCATATTGTGAAGATACGCGACACCACGTGCACACTGTAGAGTCCAACTCATAGCGTGACTGGTGGTGTAACGTGGTTGAGGATTGCAATGTAGCACTGTGTATACAAGCATAAAATCTTAATATGACCTACTTAGCTTGTCTAATTAGAAGAAAGATTTCTTCTTAGACATTACCATTATATAAAGATCCACCCTCTGCATATTCCATTACCAGGCATACTGGATTTTTGGTACATGCTCCATACAATTTAACAATATTAGGATGGGCAACTCGGGATAGCTGTCGAACTTCCACAGTGAAGGCCTTTCTCTCTCCTTCTGAATTTATGTGTTTTACTGCAACGTCCTGCCCTCTCCATTTTCCTTTCCACACAACTCCGAAGGAACCCTTGCCAACTACCTGTGATAGAATAAAAAAAGATAAATCAGTAATACTCTTACATTTGTTTCTACCAATGTGGATTACCCTTAATCTCGGTTTAACTTATCTTTTCTTAGTTCTAAAAATTAGAGAAAAATAATAAGCAAGTTAAATCAAGATTAAAGTTAATATATTAGTAAAAATGGGCATTAGTCGAATGTTGTGATTTCATATATTGAGACATTAGATTTGCATCTTGCATGACAAAATTGTCTATTGAAAAGAAAGAGTATCATCGCATGCTTTTTTTTCAAAGAACGCAAGTCAATCAAACTGATTATTTGACAATTGATCACAATTCATATGTGAATAAGATATCATTAAAAAGACCCTAATCCATTGCCTTGAATTTGATAACAATGCCCTCTCAACTCTGTCCTTATACCAAAGCTTTTACGGCCTTAAAAATGCGTCTGCAATTAAATCAGCCAACCAAACTGTTTACAACAAAACTGTCTAACCGTCTCATCTATCCTGATCTATAATCCTTCTTCCATGTACAAAATGGTGAAAAGAATTAATAATTCTATTCATAATTCTATTCTATTAATAGAAATTAAAGGCATTGCTTAAAAAATTAATCGAAATTCGATTGAAATCATCCTGCAATTTCTTGTGCACGAACAATTGTTTGCTCTTGTTTGAGGTTATCTTGTCGAGCTCGAATGCTCCTTAGGAACGATAGGAATGCTAAACAGGGCTTTGACTGTGAGGACTGGCAATCGAAACGACATAAAGTACGTAAGGGACTACAGAAGAGCGTTCGCGGAGCGCGATTAAGAGAAAATACAGAGGTGACGAAGAACTACCTGCTCCGTTTCGATTTCATTGTAATCGATTTCCTCAACGAACTGCTGCTGATGGCTGGTCATTTCTTTGCTTGCCATCGCGCACAGTCGACATCACATTACTTTCACGGCACATTTAATCAACGTTACGTGAGTGCGCGCGCGAGAGTAGTGTGTTTACTCAAATTGGCTTCAAACAACCTCGCGAATCGCCATTTTCCGTATCTGGCCGAAGGGCACTGCACGGCTAATCTCGTTGGGACGAATAAAGCGCCACCTGCATGAAGACGTCGCTGAGTGAAAACTGCGACGCCAGATAGCGCCTGTAGGTCTGTTTATTATCATTCAATAACCTTCTCTGGCCAAAATCTACGAAGAGGAGTTTTCGTATACAAAATTAAAATCGAGATGAGAAACCTTACTTAGATTACCGACAATCGTCTGTTACAATTGTTTTGGATTTAGTCACGCTAGCAAGGTATGTAAAAGAGATGATAAATGTAATATGTGCGGCGAGGTCAAACACAATGGGGGCTACATCGCAGCTACTCCAAATTAAGCGCTCAAATTGTAAAGGAGATCACATTTTCACCGATCACTCAATACAATTAATCATATCGTACGCAATAAGTATGAAAAGGAAAAAAAAATTATAACAGAGAAATGCAACAAAAAGAATTAGACAATGTAAATACTAAAACAATATTAAAAAACACAACAATTTATATGTGTTTTCAGACAGCACACAATATTTACAAAAGATTTACAAAATATTTATAATAATTATTTGAATATTTTATAAATATTTATAAAGTTTTAATTTGTATAAAAAATCTGAGAAAGTTATAAAATTATACAAAAATTCTGAAAAATTATATTTATAAATAACGTTTTTGTGATCTTAGATTTCACAACTCATAAAATTGATCATAAATATCACATAAAAATATTTACAAAATATGTATAAAGTATTATTATAAATATTTATGTTTTATTTACCATAAATATTGTATAAAATGTGTAGTCTACATTTTACATTTTGAATAAAGATTTTTGATTTTCTTCCTACGTGTATATAAAATCTTGATATCTATAAAATAATTACATAAAATTTTTAAAAAATTAACGAAAATAAATATTTACAAATATTTATAAAAAATATTGTGTGCTGTCTGGATTAAAAATTAATCATCTATTAATTATGGGAGTATTCTTTTAGTATTCTTTTAGTTTTCAGAGAAACAAAGAGAAAGAGAAAGAGAGAGAGATGTAGTAGGATTCTTTAAATTTTAACGATATTAGTATTGTTATACCAGCTGTCATTGCGCAAATATTAAAAGGCACTTGCCGAATAAGGCCCACTTTTGAACTTAAAAGCGCGCTTTACATACACTTAGAGTATGTACTTAAAAGATATGTCAAGGAAGTAGGTAAAGAGGTTTTGGTGAATTAAAATCGGCAGCACTGTGTCTCTGTTTAATGCAACAAAATCTAGTAACAAAGATATTGTAGATATATGAATCGTTTCTATAAAAATTTGCTACAAAAATTAATAAGTAAATATTATTTTTTTGTTCATTATGACATATTATATTATACAATTTCTTAATTACAAAAAATAACATATATATATATCCTTGGAATTTCAAAAGATTAAAAGATTAATTAAAGACAAAATTAAAAATAATTATAGTATTAATAATAGTATAAACTCTAAAGAAATTTTGTGATTAATACTCGTTAAAACTGATTAAAAAGATACAATGTTTAATTCTTTTATTATTTTTAATTTAATTTTGATTTAGGTATCTTATTATATTTATAAGTATATATAATAAGTCCTAATATCAGAGTATAAAAAATTTTTGTAACTTATTTATTTACAAATATTGTAGATGAAAGGTGCATTTTATTTTTCTGAATAATTGAAATAAAGATTTTATTTCTCACTTAGTTTATTTTAATATGTCTATGAATAGAGATAAAATAAATAAATAAATAAATAAATAAAGTGAGTCTACAATTGTTTTAAGTAAATTAATTTTTTTATATACAATATGAAATGCACATGAAATATCTAACAAAATATTTAATTTCTTTGAAATCGTCTTACATATTCATACACGAAATGTAAATTATCTAATGCATTTTAATATGTGCGTATAAAACATATTTATTATTTACTTATTTATTAATATTAATATTTATTATTATTATTCTATTTTTATGTTCTACAAAGTACGTTTCTTACACCTAATACAATTTTCATGATATTCTCTATTATACTCGACATAAAATTAAAATGTCGGAATACAAATCGACGAAGATAAAATCCCGTATCGTTGCGACAGAACGCGACGAAACAATGCGTTCGCGGAACATCCGTGTTATCCGCAATGCATAATTCCCAATGTACATACAGACGTACCATGCGATGTTCGCATGCGAATGTAGCAACATGCTCGCGCGTGTAGAAAGAAAGCGAGAAGGAAACGGCTCTTCTCTTTCGGCCGAACTGAACTAAACTTAACTCGCGCGCGCGTGTAATTGCGAGTTAAGGATACGCGGTTGTATGTACGTATCGGGCTAGATATACGGTGCCTGTGGCCTTTACGATGACCCATGCTTTCACCCGGTAGCGTCTTCGCCTCTTCGACTCGTCTCGTTCCCTCCCGTAGCCCTCATCGCGGCTTCGTCTCCCGCTGGTCACCTACTTAGAGCACTTAACGTCGTGACGTAATATACGAAAGGACGTTTTGCGATATAGCCGATTAATCTCGTCGTCATAATCGAACCTTTTTCCACGAGACATCCTCATCCGAGGTGACCTTGCGATCATTTCCCGAGAGGAATCTCCTTCGCGCCGAAGTACTCGTAAATTACCCCGACAGCTATACCTGCCGATAGGAAAAAAAAAAAAATTTCGTCCTCGAGAGTTAATAATAGTAATTTATTGCGTGCGAGATGACAGTGATGGTCGACAGGATAGACAAATATACTGTGCAAGTATGAGATACACGCGAACGATAAGACGTCAGCGAGACGTCTGTTGCTGGGATGTCTATGGGAAAAGTAAGGAAAGAAGTAATGAGATATTCATTAGATCTTTCTTTAATTAAAAATAAATAGGGTGTGAACAAAACAAAACAAGGTAAATAACAAATTGACATGACAAACTGATTTGCAGGGCAATTTTAGATGTCTCGAATCTCACCCTCTCACCCCCTCACACATCAGATACTTTCCTTACTATGCTGTTAACAGTGAAAATTTAATTGAAATGAATGTTCTAGATACATAATATAATATATAAAGTGTAACACATAGGCATCTTATTAGTTATTACTTCGAATTTTTGGCCTTCCGACAGGTATGCCATTGACTATAAATTAATTGGTACATTATTAATAAAACTGATTAAGCATTTGACTAATTGTCGTGATCTTTCGTGATTCAAATTAAATATTAATGTCATAAAATTAAATATCATATTAAATTATATTTAAAAAAAAATAGTATTGTTTTTAAATCACCTTCTGAAGTTATCTGTATTTAGGAGGCCAGGGGAGGGGTATAATGTAAAAGTTCTAAAAACAAATAATTTTTATTAATTTTTTAAAAGAAATCTATTGATGATATCTAAATAAACTTTTTGGGGATTTAAAGAAGCATTCTTAGACTACAAAAAATTTAGGTTTTTGATATTTTTTAAATTATATCTTATTGAATGCTAAGATTAAATCTATTTTTAAGAAGATGTATGAAAAATGGGGAAAATTATAATGTATAAAAAAAAATTTTAACTAAAAAATCGATTTTGCAATAATACAAGATTAATAAGATAGAATTTGTTATAAATAAACAAAAAAATTAAGTAGTCGGCCTATTTTCTAGAAAACTTAAATTGAATAGGCTTTGTCCAAAATTGATCTGACAATTAGTTTTTGAATTATTTTGCACATTATTTGGAAAAATGTTGTTTCGAGAAAAACGCATTTAAAATTTTCGATAAAGATTCACGATGTTAACAGCTGAAAAACATTTAATCTGTTATTCTGGAATTATATAATATGTCTTCTTTTCCGCAAAAAGATGTTAAATTGTTTCTTTTTCTATTTTTTTTTTTTTTTTGAAGGTACAAACTTCTTTAGCAATAGCTCTTTAACAATAGCTCTTTAACAATAGCTAGAATGCTCCGTTCTCTGCGGTCATTTCGAGTTATATAAATCAGCGAATACTTTATATTATTGTCCAATAACGATGCCCATTGTTTCCATGATTTTTAATATAAGATAATAGCCTTCATTAAATATTACAGCAGCTGGAAAGTTACAGCTCATTTTAGTGAGACGCGTCTGGAACTAAGGCAATTTCAATTGCAAACCGCAGTAGATATATTGGTGCCGAGCACACACATACACGTACATACAGACACTTAAATAGAAAGTTGCCCTTACAATTAGAAGGTTTCACAAACAACAATAGATCGAAGTCGATTTATAATAGTTTCTTTTACTATTGATCACTTTACACCGACTTGTTGTTTTGAACTCTGACGCGCCTCACTAAAATGGATTGCAACTTTGTCATTTTTACGATTTTAAAATTATAAAAAAAGAATATATATAAAAAATACAAGGTTATAAAAGACTTTAAAATGATATATTTTTGAAATGTATTTTTGCTTCATGTACACAGAAAAAAAGATTAGTATCAAAGTAACAATGCATTGTTTCATATATAAGCAAGAATATAAAATCTTCTTGGAAGAATTTATAATCTTAAACAGACATAATTTGCTTACATGAAGAGGAAAATTTTCTTTAGGTAAGTAAATTATGTCTGTTTAAGATTATAAATTCTTCCAAGAAGATTTTATATTCTTGCTTATATATGAAACAATGAATTTTGTTGATTTGAATACAAATTTTTTTTCTGTGCATATACAAAGAAAAAAACCGATATTTTTTATTTGTTACATTAGACTCTCTCGTTAAACTAAATATTAATAGTACGATTGAACAAATACTCTTAAAAATATCTTTTAAAAAATTGAGATCTATGATCATTTTTAGTATTGCAACAAAATAATTATTTTAATAATATTTTATTATAAATAATATTTTATTTATATGAAATAAAAATGCTATTCGAGTTACGAAGTCTCAAAACGTAATCATGTCGTACGAGTAGAGGGATACTTGTATGTATAACAGATGTACGCATATACACATAATAGAACATCTATCAAAATATTTAAAACTAGAGCGGAGTTAGGTATGCCGCGTCATAAGTAACAGCAAAAAACAAGCGCACTGGAGTAGAGCGGATTACGCCAAAGTTACATTAAGATTTGCTAGATTACGGGGATAGATTAGAGACCAGCGTGTGAGTCTGAGAAAGCCAGAATACAGGTATTTCTGCCGCCGACGTACGCGTTGCTTTAGAGTTATTCATTATCTCTCGCAATATTTCGTCTCGTAACGCAACTCCGGTCCGCAGATCGGTTACGAAACCGAATTATGTCGAAGCTCACGATCGATTATCAATAAAATATTAAGTGAGGATCCGATGAAAAAAAAAGCAACGCGAGGTGACTGAGGAGCTGTAAACTTTAGCACGTTGTAACGTGCATGGTGCAACAGTTGGCTATTTGTTACGTGATTATGCTACTCACGGATGATCACTTTGTCATATCCGCGCGAGCTCGGCAGTGCCTTAATTACTACCATTTTTCATTATGATTCATTATGACAGTGATGATCGGATCAATCAGAAATTAGATAGAGATTTCAAAGATTACAACCAACATAACAATTATCGAAGTAGTACAGATTATGAACTCAAAAGAGATTCAACTTTTTAAGTATTCTTTATGAACAAGCGTAATTCGTTCGGAACAAACGCAATAATAAGTCTTTTTGTGCGGAAAAAAACTAAGAATTGATAAAAATGAATTCTTTTGAACTCTTAAGGACAGAAAAATAGGATAAAAGAAAAGAATTTATTTCTTTCTCATAATCGAGAATTTAGAAAAGATTTTTTAAATTCTTTTAGCTAATTGAATAATTATTGTTACAAAAGCGCGCCATTGTTTTAGCGAGAAGAGAGGAAACAGAAACGCAAAAAGAATTTTTCTTATTGCAAATTCTTATGCAATATACAACAAATTTTTTTTGTGTAGGAAAAGAACTCAGAATTGATAAAAATAAATTTTTTTTTAATGAACTGTTAAAAACGGAAATGAGATAAAAATGAATTTATAATCAGGAGTTCAAAGATCTTTTTTAATTTTCTTTGCTGAATAATTATTATCATTACAAAAATACGCCATTGTTTTTGTGAGAATAGAGGAAGTAGAAAAAGTGAAAACAATTATTCATAAATTATTTCGTCTGATTTAATTGTGCGTTTCACACAAGTGCAAGACAAATATGGTTATCTTATTCCGCGAAACACACTTCTATATTTGGTTGGTGAGTGTTTCTAAAATGATGACCACATTGATCAAAAATTAAATACTGGTTTTAAGGATTACAATACAATGATCGTTTCCCCAGTAAAAAACACATTTTATATTTAAATTAAAATTGGTCCTTATTAAAGTTTTGTATTGAATTTTTCTCTAACTTTTATCTTGTGCCAAATTAACACAAACATTTGGGTGGGCCATTTGAGACATGTAAAATGTATTAAATTTTACACAAAAATGTGTCATTAATGTGTCATTAACTGCAGTGTAATAATAAGAAATAAGCGCTTAAAAATACGTCGCTTTGCCGAGGAAGGAGGAAACAAAATCGAAATTTAAAAAATAAAGAAAATTATTTATAAATAGCTTAATGAAAAATGATTCATAAATTAATAATCTCGCTCGATTTGATCGTTCGTGCGTACCGCAAAAGTACAAGAGGTATATGCACATATATTTCGTAAACACATGTCGCCGGCGAGCGTATATAATATCTTCCTATCTAAAATGCCTTTGTCAGGCCGTGATGTAACATTTCGACGAGTGACCAGCCAATGTAATCGCGCTAATTCGCCACGTTACTAGAGTTACATCTCCTCTGATTCGGTCTTAACGTCATGTCTCGCAAATACCTCGAAAATGGACGAAACGTACCGTACCATGCCGTGTACGTACTAATCTCTCGCGCACCTTTCACCGTGCGCGCGTGTCATCACGGTCCATCATATTCGGGGGGGAAACTGTGTAGCGCCCCGCGGCACCAAAACCTCGCTCGCTCGCGAATCGCGATCTTAAGATACGTTAACGTGCCCCTCGTCGTGAGAGCTCTCGCCGCGTTCCGCGAGCTATAATATCGTGTCCGCGACGCCGCGCCGCTCCGCGTCGCTCGGCACGTAGAGCCCGGCGTTAAACAGTACCCCGGTCTTACGTAAGGAATGCACGCGGGAAAAGCCACGGTTCCCTCCATGCAAAACGTCGCATAATCGCGGTTTTTTTTGCCTCGAACTACGCCGGAGAATATTACCCTCGTAATGCGGCGCGTAAAGCGCGACCGGCAATTCCGCTTTTCTTGCATTCCTCGTGAAGAGGGAAGCGACGCGACGAGAGGCCTCCAATGGAATCTCGATTAACTCACAATGAGATCGGCAACCGCGGTTATTAGATATTGCGGCAAGAGATACTAATTATTTAACGCACTGAGACCAACGATCACGCGTGATCGCAAAAAGCATTCTAATTATAGAAGTCTGCTTATTGAGTCGTGGCGAATGGAAAGGTTTGGAAATGTTTTAAAACTCGGCTGAATTGGTCGATGTAAAATTTTAACTTTGGCAAATAATGATGGCTCGTCGATTTCGCGCAGATAATGGGTACCATTATTTTCATGCAGGGGTCTCGAATTGATCCCCACGATTCGTCGCGCATTGTTTCCGCAAAGACGAAATTGCGCGATCGCGTGGAACAGTGTCGGGACAGTGAAAGTGAACCTTCGACCCCGGCGAACGTACCTCCGATGTTCTAATAAATTAGTTGGATGCACGACGCCGATCACGCATTTATTCTTGAATTCGTGGGATGAGATCCGCAAAAAGAAATTTTCTCTTGCGTTAAAATTTCTTCCGTATAATTTATGCACAATTATTGTATTGTTTGAGAATCTACTTTTTCTACGACAGTAACAAAAGTAAATAATTTAGTAAAAGACTCGAGATTTAACACAATAGCATAAGTAAAAGGTTAATGAGAGTACCGCGCGGCTATTTTTGCGTAAAGTGAATTAGTCATAGACAAAAAATACCTTTATTTATTCTGATAAAAGTAAATAAAATATTGCACCAATTAGGAATAAAAAATTATATAAAATAAATAATACAATTATTGTGCATTACTAGGTTTTGAGATTAAAGAAATACAAAGTAAAGAATTTAGTAAAAAACTCAGAGAGCACAGCGATTCAAAAAGAATTAAAAAAGAATTCAGGCTTATGTCATCAATTCAGAGTTTATTTTGAGATGCAAAAAGAATTCTTTTTTTGCATCTGAATTCTAAATTAATGACATAAGCCTGAATTCTTTTTGAACTCTGTGCAGCATGGAAATGCATTTGATAATGTTATGCAACAATTTTCAATTAAAGTATTTAAAAAAAGAACAGTTTAAAAACACTTGACTGTCATATATGTCAATAAATTTTCTTATTATGACAAATAATTAAAAGAACAGTTACTTTTTATTAGGTACACAATTTGTATAACAATTTGGATAACTTTGCAATTTTCACGCATTATATTTTAATTAATTAATTATTAAGTTTTAATATTGTAATAGAATTTTATCAAAGATCAAACGAATTACTTGTAACAATAATTGTAACAATTAGAACTTGATCAAATTCTAATTGTTACAATAATAAAATTTATTAATTAATTAGTATTGTAACAATTAGAACTTTATCTTTATCTCGACACTCGATGAAGCACATAGATACATCGTATAGTTCGTGAGAGTTGCCCGTGGGAGATTTAACATTCTTTGTGATTAATTGATAGCGAATGCGCAGCGCTAGCGTTACAATGTTTTCAGTTGAAGTTGCGAAGTATCTAAATGTAATATACTGTAATGATATTAAACACATCGTTACTCGAACGTAATGCATTAGTGTAAATGTTGTGTCGTAATTTCACGCTTCACCGCATGTTATTATTACATGATTATCGATCTCTTGTTCGAAGCTATATACGATTTGTTTTTTTCGCGGTTACGAGACAGCGAGGTAATTTGGATGAAAAATTTGCTCCGCAGCGAATTCCTCTTTAAACTTTTATATCGATTCACATATAATATTGGCGTACCTTAATCTCTAATTTGCAAGGATTGATAAAATAACAGACACGACTTATTTAAGGGGGGAGTCTAATGTAACAGATAAAAAAATCAATTTTTTTCTTTTTGAATAAATCAAAAGTATAACATATCAAAAATATGCTTTTAAAATCTTTTAAAATTATGCATTTACTTTTAAAGTTCTAATACTACACTCCGTTCTGAAAATAAAATAATAAATACTAAATAACTATTTTATTTTATTTTAAATACATATTTTACCATTACTGTTATTTAGAATGTACGATTCGTTACTTTTTCAGTATTTTTTTGTAGTTCTAAATTCTAAACTTTTAAGTAAGATATTAGATTTCAAAGTTATATTATTTAAAAATTTACAATTTATAATTTTAAATTTTAATATTTTTAATATTTCAAAACTCAAAATTATAAACTATATAGCAAGCTTTTTTATGTTAAATTTAATTCTAATAGTTCTTTTAATTCTTTATATTATTTAATATTATTATTTGCTACTATATTTATAGAATTTTAGATTGCAATGCACAAATTTCATTAATAATTTTTTATTAAACATTGTTTTTAAATATTAATGTCGTTATAACGAATGCATTTTAATTCATTGCCAGGATTAAAAATTTGTAGTTCACACGTTACATATACACTGAAAAAAAAAATTTTATGTTCTGGTAAATATATTTATTTTAATATTATTTTCCTGATTAAAAAAAATATTTTCTAAGTTTAAAAATAAATTGTTTTAGCCAATATTTATTTAAATTAAGAAAATGATACTAAAATAAATTATATTTACTTGAACATAAGAAACTTTCTTTTCATTATATGTAGGTATACGATAGACTTTCAGTATTGATAATAATTTCAATGACTACCGGAATGCAGTTTAAAATGTTAAATACTTTTAAAAAATGTTTTTAATATTTATAATATACAATACAAAAAGTCAAAATTTATAATTCCATTTATATTACACATAATCATTGATCCAATAAATTTATTAAATAGGCTTAAAGATATGTAACAGGGAATCAAAGTAACGGTGTAAAAATAACAATTGAATTTGTTACTATTGTAAACTTATTATTGTAAAGATATAAAGACATTAACATTCCAAAAAAATAAAAACGATAATGGTAACCGTGATCTTCCCAACTCTAATTTTCCAATCCTATTAATTTAAAGGCAACATGTATGTTTGTTAATAAAAAAAAAAGGTCCGACATCAAAGATCGCACAGTTGATCTAGAAAATGTATTTGTCATATCACCCAGAGGGAGGGGAAAGGAGCGCTTTCACACTCGGACCAAGCGTCCCGCGACGATATCACGATCGCGAGAGAGACAATGTCCGAATAACGGCCTCGAATCGGAGCCGTCCGATTTTTGAAGGAGGCCGGCGTCTGACCTTTCGAAAGTGTTTTTTCTCCTCCCTCTCGCCTCCGCGTGCCTGCCGACCTTCTCTCTTCCTCGTTCGTGTAGGAAAAAAAAAAGAAGCGATGTTCCCGTGAAAGTTGCCTTCTGGCTACTACGGAGTGCCGTCACGCCGCCGCCTCCCTCCCCGGCGATCTTCCCTAACTTACCCCTCCGACCTCTTCGCTCCGCTCAACCTGTCACCCTGTTTTCCTCGTGATCGTCTTCCATCCTAGCCCTTTAAGTATAGAGTTTCTCCTGAAAATTACGCAAACTTTTTTTTCATCCTTAACGTTTCTTCGAATCCGAGAGAGATATTTGAGTGTTCCGTTTCTGATCGGCGTGTGTGTTAAAAATCGTATCATACAATACAACTGCGCTAATATAATATAAGTTGTAAGTCTTTTTCAAGTTCTCTTTATTCGAAACTGATGGTGGGACCTATAATTATAAACCTTGCGGATTAGTGTTATTAAAGTAAATTTGGTATTTACTCTTTCTTATACGAGCTGTGTCATTTTGATTTCTTTAAATTAATTAGTGCCTCTTAGTCGACATAAATGAAATGGGTGTCACGGCGTCAGTAACTGGGTTATACAAATTTTGACATTAGCTTCGAAAGATTAATTAAGAACTGTGCGACAATGAGCGTTGGTGTTTCTTTGAAGATTTCTGTGCTCCGGTTCATTCGGACACAGCGCAAGGTGGAAAGACAAAGCGTCTAAAACTCACCAACCGCGTGTGTAGGACGCTTGACGTATTCACGTCGTGAATTTGAAGCGATTTGAATCATTTGAATCGTCATCCTGTTCCCATCGTTACTCGTATCACGTGCACGTGAGAGCCGCAAGAGAGAGAGAGAGAAAGAACACACACATACAGAGTGTCGCGCGAGCATGCCGACGAGCTTCCCTTTCTTCCTTTTCATTCGTTTTCTCGTCTTCTCTCCCGTTAAACTCTCGTGTCAATGAGCAGAAGAGCCTCGCTTTCGCTCGCCGTCTCATCTTTCCCCCCGGGGCAGTTTCGAGCAACAACCAGCTGTTCGGTGCCGTGATGCACGCGACGTATATACGCTTTTCATCATGCGTGTCTGTCGCTCAGTAAACGATAGCCAAAACACATTTTCTCTCCTTTCAACTATTATTTCTTAATCCTTTGTGAAACTTTGGAACTTTGACTGCTTCCCCCTCCACCTACTCAAGCTTCATTCTCCTTAATTTATATCTCCTTTTTTAAAGACTCACTACGAATTCTAAATGAAACTAAAGCGATGCAAATTTTTTCTTTAACAAAGAAAATAAATATTTCGTGTCATAAATATATAAACAAATATATCTTATAAGGAAAGATTTCCAACTCAAAAAAGTCAAATTATGAAACTTTGGCAGTACGTAGAAGATATCCTGGCATGTGATAAACAAGTTTTTTTTTGCTGTTAGAATTTATAATTTGAAGAAGTAAAATTAACCTTTTGACGATTAACTCATTTTTTTGTTTTTATTTTATTATTCACTAATGAAAGGAAATAAAAAATTTTTGAAAGAAAATTTATTTTTTTTAATAAAATGTACCGATTAGTAAATTTGTCGATTGTTTGAATAATTATAATAATTTATCGCTGAAAGTGTTAGAATATGGAGAATATATTGCTCTTACATTTGTTTATATATTTTGTATAATTTTTTAAAACAATTGTTAAGTTTCCTATTCGATAAATTTTATTTAAAACATAATTTTTTTTATAAAATTTTGTTCTATTTCTTTTTGTTGGTAAATAATAAAATAAAAATGAAAAATGAGTTAATCTTCAGAAGCTGTTCTCTTTTATTCACAATCTGTTGATCAAATGCCTTTGTTTGCAAACAGATATTAATTTAACAATACGAGAAATTGCGCCGCCACACAATAATTGAGATACTAGTTGGCTCAAATTTAAATACTTTTGTAGAAACACGCGTGTAAATTTCGCGCGTGTCCCACTGCATTTCCCATGCGCATTGACGCCTAAGAAACGCGCAAGCATTATTCGTCAAGTCATCGTGGGAAATCCTCCTGCGCTACTTTACGGATTCCATCGGATCTCGTCGTCGAGCAGCTCGCGAGGATTCTTCGAGAAGCGTTCTTCGAGAGCGAGAGAAAAAAAAAGGAGGAGAAAGAGAAAGAAAGAGCGAGAGGGACAAAGGTAAGGGAAATGGTTGAACGAAATCTGGCGACGAGCGTCGTTCTCGTCTCTTGATTAGCGGTTGTTTAGGAGCAGTGAAAGTTTCTCTTCGCTCGCGAGAGATGCGCTGCCTTTTTGGAAAGAGATAAACGCGAAACTTCCTCCTGCCTTCTCGCCTCCTCTGCGCCCCCTTTCCCCCTCTCTCCCTCCCTCCCGTCGGCGGTCTCTTCTCTCTTTTGCTCGGCGAGAATTGACGAGAGAATTGTTGTTGCTGTCGCGCAATACTCGACGCGTTCTCATGCGGAAACGCACTGAGAAAGGAAATCGTCGCTACGGGGAATTAACCCTGTGGCCCATCTGCCCGACGAAACCGGGACCAAAGCTGGGAATACTCCCCCTTTTTCCCCCCACTTTCCCCCAGGTGTTCCTTAAAATGTCTGTTTTTATACGCGAGATACGCGTCGATTACGCGTACGAACGTAAAGCGGCGCACCATATATAATCGGGATTAAAGTGCGCCGCGTTGGCACATAATGTGTGATTGATGTGAGATTAATCGTCCGTAAAAATGGCGTGGCAAATTTCTAGATGGAAAAAGAGTGCCGCGCGCGCAATTTGCAGTTTCTTTTTTTTGTAACCCGCGCGAATTATACTTCATAATTTGATTTGGAGGATTGACGAATTTATCTATGTTCTTCCTTTCAAAGTTCTCGTTCAAAACTTTAAAACTTTTTGATTTGAAAGAAGCAACCTAGACAGATTCACTAATGGACCCTAACAGCACAAGATATTGTATGAATATTCTAGCTAAAATATTCATAATATCATACGAATATTCGCACAGTATGTTATACGAATATTCGTATAATATCATAATATGATGTCGTACGAACATATATTTATTCGTACGATATTACAATATTTGTGCAATATCGTGTGCTAAGGGAAATTCTATTGAATTGTCTAAATTCAAATTGGAAAGGTGTAAAATAAAAGAAGCATAGTTTTATGTAAAAATACATAAAAAAGCTTTATTTCGCCACCGTTTTCTTGCAAAAAATAAGTATAAAAAAACATCTCTCCTTCGCTCTAGTCGTCGTAAACATCATCGTCATCATCGTCGTCATTATCGTCGTCATCATCATTATCATCATCATCATCAGCATCATCATTATCATCATCATCATCATCATCATCATCATCATCATCATCATCATCATCATCATCATCATTATCGTCGTCATCATTATCGTGGTAGTCGTCGTCGTGATCGATATCATCATCGTTCTCCTCATAATCGCCATCATCGTCGTCGTCATCGTATTCAACATCGATATCATCATCATCGCCGTCTTCAACTTCGTTATCGTTGTCGTCTTCTCTCGGCGATCGCGCATATAACACAGCGATACGTCAATACGGCAAGTATCGTCGTCGCTGATCATGTTAGAGGTATGTGAGCGGTGTGTGCGTGTGTGTTGATGAACGGGGGGGTAGGACGGAGGGGCCGCGATGGGGGTAGCGGTGAATTGACTAGTATGGCCCGGATCCACCGGGTGCCCCGTAACTCGTACTGGGTCCGCTCGGTCCGGTGCCGCCGATACCGGTGCCGCCGCCAATGCCACCGCCGCCGATTCCACCACCGATTCCGCCGCCGATTCCGCCGCCAATTCCACCACCGTGACCGATGCCGATGCCGCCGCCACCACCACCACCACCACCACCACCGGTAACTTCTTTCTGCAATGTGAAGAAAAGAAAAAGATTAAATGATTGGACGATCGATTTTTAGGATTTTTGCTGTTTTCTAAGTTACGTCTTGAACTTCTTTCCCTTACCTGTGTCTTGTACTTGATAAAGTAGACTTCCGGTTTGCTGGGTTGAGTGGGCGTGATGGTGGGCAAGCTGATTTCGGGCGCATCCTCGGGTTTCTTGACCAAGACGTAGATGAGCGTTTTCTGCTCATCCTGCTGCAGCGCTGGGATCACCGGTGCGGTCGGGGTTGGCGGGGTAGGCGCCTTGATGAAGATGATCTTGTAGTGCTTCTGCGCCGGAGCCGATGGCGCGAGTGGCCTGATCGGTCTGTCCTCGGGAGCCTCTGGGGGTGGCACGTGAACGTAGATGTGTTTCTGAATGAGCGAGCCACCGCCGAAGCCTCCGAATCCACCACCGCCGCCTCCACCACCGCCGAATCCACCTCCGCCACCGAGGCCGAATCCACCGCCGAATCCACCACCGCCGCCGCCGCCGCCGCCGAATCCACCATCGAGACCGCCGCCGTGACCTCCACCTCCTCCAAGGCCACCTCCAAATCCACCTCCCCCAATGCCACCTCCTCCAATGCCACCGGAAGGAGCACCGTAGCTACCGCTTGGCTGGCTAGGGTAGGAGTATCCGGCTTCCGGTCGCGCCATCGCCGTTGCGGCGAGCGCTAGGATCTACGATTGCGAATCGATTCAATGTTATTCTCTCTCGGTGTTTACATTTCAAGATAGAAATTCTCGATCCAACGTTTGATCTTCGTTTCATCAGTTTCTTTTCTCTTAGACTTTCTAATACGTTTACGTTTGTGCTTCACCAAGAAAAACAATTTGTTATAAGATTAAAATATTTAGGCCGATATGATCAATTAAACATTGAGTTGATTCAACAGTTATTTAGTTGCACAAAAAAAGGTATAGTTCGTTTATGTCGACCATTGAAATTTTTTAACCAAGACTTAATTAAACCAATTCTACTATTTAATTACACATATCGGACTAAACATTTTAGTTCTTCAATCATTTCTTTTCTCAGTGAGTTCAATATACTCTTTGTTATTCCACTTTCTTTTCTACTTTTGTTGCATTTTATTATAATTATTATGCAAAAAAATTTATGATATTGTTAAATTACAATATAGCTCGTGAATATACACGTAAATTAAAATCCCACGTTAAAATCTCTCAGATTTCTCACATAGAAAAAATATGCATGTGCAAAAAGATATATTATTTACTTGGTATGTATTAATATTAACAGTTCCCACATTTTTAATTAATATAATAAAAAGAATAGATATGTATACATATATATGTCTTTCAAAGATAATCTAAACGTTTTTGATTAATTTTTTTAGCTGAACAATGGTTCGCGGTATTCTTTTGCCCGTTCTTTTGCTCTCTCGAGCAGAGTAATAAACATATTTAAAGAGCAAGCAGTAAACGTTTCAGAAGTACTTGCGGAAGTGCGCGGCAGTGGATTTACGAGCACGTGGATCGCATCTCCTTTTCTTTCGGTCGCCGGCCGCGCTTAGCGTTCCACGGGTGTTAGCGTTACGTAACCCCGGGAGAGAATCTCAATATTTAAGCTCTCTCCTTCCTTGTTTCTTTATTTTTCTTTTCAATCGCGCAAACGGAACTAGAGAAGTGGCACAATCACTGAACCGGTTCTCGGGTTAGTCACTATCACGGAGTACATTGACACCGCACACAATATTCCCTGTGCACCCTCCCCTCTCTTTTACTTTCTCCCGCGTTCTCCCGTCTCCCGCCCTTTTGGATGAAACCCTCGATCCCGGTTTCGATCTCGATCTCGATCCGATCACCGAACGAACGACGAATTCTCCTCGTTTTTCTCATGGTCTTATCATCCTTCGAGAAATCCCATCTCCCCTCCCCCCCATTCTCCGTATGCACGAGAAGAGAGACAGAGAAGAGAATGTGCAAAAAAAAAAAAAAACCAGACGGGAAGGAAAAAGAAGAAGAGGGAACGAGAAGGAAGATGAAGGGAGAGGAGAAAGAAACGAGAAATCGGAGAAACGAGAAATCGACGTGGACGGGCTACTCACCACGAATGCCCTCATGGTTGCTGCCGTTCCTTGATTTGAGGACTGATGCTCCGCGGATGTCTTGAAGCCCCCTTTTATACGGGCCAGCTTGGGGGCCCCACTCGATGCCTCGACCCATCACCTATGAGATACGACGGAGCTATTGCAAATCTCTCTCCCTCTTTCTCTCTCTCTCTCTTTCTCTCTCTCTCTCTCTTTCTCTCTCAATTCTTGCCTCTTCTTGCGATATGGAGCTGTACGCATCTGCTCAAATTTGTCTCTGTACTTTCATTGAAATTCATCTATTCGATCCGGATAGGATCCACGATTGCGTCCACTTATGACACACATCACGTAGCACATAGATTCAATGACGAACGAGCGTGAGAAATGAACCATGTGACATCTTATATCACGAAGATCGCAAGAATTTATCTAATTGCTTCGACATTATACGCGTAATAACATGGCTATTTTGCTGAGAGAATAACCAGTCTCTCAATGAAATAATTTTCATTATCACTACTAAAACGCTCTTATTAATTTTAATAGCTGAACGATGTTCTTATTTACACAAATTTAAAAGAATCCAGAAAATATCGAGGATGTCTAACAGATATCTAACAAATATTTGGAAGAAATCTTTAATGAGATTTCTATTTCTAGAAGAGGTCACAAAGTTGTTTAACAAGATTTGTCGAAAATAAATTTATGTAATTTGTAAAAGCTATCTGAAAGACATCTGAGAATATTTTAAAAATATTTTTAAGTTTTAAAAATATTTTTATATTTATCACGTAAGATGTCTTTTAGATTTCTAAAAGATATTTTTAAGACTTCTCCACATATCTGAATAATATTTAAAAATGTTGCATAAGATATCTCTTAAATCATTAAAAATGATCTTTTCGAAACTTTAAGAAAAAATGCAATATATTTCTCTCAAGACATGCCAAGAGATATCCTTTAGAAATCTAAAATATGTCTTTTTGTTTATGGAAAGTATTTTGCACGTTACGTTCTTATTAATAACGAATAATAAAATATTGTAAAGAGTAAAATACAATAAAATATTACGAAGGTAGATTTTATTGACTCGTCGAACATCACATTTTAAAATTGTGAATGACAATTTTAGGGATATTGTGCGGTTATTACATTACTTATTACAAGATTTTTTACGAAGAAACACAATATTTCGTGAATACTTAAAGAAAGATGATAAATGCAGACATTATACCATCCGTAAATTATCCTGCGGTTTGCCATAAAAGTTTCAGTTCACTTCCTGCAGCAGGCTGCAACTTCCTATATAAGTCGATGTCCGCCTACGAAAACGCCGCTTTCTTTAATTCCAAATTTTCTCACGGTCAGGTAAAATCGACTAATTGTCGTTAGCTAATTTGGAAACACTTAAAATGGAATTGTCCAAAAATTTTTTCGTATCTCCTGCACGTACATTGGCTTAAATAGTAGAGATGATCATTATAAAATCAAAAAGAGTACAGCTTTCTAAATTTTTTAAAAATTAGCGTAATCTGTTCGAAACAAACTAAAGAAGAATCACTTTCATTGCGGATTCTCATACAATATAAAAAGAATTTCTTTTGTATTTAAAAATCATTGAGAATTGATAATTAAAAGATTTTTTTTTTAAGTATTAGAATAGAAATGGAATGAAAAAAATGTTACTTTATAATTTGGAAATGTGAAAAGAATTTCTGTGTCGTTTTTATTATCTGGGAGATGATGATAAGTACACGCGGTATAATGACACAAAAAAAACGCGAATAATATGGATCGTGCTTGGGGTAGTTAAATCACGTTTAAATGCAGCCACGCGTTTCGGAAAATGAGTGAGAGTCGAGGGCTGAATCGCGAGAGTTTCTACTTTGTATACGCCTCGAGACACGGATTTGTAGAGCGATGATGATAACTGATATTGCACGCCAGCTTATTCAAGCCCGTGGGAAAAAATTAAAATTGAGTTTTGCACTTGTGCGCATTAAACTCATTATCGTGCGTATTGCGTACGTTTAAGGAACGAGCGATTTTCGGCGTCTTGTAGAAAGCGTAACTGGCGCGTCACGATGAGCGTCCGACAGCTGCGCTTGTGGAACCCATGAAAGGCTCGATTGGACAAATTTTGTTCGATTACGTTGTATTACGTTGTATTGTGCTACTTGAAAGATTTACGCAATTCTAATTCGTACATATCGAGAAGTGTGCAAATCTCAAGGCCCAATGCTGTTTTATAAATGACTGAAAAACAATTGTGTATATCGGTGAAGATAATTTTTTTTCCTGAAAATTTGTGAAAATTTATTATTATAAAAAAAATTTACAAGAATGAGTTTAAATGCGTTTTTCTTAATTTTATTTATTTATTACGATTTTTTTTACAATTAATAAATTGGATTTTTTTTTCACGAATTTATTACGATTGAATATTGAATCAACGTGAATCTATCAAATTTCGAACGAGACTTCTGTTAGACGCGTAGAAATCTGCATAAACGTTTATCTCGTTTTTTTTAAACTGAGACGCGGACGTTTTGCGATTGACTAAGTACTTAATTCGCGGTAACCGAATGCTTTCCGCCACTGGTGGTTGAAACAATGGAATTGGCTGCTTCCGCGATCCGTCGAGAAACGGGCAGGAAGTGAAAATAATTTAAAAATTTCGATTGCAACTTCCTCGAAAATGCATACATAACGACGAAAGGGAAAAGAACAGAGGAAAAAAAAAGAGCGAGAGAGTGTGCGTGTGTGTGCACGTGTGTGCGTGCGTGCGTGCGTGCGTGCGTGCGTGCGTGCGTGTGTGTGTGTGTGTGTGTGTGTGTGTGTGTGTGTGTGTGAGAGAGAGAGGGAAAAGGGGGGAAGGAGAGATCGATGAACCAAAACTTGTTTTTTCACCGATACATCATCGTTTAACATAGAAAATTACTATAGAAAACGCAGGACATGATTCTACGAGCACGCGCCAACTCGTTCTGCGATATATGCGCGAAGCTTTTGTCGTGACACAGAAAAGTGGATCACGAGCAGAACGAGTTCCCCAATGTTCCCCAATTCGGTCGCACCGTCGGTCGACGAAAAGTCTTAGCCTTGCTAAGTGACGGTGTCCACTCTCAAGGCATGAGAGATCTCTCCCCCATGGTTAAAACGTTATAGATATGTAGACGAAGAAAGGCTACGGTTTCGATTCAAGAATGACATAATAACGAAACTGACACAAACAGCTCCCGCTCTTCTTCCTGCGACCTCGACACGTAAACGCTGCATCAATCGGTTCTTAATTTGAGCAGCTATATAAGTCAAGTGAACATAGAATAAAAATTTGTGAAAGTTTAATTTCGCACTTTGCGGAATTTTCATGCTTTTATTTACTTTATAAACTCGATACTCAATAATCATTAAAATTAATTATATAGGTGCAATTTGCAGACTTATATAATTAAATAATATAATTACAGAAATGAAAGAGACAGAGGGAGAGAGGAGGGAGAGCAAAAGACAAACGTCAACTGAAAATAATGACCAAGCAAGAGAGAGATTTCGGTCGTAAAAAGCACATTCGCTACACGAATTTCTCCCGAAGGATCCCTCGTATTCATACATAATCAAAATGATAGATGACAGTAAAAGCAAATATTTCTTTCGTCTTGTTAATATTTCGACGGAGTATCTAGAGTGTGTGATTGGTGACAAATCGTAAGATTAAGGCCGGCCTTCATTGCGAAACTGAAAGTCTTCCTTGCCCGCAAAAAATCTTTTGCCTCGCGAGAGAAAGAGGAAGAGAGAGAGAAAAAGAGAAAGAAAGGGACCTCGAAATCCATTTGACCCGAATATTCGATTCGGCGTATATGTACGGATCTGCGGCTTCTTGTTTTCTTCTTCGTTTCCCGGTCGAGGAGGAATTAAACTTTCCCGACGAAGGAAGCGGTGGCGGGAATCTTCCTTTGTCACGTTCTCCTCCTTTTCACTGCCTGAGTGGATTCAACGGATCTAGATCCTTATCGATTGCTCGGGATCCTCCGATCGGCAGCGGCCATTGAGGCCGAGGACGAGAGCACGCGAGAGAGAGTCGCGCCAGCGACACAGCTTGCTGTGTACCACGATCCCCCTTAAAGCGAAGAATCATAGTCGACGCAAAATGTTTATAGAACTTGTCATTGTTCAGGAGAAACAGAGAGAGAGAGAGAGAGAGAGAGAGAGAGAGAGAGAGAGACAGAAAAGAAAATTAATTAGTATAAAAATTAAAAATTATTTTGAAATTAATTATTTATGGCAGTATTAAACACAAGTTAAATAATTTAAAGCTAATTACAAATTGATTATTTCAAGTTCTCTAGAAGTAATTTGGATATTAATTTAAATTAGAAGTAATGGATATTAATTTTATTATATTATTATTAAAATCTATCTCTTTTGATATGCCATTGTCCGTTTTTATTTTTCTCGCTTTTTTTTATTTTAATTCAACTTATATAAGCTTTTTCCAATTGAAGATTGATGTATTTAGAACAAAAATACGCGCATAAAACACACACAAAGTAAAAAAAATTTGACTTGTATTACCTTTATTGCAGATGCAATGTTTTTCTAGTAGAGACTCGTTCCAGTCATGTTATTTTAAGATGCTAAGAAAACAAATAGCAAATTTGATTGGACGCGTTAGTGCGTATACGAGTCCACATTAAAGCTGTCGTACATAAATTAATGTAAAAATGTATATTTATGTAAATATATAAACTAATTGAATCGTAAAATTTTTAGCATATTTTATCGTACCGTAAAATATATGTTATTATTCGAAACATCTGCATTTCACTTTTACTCGGGCAGAGCTGTAACTAGCTTTTCATGTACCCGGAGCGAAACTTTTGGCTTTTAATTTTTTTGACAGGAGAAATAATAAAACAAATACAATATGATTGTTTAAATTTTTCACAAATAATTTATATATTCATAAATATTTTTAAATATTATTCAATGTATTAATGCACATACATGTATAAATAAAAATTATTTTAATTGCATTTTTCTAATTTTTATTTCAGCAAATGCTTTTTTTATATTATCATAATTAATATTTTCAATGATATTGTATTCACTAAAAATTATAAAAAGATTGTATGCTGGTTCTTATTGTCCGATAGTCGATCTTAAGTACGTCTTAATTAATTTTAATTGTTAAAAGTTCTCTCATACATGAAGTAAAAACGGAAAGAGTGAGAAATATTCGGAAAGCGACACTGACATTCAGATATAGTTCAATGAAAGTCATGAAGTGTCTATAAAATATCAAACAAAATTGCAATTTCAATATTTTGTATTAGTGTTAAAACTTTAAACGTAAAAACATTATATTTTTAGAAGACAAAATTAAAAATTTGAAAACATTATTTTTGGTAATTTTTAGTTTCAGTTCCTTTTTGGTCTTTTTTCGTCCTGGACCTGTACCTCTATCTAGTAGATACTTGGTTAGCACGGTTCTGCATTCAAATTAGATAAGTGTACAATGAATTTAATGAGGACCGGTGAGTTGAATTTGTTATAAAGGTAATGAATAAATAATGAAATAAACTCCTTTTCTTTCGTTGAGTTCATATACTACAACTTTGCCAAATGCAACTAACTTATGTATTAATTAAAGGACGCTCTTGAGAGTGAATTTTGTATCTATCATATCTCAAAGCATTACTAAAAATATAAAAATTTCATAAATTATTCTATTATTACATTTGAGTATATGTGCAAAATCAGAGCACAATTCTATTATTGGATAAAAAATTTTATGTTGCGTTTTGTAGTATGTACTTATTTGCGAATTTGATAAAGAAGTAGTGTTACGAATTGAATAAGATTTTTTGCATATACTAATAAAATTGATAAATAATAATAAGAGTGTCCGGCTCGTATGTAAAACAACTTTTCAGATAATACAGGCCGAGTAAGGAGTAAAAGTTTAGGTGTAATAATGAATATCCTTATTTTAACAATGGTATTAATGGGCGACAGAACGTTTCGACTTACTAAGCCTTCTTCAGCTATCGTTTACTAAAACATATAATCCGCTTGTCTAACGCATTATTACAAGTAACGAAAAGGCTAATAAATATTCATGCAAAAAAATTGCAACGAAAATATAGTCACTATAAATCAAATTACTCATCGATTTGCCCTTTGCAGTTGGTTTCACGATCAAAATTTTATTAAAATTAGGGAAAAAAAAGGATAAACCTAAAAAGCGTCTGCAGTTTTTAAATTTTGATACTTTTCGCCTGGTATTATATATAGCCAAAACATTCTTTAAAGCGACGCGAACGTACGAACTTTTACTTTTCTGCGTTCCCCTGCTCCCAATTCTCGCGATGCGATGGAGAAGAATTCACGTGTAAGAAATTCGTATCATTTATATTTGCGCGAAAAACAAAAATATTGGTCAGCGGGTTGCTGTCGCATCCCTCTCCCTGTAAAGCCGCCGTGTGGCGCATAATATAAACGTAACGTAATTTGCGTCATGTACATTACGAGCAGATTAGACGTCACGCTCGTCGCGAATGTGGAATACCGTGAATAGTGCCTCCTTTTCCGCGACCGTTGTGCAACACACGTCTGTGTGCACGTAACGCAACTCCACTGCTGGCTATTATGCGTAAGTATCTTAGAGTATAATGATAATGATAGGATACGTCCTCGTAAATTTTACGCTCCCTCGAGGCAAAACGTTAAACCGCGTACATAAGTCGCGTATGTACACCTACGAGGCAGTGAAATCCGCGGAGAGATTCCCCGAGATCGTGGCGAATAGCGCGTCCCGCGCGCGCACGGAGGAGCCGACGGACTTTGCGTAACGGATCTGCCTCGAATATAAATACCGTACATAACGAACCATATCGGTAGGAACCGATAGTTTCCTCGACCGATAGTTGAGCGCGCCGAACAATCGATGGGGAGAATTTTCTTTTCTCCCCCTCCACCCTTTCGTCGCGGCGCGGCGATGCGAGGGGGTATAAATTAACGTTGCGCAATATTTATTGCGAGACGTAATCGAGCGAGAAGCTGTAAGAAACCGAGCGTAAGAGGTATTATCTCGTTGGAAGCTAGACGAAGCGAAATAAGAACACGCTCGATTCGGCCGCGATAAACCGCGCGCGGGCTGCCGCGTCTTCGCGTTGTCGAGGATGAAGGTGCGGCGCGCGCGAGCAGGTCCGTTTATATAGCGAAATGTAGCGAGAAACGCTGCTGCAGGCTTCGAAAGGCGCGTGACGCTCGGTAAACGAGTTACGTGCAAATAATGTTTCGCGAGCGATTGAATTCGTGACAAAATATTCCGACACGTTGAACGCGTAGCCTTTTTAGCAGCGTTTCCACCCCGTTAGATGATTTTCTAACGCCGGGCAATTTATAAATCGAGCTGCGCCAAATTGAACATCATTTGAACTTTTGCCATATTGAATATTATATAAGGAGCAAACTTTTAAAGTACATTTTGTCCAAAATTTCATTTTTTGGAAAATTTGAGAATTGTTTTTTGGTATCGCATCATTTTTTTTTTAATTTTACATCTCATATCGATTGTTATTTTTTGTAAAGTGTGTAGTTTTCTTGTGATTTTCTTTGTCGTTTGTCGTTTGTCTTTGTCGTGAAAATTATAAATTTTAAACAAAACGCATTTTGAAAGTCTGCTTATCATATACAACACACACACACACACACACACGCATACACATAAGTGTTTAGCGGCATTTTTTACCAAATATTTATTATATATAAATATAATTTTATACATATTATGCTTATATATAATATTATGTATCAAAACGAAATACTTGATATATGCGATTCGCGCGTGAATTAATTGCTTCTCGAGGTCAACAAGAAAACAGGCCTCTTTTATTCACTGACCCGGGAAGGAAGACCTTTCTACCTCCGAGCGCGTTGTGGCATATCGCGGGACGTCCGGTTAAATCGCGAGCTCGAGATACAATTTTCCCGTTCACCTCAGGCCTTACGTGGCTTAATTACGTGCCCCTTCGCTGTTGCTCTCGGCTAACTGCTCGGTAAAAGCTTCGCTGCGCGAGGACGTCCGTTCTTCGTCCGCTGTCCTCTCTCTCTTTTATTTCATCTCCTTATCTGTCGCATCTTTCACCGCGCGAATTCCGTTAACTTCGATTATATCCATATTGGTTGTAATTGAAAATATTTTAATTCTATCACTTAATTTGTCGTAGAATAATAAATATATATAAATGGAGTAAAACCCAAAATAATTTACTTTTTTAACAAATCTTAGAGTTTTTTAAATTCTATTTTTAAAACTTTATTAGACAGATTTAATATTCTGATATTACTATTCTTGTTCAATTTAAAAACCACGCCTCAAGAAAGCAACGACGCGCAGTTTGAAGAATTGTAGGAAATGTATTTATATGAAATTATGTAAGATATTATTGACCCATCAAAATCCTGCTATAACTGTTAATTGATCTTTTCTCCACTTTAATTATGTTATACGTCACAGTCTTATTTAATAGAATTTCTATCAAATAAAATAAATTAAATTGGTCTTATTTAAATAAGCCTGGGTACTTTATATGTAAAAAATGCGGCATAAATTATTCAAATTTAAAAAGAACTTTTATACACGCGCACGCACACACACACACACACACACACACATGTACATATTCATTTAAATGTTAAATTCTTGAAATAAATAATTTAAAAATAAAAATTATTAAATTAATGTATAAAAATTTATTACTCATTTATATATATATATATATATATATATGTATAAAATTATTACAATAAAATAAATAAAAAGTAACAATTTTTTTTATTAAAGCTTGGATAAACTGTAATAGGCTTAGAAATCCTTGGGACATTAAATTATAATTTTAAATTGCGCAAAAAGAATATAGCTCAGCGTTGTAAGTTGTAAGCTGTAGGATTAAGCGCGATGCGATCGCAGATACTGGCACAATATGTATACATACGGTAGCGTTTAAGTCTCCTCTTTCGTGTTTTCTTTATCGATTCGTTCGATTTGTCGGCCCGACGGCATTATATTTCCGCGAGGATAATCGTGTTATAATTGTAATGCCGTGAGGAGAAGCGCTACGCACACAGACTTGCCCGAGTGCCAAGTTATCCTTATCTAACACTTTCTCTCCTTTCCAATACTGTCGTCGTGTATCCGAACGCTATCGAACGTTCATCTTATGAGTATTAAGTAGAATCACCTTTGCGAATTTTTGGTTGAATCAACACAGGTTAATTGCGTAACGCACGCCACGCATCTTTCGCCGAGTCTATAATAGCGTGATTCCTTATTTATAGCTATACTATATTAAAGAACTCTACATACCATTTTACGATGAGTTTCTCTCTCTCTCTCTCTCTCTCTCTCTCTCTCTCTCTTTCTATATATCTTACGAAATTTTTACATTAAAAAAAGATATGAGGAGAAAGAGAGAAAGCTGTTACAAAAATTATTATAAGTTGATTTACGTGGTAATTAGATAGAATATTGCATCATCAAACTGCGATACTGCGGCTCTCTTAAATACGGAAGGTCTAAAACGCTGATCTGTAAATCCGCAGATAATGTGAAGTCTAGATAATGTTAAGTGCAACAAGTTTCTTTTTATCTGAGATACTGCCCATTCTCTAAAACTGCAGTTGTAAGCCTAGAGAAACGGAAGCGTCTCGATCCCACCTTCTGGGAACATGATATCGCGACTCGGTGGCTCGTCCCCGTTACTCTCGATTAATCGGCGCAATCATCGCGTAATTCTCACGTCTACTGATGTAATCTGGAACGGCCGACGCGATTCGTCCTTTAATGGATGAAGTAATTGGTGCCCGATACCTATCAACGCCCACATCATAATCTTCTCGAGGTAACAATTAATCCATTCGCTCCTCAATAAGTTTTATTCAATATAGTTATACTGTTAAATATATATCGTATAAAATATTTAAACGTACAAAGATAAATTCGACGCCATTCATTGTGCATAAGAAATTCTTGATGGGATTATTTATTAAATGATTATATATGATAAAATCTTGCAAAAAAAATTATCATTTGTAGCCATGTAGAAATATTTATAAAAATAGGCATAAAAATATTGTGGAATTTAGGTATTTTAATTTTTTTTAAACAATATATTACAGATTATGGTAAAATTGATCGAGAAGATTATTTTCAATTTCTATATGCATGTTAATCTCGTCTTTATAAAATTCTATCAATTCTAAACTCAACTTTAGAATTTCAAAATGGCTTTACAATTGCACACAGTAATTAATAATAATACAGACTTCGTGTCAGGGGTATCTTTCACATCGAGTAAAAAATGTTTATTTATTTATTTTAAGACATCAATATAAAAGTGAACGCCTTCAATGCTTTGCGTGGCGGGCTGTACGTGTTAATTTGTTTAACGCAAGCCATAAAGTTCGCTCGCTCATAAATCCGTCTGTGAGCAATATGTTTATCAATTGGATGGACCTCCGTACGTGGAGTATCATGAGAAACGGTGTGTTGTATAATAGCGCTGCAGCGCGATTCTCGCTAACAGACGGATATAAACCGTAGGCCGAGAAGCGACGGGGCGTTACATACTTTCCAGGAAGTATCTAAGGCGGAAGGGGTACGTGGTCACCGGGGTCAGGAAAATCGATACGTGCGCAAGAAGCTGCATCACGATTCTGCATCTTCGTTCGGTACGACCGACACTGCGAGATTTCTTCCGGTAAGAAACATCTCTCCCAATTCATCACCTAGCAAGTTAGACCTTAGGTTTACGTTAAGCTTAAATTTCCGGTATAAAGAATAACTTCTTTTTTTTTGAGAGGGAGAGAGGGGAAGTATAAAATTATGTAATACTTGGTAATGATATTTCGTAGTACATAACGCTTAGTAAGCCTTCTTATTCAATATGTAAATAATTTGTAAAGATATACTTTCGAATTCACGCGCTGAAGAAATGTGTGTGAATCTCGAAAAGCGTGAGGTCGTACTGACGAAGTTAGGAAATCGTATGCAGCCACAAACTCCCACGTTGATGAAGTTAGAAAATTGCAGGTCTAGGAAAAGGGAAAAAAAAAGGAATCTTCCGCCGGGGTGACATAACGTATTGTGAACGTCGATCGAAGCGAAATCGTTGGCGCCAGTAACACCGGGAAGTGTGTGCGTAGAGAAGATGCGTCAATAATAGACAAACTAGCGAAGTACTGAAAAGCTGTGGGAGCGCGGTGCCAAGCATCATCGGCGGTGGTGGTAGGAATGTTTCTATGGCCGAAGAAAGTTAAGAATTTTCACCTCCTAGAGAAAGCACACCGCATGACGCATGTAGATATTACGCCACGTAGAATGAATTTCCCCCCTTGCCTGGACGGCCTTCGATCCGCCGTCTCGTCGTCGTCGTCGTCGCCGTCTTCGCCGTCGTCGGCACAATCCTTCTCTCATTGGGTCGTCTTCAATCGTCGCGTTAAAACTTCCTTCTTACCGTTTTCTGTTCTCTACGCTCTTGTGTCGTAATGATAATAATAATAACGATAATAGCAATCAGGATTGAACAGTCAATAAGTTAAATAATAAAATTAAAGAGTTACTATAAATTTTTACTTTTGTTAGTTAATTTTAAATGAGTTAGTTTTTTACTTCAACTAGTTACTTCTAAAACGTAAATTGTAACTTATTAACTTTTTTCCTTGCTTAAAAAATTTACTGGGTAAAAGAAAAAATACATTTCCATGTATCTTTATTATTTCATATATGTAGTCGAAGTCAAAGATCGTACTAATAGATAAAATAAAAGTAATCGCGAATACATACAAGGAGGTAAAGCGAGCGTTGAATACAAAAACAACCGAACTCAATACATTAAGGGCAGAAAAATTCAGAGTTGCCAATGGGAAGCTGATATGTATGCGTTGCTGATACATTGCAAGAAAGTGAAGATCGTCTAAGAGTAGATTCTTCAATCTTAACGTTTTTACGTTTACTTAAAGCTGTTCTCTGTAAATCGTGTTTTTTTTCCATCTGATCATTTTTCTTCATCCCAACCTCCAACTTTTTTTTTCAAGATCGAAAACTCTACTCTTATTGTTAGTTAGACGACCATACGTATCAGCTCCCATTGTTTGGTTACTTCGAATTTCTCTGCCCTTAATGTATTGAGTTTGACTACTTTTTTGTATTCAACGTTCGCGCCGCTTTATCTCATTGTATTATATTTATTCGTGATTACTTTTATTTTATGCATCAGTATCTGAAGACAATCTTCGACTTCAGCAAATAAAGAATTTTCTAAAACATTAATTCGCTTGCCATACGCTTGTCAGCGCGTAGGCGATCTCTTCTGAACTTATTAGAAGAGATTTTCCTGAGCAGAGTTACTCTCGGTGGTTTTTGCCTTTGCCTTCCGAAAGGTTGCTTCTAAAATTGATTAAAAACTGAGTTATACTGTTCTGGGTGGATTTGAAACCCGGATCTTTGGAGAGCAAACTCGCAACTTCTGCCACATCGCCACATGTAATATATCACATTAAAGCTCAACCGAGAACTCCTTTGACGGTAGCGACGTACCGTCGCGAACAAATTAAAACTAATAGGCGTGGAATGACAGATTGACGATGACATTTTGTCGTGCATGTCATTTCATTATTATGTGTTTTATTGTGAAAATGTGACTCGTCTCGTTTTTATCAAATTTGTAAAAATGGACCGCAAGTAAAGTTTCTTTGAATTTTATACATAAAAGCATATTTTTCACTCCTTTCAATTGCTATCTGTGTGTTTTCCTGCTTAAATAGATTTTACTTTAAATGCTTTTTACGATTATTTACTGACTGTTAGGCGGAAAAAAAATAGTCACGACCCATTTTTAAAATATTTTAAAGCGATCTCTGTTGTTCTGTTTTATCCAAATTCTCTTTATTTACAAACGTGGGAACTTATATAAAAAATAATATTTCAGTATTATTTCATATAAAGATAATTAATAATAATACAGAAATATAAAAAAATAAAATATTTGATTTATAAATAAAATTAAAGTAAAATTTGATGGTCCAAATTGCAATCGCTTTATAATTTAAAATAACGTAATATTTAAAAATTACGACATTTTTATTTAATATAAATAATGCTTTTTAAAATTAACTTTTAATTTAATTTAATTTTAACGCAATTTTTAATTAAGTTAGTTCTTTGTTTAATGAATTAATTTTATAAGCTATTATCTTTAACTTAACTTAGTTTAAAAAATATATTAACTTACCCAACCCTGATAATATTGCATGCAAGAGAGGTTTATGACAATTATAAAGAGCTCGAATGGAAAAGATGTAGAAATAACGCGTCAACAAAGCTGTTACCTTTCCGTAATAAAAACAAGATAATCAGAGCGTAAAGTAGATAAATCATGAAATAAAAATGTGGTGAAGGGAATAAAAAAAACACAGATTGTAGGATAGAAGATGAATTAGGTGGAATATAAGCAGAATGCAAATAAGAATATATGTATGGTGTCTAAAAAAGTCTAAAAAAATTTTTATGTATTTCACTTTCATCAGTATTAATTCTATTTTATGTTTTTCAGCTACTGAACATTATGGTGGTAATGGACTATGTAAAATTCAAAATTATATATAATCTTTTCTCGAAGAAAGCTCTAGTGTATTCTTTATTCAATCAAAAATTCAATATATATATATATATATATATATATATATATATATATATATATATACATGTATATATATATATATTGGATTTTTATATACTTTTTCAAGATTGCTTGTTATTTCAACTTAATTTTAATTTGGTTTAGTTTATTTTCTAATTTTTTCTAATTCTGAAAACTAGAAAAAGATAAAAAGTAAACTGCGATGGCACAAGCAAATCTTAATTGTTTATTAAAAAAAGTATATATATATATATACACACTACGGCTCAGTTATAAAAAAATAGTTATTTACTCAACATTAATAACTTGTAATTAAGTCAGTTAATTAATATCATTTGGTTTAAATATTCATGAAACAAATAATATTTTTATCTATTCTTGATTCAGATGCAAGAAAACATAACTAATAAAAACATTGAAAAATTGAACTTTTTTTAATAAACAATTAAAATTTGCTTGTGCCATTGCAGTTTACTTTTTATCTTTTTCTAGTTTTCAGAATTAGAAAAAATTAGAAAATAAACTAAACCAAATTAAAATTAAGTTAAAATAACAAGCAATCTTGAAAAAGTAGTTGTATTGCACATTTGAACTGTCTCAGAATTTTCGCTTTTATCTCCTCGTATCCTCAGGTCCATGAAATTACGAAAGAGCGATCTGCGGAAGCGATCTGCTAAGAAATGCGTAGTAGCGTAAATCGCGATAGGTACCGCCGGTCGCATCACTTTATGTTTGAGGCACCCAACAGTCGCACGATTCTTACGCAATACGGTGGATTGCAGACGTAGAGCGATTACGCAGTAAGCAAGCAAATTTCACACTCGGACAGGTGGCCGAAATGTACAATAGCAAGAATAGCATAGCAAAATGGGTTCCTAACCGGTATTTCTGCGATACCTCGTAAATAGAGAAATTTCACGCGCGGTTAACCGACCCGAGAAAATGACTGATGCTAAAAATAAACTGATGACATATATCGTATACGTAATACTGCAATCAAAATACTGAAATTATAAAATATATATTTACATAATTTTATTTACAATATTATACAGTAATTAACGTGATCGAGAAACAATAATTTTTCTGAAAGAAATGGATGATGCTAATTAATGAGAAATAATAAACAAAAATAAGAAAACACTACGGAGAATATATAAATTTTTACTATAAATTTGATTTATACTTAGAAATTAATTTCTTGTTCTAACGAGATATCTACAGTTTAAATCCTGAATGAATAGCAACCATACCAAATGTAAGATTTTGATAAGTCACATTTCTGAAGCCTGCAAATTCGATCATATTCTGAAAATATAACAAAAAACATGATAAATAAAAACTTATATTAAATACATTAGCGAATTTTTAGTGTTGTATAATAAAAAAGAACTTGTTGAGAGATAGAATAATTAAAAAATAATACTAAGGAAAGTTTTTAAAAATCTCTCAACATTATAACTCATCATTGCTGCCTATGTATAAGAAATAATAGATATAAATAAGAATATATTCTTTACCTTAAAATCCTCTTGTTTTGGAAACCTTCTTATGCTTTCTACAAGATATTGATAAGCTTTCCATTGTCCTGCAATCAGTTCTCCCATTACAGGTATTAATTGAAAGGAATATTGATCGTATAACCTGAAACAGATATCGAATGATTTATTATTGATTTGTCGAATGCATATATTTTTTATTTTCTATTATTTTAAAGTATATATACCATTGTATAGGTTTATTGTCGATATGGCTAAATTCTAGACATAAAAATCTTCCTCCTGGTTGTAACACTCTGTATGCCTCGGACAATACCTATGACATGAAAATTAATATAGACATTTAATATCAATTTAACTTTTAGTAAGTTAATGTTTAATTTTTAACACAAAATGTATATTCTTTAAATATAAATAAATTCTGCATAATGTAAATTATACTTTAAATTATGCTATATAATTATAAATAATTTATTAGGAATGAACCAAATATATTATAAGCACCTTGTCAATGCGAGTCACATTCCTTACTCCAAACGCTATGGTATAAGCGGAGAAAGAATCATCTGGAAAGGTAAGCTTCTCCGCATCTTCTTGCTTCCATGTAATATCATAATTACTGTCCTGCGATATACCTAGCTTATTTGCCCGATTTTTCCCAACGTCCAGCATATGTTGATTTATATCACACACAGTTACGTGGCTACGTACATTTTGTGGATTTGGTGTATTCTTTAGAAAATTAATATACCGAAATGTAATGTCGCCCGTACCACCGGCAGAATCCAAAAGATGGGTACCATGAGTAGGTCCTAATTCTTGTATAAAGATATCTTTCCAGATGCGATGGATACCCAGACTTAATGTGTCATTCATCAAGTCATACGAATTAGCGACATTTTCAAACACGGTATATACTGTAAAAAAATATTCTTGAATAACGCTGTCGATTTAAGATATTCTATGCAAAATTAATCTCATGAAGCTATAAATGTTGTTACATTATCTAATCTACTATTGTAGTTACTAATCATATAATAAAAACAGATAGATATTCGACACACATAAAATTAATAGAATCTTTACCTTCTCTTGCTTTCTCACTCTCCTTAACCGTTTGAAAACCAAAGTGTGTCGATTTCTCAGCATCCTCTGAATGTATGTTTGCCGAATAACCGCGTTTAGTTATAACGGCTTTTAAACATTTATCCAGTATCTGACTTTCTTTAATGATATTCGTGCAAAGATTTTTGTATGCCATCGTACCGCGTACATGTAGTAGAATATGATATGAAAAAAAAATTAGATAAACAGTACCATATGATTCTCGATGTCACGCCGGGTCTACGCAGGTCTACGGTCTACTCCATGGTGTATTCTTACACCATGGTCTACTCGGTCGTTCACATGGACTGCGTTCAAAAACACCATCTTGGTTGTACCAGGTTACAGAAAATCCAGAATCGAATCCATAATCGCTCTGCGATTGGTGATGAGATGTTAAGGACGATTTACAATGCGTCTCAAATTTCCCGTAAAGGCGATTTACAATGTCACAAATATTCCGCGACACCTAGATACACCTGTCTCACCTGTCACAACGCTTTGGTCATTGTTAGTGATTGTTAGCGATCTCTAGAGAAGGATTGAAATCCGTGGTTTTTAACTTGGCGGTGCGTTTTTGGCTGCTTTTAAGAATGTCGTGGTAATTATCGATATTTTCGAGTATGTAATACTCTCTTCTGCGCCCTACTTTAATCCTCCCCATTAGAACATTGGAAGTGAAACAAGGTGAAAAAGCGCTGGTGCGTATGAACATTTACCGGTTTAATTTTGCAATTACAATTTGTTTTGATAACACGTGTTTTAACGTGTTTGCCAAGTGGTGGTTTTACATGTCACTTGTCGACGCTTGCGTGTACGATTAAAAAAAAAAAAAAAGATATTTAACTATCGTCTGTATCACGCGTTTCCTCATTCATATAAAATCTTTTGTATGTAAGAAAAAATTATCCAAAAACCGTTCTAAAAATCTATGATAATAATGTTCTTTATATTATACTTTCTATTGAGATGCCATCACTTTGGAGATATAGAAATTTATGTTTAATATTATAAGTGTGTAGTTTCAAGCTTACTCGCAGACTGATTTTTATGTTTAGATTTTATGTTTAGATTGGAGATCACTTATTTTCCCTATTTACAATCTTATCTCAAGAAGTATATGTATTCATTGTGGGACAGTTTGAGATGAAACTTTCCTGAGTGTATTTACCATACATGTCTTTACATAGAAAGCATTTTATTTTTCAGATTTAAAGTTTGTGGCAAAAATTCCTATTTGAAAAGCAAAATAACAAATATTTACAATTATCAGCTATTTTTATGAAAAAATGCTGTTAACATTTCTTTATATGATAGCCACCATTATGCAAGCACGGAGGATATCATTTCTAAAGGTACATTTAAATGCTGTCTTTAAGGAATGCAAGAGACGCCCTTCTCTTACACTTAGGATTAAGGTGCCTCGACACACAAGTAAAGGTAATTTTCATATACACACGTATACCATATATTTTATTAAATATCTAAATATTTCTGTTCTATATATGTATAATATAAACAGTATTGTAATAGTAAAGAGAATTTTGTATTACCCAGAAAATTTATTTCATAGCTATGTTGTTACATACACTGTAAGATTTTTAACCTTGTTTTATATATTTTAATAACCTTTCGATTTCCATGCTAATTTACCAGACATAAATAAGTTTATTTTAAAAAATTTGCCATTTAGTAGCATGGTATTAAAAAATGTATTAAAACATATAATAACATTAACATTATATAATAACATTAACACTATATAATAACATTAATTAGAAACATTAATTAAATTAAATGATATTAATTAAATAATATTGATACAGTATAATATTGCTACAGAATTTTTAAAACTATAATAAATTATGAAACAATTATTACAGTTGTATTATGTATTTATGAGATACAAACAGTTTCTCTTAGAAATCAAAAGGTTAAAAAGAATAAATTAAATAAATTAAATATGCATTAAAGCATTTTATATATAAATCTTATAATGATTTTAAGATCGCAATGGATACGACAATGAAAAATTTTTGACTTCTTATTTATGTACTAACAAAAATCATGCAAAACTTGATGAATTATTGTGGTATCAAGACAATGCAAAAATGTATACTATATATCCTCAAGTATGTATAATACAGCAAATATATATTATATCACATTTGTAAAAGTGAAACAAAATTGACAACTTTTATTTTATTAGCAAAAAGTTGATTTATGTGACTGGTTGGCCTATCCAAAAAATTCATCGTTTCCTTTGTATACAAGTAAAAATTGCTGTCAGATTTCAAGCAAATCTGATAAATTGCATATACTTGTTGAAGTTGATCTTGAAACCTATGGATCTCGGGCCTCAACAAACTCTGCAAAAGTACAATGTTCAAATCTTTACTGATTTTTATTTTATTGTTGTACATTTTGCATGTATATTATTATGTAAGCCTTGTGCCTATACTATTTATTTATTTTTTAATAAGTCAGTTTATCATATTCTATTTATGCATATTATTTTACAGCTTGAGGATTATGGTCTAATCATGGCGTGGACACCATCAAGTAGAAATATGACCTTTATTTTAGAAACGGATTTAGAACATCTTACAAGCTTAATAACTGGGGTCATGCAAGGACAATATTGCATTAATAATGGCTTATTTTTAACACGTGTTCAATGTATATATTTTTCTTGCACTTTGAAATATCTCTAATAATTTATTTGCCTCATTTTGTTTCATTTTTTTCAGCTGTTTTAATGTCGGGAAAACCATGTACTTACAATGATAGTGGACTTCTGAGCCCACCGCCAGATAAAAGTAAATTATAATAATCTAATTCTTGTTCATATATAATAACATCTTTCAATGTATATAATAATTTGTATTTATACTTTTTAAAGCTGGTTTTTATGCATTATGTAATGCAATCCAAATAGTTTCCCAACAAAATAAGTCTAAAGATATTACTGGAGAATGTGATATACAGTCACAAGATAAGGATGTGAGCAGTGAAGCATTTACAGAAGAATCCCTAGCAGAGGTTACGAAAGGTATCCCTTTTCCTTCTAACATTATGCGTAATTGCTTGCAAAAAATTTTATACAATACATCTTTAATTTTATATATTTTAGATGCGAAGTCATCTAGTTCTGCACCAACGTGTAATTTGCCATTGAGTGAAGAGCGTATAGGAATAAAAGATCCATATAATTTAAAATCAATACCAAGCGATGTATTTTCTGCCGTTACTGATGGAGGACGAAAATCGGATTTAACCAACATTCATTTACCTGACGACTTAGAGAAAGAAGACAATATTAAAGAATCTACAAATATTGAAAGCAAGTCTACTAGAGAGTCTACTTCCAAGTAAGTACAACACATCTAAAGATAAAAAAGTGTACATGGCGAATATTTGATGATTTTTATATTCATATCATGTATGAACCAAGATGAATTTTTATAAATCATTATTAATTTACAGAAATTCGGAAGAAGGGAAGAAAAACCCCAGTAAGATAATTAAACCACCAAATGTACTCATCTGTGCAGATAGTGTAGGCACGACCGACAGTTTACATAATTTATTATTAAAAGTGCTGGAGCAAGATAGGTATATTATACCAAATTTTATATTAAATCTACAAGTTTTAATAAGTTTTTAAAACATAACAAGTTTTGACAATTTGTTTCTGCAAATAATTAGATATCTGTTTCAACAGTTATTAATTACAAATAAATAATAATAATTTATCTTTCACAGATATGTCATCCATGTATTGTCTAAAGGGGATTATGATACTTATAAAATGTGGGTAGATGAGGTTTCTTTAGTTGTTCTTTGCGGTAATGTTGGTGCGGAGTTTGCTGCTCAGCTTGTAGAGTACATTATACAGGGAGGTAAACTCCTAGCGTTATGTTCCGACATGCTGCACATTTTGCTGCCATCATTTAAGACTGCAGAAGTACGTGAAAATGAACTCGTTCATTTTTCATATGGTAAATGGAAACGAGTGCGTATGATGCATCATATTTTTTGCTATCATGCATCTCCCATACGAACTCGTTTTTCTCAAGATCAAGAAGACACAAGGTAATATTTTCTCTATAAAATAACATAAAATTATAAGTTACATATTGTGATTTTATATACATTTCCTAAACAATTATAAAATATGCGATTACGAAATATATAAATCGTATATAAACCAACATTTGCTATTTATATTGCAAAATAGAAAACTATTAAAATAATTTGATTTAATATTAAATGAAAATAAACGTGAAAAAAATATCGGAACTATTTATTCAAGATGTTACTTTTGTAGAATGTCTGCACTGGATCCTCCGACGTCAATTAACGTTAAGGATAAAAGAGGAAAATTACATTCGTTTGATGTGGAAGTATTGGGCAGAGAAGAAACGTGGCAGAGTCCAAGCATATTGCTCGCAACTTTGCCTAGTAGTCATGGTAAAGTGGTGTTCTCTCAAATCCATTTGGAGATAGATCCAATGCAATTTGTATATGAGGGGGACAAATTTGACGTGTTGAAAAAGAGTAACATTGCACGTTTGGAAATAATCAGCGATCTACTGAGCACACACTTGGGACTAGATACAAATCGTGATACAAGTCATTATTTAGATACAAATCCAATATCTGTGCAATATACTCCAGGTTATTTTTTAGGCAAATTTGAGGTATGTAAATGTACTTAAGAATTAACAATCTCATTAACAATAATGATCTTAATTGTACAATTAGCAATTAAATGCAATTTGTTGTTAATTATATATCTGGTTACATTTGTAGATGAAGATGAAGATGCTTGAAAAATTGAACATTGACATGAAAAAGAAAAACACATTAAAATTGTCAGAAATGGAAATTGAATTTTGCGCAAACAATGAAGATGCGCATGTACCATCTATTAATTTTTTCCCTATTATGATGCATATGTGTCCGCCTAATTTTTCAACCGTAGATTATTTTGAGGTAAATTTCTCTTATACAACTGGATCATTAATTAATAATATGCTACTTACGTACAATTATTGCTAATAATGCTAATAGTATATTAGTGTGCTATTAGTAGTGATGTACATACTTACAAACTCAATGCATTATATAATTTTGACAAATATAGTTAAATATATTTAAAAAGAAAAATGATTTTTATCACTAAATTCAAAATTTATTTTCAGAATCTCTACACAAAGGAATTAGGTCGTTTAGTAATATACACGGATGTCTTAACATCATCTATGAAAGCAATTGATACCAAATTAGAGCATGGACTGGCAGTTATTGCACGACAACAAACACACGGAAGAGGTAAAATTTATATAATTTTATTGTATTACGAGATATTTATAACGGTTATTTTTTCATTTTTATTATATGCAGAAATGGTATGATTGCGTTGTTTTCAGGGCGACATAATAATAAATGGCTAAGTCCCCAGGGTTGCGCCATGTTTACTTTACAAGTACATATTTCTTTAATGTCAAGTCTCAGTCATAATGTCTCACTTCTTCAACATGCTATTGCTGTAGCACTTGTGTCAGCTGTAAGATCTATTAAAGGATACGAGGTATTTTTATATTTTTCTATTACAAATTATAATTTTAATTTCTATCAAAATTTTGAATATAAGATTAAATATTAATAAAAATTAATAGCTAATAATTAATATATTATAGGATATTGATCTTAGAATAAAATGGCCTAATGACATATATGTTGGTAATTCAATCAAGATTGGTGGTATATATGTTTCTACACTGGTGGCAGATGCTGGAGCAATGTACGTTTGCAATATCGGTGTGTAATACAATCACAAAAAAATAAAATATCTTAATATAAATTATTTTATGTATTACATATATATATATATATATATATATATATATATATATATATATATATATATATATCATCACATTTACGTATTCACGACGGACACAATTTTTGGTTAACCATTTCTTGTGAACGCCATGACCTATCATGTCGGCCATGAATTATTATTCGTTGGAGACATGTGCGTTATGAGTCAGGTAATCACTGGGAGTCACATTCATAAATCATAATGCGCACAGGTAACATGCATATTTTTCATTGAAATGTTATTGCGCCTTGTATAGAAAGTAATTGATAATAGTTTAGGAAAAGATAACGGTGACTCACATGGAATATGCATCGTGAATGTGTTATATTTTATATAATATAATAAAATTATATATGTATACATTTTATGAATAATTTGACATTTAAAACAAAAGTGAATATATATTTCAGGTGCTGGTATAAATCTTTCCAATAGTAAACCCACGACTTGCATTAATGATGTGATTCTGCAATATAATCAAAAAAACAGTACAAAGTTGGAAACGTTCTCTTATGAAAAGTACTTCGCATTGGTATTCAATGAAATGGAAAGTTTATTGGATACTCTACAGAGCGGCAACACAGAGCACTTCTACAAACTCTATTACAAATATTGGTTGCACACGTAAATAGTATTTTAAATAATATTGCACTTCATTACTGTTCATATGATGATATTTTTACAGTATTCCCTCACACTGACATACATATACATATTTGTTTTAGGAATGCAAATGTTGTGGTAACAAGCATAGATGGAAAAAAAGAACAAGTTAAGATTCTGGGTATCGATGAATACGGATATTTGTTGGTGCAAGGAACAAAGGGCATGTTTTCTGTACATTCAGATGGAAATAGTTACGATATGTTCAAGGGGCTAATAGTACCAAAATAAAGAATTATATATTCATTGTTGGGAATTATATCTACATGTTAAAATATGAATAATAAATATGTCTACATATAACGTACAATTTTGTATGTTTACGTATCATATATTACATAATACATATATTGTACATATGTATATATAGATATAATATAAAGTTTCCTATATGTATGTATGTATATATATAAGTGTATGTACATATTCATGAACTTCATATTATATATGTATATACGAGAGTGTGCGTGTGTGTATATATGTAATATACAATACAAAATTATATACACATTTATATATTATATTTATATTTGTTCATTGCGTGTTAAGAAATACACTTGTTATGTTTGGAGATTTTTAGAGAAATATTTTTTTATTTTACATATAATTTGATTATTTCATGTTCGATGCTCTATATATGCTTTGTACGCGTATTTTCTACATACGCAAAATGGAGTAATTGTACTGCATATGTAAAAAAAATATTGTGATATTTTAATTAAATAATTTTTAATTTGCATTAAGTAATGGCTATTGAAATTATTTTCGAATGATATGAATATATATGTATATGTTATCTATTTCAAAAAATTTTTCTGGAATAACAGATTTTTGTGTTTTGGCTAACATACATTAATGTATAAAGGCATTTGATTAACAGTGATGTTTCGTGAATGACAGAGACAAAGTAAATACGTAAAAGTTAATTTATAAAAAATGTATTAAGATAAAATGATAGCAAATAAATAAAATCAGAATCATGAAATCAATATACGGGATAAAAATACATTTAGGATGTGATAAGATACATATTGTTAAACAATATATACCTATCATTAACTTAATATAAGAAATATCATATATAACATATATTTATGCAATTACAATGCCATTCAAAAAGTTGTATATTATAACAATATTCACATCTCTATCAATAAAAAATCAAATTTACAATTTGTGATATAAATGATTTACTATGTACATTTTTTATAAATCATACGTAGCAAATTATACCACAAATTGTCGACCTGATTCATTATTAATTAAAAAATGTAACCTTGCAGTCGCAGTATGACCAGATATGGCAAAATGTTAAAGAAAAAGTTTTTTCCTATTTCATTCAAATAAAGATAAATATACAAATTTAATAATCTAAACCTATTGCACGCTTACTTCTATCTAGTTACATACATTGTTATAATAATTTAAGTGTGCAGATAGAGACTGACGGAGTAGATAAAATACATTTTAATTAAATTCATATAAATTATCTCTGTATATGTTTTTCATTTTATGCTAATGCATCAAATTCATAATCTCAGTTGGCTATTTGCAGCAGCAATGTTTAATTAAATAAAACAGAATTTGGATCCTCATTGTCGAGCTGCTTTACATGCCTTAGAACGTCTTTCTTTGTAATTACACCTAGTAGTCGTCTGCACGAGAAACATTTTGATTAGTTAAAATTTTATGTTAATATGAATGATTTATATACGTACCCATTATGTGTAACTAGAGTTTGACGCAATCCTAATTTTCGGAACATATCAACCACAGTTTCCATGGGAGTTTGATCTGTAATAGTGATAGGGGCCATATCCAATATCTTCTTTAACTTCAATGGCGGAGGCGAATGACTTTGGATATTGTTTCCATTGGTAAAGATAACTAACGATTGCCTGCTAATATCTTCGATCATTCTCTTGGCATTAGCAATGGCAAGATTGAGGTCCCGTCGTAAAACAAAACCAACGAGATACTGAGATTCCTTAGAAACTATTACGGGAAAGCCATTATGCTCGGTTTCTTTCAATAAGTTTTCTACATCTTCAACCGTCATCGAATCTTGAGTTAAAACGTGAAGAGCTTCGTTTCGCCTAAAAGTTTACGAGAATGTATATACACGTATATACACAATCTTAAGATATATAAGGACATATATATATATATACATATACACATATATACACACACGTATCATTTTTCTTACTTGGGCTGCATGACGTCCGCTGCCAGAGTTGTATGTTGAAACTCATCCTTGCTATCCAGAAATGGATAGCCATTTAAACCGATATGAGCATCGTAGATGCCTTGTTTTCCGAGAGCATCACCAACCCATTTACTCGCCATAGCTGCAGCCATTAAAGGTACGATATACCGCACACCGCCTGTTAATTCAAACATAATGACGACCAAAGAGACCGTCATTCTGGTTACACCCCCGAGAACAGCGGCAGCCCCGACCATTGCATACAGTCCAGGTGTTATACAGTCAACACCCATGGAACATTCTTCGCTGAACATCCATATATGAGGATAATTGTAAGCAAGCTGCTCCATTCCTATTCCCACGATACGACCCATTATTGCCCCCAGACAAAGAGAAGGGATAAACAAACCGCACGGAACCTTCATGCCGAATGTGAATATTGTCATGATTAGTTTTAATATTAGCGCCAATACGAGAAGCCATATAGCATTGTAGACTCCTGGACCGGCCGCGGCGATTTCAATTGCAGATTTTACAGCAGTGAAGTTTCTGTTGTAATCACTGTTGAGCAAAGAATTTTTCGAATAAAATACAGCCTATAATACATATCAGTTTTACATAATAAAGATTAATTACAATCTATACACACACACACACACACACACACACACACACACACACAAAGTAATTCAGAACGACCCATGTGTTCCTGTAAAGACGTGTTCTTAGATAAATTCTGAGACGATTTTTCCTATACAAAAATTTTGTCCGATGCTTACTTTTTGAATTATAAGAGAATAAAATTAGCGAATTACGGGCCGTGTAGACATGGTAGACAAAGGCGGCGCAAATCGCCGTCCGATGCGGGCGCTTTCGCGAGTAAAGGTCGTTCTGAATCATCCTGTGTGTGTATATATATGTATATATATATGCATATATATATATATATATATATATGCATATACATATATAATACATAACTAAATCTTTTCATATTTACTAACCATAACATATCCGCGTTCGATACTCCACATTGGCTAAACAACAAGTAAATAAGTTGACTGGTGTTCATCCTTGTGTATGGATTAGGATACCCAATGACTGCTGTTACTACTGTTACAATTAACACTTCAGTAACGGGATACTGTCCCAATTTGGAAGTTTTGCGATATCGGCACCAAAATAAATTTGCTTTGATAAATAACGTTGCTATTACTCCCTATTAAAATTTTGCATTTATAAATATCTATTTTTGACAAATTTAATAATGTTAGAGTATAATGACAAATTTAATAAATGATAATATTACATACTCCAATTATGCCGAGCATGACGAAAGGAATCAGTTCAAAGAATATCCAAGGTTTATTATATTCTACATAAAACAATACTGAGTGTTCATTTCCAAATGGATTTATGGAACGTAGTACAAAAGCGGCTATCAAAGCACAGAAGAACGATCGCCATAAAGTTTTTAATGGAAAATAATAGCTGACCTGAAACAAACATACAATAATTTCTATAAAATAATTTCGAAATATAAGTATTATATTTATCAAATTTTTTCTCATTTTATAAATTCTAAATTTATTTGAAATATTGATACATAAAAAATTACTCTATATATTTTGCTAAGACAATATTCTTAGTCTTGACAAAATATTAAAACAGCTTTTTGAATAACATTACAAAATAACATTGTTATTTATTCTCGAAATAATACCTCTTCTAAGCTAAATAAAACACCACCAATCGGGGCTCCAAAAGCGACGGACACTCCTGCCGCGGCTGCGGCAGATAAAATTTCTCTCTTCTTCGCTTCATTCCTACCATACTTTGGAAATAGATATGAAAATATATTTCCTATACAGCATGCAATATGCACCATGGGACCCTCCTTTCCCAAACTTAAACCCGCCGATACGGAAAGAATGAGACCTACTGATTTAATAATCAGTGTCCATTTACCAAGATATCCGCGGATAATAAAGCCACTCAAAATTGTTTTTATCTGAAAAAAATATATATGTAAGAACATATAAATAAATATGTAATGCAAAAATCGTAAACACATTATTAGATTATTAAGCTATATTATCGGATTATATACTGATAACAGTTTTGAGAAAATAAAATTTGATAAATATACCTCAGGTATTCCAGAGCCACAAGCATAAGGAGCAAACATTCGCACTAGAGATGCAGAAAGTGCTGCAAACAGAAGCGCCCATGCTGTATAAAATAAATACGATATTGTATAGGGTCCTGCACCCTCTTTCGACTGACTGAATACTTCGGGCCATGTCCGCCACTACAAAAGAAATATTATATCTATTAATTAGAGTGGAAGAAATTTATTGAACAGCATGTAGCTTTCGAAACTGTAATAAATTATGGCAAAAATTGAAGAAAACTGTATATTTACCTGTGAACAATTTCCGCCATCAAATGTAGTCTCGTTATAGCTCCAACAACATTGTTCTTTATTTAGCCAGAAAGCTTGTGGACAGATACCAAATTTGAGATCTGTCATCCAGGAAGCGCCAATATCTATAACACCCGCCGCTACTCCCGTGAAAAGCCCGACTAGTAAAACGCACAGCCATCCCGACCATGCGTCGTGAGCTCCCTTTATTAAACCCCAAATAGAATCATGCTTCTTCTTTACGATATAACGATGTCGCATTCGATCTCGCGCGATATCCCGTTGCCAATCGATAGTATGAAAGTCATCGTACTGCCCGATGCCAGGTATGTCATCGGAGTCAACTGAAACTAATAAACATTTTAAAAATTTCATAATAACAATAACATATTTCGTAATGGTATATAATTTTTGGAAGTTATACTGTTTAATATCATTATTTTTGTATTACGTATAAAAAAATTTAATAATTGTATAAACACTATAATTCAAAAAATTATGTGTATGTAATAGACCAGCAAGTATTTTTCTTAATAATAATATTCTTTCTTTTTTTCTATCAATTTTCAATTTATTTACAAAATTTAATGTAATTATAATAGTTGATGTAAGATTTAAAGTAAAAAAAAAAAAAAAAAAAAATTCATTTTAGTTGTTTAGTATTTATTTTCTTTAATGTCTATTTTACTTATATGTCTATTGTAACGTCCAGCATAATTCTTTATAGCCCCTCTTTTCATTTTCTTTTTTTTTATACCGTATATCGCGTATACATTTGTATTACGAGCTAGTGCACAAGTTACTGATTGATAACTGCGTTTAACGCGTGAGAAAGCAAACGGCGAGTATCGAGTATCTTTTACAGAATACTTCTGGTGTTAAATTTTCGAACGTTAAAAGTAACAAAGAGAAGGCACTCTTATTACTCTCTGCTGACTGCCAGTCGCAACAATCATAATAGAGTTCCAAGAAGCACGTCTCTGGTGATCAGATCTCTCCGTGAGAGATTTTGGCTTGCCGTTTGCCTTCGCACGCATATTAGTTACTAAAAAAAAAAAATATTTGTTAAATTTAAAAAATAATTTCTAGATTTTCTTCTTATTTTAAAGACTAAAGAAAATGAAAAAAAAAAGGAAAAAATTTTTTAGAAACTCGGCACGAGTCTATTTAACAATTTTAGATTTAACTTTTTCTTTAGATTTAAATAAATTTTAGAATTAACTTCTTCGATGACGTCTCTTCGTTACTTTCTATTTAGATTTAAACGTTGGGGAAATTTACCATTATATTATAATCAATTCTACGATTTATACTGTTCTTATCGTGCTGACATTATTCAATTTTTGGATCTTGTTCTCTAAAAAGCCGTTATTACCTTATCAAGTTAATTATTACACCAATTTCCGACTCTGTCAGTCGCGACTTTTAATTTATATATTTTGCTCATTTCTCTTTCGAATCTTTCTGCGTGCGTTAATTATTAAAACGCATTACTATTTGCGTTAATTATTAAGCTGCGTTATTATTGCGTTAGTTAAAAGAACGAAGAAAGACTTCCCAGGCATCGGAGTGTGATAAGCTGTGCGCAGAACGCCGCACGGCCGCGCCGTGGCACGTCTTCAGGTTTCACGTGCGCGGCGAAGGAATACAACGCCCTACGCCCAAGAGTGCGCGTACCTTTTCTTTCTTCATTTATTCATTGTCCGTAGTTCATTGAGTCCGGTTGTCAGTGACATCTTAAAATGTTAACGTGTTTATTTTCTTAATTCGAATTTGCTCGTTCTTGTCCAACAAGTTTTCAAGTTTTGTTATACACTTTTCCTTTCTTTATTTCGCTATAAACTTTCCGCGATATTCGGCCGTGCCGCGCATTACTTTTACTGTCAATTTTAATATCAGAATAAATGATAAAATCAGTGAACCGCGAGGAAAAATCTGGTCCGATCACTCTGACGACTCTAACCAGCGGAGGCCGTTCTATCCTTCACACAGGAAATCTTCCTTCTTTCTACCCAACAATAATTTCAACAAGCTGGACGTAACACTACACACATTATACTTGATTCTGTTAAAAAACAAATTTCAGTATTAAACACATATATGGAGTGGAAACACATAAATACTTACCACTTTTTCATTTTGTAATAAATTATGGAATATGTGTTAAAAAGTGAAAAAAATCTTTAAAATATTGAATAAATCTTTAAAAATATCTCCATTAAAAATATTTTATTAAAAAGTTATTATTTTAATCATAGTGATATAATAATTAAAAAGCACTCACAAATACATGTACATTATTATATTCTGCTGAAGGGACTAAACGATTGTAATAAATTTGTATGCATTAAAACTTCATAACATGTTAATACTCTATCAATTTAAAAAAATTTTAATCAAATATAAACAGATTCACAATCAATATTTCTTTATCACAACTATACTGTATATCTAAAGAGTTATCTTTTTGTTAATTAAATTAACATTAAATTGGCAATTAGTCGTATCAACTTACACCTGTGCACATGCCATTCACATGCCATTATAACATGCCGCAAGTATAAATAAAATTTGTCTCGATTGTTTAACCGGTACTTCGAATCAGATGAGTGGATCAACAGATAAGACGGATCGACAGATCGATAGACGTCCTTCAAGTTTCTTCAGCAGGAAGAGATAACATACGATCGTCACAAAACATTAGGATATACGTAGTATATATAATGTGTATATACGTCCATGTATATTGCATATGCATTGCATATATATACAGGGTATATGTAATTTATGTGCAAATGTTACCACAAGAATGTACTATTGCACATCCTATGTATGTACACATGTATAGGAGAGACCAGGACAATTCAGAAGACTTTTTTTTCTTTTGCGTTTCCTGAGTCCTATATTCATTAAAAAAAAAGTTGGACGGTTTGAAAAGTTAAACCTTCCCCTTCACAATGTCATTATAGATAAAACACGGAAATGTTTTTGCTTTAAAGTACATATAAAAATGTCGATCAATGCCAAATAATTCAAATAACTCCGAGCTCGGGGTAATTCAAAGCTAGTCCAAAAATATTCTGAAATTTATGTTTTAAGATGAAAAAAATGTAAAAAAGCTATTGTTAAGACTTGGTTTTGTTCAGAAAAGAATATATAGTATTACGAAGAAATGTTACATACAATAAAAAAATACAAAAGCACAATAAAGAATTTTATTGCTTTAGCAATAAAAGAATTTTATTTCTTTTCGAAGCAAGTCAGGGACTATTCGTATTTCGTGTAATTACATCTATTAAGTATTAAATTGTCAAAAGAAAAAAATCGTCCAAACGACGATTCGACATTTGGTGTTTCGAATAGCCCAGACATCAACTGTGCGCATTATTGCGTATAATCGACAAAAAATAGACATCACACAGCAAAAAGTAAACACGAAATGTTTCAAATACATTCAACTAGACACGATACATTCAAAGTTTTCAAAAAGAATCTTATTTATTTTACTTAAATAGCCAGAAGAAATGCTGGCTATCAGAAATTACTTTGACTGTCGCAAAACACATTTTTCACTATTACAACTTCAATATGATGCTGTTGCCAACAAAACTTTGTTAGCAACATCGTTATATTAGGACGTGTTTACAATATTTAAAGTAAATTTTTAATATGTACCCATAAAAAGATATTTCCATTTTTCGAATTACCCCGTCTGCCGAATTGCCCCGATCTCCCCTATACATATTATATACCATAATGTATATTCAAATTATGTATATGAAATTTATGATATATTTCAAGTTAGGCTACAGGTTAGACCAATACATGTAAGATTACTAAATTTCATGAAAAAAGTTGCAAACAATTTTACGCCTATATAAAATTTCTTCTACATTTTTCTATAATGCTCGTATAAAATAAATCAAAGCTCTATTTAATGTTATTTGGAGTCGGACAATGCGTGCATATGAAATCAGTCATATAACTTGAATAACTTACTATGGGAAGATGCATCGTCGATGCGAACGCAATCAGATAATACATTATTATCCGAGTGAGACGTGTGATGATTGATATCCAGCATGTCGTCGTCGCTACTTAGATTTGTCTCGCGTCTTATAGTTCCGGTTCGTAGTCGTACATCTTCTGTAATGTCACCATACTTTATATTCTGAAAATATAAGATTTGTCAGCTGTATATCTGTAAATTCTGTCTTCATTGAGCAACATTATTATAAACTTCTGTAATTTAGCGACTGATGATTTTAATGACAAAATGGTATGTTAAACAAAGTTTATGATAACAAAAATGAAATATATGATTCTTTAAATATTATCCACAAATTTCAGTACATGCAATTATACATAAAATATTAATAAATGTAAACATGCAAAATTGTTAAGAAAATAAAGATCATGCATTTTATAAAAATTGATATAATTCTAAACGTAGCAGGCTATAATATACAAAGCAAGAAGATGCAGACTGAAATTAACATCATACCTTTGCATCGACAGAATGATATGTTGTAACGGCATTTGGATTTGAATGAAGAATTGCTGAGTTCAATGACGCTGTACCTTTCAGCGGAAACTTCTCCATGGCACCATGATAATCTAATTTTACACAAATAAAATATTATTCTGCCGTTTCGAAAAAAGGATAATAAAGATCCGTCATCGAGGCTCTATGTGGCAAAGAGAAATCGAGAGCTGCAATGCACGATACTGAATATTCTATTCGCGAGCATGTCATTAATATATGGCTCAACCGGCTTTGCTATAATCTTCTAAGTAGACGCTATATGGTAATTAGAATAACATATTCATGATACAACAGAATTACAGACACTCCATCCGTTACAGATGAGTGCGCGTGTAAATGCAAAAGTATTCTTATAGGGAATATTTTTAAAAATCCTATTTTTAGAAAATAGACATTATATATTTTTTTCCAGGATGATTATTGGTCATTAGTGTTCGCCACCGTATTATTATAAAAGTAAAATTTCAATATTGGAGATAGCAGAAATTTTTACAGATGTACACTCTCTACATAATTTGAAAAGTATATTACATATTAATTTTTTAACAGGTCTGACTTGAAGGTCTTGAAAGTGAATTTCAAATAATATTAATTTTAATATGCTAAAATAAAATTTTTAATAAAATGTATTTTATAAAACGTTTGTAAAATTTTGTTTTGCAGTATTTGTGTGTAAAATCTACAAAAGATAATTAATTTGTTTTTGTTTTTTAATAAATAAAAGTACCTTTTATGTTCACAAATATTTCCTTATTGTTTTTAAACTTGAGTGTATTATTACACAAATGTATGCACACTTAAATGTTTCTTTTTTTTGTTATGTAACTTTTTATCATGCTGTACACATTTTTATTATTCAAAGTTAACGTGCAAATAATAACATGAAATTTTGTTAATGTTTTAAATAAAATTTTCATATTAAAATATTTCTTCAATAAATAGATTGTTACTCTAGCAGTGTTCAGAAATATTAGAGATATCATTTTATAGTTGCTGTTTAATGTTAAACCGAGATAAAATGATATTTCTAATGATATCTCTAAAAAGTTTCTAAACGCATAAAAATTCTAAATTAGGAAAAATTTAAATAATGGAAAATTAAAAATATAAAATTTTATAACAAAATATTGTGTTTTTAAAACTAAATCAATTTTTCAAAATTATTTTTGGGCTTAGTTATATTATAAACTCTTTTCCTCAATATATAAACATACTATACATACATATATGTTTACTTTCTAAAAATGTTTTACAAAATATCTTTTGTATGAATACTTTTTGCACTCATTGTACAACACTATACAAGTATGTATATAGTAACAAATGTATTATGTAAACAAATGTGTCTTTCTCAACAATTATCTTTGTGATTTGCATCTTCTTGTTCCGAAAAGAAAAAGATTTGTTAACACATTGATCACATACACATCATGCCAAACTGACATTGTTAGACTGAAATCATTCCAGCAGCTTTTGTAACTTGTTACAATTTACTATTATTACATTGTTATTGCATAGCTTTTTTTAAAATTTATAATGGCCTTTCTATAATAAGTTAAAAAGGCATATTATTCAGAATAAGTCATATTAGATCTTTATGTTTATTTTGATCAGTTCTCTCAATAAAGAATCAAAAAGCAAACTTATATTGCTTTTTGATTGGTCAGTTTTAATGTAATCTAAATTTTAAGATGTAAGAAATGGAATTTGGTTATCTCCATGCAGTCACTGATTATTGACTTATTGTCTTATGACACACTACTGACTCACTTATAACTCACACCTGACTTATAGTCTGTTACTAATAGTTTATTGTAGAAAGAATTTTACAGATGATAAAAAAGCTGCGCAATGATAACGTAACAATATTAATCTTGTTATAACGAGTTACAGAATAGGCTTGCTGCTGGCCTATTCTGTAATACTTTTAGGGCTGTTCTTAAGCCCATTCTATAATAGCCATATACATAAAGCCATAAAGTTTTAACAAAAGAAATGAATGTTATTCATTTGCTTATATGCTTTTACAACCACACTTTAAAACTTTATGGCTTTATGTTACACCTATTGTAAAATAGGCTTTACAATAGCATAAACAGTGTGAATGATGTAAGATGCGGTTATATATCTACTTTTAGCAATGCAGATTATTTTTATCTTGGTTTAACTTCTTTTTTATCTTTTTCTAGTTCTAGAATAAGAAAAACCAAGATCAAAGTTAATTTGTGCTAATAGAAATAAATGTACAACTGTGTTTCATAACACTTTATGATCACTTACAACTATGTTTATGCTATTGTAGAATAGCTTTAGTCACGTTAACATTACAACGTCATTACACAGTTCTTTTATCATATATAATGTATCTATGCAATGACGTTACAATAATAACAAAACTGTCGTTAAGGAATTACAGAATAGATGATGCTGGAAACAATTTCAAAATGTTTCGAAACAAATATATAAAGACCCGCAAATAAATTAAAAATAGTACACAATGCACTTGGGGGGGAGAGGGGAGGGGACACCATATGACAGCTTTATCTTTCCCCATAAAGCGCGAACGTTACGAATTTCCTCTCGCGGATGAATCAAGCACGGATATGTTGACGCGGTCACATCCGAAAACTACATATTTTCACGCTTACTTCTAAGCTTCCTTCTCACATGATACGATTTCATCCCCCAGGCAAGATGAGGTTACCTTCACGACTTGTTTGAACGCGTATCTGAGTGCTCGTAAACTTACCATTTTTAAAGAAAAACGTCCTTGTGTTTTATCAATAAGTACTGATTACTATGCCATGTCCCAGATTAGATTATATCGGATTTCAATTTGACAGGACCACGATAATAAAAACTTCGTCTAATTGACACTTCACATTCACACAGTGGTACGGACCATCTCTTCGAAGCAAACAAAAAGTCACAAAAAGTATCAAGGAAGAGAAGTTCTGCGCAGGAGCCATTCGATGAGATTCAAGTGCAACACGAACAAACCTCTTGCTTATAATTGGTGCGTTCCGAAACTCATCAAAAATTGTGTCGATGCAAATGCATCAGCATGTGTGTATGCATTAATGTATTACCGGTTGAATATGTGACATGTCACTTTCGAGTAGTCTTGTATCTTAACCAGATTGAAATATTATTAAATGTGAAAATGATTAAACTAACGCAGGACATCGATCTGGAAAATTATACGCTCATTTTGCCGTCGGTGGCGGTCGGCAACGTCGGGCAGTTGGCTGTTGATTTGCTAATTTCAAATCTTAACCTTTCCAAGATCGGTCAAATTTTTAGCGCATCATTCATACCTGTTGTCGGCGCGAATGCCTATCACGAACATTCAAACGAACTTATCACGGCGATCGACATTTACGCAGGGACCAAGGAACGCATCGTCGTTATACAGATCCGTTCGCCGTATGTGGACGATCTTACAGAATTTTTCAGCGAACTGGCACAATTTGTCACCGAGAGAAAAATAGCTAAAGTAATATTTTACTCCACTGTTTCCGCGGTGTCGTAATTGTTATTATATGTGGTTTTTTTACAGGTAATAATTCTTGCGAGCAGTCACGATTACATAAAGAGGGAAGTCCAACCACAACATCTTAAATTAAGATATGTTGCGTCTGATGGTATACGTGCTAAAGTTGGCAAGCTGTTTGACGACCTTAACTGGATTCCGCATAAGCCGAGAGTCGTGTCCGAGGTGACCGGAGAGGAAAGATTGCAGATACCAGGAGGTGGATTTGCCAAGAGCCTTTTCAACTTTTTTTCCAACGCTGATATTTCTTGTGCTGTTTTGTTCAAATTTTGTTCTGAGGGCGATAATATAGAGGATGCGATAATACTAGTGCGCTACTTAAATCAATGGATATGTGTATTAGAAATAAGCGATAGTAATAATTTGAAATATCCGCCGTCTTGGAAACACTTATTTGGAAAGCCACCGGCACAGGATCTATATTGAATATATCTGGATAAATTTTATACTGTTCTGTTAATTTTAGAATAATAATATTTTTACTATACAAGCATCTGAATTTAACATATTACACATTTGCTACAACATTAAGATATGACTAAAAAAAAAACAAAAAAACAATAATGTTCATTTCTACTGTTGATTAACTTTGATTTTGGTTAAATTGCTCTTTACTTTTTTTTAATTCCTAGAATGAGAAAAAGATGAAGAGTAACAATAATTAATATAAGATAGTGATATATGAATATCTTGAGATATATATGTACAAATTAAAATCAAGGAAAAACCAACAAATGGCTGAGATAATATTTTCTTAGTATATTAAATGTTTTGCAGTATTCTGTTAGACTATTCATTTGCCTTCTTTTTATCTTGATAAAAAGTAAATTAACATAAGTCAAATTAAACTGATATGTAAATAATATAAGTAAGAGAAGCTAATCCTTTTTCTGCAGAAATTATATACATTTTGCAGTTCTATAGACAGCATCTGAATTTAACATATTGCACATTTGCTACAACATTAAGATATGACTAAAAAAAAACAAAAAAACAATAATGTTCATTTCTACTGTTGATTAACTTTGATTTTGGTTAAATTGCTCTGTTAACAATTTTGTCAATCTTGAAAATGTCAATAGTTTGCAGTTGAAATGCCTATTTCAACTTGAAATGACTCAATCTTAAACTAAAGCTAATATTAATAGTAATATTATTATTAATTGAACTGAAAAACAATTTAATGACAACAATAAAGATCTTAAAACACTGCAAAGAATTAACAAATAAAGTTTATCAGTTTGAACGCTTGTATCATAACAATTTTTAAATATTTTTAAATACAATTGATGTAATAGTTTGATGTACATATTATAAATAATTAGCTATTCAATCTGTGTATTGAATTTTCATTAGAATTTTCTTCTTTTTGTAAATAAAAAAATGATTATTTTTGAGTTACATTGTTGTAGCAAATGAGTATAATCTAAAATAATTTCTTATTCTTAATATATATTATATTATGGTTTAGACGTGAATACAGTAAATTATAATATACTCCAAGTTCTTTACAACACATAGAAATGTACAAATAATTTTATTTTATTAAGTTTCATTTCTGAGGATAAATAATACTTGTTTAAATATTTTGTAAATATTTATTTTATAACAAAAAATTTTCTACGCTAGAAGTTTGTACTTTGCAGAGAACGCTGAATAGGACACGAGAATAGCTAAGAAAGCAGCTAAGAATTCAGAGTTTACCCAAGGACCAAGGAAAACACCCGGATTGTTAAGAACAACCACTGCTAAGGGATTCACACTATCAGGATTTTCTCCGTTCCTTATTGCTTTACGAACAGCGACGTATTTTTCCTCGTCGTACAGCTTTATGTAGTAATCACCAGACCTTGCTTTCTTAACGTCTTCCGTCCAAGATATCTACAAAATATATAAAATAATTTTATTAATATTACATTATCATTCATGATTTTTATTGAAATATAAAGATAGAGTTAGAAACTTTGTATCAAATTTAATTTTCACAATAGTTAAAAAAATTTATAGAATATTTTTAAATATTAGTTTTGTTCTAATTATTGTTTAATTTACAATCTTTGTTTAAGTTGGTTATAGTTCGCTTCATTTATATGTTTACATGCTGGTAAGACTAGCAATGTTAAGAAAGTATATATTACCTGATATTTATTATCAGCGCTTAGCCTGACTGCTGGCAACGTTTTACCCTCGACCTCAGCGTACAAACTAATTCCCTTTACTCCGTTATTGCATTTCAATACGAATTGCATGGTAAAGGCGACGTTCGTGAGGACCGTCGCGTCTTCCGTCACATATGACGACGCGACGATCTCAGGTTTCTGACAGGTTTCGGCGTAAACCACAGAAATTAAACCCGTTAACGCGCACAAGAAAATAATTTTATTCATTTTGTGTGTTTTATGTGTATTCTCTCTAACAACTGTGACAACTGTTCACGATGGACGTTAGTCGGAAAATGCGCCTTCCAACTTCCAACCAAGCTTCCAACGTGCGCCGACTCCGCCAACGACTCCAACCGGCCACCACCGACTCGAACCAACGTGCCACGTCGATGAGATTGGCGTAACTCGTGTCTCTTATCGCCGTCTAGCGAACAAGCGCGAAAAGAAGCGTTTCGAGATCTGGCATTGGACAGTATGGAGTGCTGTCCAATTTTTTATTATTTATATTTCTTAAAAATTAAATTTTTAAACTATTTTTCTTTAATATCAATATTAAAAAATTGAATGTATATGACATTAATCACTCACTGATGTCCGTTTCCAAAGTAGTACAGTAATTTAAAAAAAGTTCAAATTTAAAATAAAGTTGAAAAATTAATAACTTTTAGCTTAATTTATTTTAAATGAGTTTCATTAATTTAAATTAATTTTTAACTTTAACTAGTTATTTTTAAAACAAAAATTTTAATTTATTAACTTTTAGCCTAAATTAATTAAATATATTTATATGCTTAAAAGAAAAATATATATATGATATTTATATAAAAAATAATATTTCTTATATTTAATATAAAACTGAATTTATAAATATATTAAATTTATTTTATCTATAATTGTTTTTGTTATTGAGAGTAATTTTATTTTAACAAATCATTTTTAAATTTAACTTAATTTAGTTAAAAGAAAATCAACTTTTGTAACTTTTTTCTATTGATATAGAGATCTTCGTTTAATCCTCTTTTCGTTATTTTCTATTTGTTTGCATTTGAAAAAGATAAGAAATTAAGGATGCTGAAGACATTTTATATTATGTTTTCGAGAGGAAAAAAGAAAAGATCAATTATTTAAGAAGTTGAATTTAAAAGAACAGACCTATGTTGCGTTCGGAAACATCACTCGAATGTCCTCATGTATCCCATTTTATCCTTGTTTAACATTTGATGAACAACAAGGATAAAATGATACAAGCAGATATAAGGAGGCACTCAAATGATGGTTCCGAATGCAATTCTATTTAATTCTGTTATGATCACGTGTGGTATACTGACGTGGGCTGTGTGAGGTTATGTAATCTACCATAACCTCAGATTAAAAAATGTAGTTGCACTATACAAGAATATTTAACTGATAGTACAATAAGTTCTAGTGTGGCATAAGTTATTTATATTGATTTATTTCTTTCGTATCAATTTTTCTATTTGCGCTATCATGACAGTCAAGAATGAAAAAGCAGACGAAAAGAAAAAAGAAAGCGTTGCTCCCGAAGGGGCAACTCTAAAAGATAATTTATGGGAATCTGACATGTATCCAGAGAGAAGAGGAGCAAACAATAAGCATAGTTGGTTTAAAACGTTAATTGGCGCTCAGGGACGAGAAGCGATAGACAGAAATAAATGCGAAGACAATGTTTATAAATGTATAAAAAAAAGTAAGACATCTCTCATTTATACCAAAGATGATAGAAAGTGAAGCAAATTCTTTATCGATGCTTTATAAATAGGATCTAATGTATTATTTTAATGTATTTATCTATCATTATTCTATCTTTTTAAATAGAATCTATTATATTATTTTTGGTTTTATCTAATTAAATTTAATTGCTGCTTTTCCATCATTTATACATTGTTTCTAGGTCCTATAGTAAAACTTATGATGGGAGCACTTAAAGGTTCTGGATGGTTTGTAACTCATTCTTTTATATTATATATATTATAACTATGTGTATAACTCTGTAATTTCATTTTTGTTATTGTTCACTGGATCATTATTAATATTTCAGTGAAATAGATATTCGGCGACATATTTCTTGCGAAGTGTGCAATCCAATGGTAACTGGTGGATATGATTCAGAATACAATCAGGTAAATTAAATTTCTTTGAATTTTTAATTAAATCGTTTTGCTGCTAAATGTTAATGAAATCTATTGTATTTATGTCAAAATGTTATTTGTCCAAAAAAAGATTCTTTTATTTTATTACATATTATAATTATGCATACTATGAATACTAACACATTTATTTTTTTACAGATAGTTGTCTGTCAAAATTCAGCGCATAGTGAAAACATGGTTCGGGGAGTGCTTCTACATGAAATGATTCATATGTTTGACTTCTGCCGTAACAAATTAGATGTGAATAATCTTGATCATTTAGCTTGTACAGAAATTAGAGCAGCAAATCTTGGACACTGTAGTTTTATGAGTTCATTGTTACAAGGCGATTCATCTTTCATTAACATAAAAGCAACACATCAGGTAAATTATTATTCTGAAAAATGGATTTGATCGTAAATACTCTTGTACAAGTGCAATTTTTTTTTTAAACTGCATTATATGTTAACGTTTGTTTATCCAGAATTGTGTAAAACGCAAAGCTAAGATGTCGGTAATGGCTGCACGCAAGGTATCATCAGAGGTGGCAGACGCAGCTATAGAAAAGGTATTTACAAAATGCTATAATGATTTAGAACCAGTTGGCAGAAGAATTCGTAGAAATTCATATGATATGCCGAGGGCATATGCGGAAGGACATTTATATGGATATGACATGTAAATATTTAAAAAAATTGTATGAAAGATTAGGTGAAAATATAAATATATTCTATTTGATTATATTTATTAGTTTATTAACATTAATATTATACCGCTTATTTGCTATAACAATGACATAACTAAAAATTCGTTATTTCAGAGATATTTATATAAAAACAGAATTTTGATGAGAATTCAACATAGACAATAAATGGGTGATGATACTTTTATTCCTATAAAATTAGTGAACTAAATCGTTACATCAAAATTAAATTTTAAAATATAAAATTTTTATGATTTAAAACATTTAAACCAGAACATTTTTTTTGTCATTTACAATAAATGAGCGTTATAATAAATTTTATTTTTTAAATTCATATTTGCCATAGTTTTTCGTAGAGAAAAGATTTACTTAAAAAATATAGAAATAAGAACTTAAAAAACTATATTTAATAATCTCAGTAATCTTCAGATACAGTTCTACTAGTAGCTAAGTAGAAGATAATTGACGGAAATTAAGCATTTTACATACTAAGATTTTATTAAGTTGAATATTTGACAGTAATTGAGAGTATCTTTTATTTAACAAGTTTAAAAAATTTATTTTATATAGAAATTAGTAAGGTAATTAAAATTTGCATTTATATTACATATATCAATTGAAACTAGGGTTGATTGTAGAGATATTTTCATTTATGCAAATCTGGCAGTGTTTCAGAAAGAGACGATATACTAATATTATTTTTCAAATTTATTGTAAGAGAAAGTGAATTTTTCTTAAGTAATATGTTTAACCCTTTATTACATAATTTAATCGTGAATTAATTTCGTATTATAATATTGGTCAACGGTATAATTATCTATACACTATTATTGTTTAGAGTCTTAAATTATTTGATAACTTCAAATACTGAAGACAAAACAAGAGATTTTAGTGTGCAAAGCAGGATAGAATAGCATAAACCTAGAGTATTATATGTCTATTCTATGTCTATTTTCTTTCATTCTGTATAATTTTAACACAAAGCAGTGCTAAAAAATACGTTTTTATTGCACAATAAGAAATATGTAAAAAATTTATATAATATAGATCAGTGAGATCCAATCTTTCACACGATTATAACAATTACACAATACACTGTTGAAATTGGACTGTAATTAAAATAAAAATATAATAATATAATGATTCTATATCACAGATGAAGTACATTTTTAATTATGCAATTCATTATCAATTTTTATATTAGTTATACATTTAATTATTTAAATATATAAAGAAGAAGAAGAGAATTGGATCACACTGATATATAATTTGTTCCAAAATTAAATAGATACTATTCCTTACGAAATTTTGTGTTAAAAATAGATTTTTATTTGTTTATTGAAAATAGTAAGTATTAAATTATATTAGTAATTTTTTTTCAGTGAGTTTATGAAAAGTTTCTCACGATTAAAGATTGTAAATAAACAATACGATTATTATTCATATTTTTCAAATAGAAACAGAATTTAATAAAATTTTGATTTGGATCATTTAAATGTTGAATAATATCGAAGTCGATATCAATTTTAAAATATTGAAATTCAAAAAGTTATAAAAATATATCTATTTTGCTTTTTTCGCTAAAGAAAAGTTAACTTGATCTTTCACGCGGAACGACATTGTGTCTGAATTTTCTAAAACGCTGAACACGCTATTAGCAGTATTGTGATAAAAAATATATAGCAAACATTTGTCCTCTACGTAAGCTATTATATTTTCTCGATATATCTTTGCTAATCTCCAATGTCTTTAAAAGTATAGTTACGGTATATGCGACGATTCGTTGTGTTCTGTAGTTTTTCGATTTAACAGAATTTAAACAACCCTAGAACCCGACGCTAAATCTAGTAGCCTCGAAAATTTCCGTCGTAGCGAGGATTTCCGTCGTAAGTGACCTGTGCGCTGAAACCGTGTTGCCAGTCTGCGGTGTATCGTACAAGTTGCGTCCTACCGTCCGGAAGTTGTATCTTGTATTCACCGCGGACGATTTCGCCATCGCTAATGGCGTTATGGGAATAATCGTTGCCGTAAGCGTCGTCTTTTACAGCGTAGTTGAAGTCGAAGGGCATGCCAGGCTCGTGATGATGATGATCATGCTGCAACGAATCCATCAGTTAAAAAGTTAAATATCAATATATGTTATAAATCAATTGTATACAATTAAATATATTGATATAAAACATATATCGATATTTGACAGCTGTGCTGCATCAATATATACACACTGATTATGAGAAAAAAAATATCTCAAAACAAAAAGATTTTACTTAACACAAAGACATATTTGCTCGTTAAGTCCTGATAGCTTATTTATTTAGGGTCAGGCTAAAAATTTCTTAATTGAAATATTTATGTAAATAAAATAAAGAAATAATTTTTATTCGAGTAATTTTTTCTTGCAGTTTTAGAAAATATTTATTGTTATATTATTTTTCAGGATAATGAGATTTTTAAATCTAAGAAAACAATTGAATTAAATTTAATAATATTATCAGTTTATTTGTAAAATTATTATTTAAATGTAAAAAATATAAAAATTCGACATTATGTACTTAAGGTAATATGTCTATATATTTAATTAAAAGTAAATGTTTTTACTTAAACAGAACAAACAAATGCTTGCATCCAAATATGTGGTTTTAAGAAAATGTATTTTTTTTTATTAAAAAAATTTTTCTCTCACTGTATTCATATCGACAATATAATTTTGTACATATAAACCTTAGCTATATTATCTCATACAACTAAAATAAAAAATCATGCTTAATTTTTATAATTGAAAGATTGTATCAGTTAACATTTTCTCATGTATCTTATACTATAGATTTTTATGCATTATTCTTCTGTAGAAAAGTACAAGTACTTAGTACTATGTCCTCACCTATTTGTCCGTATGAATTTTAAGATTGAATTACTTGAATTGTTCAAACCTGAGAAATTCGAATTTCAAGTTAGATATAGTTTTCTTAAAATTTAGCATGTACTTACGCCAGGGCCGCCGATAACGCTTCCATCACGACCGCTTTGCTGGCTAGTATAGTCCGGGAAAGGAGGTGTAGGTCTCGGTCTGCTCGGGTATCCCCCCGTGCCCGTTGACGGCGGAAAGGTTCCTGGGGTGGGCCTGGAGGGTGGCACTGGATAAGAGGGCGTCGGCCTGGATACGGGGAAGGATGGCGTCGGTCTGGTCCCTGGGAAGCTCGGAGTCGGACGGTACGTAGGCACCGTCGGTGTAGGCTTCGGGAACGGTACCGTCGGTTTGCTGTACGTGTAACCGCTGCCTTTCGTCGGCTCTGGCGGCAGATAAGTGTTGCGCCGTGTGCCCGGTGGCAGATCACCAATAACGCTGGCTATCGTCACGCAGAGCACGACCAGCTGCGCAGGAGAAATCGGGTTGTTGAGATACACCCTCCTGGAGCGTATTTTATGCGGAAGGAGTCACGCAAAATGGAAATAAAATAAAGATTGATTTATCGCTTTTATATAAAAGCGACGATTACGTAGGCCAACATCTGGTTGAAGAGAATCTAAGTAGAGACCGAAACTAATACCGCTACTTGCTTCAAGCATTGCTAATACCGTACTTTGAATGTGCGCGACATATGCGTTTGCTAACTCATACTGACCTGCTTATATATATTCGTTTAAATTATAGAAAACTATTGCAAAGACTTGCGTAATTGAAAAGTAAATTCCATAAATTTGCTTCTAAATCGAAACGTGTGGGTGTCAGTAATATAAAGAATCCATCAGCAGAATGTATGATTGAGAGTTGAGAAAAAGCTACATCTCTCGCAAAGTTTGTATAATATAATATATTACTACATTGACAAGAAGTTGTTTGTAATGAAAGAAGACCGTTGGCGGCTGCTTTAATGAAATATTATTGCACCGTCTTCTTAGTCGAGAAGACGAGATCCTATATCTTCAATATGTTCTTCATTATGGTCGTTCGAGCCAGGGACAGAACTTCTCTTACGCTATATCGCGTTATGATACATAGTTTTTTTTAATTAGTTTTTTTATTAGTTTGAAGGACTTTGAGATAGCTTACTATATGAGTGAAAGTTGTATAAATTTTTCGCGACATTTTAGTATTTTACAAAAATACAGTTAATAAAAGCAGAATTTTTTGCAAGATTAAATTTTTGTTTTTATTTAATTTTTAAAAATACTTTTGGTATAATCTGACAAGAAATTTTTAATTTTGACAGAAATTAAAATATAATAAATTTGTTTTTTTATAATTTTTTATAATGTTTAGCTCTACATTTTTATTTTTTTTTTTTTATAATTTTGATTCAGCAAATGTAATTTTTAATTATACATCAGAAGAACTGGAATTACATAATAGGAAAATGTGGAAATAATAAAAAAAATTTTAAACTATCTTGTTTAAAAAATCAAGACTTATAATCTTGCAAAATAAATTCTCTCTCTCTAGGAAAGAGCATAATAATAAATAAATGTTTAGGAAAGCTGTGTTGCATTACTATGATGACGCAAAATGTTACCAAATCTTAATAAAAACTCACTCATCTTTAAATAATATATCTACTTCCAGGATAATGAAACTGAAATAAATGTAATAGTATGCTTTTTCATAATAAAGCGTTACAAACGTAGCTATTAGTTATTTCACGACGTTGAAAATGCTGTAGATTTACCGTGGCAATGCATCATTTTGCATTTGCGATATGAATGCGCAACGAAAACGTGTTTTTCTAACCGGAACATATGTCAGCAGTCGACATTTCGAGAAATCGTCCAGGTCTATATAATGAGAACGTAATAAGTTGTCAGGATGTCGCAAACTGATGTAGGGAGCTTAGTGTCACGAGTATAGATGCGCATTGACATTCCGTTCATATTTATTTTTGCAATTATAATTATCATATTATTGTAGAATTTTCATTATTTTTTTTCATCAAATTTTATCACGATATGTATTTTAGCTTATCATCTTGATACACGCACCGTAAAGCATCGTACATTTTATTTTATTAAGTAAACAATGGTTTCTTTTTTTAAACAGAATATTACATATAAACAAAGTATTAATTTACGTAAAGTGCATTACTCCTATCCTTATTTTTTTGTTGTAAAAAAGGAATATCTTATTTTTGTAATATATATAAATATATTACAAAAATAGAACAAAAATAAAATAAATAAGATTTTGAGAATAAATCAAACAAAATAAGAAAAAAAGCTAATACCTAATAAACGCTAGAAAATTATTTAATATTAAATAATATTCCTGAAAAATTAATAAAAAGTAGTTATATTATATAAAAGAGTAAATGATATTATTTACTTCAATATTTTAAATTATCGGAAATATTATAATTTTTAAATGTAATAATTATAAAGTTTATGAATATTTATGTATAATAATTCACATTAATTTTTGACCACGATAATATTATTGTAGAACATTTTCATAATATTCCACGGACATTAAAACAATATATCACAAATATTATATAAAAACGGACATATAATATTAATACAATATTCTCATAATATTAAAATAATATTAGAAATATTAAATAATATTCTCGGAATCTTATTTTAATATTTTAATTTTTAATAATATTTGTATAATATTTTAGGAATATTGTGTGCTTATAGGGTAAGTGTTAAGGAGTCAGTTGCCCAACTTAATATAGGTATTCAATATTTTACTAATAAATATAAATATTTAAATATTAACGTCATCTTATTAGTTTTCTCTTATTTCGCTTGATTTACAGATTAAGGTCGAAATGACTATGATTATATGATGGGTTAATGTGGCCGGATATATGAGTTTCCGTCGAGCCTTGATTCCACCGTGCTACGTGTCTAATACAGTAGGATCTTTTGTTTGCATTATTCACCAACAGCCACACGCTCTCTTCGAGTTTGAGATCCGGTGTTGAATATCGCCACAATCGTTCTCGTGTGTAAACTGACATTTGTCGCGTAGCTTATCAGTTTACATATGCGAGCCGTACCTCGAATCATATTATGAGGTGTATAATTTTAATATATCAAGTGTCCTCTGTTAGTACTTCAGATTGATATTTAGTACGTCAAGATGCCAAAGGTATTTTTTTCCGTAGAGCAACATATCCCGCGAGTTGTGACGAGATTGATGGAAATAATTATAGTCTGACGAAACGTGGGTTGGATAAAATAATTCCAACTGTCGTACATTTTATCGTCTCCAATGTCCGTTATTATCAATATTATTGAGTTATTTGTTACGCTAAATCATACAAATTGAGATATGAACAATTTGTTACGATGATTGAACAAGCCTTAACACTGACAGCTATTAATGTAAAGAGCATAAATATTATTGATAACTTTTTAACAATTTCCTCATTTTCAGATATTTTTATGTTGAATTTATTTAATACTTATGTCACATTTATTGATGCAATGCTTAGCTTGTAATTTGAAAGATTTCTGAGAAATGTTTTATAAATCTGAAATAAATTATTTTAAAATTCAGACTTGATGTCAAACATAATTATAATTAGTATTATTACATGTTATGAATGTCGTTTTAACGTTTTGAATTTTACATTAAACACTTAATCATGTAGAAAAGTTCAGGCATCAATAAAGATTCGAAAGGTGTTTATTATAAGAAATTTATTTACAATTAATTACACAGTTACCACAATTAATTTTATGTACGCAAATCAAGATATAAATTATAAAGTACACGTGTAAACAGTAAAAATAACAAGAGACATAAAAAATCAACAAATTTTTGAAGAAATTCTTCGTTAATTCATATTCGTTAAAATTGATTAATAATTATGTAATTATTTTCAAAATATTTGTGCGTAAATTATATTTTATTACAAATTGCATTTATTAAAAGAAAATCTATTAAAAAATTTAAAAAATTGCAAAATGTAATAAAATAATGCCACATATTTTATCAGTTTTTAAAATTAATTTTAGTAATTGATACATAATAAACATTTTTCGTTCAATGTGTGTATAGGTATACATGTCAGTTATTTAGATTATTTATTGCAGCTGAATATCGCAGTTTTTAATAAAACGCGATTTTTTTTTCAGTTTTCGAAAATGACAGAAGTAATGAAAAACGTAGGAATGCGCTCGCGTGAAGGATCGCTCGCCTGCGCGTAGCGTTAGGAATTAATATAAGAGAGTCAAAGAACGGTTAGCAAACGTTGTTCGTGCGCAACGACGAGACCGCGATTTCGCGTACGATAAGCGCCGCAGGACTTCTATCACAAATCTTTTTTCCGGCGTAATAACAGATTCCGCGCGACGAGATACGCGCGATTCGTCGTCGCTTCAGCCATTAGCCTCGGCCGGCGCGGCGCGGCGGCGACTCTAAAGAAAATCAACGTGAAAAAGGAGCAGACCGAATCAATAATGCCGGCGGTGTTACGTCAACGTTGTTCGGAGATGCGGCCGACGATCCGTGCTCTATTGCGACAGTAGAGACCTTTGTATTATGCTCTTAACCCTGTACTTCGATTGCAACGCACCGCTGGAGAAGAGGTGTGCATTAAATATATAAAATATAAACATACATGAGAGAAGAGAGAGAGAGAGAGAGAGAGAGAGAGAGAGAGAGAGAGAGAGAGAGAGAGAGAGAGGGAGGGAGAAAGAGGGAGAGACAGAGTAAGAGAGAGAGAAAGTGAGAGCATCTAAGGACTTGTCCCGCGGCAGTGCAACGCTTCGTTGGGTGTCGTAACTTCGTTCCAGTAGTCAATCGAAATGTGGAGAAGCGTGAGAAGCTACTCCGACGGGACTGACAAATGCGATTGCATGCGCGTTAGTTCATTAATAACTCATTATAATGTCGATGAGTATGTTGTGTGGGCGCGCGTCTGACGTTTATATTATGTCCGGCGATGATATCACCGACCATTGTTGTAATCGCTTTTCATACATATTTTCATATTTTAATAAGAAGAAATAATGAGACACGCTAATGACACAATGGCAGCCGGCTTGAACTCGCGGATTTGAATCCTCTCGGAACTGGATTTATCGGGGAGAAAATCTAAATCTTTTCGCGAGTTGTTTCTACAACTGGCGGTAGCTAACTTGGATATTTGCCTGCACAGACAGAACGATTTCTTCAAATTTGATAAATTTTATTGTATTTTATCCAAACAAATTTATTTGGAACGGTCCAAACAAACCAATGCTCGAATCGTTAAGTACGACTAATAACAGTGTTATTTTCGTCAAATAATAGATATTATTTGACTGAAATAACTTTAAGTCAAATAAATGGGAATAGTAATTCCAATGAAATCTTTTTCTCTGTGTAGTGCTTAAAATGAATATTCTTTTTCACTCTTTCTATTATTCATATAAAATTTGTTCCTTGAATGTGATAATTTTGTATACGATATAAATCAACGACTCTCGAGATTTAAAAATATAATATTTGAGCAAGGCTAATGAGAGTCAAGTGCGGTTATTAATGCATACACACCCAGAAAAAAGTTTCTTCGAGTTAAAAAATATTTGTTTGAATCAAAGAAATTTGTATAGCACATTGCTATATGGTTGAAGAAGTTTCTTGGATTTTGAAGAGTTTTGATTGTTTCTTTTATTAGAATTGAAGAAATAGTTTGATTGTGCAACTCAAATCTTTTTTTTAAACGAAAGAAATATATTTTTAAAGCCAGGACATGTAAGTTATTTTTTTACATTTCTCTCAGCATTTTCTTTGAATTAAAAAATTGTCTGTTTAAATTAAAACAAATAATTTGAATAAATAATTTATTTACTTAAAAAAAAAGGCTAGTAAGTTATATCTTGAGATCAAATGAAGTTTTATTTTCCTCAAAGGTATTTTTATTTTAACTTAAAAGACCAAGTTAAAGAAACGATTTGATCAATTTAAACATAATTTTTCTGTGGCTGCAGTTCAAACTATGAACTCTTTTTACATTTATTAAATATAAAATTGATCAATTAAGACCTGGAACGTTTTGATTCACTTTGGAGTTATCCGTAACAATATCTATTATCGAAAAGCATGTAGACATTCACTAGTCCTCATAACTTTGTATCTCGTGACCGTGAGTCTTTGCAAGATGATCGACAGCTAATCAGAATTATCTGCATCGCAAACGGCGCGCATTTAATAGTAGATACGGCGATCATCGCGATTTGTCGTGGATAAGAGATCGTTCGATTAATCAAGTGGGATATGAATTAATCGGGCGACAGCAGTAAGTGATTTATAACAAATCCGTTCTATCAGCGCGCTGACTCTTTGGGCGGGCGAGGGGAGAGATCGAGCTGTAGTAAAGTTTTACAAACGACGTAAAGGTCGCAGGAGTAAAGAGCGAGAATGGCTAATCAACGCACGTACGGCAAGACATGTTCCACGCACCTTCCCTCCGAGGAATGCCTCGTATTCACATTTTTTTGGTCGATCAATGGACGAGCTAGTCAATAACGATAATCAATATTTATAATTGACAATCGAAGAAACGTTTAATGCGTATGAAAAAGAAAAAACTTGTGTCATCACTCGAGTGTAACTTGTTTTATCCTCAAACAATAAAGAGATATAATGTTTTACGAGAAATTACAATTGATTTTTATCACTGCGAATTACCATAAATTATTTGTAATTACAATGAATGAGGTGTACGAATGATAAATGAATAATAAAATATGAAGCGAAGATAATGGCTTCCTAACAATTAATTCATCTTTTAATTTGACAATCAAATTTTGTATTCAGGTTGTCACGTGATTGTAAAAATTTTAACTATGCTACTTTTGAAGGTAATGATGTTTCTATGCTTAATTGTATGAATGTGCTAATGTACTACGTGGGCGCGCGCATCTTGTTACAACACTCGTGATTGCAATGACACCTACTAAATAATACACGCTAATCCATAGTGACGAAAAGATTTTCAATTTTTATAAATCTGCACTGCAGACGTACGGTGAATTAATAACTAGACAAACAAAACCAATTTTGCACGTACCTGTAGGTAATACATCTTTCGGGCCGCACTAGGTGATACAGGTCGACGTGCTGGAACCACGCTAACTCACGCTAACTCGCTAGCGGAAACAACAACGAGACAACCCTTTTAGAGGAATCAACGCGCACTGAAAAAGTTTCAAATTAGCACTGCATGAAAGGGATACGGTGGTAGCTTCCGCTATTTAAGTAAAATGTATGCTCGATACACGAGAGATATCTTATGATCGCTCGTGGGCGAATAAATGTACAAACGCGGAGGAAAGAGGGATATATTGAATGTATCGGATGATCATCTTTACATATACACGATAGTTTTGCAATAAATACTGTTATCTAACTTTTTACTATATCTTTTTATTAAGCAGTGTACGGCCAGGAAAAAAATTCGATTATAAATATTCGTCTTTAAAATTCTTTTTATTTTTAACGTGTTTTATACAGCGCTAGAACATCTTTTTGTTAAAGCTCTCTCTTAAAACCCACTTTAGGCGATCCTTAATTCATATAATATTTTGAAAAATCTATTTACAATTATATACATATATTTTTTATATGTATTTTTAAAATTAAAACGTTTCTTTATATATACTGAGTTTTTAAAAAATTTTTGTATGAGACACAAAATTATAAATGTAATCCACTTTAAATTGTGATACAAATAAAAAAATGTCTAATAATTGTTTAATAATATAATAATAAAAAGTTAAATATATTCAAACAGTACAAATAAATTTCTTCTGTTTTTTAACTTGTATTTATTTAAAAATTTATTTTTATTTTATACAATTTCCAACATTATTCTTTGATATACATATATATATTTTAAATATAGCAAAATTTTGTTTACTATTTTATTATAATGTGATCTATTATTAATTATAAATATACTATCTTTGTAAGAAACAACATCTCGCAGGTTTTAAAAAAAAAACACTTTAAAAAGATACTACTTTTAGACTCCTATTGGGTACACCAATAAAATCAAAAATTGCATTGTATCAACTTCTGTAAGAACAGTAATTTATCATCACATTTCTAATTTTTTACGAATATGTGTCAACACACACGAAATCATCGGATAAAGTTTGATACGAATAGAATCGTATTTCTTATTTTCTAAAACACCAAACAATTTAACTGTCCAATCAAAACAACTGTGTTCCGCGTAACTCTCTGGTTGACCGTACACTGCTTTGAGAAAAAAAGGAGCCTCGATAAATCAAAATGTTGTCGATTTCAATAGTCGGCGGTGATACACTACTACTGAGACACGATAAGATATCACCAGGTCTTGCCCAGCGTTCGTGTCGATTCGAGGGTTTGACGCAATCAGCAACTTCTTCGGGGGCCGGGGGGAGGGAGGGTTTTTCACAAAACGAGATGGTTGGATTATGTAGCACACGTGCGTATGCGTATACGAACGGGATGTGTATTGTGTTACGCTGTTGTGTCGTCGATGCACTCTCCGGCGCACGACTGTGAATAAAGTCAGTACGTAACTACTCGGCTTGCTGGCACGTTGGGTTTATATAGCATGGGGGGTCTCTAATAAGATGATTCTTGAACGGCGTGTCGGGATCCAGGTAGGCGGCAAGTAGAGGGGCCCCTCCACCCATCGTACGGAGGGGCGGCTTCCTTGCTGTTCCTTACCTTGTGTCGTGCCTTGCCTTGCCCTGCCCTGCCTTGTCTCACCCTTGCCTCATCGTCGCGCTTTTACCTTGCCTTAGAATCTTGCACGGAGATCGGGAGGGCATAACCCGCGTGACGCTCCCTCTGAGACATGAGAGCCTGGTTTCTCGTATTATGTCGAGAACGTTAGAAACGAGGGTACATACTTGGGAAAGAGAGTGTTTCCTCGTCTACGAGAAATTTACGTCAGAATGTCGTTCAATGATAGTAATCTGTGAAGTACTAAAGGGAGAGTAGAGGACGCAGAGTATGTATATTTTTTAGAAAAAATAAAAGTAAAAAGTAACAGCATCTTGCATTAACTGTTAACACTCTGCAGTGTGTAATATAATTAAATTAGGAATTGTATTCAAACAGTCTTTAAAATTATTAATATTCAGTTTATGCAGAATTGAGAACATTATTTTATAAAAGTAATACGTTATTTAGAAAATAACAATTTGTTACCTTTTTGGTTACTTTTCTCATTTCCAAAAAGTGAGTTTTTTAAATTATATTATTTAATAACCAATATTAAAACTTACAACTCTAAATTAGTTTTGATATGGCAAGCTTTTCTGTATATTAAATTTATCTAATAATTCTTTTCTATATTAATATCTTTATTCTTTAGTACAATTATTTTTATAGAAATTTATACTGTAATTTACAAACGCAAATTTCATAAAAAATTTGTCTTGTTTTTAAAGATTAAAATTGGTATTAAGATTGCATTCTAGTATTCATTGCCAATATTGAAAATTTATACACGTTACATATGTACTATAGACTTTCAATATCTACTGGCAGTGACTATCGAAATGCTAAAATATAAAGAACAAATTACTTTTTAATATTTAAAATACGAAAATAAATAAAAACCTATAATTGCATAATGTACATATTATAATCTTTGATCTGGTATGCCAATTATTGTACTTATGTGTGTATTTGTGCACGAATCTATTAAATAGGGTACTATAAGCGTGAAGGAGGAGAGGGGGGGGTGGAAAAAAAGAGAGAATTAAAATAACAATAAAGAGGAGCTGATTTATTATTATTACTGTAAAAATGTAAGAATGTAACCGTTACTGTTACAGACACAAAAGTAATGATCATTACCGAGAAAAAATAACAATAACGATTTTATAAATAACGCGTTACTTTCTAATCCTGATTTTGAGTATTCTAAATTAAATATTTACAATATTTTCTATCAGACAAAATTCGATTTAACGTTCTAATTTATGTTTAAAACGTATAAATAATAGTATTCTAATTGGGTACACTTTTTATTAAATACAAAAATAATATAAATAGATAAATAATAACATGAAATAATATCTTGATAGATTGTACAATAATTAGATTGCATAAATGAAGTAAACACAAAAAATAAATATTCAATAAACTTCTTAGCATAAATTGCATACGATATGTGGTACCATTTTCTATATCGTCCTATTTATGCAACATAGTGTGAATTATATTACGATAATAAACCTACATAATGAATGAGCACTCTGTGAACAAGAGATATCGTAACATATAACTACTATATGTGTGTGCGCGGAGGTTCGAAGATTTCTGCAGTCATCCGCATATAACGCGGCAGGCTAATGAGACATTATGTTATTCTAAATCCTTTTACTCAAATGTCCTGCATTTAATATGCATAAAATATTTGTTTATTACTTTTATATATATATATATATATATATATATAATATATATATATATAGTTTATCATTCTGTTAAATAGATTAGGAATCGCGCTATCTCGATTCATTAGAATCATGACTTTCCATCATTGCGATTAAGTATTATAATCATTACTCAACTAACAGACTACCATACAATAGTTTTTTCTTTTAACACATACTTTCTATAACACACGCTTACATTTTTTTTCTTTTAATATAAATAGCGCACTGCTAATATTGTCGCAATCTAATTTTATTTAGATAGACTATAAGTTTGGGTTGAGTCAGATAGCTCTGGGACCAAAATGTGTATGATAGAAATAAATTAGACAATCAAGTCTTTTACATAAAAGAGATTTTATAATAATATTCTGATTTTAGAATCAACAAACAGATTAAAAATTTTTATTAAATATTATTAATCATTAAATATGTATGATTTATGATTTTCTCTCTTTAGTACTTTTAAAACGTCTATTATTCTTTGCATGAAAAAATCGCACTCCATTTACGAGTCTCGATTCTCCTGACAGAAATTTATTCAATATTTTAATTTCACAAGTACCGCATTTTTATCTCTGCGAAAGAGGTCATTTTATAAAGACTATATTCTTCATTGTCGAAATATGCACTCCATCGTTCATTTCAATTTCGTGATTAGAATTTTGTAACGTGATTCGTTTGTATTCGTTTGTATTCCTGTCAGCCGTTGCTTATTTAGCATTTGAAGTTGCTAAATCAAGATTCAAAGATCCACGTCGTAGCTATTCTATAGCAGTGAATGGCGATCTTCGTCCAGTTATCCGCGAAAGAAGAGTTCTCACTCGATGCGGCGTTCGCTCTAGGAGTTTCCAATACGGTCATCCGCGTAATCGGTGGCGTAATACGAGGTTTCGAATTCACCGAGCACAGAGGCTCCTCCGTGCTTCTCCCGTGACGTTTAACCCTTTCATAACTCTTCCGCGAACGAAGAGAAATTCTCGTATCATACGCTCAATCGATTCAATCGCTGTAAAATCGCTTCCTCATGTTCTCATGAATTTTTATATTATTGGCCATCGACTAATTGGCCTAAAACAATAACGTGATTATACTGTAACGAGGAAAAGAATTAATTTTCAACGTTAATGCAGTTAGAGATTGTATCAAATCCTGCATTACAATGATCGATTCTATCAGTCTGTCTGTAATAACATTACAATTTTTACGCTGTTTATTTTTATAACATATAGAATATATGTATACATTGTATATGTCATATACATGTTACTTATAAGTATTTATGATGCAGTTAAAATATACACGGAGTCTGGAAAATTGTCCGCAGTACTTCGGGAAGTGATTCGAAACTCAAAAAGAAGAAAGAAAAGTTATATAAATATAGTTAGGAAATAAGTTCATTATTTTTGAGTATTAGCCTCTTACGTTAAAAAAGTTATGATTTTTTGCCAAAATAATTTGAAATAAAGTTATTTTTGTTCAAAAACTATAAAATAAATTATAATTATGAAAAATAAATAACGATTTTTTAAATGTAAAAGTGGCTATCATCCGGAAACAACTTGTTTCTGGATTTATGTTTATACAGCTTCCTTTTTCTCTTTGGATTTCACAGTATCTGCGATTTTTCGGACACTTTGTATACATGGATAAAGATTCTAGATTCTTTCTTTCGATTGTGAATTATTAATAGTATCAAAGTATTGAAGCATAATCTTTCTTCTCAAAGAAAGCAAATTTTTCTTTGAGATTAATAGAAGAATATTTTAATTATTTACATCACAAAAAATATTTAAATATTTGTTCATTGTACTTTTTATCTTGTTTATTTTTTATCATATAAAATTACTTTTACCAAGATTCTTGTTGCAAAATATATGTCCTTAAAAATAGTTATTTAAATGTCAATTGTGATTTGTCACATTTTTTTAATAAGAAAGAAAACACACAAAACAATAAAATATAATGCTTCAGGAAAGATCGATCGACAATTTCGTATAATAGAAATTATATACAACTATATTTGGCATCATACATTTATCGTTTTAAAATACGTGATAGGTCCTTGTCAATAATTGTCCATGTATGGACAACTGATGTGCTTGGAATAGCACTATGGAATGCCGATTCGTAGCGAGAAAGCAAACCTATTAGCGCCAGGATGATATCGAACGGATCATAAGGAAGACATTCTCTTCCTCGATTTTTTTTTTTTTTTTTCTTTAATCGATGAGACTGGCAATAGCTCAATGAAGAGTGGGAAATGTACAAGTGAATAATGAGAAATATTGCGATTCGATCTGCAGATGCTTCATGCGCGGATAAATCACGCTCGCGCTTATTATTTATTTCTTCATTTCCGTTCCTTGTCAATCTTATACGATGTGAAATACTTTTATATCATGATCGCGTAATTACTTCTGCAGCATAACTTTTTATTTTTCAATTGAATTGTTTTTTTTTACTTTTAAATTCTTTTGTGGATGTAGCATGTTTTGTTAACTTCGGCATTGAATTAATCACTCAATGATAGATATAATGTAAAAATGATATTAATTATATATGACGTTTAAAGAATTGCATTTCCTTTAGATTTGTCAAGGCGGGAGTTTTTATAAAATTATTTATATTAAAAAAAAGATATTCTTGCAATTTTTTATTTGGCAATTAGTAGTTTCGATAAACGCTAGTCAAAATAGCGGTGTTGATCATTGAATGCAGCAAAAGCAACAAAGTGTTCTTAGGAATTGCTTTGTTCAGTCACCATATAATGTTACGAATATAATTTTCCGTTTCGTAATGTCTTGTTTGTAATCGAAATGTTTTGATCATTACAACTGAAATGGAAGATCGAAGAGATGCCAACTTTCCACTTGCATTATATGTTTTTCGAGAAATTGATCATTTTATTAGTTTTGTCGATGTGGGTACAAATAAGTATCTGTTTACGCTACCGAAAACCTGTTTTTCCGTGCCTCGCAAAATTATATTTCCTCGCAATGGAATGTTGTGCAATATCAATTCCCTTTTATTGTACATTTCTTCTCTTTGCCCTCATCTACCGTGTCATTATTTCTTATCTTCAAGTGTGTGTCATTCATTAATAATTTAATTATTGTCCCATAAAAGCTACTACTTTGTACAAAGAGAATCACCACATTTCGCGAAATGCCCTTCGACTGATGCAATATAAACGCATATTTACATTAATATAACGTATACATGTTGCACTTTACATCGCATTTTATTACACTGAAAATTGATTTTAAAGCTGGTTTCAACAGATGAATATCGCGAGCATCGTGACATATCTGACGCTAAATGTACTTCGCAGAAACAAACTTCTTTGTCTACATCAGATATTTTAAACAAAACGATTAAACCAAACAAAATTGTTTATGTGAAAACGATAAGATTAATATTTGCTTTTAGAATTATTAGATCTGTATATCTAAATTATTTGTACGCTGTTTACAAATGTTATCGTGTTTATTTCATTAGTTGTATTTTACAAAGGGCAGCTTGTATCTTCTAAAAAAATATTTTTAAGTAGAAGGATTAAACAGAAATTAAAATTTAAGAAGCAATTAAGTATCCTTTGTTTTCATCATCCTTTAAATTTACGCGTAATGCCAATAATCGATATGAAATAAGACAGATAAAAGAATTCCAGATAAACAAAAAAAAGTAGGTGCCCAATAATTTTAGTCAAACTTGTAATATAAAAACTTATATCCTGCTGCTAAAATATGATATAACGATTTTTAATTGATATTTCTGCTATTCCTTTCTATTACGAAGAATTTCTATAAGAATGCCGATTGGTCTTTTATGGCGTCTATTGATGATAATTTATTCATTTAAAGAGATTCCTATATATAAATATGTATACCTTCTATGTTCTTATTTAGAAAATTAAGATTTTTGCTTGGATTCTCGTTTGACAACTACCTAGCAGGCAACAAACTAATACCATATTCAAGCATTGATTATCTGCTATTAATGTATAAATAAATGCCATTTCAATTTGATAATAATGAAGAGTATTTCTTCATGAGATAGTTATCATATTCACTTTTTCCATTAGCGTGAAGTGAAAAATGCAAATGCACGCATATAAAATAATAAATTTTCAAGTAAGCTTATTTAAGGATATGACTAGTTAATTACGAGACCGGTAGACGCAATCATCAAGTCTATCGCCTCATCATGTGGACAAGTGTCGACGTGAAAAGTTTCAATTTTTGCGTAGAATTTGCATCTCCGCGCGTTCTCACAAAGTTGCAGACAGCGAGCGATTGGAGAAAGGCATGCACGCACGGTCTGGATTGTTGAGTGAGCAATCCTTGTTCTGCCCAGCCTCGCTCATTCCTGATCACTTAACTTGCGCATCCAGCAAGAGCAGGTCAGAGCAGGGCACGATGCAAGGATTACCTCAATCCTTCCTCGTGACGACGGTGAGCGTAGAACTATTAATTAAAACGAGCATGCTCGCACACGATAGCAGGTGCAAGAAGAGAAATTACAATGTTTTTTCTTTTCCTTATTAATACTTACTTGGATTTCCGCCTTCGGAAAGAAGCTGCACAAAAGAGTATAAGAGGTAAATGGTGGTTCCATATGATAGATTGCTCACATTTTTATATTATGTCTTTAATGCTCGTTACATGGCGGAAATTTAATTCTTATTATACGTAATATTGAGCAACACATAAATTTTAGCAGATTATTGTTATTATTTTTATGTTATTGTAAATTTAATTGCTAAAAAATTATTGACAGAGCATTTTTATTTTCGATATGTTTTGTACCCATTTTTAGAATTTTTTTTTAGAAAAGATATAAACTTGAAACTTGGTACATTTATTCTTCGATATTTGAATTTTTTTTACAAATTTTTTCAAACATTAAATAGAATATTTTTTACTTGAAAATCTGTATAGACGTGTTAAAAAAATACCACGTCTTTATTGCCTTAATTTAAACTGCAAAAATTATTAGAACGAAAAATTAAAAGAATTTCAATCTACATAAATTTAGTTTTTATTTGAACTACAATTGAATTAAACATCAATTTTCGCAAAAATGACAGTTGTGAAAAAATTCGATTATTCGGTTTTTTCTTTTCAGAAAAATAAAATATTGAAATTTTTATTTTATTGTAATTCGAAGAGAAAAAATATAGATATTTTTTTTTTTTTTATTTGAGTAAATCGAATTAAAACTAGATTATTTTGGTAATAATTTTAAAAAACATTGTTTCAAGGAAACCAATTTAAAATTTAGCAAATCTGTTATTTTTAATTTGTCTTTTTTCTCTCAAGTTTCAAACTATTAAAAAATATTTAATAAAAATTAAAAATTAGTATTTTTATATTATACCGTCTTAAACTATTTGTGGCATAAATATATGTAATATAGAAAGTATTCTGTGGATGTACTATCTAAAGGACTTACTTAACGTTTTATTCATTCTTGTATGTTAAAAAATTGAATTTTTTACTGCGTTATATTTTTTAATAACACCATACTTGATATATCAATATAATACAAAATATTTAATAAAACTGTGACCTTAGTTGATAGTATAATGTATCACGACCTCCTTCTTTTCTCACAAACGCTTTTTTCCCTCTTCAGTAAATTATGTTCGTTTATATACCCGATGAACTTTTGCCTATGGGATGTTTGGAACTCTTTAGAACTCTTTCGTAGAAATCGTTATTTTTATAATGTAATTATAATGATGAAAATAATTATAACATAATTATGTACTTAAAATATTTAATAATAACAATTTTATACTTATTAATATTTAATGTCGCCCAATAACAACGTCGATGTCGAAATATTGATAAGTCGAAATTGAAGTGAAATGTATGTGAGATAATGTATTCAAAATGTAACGAGTATAAAATAATCGTTTGATAAATTGACATCTCGCGGAGACTTCCGCGATGTTGCGCAATGACGCTTTCGATCGTCAATATAAAATTATATGTGTGATTATCGAATGCATCACACGTACTGCGTACGCGCTGAGGTCGCCATTGGCTGTCGTGGGAAATTCCGTAAAAAAAAAAGTAACGGCTTACATTTCAAAAGCGCTTAAATCCATGAATCGAATGCACACGGCGAAGACACGGAGAAGGATTAATCGCATTACGAAACGCATCACTTCGCTGGAATGCAGTTGCACGAATTATCGAATAATTAGAAATCGCGGTTACGCCTACTCGTCTCTGCCCGCGGACTTACGTGTGACTCGCGCGGAGGAACGAGAGATGCGAGCGATGCAGGCACCCGCCGCTCGATTATGCTCTTCGATCCATCTTTTCCTTGTCGCGTCACCACCGCCGCCGCCGCCGCCGCCATGTGAACGGTACAGCCGTTCCAGTCACAGGAATACACGTGGCCAATTCAACATTTTTAATTAGCAATTTACTAATCTTTTAAGATGTACAGTATTAAATGTCTTCCTATTATTAAGTTTTAATTCAAATCTTCACAACATTTGGTAACAAATCTTGAAATTAATTTTTCCTTACGTAAGAATGTACAGAAAGGAAAAGGCTGCTGTCTGCTTTTTTTACTTCTGTCTCGAATTAAATAATATGAGTGTTCTAAAATTTATATAATATATTTATATATCAGGATTTAAAAAAAAAATGGTTTTAATTAAAATTCTGCGGTTCTTGAAATTTGTATTCTTAAATCATAAATATTATTTACGATGCGTTAAATTAATCGAGCTTGAGGAAGATTGTTTTCGCGGTTGAAGGTGCAAAAAGCCTGATACGGAGAAACGCGATCTCTCTTTATTACTTCTTGATGCATGTATGATATTTTTATGAGTACATGCGTATATTTCTTTTTAATTGCTTTAAGCAACGCACTTGGCGCTATCTTTTCCCCCAGTAGAAGATACATGGAACGGTCTATGGAACAAAGCGCACCTCAAGCTTGTAGGCGCAGCGCGTTCCGAAAGGTGAACAAGTGGAAGCCGAGGAGGACCTTGCACGAACAATTTCATTACTGACAATAAAGCAATAACTCCGTAACATCGAGGACACATCCCTCTTGTCTTCGACAAATAACGTCCTCGGTATTTCGTCGGCGTTTCGCGAAGGTACCGAGAGGCGTTCTCTCTCGCGGCGCGGTGTGCTCCGAGATGAGGCGCACTTTAAAGATCAAGGTTCGAATTGGATTCCATCCTTGCGATTTCGAAGTGCGTGACATTAACACCTCGCTTCTGGATCCGAGCGCGGTCGCGCCCTGTTCTGGATGGACCGCATTCTTCTTTTTCTCCTCAGCCGAGCGCGATATATTTCTCATCTGCTCGTCCTTCCCCTTCTCGTTCGCGCACGCTCGCGCGTATTGTTCGAAGACATTCGTGACATTTCATTCTCCTCGATCTTAAAGTCCGAGCACCAAGATCGCGCCGCTAGTTGTAGGTTACTGGAGCCGCAACTTTGCTACAATATAATCACTGCTCGCTTTGCAAACGTTGAATATACGAGTGCATTTCTAATAATCTTTACATATGTCGTGTGTACATTTCGTATGTACATAAATAAACGTACGAGTATATTTCTTATTATACATAAGGATTTGGATCACGACGACGTTTATTAAAAAAGTTTAATTGCAAAAATATTATTTAATAGAGTTAATGATCATTTACTTTTTGTTAAAATATTTTTATTTTTTGAACACATGAAATACATAAAATACATGAAAATATTTTATTTTGTTTTGGCTTTTAAATTATTATTAAAAAATGTTATATATAAAATAATATAAAAGATGTAACAGGTGTTTATGATATAGCGAATGATTCACGACATTCATTAAGATGTAATTTTTATAGATTTCATCGCGTTATTTTTACTCTTCTCTTTTTTCTTCCACAATGTTGAAGTATTTTACGTTACATCTCATTTTAATTTAATAATTAACTTCAATAATTAACTATCCTGGTGTTATCGCCATCTTCTGTATTCGTCTTCACGTATTCGTTATCTTCATCTTCGTCATCTTCATCTCTACATGTATATTTATGGTTACACATCTTGTTATAAGACTCTTTCTGGGTCAGACTTTATAGCAGCATTTAATGCTGTAGCCTCGCCATTTGCGTGCAGTATTGAATATATTTTACACTTGTATTGAGCTATACTTGCTTGTATACATGCGCACAACATTTTTTATCATTTATTTACCTATTTTATTTTTTCACCCATTTTATTCTATTAATTATCAAAGCAAATTTTTGTACGCTTCTATCTTAAATTTTAATGAATGTTATGAATCATTTCCTATTATCATAGATACTTGTTGCATCTTTTATATTATCAATTATATAACATTCTTTATAATAATTTAAACACTAAAATAAAATATTTTGTTATATATGATTGAAAAAATAAAAATAGTTCTCTAACAAAAAGTAAATAAAAAATCTATTAACTCTATTAAATAATGTTTTTATTGGATTCTTTTAACAAGAATAGTATCATGGTGCTCAATACATATACAAGATATGCATGTAAAAATTATCAGACAATTTCTTGCGTAAAAAATTGTTTGGAAGAGGTCTCTTTTTTGATTAAATCATACTCTCTATCTTAACCATAAACTTATTTGAAATTTTATTTCTCGCGACCTCGAGGTCGACACCGAGATCTTCCGTAACACCCTTCCCGGCTCGTCTAAATCCTACGAGAAGAGATGCATCCCAGATTGCGGCATGAGAAGCTGCTGTGAGTAGCTGCTTTGCCTAGACGGCGCGTTCGATGCCGAGCGCGCTTATTATCGTGTGACGTAAGAAGTGAGCGTAGTTGGAGGCCACGATCCTTTTTTCGCCGTGGCGATGCCCTGCCATGAATCGCGGGAGGACGCTGGTGTGTATCCACGCGAGAAGAAGACGAATAGTCGGATATCGTTCTGTGTAATTTTTAATTAAATAAAAAAAAAACAATCGAGAATTATCCGATTGTTTTGACGGTTTCTTCACCGTTTCACCTGTCTTTTTGAAGATTCGCTACGAAAGGGACAAAGTTTTATCAAGTTGGTATCGCGTATATTCTATGTGCACTACAGTATTATTAAATAATATTTCTGAAATATTATTTAACATTAATAAAAAGTGTTATATCTTACTCTAAAGGTTATATGTTACTCTTGATAATAAATATTATATGAATGTGTTATGAAAAGTAAATAACATTAATACTCTATATTTTAAATTATTGAAAATATTATAACTTTTAAATTCAATTATAATTATAAAGTACATGAATGTCTTATGCGTAATAATTCACATTAATTTTTTAACAAAAATAATATTCGTAGAATATTTCTATAATATTCCACGAATATCATATAAAGCGGACATATAACATTAATACAATATTCCTATAATATTAAAAATATTATATTGTCGGAATAATACTTTAATATTATTTTAATTTTTAATAATATTTGTATAATATTCTGGGAATTGTAATGTTTGTAGGGCATTACAGGACACATTTGAAGAACTAAAATTTGAAAAATTCTACGACAGTAATAGTCGCGAATAAATATTAATTTATGATTCTTTTTCTCTTTTCAGGATCAGATTTTTATCTACAACGTAAGGTTAATAATAACAGAAAATTTACCGAGGTGACATGGACGTTATCGACATTTGTCGACAGTCATGTCGACCTTGACGCAATTTTTATTCGTGAATTGCCAGGTCGTGTCGGTTTTGGCGTGAAAAAGAAGACGAAGAAGAAGAAGAAGAAGAAGAAGAAGAAAAAGAAGAAAACAGAGGACGCCTCGCGCAACTACGCTTCTTCTTCCCCGTAAGATGCTTTTCTGCGGGCGGGGGCACGGAAGGGGCCAAGTGGAACGTAGAATTCGCACGGCTGCGCGCGAGAATTCAATGGAAGGTTATGAATACCCGATCTTCTTGTCGAAGCCGTGTGTCATACTTAAAGCCGCCGCTACGCTCGGCGATGCCTTTGTCCGTTGCGCGGCGATCTATGTAGGCATTCCCTTGGTCGCGATGAAAGTGAAAACCCCTCGCTCTGCTCGCGAGAGATGACCTACTGCTTGCCGAGAATCTGGGTGCTTCATCGCGCATGGCGCCGTGGCATTATTTGCGACTCTTCTCTGCTTCCTCCGCCCCGATTCTCCTCTCACGCGGTGTTCACTTTAGGAAAATGGACCATTAAATTGATCGCTAATTCCCAGCTTTCAATACTCGAGGGAGATCTTCGATAACTTCGACGATGCGATGTGAGAATGAGTTTTGAAAATATTTGCAACGTTTGAAATGATGATAAAAAGCAAATGCAGATTGCAGTTGTTATTTTCAAGTTATTCATACCAATAATGTAAGACATGTAATATACAAACATTGAAAAAAAATTTAATTATTGATGTATTAGATCAGATAATTACCAAAAATTAGATAATTAATTTTGAGCTTGTAAAATGTAACTTGATATATTTTTATAAAAAATTTTTAAATTTTTTATCATGTATTTAATAATATTTGAAAATAAAAAAATTATCAAAAGTGTTTCTGATAATTTGCCAAAGAAGGCAATCGTTAAATCGTATCGTACAAGTTTTTAGAATATTGTATCTAAATAGATTAAATATAAATCTATTTTTTCATATCTCGCAAAACTCTTAAGTTGCTTAAAGACACTAATTATATAAGGTTGACAAAATGTCAATTCATGTTTTTTCTATGTAAATAAAATGTGGAACCTAAATATTGAGTTTGTTGACGTATCCAAATTTTGTTTAAATGATTTTCAATGTTCGAAAATGGGCAACAAATCATTGAATAAAATTTTTGCTTTGTATGAAAAAATCGTCTTTCATTTGCGTAGAAGAAAAAAACGATATCATTTTTTCGCCAACCTAAAATACATTTAAAGAATTAAGATGAAACATTCTTTAAGTAATTCTAGGACGCAAACATACTATTATTCTTTTCGACAATTATACGTTGTGTGTGTTGTGTCATTAAAATTTTTAATGTTTCCCTCAAGAAAGTCCCGACTCTCGTATAATTTTTCCTCACCGCAAAAATGTCCTGTCTTGCAAAACTATCGAATCCTGCGTACGCCTGATTACTCCATCCTCAGGTTGCAATTATGCCATTATACCCGCTACTTCATATGTATACTCTTAGAATTAGCCTCTGAATGCGCACCTGCTGAGTATGTTCACATCTCGCGCACGTGCACACGCGTGTGCGTGCGTGCGTGCGTTTTGAAACCCCCCCGCATACGATACTTGACATCATTCCCGAAGAATGTAGTACACTTTTGCTAGTCTCATCAAGGGAAAATTAACTTTCTCAGAAGCTGCTCGCTACAACTCTTTAAATGAAGTAATAACTGTGAAACGTAACGATTAATCATTTACCATAATTTTGCATAATTCATACGGAATACCTCGTACTATGCTAATGCTGCCGTTATTTCTAGCATACGAGCTGTGTTAACTCAATTCAAAGAAAGAATTTGAAAAGGAGTTAATTTTTCTTTTACACATAATACAATGTTCAAGTATCAATAGCTTTTGTAATTAGCAGTAGAAATTAAAGGCTGTTTTATAAATTATTCCTTGAAAGTGCAAACAGATAAAAATCATATTCTTTAGATAGAATCTTTTATAGAATTTAAATCTAAAACTTATTTGTTATGAAAATTTTTAATAAAAATAGACGAAAAATCATGAAAAATGATAATCTCTTTCGATATTTGTGTATTATATTTAGAAGAGAAGCTTTTGTTTCTTTGCTACTAAATAACGTTTGCTTCAAAATTATATTTAATAATTAAATAGTACAAAGATTGTTGTAAGCTTGACGTAAAATTTTTTTTATTTAGTGGAAAGTTGCTTTTCCATTTTTGAGACGTATTCATTGTTGCTGCTTCAACAGAAATTTCAATTTAAAAAAATCGTTAAAACTTAATACTCATACAGAGTGTTTAAAAAAAAATTTGTTCAAATTTTACAGGTATGCTTTTGTTACTTTTTCTTATTGAGTTGAATATATATTATCTTCTTATGCATATCTTTGTTAACTTTTTAAGTTCTATTATCTGAACACCGTTTAGCAGAACATTCAGTTAATCTTCAAAAACATATCTGTTATGGTTATCCGGAAGAATTGATTATCCAAATATCCTTCGATTAATTACAAGTGTTACAAGATTTTATTACATTAAGAATATTTCTGAATTTATTACGAAGAATGTAATTAAGTGCGCAATACTGACGTCATATAAAGCTGCATTGCGCGTGGCTGGAGCAATACGCTAGAGATTCGCACGAAGGGAAGCTTAAATCTCTCAGGCAGATTTGGCGGACAAACAAAGAGAAATTAGTTACACGATTGGCAGCGATGCGGCCTTAATGATCTTCTTTTTCCGGCGCGCGGCAGAACGCGCGACAATAGAGGTGATTTCGACGCCTACTTGCTTGGACGAGGGAATATTTGCGACACCAGGGTCACAGTGCATGCTGTGAGATCAAGGCCTGGTATGTACATCGAAAGCATCGTGCCAAGGATGCCGGGTTTAGTTTGCGAGTGTAACCTTTTTGTTCGATCAAACGATTAATCACGATATGTAAGCCTTTTATTTGAAAAATTGAATGCTTCCCCGATCGAACATGATGTACTGCGATATTTAAGACGGAAGGCTTGTGGAATCATTAGTTGCTTAAATTGCGTGAGAAAGGAGAATGAGCGAGTCGTGCGAATTTTTCTAAATTATCTCTATAGACATTACAAAAACAAGTTTTTGCGCAATTTAAAAATAATAGATTTTGAACAAAGTCCGGAACGACATTAAAATAATTAAATTATAAAATTTTGATTTGCATTATATCTTTGAATTAATAGGGCTTTTGCGATTTTAGATCGTCTTTCATTAGAGATGAAGAAAATAAGAGAATTTTAAAATAATTAGAAAAACTGGTACGTAAAAGACTCAATCTTTTATTTTACATGCTATATTTACATTTCGTCGATTTCTTATTATTATAAAGAATTTTTATTATTATGTCATAATAAGCTACGATTCTCCCGAGTACGATAGTGATTCAATGTTTGTAAATAATGTTTTTGTGATTATTTATATGGTACCTATACGTGTTGCGTCCGCTTATTACGCTTTCCGTTACAAATTTATTGCAGCTGCAATCATAGCAATTGGCATTGTTACAAATGAGATCTCGTTATCTCGCGATCGCATGCAATGATAGGTGAAACATGCATCCTGAGAAATGCATAAAATCCTGAGAAACGCATATAAATGACTTCATCCATCTTGCACCGGCACTACATTTACACGGTTTCCCTTTTAAATTTACAGCAAAACGAAGCTAAATGAATTAAATAAATGGAAGCCGTATGTTGAATCAGATGATCATTTCGTTGACTTACTAATTTCTGTCATTTATTTAATAACTTATTAATTTTTGTTTGTTTGTTTATTTAATAATTAGAGAAGTATAAGGTGACACTATGTTTAAAATATGCAAATTTTGAATCTGAAATTTTGGCTTTACAATATAATCTGCAAAAATTATCGATATTTAAAAACAGAAGGCATGTCGCGGTTTATTTTTTTTTTCCTAATCAACAAAAAAATTTGGTCGCGAATGTCCAGAAGCTAGCTTCAAAGAACAAAACAATGACAAATTTGATTTATATAATAATTTTCGCAGCAAAAATTACTATATAATTTTGCTGCAGTTTTAAATAAATAACTTTTAAACAAATAAGTGAATCAAAATAAATTTTTTCACGAATATTTATTAGATTTTTATTAGAATTTATAGTATATGTAAAAATTTTGTTTCAATTTCTACTTTCCCATCAAATTTGCAAATAAGTATAATATAATGTAATATTAGTATAAGTATTGTAAAACGTTTCTTTTACATAAGAATCAAGCGTAAAAATTAAATAACTTTTAAACCAATAAGTGAATTGTGCTCAAATTTTATATAGATGCTCAAAGGAAGTACTAGAACATTTTATGAAATATTTATTTATGATAATGTTTTGAGGTGTGATCCATACATCCTTAAGCAATTTCCAGAAGTTGCGCGAAATCTACCTTAGTTTCATGAACACTTGAGATTTAGAACTTGCTTGAAGCGCAATCAAACCGATAATCACCTCGCATATCGTGGTGGAATGGGGTACGGTAATTCATCGTCTTTGACAATACGACTATAAGCGGTGTACCGTACAACATGGGAGAATACACGTCGTGTACGAAACCGAACGAAATATCAAATTGTTCCCATCGCCCTGTGACGAAATGAACGAGAGTACGGAAGGAGCGACGAAAGGAAGGGTGGCGGAGGGGAAAGCCCCTTTCATCGCGCGGGCGGACAAAGAACATAGCGAGACATCCGGCGAATTTCGACGAGATCGCATCTGCTATTAATACACGTGGGATCACACCGATTGCACTAATGATATGCACGACGCTACGCCGCGCCGTTGCAAAACCTACTGTCCCAAACGCTAAACGCCCGGAATAACTATTAGTATTACACCGCCCTCGATCCATACTAAACGACTTACATTCGAATAGTATGAGGTAAAAGGACTCTTAGCAATAAAGTTAGAAAACGAAAAACGAGATAAAATATAATTAATGTAAATAGACGTAAAATATCAAATTTTGATTACTTTAGAGTCGTATGATTTGTGATTTCTAACTCATAGTTTCCTAATCAATAACAAAAAATTTTCGAATTTCGCGGTTGCGAATGCCTAAATTTTGTCCCTGAAATTAACTGCAAAGAAGAAAACAATGAAAAGTTTGACATATAATACTTTTCGCAGCGAAAATTACTATATTCTGCTACAATTTTAAATAAATAACTTTTAAACTAGTAAGTGGACTTGAATAAATTTTTGCATAAATATTTATTGTTTTATTAATATATATAAAAATTTTGATTTAATTGGTAATGATACTTTCCCATATCAAATTTGCAAATAAATACCGCAAAACGCGATTTTACGTTAGAATCAAGAGTAAACAAAAAATTAAATAACTTTTAAGTCAATAAGTAAATTGTGCTTAAATTTTACACAGATACTTAAACGTAATACTAGAATATTCTACGAAATTTTTATATTTTTAGTAATGTTTGAAGATATGATCCATAAATTCTTAACGAATGTAATTATTAAGTTTTCAATTTGAAATAATAATTATTAACAAAGCTATTGTACAAAATGTAAAATAGGGAAGGGGAGCTATCTTTTATTGTTAAATTACTTTAAAAGTTTGTGTCATTCAAAACATCAATCCGATCAACAAGATTTGTATTTAGGTGTAATTTAAAAAAGTAGTAGTTTTTACAAAAAGAAAATATAATTTTATACATAATAAATATGTATAATAGAAATCATGTAGTAAGGTAACATTAAGATCTAATCTTCTTAATATAAGTACATCTCAAGACATTTCATTTGAATAATATTACGTACTCATATGTCACTTTCAATGTTGAGCTCGGATTAAAGTTCCGAGGATACGATTGCGTGACTCAAAATTAAACAAAGACAGATTGCAGCGTGACATTTGTCTAATGAGGGATATTTCTCATTAATAATATTAAAATTACAATGTACCCGCGCGCGCATGAATTGGACAATCGCAAGTTATCCGTGACCTTTCTTAACCGACAAGTGTGGCAAATGTGTTTCGAGTCATCGTGCTTTTCACGAACGTGCGTGAGGATTAATGCTAGAACATAACTCAAGCGATGGCATGTCAACCGCAGCCGATATTAGCGGCGCCGAATCACCGAGGTGAGAAGAAAATTTTACGAGCCGCGCGTAAGGCCACGCTGAAAATGTTCGCGCGCGGATCGTCGACCGACATTATTATTTCAACACGTACCGTACGCGTTAATATGCCGGGGGATTTAACTTGGGCTGTAATTAGCTCGTTATAGCGCACATTGCTACACGTATCGCCGGGACGTTACGCCACAAAATCGCATCCAATTTCTGATTTATGATACAATTGAAAATGTCAACGAGCGAAAAAGATTATTGGAAACGGTTATTAACGTTACGATAGGCGAATTAACTATGATAGATATCTATCTTAGGTAAACGCGGTATTTGTAATAGAATTCAGCAAAAGTTTATGTGTGCAGGGTCAGATTCATTGAAAGTAAAATAGGTTTGCAATTGCATTGCAAGTGAAGTTTGTTTACGATTTCTTATGTAATTCTTAAATTTACATGAAAAATTATTTTTATTATTGCAACTATTTCTTATTATTATTATATAATTGTTATGTTCGTAGTTAAATATATTGTAACTGTTGAATTATTTATGTGTAATATTTTGTAATAATATATTTATTACCAAATTATTGTAATTATTTGCGCAAAAATAACTGCGTTAAATTCTTAAAACCTGATTTCTCGATATTTATTGATAATTATTTTATATAAGAGAGTTTGTAAAAACAGTTAAATAAAAATAAAATATATTTACTGTTCAAATTTCTTTCTTTTTATTACGTATATTATTGCACGGTGTACGTTACGTGTTAAAATATTTAAAATGTGTATTGATTTATATTAGTCCAATTTTGTTATTTATTACGTTATTATGCAGACTTAATAAAATTTCAGTTAATTCTGTCTTAATTAGCTGTTTCTGGTATCACATATTATCCTAATGGCTAGTTCGTTGAAGTACTTGCATAATAATTCGCTACTCCATACTCTTCGTATATATTTATGACTCTTGCAGGTCATAAATATTCTGTCATCATAGGAAGATAGCTAATATAAGATGGATTTAGCCTTGTAATAATGTGTGTGATTGTGTATTCAATTAATAAATTATATTTAATATTATTGAAATCGCGAGTAAACAATATTATCAATCTTTTATTTTTAGCTTTCTCTAATGCATATTAATTTTATAGTATATCACTTTATTTTCAAATAGTGGAATAATTATTTAACAAGATAATTATTTTCATCGATAATTTTATATCTATTGAAGATGCTCAATAATTTCATTAAGTAATATATAAATTGAATAATTGAAATGTCCATATAGAACTAAACAAATTTTAATAATGTATGTGCACGTATATCACGGTAGTTTGTATTTAAAAATAAGTTCTGAAAGAGAGAAGAAATTGTTAAAAAAATTATTGGTATGTAAAATCGTATTACGTGGCAAAAATAATATCTGGAAAAAAAGAAGCAACAATAGAAGGTTTATTCTGATTTTTTTTTAGTCACGATTAATATGAAATATGGATTATACATTTTTAAATAAGCCAAATTAAAAAAATAGTTAATAGATTTAGAAAATATCCAAATCAATTAATAAAATCTAAATTAATAAATAAAAATCTCTTTGCGACACATATTTAACAATTTAATGCACGTTATCTTTTATAAAGTATTAAACATTTTAGACTGTTATTAAGCATGGATTGAAAGATTAATCGCAACTGTAACCTAAATTTGGAGATCTTTGTTGCAACATCCACTTAGGATCGACTTGTTATAGAGATATCATGGATTGTAACAGATCTTTCGTACAATCCATCTATCGAAGCTATCGCCTTTCTCAACCAGTGCCATGTATGGAGAAACGCTTGTGAAGAAAAAGGGTCCGGCTAACGATTGGGCCTCTGTCAGAAGACCATTGTGTTTAAAACGCTGGAAAACCCAGATGTTAGGACGCCGTTTAGAGAGAATCAACGAGGCAAGACGTAATCAAATGAGTCTTAGCAAACTTCCTAACGTGCCAAAAACGCGATATGTATTTGATATTATCAGTAATGAATTTAATATTTCAAATTCTAAATGGCATTCAAAGAGACTTTATTGTTTATAATTAAAATGATTCTGAAAGACTCGTATAAAAGCATTTTTGATAATAAAATAATTAACATTAAATTTAATATTTTATTAAATATTACATTTTAATATTAACATCCAATACTTTATAAAATATTAAATTGTAATATTAAAAGGAGTAATTTTTATAACAATAAAAAATATGATATTTAGTGAAACATTTTCGAGACTTTTATATTTTATTTACAAAATTATTATTTATATTTATAAGTAATGAAAAACGTACAAGATAATTTTGCGAGAAGAAAACGGTTCTCTCAATTACAGACTTAAAACACTTTAACACTCGATAATCCATCAAATTAGTACTTATTAGATAACGTGTTTCTAAAGATTTATTTATCGTCGACATCTAAGCATGATATCAATAGGATATATGGACCGAATATGGACATCGCAGGTTTCGAAGGGTTCGTGTCAGACACAAAATATTATTTATGATACCAACAAGTTTCATTATGCGGTTGTCTTGGAACTTTCTAACATTAACGTGACATTAAAAAATTATTACTTTCGATTACTTTTCTTTCGAGCGTTACAGAATCATATTTACATCATGGTTATATGTCTTGTTAAAATTAAATAACTTAAGATATATATCATGCATACAAGACAAAATATTGTTAAAATAATTATAAATATTCAAAAATAGGAAATCAAGAATAGTAATTGTAATTACATCTATTCTGTATTAACAAAAATATTGTCAAAAGAATTGTAAATATTTTAGATACAGAAAATGGAAAATAAAGAATAGAAATTACAGTTCCTTGTTGTCTGTACAGTTAAAATTCTTTATTTCCTTTTATCCGATAAAGATTTATCCGCTAAATGAAATGCGCAACAATATTCGCGCTTGATCCCGGCTCTCTTTTCTAACACTCATTATTTATCCTCATTTATCTCGGATCTTTTATCCGGAGAATTACTTTAACAGCAGTCATCTATAAGCGCACAAAGATGCAAAAGGAGGATCTTAGGCTAATTTGATCTTTGTAAGATGCGAAAAGGAAAGATCCACCGTGTGCTCTGTCATAACGGTGAATAAAGAACACATGCACTAGCTGGCTAGTGCTCGCGATGCGACCTTACGTCGCAGTCGGAGCACCATATACGTGTACGTCTGTATATACGCGCGCGATCCGACCTCACGCTCGCGCTCGGTACTCCGATCTTATGCAAATCGTCCGGGCAATGCGCGATGCGCCATGGAATGATGAGCGGCTGGGTAAGGTCACCGAGGAGGAAGGTTAAAACAGGCACGGACTCGATCCTCCTCTCGTCCACGGTACCGACGATGCCGATACAATCCCCGATAATGGCGCAGGAGGCAACCCTTTCGACTGCAACAGCGGCCGCAATTAATGTTCAGGTGAACCATCTTCTCGTGAAAGAAGTCGAAGGACTTCGTAACCCTCGATATATCTCGATCGTTATGCGCTTTGCTCTTCGCCGAGATTCGTGATAATCTTGATAATAATGTGCGGCTACAGGTGCACATTTCATTGAACATAACGTATAACTTATAAGCGATGCAATCGGCATGATTCCATGATGCAATAGATGATACCGATCTTTCGATTTCTTTGTAACTTTTATTCTTCATTTCCTCTTCTATTCAACCTTTTTATTTCTTTTTTTGTTTTCTTTTCTTTTTTGTTACCTAAAAGTAACAGATCCTATAAGCGTTACAATATTCCTAGAATCCTAGAATATTATACCAATATTATTAAAATAATATTAAAATAATAATCAGAGAATATTATTCAACGCTTTTAATATTGTTTGGAAATATTGTATTAATGTTATATGTCCAGTTTTATATAATATTCGTAGTCTTTTATTTCCATGTCCGCGGAATATTATAAAAATGTTCTACAACTATTACTGTGTATTTTACAAGAATTAATGTTAATTATTATGCAAAAGATACCTACGCAAACTTTATAATTATCACATTTAAAAGTTAGAATATTTCCGATAGTTTAAAATATTGAAATATTATAGATAATATTATTTGTCATATAATATTTATATAATATTATCAGGAGTGGATATATAATTATTTTTCATTAATGTTAAATAATATTTTAAGAATATTATTTAATTTTAAATAATATTATGGCGCTCATAGGGAACTTGTTAATAATAATTTATTCTTTACTCGCAGTTTCGTTTGTAGAAAAAAAATTTCTAAACGCGCATACATTAATTGAAAACGTCATCTTTTTCTTAATCGCACGCAGAATCTATTTCTGCTTAATCAGAAATATGATGAAATTTTCTATAAAAATGTACGGCTATGATTGCTGAGTATCGCGTAGCGCATTAACGTTAGAGTTCATGAATTATGTTAGGTCAAAACATATAATTACACAGATTACACAGATCATAATTTAACCGTTTGCGAACGAGAGGAGGATAGTAGTTGCTAACGCTGAAGACACAACGCTCTCCGTTTCCTGAAGATCATCAGGTCCATCTCGCGTGGGGTCCTCGTTACAAAAATTCCGTATCGCGGAATGCCGCGTCTTTGTCTCCGACTCTCTTATTATCGGACTCTCTCCCAATCTAACGATTCATGTGATTCGACATCGACGATACTTAAAGGTAACTCCTTCCGTGACATTAAAAAGGCACTCCCAGGTTCTCGTTGCACCGGTCCCTTTGCTTGCAGTTTCACACGGCGATGTCGGATGTAGAAATATCTGCACTGCAACGACGTTCCATTTCTATGGCGTTTTACGAGCAAGCATAATCTTTTACCTCGTATCTATTCCGCACTTAGCTTTTTCAAGAACAGTTATTTCCCATTACGTGTATATAAAGAAATAAATTATTCTCTTACACAGCAGAAAACATTTTATATTTATGTTAAAACCGGTCCCCGTTAAAATGTGTGTGTAAAATTTTTAGTATATCCAAGTGTCAATGTAACATAACATGGTTATGTTATTTGAACATTTTGTGTTACATTAATATTTAACATTTCTTCACGTTAAAATAAGATAATTTATAAGCAAATAAACAAATAACGTAAAAATAATGTACTTTTAAGGTATAAAGGCTAAGATAAATGAATAAAATGTACACGTCAACATATTAAATTTACAGAAGAAATATGTTGTCACATTTCCAAACTGTGTCGAAGTGTTACACTTTTTGTGTTAATTTTTACATAATATTTATGTTATTTTTAAACATATTCATCTTGTGTTAAATTAATATAGAAATTTGAGTAAATTATTGAGAACAAGCAATATAAAATTTAATACAAATCTTCCAACTGTGTGTATACATATATAAATCTATATCGGATTATTATTTCTTATATGTTACTTCTCATTTCAATTATTTAATGCTTTATTATTTATCATGTGTTTCTCTATTCATTTGCAAAAAATAGATATTTATTTAATTAAAAAAAGTTGTTAGAATTAAAATTGAGAAGTCTTTTTAAAATACCCATAAAATACTAAGTGCCGAATAAAAATATAATACGGTTGCTATTATAAAATGACCTACAGGTATATATTTCTGAATAACAAAAATATTTTTTGTTATTATAAAATATGCAATTATTTATTTTCATATACAGATATATATATATATATATATATATATATATATATATATATATATATATATATATAGTTACATATTATAGAAATTAATATAAATGAATACAGTTACAAGAAAAAGTTAAAAATTCCTTCTTCAAAGAATACACAATTACTGGCACAATTAATAGATTACGTGTATTTGTTAGTAGCACAAACCATCGTCTTTTAAACAACATGAAATTCCGATGTTTACTTTTTTTACTATTTAAATTAGTTTTTAAGTTGCAAGAAATTAGTGTAGTAATTTTTACAAAAACCTTTAAGTATATTAATATTAAGTATATTATTAAATATAAAATATAAAAAAGTTTTATAAAAATAAACAATTTACTGTTTTTTTTAAATATTTTAACTATTTAAAATATTTTAGTATTTTATAGTAGCAACCATGCGTTGTGCCAATACTTTCCTCAAGCACTGTTTACATTTAACATATACTTTATTCTTTCTCTTGCTTTTACTTGTCCTTCATGCAGTAATATATGACATCGCACCTTTCACATCGGATTACTCGTTAAACTGCAAATATATGAATAAGATTCAATAATTCACTCTTTGGATTACTATCTTTGATATCTATGTATATATTCTATTAGTATATATACATACATATATATGTATATAATATTTTATATAAGTATGTTGTTTAATTTTACAGATCTCTCTCTCTTTTCAAAATGTTGTAACAAATGTTCGTTATCATCTTATAACGTTACTAAAATATACTTTTGCAAGTTTATCAAATAAAATTACGAAGTTATTTATATATTAAAACTGAAAAAAAAACTTAAATTTAAAATTTGTCTCTCTAGAGAAAGAAGAGTTCTTCTATCTTTTAAGTTATATTTAGTATATATAAATATTTCTTTAAGAAAGAACTTATTTTAAAGATTACAATAAAGATACTTAATGCCAGAATGTAAAGAATTGTAAGAATCAATAACCTTCTCTTTACTTCCCGTTAAAATAAAATGAATTGTAATCCAAGTAGCTTGTATGCAAATGTAATATATAGGAAGACACCGTTACAACTCGAGTATTCTTTCAATGTAACAATTGTGAAACCTCTATACGGATGTTAGAAATTCGGTGAGAAACGCATAGATCCGCGACAACCTCGATTCGCATAATTAAATGTCGGCGTCGTACCAAGTGCGATTTCATCAAGTTTAAAGTTTCTAATTAGCGAAGATGTCACGCTAACAATCCTCTTTCACAAGTTATCACGTAATATAGCTTCTTCTCAAGCTGATGGTTTTACAACGATGGATATTACGTTTTAATCTATTTCACAACGTATTGTTCTGTAAAAAAGCGTAGTAGAAAATTAAAATAATAGTGAAGGTAATAATAATAAAATAGTAATAGAAAATTATAAAAGCTGCATCAAAATTAAATTTGAATAACATAAAAACAAAATTTAAAATAATTTATATATAAATTAATGCACAGAATTATAAATAAAAATTTAAATAAATAACGTTTATTGTGTTTATTGTGTTAAATAACGTTTATTGTCTTTAATAAATATATTATCTAAACTAACTTTATAATTAATAACTGTCTAAGTCTAAGGAATATTTTAGTTAAATATGTAATACATTAATTTTGAAGATTTTATTACTGTACACCTTTATGGTATTCCCGTAAAATTAAATTTGAACATTTACCGTTTATACAAACTTAACATACTTAACCTACTTAACCGCTAATCGATAGATACATCTTACTTTTATACCCTCTCTCTCTCTCTCTCTCTCTCTCACTCTCTCTCTCTCTCTCTCCTCTCCGCCTTAGACTTCCATTTCCGTTTATAATGTTACAACATTTTAATATTTAGAGAAATTATTATTTACATATAAACCATTTTTATATTTCTTACACATACACGTGTATATACATACAGCAAACTTTTTAATTAGATTAGATAATTCGATAAGCTGTATGGAAAAAACATATACCTACGTTTAGATTAGAACTTAATTGTTTAAGTAAGACATTATTAAGAAAGAACAGAAATAGACAGAAATTTTTTATCATAACTTAAACGTAAGTCCGATTAAAACATTAATTGTTTAACAAAATTAGATCAAACAAAAAGTTTAAATCTGTTTTTATTAAACGGTTTTTAAACAGAGTTTTCTAGATTCACATATCGCTTTTTACGACGACATCTCGCACTCTCGTATATTAATGCAAAAAGAGGAGAATGTATCTCCGAGTAATACTTTATACGTTATGCTTCCAGAATGTTTTGAAGTTTTCTCGGGAGAACATTCCCGAAATTATGACATAAAATCAACAATTTAAATGCATATTGTAATTACAGTGTTTACACGCAACTTACTTTTACATTAACATTAAATAATGTATTTACACGAAATATTTACAGTAATTTTCACAAAAAGGTATGCATAAGTGTATATAGATTTTACAGGTTTGTGAATATTGCAGAACTTGGAGTGAGCGACTCCGACTTTGAATTCGTGAACAACATAATTCCACGGAACAAAAAACCAACTAAATAAGGTAAATGTGCTAACACGTAGTATTTTTATAATCGTACTTTCAGACTATCATCGAAGCTCTGTAAGTTTTCATTAAATTGCATAATTCTAAATTGATGCAGCACTAGCTGTTCCATATAAATTGGACAAATATACATGTAGTTATTCCTCTTTTTTCTGGAATTTTTAACCTTTGGATGTCATACAACGTTTACACGACCCACTTTGATTTTGAAGGAAAATGTCTTCAAAGTAAAACCTTACCAGCTGACGGAGCCATTCGAACTAAAGAGAAACGTTCTTTACCATTTTGAAAACTTTGCAATAATTAACGAGATTTTAATTATTGAAAATCACCATAGGCTGGAATTATCTAATTAGAACTTAAAATAGAGCGTGTGATATTATTATATTAACATTATTATATTAAGTGGCTTCAATTCAATGGTTTCTTAATAGTACATCAATAATTTATATTCTTAGTTTTTTTTTGTAAGGGTATCAGTGTATCGCTTAATCCTGCAAAAGTAGAAAGGCCTTTATTACCAAAGAAAGGTGCTGTCCATTGCGCTATTACATAAACATCATAAAATCAAGTATTAATGTTTTTCCTGTTTACGCCCGAAGTGCGACACCACATTTATTATGAAATATTTGAGGCAAATCAAAATAAATTTGCAAAATTTTATTTTTTTTAACTTTTAAGACAATTTGAGACTAAAAAAAACTTACTTTTGCACTGAAAAAATTTCTTTGCATAAAAAATTTAATTTGTCTACATAAACAGACTTTTTTCCAAAAATTGCGAATATTTTGTAAAATAATTCCATTTTTTAGAGATTTATCAGAAAGTTATTTTTTAATTAAAGTAGAATATTACAAAAGTAATATCATAAACTTTTAGTAACATTCTATATCGAAAATAAATCCATTTCTTCAAAGATTTATTAAAAAACAAATTTTTCTTTAAGTAGCATATTTCAAAATTACTACTAAAAACTTTTAGCAAAAATATTTAAAAACTTATAATTATTTTAAATAAAATTTGCTTTTTCGGAATTAAAATTAAGAAAAAATGTAACATAATGTAAGTGTAATTATAATTGCTAATTTTTCATGAAGAGAATGAAATCTGAAATGTTCAAATTTTATATCAAAACTTTTTACAACTAATTACACTGTTTGTTTTTATACGGCAATTATTTGAGAATTGATGTGAAATAAAATACCTAACTTTTGAAAGTTACACAGAGGTTAAATTGACACACTGCAACCACCAAATTTTAAATATGGTGTCATATTCCCTTCTTTATCAAACCACAGATCGTATGTGTCTTTGAATGCTTTAGAAGCATTAGAGCCTGATCCACATAAAACACTGGACACATGAGTAAGAGTTATTTTATTTTCCTCTAGAGATTTTAAATATTTTGTTTTACGTCCTTTATCATCAAACCACAGATCATATAAGTCTTTGAACGCTTTAGAAGCTTTAGCGCCCGATCCATTTAAAATACTGGAGACATTAGCTAGGTTTATTCCCTCTTTTTCTAATGAATTTAAATATTTTGTTTTATATCCTTTATCATCAAACCACAGATCATATAAGTCTTTAAATGCTTTAGGAGCTTCAGCGCCCGATCCATTTAAAATACTGGAGACATTAGCTAGGTTTATTCCCTCTTTTTCTAGTGTGTTTATATATTTTGTTTTATGTCCTTTATCATCAAACCACAGATCATATAAGTCTTTGAACGCTTTAGAAGCTTTAGAGCCTGATCCATTTAAAATACTACTTGATAAATTTAATAATATCGTTATTCATGAAAAGAAGTCAATTTATATACGAATTGAATATGTAGATGAATATTATGCAGAAAATAGCATTTGCTACGGCAAATTATTTTCTAAACGCAACTCTTTAATTAATAGTTATTTTAATGTTTTTGCTAAACGCATATTGAAAACAGATAATTTATTGTCAGATGTAGAATATCTCACTATTTATACTAATTCAAAATTGGATCTTACAAAAGAGAACACATTTAATATAGGACGAGCTAAAACTTTTTATCCTTTTAAATTTGATAACGTACAAATTGAAGAATGTGATATTTTAAAAGATTTTTTATTTACAAATGATGATACACAAGAGGATGGTTTTTATCGGTTTTCGCAAGATAAAACAACAAGAGAGAAGCTCTTAAAACAGTTGGAAGTTTTGCCTTCTACGAAGAAAGTATTACAAGAAAAGAAACTTACTCAGGAATTTGATAAAAGAATAAAAGTAGCATTTTTAGATAAATTACTATTTGCAGTAAATCAGCCCAACAGAGAAAAACTGAGCAGCATTGTAAAATTTGAAATGAAAAAAAATGGTAAAGGTCAAGACGATTACGTAGCATTACAAGACAGAATATTATGTGACTTAAAAACTTCAGGCCAGTATATAAAATGTGGGGTCGATATATCCGGAATTACATATCAATTCAATTTATTAATACACTTCCTTCATGATATGTTTGTGCATAAAAATGTATTTTCCGTAAACTTTGGGAAAAATGATAATTGCTTTACTATCTGTCATCAAAATAGAATTTCTTATTTATATGTTTGTTACATCCGGAGGATTTCACGATTTCCCTTTTCGCATCCATTATATAAATTATGCTAAACAAGCTAAGGGATTGTCTGTAAAATTTACAACACTTATATCCGGAACTCCACGATTTCTCTTTTATAAATAACACTATCACCCGGCTATTATAAGAAAAAATCAAAACATTGTTCTCGGAATATATATATAATGGCCACATATTACATCCGGAGCAATAAATAGAAGCAAAAAAAGGAGAAATCGTGCGACGACAAAATTACAAGCAACGATGCTTATTTAATAATTCATATGGACGAACAAAGCCTGGACTCAAAAGAGAAAAAATTTAAACGTTATTAAAGTCTGGCAACAATCAGAGATAAGATTGAGTCGCGACGCCGGACGGAAACTATAAAACTATAAAATCGAAATTTACAACCCGGCTTTGTTTGTTCGAACCTATGTTTCATCACGAACGGAAAGATGATTCATATGGAAAGCGAGTCCCAAATAAACGGACGCGGCGATATAAAAAATCGAGACCGAACGTTCCAAGAAGAGGAACCGAAGATAACGAATCCCTTAAGTGATTGGGTGATGCAACTGCTCGCCCCTCTTAGAGTTAAGAAAAATCGGGAGAAGATGGAAAATTAGCCAACGAGAGATCATCCGAGAAGATGATTGGTAGTGAGCGTTGGTGAACTACCCAACGAATAAGCTCGAAATTTCGACAACAAGGAATCTCCAAAGAAGGGGAAAAAGCTCAAAAGGCTTTACCCAATCAAATCCTCATCTCACCCACTAAACTAATCTCACGCCCTTTTCCTAAGCCCTATAAAATACGCAGTTTCGAACGGCTTGAGCATTCATTCATTCATTATTCATTCATGCATTCATTCATTCATTCATTCATTCATTCATTCATTCATTCAAAAAATTCAAAGTTCAAGTTCGTACTCACATCCACGCGTTGCACGTGTCGAAGCTGTGCGCGTTATTTTCAAAATCGTTTTAAACTTAGAATCTGTGCTTAAGAATCACATACATTAAAACTCCGAGCAGCCCACCGTTGAAGCATCCCCAGAGCGGACAGCCTGCGCTGCGTCAAGCACCTTTCAACCCGCAGATTTCCATAGTTCTTCCCTTTCTCTTCTTGTCTAACTAATAAGTAAGTTTTTTCTTTTTTTTTTCTCTTTTTCGGTTTTACTTCAATTTTCCATTCAACTCGCCAGGAATCAATCGCTAATGAGCAATCACAGCCCAGCTCCTTGTTCCCAATATTATTATTTTTATTTCGGATTAATACAGCAATTCTCATTTTAGACAATTCCCTACTTTCCCTCTAAATATTTCTTAAATCTCTATGTAAATGAAATGTTCTACTTCCATTCTTAAATCTTAGGTTTTGATTTGATTTAATAGTTAAAATATGAATCTCAACGCATAATTACAATTCCCGTAACCGAAATCAATCAATTCCATCTTCTCCTACACAAATGTAATCGAATTAAGTTTTTTATTTTTTTATTTTATACTATAACTTCTAGCAATAATGCATAATACTAATTTCTTCAATAACCTTTAATTAATTTCTTGTTTTGTTCACTTTTATAATTATGTATCGATATTAAACAATGTATATAAATTTTAAACTTCTGAATAATCATTACTTAATCGTTTTGTATTTTAATTAAACCAACTGATTACGTACTGCTGTCTTAATTAACAATGATTACCTTGTTATATTGTTTTCTTTTTTCTATTAAATAACAATAACCGATAATGTATTCATTTCCTAATTCCTTTTGAACCTTTATGTATGTAAAATTCAAATATTAGAATATATGTTAAATTTTAGTTTAAAAGAAGCTCCAATGTAAAATTTTATTTCATCAAACCCATCTCGTACTCACACACTAACCTCCCGACTCGAAAAGATTACACTCGGTCCGATCCCGAGTTATAGAGATTGAATTCTCTGACTCAAATTAGGACCAACGATCGCACGATTTTGAAAAGGCGTTAAAGCGTGTCATTACACGTTGACGCATAATTTCGGAATCTTCAAAAGTGCGTTCGGCTCGTGCCGCACGTCCCACTAGTGCGGTCACGAGAATAAAAGAGTTTTTGTTGCATCCTTCCCTGCCTTCCTTTCCTTAAGGCTGGATGTAACACGTTTATAACGCAGATGTTATTATAGACAGTAATCACTTGTTTTCTTTCAAACAGAAAGAAAATGTATTTGTATTAATAAGTATTTTACATTATTTATTGAAGAATTTGGTGAGGATATAGAATATTTGATTATCTATACTAATGCGAATTTGGATATCACAAAAGAGAAGAGGTTAAAAAAAAAGCTCTCTAACGATTCCTATCTTTTAAAATTTGATAATGTAAATATTTGTGAGGAAAAACATAAAGTTTTAACATATATTTCGTCTATAAACAAAAATAATCTTTATCAATTTTCGGAAAAAGTAACACGAGAGAAGATCATAAATCTGTTACAACTGCCGCTTTCCTTGCAAAAAGAGAAAGAAATGGGGAGACTTTCTAATAACAGTGAAAGAGAAAGAAAAGAGAAGTTTTTAGATAAATTGATATTTGCAGTTAATCAGCCAGATAAGACAAAATTAAATACCATTATTAGAAAAAAGATAACTCAGTTTCACAATTACGAATACAGCTATGAAGAATTACATGAATTAGCATTACGTTGGATAGAGTCCCATGAATTCGGCCCTATTACACAAGGAATAATGAAAAAGCTACTTGAAGAAATAAAAAATAATAAATCCAGTTACCAAACAGCTCAAAGTAAAAACATTAATAATGAAATTAAATTTGCTAGATGTGTTATTGGCAGTGCTAAAACATCTGAATTTAACAAATTTTTAGACTTTTTAATTAAAGGGGAAGGACTAAAATATCTAACTGTTATGTACACATACACCGACGTCGTGCACGACCCACACATACACGCATATATAAAATAACGTCATAGCTATGACTCACGTTATACACGTTCGTCACGAAGGGCGAACGATAGAATTCCTAGCCGAGGAGAGATCGGACGAGTTTCGGACAATAGCCGAATATTTAAATACAGGCGACATCCTCTGTAAACAGGAAGGGACTCGACGCCGTGGCGTCGTTAAAACGATAACCCGACTATTGTCACGTTATCTACCTGGGCGCGGCGAACACGATCTTAGCTGTTCGACGTTAATTCGTCGAGCTCAAAATTTCTTGAATCCGATTCGGTATCCTGGACGAACGCCTACTCGATCCGAATCGCCAACCAGGCCGAAGGCTCAGGAATCAGAAGCTAAGAGCGACGCGCCCACGGTACAACGTTACCATTCCGAAAAAGTCACGATTCGTGCAAGGTTCGATCGTCCTGGTATCCCTCGGCTACGAATAAAGACGAGATCGCGACTCGGGACAGCTTCCCCAAGGCGTCGTCTTTAAGACTCAGGGCTGCTGCTTCCTCGAAACGTTGTCGCGACAAAGCGTGTTATTCACGCACACATTAAATATTACCACGCGTGTTTCGTCACGCACTTACAAGTATCCGCGAGCGGATTGGAAACATCGTCCGTGAGACCTACGCGCATAAGTAATCGCGAGTGTACAATATTAAACAGAAATAAAAACTTATAACTTCCCAAACACAGTGTGGATATTAATTTCTCCACACTGATACACAAAACACTAACAGTTATGAAAAGAAAAAGGATAAAACTAACTAATGTGTCCAGTATTTTAAATAAATCAGGCGCTAAAAGTACTACAGCATTCAGAGACTTATATGTTCTGTGGTTAGATAAAGAAGGAAATGAAACACAATATTTAAAAACCCTAAGAAAAGAAAAAATAAATCTAACTAATATGTCTAGTATTTTAAATAGATCAAAGGCCCAAGCTTCTAAAGCATTCAAAGACTTATATGACCTGTGGTTTGATAACAAAGGACATAAAACAACATATTTAAACGCACTAGAAAAAGAGGGAATAAACCTAGCTAATGTCTCCAGTATTTTAAATGGATCGGGCGCTAAAGCTTCTAAAGCGTTCAAAGACTTATATGATCTGTGTTTTGATGATAAAAGACATAAAACAAAATATATAAACGCACTAGAAAAAGAGGGAATAAACCTAGCTAATGTCTCCAGTATTTTAAGTGGATCAGGCGGTAAGGCTTCTAAAACGTTCAAAGATTTATATGATCTGTGGTTTGATAACAAAGAACATAAAACAACATATTTAAACGCACTAGAAAAAGAGGGAATAAACCTAGCTAATGTCTCCAGTATTTTAAATGGATCGGGCGCTAAAGCTTCTAAAGCGTTCAAAGACTTATATGATCTGTGTTTTGATGATAAAAGACATAAAACAAAATATATAAACGCACTAGAAAAAGAGGGAATAAACCTAGCTAATGTCTCCAGTATTTTAAGTGGATCAGGCGGTAAGGCTTCTAAAACGTTCAAAGATTTATATGATCTGTGGTTTGATAACAAAGAACATAAAACAACATATTTAAACGCACTAGAAAAAGAGGGAATAAACCTAGCTAATGTCTCCAGTATTTTAAATGGATCGGGCGCTAAAGCTTCTAAAGCGTTCAAAGACTTATATGATCTGTGTTTTGATGATAAAAGACATAAAACAAAATATATAAACGCACTAGAAAAAGAGGGAATAAACCTAGCTAATGTCTCCAGTATTTTAAATGGATCGGGCGCTAAAGCTTTTAAAGCGTTCATTGACTTATATGATCTGTGGTTTGATGATAAAGGACATAAAACAAAATATTTAAAATCTCTAGAGAAAAATGAAATAACTTTTACTAATGTGTTTATCAATTTCAGAATCTTCAAACGTTACTGATAATGAAGGATATTTATGTTCATACGTAAACTTTCTAAGCGAGCAAAGTACTGACAAGTCTAATTGATACATAAGTTTGATCAAGTGGTTAGAAGTATATTGTCTGATGTGGTGTTGAGCATGCCGATCTGTACACAATTTATCTTGTCTAGATTTATCTTGCAAATCACTAAGACGTCCTAAACTCTCTTGTTTATTTGAATCTATGCGTATTAATTCTATGCGCAATCTCTTTAATACTATATCATTTTTGTCTGTAAGAGAACGTTTCCTTTTTCTAGTGTTTACACTCATTTTACAATTTTTCTTTTTTAAACTCTTTCTTAAAATGACTCTTTTATTTGTATGAAGCCCTTCTAATATCTTGCAATAGATTATACAAATTTTCTATTTAATATAAATGTCTCAAGAGTTGTTTTTGTTGTCGTTATGTTCTCAACCGCTCAATAATAGAAATAGTTAATAAAGTAAGTTATTTTTTGTGACTAATTGTATAATTCCAACATGTTATACGAGGTGTGTTCAAAAAGTATCGCGAATTTTGTGTTTTTTCAAAAATTATTTATTTATTCATGAATATCTATTTTGTTCCCTTCAAAGTAATCCCCATGAGATATTATACACTTGTGCCAACGGTTTTTCCAATCTTCGAAGCACTTCAAAAAATCATTTTTTTTTATCTTGTTCAGCTCCTCCTTCGATGCCGTCTTTATCTCGTCAAGCGTAGCGTAACGTCGTCCTTTCATGAGCCTCTTCAGTTTAGGGAACAAGAAAAAGTCACAGGGGGCCAGATCTGGGGAATACGGTGGCTGCGGCATCATTAGTGTGTTGTTTTTGGCCAAAAAGTCGCGCACAAGCAACGATGTGTGAGCAGGGGCGTTATCGTGGTGCAAAAGCCAATTTTTGTTCTTCCACAAATCCGGGCGTTTCTGGCGGATTGCTTCGCGCAAATTGCGCATAACTTGCAGGTAATATTCCTTATTGACCGTTCTACCCTGTGGCAAGAACTCATGATGCACCACGCCCCTGCAATCGAAGAAAACTGTCAGCAAAACTTTCACATTCGACCGAACTTGGCGCGCTTTTTTCGGTCTTGGTTCGTGCGGCAGCTTCCATTGAGATGATTGAGCTTTGGTTTCCACGTCATAACCATAAACCCACGATTCGTCACCAGTTATGACCCTCTGGAGCAAATTTGGGTCGTCGCGGACAGAGTCCAACATCTCATTAGCAATGTTCATGCGATGCTGTTTTTGGTCGCAATTGAGCAATTTTGGTACGAATTTCGCGGCGACCCGTCTCATGCCCAAATCATTGATAAAAATCGAATGGCACGAGCCAATCGATATGTTTAGGTCCTCAGCAACTTCTCTAACGGTGATTCGACGATTGGCCAATACCATTTTCTCCACTTCATTAATTTTTTCGTCTGTTGTTGAAGTGCTCGGGCGTCCGGCACGCTCTTCGTCGTTCACATCTTCTCGGCCTTCTGAGAACATTTTGTACCACCGATAAACGTTGCTTCGGTCCAAGGTAGCTTCTCCGTATGCCACAGTCAACATTCGGAATGCATCCGCGCACTTAATTTCGTTTTTCACACAAAATTTGATACAGGTTCTTTGATCCATTTTTTTGAATAGGTAAAAATCGAAGACGATCCAAAACACGTGCAAGCAAAGCAGCTGTCAACAATTAAGTGAACATTCAAAATGGCCGAGCTTGTCGGCATAAGTGAGAGACATGAGTACCAACATAACGCCACAAAAAGATCGAAATTCGAATATACGTAACCCGCGAAAATTCAAAATTCGCGATACTTTTTGAACACACCTCGTAATAATTAATTTTATATTTAGAAAAAGTGAAAAAATTAGTTAAAATGTAATAAATTAAAATATTAAGATATCCAGTAGTGAGTTAATAGAGGAATGTCTACATTGTTATAAAAAATGTTTAGATAGTAGCAGTTTTACATGCTATTTAAAGTATTTGTAAATAACTATTGATAATTTTTTAAGGATCTAAAACAGCTATCTAAAAAGCTTTTTCGAAATATGCGTAATTTTCCTTCAAATGTATTCACTTGAGGAGCAATAGTTTTCCGCCTTTTTTTTGTTCCTTTCTTCACGTTTCTAACATAAACTTTTGCTGTATGTATTATATTTATAGATACAATACATGTGTTTAGTCATGTACGCACCTATTTATGAAATATATTTATTATATCCCGGCTGAATAATCATGTCTTGCGTCTTGTCTTCTTTGTTTATTTTTTTCTGTTCTCGTTTTTCCTTCTTTTTCCTTTCAGCCCAAAATACCTTAAATAATTTCAATAATGTAATTAGTATTTAATAATATATACTTATATATTATTAAAAATATTTTTAAAAACTAATATACATTCATTAAAAGTACTTTATAACAATAATTAAAAAAAATTTTTTTAATTAATAATAATTAATAATTTAAACAAAAATCTACCAATGAAGTGTCAATGAAGTCTTCCCATGTCAAATTCGTCAAACAAGTAAGGTCAGGTGGGAATACGAGAGTCGTTTAATAAGTCCTTAGAAAAAGGTAGAAAAACAAATTATTTTAGATAGATTTTTTCTTATTCTTTAATATAATTTTCCTTTTTTCGATACATTTTTCCTATCGTTTCTCCATCTTTTTTAAGTCCAAAAAGATGGGATTTCAGAAGGTCCTTAAAATAGGAATCGGTTTGTGCGATAATCTCCTCGTTCGACGTGAACCGTTTTCCGAGCTATCGTTTTCGTATTTACCAGATTTGGCCCCCAGTTCCTTTTTTTTTCCAAATTTGAAAAAATGGTTCGGCGGAAAACGCTTTACGTCGAACGAGGAGGTCATTGCCCAAACAGACGCCTAATTTTGGAGACCTACCGAAATCCTATATATTGGACGGTTTAAAAAAGTTCGAAAAACGCTGGAAAAAGTGTATCAAACTAAAAGTATATCAAATTATCTCGGACGAATCCTCAAATGTTACACTCAAACGGACGCGCATGCACGCTTCTCCGTTAAACTTAATTTCGCACTCAAACTTTCACGGCACTCTCACGACGAAAGAAAAGACATTTCTTAAAAACACCAATTTTTATTGAGAATCTGTTAATAAAAAAATATTACCTCTATTAAGCTGGAGCACCCACCATTGAAAATCAAGTTGTTACCTAGTTCAAAATCAAAATTTAATGCTATTTAAGTGTTAATCTAGTACCACAGTCCGAATTTTGGTGCTCAAACCGATTAGCAAGAAATTTGGTAAAAAATAAGGGATCTAGCTTGACATTATAAGCTGGACATCACCATAACAAAAATAATATATATAATTGTCACAAAAGCACACGAAAAAAGTACACTAGGATTTAGTGCTAATTTAGTGCCCAAGGAAATCCTTAAAGAAAAATAAAAAATGTACACTTGTTTAAAAAATATCAATTTATACCAGCGCAGCATTGCGACTTCGAAGAACAATATTTGCAGATTTTTATATTTATAAACATTTTATTTACAACAGTTTGCAGTAAGCACTAAATTTGAAAATTGATATATTTCGAGTTTACGATGACTAAGGAATATTTTAGTGTAAGATTTGTGCGAGCACCAAAATCTTTGACAATCTTATAAAGGATTCTATAGCGCGTGTGTGCTCTCCGCGGATAAATAATTTACAACAGTTTGCAGTAAGCACTATTTGGAAATTGATGTATTTTGATTCTACGGATTCTGAGAAATATTTTAGTACAAGATTTTTGCAAATACCAAATTCTATAACGGTCTGATAACTGATTTTATGCGCTATCGTACGGGATAAATTAATGACTGTTAGTTTTGTTAGTAACAACTTTGAATCCTGTTATATTCTGATTTTTTGTATTTTCTATGTTATTTTAGTATCGAAAGTTTGTAAGTATTTTTCTCCTAGGTAGCGATGCTACACTAAGTATACAGTGATAATTTTTATACTAATATCTACATTTTTAATTTAATTTAAGGGTTTCTTTGAGAACTAAATTAGCATCAAATTCTAGTATATTTGTGACCACTATATATTTTTTTTTCTTTGTTATGAGAGTGTCCAGCTTGATATCAAGCTGGACTCCAAGTTTTTTACCAAATTTCCTGTTTGAGCATTAATATTCGGACTGTGGTACAAAATTAGCACCTAAATAAATTTTTGACTAGGTAAGATTTTGATTTTTCGATGGTGTGCACCGAAAAAATTGTATTCTTGAAATATGTACTTAATATGTCCTCTTAACAGATATAAGAATATTTCTTCTTAAATTAAGAATATATTCTTAATTTGCAAATATGATCGTCGCCGCCATATGCGCGCTGTGCGTGCATCACGTTTTCGATGATGCGCATTTGTTCACGCCGCGCTGGATCGCCCTCGCACACACGGCAGACGCAGTCTCTTTTTATATTAAGAATATGCTTTTTAGAGGTTTTTCCTCTTAAATTAAGAAAATCCTCTTGGCGCGTATTTTAGAGGAAAACATACTATAGTTAAGTGGGATATTCTTAAGTTAAGAATACAATTTTTTCGGTGTGGGGTTCAGCTTAATAGAAATATGAAAGTAAGAGAGACAGAGGAATGAAATGCGGGTACCTGTTGCTCATATGTTGCCGAGGTTCGTCGTGAAAGTGAGCCACACTCCGATGTAGAATTCTCCGTTAATCTGACCGTTAAGTAAGATCTTTGTGCTGAAATAATCTTTCATATTTCAATTCAAATTAACCTTCGCATCGTTACTTTCGATTTTGGTTAACGAGTTATTTCTACAATCGACTATCTGATTCCTATAATGAACTATTTGAGAATGAGAGAGACAAAGGAATGAAATGCGAGTACCTTTTGCTCAGATGTTGTCGGAAGCTCGTCGTTAAAGTGAGCCACGCTCTGATCAATCTGTCCGTTAAGTCGTGAGAATTAAATCTTCACTGTTTAGATTCAGCAGACTTATATTCAGCAGGCTTGGGTAGTAACTAGTAAAAAAATAAAAAGTTAAATAAGAAGTAAAAAAATAAATAACTTTTAACTTAGTTTAGTTAATTTTAAATGCGTTAATTTTTAACTTTAACTTTAAGTCAAACATTAACTTATTAACTTTTTTCTACGTTAATTTTTTGTATCTATATAGCCTGACAGTATAATATAACGGTACTGTCCTCAGCACGTGTAGAACGAATGTTTAGTGCACATGGTTTACTGTTTGATGGCTTACGAGGAAGGTTAACTGATCGTTATTTTGAAATAATGCTCTTATAAAAATTTAATAATTACTTTAATAAAAATAAATTTTTTTAATAAGATTGTATTTTATTGACATATATGGTTATATTTTACATTTCATTCACTGAGAAAAAAATTTACTAAAAAGAAAATTTTTCTTAACTTTAGTAAACCATGTGTTTGTTCGGTACTGTGAGCGCATTTTTTAAAATAAGAAATTGTATTTATTAATTTAAAGAACGCAATTGTTCTTTTTAGTAAATCATTCACTAATTATCAAATTTATTTTATGCAATACAGTAAATGTATATTGAAATATAAATTTTATTTTTTATAAATTAGTAATTTTCCAATTAATTGAAGAAAATAATTTTTATTTTTAAAAAATAGTTTATTTATAATATTATAAGAAATAGTTTCTTAAATACAGTCAATATTTACTAGATTTGAATAAATAATTTTGCAATGTAAAAAATTTACAATTTGAATCTTAATAAACATTTATAAAAGTAACAAAATATTTACTTGAATTGAATAAACATTGAATTTTTTTAAATTTTTCAATAAATTTTATTATTCTTATAGCTTAAGGGTGGAATTCGGTTTTTCTTGCAAAAAAAATCAGTTTCTCTTTTTACGAAATATTTTAATTTAACACCTCCAAAATATCTCCAGCAAATTTCATTTCAAAATTCGTAAAACTTCCCGAGTTATCAGTCAGTCTTTATTGACCCAAACGCAGGTCTTGATGAATTCGATCATGAACCGTCAGTACATGAAGATATTCAGCAAGTCATAAAGTCAATTTTTAAAGATTTATCATCAAGAGAATTGTTAGAAAGATGTTTGTGTGAAGAAATTCAAAATAACAACGAGACTTATTACTCTACCTGCGATTTGCGACTAAACACCATCATTGTGAATCCGAAACAATTGAAATCACAGTTTATTTAACAACCGGAATTTTTAATGAAGGTTTTTCCGCTGTTCTTAAAACTATGACAACGATAGGAAGAGTTATGAAAGAAAAAGCCAAAATATATTCCGAAGAGCGAGATCAATACCGGCTTGAAAGATCAGCGCGACGAAGCCTCGAGACTACAACAAAAGCTCGAATAAAGCGTACAAGCAAACAAAAGGTTCTACACCAATTCCACGATGAAGAGGAAGGACTACTACATGGCTCTGGAATAGCTGAGTAACAGAAAAATCATGCAAGTATTTGATATCCTTATATAAACTAAACTTTAAACTCTAAACGTTGTTTTCTCGAAACAGCATTTTTGCGGATGATGTGCATGATATTTTTGAAACTATTGAACCGATTACCTTCAAACTTGGCTTGCATGTTCAATAAACATTACTTTATCGTTTGATGAACCAGAATATTGATAAGTTACATATATTCTTTTACATAATAAAAATGGACAAATTTTAATAGTAAAAACTATAGTTTTGATTTGAAAACTTTTGCAATAATCATTTTTTTTGTAATTCTGGTTTATCAAACTACAAGTGTATAAAGTAAAACGCCGTTTTATTTTTCTGTTTCAGACTCCCTGGAAGATCAATATTGTGCACACCAGTGGATAAAGAACTTTGCGCAGCGTGATATTCAATCATATATAACTTCTCTATTTATAATTTGAAATTAACAAAAAAACTGTACGTTCTTAAAACATGGCTAAAAACATGATGCAAATTTTTAATTAATTGAATAATTAGTTTCTGAAAAAAAATTCCTAAATTTTACTATGTTTTTGGTTAAAAAAACCGAATTCCCCCCCTTAATCTGTATTCACTGTTTCGCATATAGGATTCTGAATTTCATTAATTACAATTACACATTATTTTACAATTTTTGAAAACGCATCGACAAGATTCGAACATAAGATATTTGGAATAATAACCTAATACGCTAATACTGAGTGAGCTAATCGTACGCTTGTGATACTGTTAATAAGAAGTTATATTTAAAACCAGCTGTACCCCGTCACGCGTTGCTGTGGCTCAGTCTGGTTAATTTTTATATAAAACACGCGCCTATTCGAATGCAACGCTGTATCAAATTTTAAAGCATTCGTTGAAGAACTTTGGGAGATTTAAGATTTTGAACAAACTAACATTTACATTTTTATTTATATAGATAGATAAAGCTGATTTCAACAGGAGGAAACTTGCGAGTACCACATGAACACTCCCCTGTTTAAAATTTCCGATTGAAAACTATTCATACCTATTAAAACCGATAGAAAATCAATAAGAATGAATGGGTTGTATTGGAATCGAAATGGTTACCTATTAAAAATGAATCGGAACGAATAAGAATTTAATAAGATTTCTATTTAACGTTATTTTCAATAAGAATGTGTAGGCACATCACCGATTCGTTTCTTGTTTCTACAGGAACCAATCGGTAAACGGCCCAGTCGGCGAATCGGATTGAATAGGAAATTCGTGTTTACGATCCGAATCAGATCCAATGGGGTATCGTCCGACTGAATCGCCAAAGGTTTCTCCGAGGTATATTAAGTCTCCAACGGTCTCCGGTCTTCCGGTATTTGTGGATGATTGAACGTTTTGAGCCTCTCATTAATGACCCATAACAGCATCTCGGGTTTACGATTAGAAATTAATTAAAAATGTAATATTAAGAACAATATTAAATATAGTTTATTGTGCTTCGATTACATTTGGTGGAATGCATACGTACAATAGATTATTCGTACTATTTTTATTTGGAATATTTATATATATATCAATTTTGTTTTAATTTCTTTGATTGAAATGGTTGCTGTGGATATGTCTATTGATTCTATAGATACAATATGAAATAATTTCTTACGCTGCAATATATATGTCGTTGTTATGATCTATAACTTCTTGCCTAGTATAATTAGCTAAGAACATGTATGAAAGAATGACTATTACATTTAAACAATGGTTACAATCAAAGTTCCAAATATTTTTTATAATTATTAATTATTCATTTTATATACAAAAATATGTTTCTATAAAATCAGTAAATTATACAGAAAATGAACACGGTTAAAAGCTTTTTAATATTTCTAAGCTCTGCAGAGTAAAATAGATATATATTAAAGATATATTATAGATATTTATTAAAGAATCCTTTTAATATAGTCTCAATGATAGTAGTATTACCGGTATTCTTAGATGTCCGTATTAACAAAATGCTATTGTTTAACTGCATAATTCGAAATGCGTATAGCCAAATAAAATGCTAACAATAAGTAATATAAAAGAAACACTCGAGTGTTCATACGTTCGTATGATAATACGTTCAAGATTAAATAGAAAGAGGAAGTATATTAAATTTCAAAATATCTCTTGAAAAAGTTTCTAAATATTTGAAAATAAAAATGCTTTATAATAAATTCAGCTATTGTATATTGGTGTATTAACATTAATTAGCAGACTAGTAAACAACTGAATCCATAAGTAATTACTAAAATCATAATGAAGATAATACGAGTAATCATAATACCTACACGGCCTTTTTTTAGCAGTAGAATAATTTTCTGTGTGTATATAAGAATTATATTTATTCAAAACGTGTTCTAAATCCTAATAAAGTTTAACACTAGTCAATATTAAAGTTAATATGAAAAAATTTGATATGTTTATTATACATATATAGTCAAGAAAAGAAAAACACGTTTCAATAAAAATATTTATCTGTTTTGAAGGAAAACATTATTTTTTTAGATTCAAATATTATATTCACTTATGTAGAGAATAATTGTTTACCTTTAAAAAGAAAATGTGTTTTTAGTGCTAAAATGTTATTTTTTTAAGAATAAGTAATTTGTTAACTTGAAGCAAGAGAACATTCTTACTGCAAACGTAAGAAATTCTTTATTCAATTAAGATAAATCCTTTTCTTAAAAAAAAAAAAAAAAACATTTACCTAGTTGAAATCTTTTTTCAACAATTAAAACAAAATTTTTTAATCAAATTTTTGAAAGATGGCTTGAGGCACTATAATACAGGACGTACTCGTAAATCTATGGCAAGATCAACAAAGTTCAATAATAGTATTTCAATGCGTTAATTAACTAACCAAAACGTTGAAATCCTAATATTAAATTTTACGGAATGTGGCATAAGTTAGTGGTTATTTTAGTTCGTAAATTCGTAAGAGTTTTGCAAATATTATAAAAACGTTTGTAATATTATAATGTCTTATATTATTTAAAATATAAATATATTTTGAAATATAAATAGATGCCGTGAGAGCCAACACTGGATGTTCGTGTGTAATTAATATACGTATTGACAATCAATTATTATAGATACAATAATAGATGTTTTGATTCTCGATTTGGATCATCTTTAATATAGTATTACGCAAATAGATAACTAACAATACATCCGTAACACTGAAGATGATCCAAATTAAGGATCGAAACGTCTATTATTGTATCTGTAATAATTGATTGTTAATACCCATACAACACAGAAGGCTGCAGAAATATTGTTGCAACATTGCAGCAACATTGCTGCAATGTTGTAACATTGCTGCAACATTGCAACAATATTGTTGCAAGTTTTGTGATGTATGGGTACACCCAACGTTTTTAATTCTTTCCCTGGGTAAATTTCCAAACTGAGAAGTCACCACTTTCTACACACTCACAGTTCATGATTAATGAAACGACTAGAGCTTACGTTAATCGTTACGTTAATCACGGGCTGTGAGTATTAAGAAAGGTGGTGACTTCTCAGTTTGAAAAATTTCCCCAGGGAAAGAATTAAAAACATTGGGTGTATATATATTAATTACACACGAACACTCTCACGGTATTTACATTTCGATTTACGTGCTCAGAGTCTTTCCTCATTTAATAAATATACTTATTTTCATGTTCGGTTCAAAAAATAATTTATCGTGAAACTTACAAGCATTTTACACATCTAAAACAATTGATTGTACATCATGGATATCTGCCAATTGGGCGAGTTATTTGTTTTGTAGAAACTGAACAAGAAGTGAAAGATGAAATAAGTACGAAAAGAACGAATGTGCGGCCTATAGAAAGTTGTCTCACTGCCTCGGAAATAAGCGAAGATGAAGTCGCTGAGAAAAAGCAGCCTGACCCAAAGGGCCATACTGATCTTATTAAAAGAAAAGTCGAATCACTGAAGTTAAAGCAAATAGTATGGAAGACGTACAATAATATTTCTTTTAATACTACATATATTAATTGTATAAAGAATTGATACGAATTATTAATACAGGAAAAAAAAAAGAAAAAGAGATACTGTTGACAAAATAAATACAACGAAGAAATTTGAAATAGAGGCCACACCGAGCGAGGAAATGTCAAATGATAAAGAAAAGGATAAAGAGAATAAATCAGCTGCTGCTAATTCTTGTAAGATAATAAATAATTTCACTTATTTATGCTGCCTCAGCGCGATTTTCGTCTTCTTGGCCTAACTATTGTATTGAATAGGATGATTAATAGTCAAAATTTTAACAATATATTATGTTGCAGACAATATATTTCACGGAGAAGAATGATAACTGTACTGAGATTGTAAGTTTATAAAATAATGTAATATATTCGTTTACTGTCACAAGCATTTTTTTGTTAATATTAATATATAATATTAATATATCATTATGTATAGAAAAAGAAGTATGCACGTGTCAAAGAGAAAAATATTGATTTGGAGCAAAGATTGAAGAAAAAAGATGCAGTGATCGAAGCTCTGAAAACAGAGCAGGAGCGAGTTTTGATAGCTGAGTGCATGCGCACATGTGTAGATTTCCAAAAACAAGTAATTGCTGAATTTAACGAAATGAAAGGTAAAAATGAAAACCTCACTTAATCATATGAAGTGCATTGAGAAATTTAAATTATCTAATAAACATTTTGTACAGATATTGTTCGCCATTTGAGGCAGAATAATCCGGAAACAGCGGACCCAAATGGAGCCTACCTAGCTGTTGGATCACAAAGAAAGGAAGGACTTATGGAAAATGTAAGTAATATAGATGAAAACATTTTCGTCAATGTGTATTTTCGAAATAAAGTTGCAATGTGTCCCTAAAGATGAAAAATAACTCGTTACTTGCAACGAAGTTGTAATTAAAGTTACTATCAATCTTACTATCAATCAGAGTTGGCAAAGTTACTTTATAAAAGTAACTCGTTACCGTTACAGTAATTAAAAAATTAACATATTGTTACTATTCTTGATACTTCTTTTTACATTAATAAAATATTATATTATTATTGGTTAATGTAATGATGAAAAATCCCAGAAAATTGATTTACTTATTCGTGCCTCAATTAATGATGGCCTCTGATCAAATTGTTCGTAAAAATCTAATATGGTAGAATTTAATCATTGGTTATATTATATAAATATAAAAGCAAGAATAAATCATAATCGATTGCTACTTATTGTTTTTTGTTGGTTTAGCAAGCAAGTTTATATAATACATTGCCGTGCGTTAAATGCGTTGTATTAAATGCAACCTCTATGAAAAATTATCAGAAATTAGTTGCTGCTACGTTATTTAAGAAAAACTACATTTGTGTGTGCCTAGTAATTGATTAGCACTTTACACTTTATTAAAAATACTTTATAATAATAGGCTTTTCAAGAAGTGACACAAATCGATACACAAATTTTATTTTTATTTCTCACAGAATTTTAAACAAAGTCAGAATGACTTTGTCGATTTGTGTTGTTGGAAAGCTATATGTTAACCATATATAATAAATTAACAGGTCTAATCATGCATAACGTCATTGTAAACATTACTAATTTTTTAAACACACTAATTTTTTTGTCTAGGTTCATATTGGAAGAGATTTATGAATACCAGCGGGACAATTTGATACCTTACTATGCCAGATAAAACCAACGGTATTTGTAAAGGAATTGGCAAAAATCGTAATTGGAGATAAGACATTGGAAAAAAGCACTGTTACTGGAAAAATTTCGAACAGAAGCAAAGGGAATAATACTGTGCCTGAAAAATTAGATGGTCGCAAATTAGCAGCTATAAAAGGTATTTGTTAACTATTACTAAATTTATAATTATTTACTGATTATGCATAACGTAATTTGTTGGTGGTAAATTTTATGTTGACAGATTCATTAGCATTTTTTCTCTCTACAAATTATTTTGACAAGATGGATATGGTGACAAAACAGACTCATTTAAATAACGTCGGCAATTATATAAGTGCCTACATTGCTGATTTAAAAAAAAAGAAGCGAATACAAGAGAAATCCGCATTTGCCAAAAAAGGTATAAAATGAAAATGTAGAAAAATAATTAGGTACTTATTTGTGACAAAATATATAATCATGACATTTATATTTACAGATTCCGAAAATAACACGGTGCAAGCATCACAAGATAATAATTCTGTTACTGAATCTGATGAATCTGAAAATGACCAAAGAGTGGAAAGTGTCAACACAGATACTTAACAAGTAAAAAAGAATATTTTTAGTCATATATATTAGAAAATAATACAAACGCAAGGAAAAAATTTTGAAAAAGCGATGAAATTTGCGAATTTATAATATACGTTATTCGAAGGTCATTTCGAAAAAAGGGAGATTTTAATTGTATTTTTTTTGTTTTTTAAGTTGTATGTAAATGCAAACGTACACAATAGTGTAAGCAAAATTTTATTTTTTTTTTATTTAATTTGTATTTGATCTTTCCTTAGCAACAATTTAATCGTTCTGATTAACAAATGCAATATTGTAATTAGGCTACAAAAATGTACATATAACTATATATAGATATATATAGGAAACACCAGATTATTTTTTTTTTAATGAATGTTAAATAACTATACATATATTAGACGATAGCGATAAAATTTGTGACACTAACGTCGAGACGAATGATAATAACGTACATGATAGCGAAGACGAAAAGATATCTGAATCAGAAAATAATAAGCAGGACAACTTTTATACGATACACACGACTTCACGGATGCCACATATTTGAAGAACGTGATAATGTTTGAAGCATCTAACACAAGTGCATGGGAAGTTTTTAATATGGTTCAAGCTATTACACTACGCTTTAATTTTTCACAAGAAGCAAAACATGCCGTTCTCAAATTCGCACGAATCTTGGCTGGGCCAAAGTTTGCAAATTTTCAAATGATAAAGTATTCGATTGCAAAATTATTCAATCCTCCAGAAAAATGCGTAACTTATGTATTTTATTGTTCCCAATGTGGTATAAGTATGTTTTATAAGTCATAAAGCAAATGTACAATATAATTTATATTATTGTTAATTGAGTACTTATGACATACATTAAATACATCAATGCAATCTAACAACTACACTGTAATTATTAGGCATAAAGAGCTAAAATGCGAGTCTTTATATGTATCTACATGAAGTGATTCTATATTAGCACATGAATAAATATTAATGCAAGAAGATAAAATAAAAAAATTTTAATTAAATTAAAAGACGGAAGTCAATTTAAAATACGTCTGCACAGTCTGCGTCTGCTAATCGTGGATCACCTCAACATTGAAATATTTTACCAATCGAAACAGCTAGTTTCGATTTAAAATATTTTAATGTATTCTGTAGAATGTATCGAGTTAGGAAATGGTTGCCTGACATTGTTCCCCGTAGATTATTGCGATCGAAGTACATACAAAAAGAGAAATCAATAAAAGAAGAAATGCGATGAATATTAATATTTTGTATTGAGTCTAAACAGAAATATATGTAGAGAAGAAATATATGGCACGTGATTAAAAAAAAAAACAGCATTTTATTGCAGGATAGGTTTAGATACAACAAACTGTTATATTATATATAAATAAAGTTACAGCGTTGAAGATAAATATAAACGTGACATTTTTTACAGAGATGATTTACACAGTATATGTAATATAACGAATATTGTATTTATATGTATGTTCCTCATTTCGCATCTACATTTATTGAGATTTGTTATGTCTGTCATTTTTTTTAAATGATTCATTCCGATTTGAAATGAATCGGAAATCATCCGATTCATTCAGATTTGAAATGATTCGGAAATCATCCGATTCATCCCGATTTGAAATGAATCGGAAATCATCCGATTCATTCCAATTCGAAATGAATCGGAAATCATCCGATTCACTCCAATTCGAAATGAATCGGAAATCATCCGATTCATTCAGATTTGAAATGATTCGGAAATCATCCGATTCATCCCGATTTGAAATGAATCGGAAATCATCCGATTCATCCCGATTCGAAATGATTCTGAAATCATCCGATTCATCCCGATGCGAAATGAATCGGAAATCATCCAATTCATTCCGATTCGAAATAATTTGGAAATCATCCGATTCATTCCGATTCCAAACGAATCGGAAATCATCCGATTCATCCCGATTCGAAATGAATCGGAAATAATCCGATTCATCCCGATTTGAAATGAATCGGAAATAATCCGATTCATCCCGATTTAAAATGAATCGGAAATCATCCGATTCACTTTGGAAATTTCCGATGCACTAATCCAATTAAAACCGATTCCAACTAATAACCGATTGACTCCCATCGGATTCGACAATCCTATAAGAACCTATTAAATCCTATTCAAAGGAAATGTGAAATATCCCGTTAATTCCTATTCGGCATTTTCTTATCATACCTGGGTATATTCCGATTGAATCCCATTGCATTTATTCCGATTCATTCCGATTTGAAATGAATCGGAAATCATCCTATTCATTTTGGAAATTTCCGATGCACTAATCCGATTAAAACCTATTTCAATTTTTTCAATTGGTTTTAATCGGAAATTTTAAGCAGGGTCTCTCTCTAGCCCTTTGATTATTTAGCCTTAGATATTTTTAATATAAATTATATAAATAATAGAAACCTGTTCCTGCCCATGGCCATACCAGTAAAAATAATCAAAAAACAATCATTGGAAATAATACCAAAGCATGAAAAAACATTATTGACGTAAAAACACATTACAAAAATCAATTTCTCGAACGCTGGAGCATGTGCCCTGTCCACGCGTCACGCACCATAAAGTTCGCAAGAGACGCGCGGTCGAGAATACTGGCTAATTCTCTTATTTCTTAAATCACTTTATTTAATAACTTTAAACACACTACAACCTTGCGGAAACGAGGTACAAAAAATGTCGACAAGCACTTAAATTGAAGAAAGACGCGCGGATACGACCGCGTCGGTGACTAATTGCAATTAATTGCGTCCGCGAAGTGCGAGAATATCGCGGAAATAGACTTATTTTAGTTAAAAAAAATTTATTAATTACCCAATCCTGATTTTCAGAAAATCTCTCCTCCTTCCGGGGTTTTATTCTCCAAGACGCTCGGACCCTCTGAGTTCTTCGTTCAACAAATTCAGACTCTGCTGATAAGCGGCTTGGTCGACCGCTTCGTAACGTTGTTTGAGCTCAAATAACTGATTTCCTTCGGAATTCTCGTTCCTGACCTGCCCCTTCCCCTTTTCATTGTCCCGTATCCTACCGTCATCTTTCTCTCGCGTCATGTTGGTTCTTTACCTGCCCTACCTTTACCTTCCATTTATGTAGTACGATCACAATCGTAACTGAATCTTGATGCTTCATACATATTCGTGTGGTTTTTATAAACTTTTTCAGATTCGTAAAAAATTTACAATTTTTTTGTAATAAAATTTTTACAGTTTTTTCAGGGCAGAGGGGATTAATATTTAGATGCTAATAGCATCGTGTATTATTAAATTAATTTTAATTTAATAAAATATAATATTACTGACTCTTATTCGATTATAATTGTGTTATGACCGAAAGTAACGACGCGCAGTCTATATCAAATCTGAGAAAGTATATAAAAATCACACGAATGTATGTATAAAATATCAAGATCCAGCTACGACCATTGGAAGGCCTCCTTGTCTAGATTTATATGTTATATGTATCGGTCAAATATTTTTCTAGTTGCATAATGTATTAATTAAAAGTACTTAAAATTCTTATGATTATTGTATTGTATTATTTAAAATTAGTTTTTCGATTATATACAATTTTTTCCCAATTTCGAATTTTCAAGAATAATCTTTAGAAATGTAATTTTTTCAACGTAAGTTTTAATGTTCATTGAATGCACATTATACTTGTTTGAGTAGTATAACAGTTATCTTTTTGTTTGATTTAGAATTGTTTTTATAATGTAGAAAAAAGCTAAATACAAGATAGTGTTTATAAAAGTTATGTCATATTCAACTTTCTCTAAGAGAACCCTTAAAAGCAAAATCCGCATTCGTGAAAACAAGCGTCTACCTGACATGCATTCCAGAGACATCAAAAGAAAAATTCATACTCGTAAAACAGGCATCTACCTGACATGCATTCAACTCGACACAATACACTCTTTGTGGTCTACAAAAACCTTTACTCCCTTCAACTTTTATTTCTATGAAACAAAGTCTAATATATTTTCATGCAACAGTCAAAGTGAATAATAAATATCTAACATAAATCAATGCGTATTCATATGTAATAAAAAAAGTGATTACGCCTGTTAAAGGAAATACCGCATAGGATTTATTTACAATTTACATTACAATTTACGCAGATATGGAAATAATTTTTTCATTTTTTTTCTTTTCAACATTTTGAACATACTTATTGTTTTTTATTTATTTCTCTAGCTCGTATATACATATATCTGCATTATAAATGTGTGAATATTTACAATACAACTTTGTTCCTGGTCATAGCATGAAAGGGAATCACAAAATAGACATTGGCTACGTAGTTCAATATCCATATTTTATGGATATATAGAAGCGCTCCAAAGTAAAGTCACAGTTAAATATCGAGACCACTCTCCTCAGTGTTTTTTCATTGTATAAGGACTGAAAGTGTCTTTACTTAAAAAATTATAAAAAAGATAATGTAATTAAGTATATGTTATTTAAAGAGTACACGTAATTATATGTTATTTAAAGAGTAAAAAAAAAACCAAAACTAAAACCAAGATGAAAAGAAGAAATGTAAGCTATTCTTTTTCTCTCTCTTCATGCTATGCAAATAAAGATTAATTAAATATAATTAAATTCTGTCGAAAATATTTTGCATGAATATTATTTATTGCATTGATTATATTCTTTAAAGTGATATATTCATGATGTCCACTACTTGAAAAAACGTGGAAAAGCAGAAATCGAGACTATGTGAATCAAGGATTTTCTTGAAAATTTTACTACAATCCTGGAAATTTTTGAAGTTTTACGTCTAAATTTAAATTTTATATCTTTTTGACAAAAATATTTTTTACATTTTTTATATCTAATAATAGAAAGCGCGGCAAACGTATTTCTGTTATGTTCAATGTTTAAATAACGTTTTATTATGATCCTTTAATAAATATATTGTCTAAACTATCTTTATAATTAGTAACTGTCTAAGTCTAAGGAATATTTGAGTAAAATACATAATACATTAATTTTAGAGATTTTATTACTGTACACCTTTATGGTATTCCCGTGAAATTACATTTGAATATTTGCCGTTTATACAAACTTAACATACTTAATCTATTTAACCGCTAATCGCTTGTTACATCTTACTTTTATACGCTCACTCTCTCTCTCTCCATCTCTCTCTCTCTCTCTCTCTCTCTCCTCTCTGCTACTCCGCCCTAGACTTCCATTTCCGTTTAAAATGTTACAACATTTTAATATTTAGAGAAATTATTATTTACATATAAACCATTTTTATATTTCTTACACATACACGTGTATATACATACAGCAAATTTTTTAATTAGATTAGATAATTCCATAAGCTGTATGGAAAAAACATATACCTACGTTTAGATTAGAACTTAATTGTTTAAGTAAGACATTATTAAGAAAGAACAGAAATAGACAGAAATTTTTTATCATAACTTAAACGTAAGTCCGATTAAAACATTAATTGTTTAACAAAATTAGATCAAACAAAAAGTTTAAATCTGTTTTTATTAAACGGTTTTTAAATAGAGTTTTCTAGATTCACATATCGCTTTTTACGACGACATCTCGCACTCTCGTATACTAATGCAAAAAGAGGAGAATGTATCTCCGAGTAATACTTTTATACGTTATACTTCCAGAATGTTTTGAAGTTTTCTCGGGAGAACATTCCCGAAATTATGACATAAAATCAACAATTTAAATGCATATTCCAATTACAGTGTTTACACGCAACTTACTTTTACATTAACATTAAATAATGTATTTACACGAAATATTTACAGTAATTTTCACAAAAAGGTATACATAAGTGTATATAGATTTTACAGGTTTGTGAATATTGCAGAACTTGGAGTGAGCGACTCCGTCTTTGAATTCGTGAACAACATAATTCCACGGAACAAAAAACCAACCAAATAAGGTAAATGTGCTAACACGTAGTATTTTTATAATTCGTACTTTCAGACTATCATCGAAGCTCTGTAAGTTTTCATTAAATTGCATAATTCTAAATTGATGCAGCACTAGCTGTTCCATATAAATTGGACAAATATACATGTAGTTATTCCTCTTTTTTCTGGAATTTTTAACCTTTGGATGTCATACAACGTTTAAACGACCCACTTTGATTTTGAAGGAAAATGTCTTCAAAGTAAAACCTTACCAGCTGACGGAGCCATTCGAACTAAAGAGAAACGTTCTTTACCATTTTGAAAACTTTGCAATAATTAACGAGATTTTAATTATTGAAAATCACCATAGGCTGGAATTATCTAATTAGAACTTAAAATAGAGCGTGTGACATTATTATATTAACATTATTATATTAACTGGCTTCAATTCAATGGTTTTTTAATAGTACATCAATAATTTGTATTCTTAGTTTTTTTTTGTAAGGGTATCAGTGTATCGCTTAATCCTGCAAAAGTAGAAAGGCCTTTATTACCAAAGAAAAGTGCTGTCCATTGCGCTATTACATAAACATCATAAAATCAAGTATTAATGTTTTTCCTGTTTACGCCCGACGTGCGACACCACATTTATTACGAAATATTCGAAGCAAATCAAAATAAATTTGCAAAATTTTATTTTTTTTTAACTTTTAAGACAATTTGAGACTAAAAAAAACTTACTTTTGCACTGGTCTATGCATAAAAAATTTAATTTGTCTACATAAACAGACTTTTTTCCAAAAATTGCGAATATTTTGTAAAATAATTCCATTTTTTAGAGATTTATCACAAAGTTATTTTTTAATTAAAGTAGAATATTACAAAAGTAATATCATAAACTTTCAGTAACATTCTATACCGAAAATAAATCCATTTTTTCAAAGATTTATTAAAAAACAAATTTTTCTTTAAGTAGCATATTTCAAAATTACTACTAAAAACTTTTAGCAAAAATATTTAAAAACATATAATTATTTTAAATAAAATTTTCTTTTTCGGAATTAAAATTAAGAAAAAATGTAACATAATGTAAGTGTAATTTTAATTGCTAATTTTTCATGAAGAGAATGAAATCTGAAATGTTCAAATTTTATATCAAAACTTTTTACAACTAATTACACTGTTTGTTTTTATACGGCAATTATTTGAGAATTGATGTGAAATAAAATACCTAACTTTTGAAAGTTACACAGAGGTTAAATTGACACACTGCGACCACCAAATTTTAAATATGGTGTCATATTCCCTTCTTTATCAAACCACAGATCGTATGTGTCTTTGAATGCTTTAGAAGCATTAGAGCCTGATCCACATAAAACACTGGACACATGAGTAAGAGTTATTTTATTTTCCTCTAGAGATTTTAAATATTTTGTTTTACGTCCTTTATCATCAAACCACAGATCATATAAGTCTTTGAACGCTTTAGAAGCTTTAGCGCCTGATCCATGTAAAATACTACACACATTAGAAAGAGTTATTTCATTTTTCTCTAGAGATTTTAAATATTTTGTTTTATGTCCTTTATCATCAAACCACAGATCATATAAGTCTTTGAACGCTTTAGAAGCTTTAGCGCCCGATCCACTTAAAATACTGGAGACATTAGCTAGGTTTATTCCCTCTTTTTCTAGTGCGTTTATATATTTTGTTTTATGTCCTTTATCATCAAACCACAGATCATATAAGTCTTTGAACGCTTTAGAAGCTTTAGCGCCCGATCCATTTAAAATACTGGAGACATTAGCTAGGTTTATTCCCTCTTTTTCTAGTGCTTTTAAATATGTTGTTTTATGTTCTTTGTTATCAAACCACAGATCATATAAATCTTTGAACGTTTTAGAAGCCTTACCGCCTGATCCACTTAAAATACTGGAGACATTAGCTAGGTTTATTCCCTCTTTTTCTAATGAATTTAAATATTTTGTTTTATATCCTTTATCATCAAACCACAGATCATATAAGTCTTTAAATGCTTTAGGAGCTTCAGCGCCCGATCCATTTAAAATACTGGAGACATTAGCTAGGTTTATTCCCTCTTTTTCTAGTGCGTTTATATATTTTGTTTTATGTCCTTTATCATCTAACCACAGATCATATAAGTCTTTGAACGCTTTAGAAGCTTTAGCGCCCGATCCACTTAAAATACTGGAGACATTAGCTAGGTTTATTCCCTCTTTTTCTAGTGCGTTTATATATTTTGTTTTATGTCCTTTATCATCAAACCACAGATCATATAAGTCTTTGAACGCTTTAGAAGCTTTAGCGCCTGATCCATGTAAAATACTACACACATTAGTAAGAGTTATTTCATTTTTCTCTAGAGATTTTAAATATTTTGTTTTATGTCCTTTATCATCAAACCACAGATCATATAAGTCTTTGAACGCTTTAGAAGCTTTAGCGCCTGATTTATTTAAAATACTGGAGACATTAGCTAAGTTTAGTCTCTCTTTTTCTAGAGAATTTAAATATTTTGTTTTATGTCCTTTATTATCAAACCACAGATCATATAAGTCTTTGAACGCTTTAGAAGCTTTAGCGCCCGATCCACTTAAAATACTGGAGACATTAGCTAGGTATATTCCCTCTTTTTCTAATGCTTTTAAATATGTTGTTTTATGTTCTTTGTTATCAAACCACAGATCATATAAATCTTTGAACGTTTTAGAAGCCTTACCGCCTGATCCACTTAAAATACTGGAGACATTAGCTAGGTTTATTCCCTCTTTTTCTAGTGCGTTTATATATTTTGTTTTATGTCCTTTATCATCAAACCACAGATCATATAAGTCTTTGAACGCTTTAGAAGCTTTAGCGCCCGATCCACTTAAAATACTGGAGACATTAGCTAGGTTTATTCCCTCTTTTTCTAGTGCGTTTATATATTTTGTTTTATGTCCTTTATCATCAAACCACTGATCATATAAGTCTTTGAACGCTTTAGAAGCTTTAGCGCCCGATCCACTTAAAATACTGGAGACATTAGCTAGGTTTATTCCCTCTTTTTCTAGTGCGTTTATATATTTTGTTTTATATCCTTTATCATCAAACCACAGATCATATAAGTCTTTGAACGCTTTAGAAGCTTGGGCCTTTGATCTACTTAAAATACTAGACATATTAGTTAGATTTATTTTTTCTTTTCTTAGGGTTTTTAAATATTGTGTTTCATTTCCTTCTTTATCAAACCACAGAACATATAAGTCTCTGAATGCTGTAGTACTTTTAGCGCCTGATTGATTTAAAATACTGGACACATTAGTTAGTTTTATCCTTTTTCTTTTCATAACTGTTAGATATTTTAGTCCTTCCCCTTTAATTAAAAAGTCTAAGAATTTGTTAAATTCTGATGTTTTTGCACTGCCAATAACACATCTAGCAAATTTAATTTCATTATTAATGTTTTTACTTTGAGCTGTTTGGTAACTGGATTTATTATTTTTTATTTCTTCAAGTAGCTTTTTCATTATTCCTTGTGTAATAGGGCCGAATTCATGGGACTCTATCCAACGTAATGCTAATTCATGTAATTCTTCATAGCTGTATTCGTAATTGTGAAACTGAGTTATCTTTTTTCTAATAATGGTATTTAATTTTGTCTTATCTGGCTGATTAACTGCAAATATCAATTTATCTAAAAACTTCTCTTTTCTTTCTCTTTCACTGTTGTTAGAAAGTCTCCCCGTTTCTTTCTCTTTTTGCAAGGAAAGCGGCAGCTGTAACAGATTTATGATCTTCTCTCGTGTTACTTTTTCCGAAAATTGATAAAGATTATTTTTGTTTATAGACGAAATATATGTTAAAACTTTATGTTTTTCCTCACAAATATTTACATTATCAAATTTTAAAAGATAGGAATCGTTAGAGAGCTTTTTTTTTAACCTCTTCTCTTTTGTGATATCCAAATTCGCATTAGTATAGATAATCAAATATTCTATATCCTCACCAAATTCTTCAATAAATAATGTAAAATACTTATTAATACAAAATACATTTTCTTTCTGTTTGAAAGAAAACAAGTGATTACTGTCTATATTAACATCTGCGTTATAAACGTATAAATAAGAAATTCTATTTTGATGACAGATAGTAAAGCAATTATCATTTTTCCCAAAGTTTACGGAAAATACATTTTTATGCACAAACATATCATGAAGGAAGTGTATTAATAAATTGAATTGATATGTAATTCCGGATATATCGACCCCACATTTTATATACTGGCCTGAAGTTTTTAAGTCACATAATATTCTTTCTTGTAATGCTACGTAATCGTCTTGACCTTTACCATTTCTTTTCATTTCAATTTTTACAATGCTGCTCAGTTTTTCTCTGTTGGGCTGATTTACTGCAAATAGTAATTTATCTAAAAATGCTACTTTTATTCTTTTATCAAATTCCTGAGTAAGTTTCTTTTCTTGTAATACTTTTTTCGTAGAAGGCAAAAATTCCAACTGTTTTAAAAGCTTCTCTCTTGTTGTTTTATCTTGCGAAAACCGATAAAAACCATCCTCTTGTGTATCATCATTTGTAAATAAAAAATCTTTTAAAATATCACATTCTTCAATTTGTACGTTATCAAATTTAAAAGGATAAAAAGTTTTAGGTCGTCCTATATTAAATGTGTTCTCTTTTGTAAGATTCAATTTTGAATTAGTATAAATAGTGAGATATTCTACATCTGACAATAAATTATCTGTTTTCAATATGCGTTTAGCAAAAACATTAAAATAACTATTAATTAAAGAGTTGCGTTTAGAAAATAATTTGCCGTAGCAAATGCTATTTTCTGCATAGTATTCATCTACATATTCAATTCGTATATAAATTGACTTCTTTTCATGACGAATAACGATATTATTAAATTTATCAATTTCAGAATCTTCAAACGTTACTGATAATGAAGGATATTTATGTTCATACGTAAACTTTCTAAGCGAGCAAAGTACTGACAAGTCTAATTGATACATAAGTTTGATCAAGTGGTTAGAAGTATATTGTCTGATGTGGTGTTGAGCATGCCGATCTGTACACAATTTATCTTGTCTAGATTTATCTTGCAAATCACTAAGACGTCCTAAACTCTCTTGTTTATTTGAATCTATGCGTATTAATTCTATGCGCAATCTCTTTAATACTATATCATTTTTGTCTGTAAGAGAACGTTTCCTTTTTCTAGTGTTTACACTCATTTTACAATTTTTCTTTTTTAAACTCTTTCTTAAAATGACTCTTTTATTTGTATGAAGCCCTTCTAATATCTTGCAATAGATTATACAAATTTTCTATTTAATATAAATGTCTCAAGAGTTGTTTTTGTTGTCGTTATGTTCTCAACCGCTCAATAATAGAAATAGTTAATAAAGTAAGTTATTTTTTGTGACTAATTGTATAATTCCAACATGTTATATTAATTAATTTTATATTTAGAAAAAGTGAAAAAATTTGTTAAAATGTAATAAATTAAAATATTAAGATATCCAGTAGTGAGTTAATAGAGGAATGTCTACATTGTTATAAAAAATGTTTAGATAGTAGCAGTTTTACATGCTATTTAGAGTATTTGTAAATAACTATTGATAATTTTTTAAGGATCTAAAACAGCTATCTAAAAAGCTTTTTCGAAATATGCGTAATTTTCCTTCAAATGTATTCACTTGAGGAGCAATAGTTTTCCTCCTTTTTTTGTTCCTTTCTTCACGTTTCTAACATAAACTTTCGCTGTATGTATTATATTTATAGATACAATACATGTGTTTAGTCATGTACGCACCTATTTATGAAATATATGTATTATATCCCGGCTGAATAATCATGTCTTGCGTCTTGTCTTCTTTGTTCATTTTTTTCTGTTTTCGTTTTTCCTTCTTTTTCCTTTCAGCCCAAAATACCTTAAATAATTTCAATAATGTAATTAGTATTTAATAATATATACTTATATATTATTAAAAATATTTTTAAAAACTAATATACATTCATTAAAAGTACTTTATAACAATAATTAAAAAAAATTTTTTAATTAATAATAATTAATAATTTAAACAAAAATCTACCAATGAAGTGTCAATGAAGTCTTCCCATGTCAAATTCGTCAAACAAGTAAGGTCAGGTGGTAATACGAGAGTCGTTTAATAAGTCCTTTAGAAAAAGGTAGGAAAACAAATTATTTTAGATAAATTTTTTCTTATTCTTTAATATAATTTCCTTTTTTAGCTCGATACATTTTTCCTATCGTTTCTCCATCTTTTTTAAGTCCAAAAAGATGGGATTTTGGAAGGTCCTTAAAATAGGAATCAGTTTGTGCGATAATCTCCTCGTTCGACGTGAACCGTTTTCCGAGCTATCGTTTTCGTATTTACCAGATTTGGCCCCCAGTTCCTTTTTTTTTCCAAATTTGAAAAAATGGTTCGGCGGAAAACGCTTTACGTCGAACGAGGAGGTCATTGCCCAAACAGACGCCTAATTTTGGAGACCTTCTGAAATCCTATATATTGGACGGCTTAGAAAAGTTCGGAAAACGCTGGAAAAAGTGTATCAAACTAAAAGTATATCAAATTATCTCGGACGAATCCTCAAATGTTACACTCAAACGGACGTGTATGCACGCTTCTCCGTTAAACTTAAATTCGCACTCAAACTTTCACGGCACTCTCACGACGAAAGAAAAGACACTTCTTAAAAACACCAATTTTTATTGAGAATCTGTTACAAAAAAATATTACCTCTATTAAGCTGGAGCACCCACTATTGAAAATCAAGTTGTTACCTAGTCAAAAATTTAATGCTATTTAAGTGCTAATCTAGTACCACAGTCCGAATTTTGGTGCTCAAACCGATTAGCAAGAAATTTGGTAAAAAATAAGGGATCTAGCTTGACATTATAAGCTGGACATCACCATAACAAAAATAATATATATAATTGTCACAAAAGCACACGAAAAAAGTACACTAGGATTTAGTGCTAATTTAGTGCCCAAGGAAATCCTTAAAGAAAAATAAAAAATGTACACTTGTTTAAAAAATATCAATTTATACCAGCGCAGCATTGCGACTTCGAAGAACAATATTTGCAGATTTTTATATTTATAAACATTTTATTTACAACAGTTTGCAGTAAGCACCAAATTTGAAAATTGATATATTTCGAGTTTACGATGACTAAGGAATATTTTAGTGTAAGATTTGTGCGAGCACCAAAATCTTTGACAATCTTATAAAGGATTCTATATCGCGTGTGTGCTCTCTGCGGATAAATAATTTACAACAGTTTGCAGTAAGCACTATTTGGAAATTGATGTATTTTGATTCTACGGATTCTGAGAAATATTTTAGTACAAGATTTTTGCAAATACCAAATTCTATAACGGTCTGATAACTGATTTTATGCGCTATCGTACGGGATAAATTAATAACTGTTAGTTTTGTTAGTAACAACTTTGAATCCTGTTATATTCTGATTTTTTGTATTTTCTATGTTATTTTAGTATCGAAAGTTTGTAAGTATTTTTCTCCTAGGTAGCGATGCTACACTAAGTATACAGTGATAATTTTTATACTAATATCTACATTTTTAATTTAATTTAAGGGTGTCTTTGAGAACTAAATTAGCATCAAATTCTAGTATATTTGTGACCACTATATATTTTTTTTTCTTTGTTATGAGAGTGTCCAGCTTGATATCAAGCTGGACTCCAAGGTTTTTACCAAATTTCCTGTTTGAGCATTAATATTCGGACTGTGGTACAAAATTAGCACCTAAATAAATTTTTGACTAGGTAAGATTTTGATTTTTCGATGGTGGGCACCGAAAGAATTGTATTCTTGAAATATGTACTTAATATGTCCTCTTAACAGATATAAGAATATTTCCTCTTAAATTAAGAATATATTCTTAATTTGCAAATATGATCGTCGCCGCCATATGCGCGCTGTGCGTGCATCACGTTTTCGATGATACGCATTTGTTCACGCCGCGCTGGATCGCCCTCGCACACACGGCAGACGCAGTCTCTTTTTATATTGAGAATATGCTTTTTAGAGGTTTTTCCTCTTAAATTAAGAAAATCCTCTTGGCGCGTATTTTAGAGGAAAACATACTATAGTTAAGTGGGATATTCTTAAGTTAAGAATACAATTTTTTCGGTGTGGGGTTCAGCTTAATAGAAATATGAAAGTAAGAGAGACAGAGGAATGAAATGCGGGTACCTGTTGCTCATATGTTGCCGAGGTTCGTCGTGAAAGTGAGCCACACTCCGATGTAGAATTCTCCGTTAATCTGACCGTTAAGTAAGATCTTTGTGCTGAAATAATGTTTCATATTTCAATTCAAATTAACCTGCGCATCGTTACTTTCGATTTTGGTTAACGAGTTATTTCTACAATCGACTATCTGATTCCTATAATGAACTATTTGAGAATGAGAGAGACAAAGGAATGAAATGCAAGTACCTTTTGCTCAGATGTTGTCGGAAGCTCGTCGTTAAAGTGAGCCACGCTCTGATCAATCTGTCCGTTAAGTCGTGAGAATTAAATCTTCACTGTTTAGATTCAGCAGACTTATATTCAGCAGGCTTGGGCAGTAACTAGTAAAAAAATAAAAAGTTAAATAAGAAGTTAAAAAATAAATAACTTTTAACTTAGTTTAGTTAATTTTAAATGCGTTAATTTTTAACTTTAACTTTAAGTCAAACATTAACTTATTAACTTTTTTCTACGTTAATTTTTTGTATCTATATAGCCTGACAGTATAATATAACGGTACTGTCCTCAGCACGTGTAGAACGAATGTTTAGTGCACATGGTTTACTGTTTGATGGCTTACGAGGAAGGTTAACTGATCGTTATTTTGAAATAATGCTCTTATAAAAATTTAATAATTACTTTAATAAAAATAAATTTTTTTAATAAGATTGTATTTTATTGACATATATGGTTATATTTTACATTTCATTCACTGAGAAAAAAATTTACTAAAAAGAAAATTTTTCTTAACTTTAGTAAACCATGTGTTTGTTCGGTACTGTGAGCGCATTTTTTAAAATAAGAAATTGTATTTATTAATTTAAAGAACGCAATTGTTCTTTTTAGTAAATCATTCACTAATTATCAAATTTATTTTATGCAATACAGTAAATGTATATTGAAATATAAATTTTATTTTTTATAAATTAGTAATTTTCCAATTAATTGAAGAAAATAATTTTTATTTTTAAAAAATAGTTTATTTATAATATTATAAGAAATAGTTTCTTAAATACAGTCAATATTTACTAGATTTGAATAAATAATTTTGCAATGTAAAAAATTTACAATTTGAATCTTAATAAACATTTATAAAAGTAACAAAATATTTACTTGAATTGAATAAACATTGAATTTTTTTAAATTTTTCAATAAATTTTATTATTCTTATAGCTTAAGGGTGGAATTCGGTTTTTCTTGCAAAAAAAATCAGTTTCTCTTTTTACGAAATATTTTAATTTAACACCTCCAAAATATCTCCAGCAAATTTCATTTCAAAATTCGTAAAACTTCCCGAGTTATCAGTCAGTCTTTATTGACCCAAACGCAGGTCTTGATGAATTCGATCATGAACCGTCAGTACATGAAGATATTCAGCAAGTCATAAAGTCAATTTTTAAAGATTTATCATCAAGAGAATTGTTAGAAAGATGTTTGTGTGAAGAAATTCAAAATAACAACGAGACTTATTACTCTACCTGCGATTTGCGACTAAACACCATCATTGTGAATCCGAAACAATTGAAATCACAGTTTATTTAACAACCGGAATTTTTAATGAAGGTTTTTCCGCTGTTCTTAAAACTATGACAACGATAGGAAGAGTTATGAAAGAAAAAGCCAAAATATATTCCGAAGAGCGAGATCAATACCGGCTTGAAAGATCAGCGCGACGAAGCCTCGAGACTACAACAAAAGCTCGAATAAAGCGTACAAGCAAACAAAAGGTTCTACACCAATTCCACGATGAAGAGGAAGGACTACTACATGGCTCTGGAATAGCTGAGTAACAGAAAAATCATGCAAGTATTTGATATCCTTATATAAACTAAACTTTAAACTCTAAACGTTGTTTTCTCGAAACAGCATTTTTGCGGATGATGTGCATGATATTTTTGAAACTATTGAACCGATTACCTTCAAACTTGGCTTGCATGTTCAATAAACATTACTTTATCGTTTGATGAACCAGAATATTGATAAGTTACATATATTTTTTTACATAATAAAAATGGACAAATTTTAATAGTAAAAACTATAGTTTTGATTTGAAAACTTTTGCAATAATCATTTTTTTTGTAATTCTGGTTTATCAAACTACAAGTGTATAAAGTAAAACGCCGTTTTATTTTTCTGTTTCAGACTCCCTGGAAGATCAATATTGTGCACACCAGTGGATAAAGAACTTTGCGCAGCGTGATATTCAATCATATATAACTTCTCTATTTATAATTTGAAATTAACAAAAAAACTGTACGTTCTTAAAACATGGCTAAAAACATGATGCAAATTTTTAATTAATTGAATAATTAGTTTCTGAAAAAAAATTCCTAAATTTTACTATGTTTTTGGTTAAAAAAACCGAATTCCCCCCCTTAATCTGTATTCACTGTTTCGCATATAGGATTCTGAATTTCATTAATTACAATTACACATTATTTTACAATTTTTGAAAACGCATCGACAAGATTCGAACATAAGATATTTGGAATAATAACCTAATACGCTAATACTGAGTGAGCTAATCGTACGCTTGTGATACTGTTAATAAGAAGTTATATTTAAAACCAGCTGTACCCCGTCACGCGTTGCTGTGGCTCAGTCTGGTTAATTTTTATATAAAACACGCGCCTATTCGAATGCAACGCTGTATCAAATTTTAAAGCATTCGTTGAAGAACTTTGGGAGATTTAAGATTTTGAACAAACTAACATTTACATTTTTATTTATATAGATAGATAAAGCTGATTTCAACAGGAGGAAACTTGCGAGTACCACATGAACACTCCCCTGTTTAAAATTTCCGATTGAAAACTATTCATACCTATTAAAACCGATAGAAAATCAATAAGAATGAATGGGTTGTATTGGAATCGAAATGGTTACCTATTAAAAATGAATCGGAACGAATAAGAATTTAATAAGATTTCTATTTAACGTTATTTTCAATAAGAATGTGTAGGCACATCACCGATTCGTTTCTTGTTTCTACAGGAACCAATCGGTAAACGGCCCAGTCGGCGAATCGGATTGAATAGGAAATTCGTGTTTACGATCCGAATCAGATCCAATGGGGTATCGTCCGACTGAATCGCCAAAGGTTTCTCCGAGGTATATTAAGTCTCCAACGGTCTCCGGTCTTCCGGTATTTGTGGATGATTGAACGTTTTGAGCCTCTCATTAATGACCCATAACAGCATCTCGGGTTTACGATTAGAAATTAATTAAAAATGTAATATTAAGAACAATATTAAATATAGTTTATTGTGCTTCGATTACATTTGGTGGAATGCATACGTACAATAGATTATTCGTACTATTTTTATTTGGAATATTTATATATATATCAATTTTGTTTTAATTTCTTTGATTGAAATGGTTGCTGTGGATATGTCTATTGATTCTATAGATACAATATGAAATAATTTCTTACGCTGCAATATATATGTCGTTGTTATGATCTATAACTTCTTGCCTAGTATAATTAGCTAAGAACATGTATGAAAGAATGACTATTACATTTAAACAATGGTTACAATCAAAGTTCCAAATATTTTTTATAATTATTAATTATTCATTTTATATACAAAAATATGTTTCTATAAAATCAGTAAATTATACAGAAAATGAACACGGTTAAAAGCTTTTTAATATTTCTAAGCTCTGCAGAGTAAAATAGATATATATTAAAGATATATTATAGATATTTATTAAAGAATCCTTTTAATATAGTCTCAATGATAGTAGTATTACCGGTATTCTTAGATGTCCGTATTAACAAAATGCTATTGTTTAACTGCATAATTCGAAATGCGTATAGCCAAATAAAATGCTAAGTAATATAAAAGAAACACTCGAGTGTTCATACGTTCGTATGATAATACGTTCAAGATTAAATAGAAAAAGGAAGTATATTAAATTTCAAAATATTTCTTGAAAAAGTTTCTAAATATTTGAAAATAAAAATGCTTTATAATAAATTCAGCTATTGTGTATTAACGTTAATTAGCAGACTAGTAAACAACTGATTCCATAAGTAATTACTAAAATTATAATGAAGATAATACGAGTAATCATAATACCTACACGGCCTTTTTTTAGCAATAGAATAATTTTCTGTGTGTATATAAGAATTATATTTATTCAAAACGTGTTCTGAATCCTAATAAAGTTTAACACTAGTCAATATTAAAGTTAATATGAAAAAATTTGATATATTTATTATACATATATAGTCAAGAAAAGAAAAACACGTTTCAATAAAAATATTTATCTTTTTTGAAGGAAAACATTATTTTTTTAGATTCAAATATTATATTCACTTATGTAGAGGATAATTGTTTACCTTTAAAAAGAAAATGTGTTTTTAGTGCTAAAATGTTATTTTTTTAAGAATAAGTAATTTGTTAACTTGAAGCAAGAGAACATTCTTACTGCAAATGTATGAAATTGTTTATTCAATTAAGATAAATCCTTTTCTTAAAAAAAAAACATTTACGTATTTGAAATCTTTTTTCAACAATTAAAACAAAATTTTTTAATCAAATTTTTGAAAGACGGCTTGAGGCACTATAATACAGGACGTACTCGTAAATCTATGGAAAGATCAACAAAGTTCAATAATACACTGAGAAAAAAAATTGATTGTACGGACTAAATTCGTATAGTTGTTTAATTTAATGCTTAATTCAACAATTATTTAATTGCACAAAAAATGTATAGTTCATTTATGTCAATCATCAACATTTTTAAATCAAGTATCAACTAAATCAGCTTGACTAAATTTTTTTTTTAAATACTAGTAGCATTTATTTGCCTTTGTGTGCCATTTAGTTGCCAAAATAATATACTTCTTTAAATTCTAAATATTGAAGTGACTAAACGATGGCATGAGAATTAACAAATAGTGTGCAATTTGAATCAAGTCATTGAGTTGAAAACAACAAAATTTATATTGAAGTAAACAACAAATTTTGTCATTTTCAATTTTTAAAAGTAACAAAAAGTTTTGAATAATTTCAAAAATTTTTTGATGAATAAACTAAGAGCGAACGAAAATCAAATATATTAATTGTTTGTTATAATTTCCAGGTTAATTTAAAACTTAGTTTATTCACACATGATTTAGTTGAAAATAAATATCAATATTTTTCATTAACAACTAAAGAGCATAATCACATACAGAAAATGATTTTTTTGGATTTAATAAATTTTATTGTATTCAAACAATTTGTTTTTTTTTATTGTCCAAACAAACTAATGTTTAAATCAATATGTACAATTGTTGATTGAAATAAAAAAATTTATATTTCAAAAATAATGTTTTGCATAAGCATATGTTGTTTCAATGAAACAAATTTTAATAAAATAAATAGGAATACTAAATCTAAAAAAATCTTTCTTCTGTTTAAATATCACATTATTATCGTATTACTTCAATTACTTGAGGTGTTTCTTTCAACTAAACAAATGCAGTTCAAGCATTTCAATTTTGTTCCATTTTAATCACTGCTCAAGTGTACACGGAAAGATTTTGCTAAAGTATCTAAACATTTAGTTGGATACAGATCTAAAAATAATTTTATTGGACTCAAAATGACGGATGTTCAAACATGATGGAATGTTGTAAAAAATTTTTACATTTTAGCAATCAATTTGATAGTCTAATATAATTATTATCATAACCTATCAAAATTATTTTTAAATTTATCCAGCTAAATTTTTTAATACTTGAGCAAAACCGTTTTTTTCGTGTATAAATTCAAACGTCAAAGGTTTGTTTCTGCAACGCAAACTACTGAAAGATTAAGAATCCTCAACACGTAATTTTTCACCATTAATATGGTATGAAATAAATTATTATATGATCTAGGCTGCGTTGCACACACTAAACGATTGCAATGCTCGTCAATATTTTCTGTCTTTGTTTTATTTTATTGAAACCAAAAGACAAAATAATTTTGAAACAAGTGTTTTGATTAGCAAACATACTCTATTCAGGGAGAGAAAATTATCGGGATGAAAACTCATTCATTTCGCATAAACTCTACAGAATGAGAAATTCTTTTATCCACTACTAACATAGGTTTGTACACTAAAAAAATTGTTTAGAAATGATTACCAAATGTTTAATGAAATAATTAAATATTTTGTAAATATATATTACTCGTAATATTTACAAAATATTTAGTGAAATAAAATTATATTTGATTATATTAACCAAATGTATAATTGGCATTATTTCACTAAATATTTAGTAATTATTACTAAATTCTTTTTTCAGAGTACAGATTCGTAATGCCAGCGGGTTCAAATGGGTGGCATCAGAATATTATTGCAATTATTGATTTACAAAATAATACCTCCGAACAGTTTGATTCAATTTTTGAGAAAAGTGTGTAATTTAAAAATATTGTGATTTTGATTTTATTGCATTAAAGTGAAGAGATTATTTCACATGCTCAATTTTCTAAGGTTGGGCCCAAATGTACCGTGTACGATATTGAGTAGCGCGTTATGCTCTCCCCACCGCGGCGGTTCTATGCGTGGCCGAGATTTTTCTTTCGCTAGGGAAACAAAACAGAATCTCTTCGATTGAAACGAAGGGATTCTGTTTTGTTTCTGAGTTCAGCCCAAGCTCACACATCGCCACGGCGTAGTTGTGTGTACGTGTTGCTACAAGAGTGTACAGGCTTTACATGTATGATGTAAAAGATTATTATCATAATAATCTTGCATCACTATTATAATAATCCCTTACATTAGTTTAACAGTATTTGTCGGAAGGGGAAGACGTCGTTTCTTCGTTACTTTTGAAATTTGTGTAAATTGTGTCAAGTGATAGAAAGATGGCAAACATTATTCGTTCATGGAAGATGAAAGATTCCGTAGAATCAGATATTATAAAAATATTGGAAGGTATGTATTATAAGACTTTTTAAAAAATTATTTACTGTATTTTATTTCTTCAAAACATTGTTTTTATGTATTTTATTTCTTCAAACATTATGTCTCTTTATGCAAATTTGGCTTATACGTATTTCGACAACTGTAACTGTAGATCTTTTATTTAAATTATTTATACAACAATAGTTTTTTTACACTTTATTTGTATTATTAATGACTTCTGCAAATCGTGCGGCAATCGATAATGTAAAAAACAATGCTTAAGTAAAACAAAAAAATATATACTTGCGATTTTATCAGAATTCATCATATGTGATTCTAATAACGTTTCGATTACTGTTTTCTTGTTTGCATGAAATACTAACATGTATGTTTAAAAAACGTGAATATATGTATAGTATAACATATTATAAAAAAGTGTGTAAAAAATTAAAATATTATTTAGTCTGATACATTCAATTAAATATTAACTTGATTTAAAAAATGTTTATTGTTGACAAAAACGAACCTCTTCTTGTGCAACTAAACAATTGTTAAATTAACTCAATGTTTAGTTGAACATATCAAACAAAGTATGTTAGTTTTTCAACAAATTCTTTTTTTGGATTACATATATGCAGGCATCACTTCTTTGTCCAATCGAGGAAGAGGGTCTCGTTACATATGTCTCTAAACACACATATTTATATATATTTGCTGGTTCTTAAAGTTTTTTCTTTGTACAATTAGAGGAATATTTATATTAAATATTTGGTTAAAATAATTATGTGTAAAAAATATGTAAAAAGATTTTGTAAAAAAACTAAAATAGTCCGACATGTTCAACTAAATATTGAATTGTTTCAATTCTTGTCTATGTAATTCTTATGTAATTAAAAAAATTGTAATGGTTGACATAAATGAACTATAGCGTCTTCTGCAACTAAATTGTTATATCAACCCAATATTTAGTTGAATATATGGAACTAAATATTTTATTTCAAAAAATTATTTCTGAGTATACTAATTTTTTTTTAATCTTCAAAACATTGGAGTTACATATATATTTCTAATTTTTAGAAAATGCTATTACCGATGACAATTTTTCTGAACTTACCCCAGATCTCATCAAAGAAATGATACCAAAAATTGGCTTAAGAATGGAATTCTTAAAGAAATGGAAGGCTGTTTTTAAGACAGAGCTAGATGTCAGTATCCATACACACACACACACACACACACACACACACGCACGCACACACACACACACACACACACACACATACACACACACACACACACACACACACACGTGCCAAGAAGAAAAAAATAATTTTGCTTTCATTCTTAAGCAATACCTATCTTTTACTATATTGACTAGGTTACGGATTCGAGCGCAGATACATCTGAAACATCAGACAGTTTGTTATCACAAATTTCATCTGAAGATGTTGCTAGTTTAAGCAGTCAGAAAACGTGTACGAGAAAACAGACGTTTGCCTTACGAACGCAAAGTATTAATATCAAAGAAACTTTATATACAAACGTCCAAGGAAAGGCGATTGTAAAATCTTATAAAAGATCTCAGTCTTTGACGCGACAATCCAGAAATCTGATTGTCGACATTATTCTGACAGAATTACTGAATGAAGGGACTAAGTAACTTTATTTTACATTTTTTAATAACATGTTAAAATTTATATTGTATATAATGCGTGAATATGGGTAATTTTATATTATTTTATTTACTTTATATTTTCAGTTTGAAAAACGATGATTTTCAATATATAGCAGAGGAAATAGTAAAACTTTTTCCCACCGAGGTTACAACGACGTACTATATTCCGCCAATTTCAAAAAGAGTATCGCGAATTGGAAAATCTATTTCACGTGGGAAACTAGTGGACAAATATCGAAACAAAATACGCATATTGAAACATATTAATGAGTGGAAACTACCAGTAGATGATTTACACGACCATAGAACTGAAAGTTCAGATTCATCCGATGAAAGTAGCCTGCAAATATGTAGAAACACAAAATTACATTTTAGTTATTAAATTAATCGAATATTTACATCCTAATTTCTTTATCTTACAACAGCTGCTCTCGATGCTAAAGCATGGTTACAAAGTCATTCAATGCCATGGGAAATTGTTGTTACAAAGTGGAAATTGACTGCTGAATATCGACGAAAAAGTATTAAGTCAAATCGCGATTTGAAGTTGTGTCAAATTTTTGAAAGCTGGCCCATTCTCAAACATCCAAATGCATATACCTTAATTGAAGAGGATTATTCTTCTCTAGAATTATCAACGCAAGAATTGACATTGGAAAGTTGGAGAACATTTTTTGCAAAAATTTTAGCAGTTCGACCACCAAAGAAAGACGATGACTGTGCGAAAGCTTTAATAGAATTGTTAGAAAACGACCAACAATTGACTGAGGGTAAGTGTATTTGCTTCTAAATAAATATAGTATTTGCTTTGTGTAATTTATTTCATTTGATCAAATAGATGCTAAAATTGTTTTACAATTGAGACTTCTCCCACACTTATTTCCACCTAAAAACCGAATCCGTCTAAAAAAGAATCAATGGAAACCATCGATACCAGAACGTAAAGATATCATAATTATTTTAACTACAGTAAGTACTATGATAATTAATTATTAGTATAAGTTTATTGGTCTCCATAATATAATTTAATTTTTATAAATTTTTTTTAGTTAATAGCAGACATCACGAAAATACAAGAAGAAAAGAGAAAAGCAGCCGCGGATATAGGGATTACATTACAGCCTTTCATCATCGCTGTTGGCCCATCCAACGCAGACATTTCTGATATTTTTATATCAGTTGATAATATCTTGTACGAGGTATCATCAGCCCTAAAAGCTGTAGACTTAAATTTCAAAATCTTTCAAGTTTTTGACATTGAATACCCGATCGAAAGCGTTCATATATGGTTGTTAATACAAAGAGTTTTATATGGCTATGAAAATAGTTTGGATAAAATAACTCCTAATGTAATGGAAACAATAAGCGATATTATGACATTTCAAGATAAAAACACGTAAATAATCATATAAGCAACTTTTTCCATCGTTTTTTTTTTTATTTGTTGATTAAGCAAAGGCACGATTTTATTTGTTGTTTTATTTCAATTTTTAATTTTTGAAAAGGATAATATTTAAAAAATATTACCTAAAAATATTTGTTTCTTATTGTTTCGTTGCAACTTTTTTAAAAGGATAAGTACCAGAAATGATTCCGTGCCCGTTTTGCGAAACAAAACTATATTCCGAACATGTCTTACTAAACATGTCAAATTGCGTCATAAGACTTTAGTATTGTCAACTTGTTATTGTCGACATGGAAGTTGTACAAGAAGTTTTAATAGTTTTTACTCGTATAAAAGACATTTTTTTTTACAACATTTTGGGTCGTTTAGCAAAACACGAACTGGTCAAAATAGAAATCCTGAAGATTCTTCTGACCTTATGAATTTAGAAAATTTGAGTTGTTCTAACCTTATGTCCTTAAATACAATAATTCAATCTTCACAAACGGCATATTCATTTCACCAGCATGCAAATTTTAATATCGAAGCATTTCAATCTATAGTACAAAGAGAAATCTCATCGTTCGTTTCACAACTTTATTCGGAGTTGAATCTTACACGATCATTTATTTCCATTTTGATTGACAAATTGAAGAATTTGTATGATTTAACTTTTATACCGATTTTAAAGCAAAAGTGTAATTCTACAGATTATAAACAGGCCCTTTCAGATCTCACCAAGATGTTAACAATATTGCAACACGGTTTTGAAATTTTTAAATCCGATCATCTCAGTTTAAAATATTTTGAAAAAACAAAAACTCTGATAAAACCACAATCGCTCAAAATTCATGCATCAGTAAGTTCTCATTTGATCAGAGGTAAACGCAAAGTTATTATTTCAAATGCAGAAATCCAAGTAATATCGATGAAAATGGTATTAAAACAATTTTTAGGTTTACCAAACGTTTTATCTTCAATTTTAGAACATATTGAAGAATGCAAATCTAGTGAATCAGTTATTTCAAACATTCAAGGAGAATTATGGCAAAGCATCGAATCTCAATTTACTGGGAAAACCGTACTTCCGTTGATATTGTACTTTGACGATATTGAGATCAATAACCCTCTCGGTTCACACGCTAATATACGAAAACTCGGTGCCGTCTATTTTTCAATAGCATGTATCCCATTTAAATTTAGTAGTATGTTGGAAAATATATTTCTTGCTCAACTTCATTACACGAAAGATCATAAGACTGCCGGTAATATGAAAACATTTCGTAATATTATCAATCAAATAATAGATCTAGGGAAACATGGGGTAACTATAAATGTGAATAGCCAGCAACGAACGATTTATTTTTCTTTGTTAGTACTTATTGGTGACAACCTAGCCTTGAATGATATTTGTGGTTTTACAACAAGCTTTAACGCACAAAATGTATGTAGAATATGTACAGCGAACAAAATTGAGAGTCGAAAACTAGTAAAAGAGAATATTCAAATGTTACGGACCACTCAAAATTATCTAAAAGACTGTGAAGGCTACTCCACGGGAGTTAAATCTAAATGCGTTTTTAATGAAATCCCGAAATTTCATGTTATAACAAATGCAAGTCTTGATCCCATGCATGACTTATTCGAAGGAATATGTAGATACGAAATAGCTAAAATCTTAAACATTTTAATAAATAAAGAACATTTCTTTTCGCTTGAAATTTTTAATGCCCGCTTGCAGCATTTTGATTGTGGTCGACAGTTTGGAAAAAACGTACCAATCTCAATATCTAGCAATGCTCTTAATGCACAAAATTTAATCATTTCAGCTTCAGAAATGGTTTTTCTGATTGAACATCTTGGTATTTTGATTGGCGATCTGGTGCCTGTAAATAATGTCGTTTGGGAAGTTTTTCTCGTGTTGAAGGAAATTACAAGTATTATAATGAGTTCATCATTTACCGCTGCAACAATTCAACTTCTTGAAACTTTAATATCGGAACACCATTCGTTATATATAGAAGTTTTTGCGGAGCCTCTAAAACCTAAACATCATTTCATCGTTACATTATCCCCAATTATTAAGAAAATTAGGACCACTCAAACATTTATCTTGCTTTCGTTTTGAAGCGAAACACAAGCAAATCAAAGAAAATGCGAAGGATCCCGCAGAAATTGTCCATATACTTTGGCACTAAAACATCAACTTGTACTGTCACATAGACTTCTTAGTAAAAAAAGATTTTTTGAACGATTAAATTTGGAGCCTACACTGAATCAAGAATTAATCGATTTGCCTGATTATCTTGATTTCAAATATACACTTCCATGCAATATTCAATGTGAATACGTACTCGATACTTGGGTACAAGTAAACGGCGTTACTTATTATAAAGATATGGCTGTAGCTATGTATATAAATGATAATACTATTGTCTTTGGTGAAATTCATTACACAACTATTAATAATATGCGTCAAATATCATTTATATGTACAGAATTTTATGTTAAAACACTTAACAGGCATTACTGCGTATTTCAAGTAATTAGAAAACCTATTTGGAGATTCATTAGGTTAGAAGATTTGTTTTCCTATGTTCCGCAAAATATTCATATGATGAGTGATGGTAATTTATATATTTCATATACATGTAATTAAATATGTCTGGATACTTCATACGAATTTGTGTTCAAAATTATCTTTAAAATTTATCTTTAAAAGTGTTCAATACAGTGTATAATTGATTAATATAAAATATACATATTATATATATACATATATATTGTCTACATCTTTATTTTGAAACGTTTTTAGACTAACAGATTAATTTTGTTGAATTTATATTATTATGTACTGGAAAAACTAATTTTAGTACAATATATAATAATATTAATGCAACAAAATTAGTCTATTACCCTATAAAGTTGCAAGTTCCTCCAAACAAATGTGTATAACGTCATTAGTGAAATCAACTAAATAAATTGTTGAAAAGAACAAAACTATCCTACTGACTTAATATAATATTTAGTTTCTTGAATAAAAATTGGATTGTTTAATCTAAATATTTTGTTCTTTTCACAATTTTTCTATTTTAATACATTAAATTTTTGCTAATAAAACGATAGCTTTATTCAAATCTATCCAAAATTTTATTACTTAACCTTAATTAATAGACATGTTGATCGTATGTTTCATTTGTTTCATAAGATAATTATTTATGCTGTACGAGTATTTAGTTATCTTTACTTTATATTTTGGTAAATGTTTCACATTTTCAATTCCTGTAATAAAAATTTAATTGCTTTAACTTAATGCAAGATTTTGCAACAAAATATTTGTATTGACGAAATAATTTTCTATTTGCTTTATGAAACTTTTTTGTGAAAGTGACAAAACATGAAAAAGAATTAATCGCCTAAATTTTTCGTTAAATTACATCAATAAGTAAATGAACTATGTATTAAAGTCATTCAATAAATTTTTTATTTATATCCAATCTATATTTTGTTATCTCAACTTTATCTTTCAATACAGATTTCTTGTGTTTAGTTTGAGAAACAAAATTTTAGTTGCTTTATATTTTTGTGAATATAAATTTTAACTCTAATTTAATAAAATAAAATAAAATTTGTATTTATCGAACTATATACGTTATTGTTTCAAGTAATTTTTTGTTTAAATATAAAGTGTACTTTGTAGATTGGAGTTAAGATTAATCAAAGACAAAAAAATTTTTCTAAATTCAGCACGAACAAGTTCATGTATCAACAAAATATTGTAATACAGTATCAGTATATGTTTTCATGAAACCTTCAATTTTGTTGATTCAAAAAATGTCTTGTTTATAATAGTAACAAATTATTTTGTGTCATCGTAATAATGTTTAGTCGTACGTATCGGACTAAATATTTTAGTAACATGAAACAAACTATGCGTTTTTCAACAAATTTTTTTTCTCAGTGTAGTATTTCAATGCGTTAATAGACTAAACAAAACGTTGAAATCCTAATATTAAATTTTACGGAATGTGGCATAAGTTAGTGGTTATTTTAGTTCGTAAATTCGTAAGAGTTTTGCAAATATTATAAAAACGTTTGTAATATTATAATGTCTTATATTATTTAAAATATAAATATATTTTGAAATATAAATAGATGCCGTGAGAGCCAACACTGGATGTTCGTGTGTAATTAATATACGTATTGACAATCAATTATTATAGATACAATAATAGATGTTTTGATTCTCGATTTGGATCATCTTTAATATAGTATTACGCAAATAGATAACTAACAATACATCCGTAACACTGAAGATGATCCAAATTAAGGATGGAAACGTCTATTATTGTATCTGTAATAATTGATTGTTAATACCCATACAACACAGAAGGCTGCAGAAATATTGTTGCAACATTGCAGCAACATTGCTGCAATGTTGTAACATTGCTGCAACATTGCAATATTGTTGCAAGTTTTGTGATGTATGGGTACACCCAACCTTTTTAATTCTTTCCATGGGTAAATTTCCAAACTGAGAAGTCACCACTTTCTACACACTCACAGTTCATGATTAATGAAACGACTAGAGCTTATTGGTCGTTACGTTAATCACGGACTGTGAGTATTAAGAAAGGTGGTGACTTCTCAGTTTGAAAAATTTTCCCAGGGAAAGAATTAAAAACATTGGGTGTATATATATTAATTACACACGAACACTCTCACGGTATTTACATTTCGATTTACGTGCTCAGAGTCTCTCCTCATTTAATAAATATACTTATTTTCATGTTCGGTTCAAAAAATAATTTATCGTGAAACTTACAAGCATTTTACACATCTAAAACAATTGATTGTACATCATGGATGTCTGCCAATTGGGCGAGTTATTTGTTTTGTAGAAACTGAACAAGAAGTGAAAGATGAAATAAGTACGAAAAGAACGAATGTGCGGCCTATAGAAAGTTGTCTCACTGCCTCGGAAATAAGCGAAGATGAAGTCGCTGAGAAAAAGCAGCCTGACCCAAAGGGCCATACTGATCTTATGAAAAGAAAAGTCAAATCACTGAAGTTAAAGCAAATAGTATGGAAGACTTACAATAATATTTCTTTTAATACTACATATATTAATTGTATAAAGAATTGATACGAATTATTAATACAGGAAAAAAAAAGAAAAAAAGATACTGTTGACAAAATAAATACAACGAAGAAATTTGAAATAGAGGCCACACCGAGCGAGGAAATGTCAAATGATAAAGAAAAGGATAAAGAGAATAAATCAGCTGCTGCTAATTCTTGTAAGATAATAAATAATTTCACTTATTTATGCTGCCTCAGCGCGATTTTCGTCTTCTTGGCCTAACTATTGTATTGAATAGGATGATTAATAGTCAAAATTTTAACAATATATTATGTTGCAGACAATATATTTCACGGAGAAGAATGATAACTGTACTGAGATTGTAAGTTTATAAAATAATGTAATATATTCGTTTACTGTCACCAGCATTTTTTTGTTAATATATATTAATATATCATTATGTATAGAAAAAAAAGTATGCACGTGTCAAAGAGAAAAATATTGATTTGGAGCAAAGATTGAAGAAAAAAGATGCAGTGATCGAAGCTCTGAAAACACAAGCAGAGCAGGAGAGAGTTTTGATAGCTGAGTGCATGCGCACATGTGTAGATTTCCAAAAACAAGTAATTGCTGAATTTAACGAAATGAAAGGTAAAAATGAAAACCTCACTTAATCATATGAAGTGCATTGAGAAATTTAAATTATCTAATAAACATTTTGTACAGATATTGTTCGCCATTTGAGGCAGAATAATCCGGAAACAGCGGACCCAAATGGAGCCTACCTAGCTGTTGGATCACAAAGAAAGGAAGGACTTATGGAAAATGTAAGTAATATAGATGAAAACATTTTTGTCAATGTGTATTTTCGAAATAAAGTTGCAATGTGTCCCTAAAGATGAAAAATAACTCGTTACTTGCAACGAAGTTGTAATTAAAGTTACTTATCTTACTATCAATCAGAGTTGGCAAAGTTACTTTATAAAAGTAACTCGTTACCGTTACAGTAATTAAAAAATTAACATATTGTTACTATTCTTGATACTTCTTTTTACATTAATGAAATATTATATTATTATTGGTTAATGTAATGATGAAAAATCCCAGAAAATTGATTTACTTATTCGTGCCTCAATTAATGATGGCCTCTGATCAAATTGTCCGTAAAAATCTAATATGGTAGAATTTAATCATTGGTTATATTATATAAACATAAAAGCAAGAATAAATCATAATCGATTGCTACTTATTGTTTTTTGTTGGTTTAGCAAGCAAGTTTATATAATACATTGCCGTGCGTTAAATGCGTTGTATTAAATGCAACCTCTATGAAAAATTGTCAGAAATTAGTTGCTGCTACGTTATTTAAGAAAAACTACATTTGTGTGTGCCTAGTAATTGATTAGCACTTTACACTTTATTAAAAATACTTTATAATAATAGGCTTTTCAAGAAGTGACACAAATCGATACACAAATTTTATTTTTATTTCTCACAGAATTTTAAACAAAGTCAGAATGACTTTGTCGATTTGTGTTGTTGGAAAGCTATATGTTAACCATATATAATAAATTAACAGGTCTAATCATGCATAACGTCATTGTAAACAATACTAATTTTTTAAACACACTAATTTTTTTGTCTAGGTTCATATTGGAAGAGATTTATGAATACCAGCGGGACAATTTGATACCTTACTATGCCAGATAAAACCAACGGTATTTGTAAAGGAATTGGCAAAAATCGTAATTGGAGATAAGACATTGGAAAAAAGCACTGTTACTGGAAAAATTTCGAACAGAAGCAAAGGGAATAATACTGTGCCTGAAAAATTAGATGGTCGCAAATTAGCAGCTATAAAAGGTATTTGTTAACTATTACTAAATTTATAATTATTTACTGATTATGCATAACGTAATTTGTTGGTGGTAAATTTTATGTTGACAGATTCATTAGCATTTTTTCTCTCTACAAATTATTTTGACAAGATGGATATGGTGACAAAACAAACTCATTTAAATAACGTCGGCAATTATATAAGTGCCTACATTGCTGATTTAAAAAAAAAGAAGCGAATACAAGAGAAATCCGCATTTGCCAAAAAAGGTATAAAATGAAAATGTAGAAAAATAATTAGGTACTTATTTGTGACAAAATATATAATCATGACATTTATATTTACAGATTCCGAAAATAACACGGTGCAAGCATCACAAGATAATAATTCTGTTACTGAATCTGATGAATCTGAAAATGACCAAAGAGTGGAAAGTGTCAACACAGATACTTAACAAGTAAAAAAGAATATTTTTAGTCATATATATTAGAAAATAATACAAACGCAAGGAAAAAATTTTGAAAAAGCGATGAAATTTGCGAATTTATAATATACGTTATTCGAAGGTCATTTCGAAAAAAGGGAGATTTTAATTGTATTTTTTTTGTTTTTTAAGTTGTATGTAAATGCAAACGTACACAATAGTGTAAGCAAAATTTTATTTTTTTTTTATTTAATTTGTATTTGATCTTTCCTTAGCAACAATTTAATCGTTCTGATTAACAAATGCAATATTGTAATTAGGCTACAAAAATGTACATATAACTATATATAGATATATATAGGAAACACCAGATTATTTTTTTTTTAATGAATGTTAAATAACTATACATATATTAGACGATAGCGATAAAATTTGTGACACTAACGTCGAGACGAATGATAATAACGTACATGATAGCGAAGACGAAAAGATATCTGAATCAGAAAATAATAAGCAGGACAACTTTTATACGATACACACGACTTCACGGATGCCACATATTTGAAGAACGTGATAATGTTTGAAGCATCTAACACAAGTGCATGGGAAGTTTTTAATATGGTTCAAGCTATTACACTACGCTTTAATTTTTCACAAGAAGCAAAACATGCCGTTCTCAAATTCGCACGAATCTTGGCTGGGCCAAAGTTTGCAAATTTTCAAATGATAAAGTATTCGATTGCAAAATTATTCAATCCTCCAGAAAAATGCGTAACTTATGTATTTTATTGTTCCCAATGTGGTATAAGTATGTTTTATAAGTCATAAAGCAAATGTACAATATAATTTATATTATTGTTAATTGAGTACTTATGACATACATTAAATACATCAATGCAATCTAACAACTACACTGTAATTATTAGGCATAAAGAGCTAAAATGCGAGTCTTTATATGTATCTACATGAAGTGATTCTATATTAGCACATGAATAAATATTAATGCAAGAAGATAAAATAAAAAAATTTTAATTAAATTAAAAGACGGAAGTCAATTTAAAATACGTCTGCACAGTCTGCGTCTGCTAATCGTGGATCACCTCAACATTGAAATATTTTACCAATCGAAACAGCTAGTTTCGATTGGTAAAATATTTTAATGTATTCTGTAGAATGTATCGAGTTAGGAAATGGTTGCCTGACATTGTTCCCCGTAGATTATTGCGATCGAAGTACATACAAAAAGAGAAATCAATAAAAGAAGAAATGCGATGAATATTAATATTTTGTATTGAGTCTAAACAGAAATATATGTAGAGAAGAAATATATGGCACGTGATTAAAAAAAAAAACAGCATTTTATTGCAGGATAGGTTTAGATACAACAAACTGTTATATTATATATAAATAAAGTTACAGCGTTGAAGATAAATATAAACGTGACATTTTTTACAGAGATGATTTACACAGTATATGTAATATAACGAATATTGTATTTATATGTATGTTCCTCATTTCGCATCTACATTTATTGAGATTTGTTATGTCTGTCATTTTTTTTAAATGATTCATTCCGATTTGAAATGAATCGGAAATCATCCGATTCATTCAGATTTGAAATGATTCGGAAATCATCCGATTCATCCCGATTTGAAATGAATCGGAAATCATCCGATTCATTCCAATTCGAAATGAATCGGAAATCATCCGATTCACTCCAATTCGAAATGAATCGGAAATCATCCGATTCATTCAGATTTGAAATGATTCGGAAATCATCCGATTCATCCCGATTTGAAATGAATCGGAAATCATCCGATTCATCCCGATTCGAAATGATTCTGAAATCATCCGATTCATCCCGATGCGAAATGAATCGGAAATCATCCAATTCATTCCGATTCGAAATAATTTGGAAATCATCCGATTCATTCCGATTCCAAACGAATCGGAAATCATCCGATTCATCCCGATTCGAAATGAATCGGAAATAATCCGATTCATCCCGATTTGAAATGAATCGGAAATAATCCGATTCATCCCGATTTAAAATGAATCGGAAATCATCCGATTCACTTTGGAAATTTCCGATGCACTAATCCAATTAAAACCGATTCCAACTAATAACCGATTGACTCCCATCGGATTCGACAGTCCTATAAGAACCTATTAAATCCTATTCAAAGGAAATGTGAAATATCCCGTTAATTCCTATTCGGCATTTTCTTATCATACCTGGGTATATTCCGATTGAATCCCATTGCATTTATTCCGATTCATTCCGATTTGAAATGAATCGGAAATCATCCTATTCATTTTGGAAATTTCCGATGCACTAATCCGATTAAAACCGATTTCAATTTTTTCAATTGGTTTTAATCGGAAATTTTAAGCAGGGTCTCTCTCTAGCCCTTTGATTATTTAGCCTTAGATATTTTTAATATAAATTATATAAATAATAGAAACCTGTTCCTGCCCATGGCCATACCAGTAAAAATAATCAAAAAACAATCATTGGAAATAATACCAAAGCATGAAAAAACATTATTGACGTAAAAACACATTACAAAAATCAATTTCTCGAACGCTGGAGCATGTGCCCTGTCCACGCGTCACGCACCATAAAGTTCGCAAGAGACGCGCGGTCGAGAATACTGGCTAATTCTCTTATTTCTTAAATCACTTTATTTAATAACTTTAAACACACTACAACCTTGCGGAAACGAGGTACAAAAAATGTCGACAAGCACTTAAATTGAAGAAAGACGCGCGGATACGACCGTATGCGTCGGTGACTAATTGCAATTAATTGCGTCCGCGAAGTGCGAGAATATCGCGGAAATAGACTTATTTTAGTTAAAAAAAATTTATTAATTACCCAATCCTGATTTTCAGAAAATCTCTCCTCCTTCCGGGGTTTTATTCTCCAAGACGCTCGGACCCTCTGAGTTCTTCGTTCAACAAATTCAGACTCTGCTGATAAGCGGCTTGGTCGACCGCTTCGTAACGTTGTTTGAGCTCAAATAACTGTTTTCCTTCGGAATTCTCGTTCCTGACCTGCCCCTTCCCCTTTTCATTGTCCCGTATCCTACCGTCATCTTTCTCTCGCGTCATGTTGGTTCTTTACCTGCCCTACCTTTACCTTCCATTTATGTAGTACGATCACAATCGTAACTGAATCTTGATGCTTCATACATATTCGTGTGGTTTTTATAAACTTTTTCAGATTCGTAAAAAATTTACAATTTTTTTGTAATAAAATTTTTACAGTTTTTTCAGGGCAGAGGGGATTAATATTTAGATGCTAATAGCATCGTGTATTATTAAATTAATTTTAATTTAATAAAATATAATATTACTGACTCTTATTCGATTATAATTGTGTTATGACCGAAAGTAACGACGCGCAGTCTATATCAAATCTGAGAAAGTATATAAAAATCACACGAATGTATGTATAAAATATCAAGATCCAGCTACGACCATTGGAAGGCCTCCTTGTTTAGATTTATATGTTATATGTATCGGTCAAATATTTTTCTAGTTGCATAATGTATTAATTAAAAGTACTTAAAATTCTTATGATTATTGTATTGTATTATTTAAAATTAGTTTTTCGATTATATACAATTTTTTCCCAATTTCGAATTTTCAAGAATAATCTTTAGAAATGTAATTTTTTCAACGTAAGTTTTAATGTTCATTGAATGCACATTATACTTGTTTGAGTAATATAACAGTTATCTTTTTGTTTGATTTAGAATTGTTTTTGTAATGTAGAAAAAAGCTAAATACAAGATAGTGTTTATAAAAGTTATGTCATATTCAACTTTCTCTAAGAGAACCCTTAAAAGCAAAATCCGCATTCGTGAAAACAAGCGTCTACCTGACATGCATTCCAGAGACATCAAAAGAAAAATTCATAACCGTAAAACAGGCATCTACCTGACATGCGTTCAACTCGACACAATACACTCTTTGTGGTCTACAAAAACCTTTACTCCCTTCAACTTTTATTTCTATGAAACAAAGTCTAATATATTTTCATGCAACAGTCAAAGTGAATAATAAATATTTAACATAAATCAATGCGTATTCATATGTAATAAAAAAAGTGATTACGCCTGTTGAAGGAAATACCGCATAGGATTTATTTATAATTTATGTTACTTTTTTGCAGAACTGGAAATAATTTTTTCATTTTTTTTCCATTCAACATTTTGAACATACTTATTGTTTTTTATTTATTTCTCTAGCTCGTATATACATATATATAATTAAAAAATAATTTTCTAGTACATCTGCAAAAAAAAATAGATTTATTTTACATATAGAATGTTGGCAATTTTTAAAAGGAAAAAGTACGTTTATATAAAAAAATTAAATTTATTATGCAAAAACCAGTGCAAAGTAACTTTTTTAAGTCTCAAATGGTTTTAAAAGTTAGAAAATATAAAATTTAATTTATTTATTGTTATTCGCTACAAATGTTATATAAATAAATGCGATAAGTGTTAAACATCGGGCGTAGGCAGAAAAAACATTGATACTTGATTTTGCCATTCTTTTAAATAAGCGTAGTGGACAGCATGCCTCTTTGCTAATGAAGGCTTTTCTACTTCTTGGATTAGGCGATACATTGCTCAATGCCCTTACGAAAAAATAACTATAAGAATACAAACAAATTACTAATATACTATTGAAAGACTGTCGAATTGAAGCGGGTTAATACGAATAATTTCACACGCTCTATTTTACGTTCTAATTAAATAATTTCATCATATGGCAATTTTTAATAATTTACATCTTGTTAATAATTGCAAAGTATGTACAATGGTAGAGAACGTTTCTGTTATTACCAGATGTGTTTCTTTTGACTAAATGGTTCTTGCGTTAGTCGCTATATTTCTTAGGAGGGCGTTAGCGTACAGTAATTTTATAATTGAATATTATTTATTTAAAGTAAAATTGTTTTTGAAAATCATCTATTTATTTAATCATTTAGTAATAAATTTATTTTTAGGAAATATTTTATTGCGTTTTTATTAAATTAAGATCTGTTACATTTATAACGTGCGGACATAAGATTGATGAACTTGTCTTTGTTTCCATCTAATTGCGACTTCAAACTATTGACTTATTAAGTTTAACGCATGCATATCGGAATTGTTTTGCTATACCGTTTCTTATTAACGGACACACTGCCACTATGAAAATTTTACACTGATTGTGGGTAAATTTTGGATTGCTGATTTACTACAGCATATTATAGTAATGCACTAAAGAGAACTCAAACTGTGAGTCGAAACGTCTGCGTCTTTTTGTAAAAATGACTTTGTAAAATTAACCAGCGTCTAATGTACGCCCTCTACCATCACGTCTAATTGTCAATAAATTTTATGTGCACAAAAAACGTCTCGTGCCGATTCTTATAGGTTAAACTTAATTCTGAATTATCTTTTGTTATACAGAATTTATATTTATTAATTATTGTTTATAAAATTATTTTTTTTCTGCTTTTATACTCTTTTTTGGCAAAAAATTTTATAAACAGTGTTTTTAATGTGTGCTGTATTCAATGAATGTGATAATTTAATTAAATCTTAATTCTCACGATATATATTATAGTACAAAATAAAGAAAACATAATTGAAAAAAACATTTTAATATAAAGAAACTTGGCTATATAAGAATACTATATTTATAAAGTAATAAATTTAACATTAAATATATATAAATTTGGAAAGAGAACAAGAGAATAAAATTTATTTTTGTTACATGAATGAAGAATTGAAAAGAATTAATATATTCTATTACTGCATATTAGGCCCTACACACAATGGAAGAATATTAAATATTAGGAATAAGAATTGAAATTTTAGAATCAGTTTGCTCAATAAATTTTGAATATAACACACAATGGATATTAATAAGATATCAGATATGTATTATACGAAACACAACATAACTTATTATTTATTATCTATAGTGTTTATTGAGAAAACTGATTCTAAAACTCTAATTCCTGTTCTTAATATCAAATATCTTTTCATTATTTGCAAGTCTTTATTTTAACCAATGACTGCTAACGACGCCTATAGGTGTCTGCTGAAAGTTTTGACCGTATTAACAAAATTTAATCGATAAATGTCACAGTCGGTAAAGTAAAATAATATGCTCCAAAAATATTTTATAAATTTATATCTTTTTAGAAAATAATAAAAATATTTTTAATAAAATTTTAAAGACATATTTTTAGTCTTGTATTTATATATTCATCGGCATTAATATAAATATACATGTATGTAGGGGAAAGTAGGGTTATTGTACGCACTGGGTAATTGTACGCTTCGTGGTTTGGCACCTTCCCGATGAATAAAACTTATATCACGACGATATTTGTAGGCTGAAGGCATTTTTTAAATATATAACCATACGTTATATCATTTAAAAACGTAGTTAATTTAAAAAATAAGAAAAAGTAAAATCATGATTTTTCTTGCGATTTTGGCGTTCAGAAAATAAGGCAATAAGTCTGTATTTTTACTTTATTCGTTTAATTTTGTTATACCTAACAAAAGTACGTTTTTTCCTGCGTTCTTTGAGCTATTGTTTATTAAATTTAATTAAATAGTCATCCAGTAATTGTTTATTTATCAAATCAAGTCCGCCGTCGACAATTTTACGCATCCATCTTGAAAGGCGTGAGACCACGTGAGATCAACTATAGTGCCACTAGTACAGTGTAGTGCAGTGTAGTGTAGTTAAAAGAATGGGCTATAACCTCATTTTTCCTCCGCGTCCATTTATCCAACCGCACGTACAATTACCCAAGGCCCGAGAAATTTTTTCGTTTAACCACTTGCTTCTTTTTGCTGAATATAGCATTATCAAATAAAAAATTGTTCAATATGACAATACATAATGATAAAAAAATGTTTAAAGTTTCTATTTCTGTACTCGTATCGATTTCAACTTTAAAAATCACTTCACTGCGATAAATTTCCCTTAGGTGCGTGCAATTTACCTACTTTCCCCTATAGGGTGATTATTGATGATTGTATCCACTTTTTACCATAGGAGCATGATTTCCCGACGCATTTGTAATTTTTAATATAATATGTTATAGCGATTTCGGCTGGGGCACACCGATTGCACATTTCAAGTGTCGGTGCAACTTTTGTGTTTGGCTAGTTAAATGATTCAGTCCCTCAATAGTGCCGCGTGTTCGTCTGGGCTCAATACACCTCATAAGTGCATATTGGGTGTACACAAAGTGGAGAGAAAATAGTCGGAGCCAGTTTGTGTGCCACCGGTAAGGTGGCACACCGGTGCGCCCCAGCCGAAATCGCTATTAGAAATACATATCCGTCGGTAAAGCATGCTTCTATGGTAAAAAGTGGGTACAACCATTAATAATCACTCTGTATTTGTTTATACACTTTGTGAGATTATACTTAAAATATAAAATAAATGAGATAAATATTCTATTCTAATTTTAGAGAAAAATATGTAAGGAAGCATAATATAACAAAAATAAGTTTATTTTTTTTATATTCCATTATAACAAAACATAATCTATCTTTTGATGTACATACGTATATGCAAATTAAAACTACATTTTATGCATGTGTACGTGTAATTAGTACAGAACGTAATAGCGTAACACGAACAAGAAGAAAAAAAGTCACAAATATTCTTCTTTTAGAGATCCTTCTTTTAACGTTTTCCAGTTTTTTCTTTTATTTAGAAATAGAAAAAAATGCTAAAAACGCAATTTTAAAAAATTTTTTATGCAACAAAGAATTTTTGATATTATGATCAACGCGATCTGCTCATGGGAAATGCCCAAGCATTTTCGCGACAAAAGGTATCCCCGCGTTCAGATGATTAATCACTTCGTGTGCAAGTGTGATGTGACAAACGCCTGGATGCAGATGTGTGTTCGTTCAATCTGCTTCGTCACTCGCACCGGAGATTTCCGTTGGTCCCGGGCTGCCGAGGTGTAATGCTCAGCTGAATTGTAACCCCGGCGGATGCGTGGGCGACAGCCTACATCGAACATCGGATCCGGGAGGAACGCTGGAATAGTTCAGTCACTGAAGGGAGAGTCGGCTCGTCAGTCTCGACGATCACAGAGTCCCTGGTAAGCCCGTGTCTGCCGAACTGTGTTTAGAATATTGCTCTGGCATTAATACGTTGCAATCGCGAGAACCGTATTTGCATTCATCGACATTGACGAAAGCGCCGGATCGTTAATAACGGAGAGACTTTTTCCCTTCTTTGAAATCTATCGACGTTACAATAACACAATTAGTTAATATAAAAACTATTACAATTATTTTTGAAATTCACGAATTCATAAAGTTTTGGAGATTTTGAAAAAATTAAGTTCGATAAATTGGGATTCTTCTCAATGGATTTTTAATTTTAAGTGCAAGACTTTGATATTGCGAAGTAAATTTAAGGAGTAATTTTTTTTTAATAAATTTATTTACTGCAAAGTTTGAGAGAAAAACTCAATACAATTTTTTATGTTCTTCTATTCGGAAAAATCAAATTTTGTCACGCACGTTTCGAAATACGGATAAAGACGAAGATGACATACCGCTTGTGAATGTCACCGCTGTCGATCGTGTATTGTGTGACAACCGGAAATTAAATGACACGTGCGAAAGTGTCAAAATATAATTGAAAATATTTTTGCAGACGCGATAATGTCGCTTATGGCGTGTAAATGACGATCATGACAGATAGTGTACATTCACAAACATTTACATCGAAATTTCTGTGCTGTTAGCTTATTGAAGGGACTTACTTTGCAATAGGATTGTTTAATTTCTCTAAGATGAGAAAAATTGCTCGAAAGTGATGGGGTAAGTACTTTATTTTGTGCTTTAATTAATCAACAGTCTAGAAACAATTTGTTCTCCCGATGGAGACAGCAAAAAAAAACCACATAATTAGAAATAAGCGATAATAAAATATCAAGTAAATGATATTGCGATATTAATATTTCAATCGCTCGTTACTTAAGAGATCGTAGTCAACATAAAATATGAAAATATGTGCCTATATAATATTCGAATAGTGAAACTCTTTAAAAAAAGAAAATCTTTTAATCCTGTGAACACATTTTCTGTTTGTCATCACATTATATTTGCTATTATTGTAGATAAATATAATACACTGAGAAAAAGATTTTGATAATAATAATTAAATTTTGGGGATACAATTTCAATTAAACGTTTACGTTTAATATAAAAACCAAATATTTAATAATATTTAGTAATTATAGTAATAGTAGCCAAACATTGTAATAGTAATCAATCAATTACTAAACGTTTACCAAATGGTAAACATGTAGATGGTTATTAAGTCTTACTAAATTTTGGTTATATACTAACCAAACATTTAATTAAAATTATTTTACCAAAACTACTCACTCTTAATTGTTATTATGAGACTCATTTTTCAGTACAGAACGTGTTTTGTTTTTAAGCTGTAATAATTATGTATTTAAAATCAAGCATCTTTTTTAATTTGTCAGCGGTAAGAAGCCCACGTGCAATGGCTTATTAACTGCAGCGAAAATGATCTTATTTTGCTACAGCTTTAGATAAGTAACTTTTAAATGTATAAGTAGATCCAAATAAACTTTTATACGCATGTTTGTTAGAGTTTTATTAATGTATATAAAAGTTTTGATTTTACTCGTAATGGTACTTTCTCATCAAATTTACAAATAAGTTCTACAAAACAAGATTTTACAAGACTCAACAGCAAATAAAAGATTAAATAGCTTTTAAACCAGTAAGACAATAATGTTCAAATTTTCATAAGTACTCAAACGTAATAATTAAACAATCTATGAAATTTAAAAAATTATAGTAATACCTTGAGATGTGACTTGCATTTTTAATAAAAAGTTTCTAAAAATTATTTAAAAACTAAAACGAATGATACATAACTACTCTTTTATTTTAAAGAAAAATTATCGATAGATGCTTTAGAGCTTAATGAAGTTTGCATTCTTCCATTACTTCTTTTCATTTTTATTACATGAAGTATTGCATGTGTACTTTTCACCGAGGCTGGGGAATTAAAGGAAATCGATAGAAACATTGAATTTAAGGAGTTAATTTAATAATTCATATTTGCAAAGTCTTTAGATTTCTGGAAATTTTATGATAAAATCTGTTAAAAAAAGTATTTAGTTATAAAATTAATTATAAAATACATAAAATTTTTCTAGATACAGATTTATTTTATATAAAAAAAATTCCTATTTCAACATGAGCAAATAATTTTCTATTTTATTATAATGTAAAAAAAATGTTATTATATTTTACTTGTGTATGTGTATGTGTGTGTACACTTAGTATAATAGTATGTACATTAGTTTATACATATATACATATATTTGTATGTATGTATGTATTGATTCAATAAAATCTGTAAGATTAATGCCTGCCAATAATTTATTTTACGCGCGCGCGCGTGTATTGTTCATATTAATATATATATATATATATATATATATATATATATATATATATATATATATACATATTGACTAAAATATATTAAGTAAAACCTGTAAGATTAATATTTGCCAATAAATATACTTTCATTGGTTTTTTAAATTACAGAACTCAGACGTAATCAATTTTTTTTGACAAGAGAATATTAAACGTTATTTTATTTGCATTATATTAATATATTTAATTGATGAAAAATAAATGTGTTCCTTTTTCGCAGCCGTGCTTTGAAACCTTTTTTCATGATAAGCGCGCGCGTTAAACTTCTAGGAAAATCCTGAAAAGACGATATTATTGCTCGTCTGTCTGCGCGAATTGTGCTTAACGGAGCCACCAGCTCCTTTGAAAGAGGATTATCCGATTTCGAGGATGACGCCGGGCGATTACGACAACGCAATGAAATGGTACTTCATTTTGAGAGTTCCATTGCCACACTATGTAAAGTCTCTTAATAATTGCCGGATTCCAATTAAATTCTTTGAGTACCGTTTGTCTCATTAATATGGTGGGTGCGCTCGATAGAGGCAGCTGGATTTATTCAGAAATCCAGAAGTCTCCGAAGGGGATGAGAACATATAGACCATTTTGCGAACGGGGGAGGTAACACGTGCACGGATAATTGCATACGAGCAGGAATTAATCGGAGCAACTCTTTTTGGTATGTTCTTCGTCTATCAAAGTCGATTGTACATAGATATACGAGTATTTTAATCGTAGATAAAGCGAATATGAGGGAAAGGTTTGATGCAACGTCCAGTCTCAGATTACACACTCTGTTCATCTCACTTTTTTGTCCATCCTCTCATTGTATATTGCATTTTAAGTACTTCGAATGATAGATGACACCTTGAAAAAATATATATTTATATATCTTTAATATATTTTTAATAAATTTCAAAACAATATATTTTCTAAGAAAAAGAAACAAAATTCTTTAGTATATCTCGTTCAGAATTTTTCCGTGGATTAAGTTTAGAACAACGCAGATATAAATAGCGTGGCATTAAGAGATTAAAATTTACAGCTGTCTCTGTTCACGTATTGAAAAGGGAGTTTCGTCGAACGTATTAACGAACTTATTTTATTGAACGTGAGTGATGACACGCGAAAGAATCGATTCGATTTTATACGTGCCGGGAGGGAGTATAAACGACAAGCCGGGAAATACGAGAGAATTTGCAGTGTTGCGGATGTAAATCATAATCACGGAATATTAACCGCGCAAAGTGCGTTCGCGCGTTTGCTAATGTCGATATCGGACTGGCACACGCCGCGGCCTGTCTGTTACGAGACAGGGGTTTCTCTCCATACCGGATTATGCTAAACATAATTATATGCGGTGTGCCTGCGCAGAATTAAAGCGAGTGCAGACCAAGCTTTGTTTCGGAAAATTCCAACCGAGCATCCGGAGAATCACTCTGATGCTTTGAAACACTTTATTTTTCGTAAAGTCCAAGTAAATCGTGTGTATCAGACAAATTTCTTATAGTTACCTGTGTTACTTTACATTAATTACATTCATCTTTTTATTGTAACACGATAACTTTAAATCTATTATATTTCAAATTAGTATTTGTATGTGTGTGAATTAATTTACTTCGGTATAATTTCGGTATTTTAGTTTTAAAGTGAAAAAACGTGAAGCACTTTGATATATAATTAATTTTAGAAACTTGAAATACGTAATTAAGAAAATATCAACACTTCTTTATTACTCATTAAGTTATTACGTAATAAAAAATATTCTACTATTAAACTAATTTAATTTGTTAATTAATACTATTGTTAAGAGGTATAACAATATATTGAATACCAAAATACACTTTTTGAATTCATTACAAAATAAGTAAGATATTGATCAACTATTTAATCCTTTCGTAACTGACTTCTATTAAAAAGAAGAAAAAAGCGTATTCTCTTCTTTTTAATTTTAAAATTAATTTTGCGCTGGTGGCGAAAGGAGAGCTAGCTTAATAGAGATTAAAAAATTTTTATTGGCTAAGGTGTTATTTTTCGCAGCAAATTCTTCGCAGTTCTTTAAGGGGAAAAGAGTCTCACATTCAAATGTAAGTTAGCATCATTTACTATTAAATTTATTATTAAATTAATTTTCAATTTAATAACGTACGTGATATTATTAATTCTTGCTCAACTTGGAACTGTGTTACGACCGAAAAATCTATTGGGCGTGCAATTTAGTGAACTTGAAAAGATAAATGAATCAAGAAATATCAGGATTAAAATCTAGCTATGACCGTTAAGACACTTCGTTTATATTGTGTTTTCACATTATCGAGCAAATAAATTCTTTATATTAAACAAATAAGTGATAATAAGACTCGTATGAATTCTCTTATAATAAAAAGCTATATTTAAAAATTTATATAAAAAAATCCTGTTATGGCATTAAAAACGTAGTGTAATATTGAAACTGATTAAAACGCATTTGAACGGATAAACTATTTTTTTATTTATAAAGATAGAAGATTCTGTGCTAGATATTTCGAGTATTATCTGTATCTGGAAAGAGTAAAATCAAATAATGCAGCGTATCGTTTCGTATAAAATACGTTTCTGTCGTTCGAGCCACTTTCCCTATCCGCGCAGACAAGCTGATGGATACACGGGGACGGTATTTACATGGATATTGAGTACCACAACGAAAGAATACGGAACATAGCAGGGACTCCGACGATAAAATCCTAGCTTCAGGAAAACGTGTTACGAATGATCAATAATCACGGGTCAACAGCGAAATATATCTTCTCTCACGTAGTGCTAAATGCGCGAAGCAAGCGTCTTTCGATTTGTATTACTACATTCAGTTACGTCGACGTTGAACTCCTTTGAAGCCTCATGTACACGCTTACTCTTATATGTTAATATGCGTAATTTCTCCATTTTATATTTACATTGTATACATTAAGATATATACGCGTGTGCATATACATACTTAAGAAATAAATATATAAGAATGCATGATAAATATTTAAAAGATTTATTATAATCTTTCCACGCAATTATTATATCTCTCGAACTGTTTGTTATTCAAAGAATTGTTTCAAAGAAAATTCTGTTTCGAGAAAGACATTTTAGAATGGATGTATGTTTTTTTTTTTTTTAATGGTAATAAAATTTATATTCTATTGAAATATATTTTTTTAATATTTTATTAATATAAATTGTAATATTTTACAAATTTAAAATATCTAGTAAATCATTGAGTTTTTGATAATGTACTAATTTAATACTTTTATATGTAGATTAACTAGAAGAATTATATTATGTGAAAAATTCATATAATTTCAAAAAAAAAAAACAAAAATTACGTTAAAATTTCAGAGACATCTCCACCTAGAAAAAAATTCATCATAAGATGTTTCCTTCGAATCAGAATAAGTAAATAAAATATATAATGAAAATATATTATACGATTTCAATAAAAGTTTACGTTATATTAAATGCAATCATGAGCTTTATTTACTTTTATATTTTATAATACATTTTAATTATATTTTATTTACTTATAAAATATAAAAGTAAATAAAACTTATAGTTGTACTTAATATAACGTAACCTTTGACTTCAATCAATCATAAATTTTATTTACTTTCATATTTTATAATATATTTCACATCAATTACTAGTACGTATTTGCACACCGAAGAGATGCATAAATAATAGAGAATTAAAATAATGATAAAAGTAACGGCTGAATTCGTTACAGTTATTGTAAAAATGCAATGATGTTACTGTTATCGTTACAGACAGAAGAAAGCAACGATTGTTACTTGTCTAAAGAAAATGATAATAATAGCAACGACGTTTCAAATAACAATATTAATAATATGTATATTACGTACGTATATATACATCGGGAGCAGTCACCTGCGGCTTTCTTTTCTTATTCAAATTTATTTTTCCGTTCAATGCACACATACAATTAACGAGATTAGCGTTTCCATAAAAGAGTTACGACCTTCCGCCAAACTCGCGGTCGCATTCCTAATTTTGCGCCGATAACGGATCACTTCCCTCACCCCGTTGCCGGCACATCTGCGCTGAACGCGCGGATCAGCGGTTCCGATCGATTTATCACCATCGGAACCGCGTTTAGTCCCGCGGAAATACGGTCGTCTTAAATTGAAGTCGTCGTCGCCGACTTCGCGAGAAGTTCCGCGTACTTCGTTGCTCCGAGACGGAACTTTATCGACGTGCGCGTGAGATGTGATGCCCATCCTATTTTCTCTTTTTTTTTCCCCTCAATCTCTTTTCTCGGGAACCTTCTTAATGCTTTTCATTGGTAACGACTCGTCCGCTTTTCTTCGAAATATTCGAGAGTTAGTGGAGCAGTGGTCTACAGATTTCTATTTCTTGTGCATTCCACGGACGCACATTACGTGAGTCAATTGCATTTAATGCCGTTTACCGCACCTGCAGCTTTACGCGGTATTTTAATGATTAAATACCCGCCTAATGCACAAATGTGATTTAGGTGTTGCACGTTTGCGTCCCGGTAGCACGCTGTAATAGCTGTTAAGGTAAGAATTTATCGCTGGATATTATCATAAAAATATATCAACTGAGGGGATGATCTTAAATCAAGGAAGGTAAAAGCTGGTATTTAGGCAAGAACCGTTAAGATTAATCGCTTAATTATAACTATTAAATTTTTTGGTAGCCACATGCATTCTAATTAATCGTTTTAGAAATATATATATATATATATATATATATATATATATATATACATATATATATATAAAATTATATTATGCATATAAATATGCATATATGTACATTCCAGAATCATATATTTTTTACTTTGATATACCGATTAAAATTATATTTGCGCAGGCATTTAGCTGGCTAGCTAAAATGCTTTTAATTCGCTAAAAGGCACTAAAATGTTTTTTTATCCGCTCACACGTGCTTTAATCTGTTTCAATATTGAAATGTTTTTAGTGTCAAAATAATATTTTGTTACAGAGAGAATTTTTTACTAGACAATTTATGTGTAAAGTACCTAAGCCGAGAAAGGTTCAGTAGTGAATAAAGCCTACTACTGAATTGAATTTAGCATGTAAAAACTGTTTAATGCACTTGTGACATGTAAGATGTATGTATAAGCTGTTTTTACAAAAATTTCTTCTAAACTTTATTAATTAATTTAACGTTTATTAACATTACAATATTATTCAATTTGCTACAATTAACTACAGAAAATAGACTATGTGTATATATAATTTTTTAATAAGTATATTTTTAAGAAACAACTTATTAAATAATACTCAGATACATGGTCATTGTTATAGTTGTTTTTATTTGTTTGTTACGTATGAAGCTTATCATAAACAACAATAAATTTTAATGCTAATATTTAGAAAGCTAAAGTTGCACTCAAATGCAATCTTAGAAATTTCTGAAGATTAAATAAAGATAATTATGATGTTTGATAGTAGAATAAACCTTAAACGATTTTGATTGTGATTAATAATAATGTTAAAATCTATTTAGAGCAAAATGTTTAATTTTTAATTTATTTTTAATTTGAGCCTTATTATATTTAAATGCGTATAATAAGGCTCAATGTTATAATTAAACATTTTTTTTTTGTTTATTTATAAATATTTTATATATAAGATATATTTTATTTTTGTAATTAAATAAAAATTTTATTCTCATTTAGTTTATTTTAATGTCATATTTCAATGTAAATAGATTAACAAAAAAAAATAAAATTAATTAAGTAAAACTTATTGGGTAGCTCTCTATTGGGTACCTTATATCAAAAGAATTTTGAAGTCAGTATTGGATTTGAAAAATTCACGTGCAGATAATGACTTTATAGCAGACAATGACCTATTTAATTAAAGATGAAAAAGTACATATTAATATTTAATTTAATTCCCAATCAATAATTTGATGATTGTACTAATTTAATTAATTTAATAATAGTAATCTATTGTATTATAACTATAAAATAATAATAAAACGACTACGACTGATAACATATTCAGGATTATATCTAGTTAATATAATGAGATGGAAAATAAAACTTAAAAATTTTCTCCCTTCTTTGACTTCCCCTTTTGAGAAACTCCGTATTTTTCCATTCGTATCTCGGATTGAGGTTCAAAAAGTTCAGAGAGTGGATGGGTGAAAGGAAGGTGATAAATTCCGTGGGTGGAACTGCAAAAGGGAACGCTAAGAACTTGAAAAGTTTTGAAGTGTCGATCATGCGAACGTAAATTCTGTTCCTGTAATATTCTACTTCTTCGTTGCATTTATAATACGTCTTACATACTTTTTCCTAGGTAAAAGAGATATTATTATTTTTTTTTAGTATGAAAAAGTTTCTACTAAAAAAATATGCAGAGTGCATCTAGAGAAGTTGCTTTAAAATTTTCAATTTGTCACATCGTTTTCATTTATGACAAAAAAGTACGCTTCATTTATCGAATGTTAATGTTCATGGTACTTGAATGGCAACATCATTTTTCATGGCGATACCACTTTAATCTTGAAATTCGAAAATAGAGGTCAACTGGAGAAACGTATTGCAAGTCTTACCACGTCCAAGTACGCGGTTTTCTACTGTCAGGCCTTTAGAATTTTCGAACTCTCTGTGGATTGCGTCAAGGGGGGGTCGCTATGTCGATACGTACCACTTAAGCGGATGCATACTGCGCCGCGGATGTTGGCGCGAATCGAAAGAAACAGGAATGGGAAAACGTGGTCCGCGCACTTGAGATCCTTATCACGTGCGATCCTTACATGCACGTGCTAGTTTCCTCCACGGACGTTTTACTGTCACGCATGTTGCAAAGCAGCCACGTGAAATTCTGGATTTCGTATACCACGGCAAATATACCTGCCTCTTCCGCAGTTGTGCCGGACAAATGGTGATTTCTTTTCCCTGCTGGACGCGTGACTATCTTTTTACGTAGCTTCGTAAATACTGAACGTGCCAGAATTGCCAGACGAACGAGTGGAACGTAGCACAATTCCCCGTGAAGTTTGCAATCGATTATAGGTGAAAATATCGAGATACTCACTGATTTCTAGTGTCATCTCGTTTCAAAAATTAAATTTTAAAAGTAAAAATACATAACGCTCGTAATTTAAAACAATTTGACAAAGTCTGACAAGAGAAAAAGATAAATATTAAACTATCTAACTGTTAAAAAATATATATAATTATTTAAATATAATATAAAATAATTTTTAAAGCGATTTTTACATTTATTAAAAAATAATGGATATTTTGTCGTTGGATGACATTGTCGTTTAATAATCTTGTCACGTACGCGAGTTCATCAAATAGGGATTCGGGAGTTAGAAATAGACGTATGGTTTTGCGACGGAAGGAAGAAAAATTGTATCCGTGTGAGAAATAGAAACTGAAGTCTTGCTAGTATAAAATACATTTTGCCATATTTATTTTATGGAAATCTCGGATATATATATATAATTATCTATTATCGTCGTAATAAAAACTTTTAATTTATTACGGTTTATTAAAGTTTTTCATTTTTAATACTACTAAAATATCAAGATAATTAAATATTGGATTAAATTATTTTATTGTATGTATAAAAAGTTGTAAAAATAACAAAAATCATAAACAAAATTTTATTAGTTATCTACTTTTAATATCCAGACTTAATTAAAACTTTTTAACGTACAACAAATAAGTATTTCCTTAATGCGTTTCTTATATTGCATTGCACACTAGTCGTTCTTCTTGCTTCTTCTCGTGATATTTATAGCCTACGGCACGTCAAGCGCGAAACTTTGGCTAGTTTATATGCTACTAATTTGTATCCTCTAACACTGGAGTAGTTTCATGTTGCGTGTAACTTATCTCAAAGTTATTGGGATAAGTAATTTTATCGCATTATATCGAAAAGCAGGGATTCAGGGAAACTTTCTTTCCGACACGTGCTGCGAAACAATCTTCTATATTACCACAAGAGGGTTAGAAGAAAAAACTTTTTTTGATGTAATAAGAGAAGCAGCGGAGCAAACTCGATCTGATCTACAATTAAGATATTCCCGAGTTCAACTGATTGATAGAAATCTGATTTCGTTGCGATGTAAAAAACTTCGGAACATTTCCATTTCATGCTTCAATTCCTATATGCACGCGATGTATGTATAATATTGAATCATAATTAAATTTATCAGATTTGAGAAAAGAGAGAAAAGTTGCGACAGCAATTTTTTAGTTAAATGCATTTCGTGCCATACATATTTTCTGCCGAAGTTATGTAAAATATTAAATATGTGAGGAAAAAGACTAAAGAATACAAATATTGTGAGAGGACAACATAATATTTTTAATTAAGTTACAGTCACGTACCTTACAACTGTTTATTAAAGATGTAAGTATCGCACCTCAAAGTATTAAAAAAAATTTTCAAAGTTTATAGATTGTTCAGTTATTATGTTTAAAATTGTGTAAAATTTTAGCATAATTCTCTTATTAGTTTTAAACTTATTTAAGTTTTTGTTTATTTGTAATTATTATGTAAAATTGTGTTTTATCATACTTATGCTTTGATGAAAAAACAGTATTAAGAATAAAATAAAATTTTGTACATATATACTAATAAAGCTTCAAAAAATATTCAAGAAAAAATCTATTTAGATCTTGTTTAAATGTTATTTATTTCAAATTGCAACAAAGTAGAGTCATTTTCACTACATAAGTCATTATAACTAATTTTTTAATTGTTTTCTTCTTTACAACTGGTTTCAGAAACAAAATCTGAATTTTCAAAATTTTTAATTATATATCATAATTGTTAATTAGAGAAAAGAAAGAATAAATCTAAAAAGCCTCTACAGTTTTTAAATTTCGTTAACATTTAATTGGTACTGTACAATCAAAACAACCTTAAAATAAACAAAAGTAATGAGATATATTGCGTCAATGTTAAAAAATTTTATTTATTTGGAAATATGATCGTGCCAACTAATAAAAATAAGTGAAATACAGTTGCAGATAATAGTCGAATTTATTACACGAATTTATTTATATTCTGTACAATTATTTGAATTCTACAAATTATATATATGCACTTATTTTTTTTCCTTGTCAATAAATTATAGTTTAAATGTTAATATATCGCATATCATCGCATATCAATTTCTTTAATTTTAAAGTGAAGAAAGTGTTTATTACTTTTTCTGTATGATATATGATATTCTGATTTTCGTTAAAAATATATTGCATAGTATATTGCAACGCAAATTTCTAGCAATTCAAGTAAGCAGAGAAATCGAGTTTGCTTAGTATTTAAGGAAGGTTGAACTGGTTTGATTCACATGATATGTAGCTCGCTCGACAAATTGAAATGTCTCAGATACTCTATCGTGTCCTGCATAATATCGCTGCAATAGTGGCCGTCTTCTTTATGGAAGAATTTGTAGAAATGCTCTAGTAAGGTAAATAAACTGCAAAATGTAAAGTTTACAAATACTCTTTGTATTTTTAAAAATCAACCACTAATGCGATTGCTAACGCTTAAGCGTTTAATATAGAGTAAATATGGCTCGTAAGGTAAATAAACTGCAAAATGTAAAGTTTACAAATACTCTTTGTATTTTTAAAAATCAACCACTAATGCGATTGCTAACGCTTAAGCGTTTAATATAGAGTAAATATGGCTCAATTATTAATATAGTGTCCCAAAACTGCAATTTTGATCTTCAATACCTTTTTAAGTATAAATTATGTTATTATACTGTTATATTGTATTTAATTTTATTTGAATTCTTAAAGAGTCTTTTTATTTATTGTTATAATTAAGGCCAATCAAACTATGCTAAAGGTATATTTTCTTAATTTTTTTTTGTTTGACTAATAAAGAAATGAGCTAGATATAAATTTGTTTTATAAGAAATTATACATTTTAAGCCCTGTATGTTACAATGCATTTTACATACAAGTGCATATTTTAGCATATTTCACTTATAAGTGAATATTTTTGTATATTTTACTCACAATTAGATAAGCACAATATTCATATATTTGACATTTTTACATTTCACGTTGTTTCCTGATTAAAGTTTACGATTAATTTTTTCTCGTGTAATAATAGACAGATTACCTAAATTAAATTAAACTTATTCTCTAGATCCTAATTTAAAAAATTTTTTATTGGCGTCAGATTATCAGATATGTTTTGCACTAAAGAAAATTTTGAAAAAAGAATACATCCGTTTTTAATGGAAATTTATCAAGGCTGAGACTTCTTAGATTTTTTACTTTAAATTACTTTATAATTTGCCTAAAAAAAATAGAGGAAAGTACTGAAACATAATCGGGATTATTTTTCATAATTAAATTACATTGATATTTTTGCACGTATAATACATGTTATGCGAAAATAAAGAATGGGGTGCTTTTAATCTTTAAAAGGCAAAAAGTCGATCCTTCTAAAGTTAATATAAGACTAATTTTTGTTATATTTACTTATTTTAATCGACTAAACTAAATAATAAGAAATTAAAACAATATTAAGATAAAAATGAATCAGTTATTTATGTTAGTATAATGCGCAGTTTACTATCTCCAGTCATCCTACTTGCACGATAGTACCATAATGTAATATTATCTTTTTGCGCATGAAATCTCCCCCTTCCATAGCAAAAAGTTACAGCGATATCACGGCGAATGTCATTTGATATCGCTATGTGATATCATTATGCATCTTTTATCACAGCTGCATAATCACGGCGAAATTACTCTGCGAGAAAGCAGGCATTCGCACGTCACCATGATTTCACCATGATATCACTGTAACTCTTTGCTATGGGGGATCAATAATACGTACGTGTCCATTATAAGGCATATGCCGCTTTGCAACGTAACCTGTCCTAATGAAGGAATCGTGGGAAACGCGCGTATTCTTTGAATATCCTATTTTGTTATATTACATTGCGGACTCGGTACGAAGAATGAGTAATTCGGAGTCACTCGGAGTAACCACCAATTTTTATTAATGATACACACAAAAATGAATTCTTAATTCACGTATATTTTTATTCTTGAATGCTGTTGGTATTCATTTAAGTATGAAATGCTCTTCAATTACAATTGTTCACTTGCATCAATAATAAATATATTTGCACAAAGTATACCTTATTCTTATAATCGTATTCTTCTTTCTAATATCATATTATTCTCACGACAAGCTCAATCACATTATTTGAAAGCTATTTATTCTTGGATTAAGAATTACATATTTAAAAGTGCGATCTCGACTTATACTCGAAGCTCACTTGTTTCGCGTTCACGGGCAACAGTGTGCATGACAACCTAGTGGATTTCAATATGAAGCAAAATGATTCACTCTCTGTTCAAAAATAATTTTGGTTATTACTAGTAAAAATAAAATACAGTTAGCAGAAGTAAAAATTACTGGCATTGCGTTTCTTCCACCAGTAAAATCAGTAGACGATCACAAATAGTTCGAAACGTCATAAAGATTTTCAGGTTTAAAATTGCGTTCAACGTTACCGCAAGTTTGTAGTAACATTGCAGAAATCTTTTGTAACTTCTATACAATATTACAATGTTTCAAAGTTTACACAATGTTTCTCTAATCTTCCGTGCTTAAAAAGTATAAGAAATCGGATAAGAAATAATAGAAACGCATAGAAATTTCCTAAAAACCTTATAAAATTTTATATGAATCTTTAGGTTTCTGTCAAATTTCTATATGCTTCTAGCATTTCTCATTCGATTTTTTAAGTTTCAATGATGGCTTATGATTCTAACCTTCAATAGGTTAGATTCCTAAGACTCTTGGTCGTTCAGGCAAATAACTAGAATTTACTATTTGTGTGTTGATGATGAATACTTGGATCGATATACGTTGCTAGACCTCGGTTTTTTTTTCACCGTTGCTTGGAGATGTTTTCCAGCCGCGGCGAAGTTTCCTTTCTTGATGAAACGCCCTCAGGAATCGTTGCCTTATCATACGCGACACGTCGAAAAAAGCCTCTGGCGATTCTAGTGGAAGATCAGATCAAAGCCGCCTTTACTTTCAATCAATGTGACGCGAACGCGGAAGAATGTGATAATGGAGGTTAATACGCTATAACGAACGTAAGCAGTGCAGAATCGTGTTTCATCTACTGACAAACGAGTGGCACAATGCAGAGATTCGTAGGATCTTTACAGATATACCAGGCAGGAAGTGACGCGTTACAAGTAACGAATTACCGTCACTTCTTTTACCTTTTTATAATAACGATTTGATAATGATGTTACAATTTTCATCAGGGTTGGAATTTTGGACAAGTAACTCGTTGTCATTGTACATTACTCATTGAAAGAAGTAACTCGTTAGTTGATTTGGATTACGGTAAAAGAAACATAATTCGTTATCATTATACGTTACTCAATAAAAAGAGTAACTCGTTTTAGTTAACTCGTTACGATAACGAGTTACTTTTTTCCAAGAGTACCGCATAATGAATTAATTGACAATTTGTTTCATAGCCTCTCCATTACTATTACAAAAAAATTATAATATTTAGGAAAGACTAATAAAAGTCAAGTGCGATTATTAATGCACGTGAATTTGAATTATAAATGAAATTTATAAATCAAATTAAAATACGAACGTTTTTCGATTCACTTTAGAGTTATCGTATTCTAGTTTACGTTCAATAAAGTTTGCAACTTTTCGAAAAAGATTGTAACTGTGCATCAATAACCGCACATGATTCTCATAGCCTTTTTTAAATATTATAACTTTTAATTCTTGAGAACCTCTTTATAATTTTATTAATATAAAAAAATAACGATAATGAGTAACTGGTTACTTAAATTCCCATCTCTGATATCAAGGGTGAAGGGCAGTCTTTCCGTGAGCGTCCGTTCTTGTCAGATGGGAAAAAGGGAATCTTGCTACAAAGCACCTCTCTTTCTCCTCGTTCCTCTCTTCTTTAGATTCTCGCCTCTTCTTTGAGCGCATGCTTTTCAGGATTTCCGCACGATAATATCTTTGTTCGAGTTTGATCGCGACCGGCGTTAATCAGCGCCGTTACTTCTCACACGCATTTGTCCCCCATAATTTTACAAATCGGTATCTCAATTCTTTCACTCAGATAGTGAAAAAGTTTTTTATCTCATTTAGCGCCGTGCGGAATTATTGAGATAACTCTATCATTTAGCATGCAATACATGTATATAAAAAAAAAATTTTATATATTAACATTATTAAAATCATTTAAATTTTTGCACTCATTTAGTTCCTCTTACGCATTTATTAATCACAGCTACATATTACATTACAAGAAACTTACGTAAATATCTATAGCCTTTGCAATGCCCTATCCATAGAAAAATGTACATGGCTTTAGGTAGCTGTTATTATAAACTATGCAGTATTTTAAACTACGCCGTACGTACTTAAGTTTAGCGCGATTAATTCGGTAAAAGTAATCCTCGTCGTCGCCGTCGTCGTCGTCGTCGTGACGTTCATGTTTTTGAAATTTCAGGTCGCTTCTGCGCCATCATTCACGCTGTCTTGCGCTGACCTAAACGCAATGTCATAAAGTGGGGTGCCCGTGAGAAGCAGGTACCCGCTTATTGCGCTTTTCAAACAAAAAAAGAAAGAAAGAAAGAAAAAAAATAATCGCGAGTTTTTGCATTATTATAGTTCGTCTGCGCGCGACGCATTGCACGTCACGAGCGCCCCGTGCCGCGAGTTATGAAATATCGCGAAACGTCCAGGGGGAGGATGAGACGGGGTTGCGCGGAATAGTAGGTCAGCGACGGCTGACTACCAAACCACAGGACGCGAGAGTCCGCGCCGCGCGGCGGTAAAAGGGAGAGAAAATGCACCTCGAAATTTTGGCCGAGCGAGCACTGGACTTTACGGTTGGCGTGTCGCAAAGAGAGATGTCCCCATTTTTTTTGCCGGCCTTATGAATTATTATCTCAACGCGGCGCGGCGCGCTTTCGTGACCGCGTGGTCTCCTCACCGCTCGATGAGCCTCCGTCGATGAACCGGAAATTGGCGGAATCTAGATGCCGGGATGGAAATTAAAACTCGTGCGCGGACACGACGGCGAGCACCTTCGGCTTCAGAGAGTTTCAATCGATCGTGCCTCTCCGTCTCTCTCTCTCTCTCTCTCTCTATCTTTTACGAGCTGTAGTTTCAAATAGCACCTTCGTTATTTTTGTTTGCAATGATGAAGTCGCTAACTTCTATTGTGTGAACAGCAACGTATAGCTACAACCGTACATTCGTTAATGTGCTCTGCAGTACATTAACGAATGCACAGAGTTTAGAGATTCAAAAAAGTCTTTTTTGACATTTATAAAAAAATAAGGATTATAGTAATTTTTTAAGGAAACTTTTCATTGTCAAGCCAGGAATTTTCAAAAAAAAAATTGGAAATTAGGTTTTAATCTTCTTAAAATTGCTTTTATCTACTAATGTAATCTAAGGACGTATGGACCATATTAAAAAAAAACATTATCAAAAATATAAAAATTTTATAAAATATTCTAGTATTACATTCAAGTATCTGTGTAAAATTTAAACATAATTCACTTACTGATTCAAAAGTTATTTAATTTTTTGTTTACTCTTGATTTTTATATAAAATCGCATTTTGCAAAGATAGGAAAATAGCCTTACCAAAATTAAATCAACATTTTTACATGTACCAATAAAATTTAAAAAAAATATTTATACCAACATTCATTTAGATTTACTTACTGAATTAAAAGTTACTTATTTAAAACTGCAGCAAAATATAATAATCTTAACTGCAAAAATTATAAATCAAATTGTTCATTGTTTTCTCCTTTGCAGCTAGTTCGAGGGTCAAAATTCGGGCATTCGCGATCAAAATTTTTGTTATTGATTAGAAAAAGAAAGAATAAAGCCTTTAGTTTTTAAATTTCGATAACTTTTAGCTTGTATTGTATAATCAAAATATCCTTAATATCAAACATCATACAGAAAGAAGTTAACTTTACTACATTTCTAAATATTAATATTTATAAGCTTGACTGACAATGAATAGAAAAGAATCAGCACTCGATAGTTTTTCTTTTTTAATAAAGATTACAGCATATCGAGAAATAGGAAGAAATGGAACAAAATAAAATTGCGAAACCAATTCTTTGTTCAGAAGATTATTTAGTGAAACGAATTTCCATGAAATCCTCTTAATTTCAAGCGCCTCAATATATCTTGCTGCGGTCATTTTCGCTCGACCGACGGGATGAGATGCTATGTTTACTCTACTTTAATACCAACGGCAGAGTGAAGCGAACGTAACGACCGATCGGAGGGATTTAAGGGAAAGATACTTCTTATTCGTCTATATATCGAGGATATCTCCGTCCAATTAATCCTTCCAATTAATCCTTCTTGGATACACTATCTAGACGGAGTTTCTTAGATCCCGTGTGATTTCTAAATGCACTTGATAAACTGCGAGGTAAACAGAAGAGATTTCGCTGCCGTCTCAAATTCGGTGGAAAGTGGACGCGCGCGGCATTGAAATCTGCAGAGTTCTTCTTCGGGAGAATTGTGTCGCGCAGGATCATCATCCGTTTAAAACTTTTCAGCACTCGACGTTTCGATAACGAAGACTCAAATTAAAATCAATAAATCTCGATAAGTCAACTAAAAGTTGGTAAGCTTCGAATAAGTGAAGATTCCGTTTGCTCGGTCCATTTTAAATTGAACACGACGGATTGGGGCCACCATTTCGCATTCGTGCCTTCAAGCTTTGTTACTAGATGCGAATTAATCATACATGCTTCCAGAAATATTACTATCAATCGAAACATTTCAGTCACGATTAATGATGGGCTCAAGTTCAATGTTTACTCAAAAATTTGAGTCAAATCTAATAATGAAGTTTTTTGAATTTCAAGCAATATTCATAAGAAGTAATATTTCATACATTGCACTTTTGAAGTATTTGATACCGATTAATTACTTTAGAATTTTTTAATGAATGCGAGGATTCGAAAGAGTGCTTATACACTGAAAAAATGTGTTAATTAAATTTGTCAACTTGATTAAATATTTATATATTTAAATTAAAACTAGAACTTAAAGCTGGAAACACCATTATGGATCACATAGTATTACCATAAGAGGTGACTTACCGACTGCACTCCATGCAATTTATGTGGAGTAAAGTCAGTAAGTCATCTCTCATGGTAAATAGTTGTTTCAACCATTATGAATCATCCTGTATATATATAGTTATTATAAATATATATACAAATGTTTAAACTAAGGTTCAAGTATTTTATATATTTAAGTTAAGTACATAAATACACTTGGACTAAAAAAATTTAATCGGGTTGAAAAATTTATTCAAGTTAACAACTTTTTTCTCGTTGTAACTTCTATACTACTCGCAAAGAATTCTTTACAAGTGGTTTTTGAAAAAGAAATTGTTGAAATACTGGAAATAAAGTTTTTAGTAAAGCGTACTCATAAATAAAGAATTCGAACACTTTTTGTTCACTTGTAAGTAACACTTTTGTTTTTCGAGGTTACTCATAAAAGGTTCGAACCCATTTCGCCTAGGGGTTCGAGTATTGCTCTTATTTTTCGAAGTAATCGCGGAGAGTGTTGAAAGCTGCGCAAGCAGATTCGAACCCACTTCGAAGATACTTAATCCCATCACTATAGGCGCAATACTTCCCTTCCCGCGATCAGTTGGTTAGGTTTCAAATTTAAACGTCTCGATATGAGAGTGCGAAACGTTATTTCGCGCGATAGAGCTTGGGTTACGAGGCAGAAGAAATCAGAAATCCCGGAGATATATGGCGACGCGTTAACGAGGCACGTTACTTCGACGTCCGCGAGAAGAGAAGACGGCCGAGGGGTCGGTCGCGCCTTACCTTAGCTCACACGGAGGACGGGAAGCGATATTTTATGTCAGGCCGGTAACTGGCACCTGACTCTCGCGCCTTTCCTCTTCGTCGTTCTCGGATCAGCAAACGAGAGAAACGGGGAAAACGTTGAGAACGTGTAGCTTGGAGATAAGACGTGGAAACGAGGGAAAGAGAGAGAGAGAGAGAGAGAGAGAGAGAGAGATGGATAAAGAGATCCCGGAAATATTGAAGGAGAGGATATACGGTGAGAATTAACTCGAGATCACACGGGGATGTTCTCTTCCGTGTTCTCGTCCGTCTACCCTCTAAGGACGCGGCCGTGAGATCGTGCGTGGAAAGGTCGGCGCGAGCGAGTCTTCAATTGTTTTTCGATATCTTATGGCTAACCCGACTCCGAATATCGGGTAATCCAGTTCCTTCCCTGCGGTTGGAGTGAAAAAATAACGAGCCCTCGCGACTGTTAACGTGTGCACGACCGCGCGTGTATATGTTACAACGTCTGTCGTCTCTTCGAATCTTCACCTAGTTTTGTTGCGCCGAGATGACAATGCAGAATATTTGATATTTGAAAAAAGTAATTACATGTCTATTATTTTTTCTCGCTTACTGTAATGGGATTCACACGAATAAAAGAGTTTAATAATAATAATAATAGTCAAGTTACTAAGCTTTAGTGAAATAATTAAATGTTCGATTCGTACAATCAAATATTTAGTAACCCTTTAGTGACCGTTTAGAGATCGATTGGTTACTATTATTATGTTTACTATCAATATACTATTAATATATTTAATAATATTTAGTTTATATTAATTAAACATTTAATTAAAATTGTTTCATCAAAGGTTTATTACTATCAAACTCATTCAATGCACATTATTGGATAATAAAGTTAGCGTGTCACTTGGTATACTTACGTAACGTTATTAGTGCATCGTGTTACTGCACAAAAGAATGGCAGAAGCGGTCGTTATATCATATCGTTAGGTTACGCTTCTTTCTTATCTCTGCTCTCAGGCCCGCGGACATACATATAATATATAAGAACGGGATAAGATAGAGCCGACGGAGGAGGAAGAATATTTTCGACGTTCGCACTTTTGCACGCCCCATAGACTTGAGCTCTTACCCTAATCCGAGTGGTGCGTTGATCTCGTAAACGGTACTGTATAGTCATACCGAATTTGCATTTCGGGATGCAAGCCCCTTGCGTCCCTGTTCCCTCCTTCCTTCCGCCAGCCACCTCGATGAAATAAACCGCTCGATAGTCACCTTGCGTACCGATCCCACTCACGAATTCGTGGCACGCCTCGCGCGCGATAGGGGACGAGAATCGTGCAATTTGCTGCGGAACAGACACAAAGCGACGCGCATTAATTAAAGCGGACGGATTTATTTTGCAACGAACGAATGCATATTTCTGCGTATTATATACTCGCTGCCTGCAGAAACAAGAATTAATTAAAATATATTATCGATTAAGATGGAAATTAATCGAAAACAGACGAATTGAAATCTCGTTCTTGTTCTCAATTGAAATTCAATGGAGGTGATATATTTTCTGAATTAATTCTAGGTTCCTAACGTATTATCCTTTAAATTGTTTGTAAAAATACTTTGCCAGAAAAACTAGCGTACGTATTTGGTAATCTTCGTTTAATAATCATTTGATAATTTTAATATTACATATTTTTTTCGGTATAAATACAAAACAGTTTAATGTATCTTTTAAGACAAAGAAATCCTAAACTTCATAAACTCCATAAACTTCAAGAAACCTTAAGAAAGATAATACAGAAATATACAATCGCGTGTCCGTGTTTTTAAGGAAAGTAGGCAGATAATGATAATGTAATATAATATCCCAATCAGGAAACAATATCTTTAAATGTTTTTTTAAATATTTAAAACACATTATAATAAAGAATAAATATTTAAAAAAACATTGTCTGCTGATTGAGATATCAGTAGTTCAATTAAGTTATTTATTTATTAGTGTTTATCAATTATAAACAAAAACCCAAAACTTTAAACAATTACTCCCTTTCTCTCTCTCTTTGTTTCTCTTTATGGAAAGAAAAGATAACATTCTCGGATTCACATTATCTTACAAATTATTTTAATATATGCGTTTCGTGGTAAGATAGGATTTAAGCCATTATGCTAAATCCCTAAATGCAAAAGTCATTAGTAAGATTATATCTTGTGCAGTTACTCTTAACGAAGTATTTTGTGAATACGAGCGTCCTTAATGACCAAAAATATTAACGTATCTATGTACAAACAGTATAATGTACAAGCATTTTATAAACTTCTCTATTAATTAGATTTAAATAACACAAATTATACACACGTGCAATGCTAATTATTACAAACTAAGATTATAAGAAATAAAATTCTTGATTTCATAATCAAGAAATAAATTATAAATAACGAGATAAATTTATCACATATATTTATAAATGTGTATCTAATATAATATAATTTAACTGAATTATGTGAAAAATGTGTAAAAATTCGTAAAGTATATATTATTATATCGGAGGATAAAAGGAAAGAATTAGGCACATTTTAATGATAAGTGGAAAAGGATATTATAGTCTGTATATTATTTCATTTATTACACAAAACTATTTTTACTAAGCAAAAAATGGCACACATAGAAAATACATTAAGATCATGGCACTATATATTTGATAAAATAATGTTGTTAATGTAAAATATGAATAAACTACAGTTACTAGACACTGCAAAATGCATTAAATTTGGATGTTTAATTTGAATTCTCATAGATATGACCACCTGTTGCACGAAAATATCTCTGTATTGTATACGCAAACTACTACTACTTCCCCGTACTCTGTTATCTTAGATCGAATAATCTTCACTTGTGGTATATTTAATTTTCTAGACACGATCTAACAAAATAGCTTGTTGTCAGTTAATAATACAATGTAGCAGGCTTTTAGTGTATTTTTTACCTCGGCTAAAAGAAAGAACTTCTTGAAGCATCATACAAGCGTCTTACGTTCTAATGTTTCAATCTACACTCTTAAAGAGTTCGATTATGCTTTCATCATTTTTTATTCACTTTCCTTACGTTCCGATATTCTAACTTACGCTTTACGCTTGCTTTACACTTTATTAATAAATATCTTAATATATTTTAGCATTACATTATGATTCTTAAAGATAAGTTTGTAAATGTTAAATAAAAAAATATTCTTTTTAATTAAAAAATTTTTTTATTGAAGTTTTTAATTTTCTGAAGTATTTTGTCCAAGCTAAAATAGCAGTTTTATGTCTCTGTGCTAATAATGACAGAATGCGTTGAAAGAATTCATCCGATCTATTTCGCAGAATTAATGTTACTACCATAATATAATGCTTATACACACGAAAGAATGTTTAAACATTTATAAGCAAGAAAAACAAACTTTATCTAATTTATGAAAGAATCAATACATACTCTTTATATTTAAAAAAATAATAATATTCAATAAGTATAAATAAAATATTATTTGAATATAATATATTGGTTTCTAAAATGTTTTGTACTTTTATTTCAATAAAAAATTTTTAATCGCAAATTTGATTAGAAAACTGACTTAAAATTGGAAAAAAAACATTATTTTATTAAAAAATTAATTAATCACAATAAACATTTAGTTAAAAATTCTTGTTATTAAAAACACTTCTTTTGATGAGAAAATGGAGTTTATCGAAGCTGCAACATTTTTATATTGATTCTTGTCGAATTCATCATTAAATCGCAGGAAATGTACAACGAAAATTTAACAAGCTTTTTTCTCTTTTTCCAACCCTTTGGCAGCTGAATTCTCGAGTATCTTCTGATCGATGTGCAGAACGAGGAATAGAATTCGCTTTTCTGATAGGTTTTAGTTGAATTTATAGCCATTCGGAACACAAAAGCATCGACGAATTATCTCTTTCGGCGTCGGAAGCGCGGAGTTGACGAGCTTTCCTGATATATACGCATATACTCGAGTATACCTATATAGATGGAAAAGAGCGTAGCTTTGATGCGATCTGGAGAGAAAAATCGCCAGCCGACCTCGGCCCCTTCGAGTTTTAATCTGTCCTCGAAAAGAGAGAAAGAGAAAGAGAGAATGAGAGACAGAAATGGTGAGAGAGTGAGAGGTCATCCTAAATATTTTACCGATTCTCTGAGAATTCATTCCGCGCCAGCTTGCTGACAGTACGATTATTTCCTCGAGAGAAATTCAATTATTCTTTTTGTCTGTATAAGTTTTAAGGTTATCGAAAAATCGCGGGGTAGACGGATAATATTTTAGCGGAACAAATCGACAACCGGAAATTCGCGAACTAACGAATTTGTTGAATCAAGAAAAGGTTCCCTCGATGTATGCGAGCCATAGCGTTTATTCGTTATCGCGAATAATTGCGACAGCACCTAATTGCACTATCAATGAACGATTGAAATGACTCAACGTTTTCTTTCTTCTAATTCCATAAAATAATATGCAACTTTTGTTAATCGTAGCCACATGATTAAACTCTCAATTTTAATTGTTTTTGCAGATGTCAACATTGTTCTCTCATTTAGTCTAATTAATGCATCTTTACATGATGAGCGGAGAGAATTTCAGATGAAAATTTATTCCTTTATTAATATTCATAAAATACGCGGAAAAAACAATTTTACTACAGTATCTACGAATAATATTATATTGGATTATCGAAATAGTTATGTAAGGCTGGTGTTCATAGTAGTAAATCATTTTTTCAGTCTTTGAAAAAAAACATGAATAAATGTTTGTATGAATCTGTGATTAATTACGCTTTCAATCGAACATTGAAAATTTACGACTATGTATGCCGGTCCACGACATTCAAGCTCGATAATATTGCTGCAAAAAATTTTTACATCCTAGCAGCCAGCTTAAACCGTAACATATTTTTTTCAATAGTCTGATATAATTATTTCCAGATCTGACGATTTCAGCAAAATCGTTCCTTTTCCATGTATAGGTATACTATATATCTAACGTTATACACGACAATATCTTCGTACATACAAAAACGCACGAGAACGAAAATATTGAATTATCTGGTTGCATTTACAGTGCATCGGTTTTATATTTTCTCTTTTTTTTTTAATATCGGAAAGAGTACTCTCTCCAAATTTTATCGAGTTATTGCTGAAACGTTTAAACAGCCGCGATATGGGAGAACTAGCGATTCCCTGAGCGTTCTTCCCTCTCAACGTGCGCTTCTTTTTTTCAGATGCACAAAACCAAATATTCTTTTTCTCTCGTTTTACTTCTCCTTCTCTCTCTCTCTCTCCTTTTTACGCACGAAGAAAAAGGACACGTGAAAAGGGATTCGAACACAAAAACGGAGCCTCAGATTTTTTTCGATTGCACCGCGGTCTTCTGCGCGGCACAACAGCCGGAATATCCCGTTCCGTTCCGTTCCGCTGGAGAAACGACCGAAGCCACGCTCGATAGACTCGACGTCGCGTCGTTTGGATGATCGTATAAATGCGGAGAGTAACCGATATACACGCATCGTCGCGTTTAACGCGGCGGAATCAGTCGGCCAATAATGGAATTTACATCGGTTACAGACGGGGCGGGAGAGAGGGAGGGTGGACGAGGAGCGAACGGGAGGAGAGAGAGAGAGAGAAAGAGGAAATCATCTCTTTTCCCCGTTGCACAACATAACGCGATGTAATTTGGTATCGCGCGCGATGGACGCGAGGCCGTCGGTCCATGCACCCATTTGTGCCGGCACCGTGGATTTGGATGAATCGATATCTCTACGACTCGGCTCTCTCTCTCTCTCTCTCTTTCTCTCTCTCTGGTACTGCAGCCGTCAATTCTCCCTCTCGCATCCAGCCGCCTCGGTGCGCCGATAATCCTCAACCCCCGCTCCACTTCGTCACTTCGTCTGCGTTGTCCCCCTTTGGCGGTAACAGCCAGACCATCGGAGCCAGGGCGCCGGCTAGTCTAGTCAAATAAAAGTTGGAAGTTGTCTAGCCCCCGCCAAATAGCGGGCGGATGCCCACGATAGGGATACTAACGATCGGAGAATACTAACGGTGTTATCGCAACGTCGACATTTTGCCTTCCGTAGCGAAAGTACTTTACGAGCGTTTGCAGAGTCCACTTCTCGGCAACAGCCACGTGCAGCATGCAGCGATGAACACGCTGGAAAACTGTAGACGAACGAAGTAAAAACACTGGCGAGATCAAAATGTCGAGATAAAAGTCGTATAGAAGCTGCAGTAAATAGCGATGGGCGTTCGAATCCTTCTTTTGAAAGTTTTCAAATCGTGCAATCGTGCAAGGATTCGAATTACTGTGGATATTACAGAAAATTGGGAGTTCTGGAAAATCTTGACAATTTAGAAAATTTTAAATGTCTTGAAACTCTTGAAACACAAATGTTTGGAAAATCTTTTCTCAAGAGTAGTTGAATATCTGAAACTATTTAAGATTTTTAAGAATAAAATTGTTATAACGTTATAAAAATAAAAAAAGAACAAATATATTTTTTACACGATCTACACATGACTATCTGAAATATTCAAGACATTTAAAAATAAAATTGTTGTCTGAAAATTGTTGTAAAGGAAAACATATATTTTTCAAATAGTTTAACTTACATAACAAAATTTTTTTGGCTACCGATAATATTTGAGATTTTCATCATATATGTTTGGAGAAAATCGATGCGTCTTGGGGGTCGATCACGTAACTTTTTTCCTAGAGTAGAAAGGTGAAAAGTGAAATTTCTAACCATTAACTTCAATGGTTAGAAATTTTACTTTTCACCTTTTTACCCTAGGGGAAAAAGTACGTGATCGACCCCCTGAACTGTTGATTCTGGTAAGACTTGTTTCTTTTTTTTTTTCTGAGAAAATCAAGATTATATATATATAAATCTATTGACAGATACACGTCTAATTGCTAATTAATCCGTGATGGAAAAACGTTGCATTTCAAATATGCCATCTGTACATATTTCCCATGTAGTACACTGGAAAAAATTACTAAATTTTAATAAATACTTGATCAAATAATATTAATGAGATATTTACTAAATATATATTTATTTAGTACCAGACCCACTAATTTAATTTAAGTATCATTTTTGTCTTATGTATATAAAATAAATATTTATGTATCGTAAATAAATATTTTATCAGTACTGTTCAAATAAATATTTGTTAAAGCTTAGGAATTTTTTCTCTCGGTGCATAGAACATTGCTGAAATACTGTATTGTCGAATATAGAAGTATGAATGTTTTTTCAATATTGAATTTATATTGATTGTTAATGTTTCTGTAACATTGAAACAACAATTAAATAAATTAGTATCAATATCTCTTTTATTTGGTTAAAATGAACAAGAATAAAAAGTCATGTAAATAAAATTGAATTGAATTTTATACAATATACGTGTAATCAATAATATGACAGGATTATTAAAAAATCTTTATAATTTTTAATAAAATTAATATACAAATTTAATTTAATAACAAAAGCAAGTCTAAAACGATTTTTAATTTTACGGAGATTTTTAAAATTACTTTTATATCATTGTAATTAGTTTTATATTGTTAAAAAATTGAACAAAATAAATGTGCAAGGTTTCAAAATTATCGGGAAAAGAATCTAATTACAAAAAATAATATTAATTTTTTATTATTTAAAATTGGTCCGTTCTCTAACATCCTAAAATATATCTACATTTATAAACAGTACTTTAGGAAAGCAGAAAAACCAAATTTAAATAATAAAAATCAATATTATTTTTTAAATTTAGTTTTTTTCAATCTATGTAAAATATAATTTTACACGTTTATTTTATTCAATTTTTTAAAAATATAAAATGTACATAATATATATATAAAACCAATATTGCTTATACGTTGAATAAACATAGAATCAATGTTAACTTGCAATGTGTGTAAAACATAGATTCAACGAACGTTATGTTTTTTCAACGTTGAATTTACATTTTGCGATGCTACCGCAACATTGGCAATCATTCAATTCAATATTACTGAGAAGTTACATTAACATTGATATGCTATACGTGTTTATATTTTTATAAAAAATATATATATAAAATAAAACAAGATTTAACAAGCTCCTCAAAATTCTGCACTGAAATTCTCCGGTATTATTAAAACGGCGATGTAATACATAATCCAGGCTGTCTATATAATGTGCTTTTTAAAATGCGCCAGGGCTCTACCGGTGACAGTATCCCCGCTTCAGGTCTATTTGTCGCGCGGCGAACATTTATTTCTCCCTCTCAGCTTAGTAAATCTTACTCAGGAGCGAGCCGTCCGTCTTCGGTCTTTTCTGCGCTGCTCTCTGCGCCGTTCTCTCACTCTCGCTCCTTTCGTTTTACCTACCGTTCTCTCCTTATCCATTTATCCCGACTTTTTTTCGACGACTCTCTCAGCCAAGAAACACCCTCGGCCCTACAGCGAGATTTATTGCTCTCGATCAATCATACATTCTGAGATTGTCTTAGGCGCGGAAACCATGTCCAATTATGAGGAACTTAATTTTTCACATAAAAAAAGAGAGATAATAATCTCGATCGTTACACTGATACTGAGTTTCACAGATGTAATAGGTGTGTTGCCTCTCCGCGTGTTAAAAGTAATATTGAGCTTATGCATGTAAAAGGTACATCATTTGTGATATATATTTTATATATAATTGAGATAAATATAGGTATCTCAACTTTATGAAATATCTCAAGTTCGTTCTCGCTGATATTACGTCTGTTCAAGTGGAAGTTTCCGAGAGAGTACTTTGTAACTTTCCTTATAACACTTTTAATTTTGTAACTCTTGTTGCAGATACATGTATTTGGCGACCTTGCCGATGACATATATCAGCTCGCGCGCCACTCGCCACAGTTGGAGAGTTGGACGAGGAAAGAACGCATTTGTACACCGCGTGTCCAAGATCGAGTCGAATGTCGGTCGGAAAAATAAAGAAACACCGAAAGAAGTTCTGCTGCCTTCGTGATTTACAAGAGCCATGTGGAGGTAATAGACTACAGCTTAATAGAACGCGAAATTCTAGTCCCGTACAGAAACGACCCAGATTCGTTTCTACCTATACCAATATTCCGCGCTACAACGGTATTAACATTTTTCGGCTCGGATCGACGGCGGCCGTGGTAATTCGCTTCGGCCGGCGGCTAATACCCGAGATTGCTGAGGAAATTTCAGGCATTCACGAAACTTAGGAGATCTTTCACGTGCACGTGAAATACGAGAATTCCGTTATGCCTTCTACCTGCCCGAACGAAATTCTATCGATACGTTCATCTCTGATATCTATCGGTATCCGAAATTTATGCTCACATTCCTGTAACTTGTGCACATTTAGAGATCTCGTTAGTACTCGAGTGCGTGTATTCTCGTGTAGAAATTTATTAAGGATGATTTTATTTCACATGAGAGACCTTGATCATTATTTATTAGAGATGTCTCGATAAAACGTTCTTCATATATAATTATATATCAAATAGGTCCATATATATTAAAATATATAATTATATATATAAATATATAATACTATATAATTATATACAATTTGCATTATTTTTATATATAATTATACACAATTATATATAATCGTACATAATATTATATATAATGACTACATAAAATTATATGCAATTATTATACATAATAATATATAATTGTATATAATTATATATATGGACGTATTATACGTAATATACATAATTATGTATAACTATATATAATTGTATGTAACTATATCATATAATTATATAATTGAAAAATTTTTTACAAGGATCATAAGAAAGACTTTCTTATTTTTATCTAATGAGGTCCTTATCAGTATTTAATAAGGAAGCTTTAACTTCATAAATACTTATTTATTAAAGTTAACGTATAAGAACCACAAAAGAATTTATGAATAACACACCACGTGTAGCTTTTGAGAAAGTATTTTGGAGGGAGAATCCGACTTTTATTAAGTCAAGCGACGGCATAAGAAGATAGAAGATCATATTTATGATTATGTAATGGTTCGTTGAACAACGTTATTACTTCTTAAGCTACTTTGCATCCGTAAATTAAGCCCCTGAAATATCGGCGTTTTCGATCGACTCTCGACGTTGTCGAGGAGAATGAAAAACTTCGAACTCGACCGATGATAGGTTCTTATCGTCGGCCACTTGTAAATGACCCATCTCGTCAGAGGCCTTTCCAATCAACGACGATTGTTCCAGTTTGGCGACTGGTAGTCTCGAGCATAACAAGAAAACAAATGGAGAGTTAGCGGGTTAGACTCTCGAAATTTTCGAAAGAAAAATTCGCCATTTCGTCCTGATAGGCTTATCGGTCGTTTTGACTACAACCGATATCATCTCGACTGATTAAATCGAGTTGAGTCTCATTAAACACGCACGAACATTATTCGATTGTGTTCGGAGGACGTAAGACTGCTTTCAGTGACAAAAATGACGCTTGCGACGAAGATTATTTTTGTAAGTACAATTCTCGATGCTGCGCAGAATGAAAAAAATTTCCTGTCTTACGTTTTCACTCTGACACACCCGGAGATTTATTTCCATGCTTTTTATAACATGACGCTTCTACTACGCTTAATTCAAATTTAACTTGCAGCGAGAGCTTCTTTTAATTAGACAATTTACTTAATTGTTATATCCTTAAAATCTTCTGAGTTTTTACCTTCCTTGCCCTAGAACGTCTTATTACGGAGATTGAAAGGCAGAACGTTCTTTCTTTTTCTTTTTGCATTTACATAAGAGCGACGTAGCATCAAAATGATGAAAACAATGCAACTGCCGAGAAACATAATCGCGATATTCTCCGTAAAGGAGAGACTCAGGGGAGATTACAAAGGATTGATTCTTCAAACGCTGTTTGATTCCTTCCAATTGCTTCCAATATGATGACGTTGACCGTGAAGTAATCATTCGTTTCTTATTAGAAATACGATTGAACGGAGGAATCGAACGCAAATATTGGAGTAGCCCGTATACCAATAAGAATTCGGAAAGATATGCTGGCGCGCAATCAATTCACAAACAGCAAAGAGATATTTGAAAAACAAAATCCTTTTTAATACATTTCGCATCGCGTCAGTAAAACAAATCGAAACGCTCGTTTGTATGTACAACAAACATATGCGTTTCGAAAGGAAGTACCTTTTCCTTTGCAAAAAATTTCTGCAGAGAGTGCATCTTACGATCACTATGTTCCAGTACATCTCTCAGAGAATCTCTTCTTCAACTCGGCAAGAAAGAAATTGCCAAAGATACAAGAGAATTACTTAGCCGGTATTTCTTAAATTTTCTCCCGAAGTAGATATATAAATTGTATAATGTTCCTCGTAGCTTTCCTATCTATTAATTTCCTCGTCGGGTCTGTTAATTTTATTTGCTCTACCTTATTCCTGTATTTAATTCTTGAAAGGGTCGTTTGCGAAACTCTTAGCCCTTTGATGCTCTTGTTATAAAGAAGAGAATCGACTTTAAATTTAGAATTAACTTCAAAAGGTAAACGGAAAGTAGTGCGGTGGATCTGAGACACCCTGTGTACGGCAAGCCACTGTTACCCCGGGCGGGCGTTTTACCTCTCTCTAAAAGGACAGTCGAGCGAAACCGTCTGCGAGTGAGGTAAACCCAATGAGTGAAAGAAATTGTCGCGAACGTTATTGTTGGCGGAGAGAAGCGAAACGGCAGGGCGTGTAGCAGTCGCGATGAAGCGAGTAGAGGCGCAAACTCGCTTTCGACCGAAGAGAGAAAAAGAAGGAAAAAAAAGATGAGAGGAGAGTGATAGAGAGATAGATAGATAGAGATAAAGAAAGAGAGAATAAGAGAGTGAAAGAGAGTAAAGAGAAAGAGAGAGAGAGAGTGAGAGGAGACTGCCTGTGCGCGAGTCCTGGGTGGTAAAACGGGGAGGCAAAGAGGGTGCTAGAGGACCTGGAAGGGTGCCTAGGATGCGATGCGGTGGGGGTGGGTCGGGATTGGCTTTTCGCGAACGTGAAACTCAGTAGTACGCTACCACCCACGCACGTAGTACGCACGTTCGCTCCACGTGTGCTCTAGAAGTTTATCCCCGTTTTTCACATCTTGCACCGCGTGCCGACAACGAGGGAGTCCCTCCCGGGCGAAGATTCCTCCGACGCGTCTTGGTGGCGGAGCAATTTGTAAGTACACATCCAGCTGGGAGCATTCGTACCTGTCGCAACTCGAGGATAGAAGAGAGGACCGTCAGACCGTCGAGGATCTCGGTCGAAATAAATAACCGAAAAATCGTAAAGTTCGTGATTGTCAATCCGCAATATCGTAACGATTATCAAAGATGCTACGTAAAGAGGAGATGGAGCGAACGACTTGCGTCTGTACAATATTTGCGGATACCATCGTCATGATGTGAAGAGAGGGATTCCCTGTCAAGCAAAAACACACCATCCACGAGGATAAGCGAGAGCACAACCGGGTGAATGCCACGAGGCTCCAACACAACTTTGGTCTCGAGAAAGAAATAAACCGACGGCAATGTAATTTTTCATTTCGCACATTCGATGCGTGACTTTTCGTCTCGACGATTCGCTCTATTCTCTATCGGATAACAAATATGCAATTAAAAATCGCGACGTCGTGTCCGTAATGGAAATATTCAAAATGACAAATTTATATTGCGCGAGGCAAAGAATTTCTCGCGTTGACAATCCCAGGATCACAGATCTCGTAAGACGCGACGGATGCAAGTTGCCCTGAAAGAATCAAAAAGAGATCGAGGGCTATAGCCGTCCACGGTGCAAGGTAAGTTTAAAAAAAAAAAAAATAAATCAAGATTTATTTTAGAAATAAATTATTAAATTGTTTCATTTTCAATTAAAATTTGTATTACTATAATTTTATTAGTATAACGTAATTTTCAATAAAATAAGATAATTATCGAGTTTTAGATAACACAGATAAAGGCAGATAATACAGAATAGGTTACTAATATAAATTAATAATTAATTTTTTAAAGAACATTCAGATGACAATCGCTGAATATTATTGCAATTGCTATAATAAACAGTGAATCTTGTGCGATAATATTTTCTCTACATATACAAGGACTTATTCACTTTTATTGGTTAATCTCTCGGAGATATTACAGTATTGTCTTAACCGTGTCCAAACTCGAAATAAATTCTTTAATGTGTATATTCTATAAACGCTTTTAATATTACTATATGAGTGATGCTATATTGTGTAAATGTGATTCTTAATTTCTTTATTGACACGAGAAGATTTTATTTGTCACATCAACATATGCAAATAATATAGAATATATTATGTTTATATATTATAACGTCTCTTCTTTACAAAAAATAAGACATTATAATATATAAATATTAATTATAACATATAAGTATAAACTGCATCTCTTAAATTTTGCATACTTTTTAAATTTATTTCTTGCTCACAATAATTTTTATTTTATGTAAACTGTTATTTTCTAGATTACTTAAATACAAAAATATAAATAAAGAATTGCCAATTTGAATCAATACTGTCAACAACTCAAGTTGGCAATTATAATAATTTAAAAAATATAAATGTTTTTATATGTTACATATATTAATATTTATTTTAGATAATAATAATGTTTATTTTACATAATGGTTTAAAATTTATTATAATTTTATGTCTTCTATGTGTAATTAATGTCATTTTGTGCATGTGTAATTAATGTCATTTTGTATTTAACGTGCCATCTACAAAATATGAATTATTTAAATGTACTTTTATCAGTTTACATACATAAATAAACATGTTTGCTCTTTATTTATTAAATTAACGTTTTAATTAAATTTCATTACTGTTCCTGAAATTTGACCCATATTCCATATTACATCCATTCTTTAGACTTTTACATTCTTTCACTTTTCATTTTTTATCAATACTGAAGTTGGATTTATATTTGAAAGAGACTTTCATTTAATTGAACGTTATAGCTAACATTTCTTAAAAGTTCTACATAAATTAGAAGTCTTAATATACATACATTTATACTGAAGTAATATTAATTTAAAAACGGGTATTCCAGATTACTTGCCTTTAATTAGTAACTCTTTAAAAACAATTTATACATAGTATAATAAATATTAATATTTGTCTAACTTATTTTCTAATAATTATAAAAACAACGTTTATTTATTTAAAAATAATTATATATAACTTTTATTTGTACTTATATACATAGCTTATATATAAATACTTATAAAAAAGAAATAAATATTAATATATAATAGAAATGTAACATATATGCTTATTATTTTATTTTTTACTTACAACAATTTACATTTAATGGTTATTACCACTATTTTTATGTTTCTTTCTCTCTTATGTAATCGTATATAAGTAATCAATATACAGAATTAAGATAACAAATGACAATAATGATAGACTGATAACAGATAAGAAATAACGCATGTTCGTCATGACTATATTTGTAACTATAAAGACTATAATGGCACCACAATTTTAGTTAATGGCAAAGGATAGTACAAATAGATGTTTAATCAAAGATAAGACTATTTTCGTGTTTTTTGCACATAAAACATACGAGTTAAAATATATTTCATAATGTTTATTTACAATGTTAAAAAAAGTTGGTAAAATCGTAATATATTGAGATAAAATTCTTGTTTATTAATATAAATTAAAAAAATTTAATTTTTTATAATTTTATACATTCCATACAATTTTATATAACCATAAAGTTCGATATCATGCTGTACATACTTTTATTTTATTCAATATTGTTATGGCTTTACAAACGCCGTTTAAATGATGATCGAAGATTCGGATGTAAGAATAGGTTTATCTTTTCTATGAGTTATTGAAGCTTTAGTGTTCAGAGAACGGTAGTTCATCAATCGACTCCAATATTATGCGTGTCTAGATAAAAGGTACTATGAAAAATATCGAATGCATGTCCGTACATGCTTGAATTTTACAATCTTTATAATTCCATTTTGATTATAGGCACAGAGCCACAGCGTCGTCATTGTTTATTTCGCGTGTTCTTTTAATAAAAGAAGATATATCTTTTTACATTACAAATAAATAAATTATTCATTTCATAAGATAAACATAAAAAATGTTTAATTATAAAAAAATGTTATATTGAATTATCTTTGATATTTGAATTTTAGAAAAAGATTTATTTAATTTTCGTATTTTATTAAAGATTAGTTTGAAAAGAAAAATAAAAATTAAAGATGACAGCTGTTACAGCTGTCACTACTTATTATATATGAAATTCTGTATGTTAGATAATTTTAATTTATTTTACAACTTTCTGCTATCCAATAGTACTTATATTGATAGTAAATATCAAATTCCGGGTAATTTCTTATTACTTTCGCATTAAGAAAAAATAATCGGTTTAACATCCATGATTCTAATGAAAATTTAATTTACCATATTTTCGTGGTAATATATTGCGCGAAATGAAAATATAAGAAGCATGAAACGGATATTAACCGTGTCTTGCGCCCATCCTTCATCTTTTTCGGGAAGCTCTTCTGACATTAGTTGTATGAAATAAGAGGATTTACTTTCAATTATAAACTTAATGTAACAAATTGATATTACAAAAAATTGCAATTTACAGAAACGCGTCTCATAGTTCGACAATAAGTAAATAAAACAAACAAAACAGCTAATAACAAACTTTCGTAAATCACTGTTAAATTATAATAAATTAAATATTAAATCGATATGTAAATAATACAATAAATAACATATTTTTCGGTCGAAGCGTATCTCGCTGCTTAATAATATTCTACATTGATTATTAAATGCATTATTCAGTTCTATAAACTGCGTGCCGATACAGATTTAAATATAAATTGAAGCTAGACATAATATCTTTGATATTTGAAAAATTTTAGAAAAAGATTTATTTGATTTTCGTGTTTTCTTAAAGAGTAGTTTACAGAGATAAATAAGAATTAATGATGACAGCTGTTACAACTATTAGAGGAGAAGAGAGTATGGCATTCATTTTCATTTTATTGAATAATTTTGTTTATAATTAATATTTTTTTTATTGAAACTTAAACAAATACATTCGTTCAAAGTGTTGTTTGACAGACTCTAGGTTTAAAGTAATGAAATATTTATTATTTAAAACGTGATTTATAAAAATCTAATGCACTGCATAATCGGTGAAAGAAAAAAAGTGATTGTAATATGGCTATCAATAAAAATAATTAAAAAAAATTAGTTTAGTTTAAAAGAAACACAGTACCCCGTTAGAAAATTATATATTTTTAATTTTCCGTTGTTTAGAATTTTCCTGCTGTCAAAAACTTTCGAAATATTATTAGAAATTTCATTAGAAATATCATTTTATCACTGTTTAACATTAAACAACAAGCATAAAATGATGTCTCTAATGTTTCTAGACACCGCTCTCTAAAATGATAATCGATTTATCGAAGAAGTATTTCGATATAAAAATTTCGCTTAAAGAACCATATTAATAAAATTCCATGTTATTGTTTTAACTTTGTATAACTCGAAATGTGTATAACCGAATAAAAAAGTAAAAAAAAAAAAACACTCAAGTGTATGTACATTCGTGTGATAATGCACTCAAGTTTAAGAATAGTGAGGAAGTATGTGTAACTAAAAATTAAAGGTGTACCGTGAAAAAGTTTAAAAATGCTCAAAAGTAAAAATGCCTTATAACAATTGTCACTTACTATGTATTGTCACATTAGCATTACTAAAAAACGGCAAACTCCTAAACGAATAATTCCAAAAAGCAATTTTTAGAATACGTCATCTAATAACGGAGATAATAAGAGTAACTATATTGTCGACAATAGCCATAATACCCTCTTCTCCTCTACGACTTACGCAATATTAATATCTCAATTAAATTGATCGTCAATTTTTAATAACGATGTTATCAAGCTTCTTAAAAGATTATAAGAAATTTATTGCAAAAATATGATTCCCGGCCAAGATGCTATAAAGTTAATTCGTTTGAAATGTATGCAGCTTCGGTTACAAACATCTTCGGATGAAAGGAAATTTCCTACGCGCGCATCACAGCTGCAGGCGGATTCGATTTTGCAAGTAACTAGATAACGTTTGCGGTTATCCCGATGCTGCTTGAGCGTTCTTCTTCATTAAATGCAAAGGTGCTAATTGAATATTCCAAGAAACGGAAAACCACTATCTCGTAAAGTGGAAAATAGACGAAGGTACCGTACAAAATTTACAAACAGTTTTACAAATGTTATAGCGTTCTTCAATATCAAATTGAAGATCACGCGGGTGACGCGGGTGACGCGATCAGTAATACATGAAAATTCATATATATATTAACAATTCTATTTAATTAAAACAGAAACATTATACAAACAAATTCAATCATTAATATATACAATTGAATGAAAAATAATAACTCGTGTATTGTAAATAAAAAAAGAGCTTTCTTGACAGACCATAATGCACCTTTAGTGATTTCGATTGTAACGTGTGTTTCACAAAAAAAATATCTTGTAGTGCCTTTGATGTAAATTTTAAATATATTCAATGCATGTAACGCAGACGTCCCTTATAACGTAAGCTTTGGCTACGACATGATGTAATTTCGCGGAGTGACACGACGGATTTACGCTATCTTTCTCACGTGTTTTTCTTTTGTGACGAGATAAGAAAAAGTGTCGATCGCTTGGGATAAAGATGGGCGAGATTGGAAGATCGAAGATTGAGCGCGGTCGTCCATGCGACAAAAGCCAAAGTCATAAAACTTCGGTACGAAGTAGAATTTCTACAAACTGTGATGATTGTTATATTTCGATCTGTACCATTTCACTATTTTTCACTGCACTACTCGCCCCCTCACTCTTCCTATTCTTATCCGTTAGGATTTCACACGAACACACTCACACAGGGATCTAGAATTCCTGAAATCGTCAATACTACAATAACTTGAACTTTATAAAATTGTCAGAATCGAAAATGATATAAGGTATTATTATTTTGCAATGTAGTAATAGCATAAAGTAATTTGTAATAATTCACCAAATCTTACAAGATTGTTTGTTGGTTACAAGATATAATTGAGAAGTTTGCACGAAGATATCATTGTTTGAGACACATACATACTTTATTGTATAGCTTATTTATAATGTATTTTTTCAAACAAAAGAAAAATATACATATAGTGTGACACGTTACATTTAATTTCACTCAACACGGCGGTCTTCTTTGTACGTACATTATATATTGCTGTAAGAAAATGTGTTTTCCTTACAACAATAATTAATTGTGTATTAAGCTCGCTACGTAGCGAGTTTTCGTCGAGAGGATGACATACTGGAATTCATTGATTTTTTTTTTCTCTCGCGCCGTGAAAAAGTATCGATCGCGCAGAACGAAAGGCCGCCCGACAAGATGTACCAGGGAATATGAAATAATGATGCGTGATATGAGGGAGGGTAGATATTACCAGCTTTAAAGAAAATCTCTTTCCACGGCGATGAGGCATAACAAATTTTTTGCGTTCTTTTTTTCAAGTAGTTGACGTGTCTCGTAAACGTCGCCTTTTTTATAAAAAAAAAAAAAAGCTTCGTGCAAATTCCGCGTCATCGAAATTTACCTGCTATCGACATTAAGTATATTTTTCGTGATTTATTATACGTTTTAGTATAAATTTTTTTAAAAAACTATATTCGTGTAATTAACAAAATATTCCAAAAAAGTCTATTTTTCGAATCAAGTATCTGTGCCATTATGTTAAAAAAAATTTGTGAGATATCATGAACAACAAATCGTTCATGACAGAACAGCGACGTTACTGCTGGGCTCTAACAAATTATCTTAAATGTACAAGAAATCGATGTAATAACGAAGTCATTACGTTATTAAAATATTCTCGGTATTTGCAGTAATGTGCCATGCATAAATGAAACCACTCTTGCTTTGAAAATAAAATCATAAAGCAGTTACTTCTACAGAATCACTTGTCTAAAGCTGTTTCGAGATTCCCCGTCGCTTAGAATAGATGCGAACGTAGAGCTTCTCGCGATGGGCATTTCCTTCGCTGGAAAGAACACGTAATCGAAAAACGACGTGGCTCTCGTCTCTCTCGCGATAGGAAAATCAATGTTATCAAGAGGATTTCTGGACAGAGAAAGAGAGAGGAGAAATTAAGTGTCGAGTGCTCGACACTTAATTCCTCGGTACGACCTTACTTGAAAACAATTTAATAAAGAAACGTTTGATTCGGTTGCTTACGCATCTCCGTGAGTGGACTCCCGTTTCCTTCCTTTTTTCCTCTCTCTCTTTTCTTTCCGGCAGACTACAAACATCCGACGTCAAGCTTCCGTTGCGCATGATTTAAGAGAAACGAGTTGTCACACGCGACGTGTCCGAGCTACATGCCGTCGCGCGTGACCGACGGTCATGTATAAATCCTTGCGCTATAAATACTGAAATAACAGATTGATTTATGATCGGGAGCGATCCCTATTCTTTTTTCCTTTTGATTTTCGATACGTGTCGCGGGACGTCAGTTTTATTTTGTCTATAAATAAAATAACCGTTACATTTTTCAATTTGCTGACGAATTAAAATTTTCAGTTGACGCGTTCGCAGTGAATATCTGGTGTGAAATGAATGTTTCCACGTGACACACCACGCACACACGCGCGACGGCTCGGTACATACATACGCGTTTGCACTAATAAATTCTCGATCATTACGGTTTTCCCCATATTGCTGTCATCATAGTAATTATCAAATTTATCTAATGCGCCGGAGCAATTATCGTAATTGAGTTTACTCGGCAATAGGACAACAGGCAATACGAACTATTTTTGTATCTTTTCAGTCATGGCTCCGCTCTAATTCTTTAGCGAAATACGATGCTATTACGCTCGTAAACCACGAAATTCTAAGACGTTTAATTCCCTTCTAGCTGCCCGATTCACTCGCTCAATAACTTGGGCTCGATCGTTTCGACATTATACGCGATAGCTATTATGTGCCATTATCCCCGAGTACGGGCGAAGGCTGAAGGATTTGCGGATTTTCTCATCCGTCGTTGTCCCGCTGTACACAATGCCAGTCGAAAAGGATTCTTACATATGTAGAGAGATTGCACGCGAGAGGGAAAGAAAGAGAGAATAAGAGTGCTACAGAGTAGCAACGTAGGAGCGAAAGGGGAAAAGTGGATCTGCGAGAAAAGGAGGGACGGCTGATGGCAAAAGCTAGATATTTCGCAGCCGTGAAGGCGAACGCTCGATACGTCGGATTTTTATACGATATGCATACGCGCTTACGCATATACGTTGCGTATCGGCCGCTTACACAGACGCTTACACAGGCAGAAGAATCCCGACGGCTGAATGAATTTTGAATGCGGCTAAATACGGCAGCGATATATCTACGAGATCGATAGCGGCGTGTTTTCGCGAGAAATGGACAAGCGTATATAAACGGATATGTACGTAGATAGCTATCGGACGTTCGAAATTTCCGCCGCCGGGTGGTAGTTCGTTCGGCCGGTGGCAGAGCTGGGTATAGGAGCTTTGCCGGTCGCTTCGCTGACTTCTCCACCAGGATAAAGTAGCGATAAAGCCGAGGGATCGCCGCGGTATTTCGAGTTCTGAGACTTGAGAGCGTCGTCGCGTCGTTCGAAACACGAGCGGAATTTATTTCCAAGAATCGCGATTACGTATACATGGTTAAGCACGGACGCAACTATAATAAGCAGTAAGCAGCAGCTACATTGGCGATCAACCAGAATTACGAGCGTATTTGTCTTCCTCTTGTATACATGTCATTTCAGATGTATTCATAGTGTACCGATTGAAGCGTATCGCGAGCTATTTGTTTCCGCTGCAAGCTGCTTGATCCGTTTGCAAGCGCTTACACGAAGCTTACAAGCGCTTCATCAAGAGTATCTCTGTCTATTGAAAATGGGACGCTGATCTGCATATTGGACTGCACAAGGAAAACTCAAAACATACACACTGCCCCAGAATTCAGCGGAAAATAAACGCATAATATCGTTCCCTTGTAAAGTTTAGAAGCGATTCTGCTCTAACGCAAATGCCAATGTTGTTATTGTTTAAAATATTTTAAACGCCACACCATCCAATATCTCTCCCAATAATGAAATAACGGATTAAACTTGTATTAAACTGAGATTTAGTCTAAATTAAGTAATGAATAAAGTTTTCCATTTTTCACTTTAGCGAGATTTTATTTTAACGCTTTACATTCACTCTTTTCCTCCCGAGTCTGAAGCGTTCCACATTTAAACAAGTTCGAGCAACTTGATTTAATGATCGTTTTAAAAGACTTGCTCGGGAAAGTGTTGACGAGTGAATTCATAACCCGTAGCTGGGTGATTAAATATGATTAAATAGAGTTTGAAAAAGTAAGACATGTTATTTTTGAGTTGTTACATTTTTACGATAACTCATTCGTGACGGATAAAGGAGAAATCCTACGTAGACTTTGAAAAAGCTCGAAAGCTCTTCATCCTTGTCTCAGAATATCTCGAAATACCCCAATTATCAGACAACAGGATTCCTGAGTTTTCTTGAGAATTTTCTCGCTTTATTGAGCAGATATGCGTTTCTACATCATATTTTTACGACTTCAAACCTAAGACTTTTATTCCTCTCATTTCCTCCTCATTTTTCTTTACACAATTGTTTTATTTAGGATATTATTAATCTATCGAGAAGTTTAGAGAAAACAGAATTTTATTCAGACATTTATTTTTTTTCTGTTTTTTTCGATAAAAACAGAATCTTCTCATTTTTTAAATAAAAAATAGTTTGAAATAATAGTCGTCATATTTTTCAATATTATACGTAGTATTCAATACATACATGTATATAAAAGACTATTCTTAAATTAAACTAAAATAGTAAAATCATAATTTTAAATTGTTAATCAATTTCGCAGTTTGTTGTTGACTTTCTCTCGATTTTAATTGTGTTGTATGTTATATTTATACTATAATTTTTGTGTGTATTCATATTATTTCTCACAGTTCACATATAATTGAATGTTTCTATATAATCTCTCTCTTTCTCGTTTCTCTTGAAAATTTTTTCCCAGAAGTATAAACTTAAAAGCATATTACAAGAGTTTTAATGCCTATAATATTTTATTCATGTCTGTAAATTCGGATAACAATAAATTATAAAATTTTTCATCGCAAAAATGTTTTTGGAAAAGACTACAGTCGCAAACGTTGTTCTATCGGACCAATTGAATTAATTGAGTTTGCGAAAGTTTCGAGAGAAACTTTGCACAATATTGTCAACGTTATAAATTGATTCAATCTACGGGATGCGAAGAAACGGCACTAAGACGGCTTCCATTGTATGATATGATTGAGCCAAGTACTGTTTCGGAACACGTTTTCATCTAGCTCGATATTACATTCTATTTATTATATACAACATCACTCGAGAATTTTTACACAAAAATGTTTGGAGTTATCCTTATTCCTTTTTCCATGATTTCTTTGATCAATTTGGATGGAACTCGTGAAATATTCTCGTATCTTATGAGTAATTGAAAATACGAAGCGTTTCGCAAATTAAATTTTAGGGCTGCATACATCTTGACAGAAATAAAATTTAATCTTTGATTGTTATTAAGCAGATTTTACTTACGCGAGTTTTCAACTTACAAAGGCATTTAGCTTTAATATTAGAAAATATACCGTTGAATAAAATTCTCCTTTCGGGAAAGATCTATCTGCATGGAAATGCATGGAAAAATTTGCAGATCGAAAAAGCAATGATAATCTTGCGGCGCTCTACATATTTATATGTAAACTAATGCTCGATTAAATAATAATGAACGCTTCAGCTCTTTTACCTTTATAATGTTAAAGCGTGGGCGTTACGGTGACATTCAAATAATTATGTAGATATATGCAGAAGATGCTTATACATATTTTACATTTATGCTACTCATGATGGCATTCATCATCCACATTCTCTTTCTTTTTAACATACAGAGAAGCTGTAAGGCAATTTGATTTTAATAAATCGTATTAAAATGTAAAATATAATAATGAAAAAGGAATTAAGTAAGGATTCATTCATTGTTTAAAAAACGAAGGAAGGTAAAATAAAGGATTATGTAAGGTGAGGCAAAAGTTTATAATTTAATTAACATCAACGAATTTAACGAACCACGTTTGCATATGTACATAATTTAAAAATCCTATACATAAATTAAAAATTCATCCGGATGCGTTTCGATTTACTTTAAAGCTTACTTTAAAGTCATTTTCAACGAAATTTAGAACAACTTGCGAATATAATACTTTTATACAATTTTATTCTATTTTTACCATATTATATATCATGAAAGTGCAAGCTGAGATATATCCTCGCCTAAGATGTTCCTGATCCATTTGACTAACCAACTGGGATGGCTAATGGAATTCGATTCTTCCTTTTGACATACGATACTGATCTCAGACCACTACATTCTCGCACTCCGCTAATTACGACATCAATTTTCCATTGTTCGAAATTCCATTGAAAATGACTTTAAAGGAAGTATGTGTCCGGACAAATTTTTAATTTACGTATCGGATTTTTAAATTATGTATACATGCGAACATATTATTCGTTAAAAATTTGTTAATACTATTTAAATTATTTGAGTACTAATTTTCGCACCAACTCACTTTTTATTGTACCTTTCTTTTTTTGTCTTGATAATAACAGTTAATAATTGCATAAGAAACATTGATTTATGTATTATTAAAAAATTATACTCTTTGTAAAATAGGCCAATTGTGCTACTTCTTAATAAAACGACTTATGTGGAAGAATATAAATTCTGAGAATAAATTATTTCAGATATTGAATTTAATGCATGCATATACGTTTTTTAATATATTGCCGTTCTACCGCCGGTATATTTTTTGAAGATATGGAAAATACGTATAAATCGACAGATATGGCGCTATTGGGTATATTTTACGAATCGATAGAGGAATTACCTCTATAGTAGGTCACGCGCACAAGTCGACGGAGACACGTAAGTGGGATGTGAATTAAACGGGAGTTACGTTAGAGAGAGGTGGATTTCTAATTAGACTGTCCCTTTAAGTGAGATTTACTGTGAATGCCGTGTATTAATTGGCTGCTACCGATGATGATTAAACGAATTGTTTGCTGAATTCGCTATTGTCGAAGGATTTCCTTTCGACGGAGATGATAAGGCGCATGAGTACGTGTTGTACGTTTTCCACGTGCCTTCGCCCATACCAAGTATATTTTTACTCGCAGATCATTCGATTATTCCGGTTGCTACCAGATACGGCAATAATTCTATCGAAATGTAAGCCAATGTAAATACAGTTAAACGTTAAACACGGGCGTGCGTCTCTTCGTTGATAGCGTAGAATTAAATTTGCAAGAAGAGATATATGGCGATAACGTATCGCTTCACTTTCGAAAGCACGAAACGGTGTTATCGGTTATTCGATATTAAATGTAGAATTTATGTTTTCATTTAATATTCAATATTGCACGTGCCATATTGATTGCGAATTATAGGATTTTGATGGAAAATTGGAATAAATCGTAACAGCCAAGATTTGATACATTTTACACATGTCTTCGCAAATAAATTCGTAAAGAGTAGAGGAACAAATGGAAAAAGCAGAAATCTATAAGTGCTGTGTTTTTTCGTGATTAAAAAATAAATAATTAAAGTCAGAGAACGGCTTCGCGCATTCGATGTCTTCAAGTTTCAATATTTAATATGTGTCACCAATTAAATTAAAATTCTGTTAAAATAATCCTCGTCCACACAATAGAACGACAGAATCTCATTATTAATTTATATCTGATTGGAACTTAATTTGCAAAAAACTATTCATCCTCTACTATTTATAACATAAAAATCGCGATACGTGCCTCTTTCTGCAAATAAACATAGAAACCGAAGAATTTTACACAGAATAATAATACCATGTGTTCGTTGAATTTTTTAGCTTTCTTTTATAATTTTAAATCTCGATTTGAATGGAGAGGTATAAGAGAATTTAATGAAATAACATAAAAATGTAGCGAATCTGAATTATCTAAAATCCTGAAAGTGCAGAAGTAAGTTCAGAAAGTAGAAAAGAAAAAATCTATAGAAAGAAAAGAGGGGAAACAAGTGCAAAAGATAAATACGATGAAATTGATTTCCAAAGCAACGCATTTTCACGCGCAATATCCTTGACTTCGCAAGCGGTCGCCAAAGTAGCTGTATAATGAAAAGTGGCTGAGACGCCTCCGACGGAATTCCGACGATCCTCTTTTTCCTCACTTACGCAGTCGTACGACGATGGAAATTACTTTCTAACCAAAGTTAGCTTCGTAAAAAAAGTGAAAAGCTACACGGGTAAAACGGTTTCCCCAGAAAAGTCTCCTTTTTCCTCTGGCGCGACGCCGCAAGCGACGACCGTCTTGAAGATTCGGTCGCGGAGATCCAAGATACTCGGTACCACGACAAAATTATTCTCGATGTTTTTCATCCGATAGATTTCGGAATGCGTAACGTATTCGAGTAGATAAATGATAGATTTTTGTAATTGTCTTAGGATGTAATATTTCACTGTTATTTCAATCTTATATTTGTGAAAAGCATGAATTTTGCTTAACACTATATGTATATTTGCAATTGCAAATAATTATTTTAAAGCGTAATCTTCCTTATTTTTATTTACGTTTATATTTTTAATTATAATTTATTGAATTTGTTCTAAAAATCAACGAACTATACATTTACTGAATAATGCTATCATTTTAAATAAAGAAAACAGACATAATTTTTTATAACTTAACGTTTTTATTTTGCAATCTAAATATTAAATAATAGGTTTTTAATATCGTAAAAATTGTACACACAACAACACAATGTAAATATTATTCATTTATTAGCAACTAATAAAGCTATTATAAAATTGTATACTTTTTCTTTTCGTCATACAAAAAGAAACTTTCTAACTTATATAACAATGTTTTGTATAAAAAGATATTAAATTAATTTTTATTAATTTGCTAAATGTTACTTTCATTTATAAATATTATTTCTTTTTATTAGTATGCGAAAAGGTTAGTTTTGCTGAAATATCTAAAATTTAGCTAAATATAGATCTGAAAATAATTTTTCATGATTAATAATGCTAAAAAAGTATCTAGGTAAATTTTTTAGATATTTAAGCAAAACTGTTCTATCTATGTAAGTGTAACTGTAAAGTATAGAAGTTTTGTAAATCAACTTCCTTAAACAGGCTCTGGTTTTTTAAAAAAATTTTATACTTCTTTTAGACCTTTTAAAAACTTTTTGTAAAATTTCTCAACATAGGTAGAATGCTTTTGTTGAAGTATCGAAAAATTTAGCTAAGTATAGGACTGAAAATAATTTTGCTGGACTATCAAATAATTATAAAGAATTCAAGCATGATGAGCAAAGTTGCAAAAAGTCTTGACAATCTAACAATTAGCTTGAGTGCTTTACCATTTTATGTTTTATTATTTTTTATTTCAACAAAATTATTTTCAGCTCTGTATCCAGCTAAATTTTTAGACACTTAAAAAAAAACTGTTTTTTTTCATAAAAGAAAAAATGTTACAATTCGTTTGCGGTCGACCATGTTGCGCATCCCTTCATTGCCAAAAACGATTCTTTACTATCTGAATGACGAAAGGAGAGAATCCGCGTGACAATGGACGGTTGAATTTGAAACGGAAGTGTGTGTAACGAGGGTGGTACAGATGGATCTCGGTAGCAGATTAGGGATCAGATAGAGGAGGGTCTCTCAGCCAGGTACGAAGGACTTACGTATGCATGTTGGAATATACAGACATGAAAGGAAATTGAATAGCGCTTTCACTTGACACACAGGGAGCCGAAGCTCTGTCACCGTTTACAGACCGACCATTTGGTTAAAGGGCCAATCTTGTCGATCGAAGCGGCCACGTGCGCACGATGTCGCATTTATATCGATTTGAAACCGCATATCGCGTAACCAATATGCCGGTGCATGCGATTGGACCCGTTCGTCATACTAAGCGACGACCATAAATTATTTTGTTCGAATATCTGCACCGTATCGACACCTCGAATCAAACATTGCTACGCATAGATTCATTCTGCCTACATTTCTGTGATATTTGACTGAACTCTCATATATCCGATAACCCACTGTTCGAATTAAAATTTAAAACAAGAGATTCATTCAAAATAAAATTTTCATTGTACCAGAATCTGCTTCTCTATAAATTATATCATTGATGACTAGTTTGAGACAAAGTTAAATATGAAAGATAAGAAGACAATAAAGTATAATTGGAAATAGAATCAAAAGCGTACAAGGTAACAGTATTTTAAAATGATAGATGATTATTAAAAATATCAGTCACAAAGTACGCAAAAAATTTTTTCAATATCGATATTCTATTGTATAAACAGAGAAAAAGAAACAATACTAATTAATTATATAATTAATAAAATTTCTTTATAACTTTTAATATTTATAACATATGATCTATAAATGCAACATATATTTACGTTATTTTTTATAAAAGAGTTATCTGCCAAGTAAACGATTAAAATTGCTTTACGCAAACCGAAAGGAATGCGGCCAACTTTAGTAATATTAAAATAGCTAATCATAAAAATTAAGCCACTGGAATTATAGTTACGTTATCTGGAATTCGGTCGTGTGAATTTTAATAAATCAGGTTTCGGCAACGGAATTTTATAATTTACAATTACGCAATTAAATTACAACATTTTATTGAATCGTTTTAGCAGCATGACGTAAAACACGGTATTATTATAGGTGCGATTTTTCTTCGCTCTTCATTGCCTACAAATTTTATTGATGATATATTTGTTGCATCGCCGCTCCTTTTTAAAAAGCGTATTTTTGCTTTGCGTGTTACAGAAATCAACATGTCCGCTACGGAATCGTGTGACGATGACACGAGCCCGACACGCCGGCCGAGGTAAGAGACTCTTTTTACTGTGTATTAGACATTACAATTGCATGATTGTAAAAGCCGAAATAGCTCTATTCGCGCATTTTATTCGCGACAAAGTGAAAAGCACTGTTTAATTCGTTTCGCCATTCGTTTCCCGCTGGCAATTTCGGGTTCGGCGTGTGCGGTAATGAGAGACCCATGAATTTCATGGAAAGTATAACTCTTCCGCGGCACGTTAGTAATTAATTTAGTGTAAACGCAGCGGGATATTTAATCAGACGGCGAATTAGTGGTTTGTCTCCTTCTCTCTCCCTTTCTCTTTCTCTCTCCTAATTAAATAACAACTTGTCGTACATTAATTATAATAATACGAGTGTCCGAGCTTAGAGAACCGCGGGTTGTCACGAACGTGCGGATGATGTATACTTTCGCTAGAAATACAAACTTTGCGGTGGTCATTGTGTAACGAAATGCCGCATTACGTCGTATCACTAGGGAAACGTGTCGCGGTTATAATATTTTCGCTAAATCGATCCATTCTAGGAAGAGCCTTGCAGTAATTAAAATACCTTCACAAATTTGCATAATTGTGTGTGTGTTTTATTAAAATATTTATACAAATGTTAAAATTATATGGATAGAAAAATTGAATAAATTTCTCCTGCGCATAGAGAAATTTTAGAATTTTCGAATCAGTTCCATAATGAATATTAAACGTAACGCACAATTGATACGAATAAATGTAAGACATAAACGTGTCGTATAAAATATATACAACATAATTTATTACACATTTATTCATCTGTGAATATATTGAGACTAATTTTAAAATTCCAATTCCTATTCTTTTGTCTAATTTGTTCTTCTATTGTGTGCAGCGCCTAACATACACATACTGTATGTAATAAAAAGAAAATTATGCAAATTTTTTATAACGATGCAAGAACAATGAGCTAATATAATATACCAACAAAGAAATAAAAAAAAAGATTTAATAGACATGAAATTTACAAAGTATAATGCTGGAGATTGCTTATTTCTTTCAAACTAACATACATACACACCACTGATACTTTCTTTCGAATAAAGCACAATCGTGCTATCTTACATAATACTTGTATTATGTATTACGAGCTAAAAAGAAAACAATTTAGATAAGCACCAAGAAATTTAATTTTGTAATTATATTATTTTCACTGAAATTAAGCAGTATATAGTGTTCTATAGAAGAGAAAAATAACATTATTGATGAGAGTTGCTGTATGGAAAATGCAATAAAATTAATACAAAATCTCTGAAAAGAGTAACACGTGTTATATAGTGCTTGAAATCTTTAGTTTTAGATTGCCACTTTGTTGTACATTTGTATTAATCCCGATAAATATTTTACTTTCTTATAGAGAGAGAGAGAGAAAGAGAGAGAGAGAGAGATTCTAATTTTGACACGTTTTAATATAATTTATTAATATCCATAATTTATTATAGTTTATTTATATTTTCTTTTCTCCTCTTTGTATAAATTTGAAATGTAAGGCACTTTAGTGCGTAAATATTGTTCATAATCTTATCGAATGCTGTACGCTGTGAAAGCTCGTGATTCTCGAGGCTATATGCAGTGCTTCCCACGTTAACAGTATGCTTGAAGTCAATAGTAAAGCTTTGACCGAACCTGAGGTATTAGCTTCTATGCCACAGCTTTCGCTAATCCAGACTCAATGGAGGTTTGCAGTTGACCCGAATCCTCTTGCGGAAGCAAAAAGAAAACAAAAGTTGAAAACGAAAATTGAAACAAAACTGTGATGGAAAATGAATGGGGAAATCGTTTCGAGGAGCATCTGCTTCAATTTCTATCGCAAAGAAACTGAGTCGGAGCACAATTTTATTTTTCTAGAGACCAACATAATACAAATAACAATGGTAAATCTCAGTTTAAAAGATTGCAAGAAGATGTTTCAACAAACCTATCTTCTTTTGTAGTGAACAGTATGAGGTAGATATTTATACAACGTGACAGTAGTAGTATTATTTTGTCATATTGACTTTAAGATCCGGCACGCGCGCGCGCACTTAAAGCATTTCATGATGAAATTAACATTTAATTGAATCCCTCCCTTCTAATGATAATTCTTACGATCGTTACCCATAACATGTAGGCAGCGGCAATTGCCTTTATGTAAATATTAGGGTACGTGAGTGTTAATTAAGAAAGATGTGATTGCGTCTTTTCATTAAACAATTTAAAAAATTAATTTTTTAGTTTTGAGATTAAATTACGAATGCACGTTTAAAACAATAAACATTAGAAAAAAATTTTTTTTATATATGTCAGTAATAAAAATTTCAATGTGTAAGAATTAATATTAAAAGTATTAAACATTAATTTATAATAATATATCAATGAAACATGTAACACATATATATGGTATAATATCTATTATACTTGTTAGTAATACAATATAATTCTCAATTGTAAAAGAGTGTCGTAAAAATAATAAAATAGCCTTTCATAAATTAATACTTTTATCTCAATAACAGACTCATAAAGAAGATAGATTAAAGATGAGCTGTTAGAAGATGAAAAGGGTAAATGTTTAAAACAGTATGTAGGAATGTTTTAACCTAACTTATTGTTAATCATCTACAGCCTAACATGTTAATTATAATTAATAACAATAAAAAGGATATAAATAATAGGAATATAATAACAGAAAATCACAGTGGTTAGACGCGTGTTGATATACTGCGATACATTGATTTGTGAAGATTGTTATTGTTTATCGTTATTGATCAAGTCCAAATTTAAAATCATAGATTATCTTTAACTTGAAATAGCTTTTAATATTTACCCTTATTATCTTATTTTGTTATTATCACTTTCAAATATTTCAGAATGATAAAATGTGTGTACGAGTGCAGCATATTATAAATGCAGAAACGAAAGTGTGAATATTGCAAAAAGTTTTTGATCATGTCAATCGTTGGGGAAACTCGGGAAAAACAATTTATATTAATCATCCCAGAAATTGATTTTCATTATGCTTTTATAATAACAACAGCAATTAACGTCGATTACGCGTGTACACATAATTGCGGCGAGAAACGTAATATTTGTGGCTAACACGCTTCACACGATATATTCTACCGCTTTTTGTTATGTTTTTTTATCGTGCAAACAATTTGTGATAAAAGCATGCCATAAAAGTACACATATCTTTTAGCACGAAAACCAATAATCTACATATTTTTTTTCAGTCCTATTCGATATTTACACAATTTTATCGAATATAAAATTTTATAACGTCCATTGTTAAACTAACTGTCATACAAGACGACCAAGAGTTTTTAAATAAATAATAATAGAAATAAATAGAATAAATAATTTTTGTTATTCAATATGTAATAACTGCAGTTATATGTAATTTTTTTGCACTTTGAATTAATTATGTCTGTTTCTGAATTACTAATTTATGACTTTTCTTATTTTTTATTCTAATGCATTGTGAAATAAAAAAAAACGATCAAACACAATGTGATAATAATTTATTTTACATTTTAGGGAGAGCAGAATTCACAGTGTTTGCCTACCAACCAAAACGTCTTTGCTTCCGGAACCACCACGCGCCGGAAATGATGTACCACCACCATTACCACGTCGACATTCTGCCACGCCGGCGGTAACAAATTTCATTTATTTCTAGTTATTTTTAGTCTGATGAATTAGTTCTATTTAGATTTACATATTTTCATTGTTTTATTTTGAATGTGTCTGTTAAATTAAATTAAATGTCTTAAAAAATCACGACACTTCACAAATAAAACAGTCTACATTTGGCATGTTTTACACAAATCATTCATTACACTTATTATTTATTTAGTAATATTATTTAATTACACAGTTCATAATTAACATAGTGACATGAAACAAGCAAAAAATTTACAAAATATTGAAGCAACATATTTACACATAAAGTTTCAATATTTTCCATATTGAAGATAAAAGTTTGGAAGAAAACAAAATAGATATAACTTAATTAAAAAAAATTACATGATATAAAATATTATTATACGTGTATTAGCAATGCTGGATATATGTATTTGTTTAAGAAGATATAATCAAAAAATTAAAATGTTTCAATCTTTTTAAAAATTATATAGCACATAATTTAAAGCAAATAATATTACATAAAAATTTTAAACCAATTAGTTATGTAGTTTCTAAAAATATAAAAGTTACATTAGAGTTTTATGCATGACATCTTATAAAAAATGCATCTAAACGACATATCACATTATATTATTTTTCGAAATGCTTCGAGATACATAAAAATTATATGAACAGAGCAGATCTTTTGTTCTTATAAAAATTCAGCTCCGTTTACCACGTGCTATTTTCGTATATAAATAAAAAGCTGATAAACGTATGTTAAAAATAATTTTTTAATGAACTAAAAAAGAAATATAAAGAAAAATTTCGCAAAATTTAGCTGTTAAAAAATTGTTACAAAGATATTAACTTTAATCTAAAATATGGGGGCAAATTGACCCAGAATAAATGATTGATTCTCCGTTTCGCTTTTGTTTGCTTTACCACTTAGTATCTTCCTCCGACACCTTAATCTTGACTTCAGCCAAGTAACATCAATAAATTTCAAATATTTTAGCTGCAAACAGTAGTTCTCTTATCTTTTTGGTCACGTGATCATGAATGTAGTTTTTTGTATAATTCAGCGTATTACATAAAATATTTTTAATTTTCAGTTTTTTTAGTTTATTTTTACTTTATCTTTTGTTTAACTTTTGTATAAAATATAAACATGTATTTTATTTTGTACATTATTTACTAATAATTTTTATTTTTGTTAAACAAACAGTAATTGTTATTTTTAATTATTTTTTAATAATAAAATTTTTTATTAATATTTTTAGCTTTTTAAATAATAATATGCTTTGAAAAGTTAATGGACAATAAAAAAAACATGTACTTTAGATAATTTTAAATGCTTGCAAATTATTATTTTATGTTTAAAATGTGTCAGTTTATAATTACTTATAAATAAAAATAAAAAAACTTTGTCTACACATAAAATATAAACAAAATTAAAGTGTGAGTCAAATTGACTCTCACATTATCATTTACGTTAAAAAAAATTAAGCGCCCACTTAATTATAAACTAAACAAATAATTGTACAATGTTCCACGTGTCGGTAAACATTGAACTATGTGACGATATGCGATGCAAGCATTGAAACGAGTTAGCTGTTTAATTATACAGTCACATCCAATATTTTAATCCAACGAATGGACTAATACATGCTAAAATTTCAAAAATTGTTTTATTCTCAGTTTATACAGTCATTTTTACTGAGATTACATCAATCATATATTCTTGAAAGAATATTAATTACTAATCCATATATTCATGATCTCTCTCACTACTTATTGTAATGTAAACGTTGTGCACGTCGAACAATTGAGAGATATTAAAGAGGAAGTTGCTGGAATGATTAAGGGAGAAAAGGAGATGGCGAGGCGAGAGATACTAAAAGGATTTTCGAACTTTGTATCTCCTCCTACACAGGTAAGTTTGGAAAGTTACTGCATGGTCGGTATCCCGGCGTACCACATAATCTCGACACCTTAAATCACGCGACTAAAGCTCGGTAGTTAGTGGTACGCCGCTACTTTGCGAATTAATATCAGTGAATGGGAAAGACTGTTCGACAAGATTAAAATCCTGTTCTAAAAAGACTTTATGAAAAAGAGGATTGCAAAAAGACAAATTGTATTTTTTGTTACAATTTACTAATAATGCAGTCATCGATATGCAGTCTGCAAATAATGTGCGCATTGTCGCGTGAAATAAATATAAAATATGTAAGTGTAAGCAGCATAAAGACTATTTTATGGAAAGCTACGTACAGTTTTTTTTTAAATTGCATTGCGCATACACGTAATAAAACACTATATGTATGGAAAACTTTAAATTTGTTTAATTTGATTAATCAGAAACATAAATCAAATAAATTATATTTGAATTTGTCTAATAAAATTTTCGATTGAAGCTAAAACTAAATAATGATTCTTGATTTGACAGAAAAGAGAAACCTACAAATTGAAATTCGGCGCTGCGATAAGTAGATAACATCTTCAACAACTCACATCATGCAACATACACTGGATACACATCACACGGTATTCACTAACATTGCAAGTACTAGTTAGTATTTTAATAAAATTTAATTATTTTTCTGTTTGGTTTTAATGCAATTTTGCAGAAACAATTTAATTTTACCGACTATTATAAATTATTATATACAAATTTTTATTTGTTATTTATATTCTCAGATTTGTCTTTATTTGTCACAATTATTGAAATTAATCTTAAAGATAAATAATTTAATTAAATAGGTAATAAATTTTTATTTATAATTAACTGCTTTTGTTTAAAAATTTATAATTTAAAAAATACTTTCAAATATATTCATATTACATATTTTTAAAAGTATTAGCATATATATATATATATATATATATATATATATATATATATATATATAAATACTGGATTTATTATTAAAAATTAAAACGTTTTTAGTATATAAAAGCGCTGCATTAATTAAAGCATCAATTGATAAATATTTTTATCAATACAAATTTGAGAATTATAAAATGGCTCTCAAAATGTCGAAAGCCATATTCTAAAATCGTTGAAAGTACTCGAGGTATTAAAGCGTGATTCACGTGAAGAGTAGTTTACCAACGATAAATGCTTGAAGCTAATGAACTTGCGTGTTGCTTCACGTGTGTCAACAAGGTAGTTAAACTTAATGCTTGTCTTCGAACGATGATAAGCGTTGTAACTTTGCGCGTAACTTTCACGTCAATTTACGCAAATCACGTAGCTCGTTGCCAGTGAGAATTCTCATTACAAAACGGTGATGTTTCCACGTCAAATTACGAATCCGTTTAGAGGAGGCAAACAGAAAATTTCTCTTTCAAAGCAAATGCTCAAAAGCAAATCATTTAAAACTGTATGATTGTAAAAAGAAAAAAAGAATGCGAAAAAATTAAAATAAGAGAAAACCAGTTTCAAGAGGTTTAATTTGACAGGCCAGTAATTTTCTCTCAAATTTCAGTTTTCAAGTGCATCTATTTTATTAGATTTTTCTACTTATATTAGAATTTTTAACTATCCGACACCGATGAGATAAGTGAGACCGAGTTTTTGATATTAAACTTTCTATTAAATGACAAGCAATAACTTAAAAATTCTTCTTGTACATCTTACAATCAAAGTAAGAGCATAGAGACAAAAATCGTGCTCTTCTCTTGGCGTAGGTAGCACCACCCCCGATTCCTTTGAGGCCGCCGGCAATCCCGAAGAGAAGCAAGAACGAAAAACCTATACCATTGCCACTTACAACCAGGCAGAGCAATCAAGTGACTCCTTGCAAGCCAAGCGATCCTTTGTCCGCACCTTCATCAGGAATATCGACTTCGTGGAACAGCGTCGACTCAACAAATCAAAAACTTATAGATCTGGGTTCCTTTAAAAATCAGAATCAAGCGTCACAGGTAAAATTAATTCTATAAAGTCTCTCTCTCTCTCTTTAAAGTCTATATTATTTTTATCAAAATATTTTTTAAAACTAGCAAACTAAGAAATAATGTAATCATTAATAGCTTTCTATAATTAAGCCTTAACCAAGTTGCAAAGTGCAAAGCGATATTCTTGTACTCATGCAGCCATCATAAAACATATTTTTAAAAAATATGCATACTAAATCCAAAATAGATTAAACATTATTTATATTCTAATAATCCACTCCCATTGATAAAAAAAAGTAAACAAAATGGACAATTAGATGTCTCGATGCTTCTTTTTTTGAGTAACATTAGGATTAACATCTGTTTCAATTTGTTACTTCAAATACGAATTTATCGATTCGAAGCACACCGATAATTTCATTCAGTATGAAGCTCGTTTACACGAATTTTCGACAAATTGCAGGATTACATATTGAGTTATGGCAGAAAGGACTCGCGGGAAACGAGTAAGCACAACGATTTTGTGGCTGATTTTGATCAAGCAAATTTTCAAGAGGGACATAAGCTCGCGCAACATTCGAGCTTCGAGGAGTTGCAAAAGGCCTCCCTGGACCTCGAGAAACGACTTCATGAGAGAATTATTAAGAGCGCCGAGATAAAGTTCGAGAATCCGAGTGGCCGTCAACAACAGGGCACGGTGGCGTCGCGGCGTAACAGGTAATAAAAATAGATTATTTGCATAGGATTCCATATTTTTTTAAAATCTTTTTCGAAAGAACGGTTTTATGTACCGCACAATTCTCGTGCAAACGATTGCCCACGTGTATATTACGGAGTCACGCTGTCACATTCGGCGCCGAGTGCTTATTTTCAGCAGCCTGCGTTAAAACCACTCGAACGTAAGATTTCGCCGTGCGCTGCTGCATTCGGATAAAGGTTGGCAATATGTCGCGGTCGTCGGTTCGGACTTGCAGAGATATTATAGACGATTACGCTCACGATGACTTCGTTAAATGTAGCGTAAGTTCCACTGCGGGTGAATCTGGAGACGAGGGTACTTTTGAAACTGTCACTGTACTGCTCTACTATCCAGTTGGATATCTTTCGTTTAGAATTTCTAGTTCGGAATATTATGGAATATTATGGAAAGAAGTAATATTCTTCGAAAATGCTTATTTATTACGTTTATTTGTGACACATTTACTATATACTCGTATTTGTTTAGGAGAAATATTGCGAGCTACCTTTTTATTTTTGACTCTAACATTTTCTACACAAATGATGTTTTCGCCAAAAGAAGTTAATTGTTCGACTCTTTGCAACGGAAAACAATCTTCTATTACATTCTGCAACATCCTCTTTAAATATTTACAAATTAATTGATAAATCCCGCGATTTGTTGATTACAAATTTATGGTTTCAAATCATTCGGAAATGCAAAAATAATGCGATCGCGTGAATCACGAGAAATAACGTGATTTTTAACATTGCTGCTCACGAGGAGTTCTCCTCCTGTTCATGTAGACAGCAATTGTCAAAATATACGAAAGAGAACGAGTCCGGTAGCTGCGAGCAAAGAGAATCGTCAGCCGAGAGCAAGCCTAGAGAAGAAATGGCGTTACCGCGAAGGGAGATTTTTCAAAAAGACGAATTGAAGTACGCAACGATTTTGAATTCCGGCCGCGAGCGACGATCGAAGTTCGAGGAGCTGCAGGCGGCCTCGAAGAATCTAGAGAGGCGTTTGCACGAGGACGATGATTATCGTCGACGTCAAGAGATGGAGAGACGGATAAGCAAGGACAAGCCACCTAGGTACATGCCTACTATGTAGCTTCTTCCTTACTTTCGTCGAACGCCAGTTTACAAAATTTCATAATTTTCGTTCAAAAACGCTCGGATTAATCAATATAAACGCGCGATTCATTGCGTTTAGATATGAGGACCTGGAGGGAATCCCACATGACATCGACAAACGTTACCATGGCGAGCAGAGGGCTTTGGAGCAGCACCCAATGATGCGAAGCAAATACGAGAGCGACATGGAGAGGGCCAGGAATATTCTTCAGCATAATCTGAGGAAGGAGCGAGTCGGTGGCGGCGGTGGCGAGAAACTCGAGAAATTACCGAAAGCAACGCAGACGAATCTACCACCACCTTTGAGCGCTATTTGTCAGAGTCCCGTACCGAAACCTATCAGCGTCCGGCAGGACAGCAACGTTTCCTCAGACAGTTTCAGTCAAACCAGTTCGCCCAGTTATACCAGCAAGACAATGGAAGCCCCCCTTCTGCCTCATAGGAAAGTCCCAGGTATGTTCGAACTTTGCCAAAAAGCTTACCGAATAGTTATCTTGAAGGGTGTTATCGTTAGCGAAGAACTAACAGAAGCACTAGAAAAGAAGTCACTGATTGAGACTTTCGCATGAACTTTCATCGAAAGTGGACAATAAAATCAACCGATCCATTTTTGATCGATAAATTTTAACAATAAGTGACATATAAATATCTAATTGTTTTTGATTTAATGAACAATTTGTAAGTGAATGTTCTTATCAAACAATTTGTAATTTTTGGCAAAAAAAACTTTACAATGCAATCAATTCTACGCTTTTAGAATTATTATTCAACGAAAAGTTTTTGCTTATAACATTGTTATCTTTTTTACGACGCTTAGGGTTAATCCTTTAAGCCTTCACGCTTCTGTGTCAAAGTAGATATGACATAACGTGCTCCGTTTCTCTCACTTTGCAATAATACTCCGCATAGTTCTATAAATATTCAACGCAGTCCATGATTATAGTTGGCAAACTATTGGAAGAATTTCAATAATTCCATTATAGATGGTGATAATATTAAAATGAGAACGTAGTAATGAGATATTTGCTTTCTTTTATCTATGGAAATTGAATCGGATTACAAAGGATTAAATATAATGTAGGATCGTGACAAATAATGAGTAACTTAAAACTCATTCTCTCTTTACACGCACCATAGAGACGCTACCGCGAGATAGTCAGTATCGCGGATTCTGCAAACGACTGACCGGGAGAGTCTAGCTGTTTTGTCGAGTTGAGCAACGCAAATTTTCTTAGTGGCTGATTTTGATTATTTACTCTGTTTTCTTTTTTTTTAAATTAAACTTCTTGTATTATTCATTCCTCTTTTTCTCTTTAACGCTCTGGTAAAGATTTTTATATGAATTGAAACATATTTTAGAAATATTGAGAAAGTTTATATCTTTTCTTAACATTTTTCATATGTGTAAATGAAATATTCTAAGATTTAGACTTTTTTAACATTTCTGAAAAATGTTCCAATTTGCATAAGAAATTTGAAAAATTTCTATAAGTCACAAAATTATATAAAATTCTAAAAACTCTGGAAGATTGTGAGAAAAATTTTCACCAGGGCGTAGAGAGAAAAAGAGAAAAAATGAATAGTACAAAGAATTCAACTGAAAAGAATAAATCTTTTCTTTCGAACTTAAAAGGTGTTGCACAATGCGTATATACATATATACTTTGATACATATTCGCCATTGCGTCTCGATCATACGAAAAGAGTAAAGAGCAGAAAGAGGGAAAGAGAGAGAGAAAGAAGGCTGATCTCACCATCTCCGATTAATTTAGGCTGCGTTTTCAAATTCACAGTACTGAAAATCTGTAGTTTACGTACTATGAATTTTTAGTACTAAAATTGAATTTCGGAATGTAGCCTAAATTTATGAATTGCTAACTGTAAAACTTAAAACTGATCATGTTTATTTTGTTTTTCTTGTTTATTTTTTACAAATTATAATTTATGTAACATAATACTTTTAATAAATAATGCGTAAATATTAAGTAACACGTTTCATTAAAATAATTAAAAAAAATCAAATTAGAAATAATCAGTTTTAAGTTTCGCAGTTAGCAATTCATCGACCGATTTTTCAAATTAATCGAAGCTGATGAGACCAGTCCAAAGAAAGAAAGTTCAGAGTGATCACGCAGAAACGTGTAAAATCGCGTAAAGCGAGCGAAAGATAAAATAAGAATTCGAAGAATAAAGAGTGATCGCGTGTAGAATCGCGTTAAATCGCAGTAAGTTAAGAGGGAATTAAACGAATGACATAGAGTGTCAAGATAGCTCTAAGCGTTGATCGTACAGTTATCTTTGTGCGCAAGTTACACGAGCTACAATTAATCCATATTAAAGTCATTAATTTTTGTTCTATTAAAAGTGTGGTGCACGAATTCTTATTAAATTAATTAATCTCTAGCTCTCCACAATTCCACAATAGGGAGGAACGTGTTTCACGACGTATCTAATGATAACAGGATACATCTCACAAATTGAATTTTCTTCTTTATATTCTGTTTCTCTCGCAAAGCTCGAGGAATTTTCTTGAGAACGACAAATAAACGTCGAGGCAAAACGCGCGACAGCTGAGACGAGACTGAAAGCTTTTTCTCTCCTATCGCGTCATCCAGTTTTTCTTTTTCCTTCGCTCGTTATGCTACCGTTAAAGCAGTTTATCCGAGAGGAATAGAAAGTAAAGTTTTCCATCGCAAAATTCATTTGTAAAACATCTCAACTCGTGCACTCCTCGCTTTCCTTCTCGATTTGTAAAATTTGTAGCATGGAAGAGAGTTGCGACTTATCAACAAATTGACAACAAAAAAATCGATAATCGATCTTTAACGCCTTCTAGACAGAGCCTTGGTGTCGGAGCCTGATAACTCATCTGGCAGGCCGATAACGAAGTCTACGAGCACGCCGGCCAGTTTGCAGACTATCGTTAGAATGCACGCCGGGAACAATAGCTCCTTGCATCATAAAGTAAGCGCTTAACATCACTTTTGGCAACACGAGCAAAGAGATTAAAAAAAAAAAAAATATGAGGCACTCTTGATGTATTCCTGACATCATAAAGTTAGATTTAAATTTTATGTAACGAGATTTAGCTTCGTGTTGTAATGACATGTGACTTAATGTGAAAAATAGTGAACTCATAATCAATGGATCCCAGGTTCGATTCTGGTCGTCAGTACATTTTCATATAGTCGTACATATATCCTGAAAAAATACCTGGAATTGTATCAGTAAACCTAAAAAACTAAGACATAAGGAACTAGGGCTGCATAAATTTATCCCTTTCTTACTGCACGGGCATACATGTAACATATTCCATCAATGTTTAAGTGTTTATAATTTCGGTAAAATGCAATATGATTAAAGCAACTGTGTAAAATTTTTATTTTAAAATGTTCAAGAATCCCCTATGAGTAGAGTTGTCTAAAATTGTAAATTGCAAAAGATATTTAATATAAAAAAAAATAAACTTTTTGAAAAATTATTAATTATACTTAATAAAGAGATAGAAACAAAAAACCTAAAGGAACGAACAGTTGAAGCTGTACATTTTAAATTTAAAAAAATGTATTTAATTAAAAGACCTTTTCATTTAAAACAAAACATTTTTAGGCGTGAACAATGAAAAAAACCATTTCACTCTGCCAAGTACGCACAGTAATGAAATTATTCTGAAATTTTACTTTATTATTCTGAAACATACAAAAACATTTTTTTTCAAATTTTAACATTGTCATTGTAATAGTTCCTTAAGCCTTTCAAAAGATTTAGTAATTATTTTTTTCTACAACATTTACTTATATTGAATTTTTTGCCTGGGACAATATCGCACGGATGCTATATCCGAATTCCCTTTTTACGTGCGATCTCTTCGGCTTCTTCACACAAACTGACGCTGCTAGGTAGGAGAAAATAAACATTGAACTTCCTCTCGCCCTTTCCTGCCACATTCAGTTCCCTCACCTACTGGTTTCTACGAATGCTACGCGATTTTCAAACACACTAGATATATCATATCCCCGTGTGGTAAGTGAGAATTACGAGCTCAAAGCTATGTCACACCTAAAAAAACCTAGTGTTGGATTGCGTTAGATTTAGAAATCAGCGATTCCTTGTATCAAGCCTAAGTAAAAAAAGAAGCTCGAGCAGCAGATCCATAAGGCTCGGTACGCTGGACCTGGTAACTTAGCGGGAGTCACAGAAAAAGTCTTTAAGGCGCATTCACATACAGAGCGGAAAAGCGGAATTCAATGAGAAGTTGCACTCAGTTACACTAGTGGCTGCTCACATATGTATTTTGCCACCTGCGATTGAATTCCGTCCATTACAGTTGTGTATGCAAGCTTTACCAACAAAAAAAGGGTTTACTGCTGACACAAATGGCACTGGATTTGTTGCCAAACTTTAAGCAAGTTTGATGCCAACTTGGCGTCGGTTCGCTGGCAAATTGCTTATTGGTATGCTTTTCCGCATTCTGCTTTTCCACTCTGAATACACCTTCTAGATCTAGCCGAAACGGGTGGGACTATCATCATTCAAATATCAATCCCTACACGTAGTGTAGAAACGCTAGTAGAAACAAGCTTTTGCGAGTGGAACTATATCAGTCCCCGGCACATAGTGTAGAGTAGAAACGCCCGTAGAAACTATCTTCGTGTTGCATATCTTTTTTTGCCGTTTTTTGTTTGTTGTGGCGTGTACATTTCGCAAGAGCGGATATTCTAAATTCTCGATATGTCTGAGCAGATAATCAGGGACATGACTGGCAGCCACTACGTGACAACGGGAAGACTACGTTTCAGATTTGTGCAGGTTCTGCTTAATGCCATTGCCCTCTTGGCTATCGCCGGCGGTTTAGCCGCCTACTTCAAAAGTGAGTGTAAAGCATTTCTCTTGATCCAATTCTAATTGAAACGTTTTTTCAACAACTGGCGTCGTTAAGGTTTAAAGTATCGGAAATTTGATTATACCGTCGAAATATATGCAAGCGATTAAAAAGTGCGCTTGTTTTTCGGCCGAGGTATAAATAATGCAAGTGAAGTTCCAAAAACATCGCGATGCAAATAACGACGCGCGTGATATTTGACCGGGATAAATATGCTTGTTAAACACTCCGAACGCTTTAATATGCATGCATGTGCAACGACAAGCTTCGCGAGACCGAAAGATCAATAGCGCCGTAAGTTCTTGTAATCCACTTGATTCCAATTGTCAACGTTATCTCGGTAACAGACGCATGTTATACAAGCTCCATTCTGTTATGTCTTTAAAGATCTTACATCCTTCACTTTTATATCGAATAAATGTTTCGTGCACGTTGAATTCTGCAGCTGGAATGTCGCATCAATATCGGTATTAGCAAAATGATTACGTCGTGATTTAAAACAGAGATTGAATTCCGAAATAATTTTCCGAAGTAATTACGTATCGCGCGCATACTTTTTACGAAACTGTAATACCGAAAACCTTTTAATTATACCGATGTTACGGGTGGTACTTCAAATATCGGTACATAACCGAAATTTTCGTAACACATGTGTTCATAATTTTTCGGCAATATTGATATTATCTTTGTATTACTGTCACTGCATTTCTGAATATTAATAAATCAATCTGATATTAATCAAAAAATCAATATGATTCCTAACATTCTCGATGCACATTTTACGACAGCGAGAATCATAAGAGAGAAATATAACACACAAAAATTAACGCATATAATAATATGATTTAATTATAGCAATTAATTGAAGTTTCGAATTTATATACATTTTGCGCTTCCCTTAATTTCTCTTAAAATATAAACCGCGATTGCCATTAGCGAAAGTAATAGCTTCAATTTATTAATGCTTTCCCTAATATAATATACAAGTAATAATAAATTATAATATAATATATTGAAAAATTATGTATACAAATGTAACAACATTTCTACCACGATCGCCGTTACATATTTCAATTATTAAAAAAAAGCCGATAAATACTAGTACGCAACAGACATTTTTTTAATATCCTTTTCAATTCTTGATTTAATGTTAAGTACGAAGCGGGTGATAACATTAGGTAACATCGTAGCGTCGAGTGCCGCGTGTCTGCGGTTGACACGTTAATAATTACAAAAGTTTGCAACGTACACATCCCCTTCTGTCCCGGAACGTGACCGTTTTCAACACGGAGAATATTTCTTGACTCGAATGCGACAAATGCGACAAATTTGTCAAGCCAATATGACAAATGATTTTTATATATATTGTATATATACAATATACGAGTATGTATGCGTATATACATGGAAAGAACAATTTTACTGTATCTAAATATTTAACTAGGTATATTTAACTAGGAAAATAATTTTATATTAAACTATCAGAGTCATTATATAAGACGTTCAAGGATGATACTGCTGCAAAAATTTTGACATTCTAGCAACCAGTACGAATGTCCAAAATAAATTTTTAAATGGTACAACATAATTATTTTTCGATCTGTATTTCATCAAAATTTGTACATTTCAGTGATTTAATCGGCGATACATACACGCATACATATATACACAAATTATAATCACGACAGCGGTGATGAATATATCGTTTTTATATCAATGTCCATATTCTTTCATCGACCAGCGTATCCTGAAAATGACTTCAAATTGGAGAATAGAACCATATACACGGCTGTGATCCCGATATCTGAAAGTACGCATTTCGTTGTCGAAGACAAGAATCCAGCTCCGGGAGTGTGTCTACCCATCATCGTGACTTTCTGCCAGCAGCACAAGGTAACAATTGCACCCCCCAGTTATATTGTTGAATTAACATCTAAGCTGGAAAAAGTTGACGCGGATGTAAAGACTCGGTTATTTTATGTAAAATGACCAATTGTTAAAAATGTAGAATTGTAAAGAGAAAGAGGTCTCTTTAACTCTGGGAATCCACGTGGACCCATGTTCTCGAAACATTCAACGCATTTTAGCGGCTTGCGCAAAAGTTGCTTGTTCACGATGATATGTATTACGCTTTTCACAAAAGAGGTTTGGCCGCCTTCGGAGAATTTAAAATAATTCTGTACGCGGAATGTGCGCGTGGGCGGCACACCGGAATTCGCCCCGGTATGCAGCATCATAACCATGCCACTTGCCCTCAGCGCCGGTATACCGACGAGTAAGAGTGACAACAGCGTTACTTTCTCCCTTCAGTGGCGAATCGTCCTCACGGGGCATTAGAAGCACCCGTCGACGCTCGTAATTTCGATGTTTCCACGGCCCTGAATACAACTTCCACTTACTTTTTTCCCCTCTATTTTGATGGCCCTCGCTTGAACAATGTGTGTTTTAAAATTCATAAGGCATTCACTGTGCAGCCGTGCGTTTTAAATTTTTTCCGAGTACACACGTGACTGAGTACGAGCGAGATTGAGCAGCGACGAAGATTGCGAAAATGTTGTTATTAGAAGAGAATTTTAGAGGAAAATCTTGTGGTTACGGTTGAGCGACTTGGGATTTACATAAATCGGATTTTGTGAATTATTAAAAGTTTAATATCATTCCGAAATTTTTTCCGTTTGAAGAATTTAACATTAAAAATATGAAATCTGAAATTTCCTATATTCATTTTAAGTCACGATAAAATTTTAAGAATATTAATTAGTTTACATTATTTTATTTCATTATCCTACTTGTAGAGGACAGTCGCCAATATCACTCTGTTTTATTGAATCATATTTCTTAAACAAAAACTAAAAATATAACTTTGGAAACATGAAAGTATTTTTTTTGTCAGAAAATAGGATATTTATTTTTTTTTTTTAAGTCTTTCTTTCAGAAATTTATAGAAAATTCTCTAAACTTGAAAGTATTTTCTATCAAATGATATGCGTAGGTTGCTCCGAAAGTTTCCGCAAAACTGTATACAAACGTATAATTAATTTTTGAAATTGGCTTTATTGTTTCTCAAAATACTTTCCGTTACACTGAATACACTTTCCCATTTAATAAAAACAATTGCTGAAGCACTTTGTCTGGCGTGTTAAACTTCAAATCACGCATTTTATCCTTGATGTATGAAAATAGAAAGAAGTCACAAGGTGCCAGATCGGGACTATAAAGCGGATGAGTTATTAATTGTGCACGGGCAGTGGCCAAAAACTGAGTTATCTCCTCTGCAATGTGCAACGACTCCGTTAAAAGATCCTTTGCAAGTGACACTGTGCAACACAGTGTACATACAACCCAGTGTTTTCCAACTATAACATAAGTTGACACAATCAGCTAAAGTGCTGTGTAGCTGTTTTACGTCACTTCATAGATACCAGATTCTTAGATTTGGTATCAGTGGAGTGAATGCCGTCCTAGCAAACATTCTTAACTTCAGTTTCTGCGCGATGAAAACGATGTCAAATAATCCATATTTATCCGTGGGAGGTCAAATACGTCTAGCTTCGACAGAAGCGGTGTTTCAACTGCAAGTCGACACTGTGTCACGTAGTGTATGACTGTGTTCCGTTGCTGGAAAGCACCCAAATTATGCAGCACCCAACGAGCACCGGTTTCTGACGCCAAGATAATCATATGCCATTGATTTGATTTGTGTCATACCAATGCCTAGGGATGCTTTCTATTTCTCTGGCTGTTTTCCAGTTACGACACACCGATGTTACACTATGTTCCGTTGTGTAAGATTTTTGTTGGAACACAATTAGAGCTCTAAACTTAATTTCTGATGAATAAATAATAATCTTCTTTCTTTATACAATTTAGATTATGTTCATATTATAAACGAACAAAATTACAGCATGTTACTCATAAAATATTTGAAAAAGTTGATGACACCGACATACTTTACACGCTCGTACTTAGTTTTCTACAGTGTCGAGCAGTGTAACACTGTGACACAGTTGGAACACCTTGTGTTGGACACTATTACGCTGTGTCATCTGTGTACCTTGTTAGAAAACAGCTTCTGTAAGATGTCTTCTTGCAGTAAGTTGCGTATACGTTCTCTGGAGTGACTGCCGTGACAATACGGCCTTCACGGGATTCGTCATTGAGTTCTACTTGATCGCGCATAAAGTACCATTCATAAACAATCCTTTGGGATGGTGCTTCATCAATCATTAAAATTTCATTCTTAAACTTGAAAAATTTGGTTTTAGCTTATATTATATTTAAAAAAATTCCATAAATGTTTGAGTTATGAGTTTTTACTTTTTTTCTAGTCAAACAGATATTATTTTTTCTCCGTATTGATAAAGATACATTACAATGTTTAATTTCCGAGAAATCAAGAAGTATATCTTTAGGAGATTAATATCAGTATTCACGACTTTTCTCTATTTACAATCTTAAGGCACGCAGAAAAACTTAAGCAGTAAGACGTAAGGAAATCAAAATGTTGGATTTGCCACTGCTTACGTTTGGCCTTACGTTCTCGACTGTGATTGGCTGATTCACTTTACTGCCTAAGTTTTACTGATTAAGTTTCTCTGTATGCCATGGCCTTTAAATTCATTCATTTATGCGAATCGTCAAATTATTAATTGCGTTCTGAAATTCATGGCCAGTACTGAAAATCTGTAGCATAAGTAACGTGATCTACAGATTGTTAGTAGTGCTGACAGTGTACATTGGAATGCAGCCATTAATATTCTTGCTTGATTCTTTTAGAAAACATTTTGTTCGATATATTGTATCTTATACAAAGTGTTCAATATAAATGTATTGTATATTGTATATACACATGCAAATAATGGGACATAATTTTTGATTGCGTAATCGCAATTTCAATTCGCAGGTTCCGTACAACTACACTGTGTTTCCAAATTATATGGGCAATTTCGGACAGCGGGAGGCCCAGCACGAGCTGGAGCTTTACGACGCTGTCGTTGACGTCAGATGTTACGAACTGGCTGCTCTATTCCTGTGCAGTGTTTTCGTGCCGAAATGCGGCCCTCGAGGTCGCGTCGTACGTCCCTGTCGTAGTCTTTGCTTTCGTAAGTTTCGTATAAATTATTTATTATCACTAACTTTAGAATCTCTTTTATTCTTAATTGAGCTGCGTTGGAATTTTATCATTTTATCAATTATATTAGTTCTCTCGCTACGCTAATGCAATATCCAACTCTTTTTCGTATTTTCGTATAACATAATTCACTAGTTGTTTCTGAATATGGATCGATACGTGTATCGTTATTGCTCGACAAACCGTAAATTGCAAACGTAAGCCGTGTAGATACATTAACAGTAATGCTGGTTAATACCTCGGGTCTTAATAGCATTCGATTTCACTATTCGACATGTAAATATATGGTAAAATTCTTATATTGGATTTTGCGCCGCTGAAACGCCATTTATTTTCTAAAACCTTGAATAGCAGAAGCTACTTGGTATTCCGATCTTGACCGGATCTTGGCAAACTTTTTCCTCAATCAATTTCAGAAACGAAAAGGCGCTGCGGTTTCTTTCTCAAAGTTTTCGGTTTGTCACTCCCGGATTATTTGGAGTGTGAACTTTTCCCGGAGAATCCGAATTCTGACGAATGTATCGGGCATCACGAGGTGATCGAGGCGGCAAGGAGAGCCGAGAAACCGGGTAAGTGGCACTAAATTTTATCACTTAAATTCCAGCGTGCGCTGCTTTTCGCATGGCTTGTTCCACTGCGTTTGTCTCATCTTCAGCGTCTTAATTAAATTTTTTTTTAATTACATTTACGCGGTGCAAAAAAGATAAGTATAATATTTAATCAAGTATAACACAAAGCTTATCACGAATAGAAGTAGATACTTGAATTATCCTGAACTTAATTGGGGAATTAAAATACTCTCTTTACAGCAGAGTAACGATTTAGAGGATATGTACCACTGAAAAATGAGCTTTACATATTTTCACTGACGCTCTAATGGACTTAAAATGTAGCGTTTGAACGTTTCTACGATTGAAAAAATGCGCTCACGTGTTACTCTTGATTATTCGCTGTCACGGAACATTGTGATTCGCTGAGAAATACATGTACTCAAAATAGAAATATTTAATTTTAAGGAATTTTTATCTCTATCTCTGTTTCTTTAAATACTTGGAAACAGTTGACTTTCAGACAGTTAGATTTAGATTTAAAACAAAAACATTCCGAATTTTTGGCAGCTTTAAACGTTTTACTGTTTTAAATCTAAACACACGAGTATTAAAAAAAAAAAAAAAAAAAAACCAGGCAGAAACAAAGCATTTTAATGTGCTAAAATTAAACTCTTCTTTTTGAGTGTGACATTTATGTATCTTCTTAGTAATTAATAAATTATTTCAGATTAAAATAACGATATATAAATATTTTATGTTCGGATAATGTCTTATACGAAATTTATCTCGCTCGGAATGCCAACGAGATTAAGCGGCGTTTATCATGATGCAGCAACTGAGATTCCATTGCACAATACGGTTTTGTGCATCGTGTGCCTTTACGCGAAACATCGGGGGCGCAATATTATTTATGAGTTTTCTGTCCTTTTGTTCCACGCCGATTCGCGCGCGGACATTAAATATATAGGATGCGCCCGCAAAACGGAACTAATTGTTGACTAACTTGATGTCCATTGTTCATTCTTCCTTTGATATCTCGGACTCTGTTTACGCTCGGTATTTCTCTCTTTGTTTTCCTCTCTGTCGTTTATATTCTATTTCCTATTGTCGTTTGACTTTCTCCCATGAAATTTCCCGAATCCAATCGATTGGCTGATGTCCTTCGAAACTTTCTCTCGTGAAGGAATGTAATCTTATTTTGGTGACTTTCGATATTGCGGTAGAAAAACCTCTCTCTCTCTCTCTCTTTTTCTTTTATTAGAAAAAGTTAAATCATGTATACAATTTAATATTAAATATAGTAAATAAATTTAATACATTATTGTTCAATTATGTTTGAATTAAATTAATTATTTCATAAATTTAATTACTTTTAATTAAATTAATAATAAAAAATTGATGTGAATAATTCTGTTTATTTACAATACAGCATTATAACGATGTAAAAAAACTCGTCTTTTTATATCAAATATTATAATAACAATAACACGGCTTATAGCAATTAATTGCAATGCAAATAATTATTTATGACAGAAAGATCAGTTAAATAATCTGATGTCATTCTCGTTTCTATAAAACAGTTTCAGTTTGTTGAAAATATCGCGACACAGCCGTTAAAAAAATTCGTAATAACGAGGAAAATGTCCTAGAAGTTTTCGAAACGCTATTCACTGAATTTAAAAGATAGTCACGTGCACGTCATATTCATAACGAGGGCGATAACGGCGCTTAAAACCTCGTACAATGATTCGCGCGCGAGAGAAGAGAGAATTAACGATCGTACACGCGCGCGGGCCGCAATTTCCAAAGCAAATATTACGTAAATCGCGGCGACAGGCGCGGTGACAGGATTGATCGGAAGTACTCGTCCCTCGTCTCGTAGTGAATTTAATTCGCGATTGGTGGATCGCGCCCGCTAGATAAAGAGAAAAGGGGGGGGGGGAGATTCATCCGCGTCCATGGTTAATTAAGATTGAATTGCGTTGTAATTACGAAGCACACTCGAACGGACGAATTCAACACATTCTCGAGATTTCGATTGGTTCGTTTCTCGATTTTTCTTTCTTCCCGCACACTCATCTTTCTCTCGGAGGCTCTCCGCCTTGTCCCCCGGCGGCGATAACTTCCGATTCGATTTCCTGGTTTCACTAACCCTCTTTGAACGTAACTCTGTTAGCGATCTGCGTATAATAAATGTAATATTGGTTTTGCGCCTGTTTAATAATGCTAGACTTGTTTGTTCAACAATGTTTAATAGCGAATGAAATTTCTCAAATATGCATTCGCGAGAGCGCGGATCTCTATGGATACTTGAAGAGAGATTATTACGACGTGACCCGGAGGCATTAATATTCGTACAGTAACCTTCGGCGGAAACCTTCGTCGAAACAATATTTCTGTTATCCCGCACGGTGCATCACGTGTACGGTCGAGGCACTGGAGGCAGCGCATCTGTGCACGTTGTAATTACAAAAGAGGTTCAGCGACACCCTGTATGTACGCATACGTGTTCGCACATGCGGGAGCTATATCGCGATTTTGTGTACCCGAGCTATCGCATGTGTCACCGCTGATGGAATCTTAATTGCAAAATCCATATTAAACTATCATATGACGGCCCATCTGCGGCGCCAAGCAGCTTTATTGAGTCGCGCTTGATGCATGTGTACATATCACGCTTGACGCATATATGTGTGAAAGTATCGAACCGCGAGCGCAGGAATCGATCGTGTCCATCTACGGAGAAGACATATTGCGAAAGATAGGACATTATGATAAAGAATGTCGATAATGTTAATATCTCTCTGTGGAACGTAAATCATTTCCGTATAATTTTTAGCATAGTCCGCTGGTCCGGATATTGTTATCTTGTAACATTTTCACGGTCCTCTTTTTTCGGAGTAGAATAATATATCCATTGTTACGCTCTGCTGCTTTTATTTATTTCCATTTTAATGTAAATGCTGTCAAAGATTTCATCTGCAATTAAAATCTCGCTCAATTAATTTCCTTCCGGACTATTTGTCTCATATTTGATATACTAAAAATTTGATTAACATTTATTGAAATTAATTAATTGAAAAAGAATAAATAATTTTTATATATTATAAATTTATTAATTAAAAAAAAAAATTAATTGTGAGAATAGGAATTAAAATCAAATTTCAAAATAAATTGTAATTGTTAACTCTTTATACATGAAAATGATTGCTATAAATGATGAATCAATAAAAAAGTGTTATCAATAAAAATAGATAATAAGCGGATGCTTCAAACCGTCTTATCTCACATTTGGAGAAATACATTTATATAATTATATTTAATAAAAAATAAAAAGTGAAAGAAGTAAAACAGTATAAATAAATAAGCAATATACTCCTGCCTCCCTTTTCTCCCTCGCTTTTTAATAATCTCTAAAGCCAGATGGGTTTCGGAAGTTTGCTGTTTTAAAAAAATGGGTCATGATCCATATAAGTTCGGGAAACTTTGGTATAGACTACGTTACGTCTATTACTAGAAAGCACGTGGTCTTTATTCTGCTATGATTCGTTTTTACAGTGTGCACCAGTGGCTTTCAGTGCGACGGCACAAGGTGCATTCCGTTCGATTGGCGTTGCGATGGTCATCTCGACTGCTCAGATCACAGTGACGAGATCGGATGCGGAAACTGCAATTCCAGCACGTTGTTGGTGCCGGACACTTATGGAAAATTAAAGACGGGACCTTTGAGCACCCCTTCTATAAAGTCTTCATTACATTGCGGCGAAAAAAGATGCATGTTTGCCAAACATATCTGCGACGGTGTCATGGATTGTCCTTGGGGGCAAGATGAGCGTTATTGCCGTAAGTAAATCCGTATATTTTACAGCTGTATTTTTAATCGATTAAAAATTTCATTCATGGACTTTTTTTATATTGTAAAATATCACCGACGCTCGTAAACATTTGTAAAAAAAATTTTATTATTAAAGAAATTATCTTGGTTAAATTAAAACAAAAGTTTTTTTCCTACATTTTATTCATTCAAACTTTTTTCAAAAGGTCTTCACGTGTTTTTACTAATATGTTAATATAACTCGATTAATATAACAGTAATACATGAATAAATTAAGATATTGATAATACAATAAATGTAAAAGACTTTTAAAAAAAACGTAAATTAATTTTGATTTGTCTAGTGATTAATTTAATTTGGTTAAAATACGTAAATTAATTTTAATTAAGTCTAAGCTCTCAGACTTCAAGTCCCGTACTACATCATGTTTTTAGTGAAATTGAGCCAGAGAAACGGAGATGTCGGCGAGGGCCGTCTGGAGGTGTATCATGCTGAAATGGGTAAATTTATGCCGGCATGTGTCTCGCACTGGGAATCAACGTCGCCGCAAGAGGTTTGCGCTATGTTAGGATATACGTAAGTTATCTCTTTGAATATTGTACATTGATGGACATTGAACATTAATATTACATAATGAACGAAACGTGTCGTTCACAACTTCAATATAGATCAATATCTTTTACGCATCGTGACAACTTCACAAATCCTCATTTGTACATTTAAACGTTACGTAAAGTGTGTTCGAAGACATTTATGTACATAATTAATTTTGACTTATTAACTTTACGGTTGACATCAACGGAATTCTGTTATCTGCTCGAACAAAAAAAAATGCAATGTATAAAAAAAAACTATTGAAACGATGGATCTAATTGTACTTTCAGGGTTTCAAACGGATATAAGTTGCTGATTGACGATTTAACAAATGCGTCGGAAAGTATTAAGAACCAAAGTACCAGTAACAAAAGTATTAGTTTGCTGAAGCAATTTCAAACGTGCATCAAGGATCGGGAGCCTTATCCCATGGTGAAACTTACTTGCGTCGAATACGGTAAATTATCGGAAAATAGAATAAAGATATCGTTGAATTAAAATTTTCTAAGGTTCTCCCAAGGTTTCTTCACGACGGGTGATGATCGATTCTGTTGCAGGTTGCGGCCGCAGGCGCTCCGGAAACGTGAGGGTAAAGCGAATAGTGGGTGGTGTAGAGTCAGCCCCTGGTGATTGGCCGTTTCTCGCAGCTCTTCTTGGTGGCCCGGAACAGATCTTTTACTGCGCCGGGGTTCTTATTGCCGATCAGTGGGTACTGACCGCATCTCATTGCGTTGGAAAGTAAGTGATTTGCGCGAGACGTTACACAAAATGTCATTTTTAATTGACGCGTATCTTGTATTTGTATGCAAGGGAAAATATCGCTTAAATATTCTTTGAGCAGTGAATTATTATATATTAATAAGACAGGAATCTCAAATATAAATTAATTTCGATGCACGTTGATGATTTCAGTCATTCAGAGGTGTCCGGTTGGACGATACAGCTTGGCATTACTCGGAGACTTTCTCACTCTTATTTCGGTCAAAAATTGAAGGTAAAAAGAGTCATACCTCACCCGTACTACAACCTGGGTGTTGCTCACGACAACGATGTCGCATTATTCCAAGTAAATACATATTTATTCGCTGATTACGTATTTAATTATTGCTGTTCGAAATATTTGAATATTCTGTTTAACGTGTAGCTTTACACATGTGAAATTATGATTCTTATTCAATTTTAGATGTTTTAAAACTCTCTTTCTCTTATCTCTTCATGCAATATCTTGTATTGTAGCTTGACAAGCGAGTTCAGTATCACGAACATCTAAAGCCGGTGTGCTTACCGACTGCTGACACCAATCTTACACCCAATACGTATTGTACCGTTATTGGATGGGGCAAGAAAAACGATACCGATTGTAAGTATTGTTTACATGTAAAAAATGGTGCTTTTTAAATTTTTACTTTTAATATTAAACTGAGAAAAATAATATAATGGGTATTGTAATATTGTATCTTTAATAATTATATAATTAATATAATGCTGTAATAATTTACGATATTAACATATGCAAATAAACAGCACTTAACAAAATATAACAACCCAATGTAATACGATATAACAACCGTCGAGACACAGAACTTCAAAAGAATATATATAAGCTTTATCTTTTATAATTGAAACTTTCATAGCATGAGTGGGAAATATGTATAAGTTTGCAAAGTTTCATTAAATGTTTAAATTGTTACAAATAATGGGTTTGAAACAGCTTCGCTTTAAATTTTTCAATTAGTACAATCCTTCTAAATATACACTTACGTAGAAAGAAAATGTATAAAATTAAATATAAGACTCAAGACTCGTTAATTAAATTTAATTATTATTTTGTATCTTTATTTCAGCCTCTGAGTATGAACCAGCCGTAAACGAGGTAGTAGTACCTATTCTGCCTCGACACCTCTGCAACATGTGGTTAGCGCATAAAGAATTGAACGTCACCGATGGGATGATCTGTGCTGGCTATGAGGACGGAGGAAAAGATGCATGCCAAGTAAATTTAACTAAATAATTTAAATACTTTACTTGTGTATTATAAAATAGATTATAAAAATGTTACGTATATTGAGAATTTCAAGAATTATAAAATTTTCAATGTATTTTATAAAACCAAAGTATATTATGTCATTATTTAAATTCATATTAATTCTTTTCTTAAATATTTGCAAAATATTAAAATATTTTAATTAGAATTTTAATTTAAATTAAATGTAATCTAATTGTATTCCATAAAAAACAATTAATTTTTCACACAGTACATTGATCTAAGAATATGAGTGTCCGAAATATGCATCACGTTACTTGCTATAATGTTTACAAATAAGTAATTACGAATTATTTATTTTTCTTCAGGGCGATTCTGGGGGACCTTTGTTGTGTCGGGATAAGGAGGACGAGGACAGATGGTACGTCGGCGGAATCGTCAGCTGGGGCATAAAATGCGCCCACCCAAAACTGCCCGGAGTCTACGCTTACGTACCCAAATACGTGACGTGGATCCAAAAAGAAATGTCTAAGTACTCCGATTATAACGATAGAAGTAATGGGAAAACGTAAACCACCGAGCTGGGCGAAATATTCGATTCGTTTAAAATCCATCAACGTCGAAATGAATCGAACGGAAGTGAGGGTAAAACATATATAGCAAAGTAAATGCGGATTTTCGCGTTCTCACTTAATGACATACATTGGAATGGGAAGATATTGGAATCGAAAGCAATTATGGTTTCCCGATTCGCTAATCTGCGCTCAGCGATTCCTGTCACGCTCAATCAATGGATAGTATTTTGTACACACCTTGTGCAGCTTTGAATCAAAAACAGAGAATCGAGTATTAATACGGATTTTCATTCTTTGGGATTAGTAAGCACAGATAAATAGCACAGGCTGATAAAAATCACTGATAATCACGGATTCGTTCGCTAAACCAGATAGCCAAATGAGTTCAGGATGTCGTCATGTTGCTGTCAATCGTGACAAATGTCAACACACGCAGAGAAAAGATTAGCCAACAAAGCTAAAATTTAGTTGTAGCAACTAAGATGTGTCTTTAAAATAGGGACAGCTAATATCGTTGCTGCCGGAGCTAAATTTATTATTAAAATTAGCAGTTACAGCAAAAAATATTCGCTGCTAGAATCAAATAATGTTTAGCAAATGCGTATATAGTTTCACGCTCCTAAGTCCCGGTCTACAACAGGTGTAGTAAGCCTTAAGCCGTAAGAAATTGACCAATCATAGTTGAATATAAGGAGAATAATCGACCATGATCAATTTTTACGATTTAAGGCTTGCAACATTAATTGTAGTCCGGAACTAAGATATTGAGGAATAGCTGCCACTTGTTTAGCTACACGTGTTAAAACACACATTTTATTTTAGCTAATGAAACTGTATTTCGCAGCAAATATATTTTATCTTTAATAGTCAATTTTTAGCACTGATAGAAAATATCGAACTAGCTACTGATATTTAGTTACCACTTCTAAGTCATTTTTTTCCGTGCAAACTAGGTGCTTTCTCATTATGTGTCCTCATAATATTGCCTTGAGGTGAATTCTAAATTTGATGATGGTAAGTTGATAACCTCTTGATAACAACTTTGTTATTTGCAATTGTACGTACAATGAGAGAAAATTTTTTTTTCAATGAAAAAATTACTGGATTAAGAATTATTTTTTCATTTTATTTATTTAAATATTTGATAAATATTTCAATTAAAAATTTTTCAACTTGACTGCAAGTAAAAAATTAGGACCCATCAAATAAATAATTTTTTTATTTTTAAATATTTTTTCTTTTAGTATATTCTTGTAAAAAGAGTAAACATTTGCGTAATGCTACGCCTTTTATTTTATATAGCATGGCTTTTATTTACGAAATTCAGTTTTGCTGTGTCGACGGTGAAATTTATATTGCTCGTAGGTGAAAATTTCTTATTATCAACACTTCATTAGCGAGATAGAAACTTCAACGATATTCAGCAAAGATTTTACAACTTGTGTAAAACGTTAGACATCATACGTGTCATCAGTTAGCTATTATATTGCCGTCATCTCGCTATCAATATAACGCGTTATTAATCCTTAATGTTTGTTCTTGAAATTTCATAAACTGATGTTATCTATTTGCCCTCAGGTTGCTAACTCAGTTTGCACATAAGATTTCAATGTCAGCAAATTGACAGCAACTTCACGACAACTCGTGCAGTGCATTAGTTTGCCTAATATGCTAAATCACGCTTGGCTATCTGGGGGGGATGCTGAACGATCAATACCATCACAACTTTCCTCGAGTGATAAGAGTGATCCAATAAAGTCTGCAATGACAACAGGAAACCGCACATCAGGAAAACTATTATTTCTCACATTGCGGACGGATGATTGCAGAAAAATCGGATTTTATCATCACCATATACGAATACTGATATTTGCTACCGCAATTCTCAGTCATAGCTCGTCCAAATTAATACGAAATTTCACCACTTTGCGATTTTTCGTAAGAAGATTTTATGATAAGTCACTCGGACAAGGGAAATGTGAGATAATAGGAAACATATAGGATATACTACTTTATAAATAAAGCTATATATGGATGCCGACGATGTTTGCGTACACATAAGTTCAAATAATAAGCCATTTTCTAGGAAACTACTAGATAAAAGAGAGGATCAAAAATGCTGATGTATGTACTTTTGGTACCTACTGAAATAAGAAAAAAAAAATTGAGGATTTATGCACAAAACGAAAATCCACGCATGTGATGCGACAAAAAATATTTTGTATCGCTGCCGACTTTAAGACAGCCGTGTATGAGCCACCAAGTGGTCGAAACCCTTGATCTATAGGGTGTGCGTTTAACAGCATTCAATGATATGAGTCGTTTGAGTGATGTAGGCAGTAATGAATCGTACATACCGTAGGGAACACAATGCCTATCATCTCTCCTTTATAATTTAAGAACTTATCTTCCTTAACAGCACAAGATATCGTATGAACATTCCAGAATATTCTAGATATCGTACGAACATTCGTACAGTATCGTGATATCGTTCGTGTATTTCTAAAATGTTCTTCACAATATTCGTTCGATATCATGTGCTGTTAGGGTTATTACAATTATAAAAATATAATCTTCTCTTTGGACTCGATAAAAAATATAAAAATACAAAATATAAAAAATATAAATGAAAAACAATTGTATTTTTTTATTAAATAACTTTAGGAAACCTTTTTATTTCTAAAACCAAAATAATTCGGCTTACACTGCTATTCCAGTTCAAACGACTCATACATTTGTATGGCAATCATAGGAAATCTGTGATTTACAAACAATCCTCATACAAATAGAAGAGGATTATAAATTCTTTTGAAATAGATTTTTTCGTTGATATATCGCACATTTATATTTGAAAAGAGAAGCTGAACGCTTCTCGATGGTTTGTGATATGCACAGTACTACACAGGTATCTTAATATTATCAGAAGTCATATAATTTAGTATGTACTATTAAGATGAAGAAAAACATATATGCCGATGAGAGCACATTATATATATACATATAATCAATAAATTGTATTTTTGTAAAGGAACGAGTTAAGCGCACACCCCCTACGGGTAAAATATCGTACACGTATTGCATGAAATGCACTATGGTGTACAATCGCGTGAATATTTTAAATAATGCGCATACGAGGAGACAATATATCCTAAGGAACAAAGAAAATGTCTATGTGCTTATCGATGTAAATGCTAGTAGTCAGTTTAAATACATAATAATCACGTTCGTTATAAGAGCGCGTGTCAGGCAGAACTATTTAGTACGCACGTACAAACGTAGATGTAACAGGGACGTCGTTGCATACTGTGCATTTCCACTACACGTGACAAATTCTGGAGTCGCGCGACTCCGAAACACCGTGATCCATATTTACGCGCGTAAACCTACGAGACCGATCCAGTATTACGAAAATGCTGATGTACATACATACGAATTGAAGATGGAAGAACTGCCATGGCGAATAGTAACGTGTATTTTCACCGTACATCTCACTGCAAACGCTATTCGACGAGAAATAGCGTTGCAGTCTAAACTCAATTATCGGCGTAATTTCGTCAGTCAGGCTCATCGTTTCGCAGCACTCATTTTGCAGAAAGGTACAGTATGCAAGTGGTCTCCGATGTTAGGCTGAGCTAACGAAAATTTAACGACTTAATGTTTTTAGCATGTTTTTATTGCTATTATTACTTGGACATATACATGAGTACAGATCTTAATAATTGTTACGAGTATTGGGGATATTTTGAATTCATTATTATATAATAAACGGTAGAGATTTTTTCCAGTAAGAATTCTTTCCAGCTGAATTTATTTCAGTATTACGATAGTGCATACGTTTTCAATTGATTACTGTTGCCAAATGAGTACATTTTTGGTGAAAAGAATATAATTGGGAGTAAAAAGAAATTGAATACATTTGGTTATATATATTTGCTCAGCCTACCGTATTCTAACTGAAATATTCATGCGTGCATCAGGTAATAAATAAATCGTATAAATACGTAAGAATTGTTATACGTATATGATATGATGTTACAATGTAAAGTACTTAAGCATAGAGGCTTGTAGAATAGAATGTTCGTAGTATGCTCGATATATAAACGTAAGAAACATGTTGACTGAATTCTAGGGACAATACTCTGCACCAGCACTTTTTTGATCTGCACTATAAGAAAATCGTTTTTCAATGAGTATACTTTATACATCGTACATCGTTTAGGAGCCTTAATAATTGACTTAGACCTTTTCTAAGCAGTAAGACGAACAGTATTGTTGGCCACGATGACAACTAGTATTCAGCTCGATTTATTTGCGAGCCGTCTTTATTTACCTGCTTGTTGTTCGGAATGCGAATTCTGCTCTACTTCTTCTCTATGCAACCTCAAACATTTCTTCTAGTCATTTGCGAACGAAAAAAAAAAAATGTTTTTCTATCGCGCCTTAATAAAATAGTGATAATTAATATTCTATATATTATTTGTAATGCATCTAAAGCAAATGATATTTGACAACAATTTGTTTTAGATAAAAAAATAATGCTTTTTGATATATAAAAAAAAACGTGCAATGATAGTGATATATGAATTTGCGTTTTCTAGATGTATCAGCTAAAGATGAATCCGTTTATTCATTGCTGCATCTCTGACATTTAAAAATGACTCTCTCTATAACATGACCTATCAGACAATAAAAGAGAACATGGACAATAATGGTCTTCCTTAGTATCCAGACAACAAGTTTAGTTGTAAAAATGGATTATATACTTAAATAACCGACAATACTGTGTGAGCAGACAATAAATAGAGTTAGGAAATGTTCCACGATGGACAATAAATTATATATTAAGGATTATAATAAGGAATTACTTGTAAACTTAGGACATACGAAAGTGATTAGTTAATAATTAGAACGTATAATTATAATATATTCTATTAAATAGTCTACTAAAATTATCCTCCATAATATTGCTGAATAGTAGTATATTGCACAAAGATCAAAAACTATTTATTATTTTGTGCAGTATGAAATACATAACATTTCTTTGCGCCTTCCATTTATATTATATTATAAAATTTTTTATGGTGAAAACGTATATGAAATATATATATATGTTAACGCGTTGCTTTCATATTTGAGAAGAGCAAAGAATTAGACAATCAGAAATGGTGGTACGTTATTTTTATATTCATCTGTTGTACTTTATTAAATTTAATAGTTAATGAACATTTCGTTGCCTTTTCTGTTGTATTATCGCGCTGAGTTAAAAAACAGTAACTGCCAAGTAAAACTTCTCCTACTTATACATCGTATTTCATATAGACAATTATTATTTTTGTACAGCTTTGCTTCTTACAGATTTCGATTCTATGAATTGAATTATGTAGAATATACGTTGCTGTTAATATTCCGTGAAAAAATGCTAATTGTTATATTTTGTTGTATTATTTTATTGTAAGCAGTAATATTTCTCTTGGGCGTATCGTGTTATGTTGTTAGTTATTTTATAGAAATACAAATGGTGCGGTTTCTGAGACCGCAGGTGCGTAAACAGAACAATGTGATGAAATGTAAAGTCAATGATTTACATAGAGAGATGTATGCATATTATATATGTACATACGTACACTTCGAACGAAAAAAGTTACGCACACCTACGCGTAACTTTTTCTTGTTAAAGAGTGTATACAGCTAATATAATACAGATAATACAAGAAAAAGTATAGTCAATACTATACATTGCATTGAAAGGACAGTTAGTGATATAAGATTTTATAGTTACATATTTTAATATATTTACGAGAAAATTAAATCCGAAACTTAATTAAGAATTGAAGAGGAGAAATTAAATTTATTATTTGTACTTTAGTGCCAAATTAGACAATATTTTATTCAGAGACATTTCCTAAACGACAAGTTAGAATTTAGATTTTTGATATAGTTAAAAAAAACTTTCATTGTTTCTCTATTAAATAATATAATATTTTTGTTGCATAAAATGGATTTTTACATCAACAAATTGTATAACGATAACGCGCAAATATTTATATAAATATATACAAGAAATACTATTTAATTTATTTTATCACAACGTAATCTTATTACATATTATTGAATATAAATACGTTTATACTTTAAATAGGGTTCAGATAAAATATTTGAAAATTTTTATGAGATAGAACTATTCGAAGTAAAGACGTTCGAGCGGTTTCAAGTGGATAATTCGTACAATTCGAATCAATAATCGAATCGTTTGATCCATTTTCAATATTCGAAGATTCAATTGTGCGAACAGTTTAGATGTCAAAATTATATTAATATTAATTTATTGGAATATAATATGGATTAAGCAAAGAGTATTAGATGAAATGTAAAGAAGAATATAGCTCGTATATTTATTTATATATAAATAACGTTAGCAAAGAGAATTTTTAACATGGGTTATCTGCACAAAAAAAAGAAATGATTTCTATTGAAAATGCGTTAAGGACGCTAAAATAACGTTAGTTGTTAGATTTAGAAATTGTGTTAGAGGATTTTGAATCACAATGAATCAAATATTCGTGATCAATTTAAGAACAATTGTAACGTTATAATTTATGTATAAAATATAAGATTCGTTAGATGCCTGTAGATCGTTTTCAAGTAAATTATATCACGTAATGAAAGTAAGTTTCGCGCAATGTGTGGTACAATTATAATTAACGAGCTTTCCAATTATTTTTTACGCTGCTCTCGTTCTTCGAAAAACCTGCGTGCAGTCTCATAGAGAAATCTATTACGCTCCTGTGCTCGAGAAACATGATTCTAAGAGCTATGACAAGTATTTGCTCTGTGTTGAAGATGTGAAGAAATGTTGCGCACAAAATACAGGTGTCTCCCGTTCGCGAAGAAGTATACTTTCTAAAAGATACTACGAAAATGTATAACTACTCCTGTGAAGTCAATGTTGGATAGTAAGGTAGCGTAAGAGATATACGTATCGTATATATGAATCGTCGCAAGATGTTGCACAAAGATTAGAGTAATTATGAAGCGCACACGCGCTTACTTATCGTAAGTGCGTTTGTATTTACAGTTAGGTTCAATTATTTTCAATTGAACGGATCGAAAATAAAGAAAACGCGCAATTGCGGAGAGTATTACTAAATTAATAAATCGAGAGTGCGTTGGCAAGTGAACGCACTCGGGTGCAAGGCTCGCAGTCTCTCGTGCGTATCTCTGTTTCCGATCTACTCAATTTTTATCAGTTTTAGAAAATCCTTATACAGTACAACAATATTGCAGTAACATTGCAGAAATATTTGATTGCAACATTATAATTTCACAAAGCGTTACAAAGTGTTGCTTTAATATTGCTGCAACGTTTTAGCAATGGTAAAATGTTTGCCTTTAGAAATATTGCAATGCAACATTGCAACAATATTGCAATACTTGTTTTAATATTTCAGGTGCAATTACATATATGTTGAAACACATAAATATTATATGTCCCTGAATTAATTTTTACATAGTAAAACCAAAATTTCATTATCAAAAATACATCTTACTTTTGTCTTCAAATTCAACTTTTGAACTTTTCTTCACAACGAAATTATTTCGTTAAAAAATATATGTGTGTGAAATATGTAAAAAAATGTGAAAAATCTCAATGCCGCATTTATTTCTTTTATTCTAAATATTGCGATTTTTTAAATTATAAGAAGTAGAACTCCATCATATCCATCCAATGGCGATGGTAGTAGACATTACTTTTCACAATATTTTTAAAACATCACTGTAACATCACTGAGGTAATATTGCAAAAAATATCTTTGCAATGTTTCTGCAATAATGCACTGTAATACGCAACGTTGCAGCAATTTGCTGCAAGTTTCTGTGCTGTATGAGTCATTTCAAATGAGAAAGAACGTCAAAAGTCGGCATATATCTGTATAAACGTTATGTATAATGGAGTTACAAATCAGTCAATATAAGTTGTAACTTCGATCGGTATTGATAAAATAATGTTGCATTTAAAAAAACGCATATTCTACGTAGAAAATATGAAAATGTGTCGAGGATATTGACATGATTCAAATGTGAAATCCGACTTCTCGCGTCTTTCATCTTGATAAATGATGATCGCTATACGTTCAGAGTGATAAGAAATTTAGCCGTAAACTACCATAAGAGACAATATGTCAGAGAAAAACTATACAATCAACTATACTGAACTTGAGAATTGATATACTATTATACAAAAAGATGTTATATAATATTGGTTACATTTACTCATTTTTTCTTAATAGATTTACCTTCTTTTTTTTTATCACAAAGCAAATCTCACGAAATTGCACAATCAACTCATTATAAAATTCTGAATTTAATATGTGAAATATCGGAATATCAAGAATACATAAAATCGGAAATATCAAGACAGTAAAAATTGCTATTACAAATGAATTTATATTATAACGAAAAACAATATCAAATATAATAACAAACTTAATTGATTTAATTAAAATTAATTACTTGCTTTTTTGGACATTATATAAAAAAAATATGACTGCAAATATTTTACGTTAACAAAAATTGAATATTTTTAAATTCTGATGAATGCTAGCTTAATGCGACGTAACAAAACAATTTTTACGATAGGATTGTCTTGTCACTACGTTCCTTCACTATTTTATATGAAATATGATAGTTTTTACAAAAGTATGCGATTGATATAAATAATCGTTAAGTATTTAAAATTAATGCTTAGCAATTATGTATCATTCGCACAAAATATAATCGTTAAATTGCTAAATATACATTACAAAGTGCTCCTAAAGTGCTATTGATATAGCGATGTGTTACTCTTAAGTGCGTATTAGCGCAGCTACATAATTAACTTTACATAGATAAACAATTTTATGTTTTCTCAACATTTTATTCAATCAAAAACTATTATCGTGTACACACGACACATAACGTGTAATTTAAACTTTAAATCTTTGGTAAGATATAAACAAGAAAAAGTGCAAAAAGAGAGAGAGAGGAATAATAAGACCGAACATAAAAAATATTGTATAGATTCAAAGAAAGATTTGTATAATTATGTATAATTTTTGCAAGCTCAGACATATTTTGACTTCTGCTTGCTTTTAGCGTAAATGAGGGGACGGGGCGAATGTAACGTGGGGATGTTGAATGTGATCGCTCGTTTGTGCTCGGCACAAATCCTAATTGTACAATCAGTGGTCGACGATATGCATATGTGTAATTACATGCGTGACAGTTGCGCGCACGCAAACGTACGCATAAATGTGTGAAAAACGTGCTGGTACTTACGAGATTAATATAGTGGATAAAAAATTGCACGAACTTTGTTATCACGTTGTTATCACGCGAATAATTTTATACCGGAAAAGAAGAAACGTCACCTCTCTTTACTACACACCTAGAATAAAATACATTTTGGTAGAAATACTTTGCAGCGACCTCTGCGCGATGTCCATACAAAGTTATCATTGTGTTCAGAAAAAGATATGGGCCGTGCAATTCGTTTTTGTCCACTCTTATAATCAACTATACTGTGCGCAACTAGTATTCCTATGTAGCGAGTGTTGCGTGTAGTGTAAAAAATGGCTAATATTTGTATGTTGAATATATACCTGACATTGGATATAAATGTAGGCACGTTTACACGTCGTGTATCGCTGTGATTGATACATAGATCTAGGCGATGTTGTACGTTAGGCTATAATTAATGTGAAGCGAGGTAAGGACAGCCAGACCGCTGTCGATTGTTAGATGTGCACACGCAATTGCGCAACTTTCATTTGGAGGATATACATCCGCGTAGTGTCGTCTGTTTGCAATTTTACATTTCTGCAACACACGAGCATTCAAGGCGATACTTGGAATTCGCTATTTCCGCAATACTATCATCGGCGTCTCCTGACTATACAACAACGATTGCATTGTTTCATTGATAGTAAATTCCAAAACGTCACCATTTTGCTGTATAGCGATTGTATTCTCGCAAATATATTTTTTTTTCTCTTTTCGTATGTCGACAAGAATTTATCTCCAAGAGCAAATTCGTTGCAATTCGTTGTCACTGTTCACTAATGTTTCACTGCGCGCGATCAACTTAACGCTAAAATGTACTGTAAGAGATAATGATATTATCTCGAAGTCATCTTTGGTCCATCAGTCATTTAGACGTAACTACTAGGTGTACAAATTACGGGATAAATAACTGTTCATTAGAGACATTACAACGCGCGTATGTAGAAATTACGTATTACGATCTTAAAGTAGAAAACTTATAGTATACGAGAGGCAATGTAATTATTAGGCCAAATTTCCATTTTAATAGGAAAATGAAATTTTTTAAGTGCTGTTATCCGAAAAAAGAAATAAATTTATGTTTCGTATCATGCGTACGATTAACAAGTAAAAAAAATAGCAGCTCTTTTCTTTTCTTCAAACAAATGTGACATTATCGAATGCCAAGATGACTTCGAGATAATAGTAGAATCAACGCTTGCACTGCCTTTCCTATTCATTAGTGTAATATCAGACATGACGGTCTCTTTCGCATGGACACTATGAAATATTGTTGCGTACATATTGCTGTTAATTACCCATGAATCTCGATAAAGAAGTAGACTAAAGAGAGAATGACGTTAATTGAACTCACTCTTGCTGGTCGAGAGTCGTAGTCTAGCAAAATATTCGACAAGACATATACGAGTTATTTAGATCCTCTCGACACAATATCGTGGTTATTGTAAAGAGAACTTACGAGGATTGTACTCTTGCAGCAGCGCGCGAGCAATTTGATATTTAGAAATTAATTTAATCTTGTGTAATATTTAAAACATTATATATTATAACTTCTAGTTTTTTATTAACTATTTTTCGACAAAATTTTCATTTTCTTTTCGCTTTATTTTATTTTTACATGTTATTATATCTTTTATTGTATTTTTACAAAATATTAATTCAAAAAATTAATTTTGAATATCAAAATTGCAAAATATTAGTGGGTTTAGATTATTAAAATATTTTTTGCTAATTATTTGCATTATTATTATTTTAATGCCGACTTATAATAATGGTATCATTACTGATATATATTAATTACGATTTTGTTTATGGTCATTAAATGTCATAAAATTATATCTACAATAAAAATTTTTCATTTTTATTTTCAAGAAAATAATGTTTATTAGAAAAATATTTATTATAACAATGTTAATAACTACAATTGCGCAACTGCACAAGTGCATATGCTCGTTTGTTCGCATATTTTTGCAGATTGGCTATAAACAAAATATTTTCGAGATTAGAAGGATGTAAACAAAGAAGTACAAATAATTATTATCAGCAATAACGTGAACACTTAGAAACATATCCGGACATATCTGCACAGAAAAAATAATAAATATTTCCCAAAATATTCACTGTTGTTGCACAATTGAAAAGATCTTGATAGCTCTTGGTGAATGATTATTAAACATCTTTCAAATTCAATCTGCAAAAATAAAGGAGAGCGCTTAGAGCATCATACTGTGCATGAGAATCATATTGTGAGTTCATAAACGGAAATCGGATTGATACAAAAATATGAAGATAATACACACACAAAACAAAACACACACATACCCATTAATAGTGTGGTGTAAGATGATATTATTATATATGCAGTCAGAATATATATGATTATTGATATATATATTATTAATATATAATATATTTATGGAAAATTCGTGTTGGCAAATAAATTATGTATTAACAGTAAATATGTATATACGTCTTTTATTATTTAACACTTTCGTTTTAATAATATTACACCTGCATCAATATAATAATAGAATAATTTGTAAAAAAAAACGTAAAATAGCAAACGATATATACTGACATAAATATATTGTAACTAATATAATGCAAAATATTAAAGTTATTCCAAAAATTTAAATTATAACTAAGTTTTTGAATGAAATATATATTCAAGCATTAATTTTAATAAACTTCAAAAATTTTTAATAAATGTCAAAAAGTAAATTTAATAAATAAAAACTTTTCAATAACTGCGTCTAAATTGTTGCAACTAATTATATAAAAATTCTAATTAAACAAAATGATATTGTCGTATTAGAAAAAGATATTTGATGTACAATATCGTATAGACAGATAAATATATAAAATAATATAAAAATAACAAATTAATTACATTGGTTGACAAAAATTCAACATTTTTTTAGCTTTAAAGTAAACAAAGTTGTTCCTAATAGATTTTGATACGCTGATTACAAATCTGGTCGCAAAAATGTCGTATCACGTCAAGTTTTTGAGATATTTTAAAAATTCAATTTGTTTTATTTCGGCAAAAAAAATCGGATCATAGCAATCAAATATGCATTGGAAAGAGTAAGAATCACACTTTAATGTGACATCAAACTGAATGCTAAAAAAAAATTGTTAAACATTTTATAAGTCGTGGAAAATGGCCAAAAATCTCATTTTTTGCACCTTTAAGTTAGAATACCTCAAAAACTTGACGTGATACAACATTTCTGCAGTCAGATTCGTAATGAGAGCATCAAAATCTGCTAGAAACAACTTGGTTTTCTTTAAGGCCAAAATGGTATCGACCAATGTAATAACATAGGATTATTAATGGAAAAGATTAAAATTAAATTGTCATAAAGCATGATTAGAAATTCTGCTAATTATTATTATTGATTATAAGCAATATTTAAAATAAGTATTAAATAGAAATAGAAAAACTCTTTAGTTAGATTATGATTTATATTATGATATATAAAACCATATAAAACGGGTACCTGTATTCTTTATTTTCCTAAAAACTTAATATATATGGATTATTTTATATAAAGAAAAGCGTTATCTTACAGCAAATGAAAAATGGTTAAGGGTGAGTGAAAGGGTGACAATTGAAAAATAAACATCTTAAGTTTTAAGATACTTGTAAATTATATAATAAAATAATAAACTGAGGAAATAACATAATGTGTGTTATAAAATATCTGTAAATAAAATACAATAAATACGGTATAAGCATACAGATTTATTGTCTTTTGTGTACTTCAGAAACAAGTAAATATAACAGAGATATACAAATACAATTTATATTTTTTGAAAATTTATAATCATTTATGTACACATATTTGTAATTCCATATTTTTTTATTGTTTAACAGGTGTTTGAGTTGCTTCCGGCACTTGTGGTGGACTTATAATCTGTCCCATTGCTGTTCTTATTTCCTGTACCTAAATATAAGAAAAATTTTCATTAATATTGATACATCAAAGATAATTTGTAACATATTTATTGTTTAATAAATGTACTATTTAAAAATTTACAAAGGGTTACAGTTAATTCATCTAAAAAAAAAACAAATTATGTTTATGAAATAAAGAACAAATATTCTGAATATTCCGAATTAAAATTGAAAATACGAAGAAATTAATAAGAAAAATAAGAAATAGCAAACAAATACTGAGGGAGAGAAAGAAAAAATAAAAATTATAACTGCGAACGCATATATTTTTAGGAGAAGATAACGTTATACTTATCATAAATGTTTAAAATTTAAATTAAAAAAAGAGAATAACAGAAAAAGTAGAAAAAAGAGAACGAGAAAATTTTAATTATAAAACTTAAACTATAAAAATTACTTACTATGTCGCTGGCACCTGAAGTTAAGGCAGTTAAGGGATCTGTTCCCAACATCACTCCCAGCATGGGTTTTGCTTTTACCGCGGGTGCGTCCATGATCGCCAAAGCAAAGATTACGGCAAAAGCCAATGATAAATATGATACTCGCATCTTTTAATGTTTACTAAAGCTTAAACAGCATTAACATGTACTTATATTTGTGATTTGTTAACAAAACGCGTTTATATATGTAGCACAATAATGCGATTTAGATGATTTTCGTGTCTAACAAGTACTTACATTTTATATTATAATAATATTTAATGTTGATACATAATCATAAAAACATTTTTATTTTATGCGAGAAATATATCAAATGTCTTATTTTAATACCACTCTTTTTATCTTTGCAGTACAAAGTCAATCATGAAAAATGTGTTCAGATAAAAGTTGTATAGCCTGAATAGGTCTAAAGAACGAATTTAAAGGAAAAATAATATTAATCTTTATAAAAACCAAGCAGCAAGCTGACGTTATTTGCCGTCACTTCTTAACGTCAAAAAAATATCTTTAGCAACATTTTGATATCAAAATGACGATAAGTAACGTCAATTTGCTATTAAGAAAATCGATTTTTACGATTATATTTTCTTAAATAGAGTTGTACAATTTTTATTATAATATAATTTTTCTATTCTGCACATAAAAATCTTAAAGCTAATTAAAATTTAAAATGTTTCCTGGGGCAATTTGTTAGAAACAGCGGAGATATTCTCACCTGCTAGGTGATATACAGAGACTAATAGTCCCAATAGCTTTATTACTAAACATACAGTTATGATAAATATACATGGCTTGTCACAATGCTTATATAACTATAATCATTCTTTATAAATGTTAATAATTAATAATATAAATATAAAAATAATTATTTCTTACGTAAGCCGACTATATTCAAATTCAAAATCTGATGAAAATTTCCTTGGTTTTTATGAGATTTTAACAAAAACATAAATTTTCTAAAAGCTTATTTTTCGCCAGACAAAAGATAAAAATATTCTAATCAAATACGTGTCGGAAGTATGCTAGATTCACACGAGCCATAAACCACGATCGAGATTCACGTTTTTGTATATCACACACTCCATACAAACGTATTGCCATGAAACTTGTAATGACAGCTACCTCACGAACGAGCCGTGAATGATTAAAATTGTTTGATTTTTATTGTGGCGTTGGCATGCGTGAAACGATATGCATGTCCAAACGTTAATGTAAATTTCATGACAAGAATGTGTATCCGCTTTAAATTTTATTTCAAATAAAGCCTATTTTATCTAAATTGAAATATTAATACAATTCTTGAAAATTTAAAATAACAATTAACAACCTAAAAAAAATAAGAGTCAAACAGTGCAGTAGTTGTATTTATTGCGCAATAATATTTTTTCTGACATAGGTCTGTTAACCTTATGAGTATTTTTTTTTTTAAGTAATAATATATTACTCCATTTTCATTAATTCATTGCGATGAGCAAACCATGATTATTTATAAAAATATGTGGAAAAAAATATCGTTCATGATGGCTTAAAGAAAAAGTTCAAACGTGCGAATGTTGATTTGGAACGAAGTATAAAGACAACAGTATTAGTTTCATAGGATACTTTATTTATTAATATTCCTTTTCTCGAAGATTAACGCACTTTCTTTAATGTTTCTTCAGGTTTCCTTCTAAAAGTGGGTTTTTTTCGAGTTGCTCAAAATAATTGTTTACAGCCTCTATCGCATCTTCGTTTCTACTTAAATCTTTTTCAGCCTGGAAAATTTTGAATGTCGAATAGAACAGATAGAAATCAAGGAAGTCACGTTTATATTTTATTATACATTTTGAAAATATTTGGAGCATCTATAGAGAGATATTATAAATAATAAAGATCTGTTTTATCAAGGAATACGTGAAGTGATTCAAGTAAAATAGTATATATTAGTGATAAACTGAAGACACGTTTATATTTTACTAAATAAAAATTTTATTACAGCTGCATGCATACTGATAAATAAAAAAAAAATATTACAATATAAAATTTTGAGTTATCAAATGTATGTATGATAAGATAGTATTTGTTGAGAATTATATAAGGTGTTTTATTCAAATCAACACACTTGAATTTCTCCAAACCCACATGAAATATCAAAATCCTGTTTTTATGATTCTCTAGATACAATATAACTCTATACAAACAAGATTTTAATATCTCACATAGTTTTACAGAAATTCGAGTGCGTTTATTAAAACAACACATATGCTAGATCCTATCTAGCATAAAGATAATTATGTTTAGCAAAGATACAATAATGTACATTTATATATTATTTAAAATGAATATTGTAGTACACAGTTTTGATGAGATAAAATACTGATATTTGTTTTATGGAATCTTTGCAAAAAACAAAAATATATAATTTTTAATATTTGAAACATAAAAATATGCTTAATACTTAAATTAAAATTTTCGAACAATTTTACATCTCAATTACTGTTATAATAATACTGCTTTATTTATATAATATTTTTATTGTTTCATTAAAATTTTTAAATATTATAAATTTTAAAATCTTGAAAAACAAAAATAAAATTTACACGATAATCTCTTATAAATTGCATAGTTAAAATAATAATGAGTATATTATTGATAATATAATAGATTGTTTTACATGTTTATAACATCTTAAAAATATTTTGTTTATATAGTATTTTTTTTATATTTCTTTCTTAATGCAGCTTAAAACATAAAATCGCTGGACTATGTAAAACGGATCACCTCTCCGTGAGAATAACTGCGAAATCTTCAATTACACTGTTGACAGTAAAGACATAGGATTGACAGATGTTTCATGAATTTTTTCATGTTTTCTTTTTCATGTTTTCATGTTTACTTTTTTCTAAGTATAAGCAATAATTAATATAAGGTAACTCTCTAGTATTTACACCGTAAAAATCAGAAAGAAAGAAGAATAATTTGCACGCAACCATTTTGTGCTTTTATATTATTATATTAGTATTTAGATCCATTATAATTGTTGGTTTTTCTCAATTATATAGATGTATATATGCATTTATATGCATCTTTTTCGTTGTATCACATTTCCGTTGCAAACTTTTCCTCAACTTTTCGTTATGAGTCTTATTAGAATTTTATTCTGCCATAAATATGGATTCTCAACGAGCAAATAAAAATGGTTAAAGATGTATAATGGAAAATTATTATTGAAAGCATAAGACAGTAAACTATAATTAGAATAAAGTATTATAAAGCTTCAGTAAATAAAATCCAACATTGGTTACATATATAAATTGTTGTTTATTTTCAATTGCGTAATTATAAGATGAGCAAATACATACAAAGTACAGAAATATCATTTATTTTTACTTAAAAGGTATGTAACATTAATGTGTATGCGTTTGTAGTCTCACATTTTTATTGTAACATTTCTCCAAGTTTTTCAGTTGTGACTTTCATTCAAATTTTATTCTGCCAAAATTCGGTGCATTTACTTGCTCAAAAATCATTTACTTGCTTTCCTAAAATAAAAAAACATTTTTTTATTGATATTAATATATAGATAAATGCCAATACTTAATTCGCATATTGTTTGCATACTTACTAAGAAAGCCAATAATCCAATCCATAAGGTTTCAAAACAAAATCAATAAACTAAAAAATAAAATTATTCCGCTTATATAAGGTGTCTAGTAATTTCCATGATAATGCTCGTATGCGGATAGAGCGGACTAAACTGAGTCAAAAAATTCTGTCATTATCCTGTATCAATTGCAATTTTTACAACAGTTGACAAAAAAATAATTATTTAAGATCATTAAATGAATGAGTAGCCACCTGGCCTATTGCAAAATACAAGCGAGCAGTCACGTGCAACAAAATATAAACTAGTTTAGTCCGCTCTACACACGTTGCCACAAGAATTGTCGGACACATTTTGTATATCAAAAATATTATTACAGAATAAAAATTATAGAAAGACTAATGCTTACCCATTGTGGTAACATATAACTCACAAGTGGGTCGGGTTTTTCTGGTGCTTCAACTTTGGGATTAGCCCCCGCTTCCGCTTCGGGTGCGTACAAGATTGTCATAACAAAAATTATGACAAGAGTCAACGATACATATGACACTCTCATTTTTTAATGTTTATTGAAGCTCAAGCTGTATTTGCTTATACGTTTGTGATTTGTTAGCGAAGTGTAGCGTTTATATAGCACAAAAAGCATAATTTTAACGAATTTATGATTTTCGTGTCAACCTGATAATTTTATCTAATGCAAAAAATACATAATGTTAAAGCAGTGGTTCTTAACCGGGGGTGCGGGAAAGTATTTCTGGGGGTGCGAAAGACGTTTCTAGATTCTCAATAGTAACAACCGTCTAACCGCTGAAAAAAAAAACTATAATAAAACTATAATACAAGAAAAACAACAACAGTGTAGCCACTAATTTTAAATTTCAAATAGTTTTATGTTTATATGTAAATGTTTCTTACATAATGTGCATATAGGTATATTTTTGTATTTTTTCAATAAATAATTTGTCTAGCAATAAATTTATTTTTTATGCCCTAAAAAAACTTTTTTTTCAAGGGGGTACGAGAATGTATTTTCCGATTGAAAGAGGCGCAGGTCACTAATAAGGTTAAGAACCACTGTGTTAAAGAAACGATAAAATAAATATTACATGTCCAAAATGGTTGATAAAGTATGACCTAGATATATATGATAATACTCGTTTTATCTTTAAAAATAAAAAAAATAAGTAAAACAAATAAGTCAAGTCAAGGTTGTAGCAATAGAAAAAAATATTATTTTTTTTGCATCGTTTAAGTTAGAATAATGATAAAAAAATGTTTAAAGTTTCTATTTCTATACTCGTATCAATTTCAACTTCAAAAATCGCTTCAGTGCGATAAATTTTCCTTAGGTGCGTGCAATTTACCTACTTTCCCCTTTCGACATTTATCGATAATGTATGTCGATCCATTATCGACACCCAATGTGTTTGATTCTGTCCATGGGAAAATTTTCTAAACTGAGAAGTCGCTATCTTTCTACATACTTACAGTTTATGATTAACGTAACGACCAATAAGCTCTAGTCGTTACTTTAATCATAAACTGCGAGTATGTAGAAAGTGGTGACTTCTCAGTTTGAAAAATTTCCCCATAGACAGAATCAAACACGCTGGGTGTACTACATCCATTTCGAGCCTATGATTTTATCGGTAGTGCTGCAAAATGGATGTGCTACGTGCCGGCCACTCTCAGTCTTCTCTCTGGCTGTACATAGTTAAATACCCACATTGTATGAAAGCACTCAAAAGTGAAACCATTGAATCGCGATCGTGGCTTCTCTCTAGCTTGATTACAAATGAGTATCTGCTGCTGTTAAATTTTAAATTTCTTTAAAAATATATATATTTAGTATCTTATTTAAAAAATTGTTTATCGTGTTTGGGTTTAATATTGACAGAGATTAAAGATTAGGATAGTTATTAATTATTAATTTTTTTACAATTAGTTACAAAATTATTAATTTTGTAACTAATTGTAAATTATACACGTAACTTGAACAAATTCTCTTCTCTGTACGCTAACGCCATCTCAGCAGATGCACATTGTTCTCAAGAAGATTTCTGTAGTCGGAAAAGTAGTATTCTGGAATATCGCACTTGCATAACATGATCAAAAGATCAACAGAGTTAAAATTAATCTACGATAACACTGTGACAAAAATACCGCAAAGTATAAAGATTGTGTAACAATCAATAAACATTTGCTTAGAGATATACAGGGTGTTCGATAATGATTGTCCTCACGTTTTACCATAGGAGCACGCATTTGTAATTTCTAATATAATATTATATTAGAAATTACAAATGCGTGCTCCTATGATAAAACGTGGGGACAATCATTATCGAACACCCTGTATACTATTATTAATATTATTATTATTATTTAATTAAAAATATATTTAACGATATATTTAATTTCGCTAATATGATAAGCGATTTCTTTATTTACGGACAGTAAAAATGCATATAAAAATTTCAATTCTGTCCATATTTGCGCCACAATAAATAATCTTATTTTATTTTAGAACAATTTCTTTCATTGTAATAAACGTATTATACAGGCTTTAACCTAGCGACTGAAATGTGTGTTTTAATTATATGTGTATGTATTTGTCTCTAGAGTATTAGAGTATTTCTTTTATTTCATATAAACAGAAATTATTTCAATATGATTGTAAAATGTTTAAAAATGTTGTAAAAGTGCTTTTCTATTTTTTTTTAAACTTATACCTCAGTTATGAGTATGCGCACTGCTGTTAAATGCGCTCGAGTTGCAGAAATGAAAGAATCGGAACGGCAAATTAAACACTAAGATGCCTCGGGGTACTATCATTCAACGTCATTCAACGAAAATGTCATCGTTCTAATCCGTACGTGATTACACACTATCTTGCTTTCGTATCCTACGCGATATGGTGCGCTGGTTCAACGGCAGGGCTAAAGGGTTCCGTTCATGCGAAGTTGAGCCTTGCACAAGCGCGTTTTACCGAGCGAACGATGCGCAAGATCGGATTTGTTAGCGATTTGAAATTTATCCGCGGAAAATCTGTCCCCTCTCTCTCCTCCTAGTCACTCAAACAAGTAGCTGAAACATCATTCTCAGCGAAGAATAGCGTGATACGGGACGATTCTTGGTTGCTTGTTGTTATGAGCCAGGCTGAAGCGTAAAGATTTTCACGGTGATAATCAAATTACGTCGTTTATAGTAACATATACGTGTTGGCTAGATCGCAATTGGCCATAGTTATGCAAGAAACGTTTAACCTACGTAAAGTTCGTTTCGAGAAAAATGCAAATAATGCAAATAATATTTAATATTATTTAAAAATGTAGGTAGAAACTGTTTTCTATTAATTTTAAACACATATTAGACTTAGATCTTTTTTGTTTGATATAGAAAAATGTACGGACCATCCATTGATTAGAATAATTCAAAAATTATAATTTGTGGATTGCACATTTCTTGCATAACTATGGTCAATTAGATACAATCTCATATGTCACTTTATGTCATTGTAATATATCATTTAAGCGCTTTATTTGTTACTTCAGGCGCAAATCTTCGATATTGCATTTCAGCTTCTCCCGCACGACAAAATATTTTGCATCGCCTCGCCACGGCTGCACATATAATTATTAAGCATCACGCGCTACGATCGCGCGTAGATTTATGTCCGAGCGGCGCGTTTCCTCGACGCGAAGCGATACCTAATTTAAGAGGTAGAAAAGGCTACAAGCTCGGAAAATGCAGCGAGACGCGGGAATAAATGATCGCGGGAGCGCACCAATAAATAACCGTTTATTAACGCGCTAATGCTTCACGTGAAATTAACAGAGGCGAGCGAGCCGTGCGAGAGAGGGAGAGAGAGAAAGAGAGAAAACGAGAGGAAACGCGACGCGATGATGCGGGGAGGTGGGAGAAAAGAGAGGGACGGGAGAGAGTTGGTGCAAACTCGAAGTCTTAAATGAGCCCGGCGCACGCTGCGGTTCTAATTAAAACAAACACGATTATAAGTTTCAACCTGAATTTATAATCACGACCGACGTGCGTCGACCTCTTAACGAACTTTACGGCGCCCAATGTATCGTTTTTTTTTTCCTTCGGTGCGTAACGAGCGGATCCTCAAGAAATCAACAATGTTGAGATTCGAGTAGTCTTCGAAGCCGTTTCCGGCTTCGTTTCGGCATTATCGTCTCGTGCGTAAGGTGTTTCTCGATATCGTATAAATACGATATAAGCTCTCCGGCGCGACAGACCTACTACTCGCGGTATCGTCCTGGTATCTTCGATCTTCAAGTCCGCTTCTGAGTTTGATATTCTAAGTTTCGTTTGTTGATCCTCTGCACGAATTATAATATTTCTTTATCGGTCCTAATGGACGGAGAATGAAATCCAAATATCGACGACGCGGCTCTGTCGGGCCTCGGGAAATCGGTGCAGCGATTGTATCGGCATTTAAGCACCCGCTGCGTGATCCCGTCTTAAGCTAAGCTTAAGATCGCACGTGTGCGGCGGGGCGTTCAGTCCTCTCTCTCTCTGTCTGCATCCACGTGCACTGGCTCGTTTTACCCTCGCGACGTTTCGAGATACTCTGCTAACCTTTCACTGGCGACATCTTCAACTTGACCGAAAACTGGAAGCAACTTCCAGCTTTATCCAGTGTAAGAGAGCAGTTTATCGCGCGTGTTAACGATTGTTCTGCAGCTAGTGCATTTTTTAGATAATGTATTGAGGTCAATTTACGAAACGTCAGTACAGCCGAGAAGATGGAAATTTAAAACGATATTACATAAGTTAAGGTAAATATTAAATAAAAATTGTTAAATTGTTTTAAATATATAGAATATTTGATAATAATTGTATTGCTTAATATGTCGAAGAAAGTCGTCAATACCAATATACCACTTTGTGTTTAGTTTCTATTTCTTAAACAGAAACAAAAAACTGTGGAAAGATAAATGCAAACTATAGAAAATGTTTTCTATCACATGATATAGCAGTTTTTATAATATTCTTTTAAATTTTAATTAAACTATTTAAGTTTTAAAATAAGCAAAAATGAGCGTCTGACAGAATAAAACCCAAGAACCCCGAAATATTGTAATGATAAATGTAAATGTGTGTAAATGCAACATTTTTCCTTCATTTTCTTTTTACATGAATCATCTGTATAAAATAAAAATTAATACGAGGATGATGTTTTTATTAATATTAATAAAGTATAATGTTTAGTTTCCAAGAAATAATAGGGTATCGGTTTAAAAAAACGTATGTCGATGTTGACGGCTTTTCTCTTGTAAATGAGGAAAGACGAACATATCTAACAAGTTCCAGTTATTAAATTTTACAATTAGTATCTCTGTGACAAGCGTTTTATAGGCAAATATTCGAATTCAGGTAAAAAACCCTTTTAAAAAAAGAAAAAAGATCAATAACTTGTTAGACAAAGGTCTTTTTTAGAATGACTAAAATACTTAATAAAACTGTCTATTAGACAACACACTTTACGAGTAGGAAAGTAATCACGCAAACAAAATATCTCGTAAATCGTATTTCTATAAATATATTTATTACAGATATCTTTTAGACACAATAAAAAAAAGTTGAGTAGACCGCTCCCAAAGTAACTTAGGAACAAACTCAAAAATCGCCAGGAAAGACGCTCTATATTTTGTTAGTGATTTATAGCTTCCACCAATTTAAGCACAATATACTCTACGTGATTTAGCGTGTTGCCCCGATCCTCTCAAATTTAGTATCAAATTTAATATCAAGAGATAATATTCTACATCCTTGTTGTTGGACGGCTCCGAAAAAGTGGTTCGGGCTGCGGTTGTCGTATTTTCTTCTTTAATTACGAAGTTATTATCGCTCCGCAAACTCAGCGCGAGCGTACATCACGAAATTAACAACGCGGCGCTGTGGATAACCTAGCGGGCTTTATTAATTTATCGCGTTCGTTGTATATTACACGAGGCAGCGAGCAGAGATCAAGGAAAAAGAAAGAAATAGGGAGCGAAAGACGAGGGGAAAGATGGACGGAAATGCGCGATGGCGGAAAACTTGCAGGCGCTTTTAATTATTGTATAATTAAAGTTTTCTTACCCGGCGACCATTACTTGTACTTAAGAGAGATTAAATACTTTTCATCTTTTCATAATTTTAACCATCTATATAGAGATTTATTTGACATACCGCAAATACATCTGACTTTGTTATAGAATGATCAATATGAAAACTAAAGAAGTAACTTGAAACATTATTCTTATTTCTCTTTATAATTTTTCCTTTATTATATTAACTATATTTTTGTTGCAAACTAATCCTTTCTTCAATTTAAAAAAAATTATAAATTAAAATATATTATATTACATTTTTTAACATATAAAAAACTCAAAGATATATATTTGTAATCTGTATTTTTAAAAAATTCTTTAGTTATTTGTCTTGTCAAAATTTTCATTTTTTTCTCTACTGATCACAATTGAATTAATGCATTATCGATGACAATTATCAATGAAAGAAAATAAAATTGCAGAAGAACAGTTCATAATAAAAATATAAAAGTTAAGCAACATATATTCTCATGTTCGCGCATACATATACAAAAAGTGATTTCTAACCCCGAAAGATTTTAAAGGATAATTTCTCACACTTTCAAGATGAAAACTTTATATGACCATCTATCCAAAATAATTTTAAAGATACAATAATGCATCAAAGCTGAGGAAAAATTTTAAAAACTTTTGATGAAATTTTGTGAATGTTTGAAAAATATATTTTGAAATATACACAAAGTTTTATTAAAATAATTTAAGTGGTTTTCGAAATTTTTGGAAAGTACAAACATTTTTCCTTCAATTTTGGCCCTATATCTGTAAAGCTAACAATAAGTCGTTTCAGACATATAATCATATAAAATTTTCGTCTTGAATTAGTACGAGGAATCACCACTTAAGATCTTTTATTTAACGACCACCATGTATATATATTTAACGTACATATGTGTTAATAATTTTATTTTACTTAATGAGAAGGGAGAGCACTTTATATCGTGATGATCATTGCTATTAATAATTAGGGTAACAACTCTTTTACAATACATCTTAATTCACTGCTAGCTAGATAAGTCTGTTATCCGCGATGATTAAGTTTGCTAGGGGATGTACTCGATTACCACTCAATTGGCCTGACCACTTTACTCGGGCTCACTCTCTCTGCGCCGTCCGTAAGGGTAGCGCCTCCATTACGGGCGGGTGAAGAAGCCCGCATATCGATAATGAATTCAGTAGGGAAAATTATCTGTTTTGGAAACAAGAATTTTCAAAAGAGTGTAACTACTATAGAATGGATATGAATTATTCAGTATTACATACGTATCACATCAAGGGCAATTGTCGCATAAGTACAATGTTCTGTATCATTGAACAAGCTTCTTGACTAGCATATTACAGATAAAATTATAGAAATCTATTTTCAAGGTAATACTGCTATAAAAAATGTAAGAAAATTATACTTAAGATAACTCTGATCTATTTTTTCTGACTTCTGCGTTGTATGTCCTTGCGCGAAGTAAATATCAGAATCACTCTAATTCTGATTCATGGAATTTATAAATACAACTTCTTTCTCATTTTTTTAATATACGGATAGAAAAAGCAGTTTTGCTAAGATATCTAAAAATTTAGCTCAATATAAATTTAAAAATAGTTTCGTTAGACAATCAAAATAATTATCTAGAACGTTCATGTTGATTGCTGGAATGTTAAAACATTTTACTTCATTTTTACATCATCCTTCATAATTATTATGATGGTCTAACAAAGTTATTTTCAAGTCTATATCTTAGTTAAATTTTTAGATACTTTAACAAAATCATCATTTACAAAACGATAATTAGAGTCTGATTGGTCATTCATTGGTCTTGGATTCACTAATGGATCATCTTAATTTCGCACTTCTTTAGTCGGAAATTAGGATGGGAAATCCAATAAAGCCAAACAAAGCGAGACAAAATCTTCCCATCGAAAAGAAGAGATTGAATAAATCACTACTTCGGGCAGAAGCAAATTAGCTTGGATAAGAAATTAAGGTAAATTTGTGGCCAAAATTAGGGTTAACGAGCCTTTCACTACACATTCGAGTGTATATTAGAAAATTGTTGACATGCAACAATTCAGTTCAAAACGTGTCTTTATTCCGTGTTTGTAAACAACACCCTTAATGCATCCCGCAAGTTATGATTGCAAAGTATAAAGATAAACGTCGATCCGCCCAACGATTTCGGTAGAAGGGATAAGAACGGATCTGTGGGTGCAGGCGTGGGTCGAACTTAAAACTAACGTGTAATTTACCAGTGGCCAACCGTTAACCTGCTCGACGTGGCTAGCCCCCGCAACTATAACATCCCAGTAGATAATGGGTCGAGGTCGAAGGGGCACCGCAGGATTATGATAGCTTATACTTTGGTAGGCGGAGAGGACTCCCGTTTAAGCAGTAATTAAGCCTCGCCACGCCCTCGGTCACGCTTCTTCGTGGCCCGCGAGCTCGCGAACGCGCAGGTATGCTTTCGTAAATTATCCCCGTGGCAAGCTCGAAGAAACGATCTCAGGTCGACCGCTGATGGAAGACGAGCGACGTAAAGAACAGTAATCACGCGATGCGATGTGATCGAATATGGACTGAACGCGTCTCTATCTTCAGACAGGGTTCGTAGTTGCTAATTTAGATATTTACGATTGATATTTAGAATTAACAAATCTGTGTCAGTCACAGCAGTTCTATTTTATTGCAACGTCCAACCTATTCAAACTGAATGCCGCGAATTTGACATGCCTCAATAGTCAAATTGATAGGACGATGACATGGAATGTTGGGAGATCCAGGTTCGAACCCTGGCCGAGATGATATTTTTCCGCAATAAAATTTTTTACAGTTTTTCCAAGAAGGGGGAACTTATGCTTCTTAAAATATTACAACGTTCGGCTTCATGCTTTTACTGTTTCAAGTTCAACGCAGTTTGAATAGGTTGGAGATTATTCGGCTCTAAGAACCGCTGCGACTGACATAGGCCTGTTAATTTTATATTTAATTTCGTCAGTCCAATTTGATTGACAAAAATCCGATACAACTCATACAGCACAGAACACTTCAGCAATATTGGAGAAGCGTTGAAAATGTTGCTGAAATATTCCATGCTCTACGGGAATTATTCACTGTTTTTTTTTTTCCAAAGCTGCATGAGCAATGTGGCTCGGATTACGTCACGAGACGATCTTAAACTGGGAATCCTAAAAAGTGCACTTCGCGTCGCGTGATATACGTTTAACTCGTGTCCGGTTACCCTTAGAAAAAAGAGGCCACGGAGCAGCGTGCGCGAGTCGCGTACGTGAACGTAATTTTCGAAGGCACGCGAGGAGGAAAAGAGGCAACCCGGGCGCGGGGGAGCCCGGGGGTAAAGCCGGAGGTACCGAACTAGAGATCGACCCCTGGTGCTCGCGGTGGGACGCCATCTTATTTATTGTTTTAATTATATCAGAATATATCGTTAGAACCCGTCACGACGCGCCACGCAGCCGAATACGCGAGATTTATGCGATCGAAACGACTCCATCGCCCCCGCCGGTCCACCACTACTATTACATTCATCTCGCGTGTGTGCATCGTACTCTCTTCCAAGTCGTCTCTCACCGGGAGGAGACCCGCCATCCCGCCGAAGCATCCAAATGCGTGTGTTGACACGCATAATTTGTTGTGCGCGACCGAAGTAAATGAATTACAAGTTCGCTATCGTGCGGACTCGTTTCGTGAGTCTCGATTAGCTGTTATCGCTCTATAAACAGGTCGCTCGTTTCGATAAAAGGGAGTGAACAAGAAAAGATTAGATCTTCTGGTCTAGAAGACAAACCGGATAATTAGGATCACCACGATACGAATCCGTTTCAAAAGAAATAGATATTTGACGGTAAAATGTGTTTCTAACGTTATAACAATTTGTCGTTTCTAATCGAAAGATGTAATCTCTTCTTGTATCTGTTTATAATTAAAGCTATAACGCCGCGAAACAAACCGCACTTGTAATTCATTCACTTTGGTCGCACACAATAAATTGTGCGTGTCCCTTGTTGAATTCTTTATGGACTATTGAGACTTTAAAATTTTATTCAATTTGTTTCTCTTATTAAGGTTTTATTTTTATTAAATCTAGTTGAATTTATCTATTTAAATTATTTTTATTCCTGTTAATTCAGTCTCTGTTTTTGCCCATTTTGTGTGATTTACTTAAGCAGTTTAAATTATTATTGTTTATCTAATTAATTAAATTATTGTTTTATTATATTTCTTATGAAAGAAGTAGTTTAAACTAATAAATTTTAGTTCTTTTTTTTTAAGTTTTCAATGTGAATAATTATTAATTATTAATTATAAATAAAATTCAATAGTGACATAATTTTTTTCAACGCAAACAGTAAATATTATCAATTATAAGTATAGAAGCAATATTTTTATAATAATTTAGCATTAAAATTTTTCAGACTGTAAACATAAATTTACAAAGATACACAAATGTACAGAAATACAAATATTAATCATTTATGAAATTGGACATTTTCCTCTACTGATGCTTTCGATGCATAATAATATTCGTAACTTGTACTTTGCAAAAAAAAAAAGAAAAATGCTAATGAATATTTAGTACGCGCATTCAGAAAGAATGAATGGAAATATATACTTTGCATGGATTTGCAAAGTACACTCGTGCGGGACGCTTAAAGATTTGCCTACCAAATTGCTACTTATTACCAGTGGGTTGTTACATTGTCCTTATGCCAGGCTCACACCCCAGTGAGCCAATTGTAGCACGTTACAGGACCGTTTGACGAATTCAGAGGTACCCATGCGCTATCTGGCGATTTATTTAACGCCGCTGCGTATACGAGACGTGTTACGTTCATCCGAATACATTCCCTGACAGCACAAAATATCGAACGAATATTGTGATATTTTACAAATATACGCACGATATCAACGTAACTATGCGAATGTTCGTACGATATTCTAGAATATTCTAGAATATTCATACGATATCTTGTGCTGCTGTATTACGAAAGTGTTCGTCATTCCTCGCCGATCTTGACCTGGCGTCAGAGTTGTCTCTGCAAGTTTTCGCACAACGGCGTTTACATAATGTAAAGAGTATACGGAAGGAGGAATTAACAAAGCGCGTATGTCGATCGTTCGTACGTCCGCGTGTAGACGGTCTTGCTTTGTGCACCGCGAAAGGGCCGAGAGACGTGCACATCCCGATCCGTTCATTGAGTTCCAACTCTTTGAGCGGACGATCCTTTATTTCCCCTCGTCTCCCATTATTTCTCTCTACGAGAAGCAGGCGGCGTCTGAGCGCGCGCCCGCTGGTATGTCTGGCATTTTCGGCTGGCGCGTCGTCCGCGGCGAAACAGTTGTCCATACCGTTCCCGGTTTCCGCGACGGAGCGCACGCCTTCTCGATCGAAAGTGCGAATTTACTTGGAGTCGCGTCAACAATTTTCTTGTCGTCAAAAATCGGGATAACACGGGAACGATCTTCTCGGCACGAAAAATTGTCCCGATCGTACGAACGGCAATCGCTAGGACCTACGGGAACGGACAATACTATGCCGATTTCATACACGCGATCGTAGAGATTCCTATCTACGGTTGATAAATTACTGTCCCTACTCGATCTTCAGCTCCCTTCCCACCTACCTTCGATCGAGAGAGGTCCCCTCTCGCGTCCAGGATACGCCGGGGTCTCTCCTCCGCAGTCCTGATTCAGCCCCCGGGTATCCAGGCTCACCTTAATATTAATTTGCCCCTCCATTGTCCACTTTTATTACTCACATATCTTACCGATTTTTACTTTTATTGTTTCCCCGTACATCGGACCTGTCGCCTTTCGTGAGTCCTCTGCCTCGGCTTATGTCCGATATTTTCAGGTCTATCGCCACGGATAAGCATGTAAGAAGGACCACTAATATGCTCGCGACTCGTGTATTTTATAATATTTATGTACATACAACTTAATTATATAAATTCCCACGTGCTCAAAGAGATCCTCATCTTACTCCAATGCGATGTTTTTACCGCCTATTAATATAGGGTATTATATGAAGTCAATTTCAGCTTGCCAATTTGAAAAGGAAAAAAAAAAATAAATATAATGTATCACCCAAGTATGTAAACATATATTTATATACTTGCGTAAATATTATTAATAATTTATGCATTTATATCAATAATGTCGTATCTGTTTAACGAAAGTACGTGTTTCCCTATTTCCTTCCTTATATATTAATCAGTTGACAATATAGTTTTATTTCGTTGCTTCATTACAAAAAAAAAAAAAAAAATATTTTCCACGAAGCAAAATTATTTCGAATTTAATATTCAGCAATTCGAAACATTTTAAAAATAGGATGAGCATCTACACGTATTTGAAACTAAAGTTTAGATCAGGCCTGCAATCGGTTTGCACTTTTCGATCAATTTTGCCTACTATCACAACTAGACCGCGCGCAGAGACAAGACCTGCTCAAGTGCCGTCATTAATAGTTGATTTTTATGTTTAAGATTGTCTAAAGTATCATCTTAATCTGTCATCAGTCTTAATGGACGTCTAAAAAGATGTCTTTCATTAGCTTTTTAGCTTGTACACGAAAAAATTATATAACAGAGTTAAATTTTTACAAGAGCATACAAAAAGGTTTGCTCGAATTATTCAAATAAGATAACTGTATTCTATATGGTCTATCTAAGCTTTGAGATTTTTTCAAAGTTGTTGCCGAGTCGAAAATTGAAAACTGTTGGCCAGATTCAAAGTAGAATTTTTAAACATTAATTTAAAATGTTGGACAACTTCAAATATTTACATGAGTGCAACGAAGAATTTAGAGCTAGCGTTATTTGTTCAACTCACCATGTAACTACTTAGAAATAACAAGTAGGCCACATTAGATAAAATTATCTTAATTTTCGTATACATCGTAGCAGCGTTTTAAAAAGTAATGTGATATATCGGTCCTTCGATGCATCTGTCATAAGATACCATGTATAAAACATGTAACTTGAACTTCCTTTCTTAGAAATCGCACTGTTTAAAACATTAATATTAATTTAGCTTTAAATAATATTTTATATAATTTTTAAACACATTGAAGCATTACGATTTTTAATCTTAATCGATTCAAATAGTTCATATGTATATTGAGAAAATAGAGATTCAATCTTAAATTGTTCATACTCTTTGAACAATTTAAGATTTCATCTCCATTTTTATGCTATTTGAATTACTCGATGCAAAACTTTCGCGTACACGCGTTTAAAATGTTATTTCATTTTTTGAAATCAATTTCATACAAACACAAGACATCTGCCTAAAGCGCAATATCATATCATTAAATAATTATTAAACTTGTGAAGAAACACAATTTCTTGCTTTTCTCTCAACTTCTGTAGTAAGAATCTTTCAATTTCTACGAAAGATCGACAATCTCGCGTAATATTTAAATAATAAATTTATTCCGAGGTCACAAACCCCTATAGCCTGACATTTTAACATTATCTGACGTGATGCACAAGGAGGAATAAGTGTAAAAGAAGAAAATTTGCATCCCGTTTCCCAGTGGATTCATAAATCATGTAGGATAGCGCACAGCATCGATGGTCTGCAACCTGTTGCTGGATTCTGCGCCGAACGGGGCGCACCTCTGTGCATTCTTTATCGCGTTCGAGACTAAACGGTAGCTAAGCTGTCATCAAAGGTTTGTGAAAATCGGTCCATCACTCGTTGAACGCTAGGGGAGGAACAGACTAAACCGTGACCACCATTAAGACACGCGACGACGAACCTCCTATTGCGTTCAACAATCGTCACAATTTGTGGCAATTGTCCGCGGAACGAGTTCACAAAAATAAATATGTCGTCTCTTGCCGATTTCCTAGCGAGAAACACAAACGGTGTCCGCTTCGACACATAAAACTACGCCCTCCCGACTCACGCTGCTCCATGAAACTCGAGTCACGAGGGATCGGATTCACATATTTACGATGACTTCCCACGGGATCCATTGGATTGCTTACACGACCGACCCTACGACAAATCAATTTCCATCCTTGTCACCGCGGTCTCGCATATATATTGCACTTGACATTTCATGCCTGTCGTTCAAATTCTCAGTGCACCATGTAGGTGTTACTTCCAGTAAACACGAAAGACCGAATAAGATACTAATGGAAAACAAGTAACGTGCATAAGATAATAATTTAGTAATAATTTATTGAGAAATTTATCTCATTAGATTTTATAATTATTTTCCTAAAGGACACATTTAAAATTGCTTTAATCTATTTGCGCAAGTAAATCAAGCATAAAGTTTTGCGCATTGTCAGTGCCTTTAAGTACGGTTTGCGCGTCAATCAGGCAAGATCTTCATTAAATTTTCGATTCGAAACACGCTAAGAGTTTTTTTCACTTCTAAATTTGTATTTAGACTCACGATTCGTTGTCGTTCTTTATATCGCAGCGAATACCGTGAGAATAATTAATTAATACATACGTTCGCGGAATGTTGTGGAGCTCGGCGCGAAAACGGCGTTCCCGGCGAGCCTGTTAAAAAGGATCTCTTTGAGATCACGGATGACGAAGCTAATACGCCGTTATTAGGCGCTGCATGGCCTCGTAGTCGGTTTTGCACCCCGCGAAGTCGAGAACGAGAAAGAGAGGCTACGCAAACGGAACGAAGGGCGAGTCGGTGTCTCGTGATGTGTGGCGATGGTGTGTCGCCGAAGGGTTTTCAGCACGGTGGCCCCCCGAAGCAACACCACGCCTTGACAAGTATATCGTGGAATTTAATATACCTACCTTCTTTAAAAGCTGCATCGGCCAACGGTATGTGAGGAAAGGCGCTCGGGCGATCCGACAGCCGGGAACGAAATTCCTCGAGTACCGGGAGCTTCAAGAGCGAAATCTGTCAAAAGAAAAGTAGTCCGTTATTTGAAAACTTCAAACACTACGTGTAAACATGACGCTAAGCGATAGGGTCTGAATCCGGAATAAATCTAATTTTGCATTGCATTGCGTGATAAAATAATTAGTTAGGCGCTTCACTTTTACAGTTATTACTGCTATAATGTCAGCAATAATAATCTTATGTTTAAAGTTCTATCAATTATGAAGAAAATTTACTACAAGTTACGATAATTTCAAACATTAATGATAATTAATAACTATAATTTGCCTGCGCAAAACTGTATTTAAATATGTTGGCACAAAAAATAAATTATATAACAGTTGAATTATGGTAACTGTGTGGCGATCATTTTTTGCATTAAGTGCGCACATAAAAAAGGTTTCTTAATACCAAAGTAGAAGTGTTCATTAGTTAAACTGGTGAAATTACTGAAAAGAAATTAAAAATCTAATTATAACAATTTCAGAATAATAAGCAAAATTGTGCATGTTACGAATTTATACAATACGTAATATCAAAATACGTGTTATTCATTTTCTTATCGCGACATTAAAAGCGTCGTCTCGTTAGATGAGAAAATCGCTCGTCTAGTCCGCGCAGGGCCTCGCAATAAGTAATCCGGTACAAAAGGACGGTCACAATACGGAGCACGTGCGGCAAAGTACGTTAGAGAGACCAAAACAGTCGTTGAGATTCTCGCTCTCTCGGTGAGGTGCGAGAAATCGTTTTCGATTCTCCCGTGGCACCGGCGACGTACGAACGAGAGAAAAAAAGAGGAGACCGGGCGTTTCTCCCCCTCGGAAGCACGGCACTAAAGTCGCCTCTCGACCCCATTTCGCGACGTTTAGGGACTTCCTTCGGCGCGCACGCGATTGTTCCAGCGCGGAACAAATGCGGGCACCTGCGCGAGGCATCGAGTTACCCCCTCGGCGATGTCGCGGTGCCCGAAAGTCGAATTCAGAACACCTGATGAGAGCGACGGGCAGTTCGCTGGGGGGCCCCGGCTTCCGGCCCGCCTTTCTACACGGCCGCGTCCCGCGGCCGTCGTCGTCGTCTTCGGCGCATTGTACGATCTCGTATGAGAACGGAAGTGCAAATTACAGGCCGCGGCGGCCGTCGAGATCTTTCTCACGATGTAAGTGCGCGCCGCGGGGCCCGATCCGTTGCCGGAGCGAGAGAATAGAGGAGCCGAAGTAGGTCCGTTGCGGGACGCGCGCGTATTCGAGGAGGTGCACGCGTCAGCACAGTACGCTCCGCAATCGATTTTTTCTTTATTCGAGAAACAAAGAGATAAGCTCGGAGCCTGGTTTTTCAGGAGAAACACGTGAAAACAGTCCTCTTCAGAATCACGGGCGCGCGCGAAGAACTCTTTCCAGGTAGATGAAACAGATAAGTATTTTCAAATCCCGATTAAGATAAGTATATTTTAATTTGCTAAATTAAAAAATGATGATTCATAAATGGAGATAAGTGAACTTGGAAACGGATAGTAACTAGATGGAACCAAACGTATCAGCGGTAATTTAGAACCATCTGGACTCTTGGAAACTAATCGCAGCGAGCGACAGAAGCGTTCTCCGTGCTGATATTGAAATTAAAACTTAATTAATACGATAGAGACATTAAATAAATTAAAATCATATTTTCTCTTCTGCGGCGTTGCTAGCGCAATCTCTCGCCATTTCTTACAATAAGATAAACAAATCAGAGTAGGACGAACGTCAAATATATCATCGTGAATTATAAAAACTCTCGTCGAGTTTTAGCGAACTAACAAGGCCAAAGTGACGCTCGCGAGGAAAGTGGACGCGGTTGCATGAATTTCGGAGTTTATGTGATTACGTCGGGAACGAAGTTACTTTTTACTTGCAATAACAACCGTTTATTTTTCAGGTTGCCGTGCAGCTTTAATTAAAAACTTGATATGCACGGTGGAAACTCGTACTCGTATAATTAAGGATAATTTGGTTAAATAAGCCGGGCATTTAAATCGCAGCGCGATAATTCGATAATTGAATTCGTCTCTTTTTTTTTCTTAAATCGATACTGTACTTCTCTCGTATCGAATCGGATAAAAAGCCGGAGTCCGTAAAAGTCGGTTGTCGAGTTCCCGTCCAATGGTACGAAAGAGAACGTTTCAAAGTTGCATTTTTGAAACATGGAGAACATATTATTATTATTTTTTTTTTAAATTGAATCACGCTCCATTAAACGGTTGATTTGAAATAGGGGATCGAGCGAAGAATCACCCTAAAATGCACGAAACAGGAGAATGGGGACGGACATTCGGTCGATTTGCGTCTCGGATCCTGAAGAATAATCAATGAGACCGGACAATAATGTCCGGCCGGCTAAGATGGCGTTGAGACAAGAAAACTACTCGGTGTAACGACCGATAAAGAGTAAAAAAAAGGAACCAGCCGGGAGCGGCATGCGCTTCCGATTGGCCGAGGCGCCGCTGGGCGGGAACTCGACAATCGACTTTTACAGTCTCTCCGGCTCTTTCACCCGTACGCCGGTTAACGTCGGGAGATGAAGAAACTAACGACGGCGTCTCCGCCAGGAGGTTACGCGCGGGTCACGATCTCTTGTTTCTGCATTCTCATTTGTACCGTTCAGCTCCTTCGTCAAGTGTAATTACGTCCGCGCATGCCATTATACATTGTTGCCGTAAGAAATAATTAATCCACGGAGTAGATGGACCACAACTGCCGCAATCAAAGAGACATCTTTCTTCTTGCGATCGTTTATTTTCTTAAGCTATCCTCTCATGTCCAATACTTCAGCTATTCTTATCTTCATTAGAGTGTATAAATGGATGGTTAAGAGGGACAAATGTTAATGCGTTTAACGTTAAGTACATATTGCTTCTTTTCATCATCGCCTCGATTCATCTCTCTCGTAAATTAACATAACAATCGAGTTAAATGCAAAAAAGATGTCTCTTAAGAAATAAATTTTATGTATTATTACAACCATTTTATTTGAAAAATAAGGTAATTGTGCTCTGTATGGCCTACCTACGCTTTGCGACTTTGTAAAATTTTTTGCTGAGTCCAAAATTAAAAACTGATAGATTCAAAGTAGGAAAACAATTAAACATTAATGTAAAATATGGGACGGTTTCAAATATTTACGTGGGTGCAGTAAAGATTTTTAGAAAGTGTCATTTAGATCATGTTGAGTACATATATTATTCAATATGTCCTAATTATACATATTACTTCTTTTTCACAAAAAATGATCTAAAGTAATCTTAAATTGATAGATTTATAATTTATTAATATATTGACATATTTATTGACATATTAACATATAAAAGTACATAAAAAACTATTTTCGTAAACAAATTGTTAAGTAAATAATTAACTTATCTTGATTTTTTCCCCTTAAAACCACCATGAATCGGAGTTTAATAGATGGATTAAAATTTATGAAGCAATACAAATATTGAAAAACGTTACAATGTATATGTACTCATTATTGAGTATCTATAGGCTGCATTGGTTCTATTTTACAAAAAGTTTGCTTCGACTATAAATAGAATGCTACGACAAAAATATAAAAATACAACGTTGTAAAGCATACAAAGCTACAATAATATGAACTGCAGAGATTAATAACCTTTTCTCGATATTACAGAAAGCAGTAACTTTCCTACGAAACTTAGATCGTGAGAAACATAATCAAGAAAATTCTACTTTTTGGCTTCACTATCAACAACAGAATACACAAACTGAGCAGTCAACTGTTGCAAGCAAGTGACGTTAATAGCTTGTACGACATACTAGCCTTATTTGTTCATTTCATCATGCAACTACTTAGAGACAGCAAGTAAACCATATTAGGTACATTTACCTTATATTGTTTTTCAATTATATATCTTGAATGACGAGTAATGTAAAAGAAGCACGTCGGAAACGTCGACATAAGAGAACATCGTAATCCGCATCAGATTGAGACGAGTTAATCGAAAATACGCACATAAGAGGAGTGCGAAAGGACCGCGGACATCATTTCCCATGTCGGCTCGTCGATGTCGCCGTCGATTGGTAAATCGATCGATTCCTTCAAAGCGGACCGCGCCGATTGAATTCCCATCATTCCCGGCAATTATTTCGATTTCGTAAAATACTATTTCGACAGGAAGTCACGCTCGGCGCGTCCTGGCGCGTGATGATTCGATCATCGCGTCGCCGTCACGGACGGAATCGCGGCGGCGGTACACTTTCGAGGCCTTTGATATATCCCGCCCGGTGGGTTCATCAAAAAGGATCGATTCGGTGAGGATCGCCGATCCCCCGTCCGCTCGCGTAGGTACGCGTTGATCATTGCGTGATTGCGGGTACTGACAATGACAACAAGCGCCACGGGAGGCGTGACTTGGCACCGCGAGAACGGAGGACCCGGACCTTTTAACACGGACTCGCGCCGACAGTCGCTCAAAGGAGCCGTGTGAGACGGCAACTCTTTCGGTAGGCGACAAAATCGCCGCACGACGCAAAAAATTACAATGGGAGGGCGCACAGACAGACAGGGTTTTCTGAATTACGTAAACCATCCATGGCCATTTTAAACGAACGGTACCTCCCTCCTGCGTCGAGGACGTAGGACTCAACCTTTCTACAGTCAGATGAATGGATAATGGAGGTTTTACAACGATAACCGCGGTTTAACATTTTTTTCCCTCACATCTTTTCTTTAGTTCCATAAATTTCAGAGAGTTAATGGTGAAAGAATTGTTGAACATTAAAGAATTCTTGACGCACGATTCAAAAGGTGATCTGTGTGAAATATTTCTAAAAATTATCAAGTGTAAGACCCAGCTCGATGTCGAAAAAGTTTTTATTTACTTGTTCTGTGTTATTCACACATCGGTCGTTACGTATTTACCAAAGAATTGTCAACTTGCTCGATATGGGGTTTTTTTTTTTTAAGAAAGGAACGAAAATCTATGTTCTACATTACTTTTGATAGATGTCTGAGGTTCGGGCAACAATTGAAACGCGAGAGACGAAGAGGTAATTTACGCATTGCTTTCAAAAAGGACACTTGCGTTTTCGATGTTCTCAGCTACGTTTCGTAGCGAAGAACATCGATATAAAGGGGTAATCCATAGAGGAATTTATGGCTCGCTTTATTGCGTCCCAAGTGTGCTCCTTCCACGGTAGAGAAGATATGTAGCTGCACGGACCAAGGTGTAACAATAAATTCTTATCTGAACACAGAAGTGTGTTGTCGCTTCTGGGGCAGTAACCAAAGACGTACGATGCCGTAAATAATGGATTGTCACTTTATTTGCCGCGCACAGGCGAACGCGATGTTATCATCTTGTGTTATCCCCGACGTATCTCGGTCTTAATGTCCAAAAAAGAAGTAAACTTGTTATTTCATAAACTCGTGAAAAATTTATATCGCATCATTTTTGACTAACTCCTTTCCGATTTAAACCTCCAACTGCTCTACAGAGACCACACGGTCGGGCCGTATATGCGCATATAAAATCGGAAACATTAATACTTCTTACGTTATTAAAATGCTCTTGTAAAAACTATAATAATGGAATATACTGGGAAAGTATCTTTAAAAATAAAACATAAATGACAGTAATTTAGTAAATTAAAATGTCGGAATATTGCATGTATTTTCAGAAATACTGGACTTATTATTATATTCATTACTGCTATTAATTAGCGTTAATTATTGCGAGTGACGACGATGTTTATTCGCACGGACAGTTGGTCTGTACGTTTCAAATTGAGAATACTGTTTCTCGTAAAGCGGCATTTCGCTTTGTTATCCCCATTAGTATGAGCGCATATCATCGCGCACCGCTCGATTCTCCCCGTGCATTCGGCGCCGGCAAAAGAGAGGCGGACAAAAAGGAGGAGTTGCTCGGGGAAGAGGTGTATCATTGTATCGCAGCATTGTTGCCCGACGGACGAGCAGATGAGTTTCACTCGAAGACGCTTTATAAGTCATTGTGTCTCGATCTGCCGGACCCACCGCGCTGGAAATGGGCCGACTCGATGAATTCGTACGCACATTAGATATAGATGCCGTGAGAAATCACTCCGTTCTTTTCTATCTCCCTTTCTGTCTTTCTTCGTTTGATCGTTCCCCCCCCCCCCCCGGACAAATCGATTCGACGGAAAACAATATCGCAATAATTCTCGCCGTGTTATATATGAACCTGAAGCAAAAACCCGACACGTTTTTGTGTGATTGACGCGAAACTTAGTGGAATGGATTGTCCCTGTCTATCGGATTATCTCTACTAATGATTAACACGGAAAAAAAATTTTTTATTATTTAAAATTATTATTAATATCTATATGAACGAGAAATAAAAGCGTGAAAAGGTATAGTAGGATATATGATAATTGATGACGGTGGATTTTGAGGGGGTAACCACTTAATATAATCGCCGGACAGTGTTTCCGAAATCATTATAATCTTTAGGAAATCTTCATATAATCATTTTGCAATTAGATGTAATCATAAAGTCAGATAAAATCATCAGAAATTATAATAAAATCACCAGAAATCATATGTAAAGCAGAAGAAATCATTTTGGATTTCTGTGTAATCATTCGAAATCATGTGTAATCATCGTGAAATTTATGATAAAATCATGTACGATTATTATAAAATTTAATGAAATCAGTACAAGCTTTTGGCTTTTGTAAGCAAGTTTTCATGTTGTCTTTAAAAAAAAGGTTATCAAATTTTTATGACCCTTTTATTAGAAAAATCTTTTATCAATCATAATGAATCTCAATAGTTTTAAAATATATATATATCTATTTTTTAAGTAATTAGCCTTCAATTTAATTTTATTTAAAAGAAATTAGCAAATAATGGTGTTTCTAGTTAAATAAAATAATTTTTAATCACAAGAAATCTGATAATTACATATGCAATCACGAAAAATTATTGTGTAATCAGACGAAATCAAATGAATCATGTAATCTGTGGGACAACATTTTAGCTAGTGGTTGCCCCCTCGGTGGATCTGTAATCTGTCATTCGACGGATAAATGCTTTTATCAGGATGATGTTCGAAGTTGATCGACGCCCGATTAGAAAAACGAGTGACAAGATAGCTAATAGTTCTGAACTTCGTCGATCAGAATAAGACTTAACGTTGTAGAGGTCTAACAATAAGAAGAAACTCGCTATTTACTCACACTGTTTCGGAGGGGTGGCGACGCGATTGTTGGCGCGCGAATCGAAACAGCTTTTAGGAAGCGCGAATAAGCGCGTGCTGCACGCACGCGCGAAAGAGTTCCTGAGTACTCGAAAACATCTGGCCTCGTGCCAGAGAGGCTCGGGGAGGTTCGCTCGAGTCGAGTGCAACTCGTGCGCGGAGTACCACTCGACGGCGCTCGGTCTTCGCCGGAGATGAAGGTACGTTTCCGCGCTTTTGAGCTTTCGCGTAGCGACGACGAACGGTGAAGAGCGGACTAAAAGGCGGTACTCTCGCCGCTCGAATCCGACAAGAGTTCCTCTCGCATATTAATTTCCACGTCGATTGACAGCCTCAATAGCGGCCATGATAAACGCGCCGAAGCGACGAGTACTGTCTTCTGTCACTTCTCTCTCCTTTCTCTCGTTCGTTACAACGTTTTGTATCGTCTAAATATATATAGGCACTTTCCAAGGATGATTAAAATGTGGAATTGAGAGAAAAGTTCCAGTTGATGTTTCATTAATTCAAGCTCGTATAGACCTCATTTCACTTGCCTTACTAAATTTCCAAGAGGCGTACAAGTCTTTTAAAGATGTGTAAGACATTTATATTGCATTTGAAAGTAGAAAAAAATTTGGTGTCGATTTTCTGGATAAAAAATTATTTAAATAAGAAAGAGACATGTGCTCTAATGAAAATATAATTAATAATGAAGTAAGAAGTAATGAAAAAATTGTTTAACTTAAGCACTTTAAATATTAAAAATGATTGTGCAAAGTTTCATTAAGATATAGAGATCAATTCTGTAAAATAAACGAAATTTATTCATTTATTTGCAAAGTAACTGAACAGACAATCACAATAAACTATACTTGAATACTTAAAGTACTTACGCAAAACAATTGAGATTTTTCTTAATGTTGTAAAAAATAATTTAATTTTTAATACCAAACTATAAAAATATGTTATTAAATAACAACATAATCTTATCGGCACAACTGTCATATGTTTCATATCGTTTATTTGAAGTGTTAATATTAAATACATTTTCAATCTTCATTTTGCAAGGACCGAATGTCCGATATATGCATCGTTAATAGTCAGCAATAGATTCTAATAAAATTTTCTAATATCGACCTGGTCTAGAAACACAAATACCCAATTCACGATTGTATTGATAGTCACGTTATCCGTAGTGTAAAGGTAGACCTGCATCGTTGCGGAATAAATGATTCTAACAGTACAGATGTCGTTATAATATTGAGGTAATCCGCCATTTTCCCCACTCGGTAGTTCAGTGATACTAACGTAAGAGAGAAGTCGGAAGTGGCACGTACGCGTGTGCCTACGTTGAGCGAATATATCCAGTAGGACGGATAGACGTGGACCCCCCGCGAATGGGTGCTCATTGTCGCGGTTGCTCGCGGGGGTCCTCGTAACTAAACGCGCCACGTTGATCGCGTCGACATTGAGCGCAGCTCTCTGCAATTTCGCTAACGATCCAGAAGGGTAAACGCCAGTTCGAAACCGTTCGCCAACGAGGTTGATAAAGGCACATTGCTAGAAAAGAAAACGTCTTTACGATCTCGAATAACTATAAACGATTACGTTTCACTGAACTCTTTGCAACGTAGTTGTCATATCAATTCCAAGAATGTTATCACAAGACTCCAGGATGAATTGCATCCTGATATAATTCAAGCTTCCTGATCTCTTTAAACGTAATGGGCAAAAATTTTTAGCATCGAACATCAATATGAATGTGCCATTTAATTCTCGATTCAGCGGTTTAACAAATTCCTGCTATATTCCTGCGATAGCATTGTCTATAAACAAAAAGAAGTTAGTGGAGTTCACAGCAAGCAATGGTATAACCGATTCCGAGACACCCGAAAGGAGATCAACAGGGTTCGCTGCCGCATGATTAGGCGCGTTATACCCGGCAGATCGCAATTCGTGCGATCGTATACAAACGTCCACGTCAACCGAATGACCGGTAGCGTACGAACGGGGACCCCCCGTGACTGGGTTAAGGTAGGGGCAACGGGGAACAAACGAGGAAAGAAGGAAGATTCTATTTCCTTCTCTCTTTTTCGTGGTGGGCGCCATTGTCGCGGTTCTTCGCGGGGGTTCCCCGCGACTGAATACCGCGTCGCCCTGGGAGGCATCGCGACGCCCGCTTTCGCTCTATAATTTTAACAGCCGACTCGATGATTTCGTTCGCCTTGCTCCCTTTTTATTTTTTATTTTTTTTTTTCGCGTATAGTTGCCTTGTCGGGCACGGTTGCGCGCAAACAAATGGCGCGCGACCACCTGGTTGTTTCGAGCAGATCGGAGAGAAAATGTGCCGACGTTTTTTCATATATAAAGGAGAGCCCACTCAAATCACTCGAATCTAGCTGTCAGATGAATCATTCATATTTCCCGAACTAGTTCGCGGAATTTATGAAAATACGGGTCTACAGATTCTATAATAATACTGTGGATGTACCGTGGCTCTAAAGCGACTCAAGGAAATACCAGCGACAAGTCTGTTTCATTGATTAAAAGCGGTACTTTTTACGCAAAGAAATATTTTAATGATTACATAGAATAATAAATCTCTTTAAACAATTAAAATTTTTTTCCAACGCGTTTGAAGGCAACATTTCACATAAAAAAAACATAAAAAATTGGAAAATTACAGTTTTATTATTGATGTTTGACATTGAATCATGATAATACCTATACACACATTTATTTTAAAAATTTTATACTTTTAACACAAACATGATTCAAACTCAAGATGGCATGAAAAAATAACGCTGTGTTTTTATAAATGAATTAGGAGCTTTATAAGAGAAAATGTTGTCTGAAAATTTATGCATATCTGTGTGTGCACGCGATGTATAGTAATTATCATATTTTTTCGGCGCTGCCATAATCATTAAGATTTAAGCGAGTTGGCCAGATCTCAATGTAAAACTTAGAGTAAATTAACGTCACAGCTCAAAACTTGGAGCAAAAAGGTTTACACTTGTTGTATGTACAATAGATCGAAGCTAATAAATATTATATTTCGTCATATGACTCTTCACTTCTGTAACATGCCCTGATCTTTAAATTCCTTAACTTTTAGAATAACACTTGAGAAATACTGCGTAATATTATCCTAACGAAAGTCAGTCGTATTAGAGAAATGGAGATATATGCTTCAGGTCTGGAGAGTCAGGGTGGTGTCGTTTAGCGATCATTACACATTTAGTACTTGTGTTTCCGTTCCCGATGTAGAACGGCTGCTCAGAGCCGCCGGGATAAAGTAAAAGGGGTCCAAGGACCCCCCATCTCGCCTTTATTCGTCACCAAAGAAGTAACGGAGGTCGCACCCGACGTCAGGCAACGGGTGACCGGACACACAGAGAGTATGTGGGACATCGTGTTCCCCGTATGTCGTCCGATGTACCCCCCGTGCGCCCATGCGTTCCCGCGCCCTTTCGCTTGTTTCTAAAGCGTCTCTGCGAGCCAAACCGACGGATCCATGTGTTGTCTCGACAGTCATCATCGATACGCGATTAATTTCTTCGATCACGCACCGAAATGTGTAGTAGAATAACAAATAAATTAAAAGAAATTTATTGCGTTAAGATTATTTTTATTTTAAAGAGTTTTACAACGAACTTTTCTTTAAATAGTTGAACACATTTAATGATTTAGGTCGGTATTCGTAGTCGCGAATAATTTAATATTCATAATTTAATTCATTCAGTCATTTTTTTCTTTCAATCAAAGATTCAAAGACTGAAAGAAAGAATGAATGAATGAATCTGTAATTAATTATGCTTTTAATCAAAGATTGAAAATTATTTATGACTATGAATACCGGCCTTAATTAAAACGAGAAGATCGGAGAATTTTGCATTGCAAGAACATGTACTGTGTCTTCTTAAGGATGTATCGGATATACAGTCCCTGCAAAGTAAATAAAATTTGGAAATGTGTTTAATAATTAATATTCCAAATAAACTATATACATATAAAAGTTGTGTGAATAAGATTATATTTTTATTTAATAAGATATTTTTTATAGTTTATTTACTCTATTTATTAAAAATTAAATTATTTTGTACAACGTTAAGAAAAAAATCTCAATTTCAAGTGCTTTAAATATTCAAGATAATTTATACAAAGTTTTATTGGTGATTGTCTGTTTAGTTATCTTGTAAATAAAGAAATAAATAAATTTTGTTTATTTTACACAGAACTGATCTCTGCATCGCACTAAACTTTGTACAAATCGTCTTGAATATAAATAAAAAAATTCAGATGTTTATCATAACTTTTTATTTAAATAATTTTTTATCCAGATAAAAAAGCGCCGCCTAATTTTTTCCACTACTTTTAAACGCAATATAAAATAATCTACATTTTTTTAATAATTTTCCCAATGTTTTGAGAAATGTCCTATACATTCTTAATTTATTATCGGCGAGAGTTTATTATTGGATATGGAAACAAAGAATATATTGCGAGAGTTGCGACGTAAACGTTTTAAACATTTTTATGAATTTGCTTTATGCGAAGAGGCCGCAAAACGTACGGACGGGTTTTTCGAATTGAGATATTAAAAAGGAATGGAATACGGGGATCATGGTGTTGAAAGATAGTCATTGTTTGACCGCACGCGGCGCAAACGCGGCGCGTTCGTAATCCCAAACAAATTTGCGGATTACACTCCCAGCATGAATTATTTAATCCCAGCACGGTCTCATTGGTTTAGTTAGTGACCCGTGGGGTTTTACACAGGAGATCGCACACGCCCGCTCACCATGATCCCTCGCGCGCCTCTCTTTCCTCGTTCGCCCTTTCGTTCCGCCTTCTTGCATACGTTCTCCTTTATTTCTCTCCTTTTCGAAATCGCACGCGTCCATTTGACATTTCTTGCTACAGAAGAAAGAAATTTTCCCACGGATAATGATTAACTCAGTTCTTAATTGACTTCTAACAAGGCGCCAGTCATATCTGAATGGCCCGTAGGCGAATCGATTTTTCAATTCGAAGAGAGTCGGAAAAAAATTTTCGAAAAATGTTGAACATACCGCTTTGCATTGCGTTTGCTCGAGATCCGTTCGTAAAATGAGGTTTCGTGAAATCATTCCGCCATTCCTGTAAGTGCTCGACCATTATTTTCGACGGACGCAACGCCCTGCCTAGCCATTAAATTTTCGCCCCACATAATATGGCCGGCCGCCGATAAAATTCCGCAAGAAGGAGAGGCAGGGACATTATTTACGGCGCTAACGCCCGCGAATCAAGATGTAAGCGTGGGCAGTGCGACGGGATACCGTCGCGTCGAAAAACGACGCGAGAAATGTCCCGCGCAAAAGCGAATGCAGAATCCCTGCGAGAATAATCGACAAGAATTATTTCCGTGCGCTTGTGTAATGTTCACGTACGCTGGGGCGGAGGTGTCCTTATGCATTCTTGAATGACATTAAGAGTGATATTCGAGCTTCTGACATTCAAAGGCACTTATTATTGAGATAAATATCCGGAGCCGCGGCCGTGTAATTTAATGAAACTTAGTGCGCGTGATTAAAACGAAAAGGCGTTGGCCTCCGCAATAATGTACAATATTTTACAATTTTTGCGTGGTGGAATCAACGGCGGTTGCTTGATTCGCGCCACGACGGAGTTTTGCGATCGGCTGTACAGCAGTTCATAATTTCCGCGTCCCACGCCCTTATCTCGCGAAATAATCACGCGTATCTCGCAGCGCGTGCATAAATTATCTCACGTGAGGTATATAACGTCTCGGCGAGAATACCTATCGAGCCGATGTCGTAAAGGAGATGCCAATAACTTGCCCTCGTCGTCGTCGTCGCGCGCGTGCGAAGAAGCGACGAATCATGGCGTGAAAAAAGGATGAAGAAAGCACAACGGCGAAGTGAAGGCACCGTGGCGCTTGTAAAAGCATACAGAAATAAGCGAATCGTCGCGGTTAATTTCCAAAACAAAACGCGTGAGAGCCTTTTTTTGCGAAGACCCGTAAAGCGTGGCGTTATATGTCATGCCTCTCGCTTTATAATCTTTAATCGATGTGCGGCAATCTCTAAGAGACCCCCCAAATTTCCTCTTTATTTTTTCTCTCAAGTATCTCTTATTCTTTAATTAATAATTTCTATTTAAAACAATTTTTTAATAAATGTATAATACGAGTTAAAAGTTATCGAAATTTAAAAATTGAAAGCTTCTCTTCTCAGATTGATTCTTTCCTTTTTCTAATTAACGACAAAAAATTTTGATCGCGAATGCCTGAATTTTGATCCTGAAACTAGCTACAAAGAACAAAACAATGAAAAATTTAATTTATAATGGTTTTACAGTAAAAATTATATTTTGCTGCAATTAATAAATAACTTTTTAAACGAGTAAGTGGATCTAAATAAATTTTTGTCCAAATATTTATTAGACTTTTATTAGTATATGTAAAAATTTTTATTTAATTGCAATTAAAGGAACTCTTATAATATTAAGGAAAAATGGTTTTTTAATTAATTCAAACTGTGAATTTTTTTCTCACAATTACTAAATGCTTGTATAAAAATAAACTTTGGTGTATAATAATATAGTATTAAAAAAAAACATTTTTCTACAAAAAAATATATTTTTCCTTCTTTTATTCTAATATTTTAACATTTAAGGATATATGATCATATCCAAAATAAAACTACCAAAAATATTAAAATTTTATAAAATATTATTATTTTGCAAAGATGAGGAAGTAGCCACAGTGCAAAATGCGCTATTACGTAAGAATCAAGAATAAACGAAAAAATTAAAAAAACTTTTAAACCAATGAGTGAATTGTGCTCAAATTTTATACAGATATTCAAACGTAATACTATAATATTCCATAAAATTTTTATATTTTTGGTAATGTGTTTTTTAAGATATGACCCATACATTCTTATATTAAAAAAAGATAAAATATATTTTTCGGTGGAAAAATATTCATTGTTTAACACTTATACATCAAAGACTATTTTTATACAAGTATTTAGTAATTGAAATTGTGAGAAAAAAATTCACCGTTTCAATAAATTAAAAAATCATTTTTCCTTTATATTATAAGAGATCTTTTTAAGTAGTTGTAAATTCTGAATTCTTGCTTTAGTAATTCCGTTTTCTTTCTTTCGGATCAAATATATGACCGGAAATGAAGAACATTCAGATAATATTTCAAGCTATCAATAGATGAGATAAGTATGGACGATGAGTTTCTCTCGGCGACACATCTCGATGAATCCGAACGCGGAGAACCTTCGTCCTCCCTCGTGTGGCGGTCCGGTTCCTCATCGCGCGCCGTCTAGACAGTCTAAATTTGAATAATATTTTTATGAATGAGTGGACGCGCCATAAATCCTTGCGTGAATACCGCGGGATCGGTCCGTGTACACGTGGACACGTGGAAACACGAACGCAGCACGCACGATACGCGCGCGAGATACTAGCGGAATGATACATACATCCGAGAGAAAGATGAGGCAAAGAAAGAGGAAGGAGGATACAGGGAGAAAGAAGGAGGAGAGGAGAAAGAGAGAAAGTTGGTCTCTATCTGGGCCTAGCCCGGGTTAAGCGACGCGAAGGTGAATCTCTTCTCCCCCCGTAAATTTCTCACCCGTGTGACTAATAGGCTTATTATTTTATATCGCCTCGCATTTGTTACAGATGTATGTTACAACGGCGCGACGCGAATACGTTTGACATTTTCCTGCCTAATGCGATGTAGCTTAATAGCGCGTAGAAGGGGATTACGCGTGTCACGATAAATGGTACACGCGGTGAATCTGGGTGCACCTCGCGTCCGCCTAACAGTTGGCGGCGTGAGCCGTCCGTGGCCGATTTCAGTCGCGTGAATATTTATTACGGAATAATGTAAGAAATCGAATCGTAAGTATCGCTGATTAACCTTGTTCGCGTGACTCTGATAAAAAATGCGATATAATACAATCCCTATAAGCGCGGAATATAATATATTATAATATATTAAATAATATCCCTGAAATATTAATATAAATATTTTTTTATAAGTGAAATAAAGTTTATGCAAAAACAAAAAAATAGTATATACAGTATCAAGCAAAAAATAGTGTGTAAACGTGAAATTCATTGTTAATAATTTTATAATTTAATATATTTCGAGAAATGTTTATTCCTTTAAATCTCAAAACTATACGAATACTTTTATAATATTTCACGGATATTAAAAAATTGTTAATATATTGAAAATATTATGTAAAATGAATATGTAACATTAATAAATTTTTCATGATATTAAAACATATGGTATAAAAAATAAATCAGTAAACGAGAATTAAAAGTATGTAACGAATGTATTATAATTTCACAATGCAATATTGAAATATAATGAAAGAAAAATATTTTTATAAAAAATATTAAATAATATTCTTGAAATATTGATAACAATTATTTTAAGTTTTAACAATATTCGTATAATATTCTGGAAATATATTGTATGCTTGTAGGAACATTATTTTCTAATACCCGCAGTTTTAAAGATTAATTAGCAACCCGTATAGAATTATGATTAAAGTAATTGCCACAAACAGGCCAGAGCTCACGACAGAATAGGGGTTGGATAGATTGGTCTACTAAATTACATCAGTTTCGATCAAATTTTCTTTCAAAATAATTTTTCTCCGTGAGCGTGAAACGTGTGCACCGTAGCTCGTTGGTGGGCTCACCCACAAACGTAAGTGTGTCACAAAAGAGAGGAAAACTAGGTGAGAGGAAAACAAATCGGCCGAATTGGATTTCCCGTATCCCACAAGATTGCATCTTCCCAGTGATCTCATTGTTCTCTGACAAGCATGAAAAACATCGTGCTGCTCTGCGCTCGTGCCAGCCAAATGTTCCTTCAATTTCCTCCTTTCCCAACCGTGCAAAATATATCGCAGCATCGTCATTTAAAAGAAGTTACCCATGCAGGCTCTTTTCCACCGCGAAACAGCAATCATCTTTGTCACGAGAAATATGGTTTAGCCTCAGTCTTAAGCGTTTCACCGAGCAACGAATGATTTAGAGACAAACTGCCTTCAGAAAGATTAGAAAACTGAACTAAATTTTGCCTCAAATGTGTTTATCGGGATGAGACCACGTTACTGCGTCGTATCGCAAAATGTTGATCGCGCTCACAATGAGCAATCGCCTCCGGTACTCAGCGCTGCTGCATTCGATTTTCCAAACAGTGTTCGTAAAATAAGAACGACTGGGGGCTTGACCAAGAGGCAAAGTGCGACAGAAATGTGCAGGACGGGCCGGAGGAAGAAAGAGATGCCCGGCCCGGATGGAGAGGGTAGAAGACCGCGAGAGTAGAGAAACACATGTCGTTCGCCGTACCCCGCGGTGCCGTGGGGTTCGATGCGTGAGATTCATATATTAAGCGGCGCACCGGCCGAAACCCCCCGAACCTGGGACGAGAATAGAGGAGAAACAGTCGGAGGAAAGACGAGACATGATAACAGAGACAAGGAGGAGGCAACGTGGCATAGGTGCCGGTGAGGAGGAAGCAACACATCGAAGAAGAAGAAGAAGAAGAGAGCGCGAGATTACGAATGGGAAAAGAGAAAATGATGAAACGGGACGGAGAAGAACGGAGCAGAGGAAGCGAGTAGGGCAACGAAGAAAGCAAGAGGGTGCTGTAGAAAGAAGGTTGCGCGCGAGAGAAAGGGAAAAAGAGAGAAGAGAGGAAGAAGGAGAAGGACGCGACTTGGAGGCTTCATCGGGAAGGAGAACGGCTGCGGAGCGAACCAGAGACAGATGAACTAATGCTCGAAACCACAGGGGGGCTCGTGCTTTCGAGCGTCTAATGATTTAGCCGGTGCAACGACGTGCCGGTGGTACTGACGCTGATGATGGTTGTGGTGAAGGTACCGGTGCTTATCCTGGTACCGTGCCGTTCGGAGAGTTCTCGCGGACTCGATTTTCGGCCGAGCCGACATAAATTTTACCTAGCTCGTATTCGCCTCGCTTTGTACTTATTGCTCAGATTCCCGAGGGAAGATGATCGTGTTACCGCAGTGTAATAACAAATATGTCCCGAATAGTAGTGTCGTTCAACCGATTTTAGCAATAACGACTAGAGAGATTTTTAATTGCGCGCGACAACCCTGGAAATCTTCTGCGCTTTCAGAACGTCGTTAAACAGAGGATCGACGACGCGAGGTTCGGCAGAGGTGCGGCCGGGAAAAATCAATTTGTGACGTCGCCGCGTCGTAACGATCGCGGGATGACGAAAGCAAATCGGAGATTTTTTTTTACCGTAACAAACAATCCCACATAGGAAAATTTGCTGTCATTCTCTCTCTCTCTCTCTCTCTCTCTCTCTCTCTCTCTCTCTCGCACAAGATTCTATTTTCAATGAACTCGAAAAGATATGTAAAATTACACGAAGAATGGCACGAAAGTCCAGCTATGACCAAAGGCTCATCTTTAAATAATTTTATTTTCAAGTTGCTGAAACTGCAAGCGGGAGTATCTTGAAAATAATCTACTGCAATTAAATTCGAGCTTCATTCACGCTTCCTTCGCATATTTTTCGTCGACGTTTTTCATCTTATCTAAATAAATATAAATATTGTAAATTAATTTAGCACAGAAAAGGGGCATATTTGCGAGTTGCGCAGTGTGCGATAGGGAATTTTTATAGGCGCTATAAAGTTACTAGCCATTTTCGTAAACTATATCCTCTGTTTTTGTACTAATAGATATTTTTTTCTCGTGTTTTGTTATTATACCCCGTGTCACATTTCTTAAGCACACACAATACGGACCATCGATAGTATTGAAGCAGCAGAGAAAGCCTTCTGAATTATCCTTTTACTATTCACAGCGTTTCCGCTATTTTCCCTTCGTTCGCAGAAAAGAGGCAAAGGGCAGCTTGGCGATCAACTTTAGGAGTTTCACTTCCTACGTCGTGGTTGGCGGGGTTCGAGTATCATAAACTTTTGTATTGGAATATAGCTTTTTTTGCGATTTCCTCCGCTAATAATTTACGTTCTTTCAATTTACATCTTATATAAATTACGTTTACGCGTCCATTACTGTTTGGTCAAGATGAAAAAAGCGTAAGCATCCCTAATTTTCAATTTTTTTTTTCCTTGAAGATTTTCATGTTTCAATTCCTTCGTGGGTGTTCGAAAATGTTTTAGTTTTTCCTAACGATAATCTCTTTCACACAAGAGTTGATTACGATCTCACATTTTGATTTTAATTTTGTAACGAAATATAAAAATTTAAAGAAACCGTATCTCAAGAATTAAACAAATGGAAAAAAATAGAAAACTTTTGGGAACCTTTTAGTTGGCTTCATATCATAGTCATATTTGAATACAAAAGTACTTTTTACTTGACGATGCTCTCGTATCGCAGCGCGATGTGTTAACCTCAGAGAAATTACATTTTGACATGCTTTTGGTGAAATTTCCTATGTCATGGTAAATTTTTATCTCCGCGCACGATATGAAGCACCGTTGCCGATTTCACAATGATTATATTCCCACATGCTTGCTTTCTTTAGTCAGTTGCTCATAATTGCACGCCGCGTTATATTTTCCTTCGATTTACCTCACGTCGCGTAGAATCATTCGCAAGAAAGTTGCGGGTATTCTTGTTGGTCACGCTTCCTTTGAAGCATTTATTGGAGTCATAAACGCCATGCAGTTTCGAAATAATTCAAGTGACACAGCTGTGCGCCTCATTGATTTGTTTCCTAAGTAGCTAAGTAAAATAATTTGCAATAATCACTCCGTTACCTTGTTTTCCGCAACTACCTACTGCGTTTATAGAGAATGAAAATGTTACAAAGACTGCAAGTTCTGCAAAAAAAATACAAACTAAATGACTATCAATTTTTCTTCTTCACGAATTCACACGTAAAATATGTATATAAATACATAAATGTATTTATAATATAAAAAATATATATATATATATATGTATACATAAATGTGCACACAAAAATCTGCAATCTAATTATAAATATTGATTTGTATCCGTTTCATCCGGGAAGCTATATTTTTCCACGGGAGAATTGAACTAGTTTATAGCACGTCCATAGTGTTCGAAAACTCACGGCAGGTACGCAACAATAAAATGACGAAAGTCGCTTTCCATCCTGCACGGACCATTAACGGTCAATTCACCAGCAATGGCCAATAATTTCGTGCAGATCATTTTTGACCAGCATCCTGGGTGGTTTCGTTCCTTGTTGGCTCGAAGGGCTAGATTTTCACCCCGATCGCGACAATGACGATTTCCGACGTTGGCAAATTTCATTGTTACGATCCCACGCCCAGTCCTCCGCGCCTCCTCCTTTTAAGAAAGGACACGACGATGATTTCGACTCAGGTAACTGAACGGCCCTTCTATATGCTTGACTTTTCTTCACGTTACAGATGACTTCGCCATCTTCGCTCGTGGATGTGATTCCGTCGATGGGGAAACATCCAATGGCCCACCTACTCAACACGGGCCTCTTTTCCACGAGTTTGTCTCCTCATGTTTAGACCACACTAGGGGTTCCAGAAAATTACACCAAAAGCTGCTCAATTTCTCGTTTTAACAGCCGCATAATGGATCCTCGCGCCGCGCGTTCCGTGATCCGATCAATGGGATCGATCGCAGCCGGTCGTTTTCTGATTTAGACATTTTCGGTGCAAAAGGAAGATTTTTGCTTACAGCGAGATCAATGAGTGTGACGGGAAAATATGACTCCGCTGTCAACAAAACTAACGCTATAAAGATCGCTATAAAGATAGCTTCACTAGGTATTAATTAATTATATATTGTTGTTTAACTTGTACTTGTTTTATGATATAATTTATAAGAGATGACAGAGTTGCAGTTTATGAGTTTCCATTTACATATAAATTTGATTATTACAAAATTATTGAGAATTTTTCATATCTCTTTTATGACGAAATAAATTTCTAGGGCGGTAGTCAATATGATTAATTAAATTTGCTTGTCTGTTCGATGATACTGGAGTAAAATTTGTTATTAGATCTTGACAAAATATAATTGAATTATGCAAAATTATCTTGTGTACTTTTATCAATTTATAAATTATTGCTTCAATATTACGTAATTACATTTACGGAATTACAAAGGTTATTTTTTAATCATTTTATCCATTTTTTGAGTTTACTAAACGCAAATCACAGCAGGTCAGCGCCGTCGGTCAGCACAGGTCACCGGTGACACGCGGCGCCACTAAAGTTGAAATACCGGTGACGTGAATCGCACACGTTTCCGTTCGTGTAGCGTAAATTTAATTAATCAACGTAAAAAAGAGTTTATACCGTATAGAAAGAGAATGCAAGCATTTCAATGCATTCATACTTTTGTTATAAAAATTCAACCTTATTATAAATTTTCACGTTTGCAAATCGAGTTCTGTCTTCTAATTATTTTTTTTAAATCACTCTTACAAGGAAACATAGCTGTGTCGCATTCTTGCGCGCGAGAAAAAGAGATAATAATGAAAACAAAATATATTAAGTTTTACTCTTATTTCCCTTCCGGGAACGACGAGGTCACGAGAAATAGAGAGGGTGGTTCGTAATGGGAAGCTTGATTATAATAGAGGTATCATTCCCGCGGACGATACGCTCTTCCTCTTCTCTTGGATAATTGCAAATGGCGTCCTTTTATACCGCTAGGGCGGCTGATCAAAGCCGCGGATAAATAAAAGATAATCATCTAATTATTCCATTCAAACGGCCGGCTGCCGACTACTCGGCGTATCGGAGGTACGATTGGCTCGGCGGTCATTAAGATCGCGGCGCGATCATATTTTCATTCTTCTCTCCTCCCTCGATTCGTACGAATCATTGTGATCGAATTCGTGGCGAACGTGACCCGTATTACGAACGTAACGACTCTTCAATCGAATCGCTCGTTTAGTATCGATTCGGCATCTTGTTTAATATGTGCAAGCTAATTTGTGTCCCGAAAAAGGATCTATTATTAACGTAAACTGCAAACGTAAAGGTATCTCACCATCTTGGATACTGTTCGAACGGTATTCTCCGTGTGAAAAAATAATAAATGATATCAACTTATCGACTTTCAATGATAACAAATATTCTCGAGTGTTTAACACATATAAGAAAAAAGGGAAATATTAATAATGCTAAATTGAAAAATTGTACGTATGTGCGAGTTTCTTCGCGCATTTATTTATTTTAAGAATATATCGTACATATATATTTGAATTCAAAATAATGAATAGCTCATTTCGTATTTCAATTCATTTGAATCCAAAAATAATATAATGGGGGATATAAATCCGAATTCAAAAGGACGAATTGCGCATTTCGTTTTTTAATCTATTTGAGTCCCTTTAAATCCAAAAGTACTTCGGGAAAAACTCTAAAAAGCGCGAATTCGGACAAATTAAAATAAATTGCAATTTTCAATTAATTTGAATTTATTTTCGTTTGCTGAGGTCCCTGCAAAGTAAATAAAATTTGGAAATGTGTTTAATGTTGGCACTTCAAATGTGAAAGTTGTGTGAATAAGATTATATTTTTATTTAATAAAATATTTTTATAGTCTATTTACTCTATTTGTTATTAAAAACTAAATTATATTTTAAAATATTAAGAAAAATCTCAATTCTTTTTGTATAAATACTTCAAGTATTTTAGATTTATATAAAGTTTTATTGCAATTGCCTGATTAGTTATATAGTAAATAAATAAATTTTGATCGTTTTATAGAATTGATCTCTGCGTCGCAATGAAACTTTATATAAATTATCTTGAATATTTGAAATACTTAAATAAAAAAATTCAGATTTTTTTTTATTATTTCTCATTTCATTATTTTATTTATAATTATATGTTCATTAGAGCACACTGTCTACTTCTCATTAAAAAAAATTTTTTATCCACATGGAAAATCGCTGCCAAATTTTCCTACTACTTTTAAATGCAATATAAAATAATCTGTAATTTTTTCTTAATATTTTGTCTGTGAAATGTTCTATCATCCTTAAGGGGGCATCTCGTATTTCCTTTTCATATCGCTTATCTGCGTGCCGATATTGTATCTATGCTACCGAAGAATACCAAAGCTAAACTGTATCCTTACCGACAGTACACAACGCTTCGCATCCTAAGCGACAGACAGACGACATCAGATCGTTCAGATATCTCATTCAAAACGTCAGAAGAACGACATTGACTCGCGAGATAACGTATCCATGAGCGCAAAGGGGATTAGCAATGGTCAAGGGATGAGAGTGACGCTATAGGATGTTTCCCGAGCAACGAATTAACGTGTAGTGACAGACTTGTCAAAAAGAAGGCCGATATGAACCTCATTAGCTTACGGGGCGCTCCTCTCGATTCTCGACCTATGCGCGGGTGTGGTGGCCCATGGTTGCAGGGTTCTTGAGGCATCCTCGATCCCGAGGACGAGATTTCCTCCGGCGAATGCAAAGCAACGACTGGCATCACTTAAAATGCCGCAGTCGCGCGAGAGACTCCGTCGCGATAAAAACCGCGGTGCGCGGACGCGAGGATCACGGCGGCGTCCCGTTGGCTACCTGCCAAAAGGGATCGTCCTCCCGTCTGGCATCAGTTACAAATGGACCATGGCAAGAAGAACGCGCAATCGAATGAGGGATCTCGGCGCGGACGGTCTCTTCGCGGACGGTAAAACGCGATCCCATAGATCCCGAATGGAGGTGTGACCGAGAAACGGGCACCGGGTGAGACGGCGTGTCTCCTCGATCCTAGATAAGAATCTGTCACCCCGGTGACTGGCTGGTACACTAATGCCGGGCGACAAGATACTTACTACCAGATAAAATGCCAGGAAGTTCGTCCAGTCATTCCCAGACGCTGCGACAACGAGGTGGTGTGGTACCGCCCCGTTCGCCGACATTCGCCGGCTGATGGAAACAGCGCCGAAAAAACATTTCGCACCGAGACGCAACGCGACGCGACGGACGCGACGGCACCTGAATAATGACGCGATAGTTCCTCCAAGGAGGAACGCTCCGAGGCTCCGCTTCCTGTATACTGCGAGAGATTTGCAATTTAATGACTCACCGCGCGATTGTATCTTTCTGTGTAATGGTTAGGTGATGTCAGAGAGAAATCATCTATCTACTTCTCCCGAAACAGATTGCGCGCCACCAATGTAAGAGAATGAGCGATGCCAAGCCGAAACGATTATGAAATCTCGTATGAGAGCGCAACTTCGAAACGCGAAGATAAAAAAAAACAATTAGAAATTCAATTAAAAACGTTTGTACGTAATGGACGACAGGTCATGCTGGAACGGTAACAAGTGGCGAAAATATGTGTTTGTTTAAAAAAAAGAATGAACAATATATCAGATTTCGTAACATCGATCATCGAGAAAGATGGAAAGAATTTCACTCTCGCCCGCGTAACTAGGAGTTTGGAATCTTTTTTTTTCTTTTTTTTTCTTTTTTTTTCTTTATTAGAGATTGGCTATTTAAAAGTAACGGCAGATCGCGTGTCGAAAGCGACGATGAAATAAGTGGTATACTAGATTTGGGACGAGCCTAAGAAAAAAAAAAAAGATTTACCGCGCACCTTCCCTGACGGAGGCAGAGATCGTGAAACTATCTCTGGGGGGAAAAAAAAAAGTAAACCGTCAATCCGATCTTCTCTTCCTGGAGCAGATTTCGTCGTCCGCGTCTATATCGAGATAGGTCCCGGCCAGGTGAGTGGGTGAGTGACTCCGGCATTGTCGTTCGGCAAGATATACGACTCCCGGTTCCCAGAAACAGTTTATATTCCGGGCGGTAGAATGGAGGAGGGATCGGAGAGATCGTTATACGCTTACCTGGCCCGAACGATCCTCCGTTCTCGTTCTCATCTCGGAAGCGTTCGTTTTTGGGATTCTGCGTCGAAGGCACTCGGTCAGGGCCGCCACGTCGACCCACCTCGGATACCTCGGATACCACGGCGATCATTTTCGAAGACTTATATCGCCTCGCGGGCACGCCGCCGCCGCGCCGGTGTGTATTTCGCTTCGGGAATAATTCATTGGATAACTCCGCGATATAACTCGGCGCGAAGAGCCAACTCGCGCGGGGAAAAACCGGTTGCCTTAGGAGCGTGTGAATAGCTTCCCCGGCGATCGATTATAATTAAAGAGACAATTTCTCTCATTTTCGAGCGAAGTACCGAATGTCGTGAGCGTAGAGCCCCAGACGAGCCTACGTTGCTATAGAGACAGTCGCTCTTGTATTCTCAACCACGAAACGTAATAACCGGATCGATCAGTAATTGTCGTCGGGGCAATTACCGCGTCGCTTGTTGTTCGCGTCTCGTCAGTACTTATTTCGTTTATCTTTATGATACAGTTCGCTTTATGTCTCACCTCGCGTCTCGTCTGGACGGCGATCAGAGAGCTCACAGACTGATACAGATCTCCCCTGGAAAGCATTCTCCCGAACGCAGCTGCTGTACGCAGTATCACCGTACAAGCATAAATTTACCAACATTCTTAAACAATTTTTCATTGTCAGCTTAAATTACATTATGAATTTTCATGGAATGGAGAATAGAAAAAAAATATGCTGCGTATTATTGATTTAATAGGCATCAGATCTGTTGTATTTTATCACGTAAAGAGATTTTATTCGCGATGATATCTTTGACGACGCATTCTTTCCATAGCTGTTCGGAGAAAAATACATTTGTCTTTTCCTACAATATGTTTTACGTGATTTACAAAATTTGAGTAAAAGTTATGGACGAAAATCAATTTATGAAATAAAATGCACACATAAATTTTCTCGTAAAGAGAAAATTGTCAGCGAACAGAAGTATTGTCAAAAACCGAGAAACTCATTCTTAAATACCTGAATCAAGTGATGGACTATAGTCATGAAACACGTGGAAAATCAGTTAATTAATTGACTGTACATAATTGACACACATGTTTCTGATTTCAAAACAAAAAAATGATGAGATATGCTCTTAATTTTTGGACCACGGCATTATCAATTATTTCATAACATCATTAAAAAAAAACATTTCATTAATATTGTAATTATACTATATAAGAACACTGACATGCATCCGACTTCGATATTCAGTATTTTCATATATTTATATTACGTTCAAGTTTATATTACGTAAATTATTGTTATTAGGCTGAAGGTGATTAAGTACAGTCGAAAAGTCCCTTTTATTACAGTTTAATGCTGTGTTATAAAATTACAATATATTTGTTTATATCTTTTTAATTGCTTGTTTATTAACCTATCTTTCTATATTATTTTATTACTTAAAAATAACGCGTATAAAATTGTTGTATAAATTTTCTCATTTAACCTTTTAATTTATAACACCGAACACGGTGATTGAAAGTAAAGGATCCTATTGAAAGGGCGCAAGAGTTGAAAGGGTACAGATTGAAAGCGGAGTAAACTCTTCGTACATCACTTCTTTTTCTATTACTTTTACATTTCTTTTTTTTTTACAAAACACTTAACTGCGGTTTCGTTTGATCTTATTGTCAGCCATAAAAACAACAGTTTATTTTTTTCACGGCCATCTTGTTCTTCAAAATAAAAATAAACATAAAAATAAAACTTAATTTTTTCAAGGCTATCTTATTCACCAAAAAGAAATTATCTTTAAAGCCAATTGTAAATTGCGTTGTTGCACGGGCTTACCTACTATTACCGTGCGAGAAGCGTCTTTTTAAAAAGATTCGTCACTTCTTAAACTTTCTCTGAGACTTCTCAAGGTATTAGTAATGTATCGTAAATAATGCATCTGACAAAGATCGAGATAGAATGATAGGAGCGACGGAGAGAAGTTCTTTCGGGGGGTATTTTCAGGTCCTCTTTTGGGGGAGAGGGGGGGGATTCAGCCATAAATAACGATAAACAGGAACCTCTGTAAGTCAGGTAAACTTGATTCCCGCACGAATACTATCCGTATATAAGTCTATACACTCCGTAGATTGTGTATAAGAGCATCTCCTCCCCCCATCCTTCTATTCCGATTCGACGAACTGTTTGGACGCCGGTGGTTTTTCAGAGTCACGCCCTGGAAGGGGCCGCGGGCCGCGAGGGTGTTTGGGAAAATGGATCGCTTACAGGTGCGACATATTTAATCCAGAGACATCTTCATAATCTGTTAACCCCGACGGAAAATAACAGTGAATCCGCTGAAGGAAAACGCTGCCGCAGCTGCCGATCCAATTCGCCTTTCTGTACACGAGTAGATCGCACTCGTATAGAACGAATGCATTGTTGGTGAAGAAATAATTATTTGAGAGCCGCTTATTGTGCTCTCCTCTGCAAAAGAGTGACTCTGCATTACATGGAAAAATCTACGATTTTGCAAAATCATCTCTGCCTTATTATATAAGAATAACGTTGAAACGGGTAGATGAAGTGTGGCTATAGCACTCTGAGACATTCCTTAAATATTTTGTACATTTTAAAGAAAAAAAAATTAATAAATAAAATAATACCCAGAAGTTTTAAAGTTTATCATTTAACACTTCGCAAAAGTATAATTAATGTAAATTTAATATAGTTTATTAGTAAAAGATATAAACTTGCAATTCGTGATCAATCTAGTTCGTTATTGAGTAACAAAATTAATTGCCTCTTTATTAACATAAAAAGGACAAAATGCGAGCATTATAACAAATGTAGATCGATTACTCGAAACATGTAAAAATTTATTAAAGCGCAATCAAAACAAATCTTCCTGACCGAAACTAGTTTCTTCGAATACAACATGAAAGATATAAAAATGAAATTTTTTAGAATGTTCTGAGATCCCAACTACCAACTTACATATTTTTAAACCACCAATTTCTACTTAAAAAAATAATCAATAAACAATAACTCCTCACCGCGAGAAATAGATTCATTCAAATAGATTTTGTGTAAAAGGGAAAGATGGAATTTCGTAATAAAACTATAATTTCACCTCGAGGTGGAAAGCCCCGAGACTGCTCTTACCCGATAACAGCGCGAATGGATGAAACACATGCGTGTGGATTTTATCTGGAACGAGTGTGTATCCGATACGGAGATGCTGAAATAGTTTTCATGTACCCACAGTGGGGCGCATTCGGGGCCACGCTTTGTCGAAGGTACGGTCTGTCGTTCAAGCAAAAGTGATTTTCTATGGCGCGCCATATCGATAACATCACGTTAATGCCATTCACTTGTTTGCCTCGAGAACCGATGCCGATCTTTCTAGGGGCTGTTATTACCAAGCGACTCGATCGCAGCATTCGCGCTAACGTTCGTATCAGCGTTTCGGCGAGAAGAAAAAAAGGTCTGTACAACGCAATTTAATATGACTAATGCTTGCCGATGAATAAGGATAACGTTGATTCATAATCGGAGAATTGGAGATTCAACGATTGATCTTTAATGTATATGTCGAGACGAGGACACGATTGAATGAAGATATAAAAAACAAACGGCAATTATTTTTTTATTCAAAAAATATGAAAGCTAGCAATATCATTACATTGCTTATCAATGTAACCTTTCCCTTATCAAAACATTTTTTATAGCAATCTATTAGCTTTCTTATATTCTAAGAAAAAATGATTTTTATTGCTCGCTCGATTAGGAATACATAGTTTGTATGAGAAGTTCCCGAAATGATTTAATAAAAAACTTAATTTTAAAGATATAAAAAAATTAATTTTTTGATTCTTAATATAATCCTTTCTTTGTTCTATATATATGTCTCGTTTCAGAAATTGTTAAAAGACTCTAAAGAAATTTCAAACATTTTCCTGAGTTTCCATAAAATTCCATGAAAATCTGTAATTTCAATTTAATATTTTAAATTAAGTTAATTTATTATGTACCGCCAGCAGAGTTACAACAATAAAAGACGTGAAAAACATATGTATATGTATACAAATATACAAGAGGTGATTTTCAAAGATAAAAAAATAAATTCCTTGAAAATTCCAGGTTTTGTCGGTATTTAATGTCTACAATTAGAAATACTTAATCATTAGCGTCATTAGCATATTTATAAAAAGTCGTTCCGGACATTTTCTTAGACCATGTCCTTTTATTTTAGCATTAATTTATCAAATTATTCTCTCTATTCATACACTTTTTTTTTATGTCATAAAGTTATCCCTATTCTTCTGTAAATTGCAATTATCGTTCTATGCCTTTTGTCTATAGAAATCTTACCACAACATATTACTCAACGCTGTTGCACACAGCAAGTGGTGACTTTATGCTTACTTGCTGGCTGCAAGCAAACTGCTGTGAACATAAATGTGCAAGGCTTCCCTAAGTTAGCAACAGACACTATTTGGCTTTTACCCAAATACTTTGAACAAAAAGAAGTAATTGCTCTTAACTTTTGATTTATCTTCAAATACAAATATAAATATATTTTATTAATACAAAATTGAGTAATAAATATATATTTACCATGCGTTGAAAAATTAATAGAAACGTTATAATATAATAAAAAAAAAATGTCATTTAATGTTTAATAAATCGTTTGCCATCACCGCCAATAAAAAATAAACTAAAAAAAAATTAAACAGCGAATTAAATAAATTGTATAAAATAACAAATAAAAATTGTCTTTATATTGTTTTTCCGCAAAAATAGTTTAATAAAATTTTTCCGGAACACAGAGATGCAAGTACCCGAACATTGATTTTCTTACGTAACGCAATATGTTCGTAAAAATAATACCGAAAACTTATATCAATAAAAGAAGACCGAGAGATTGACTTTCCGCAATTTATCTTACACGCGTTTTCCTTGCTATTCAGTATTATGAAAAATTCCCTTCCCGCTCTACGTTGTGTAATCTTCTAAAGCTGTAAGAAAAACAATCGTAAGATGATACGTGAAAATTCATGGTAAGACACATGATTGCCATTTTTTATCGATACGTTAGTTCGAGCGCGAAGAATGAGTCTGAGATTTATAATTCTTTGAACTCATCACATATGGCGAGCTTCTGTCCAGAACGCGCAATTTATAGATAAGAGTAACTTTACAATTTCGGTCCACGTTGATTTGTCCCTTTCAACGTAAAGTGAGAAGCGCACGAAAAGTAAAATCGATCCTCTAATTAAAAAATAAATATTATCAGATTTTTCAATTATAATTCCGCAAAATTATATTCGTTGGAAAGCACTATTCAAAAATAAAATATTTCCTTCTGTAATATGAGACATTTTTTCACTTTTAATTGAATATCAATAAAAATATATTTGTTTAATATTCAAACATTCTACATTGATACCTGCGTGTGTGTACAATACATATAGTTTAATATATGTGCAAAAAGACCTGATAATTTCAAAAACAATGACAAATTATTGTTAAACAGACTGTCAAAGGATCCTCCGTGTCGACCAGTCGGCACATCAAACAAATGAAATAAGAAAACTATTACCAAGGGATATTCATCGAACAAATGGAAATATTTTTTTTTTTCTTCAAAATGTCACGAGTTTTAGTATTTATTTGTCACTTTTAAACCTCCATTTACAAAGAAGCAATTGTTGGTGGTCCCTCCTGCTCTTTTCCGGAACTTTGCCTTCTGCAAAGTTCCGGAAAACGGCTCATTTCGTTGAAACTCCGCATCGATTGTGCGATGCACCCGACTTACGCAGTTAATGTAATTTTCAAATTTAAGGCAACCTATGTTGCAGAGAGCGGGCACCTTTTCTTAGAATTGATGGTGATATTTATTCAAAGCGCGGCATTGGTTATAACAGACCTCCCCGTAGCCTTGAAATTTGTTTGACTCATATTTGTCACGCCTTTTCATTCTCAAACTTCCGATGAATGAAACTGGCTTTTACACATGGATATAACCAATATGACCATAAAAAGAGATACTAATCTATCTCGTTTATTTTACTAAAATTTGTCCTTTTATCCCATCGAAAAAGATTGATGTAAGTGGTGAACAAAAGTATCAGGACAGATAATATTTATTTTTATTTTTATGTTTTTTTGACGTGCCAATTAATTGGCACAAAGAATCCTTAAGACCTTTTTGCACATATGTATATGATTACTATTATGAAATATTGAGAATGCATTAAAAAATTTGGCGAAACGCATATTTGACATTTTCTATATTAAATCGTTGAATTGAGAACAAGTGTATAATTGGTAAACAAAGCAATATCACTAAAAAGCTAATATTAACTTCATATTAACTTGAGAAAAAAATCGACATAAATTTGTGGATTAAGAACGTTTCGATGATAAAACCGATCCTTTCGTTGATGTCGAAATGTATGCACAAGTCTGCACTTTTTTTTTATAGCACGAAGAAAAATCGCGAGAGCTTGAAAACAGAATTATACAAATGATGTATATAAATGCATTCGGTGCTTATGGTTAAATAATGTTGCAATATACCGGCAATTTCGATAATTAACATGAAGTTATTCCAACGTAAAGACCGCACTCTTCTCTCAATTAACGGATACTTTTACGACGCGTGCATGCATTCTGAGAACTCGCTGTCCCGTACGTGCGATTTCTTTTTCTCTCTTACTTTACAAAACGATGAAACCCGTCGAAGTGACCATTTCGTGGATCACGAAGAGGACTGCAGTAAAACGCATTTTTTCCGAGAGATTTCGTCTCCCCCCCTCCCCACGCGCTTTTCTTGAGTTTTATTTTACGCTCATAAACATCTCGGACTGATTTACTATTAGATCTCGTCGGACTACGCAATCGCCAATAAAAAATTTATTTAATGTCCTTCCGTTTTCTTTTCAACAGTGTCTATTTATTTAATTTTAACCGAACTGGGCAGTGAAGATTAAAACGACACTGCAATTATATTGTAAGTCGAAAAAATTTTATATTATACATAATATTCTGAAACTATTCTGGTCAACATTTTCATTAACTAACATGGCCACTTTTTGTTTTGAGAATCCGAGAGACTTCTCTCTTGTAGGGGTTCTTCCTTATGGCAATGCGTCAATAGGAATAATGTCGCGGTCGTGTTTCCACCATATGCCAAACATACGTTGTATACAATAGAAATACGATTTTTCACTAATACAAATAATAAATTGCGTCCGCTCTACGATGTATGGCGAACAATTACATAACTTGGTTATACTTTGTTCCGCGATTGACCAGTATCTAATAATTCTTCTCGTAATTCTTCTTTAATTTATTTTTTAAATCAATACACAATTATTATACACGCTGAATTATGCTTTATTAACATTAAATTCAATATACAAAATGTTCCAAATTTAAATGTCAAAACTTCAAGAGAGTACAGGGTAGAGAAACGCAACTAATTTATAACGGGCCAAATGTAAAATTTAAGATTATATTGTAGACTTTTTTTACAGAAGATTTGTCTTGTAACGTTTGCCGTTTCAGAAAATGTTCCGATAAAAAATAATTTATAAGGGTAAAAAACAATTTGCTATGCGTCAATAATTCAGTTTAGTTTTTATTTTTTCTGGGAGTTAAGTTTGAACATCGCAGATTGCCCGTTACATTGTTCCTAATGTAAGAAATCGATGAACTAAGAAAAAAGTCCTTTAAAGATTGTTTTTACATTTGCGGTTTTATAAAATAATGCTTTCACACAAAAAAAAACAAAGAAAAAACCTTTTTTGCTTTTCTTAAAAACGAAGCAAAAACTCGTTTTTGCTTCGTTTTTAAGAAAATCGCAAAAAAAAGAAAATATTTTCAAACATTGCCGACATTTTATAGAATAATACCATCATAAAGTTATATAACAGGAATAAATAGGTAATAAATAAATAAAATAATGGAAACTTTTTTGTTATAATTTTCTTCAAAACGAGGCAAAAACAAATAAATCTTTAAAGAATTCTTTTCTTATTTTATCAATTTTCTATTACATGCTTCCGAAGTTTTAGCATTTAAATTCGGGACAGTCTGTATATCGATTTACAATTCTTGAGTTTCACATACTTATCATATTTCAAGATTTATGATAATTTTTTTAGATAATATTATAGGCCTAAAATCCAACATTTTTATATTTTATATAAAATTTAATCATTATAAATGTAAGTTTTATTGCTTTTTAATTAATTATACAATAAAAAAACAAGAATAATAAATATGCTATTCTAAATTTTGCAACTTCGAAGAAACTAAATCCCTGTTGGTTTCCCAATTTCCATTAATTATAATACATAGGAAAAAACATTAAAACTGATTCATTGAAAAATATCAAATAACTTTAAAATACTTTGAAGTTCAAGCTGAAAAGAAACGTTTAAAGGACTTGAGACTTTTACATTTCTAGACTATGCCATTGTGAAATCTTTATACTTGAACGTTTCCATGTTCGCAAAATTCTTCTTCATGCTCCAATTTAAATGATGATAACCATATCTTTTTCGAAAAAAGTTTTCTAAAGGACATTGTATATAAAGACGCTTTTGCAGAAAATAAATGCTTTCTCAGATAAATAATACATTCATTCTTTTCTACAGCTAAATTTTTCGCACAATTTATCTCTCCTCTTTTTCTTTCCAATGTGAAGAGATACTCAATGAAAAACTGTTTAGTCGATCAAAAGTGACGTCAATATGACGTCAAAATCAACGTTTCATCATGGCATCATGCAAAAGCATATAAATTCCAAAAAGTCGCAAAGAGATCCTCAAAAAAATAACGAAAATAATGTATAAATTAAAGGTACTCCAAATTGCAATAGGTTGCAGAAGTAAATTAAAGGAGAATTATAGAGTTTCTTGGAGACCCAAAGCAGAGCATTATAATCCGTTTTATTGTTTCGTACGTAGACCTGCAGAAATATCCCGTAACCCACAAAGAATACCACGAGTCGCTGCCGGTCTTACGAATTGGAGTGAGAAGCTCACGGATACAATAAAAATGACAAAACACTTCTATCGAACAAATATTTACAGCCTGCTATATTTTATCATAAACAAGATAAAAAGAAGCCTCAATGCGTCATTTGTATCCATTTTTACGAGCAAAATCTTTGTGTATACCGTCGCGTCGGTCAGCATAAAAATCGACCACACGTACATTTTATTGACATCTCCAAATTTTATAAACTCACAAATATCGAATCTATTCAGTTTCTATTATATTCATTGGCTTCATTTTCACGTTACCACTTTTTATTCGTTTAATCCTCACAATGAATTAATTTCCATTAATCGGAGATTAATAATTTCAATATCAGATTAAATGACGTACTTCGATGTTTTATTTAAAAGATTCTTTTGTGAAATAATTCAAAGACCTGTCAATAGTCGGTGAGGTCTTCCCCGTCATCAACGAAGAGTTAAAAAGCTCGTAACAGCCAGGTGATCTCGAAAGTCTTTTTCTGGCGGTTTCAACCGTCCCACTGCGATATAAAACCGCTGCATTATTCGATACGTCGCCGCCGGGAGAACCCGCGTGGCAGCCACATTGAACTGTGGTTGTCGTTGCCCCGGCGTCAAGCTATGGAGACGTCTAGGACATTATGCGCGAGGCGAAATCGTAAAGGGACGACTTTACGAATGTTCGGGATGCTCCTCGCATCCCGGCAGCCCCGTCATGGCTATCGTGGCTATTCTCACCGTTTTAAGACGCGTCCGGGCGAAAGCGACATTTAGCAACAAAGCAGCACGCAAAAAAAGACTTTAGAAATACATTAGCAAAGTGTACGTGTTTATTTATTGATCGAATAGAAAAACTATTATATCGATTTCCCGCGATCTGCGATCTTATTTCCGCGGAAAAAGATTTTTTAATGTTTAATCTAATAATGATAATAATATAATAACTTGCATGTTAATAAAAGTATTTTAAATCTTCATTTCATTAGAAAATTTAGATTTGATTCTTGAGATAGATATTTTATATATATATAGACATTTCTGCTTAATAACAATTTATATTTGATTCAATTTATTGGTGGATTATTCCACCTTTCAAAAAATTGAATTTAATGACCGATATAAACCAATATATGCTACTAGGGATAAACTACTTATAATTATACATACTATAATTATAAAAGAAAATTAAATCTAAAACGCCATGACAAATAGAACTTAAATCTATAGATAAGAATAAAACTTAAATCTATAGGTAAAAATAGAACTTAAATCTATAGATAAAAATAGAACTTAAATCAATAAGTCTTAAAATTAATGCCAGTTTACGTTTCCATCCACGATTATATACTTTTTCGTATATTTTCTGCATACGAGAAATTATTTATGTCTGACTCCATCTAGAGTACGAAAGGTGACAGTATTCTTACACACAATATTTAGATGATACGTATGTCTATTTGTATACACACACTACCGCAGGAAAAATTTGAATTCGAGAAATATAGTGAACAAAAGTTTCAATAATAGAGTTGTGGCTAATGGTTGAAACAGAAATAAAATTGAATATTATATAAAATATTTCATGACTTGGGGTAAAAATTAATCCTTTGAGCACTGACGTATATTTAGGCAAAAACATACATAAAATGAAAAAATCTCTACCGTTATTTATCACTTAACATCTTCATAACCCGACAATTTAAAATGATGAAGCAAATAATGTTTACTTCTTTATATATAATATGCATATAGTATTATCAGGAATGAATTTGTAACCATTTTTATTAATATTTCAGGAATATTATTTAATATTAAATAATATTACGCTTAGGGAAACATTGTTCTTTAAGAATTTATTTACATGTATTTTTAATAGCTTTCTTGCTACACTACTGTTTTTACACAAATTTATTTCTACTATAAAATTTTTTATTTTAATAAACATATTATTTCAAATAACTTACCCTAAATAAATTTCATACTGATTAAATAGTTCGAGAGATTCAAACGTTTCATAAAAAAAAAAAGTAAATCCGGATGTATCTTGCGAAGGTGCGGCGGACTGCTGTCCTTCGCGATTCGTCGGGATTGTGAACGGCCTGCCTTGAACCGGGCCAGCCGACCGAAGAATCCCGGATTAAAGGGGGATATCCACGAACACACGACGTAATTCTTTAATTGCTCCGACTAATTGGCCCCGAGTGGCGCCACGACGCCACGGAATATCGTCGATGACAATTATTCCGCGGGTAGCGGACGGTCCGTAAATTGCCGATGTTTTTATTCCTCTCTTAATCGCGCGCACGGTTCGACTCTTCGCCTCTCCTGGCCCGCCTTTCCCTCTCGTTTCTCGCGTTTCGATCGTCGATACGAATTCGGACGGGGCTTTCGTGCGAGCGGCGATGACAAAGGCAAATCTTTAACGACGCCGTGCGAATACGGACGCTCGTCTAAGCGTATTTGGCATAGGCTAAGAAACGCGCGGGGATAGTTGTACGTCTCGCGAATACTTTGCATTCTTGACGAGAATTTATGTACGGAAAGCTTCTGATTTTATATCGTATCGGTGTACGCGAGAAACGTAAGGCATGCACGTATATGTATTTTGAAGAGAACGCTATGAGATTATAGTAATATAAATACGTAGAAACGCGCGAGACACGCGCATGTTTAATGTACCTTAGGTCGGGTAAGGAGTCTGCGGTATTAATGAAATTACATGACTCAACGTTAATTATTACAAGCCACGTGAACTACACGTAGCCGTCCGTCGGAATTACGCACGCGTGTGCGTCCTTACGTACCGCAGATTTCACAAAGCTGCATAATACTTCAAAACAATCCCTAATCTTATGAGAGTTTATGTTCCCGTCATTCTAATTCTATGATGGTACTTGTAAATTTGCACATTCTAATTATTATTCAATAAAATTTTTAAACGTTAAATGACTACATATTTTTTGTTTCAAGCCTTAAACATCCAATTTCATTTAATGTCTGCCTTCTAAAAGATCCCTTAATTATGTTTATTTTACTAAAGGAACATCGCGATTGAATCTTTCGTCAGTCAGAGTTCACGTTGCAAATTTTTGAAGCACACGTATTTGACAATAATTAAAAATTTGCGATGTTCCTTTGATAAAATTTTCTAATAACAATAAGCTTGCATAAGAACAGTAACAATAAAAATATGAAATGTATACGTATAATAAATTCTCAAAGAGCAATGTTTATGAGATCTTCACACAAAAGTTACTGTATTTCCCACTTCATTTTTCAAATACACATTTTTAATTATATTAAAAATATTTGTCGTATTTAAATGTTATAATAAAATTAATGCTTGTGTATTTGACATGTGCTTAAACATTTGCAATAATTGTTGTATAAATCTTGGGTATCACGAATGTTTTAGTTAAAACCTTTGCAAAGCAGAATTCGACTTCGGAATTGAAACGTTCCGGAATTACGTTACCGTTTCGCGAAGACACGCTGAAGATTCCGTAATTAGCTTACATGCTAGACTGTAGACTTGTAGGCGTCTTCGAGTCTTACTTCTCGGCGCGCAAATGATTTATGCACAAGCGATATGAGCGACATGTACGATTCCTTGGCTGCGGCCAAGGGAGAGTACATCGACGACGAGGTCTCTCTAGCTCGTCTCTGACAGTTCAACGAGCAAGGAACATCTATAATGACAAACCGCTTTGGTCTCTCGCGAGCGGACGGACACTGGGCGGTTCAGGGCCGTGGCCAATGTTATAAATGCACCGTCGAAAAAAAGCGGCACGAACCGCTTAGGGATCTATCGATAGATACGATATCCTCGACGCGCGCACGAACGTGACCGCGGCAAGATCGATTTGTATCGAGAGGGGCTCGAGAGAGGGTGAGATGGATGGGCCGGGCCTCAAAATCTATTAGTCATCACCCACACGATACCGAGACTCTCTCTTTCTCTCTCCCGTTCTCTCGTTCTCTCTCGGCGGTGCGGACAGGTAACTCGAATCGATGGCATTGTACCTCGGCAATCGTGTTGCACTTTTTCCGAATGGAACGTTGATAGGTTCATGGAGAATTGCGATCCATTGGAATTCAGGATGATAAACAAAACGAGAGAGCGCGCGCGGGTCTCGCGCGTGTAACAACTTCAATTACGCTAGTCGCAATGAATTCCGAGTGATAGCGGTGATCGCAAAGATTGCGAACATAAGACTGACCTGAATTCGCAATGTGCGATCCAGGTTTGATCTTATCAGCGCGAGAACAAACATAAAATGACTAGCACAGTTTATATCACGGACAGGTACTTTAAGATAATTAGATCTCTATTTCAAGTCTCTTTTAAAAATTTTAGAACGAAATTTTCCAACTTTTAGTTAATATCATGATATTACTTTTCTAGTTTTTTTCAAGAACTACGTACGTTTTAAGACCAAATATGCGGTATGCAATTCGGAAAACTAGAAAATGTATATAAAATTAATAAAAATTATTATTTGAACACAAAGATTCGCTTTGACCGGTACTAACCATTTCTTGATTTGAACGTTTGATACACGCGATCATATTGGCACGTTGATCATATTGTTTGAGAATTGTATTGTACGACTGTTCGAAATAACGCGCGCGCCAGTGTAGTGGTTCGACGAAATTAACGAAAATAACATGCAAAGATGGATCAATTGCTAGTCGACATCAGGAACAGCTGTTGTATACACGTATACATACATGCGCATTAGCTTGATTACGTTAGTTATTCCGAAACGTAGGACGAACGCGAAAGAGGGGTCTAAGCCGCTCTCGTCGAAGCTGCTCACTTCCCGCCACTCGGCAGCACTCCCGAGTCCATTCACTCAATTCATTTTCATCTCCGATTCACCATCCACCCTTCCTCCACTGTTCTCTCATTAGCGTTCTTTCCGGTGGCCCCGAGAATCAGAACGAGATTCTTCCTAAGAAAATTAGCGCTCGTTTCCGTCCGCAGGACGACTCAATTGCTCCTCGATGTGGAACGCATATGGAGGCGGACGGCTGGCTGTTCGTTTTCTGTCTGATTGCTCTGATGTGTCGCGATAAGTATATCATACAGATTTACATTTATTTTTAGAGTATCGTGACATTTTCTTTTTATTCAAAGGAGAGAACCCCTAGAGAAACAAACTTAAATTACTTTGCTTGTAAAAAAATAATCTAATTGATCCAATTGATCGGGTTATATAATGCCGTCAAATATCATGAACAGTCAACTTTTGATCAAAAGAGATGTAAACAGAACCAGTACCACACAACTCTGAATAGGTATTATATCTGCAAAAGATTGTATAAGAATAAAGTTCCTTTAAATAGGCGAATGAAAATACTCGTGATCTCTTACTGGTTTATAATAATCTAAATATCATTAATCAGCGAAGAAAAATTTCACGAATTTGTTCGACGTATCATGTTACGTTAATATAATTTGTATTTTAAATTTTCGTTCTCTTATCATTAGTAAGCTTTATTTTATAACGCAATAATTATTCTTTCACAAGGGGTGCAAAGAGATGAGTTTTATCAAATAATTATTTTTTAATGTTAATGTGATTAAATGTTTTTATCATGAAGAACCTTTGTAAAAAGTATTTTCTGTCTGAATAGTTGAAGTTATATCGAGAAAAACTTTCCTAAATATGAGGGATGATTGAAAATTTGGGGCATCACAATCGAATTAAGTTAAGAGATAAATAACAAGGATGTATAAACTAATATATCCATTTTTTTTTTAAGTAGAGAATATTTTTCAAGAACTTGTCAATATTGTCTATTAAATAGATCAACATGGAGCCATTGTTAGCCGCACGAGATGCGGACAGTATAATAAAGTGCCGATTTACCTATCGAAACGGAGAGGTAATAAAGTATCATTGATCTTCATTAAACGTCATTCAAAGTAGAGCGTTCTCTGAATTGAGGGCGCAGAGGAAGTGCACTTGCGCGCCTTTGTTGCGCAATCTTTCACCACAAGCACAATATCGACGGCACGGTACACAATCGGTGTTTGAACAATGCTTCAATGAAATAAAACTGAAACTGACAGACAATGGCGCAATCGGCAAAAGTAATATTCGTAAAACGCATTTGCGCACTAACGTAGTCGACAGTAAAGTAGAGGGGGGGGGGGAAAATTAGCCAAGCGTCTTCGGACTTTTCGTAACAAACGTCCATTTAGAAGGTTGCGCCCTTCCACGAGTTTTTCTCGAAGTAGCCTTCGGTAAGAGTACTGTTGACGACATGGGCGTGCACAGAACAAACCTGCGTGACCAATATATCGAAAATGAGTAAAGGGCGTGGCACGATTTGACCTTTGCTTATACTTGGAAACTCGTAATATTTCTCTCGGGGACACTCCCACAATTTTCCAGGAAACAAAAATACAATATTTATTACCGAGTTACATATTTGTTATCTTCGCGGAACGATCGAATCAAATTGCAATTTAAGGAGATCGAATAATTGAAGACAATCGCCGGAGAGGGACTACGGCGCAATTGCAATTGATATTAACGGATGCAGAAAAAAATTGTTCTCGCATCTGGCGATGAGACATCGCGCGAACGTCGAAGAAGCATTTGTTCGACGCGGCAAATATCGATACAACAGACGCTTTTCAATAACGCCTAATGATATAATATTTCCCCCAAAAAAGATCTCAGGAGGGTTCCCCGGGCGTATATATACGCATTCACACCCGCACGCCTCGCCGTCGCGTACAACTCGTGGCGAGTACGGGGATACGCTAGGGAAGTTGCATCCGCTGCACAACGGGGGGTGTGCGGTCATTTTTTAGGGGTAAGCCCGTGTTCATGGGGGTAAGTCGGCTAACGAATCGTTTTTCTTCGAGGGTCGGGAAAAGAGAGAGAGAGAGAGAGAGAGAGAGAGAGATATCGACGTATAAAAATAAAAAGGCACGTTCGCGCGCGCGTCGGGACACTCATTGTGGATGATGCTATTAGGAAGCACTGCCATGCGTATCCGTAATGGTTAATTATAATGCGCCTTCGAGCTGTCACCCGGGAAACGGCGTACAATTTATTTCTGTCAGTTCGCGGCCACATTATGAGATCCCGGATGGATTTTCGAGTAATCGAATCGCCGGGTTATCGTTAACAGTGTACAAACAATTTGATGGCCAAGTGGCAAGCTGCGCTGGTTATCTTCGCCCTGCGAAGGAGCTCAAGACCTCTTTCATTTTCTCTTTCATTTTCTCTGGATCTACGCGAATCTTCCGTAGATTTCCTAGAGGGATGTTCATCGGAAGGGTATCCGACGGTTCCGGAACATCGTATATTACACGAAGATTTGATCAGAAGCTTCGTACCGTGAGATACCGTCGTCCGACGATTTATCGAAAGAACGAGAATACCGTGCGCTCGTCCCGATTTTCGATTATCTTCGTTTTTCTTTCGGGATACGTGCCACGAACCGCGATCTCTAACCTTCAGGTACCTTCGAGAAAGGGCCGTCGCGTCTGCCACGACAAAACAGCGGCGTTTTGATTTTCGGCTGACTAATATGTCGTAAAGCGCCGTGCAGTGACAACGGGCGGAGCTGTAAATCCCATCGTAAAATTATGCCGGTCGCGACGTACGTGCGCAAAACTATAAATATTAATGCTTCCCAAAAATAGTTCTCTTTGGCTCCGTTCCTCTCTTTTTTTTTTATTTCTCTCCTTCTCGCTTCCTCGCAACGGCGCCGTAAATCAAGCCGCTAGAAGGAGGTTGTCAGCGAAAAATACGGCGGATAAAGGCGACCGGGGGTAAGAGTTTGTTTTAGATGCCAGAACCCCTTTCGCCCAGCGAGAAACATTGCTTTCGGCGGCCGCGACTTCCTTCGAGTACCCGAGGATTCATACTATCCATCAATCGTTTTCTATTACGCTTTCCCGTAAAATTCGCGTGCGGAGAAATATATCGCTCGCGTGAAAAAGATTCAATTTAATATGGACAATAATCCTAGAAAAATGTCTCTATAGTAAAATATTTAGCCACTTTATGGGCTACAAGTAACGTAGGATGTATCGTAATTATCGCCATAATGAAAATATTTTTTATTTTTCTATGTAAATTATTTTTCTGAAAATTTAAAAATATTGTCACAAACATTTTCCACAAAAAGATTTATTATAACATATTTATTTTAACATTATTCCTTGATCTAAATAAATATTGGTCAGTGTAAAATATTTTATCTTTTTTTAAATAATTTTTTTTAATTAAGGACATAATGTTCAAATAAATATATTTAATTTTTGATTGACAAATTAAAACAGAAATTTTATCGATTAATATTCCTTCAGCATTTTTGAAAAGAAAAAGAAGATAATATGGTAGATATATATGGTAGACTATCTTATATACCTGTAATATTTCGAATTTTGGAATGTCCAGTGTCCAATGCCCGAGGGAAACAAATAAAATTTTTAATTTCATTATCATATTTCGGGGATTTTTCATATTTTACGTATAGGACCCCTTCTCATCTTTTGGAAGGGACATAGACAGCCTGCAATATTTTTGTCGGCGCGATCGCTCTTAAAGATACCTATCGACCCTTATCTGCTTGTGCATCGCTCGTAGAAATCTTATCTCAGAGCCATTTTAACCGCTCACCGCTCCGTCATCTCACGATGCCGGATTCTGCTTTGATCCCTCGCTTCGAGTTTACCACAGGACAATCAGGGGACTGACACAACCACTTGAGGCTCAACTTCGAGGGAAATTAGCCATGTAAATTATATATGCACACCACGCGCATCAAACTAGACATAAATAGTAAAAACATGCGTATTTTTAAGACATTAATGCGTGCGTATGTGTGTGGAATATAATGAAATGATACCAAGACAACTATACATCAATAATCATGAAACTGTTTCTCAAAAAATTTATATGAAAATACAAATAATTAAATTTATTTATTTATTTTATATAAACGCATGATTTAAAACAGTTTTATATCAATAAGTATAAAAAATTAATTTTCTTGACTAAATATACTCGTAAAATCAAGATATTATGCAAAAATATTATATTGAAACAATTTTCCTGATCGCCTTCTTCAAAAACTTCTAAGGTCTCGTTCGTAAAAATAAAATAAAATTAGTGATATAGTGACATTTAATAAATAGCAACGCCTTCCTGCATGTGCAACTTTACACGTGCATGGAATGCGCTCATTCAGTGCATAACGATTTATTAAGTTTCTCATCAACCTGCGTGTGTGTCGGCAGAGGCAACCAGAGGAAAGATCCCACCGGTGCGGCTCACCGGCAGAGTTTGTCATTTCACTAATGACTCCGAGACAAGATCTCGGATCCAGATCGCCGCTTCCCTTCTCTTTCCTCGCCTTCGGTAACGGCATAATCTATTTCTACCGTCCAATCTCGCCGCGGAATCTACAAACTTTTGCATGTCGGATCGCATTCGTGTCGGCTGCTTTCGGTGCCTTACAAGTGGTGTTTCACGGACAAACATGCACTTTTAGTGAATCGTAACGGAATTTTAGTAGACTGTAAATCCCGCCGACATTCTTAATTACGTTGACTGTCACGCACGGTTCTTGTCAAGCTATCAATCCATTCGTATTTCGTTTCTACATGCAGAGAAAACTTTTATCAAATTTCACCTAATAGTCCTTGAAATAAAATTGATCTCAAAAAGATAAGAAGAAGTTAAGAGTGATAAGGATATGTTAACTAAATATTCTTATTAAAGCCTTTTTGATATAATTTAGAAAACGACGGCGACCGGGTGTAAGAGTTAAACATCTATTAAAGAAACTTTATTTGATGTTAATATTTGTTATTTACATTCAGTAATTTAACATTTGAATACAAATATATTGTTTTTTATTTAACACAAAATCATATACGTGTGAAAAAAAGTTGATACCAAAATATCTTTTATAATGCGTGCAATACTTGCTCATAATCTACACTAAGAAAAAGTTTATTATGTTCCAGTAAATATATTTGTTTTAATATTCTTCCTTGATTAAATATTAAGTCAATAGTTAGTATAAAATAATTTACTTTTTTAAAAATATTTTTTTAAATTAAGAAAATAACGTTAAAATAAACATATTTACTTGAACATAAATCTTTTTTTTTGGTGTATATATTGTAATAATTCTTTAATGCGTAGACTTGTTTTGATAAATTAAAACTCAAGTCAATATTATAGATAATGAATCTTTTCCTGAAAACAAACTTGGGTAACTCATTTTCGCGATCGATTTTTATTCATAGAAGTTTCTTCAAATCTCAGTCTTCCCACTTTTTATTCGTTCTTAAAAAAAGTTTGTGTTGGAGAAGACCTTTTTGAGGCGACGAAGCTGTCGATTTTTCTGCGAACAGCATTTAATTGATTTCTGAAAAAATCGTTTAATGCAAGGTTTGTGTAAATAAAATGCCATTTTTTATATTATATTGCATAAAAATTAAACTACAGATATCAATTTATAATAAGTAAAACTAGACCTATGTGAGTCACAGCGGATCTTAAGTGCTGAATAACAACTTTTTATTTTTACAATCTCCAACTTCAAACTGCACGCGGCAAGCTTGAAACACAGTCGAGAAGCTGAAATACTTAATATTAATGTTTTAGAAGCATCTATAAGATCCCCCTTTTAAAAAACTAAAAAATTTTATTGCGAAGAAATAATGGCCTCAGCCAGGATACAAAATTAGAGCTAGAGAAAACAAGGCCGATATGTGAATAAGACAAGTGGAAAAGTGCCTTGTTTAGTCAGGACTTAATCTTACAATTAACGCTCAATATTATTTCTACAAGAATTTATATGGTAATTTATGTTTATTATATTTATAAATAACAACTGTTTATGTAAATTTCAAAATGCCCATACGTGTAAAAAATATAAAATTTATTCTCCAAAGTCGACGAATAGTAATCTGTATTAGTCAAGCTCGAAAAAAAACTTGTTCTTGCATCTGCATGTTGTTTTGATATCGATTCCATGCCACTCGTACACACGCATACGTTCATACGCAGGTGAGAAAAACGAAGAAAACGAAAAGACCAGTCAGAAAGCTAGGCGGGCAATATCCGCCTTCTCGAACCCTTTCGTACCATTGGCCGTGACTACGCAATAAATCGAGCCATTCAGCTTAATGATTAATTAAATATAATGACTGCACCCCTCATCTCCTCCAGTCTCCGTCCCCGGTCATGACTGATGAACAGCCTAAGACAATATCTGTCTTGTGAGCCTTAAACCGAATGCAGACATAGATGCATGACCACGCTCAGAACATTGTGATCACACGAGAAACCATATATACATGTATGCATGTGTCACACCGAATTATTCGTCGTTACTTTTTTTTAAGATGTAATAAAGTGATCAATTAAGCGAACTGAAAATCGAAAGAAATTGTAGAGCTTTCAAGTACACTGTTGTTTTATTTTATTTTTAATAAAGTTATTTTATTAAAATAACTTTTTTTTATTAAAATAACTTTTTTTTATTTTTATTTAACGATGAAGTTTGCAATAGTAATGCAAATAAATATTTTTAACGTAGGCTAGAAATCTATACATAATGTAAAAGAGAATACAAATTTAATTGCGCAGAAAAAAATGCTGGATGGTTAATTAATCAATGTATAAAATGGCGAGACAATGAGAGCGTAAGCGCTTTAAAAATTTCTCTAAGACCGTATATATGTATTGAGAAAGACACAAGAAAAGATCCACCTTCGGGCACCCGGTGAGTTTATAAACTCGCTCACGCGTTATATACATAGATTTGTCTTCGCTCGATGTCTCGCGCTGTTAGTAAGCAACAGAAGGTGGATGGAAAGCATCATTCAGTCCGTGCCTCCTAAGTACACGAAAGAGCCGCGAGTCCACCTTTATGGTAGTTATTAATATCAAATAGTCAGCCACCGTGCCCATTACGGCCATAATGGGACACCATTTTTTGCCGCGACAATGAGGCACCCCGTTAAAATGCTCGATGTATTTGCATTATTTATGCGGATGATTAAGCTGCATTAATATATTCAACGGCACGGCGTAGAACAGAACGATGTTAGACGACGATCACATATAAATAGCGTGTGTGTGTGTGTGTGTGTGTGTGTGTGTGTGTGTGTGTGTGTGTGTGTGTGTGTGCACCGAAATGCGGAGGCTCGTGAAAGATTAGATCCGCACATGCACGCCAATATAAAACAAAATTGAACCCTGGTCTGAAGTTGGAACTGTTGACCATTTTTCCCTTTCTGTGAGAGAGCATAAATCATCTCAGTTGCGTATACCGAAGTTGCCGTAGCGCTTTGAAGGATATGCATATGTTCTACTTCCTTATTTGATTAATTATCTACTACTCCACGTGATGTAAAATGTCGTTAATCATCCGTTCGACACTTTTCTTATTTACCAAAGTGCAACGGAGGTATTTAAATAAAAATGGAAACTCGGCTTTTACGTCGTCTTCTTTATTGATATTGTGTGATTTTTCATATTGTGAAGATTAAATATACTCCGTAAATTTTATATGAACAGCATAAGTTACAAAGAGATTAGATAGTGTTCTAAAATAACGGAAATGTTTAATTTAGATACAAGAAAATTGTTAATTTAAGAAAATATTAAAGCAACGGAAAACCATTTTATATGTATATTCTTTTTTCAATAAATCAATCGTCATGCGTACTTAATAAAATTTTAATTATTCACATTAAGAATGAATATGCATGAGTCATTTTCTTCTTTCATCTTTGTCAATTGAAACACTCCCTTTCATAGAAACAGTTTTTGTCATAAAATGTTCTACCTGCAGGGCTCGAAATTTAGGTATGAAAATAAGCTTTGTAATGCCGTTTTAAAATTCAAAATGGATGATCCAAAATGGCGACTAAAAGCAAAATAATGATTGCAGAACAATTTCAATATCTTGTTGGGCAAATGTTTTTGTCAAACCGAATTTGTTCAAACTTGTATCGAGTTTTTTTTGGGTCATTGATTACAAATTTAAAAATAAATTTAAAAAATTTTAAATGTCGGTATATAAAGAATCAGAAGTTTAAAATTTTTTTCACTTTTATAAAAGTCTTTTTTTTAACAATAATAACAAAACATTCAAATTTTCTCTTAATCGGACAAGTACTTTTTCTAAATTCGCATCTGCTCTTCCAAGAAAACTGTTAAAAATGTGTACATACATAACAATTAGAACAACATTGAACATTTTGCGACAATTCATTAAAATAAGTCTGCAAAATTAAAATATGAAGTAGATATTTCATAAAAAAAACTATTTTCCATTTTTCTATATCTTTATACTAGGTAAACTTGCTTGCATTCTAGTTAAAATGCAAGCAAGTTGACATGGTGTAAAAAAGAAATGAAGATAAAGTGAGAGAGTTCCTGACTGAAATCCCTGTCAAAATGAAAAATCATTCGGTACAAAAGAAAAAACACGAAATATAAAAAGGAAGAAGTAAGAAAAGAGTAAAATACCGAATACGCATTTGTCTTTTATAGTTACTGTGCATTTCATTCATGAGACAAGAGAAAATATAAAAAGTACTTTGTCATGAAGTTATTTATTTTTACGAGTTTTTTCTCATACCTGTTTTTTGTTATAAATAATTACTTATATGCACCATAATATGCACCTCTAAAAAATAAATTTTATTCACGTGGATTTTAGGGACTATTTTATCTAAAATAGCAAAAAATAGATTTTTATAATTTTTTTAAATGTGAAAAGCTCTTTAGTTGGAAACTTTCATGTTTACTATATGAGACATAACTAGTAATGTAGGATTTTTTTATCAATGTATGTTTAATAATATTTAAAAAGTAATGAGTATGAAAAAATTTTAATTAAGATTATTCAGATTAAAAGAGAGAGTGAGAGAGAGAGAGAGAGAGAGAGAGAGAGAGAGAGAGAAAGATGACTCTATTTTATGGAAACATCAAAAACAAAAAAAAATACTCTTTATTCTCTATGAATAATTAGTATTCGGATTAAAATTGTTATTAAAATTTAGCATTATAAAATCAAATAAAATAGTAACATTTTGAGAAAAGTTTATATTTTTTATGTTTTCTTATAAAATGTAATGAGAAACAAGCACTTAAAGAATTAAGTAGATTGTAATAAATAATATTAAAATAGAGATATCTATATTGACAATATTTGAAATTAATCAAATAATTTTAAGATATTGAAAGCATCAGTATAAAAAATATTTATAAAAAAATGCATTTAGTTTACACTGACTATACCAGACTCTCTGATGACTAAGCAATTTACTAGCCCACAACATTGATCATAAATTTTAACTAGAAGTAAGCTGGTAATTAACTTTATCTAACCTACAAATTTTATTTAATTCCAGCAGGTAAGAAAATCTTTCTAGTTTAACATAACTAGTCTAACATAATAAGCAATGGCTTTTTTTAATTTCAATTTGTATAATCAATTCGCATTTCACTTTTATTAGTTTTTCATTAGAAAACTAAACACTGGAAGTATTAAAAACATTTTGTTCTTATTTGGTTCTTATTTAGTGTTACTGGTTTGTTAGCAGAAAAGGCTAAAGAGTATCTCATACATAATCTGTCTAAGTCATGATCAGATGCTAATTAGATTCAATTTCCATCAGGAATTTTTCTCGCTCATTTCTTCTTGCGTTTGTATCGAACATTTATATTTACATTCTGTTAGATTCAGTATTCATATGGAGAAACATAAAAATGTTCGACAGTACGATAATTAGAAAAGAAAGTTTTACCGTAATTACCAGTTTGGGGGGAGGGGGCAATAACGTTATAGAAAAAAAGAATAATGATGAATGACATCATTGATAACACGGCAATTATTACGTAGGTGCACATAAAAGTAAATTAAAGATGTATAATTTAAAACAAACAGTATGACGAATAGAAAAAGAACGATGTTACTTCAATCTATATCATAGATAAATCTTCTTTGACAAGCGAGTCGAAAAATAAAAAGATGAATATGTTTGGAAATATAGTTTTACAAATGCAAAAATTTTAAAGGCGAATTTACGTATTTCTATTTTTCCTATGCATGTGCGCATTTTATTCTTTATTATTTCTACTATTTATAAGATGAGAAATTAGTTTAAATCACATTTGTTCATATAATATTCATAATTATAAGTATTAATCATATTTATAATTTTGTTATTCAAAAATTACAAAAATTTTTTTATTTAAATTATTAACTAATACATTTGTCTCTACTAATTCCTTTTTACAATTCCGTGTACTTGATATATTGAAAAAAACAATTATCACAATTTACCCCAATTATAACCTCGCAATTAGTAGTTATAAACGTGTGTTGTTTTTTTTTTAAGTATATAGTATTGTATAGTTAGTTTAAGAAAATATATTTTTAAAATATTTATTAAAGTAAAAAAATATATAGTAACTTTAAAAAAGAATATTTGTATGTAGTTTAAATATGTACCCCTTTTGATCTCTTTATGGTATCTGTTCAGTATATGGTAGATAGATTACAAAAATAATAAAAAAAAGAAGCATAATAAATATAATTCAGATTATCCCTTGTACACAGCGTAGAAGAAATTTATCACAAATTTTGACGAATGGTTTGAAGATCTAATGTCCGCTGTATAAAATTTGTACGCCATACTTTTACAATAGCAGTGAATCATTATTCTTACACGTATGGCCGTCTTCTCTTAATCAGATTTCATTTACTCGTATACATGTATCCGTTTTCAAGGTTCGTGATTGTATCGTAATTATCGCGTATTTATCATCAACTATACGATGAAAACCAAATCTGCCGTTTTAACAGATAAAATAAAACAAACGCATAAAATCTCCGTGTAGTTATACATTTCCGAATGACGTTTACGTATCAAAAGACAGGAGGGTACTTCTTCGCACAATGTGCATAAAATCGCGGAACGTCGTCGCGCGCCGTTTTCGAATCGCAGGGCGTGAACCGCGTGCTAAATCGCGACATGCGCCTTGGTAGGCGCGACGCGCCTATCCGCCCGTGGTAAATTAACGGGCACCTCCCTGTTCAGTGGCCTCCAATGACTGGTGATGCCGTCGGCGCCAATGGTACGCTGGTAACCGCCAGGACACGTTCACCAGTGGTAGAGACCACAGTTTACATTCGCGCCGCCAGAACGGTTCGGTAGGGGTAGAAGGCGGGCTTAACTGCAGTGGGGCGGCGAAACACCAGGTTGGACATCGCATCGGTGGTTCAGCTACGTGGAACGAGGAGGGAACGAGAAACGCGCGCGGCTCGCAGAGAAAGAAGGGGACTCCGAAATCAGACGCGTCGCCTCGGTGGGAGTCCTTTACTTTCAGTCCCGCTGTGAACGCAGCGAGGAGCGCTACGTGTATTCACCTTCATCGCACCCGGGATGCCGTCATCGTGTTGTTGTTATCGTCGTCGCGTTCATCACTAGGAAAGATATTGTGTTTGCTCCCCGAAAACCGAAAACGTACCACGGTCGCGTGCAAGTGACAAAAAAAAAAAGAGATGATCGATCGTTAATGTCATGCTTTACGAGAATCGTCTAAAAGTGTTATAATCCGCACGTGACGAATGTATGTTGAAGCGAGTTCGTTCGTGATGTTATACGTGAAATGTAAGATTGCTCGCTAATCAGGACAGAATGGGACTTGTGTTAACATGGAAATATGAATATTACGAAATACGGATTTCGCGAAAGCTTAGAATAGGCAGCTTGATAAGACTAGTGATTCTAGAATGAAGTGTATTGTGGTCCGTATGATTCCTACGTCAAATACACGATTCTGCTCTATTCAATTATAGTTCTCAAAGATAGATCTCTCTGATTCGCAGTCCTTGAGATAGAGAATCCAATAAAATCCAGCGACGTCGAAGATGTATAAAACGTCCCCATTGTCTGATGATGCGACCTGAATCACATCGTCGCGAACAAAGTTCTTTGGTGCTACTTTTGAAGCCGACGTTACGCCAATCGCGATAATGAGTTTTATAGAGAGTATGCCACCCCACCCACATCATATCGTCAATCTGGGTATCAAGGTGTCACCCGGAGGTGGTGGGGCAACCGGTGGATTAACAGATCCCGGTGCGAACATTCAGCCACCTCCGGCCGAGGCACCGTCCCAGCAACACCATCACTTCCATCCCCAAAGCTACCCGTCGCATCATTCTCACACAGCTCCCCATATGCCGCCTCACATGAGCCATCACATGGGCCATCCTAGTTATGCGCGTGAGTTTATCATTCGACGGGAACACGAAATAGCAACAGCGAGTCCTACCACCCCCGAGAGCAGCGGACTAGGCCTGTTCACGCCGTTGCATCATGACGGCACAGCCGCGACGATGCAACATTTCTCTCATCATCCCAGTCAGCATTCATTGGCCGCCACCCACTATCCTGGGCACTATCCTCAGGATACCAGGCCAATACCTTCTCATCACCAGTATATCGGTACGCCGCACATGACGCCGGCCGCTATCCACCACCAGCAACACCCAGCCATGAACCATCCAAGTCATCCCAGCGCCTTCTTCAGATTCATGAGGCCTAACGGCGCCGGCAGCGCCGGCGGCCACGCGGGCACCGTTGCCAGCGGTGGCTCCATGGAAATTATGTGCAAGTGGGTAGATCAAGACCCGACGTTACCAGAAAATGGAAGAAAGCTATGCGGCAAGACGTTCACCTCTCTTCACGATATCGTGGCACACCTGACAGTGGAACACGTGGGCGGACCCGAGTGTACAACGCACGCGTGCTTCTGGCAGGGTTGCGCGCGTAACGGTAAGGCCTTCAAGGCCAAGTACAAACTCGTGAATCACATACGAGTGCATACTGGAGAAAAACCGTTCTCGTGCCCATTTAACAATTGCGGCAAAGTCTTTGCCAGGTCGGAAAATCTCAAGATACACAAGAGAACGCACACTGGTACGTACCACCGTCTCATTACCATTTATTACCTTTTCACCTCTCGCTTAAACTACTGTCACTTTTCTTAGCGGATTTCTTTTTTTTATTGACCTGGTGTTAACTCGATTTTATCGAAGCGCATGCGACAATTAAGTATTTCGTACGGTAGAAAACTAACTGACGTCCGCGACGTGTTGATGTCGAACGACGAAATCTAATTAGCCTCACAGATTTTTATCTGCGCGAGACATAAAAAAAATGCGATACAAAATAGTTTTCCCTTTCGTTCTTTCGGATTCCGACCCCAAGAATTTTTCGGATCCCATCAACGTGACGCGTTCACGATCCAAATGCGCAGGTCACTCTCACAGATTTGAATCGGAATCTCGGGTGACCTTTCCACGAACCGATTCATCTCGACGTCGAGAGAGTCGGTATTAGCTTCGTTTTCGAGATCTGCCACAAACCGCTAAATCGCATAAATTACATTCACGTAAGCGCTAACTTCTTCGTGGCGTGAGTCACTCGAATCTCGGCCGGAACTCGGCCGAGCGTGAGAATGATTAATACGCGAACCGACCGTTTACTACATCGCGAAGATCGCGCGGACAAAGAGGGGAGATCTTCTCTGTCATTAGCTTAGTTTCGATTTCCGCCAAGATCGCGGGGCTTGTACCGTTAGAGTCGCATAAATAATCGTGAGGGCAGTTAATATGTCTCTCTACTCTCTATCCCGCGGTCTTCTTATTTTTTTTTCTTTTCTTCTTTTCGTTCGTTTGTCTCATCCACGAGACGCCCCCGGCGCCTTGAGCCATTTCAATATAATCAACCGGCTGTTTACGATGACAAGAATTTTTCGGGGCGCAATTAAGAAATTACCGGGCCATATATCGTGTCGTTTTATGCCTACGACGCGCTGGACATTGTATTTACATATTTATTCGTCAGACGAGCGTCCGATTGGCCGATGCGACGGCTAAACGCTAGGCGTTAGCCATGTCGTTGCTGCGCCTGCTGCTGTTAGTGGATTCCTTTCTAAAATTATTAATTCTGTTGTATAGTTTGTTTCTCACGAGTTTACCTATGTCTTTCTCTTCTTATAATCATTTTACGCACAGTGACTTGAATAGAAAATAAACTAGAAATTATACTTTTAAATCAATTGCTGCTGACCACATGTATACTGGTTATATTCTTGTTCACTTTTTACTCGGAAAGTTATGATAGTCATACAGCGGGATATTGAAGTGAACAAATTATGAATAAAGTAAATAAAAGTACAAGGGTTTATGTTGCAGTATTACTCACTTTAATAATAAATCGGAAAAAAATAAAAATATGCCATCTTGATAAACGCGTTTCGCGTCCAATCAATTTTAAGTTCATGCGGCATTTTTGTTTGTGTTTATTATATTTGTTAAATAAAATGTATATTTCATAACGATAAAATTACAAAAATTATTAAGAAATATAAAGAGAAAGCCTAAATACTAATATTATAGCATACTTAATAATTATGTAGCTACGCATGATGTCAAAAATTATTTTATAATTATATTTCTTTTTGTAGTCAAATTATCAAGCAACCTGAATGGAAAAATTCAACATGAATCCCTAGGGACTTTTGTGTTAAGCAATAGCCAATAAAAATTTCATTTGAATTTTAGTAATTCAATATATGATTGTGTTCTTTCTTTGTTGTTACTTGTTTAAGAAAATAAAAATAAATTAAACTGCAATATAAGCTTCTCAAGATGATTGAAATTTAATTTGTTGTTAAAAACATGCAATTGTTAATTTAAAAGTTCTATTACATGAAGAGGACTATGATACCTTATAAAATAAGTACGGAATCATATCTTTTCAAAATAAGAAAAATTATAAACAATTCTAATAATTAATACAAGTTCGTAAATTAAAGTAAATTGAAATAATACAGATTATTCTATTTTACATTCTAATTACTTACTTCTTATGTAGCTTTTATATAAATATTAAATCAAATATACATACATTCATAAAATTAAACATATCTGAACAAATAATATCAAAGCGCATAATGAAAATATGTATTATACATATATATATATACATATATATATATGTATATGTATATATATATATATATATATATATATATATATATATATATAGTAAGCGCTTTGATATTATTCAAATAAATCAGTGTGATCAGTTTAATTTATGACTTTTCATCCGACATGTTATTGCATGAGTGTCTGGATTATGCGACGTATTTTAAAACTATATACATTTTATTTATTTATTTTATTTACCAGATATTATCAATAACATCCCATATCTCTTGGCTAACTCAGAGAATCTATCATCCCCGTCGCGTAATCTAGAAACGCGTGCGGTAACACGTCGGATATGTATATTATTTTGCGCGCGACCCACCCGCTCTTAATGACTTTTAATAATGAAATCGCGCAGAGAGTGTATTGCATCCGGGGGGACACCAACAGTCACAGGTGCCCGTATTTTCGTTCGCACGATGAGAATTCATGTGCTCATCGTCATATCCACCCCGTACGCTGGGGGCAGTATATCACGTGTGATTAAATTTCGTTTTCATTTATAACAAACGCCACCCTTCCGACGCCATTGTGGAGTGTGAGCTCTTTCTTCCGTGCCTCCCTCCCCCCCCCCACTCTCAACGGTACAGTTGACACTTTGGGACGCCCAGATCGACATTGTGCCACCCTCTGTCGCAGATTGGGATATATATATTGTTATAATAACTATTGTCCTCTATCGAGCGCTTAGGGCTTTAGCCAGGATAAACATTTGTCAAAATCAAGTATTGTCGATTTTTTTTTAAGTCTTTTTTACATCTTGAAAATGCTGCCTTAAAATTTTAGATGTATACCTAAAGTTAACGAAAGAGGAAAGTTTTATTATTTTATATATTGTATTTTTTACATAGTACATAGTTCAAAAGTTTATATTTTTTAATAATAATTGGAAAAGTTTGCAAACAACAATTTCCTTTTTCAATGCACAGAGAGTTATCAAGAGTTCTTTACGCTATACTCTTTGATCTAATTGATTTTTTAATCGCAAATTTTGTTATATTATAATAATAAGAAGAAATAAAAAATCATTTATTAATATGAAATAAACTCTTAAAAAAAATTATCAACATGCGCCTCTAAACTTTATGAAAAAGGAAATGTGTGTGAAGTAAAAAATGAAATAGGAAATGATCAAACTGAGTAATAGCAGAGTAAATGTATCAATTAGTATTATTCTATATTAGTACAATTCTATATAAAGATTTTCTCAAAATAATAATGAAGTAAATTCGAAATGATTTGTATGTATTTATTAAAAAATTTTTTTTTAAATTAATATTAAATAAAATTATTTGGAGATTGCAACATGCATTACTGTATACTTTTTTGTAGATGGAATAGTCTTTTACAAAAATGCAAGTTTTTCGAATAAAAATCGACGATACTTGTCACAATCCTCGCATGGCAGAGGACAAACGATATATCGACACCACAGAAATTCGAATGCTGTAGGCATCAATAAAGCAACGTTTTCAGCGAAAAAGAGTCAGAAACATCGAACAGAAAAATGCATCGATATCGAAACGAGCTACATGGATCAGACATTGATGACTAATAAAAAATTATGAAACTTTGCAGCATACATTTTTCAATGCAAATAATCGCTCTTTTCTAAAAACAATATATTTTTTAGAGGGATTAATTTTGAATAAAATAAAATATTTTACAGTCAAATTCAGTGTACATTGTTAAATGCATTATTGTCTAATCACATAGTTTCTTTATATAGAATATCAGTATTATCGATAAGACGATAATCATCTTTTTTCATGAAATTTCAATCTTTTAATCTTTTAAATATGTCATTATTTCAACATATTTTCTCTATGTAAAAAAACAACAATAAATATAAAATAAAAAAGAGGTATTCGTATTTTCATAAAACATGAATAGAATATTTGTTCAAACACGATAAGGGCACCATATAAATGTGTGTAAACTTTATTCGAAACGATTAAAGGCTTCGAGATGAATGAAAATTCATTTCTATTTGCGTACACACGGCAACGACAACCCTCATGCGACTCCCTCGTTGAAATAAATTAGCTCTTTTTCGAAAAACGATCCTCGATCTACGCACGGCTTCACGCATTGTTTTCGCACATTGCTCGTGAACGCGCGCGTATACGCACGCATCACGCCTCTTTATTACGTCTCCTTTTTATTCCGCTCTTCTCGCTTCTTCTATTCGCCATCGAAATACGTAAATGCGATCTGGCAGCACCATTTTGTCACTCACAAGTGGTACCGTAAATATTTTCTCTTGTGCACATTCCACGTACATTCCGCTATTGTTTTGTTGAGACAAATCAAAATGAATTTAATTAAATGGACATACGAGAATATAACTCGAATTTATCTGGAAAATTATTGCTCGAAATTATGAAATGTAAATTGTATAATTATGCACATAAATTTCTAAGATTTCTTCATTTCTTTTCCGTTTGCTAAACTAATGCATATTGCAAATAATTATAAATTATAAATAAAAAGTGTCAATAAATTTATATTATTGTCGTAAGTATACAACTAATAACAAGTTTATTACATGTATACTTATAATAAATATTAAGTTTAATTATATCTTTTCATTTATATATTTATTCCGAGTATTGCATTAGCGAATTAATTTATAATCGATAATAATTCTCTCATTATATAAGTTTTATCTTTAAATTATTAATTTTCTTTCCAAGAGAGAAATATTTTAAACTCTTTAATAGTCTTTAACAGTTAGCTGCAATTTATGCCTTACGTAAATATTATATTTGTCAGTCTTGCATAAAAAAACGTACCGTAACAATTATTTTTGCATTATATTATATTATGATTGCATTATCATAATGTAGCAATATCGTGCTTCAACGTCATAAGGATCCCAAGCGCAAATAGCCAAGTACGGGACTTGGTGACGTTGCATTTAACGATGATCGATGGAACACAGCTTCCATTAGCATAGAAATGATTTCGAGTTGCGGCATCGGAACGCGCCGGTCTACACCGTAACCGTACGACAATACGACGAATTGAGGCGGACCGAAGATATTGCCGGATACACGCGAATATGGAGAGCGTGTATAGAGCAAAGTAAGCAACTGTGGTAACCGGTCGCAATGTCTGTTCCTCGCCGCGCGATTGGGAAATAAAGCGCGCGCTGTCGAACCGTTCCCTCCCCGACGAACGATCTGTCCTATTAATCCGCAGATGCGACCTGATGGAACGGCGTTGGTCATTAGGCTAAATCGATATGCATTTTAAAGCAGCTTACAGTCCTCCTCGCCCCTTTCCCGGAGAGGGCGGCGGGCGGAGAGGAGAGAGGGGTGGAAAAAAAAAGTGCGAAGAATAAGTCTGCTACGCGTGAAACCGATCTCGCGTGTGCGTGGAACGGGCTGCGACGATTGGTCAGATCGACAATGGATCCCACGGCCTCGTACGCCATTGGTCAGGATTTTCGGAGGGTTAGACGCCGCTGAATAGGGGGATGATACAGGATGAGTCGTCCACGAGGGGACGCGAGGAATAGGCGTTAAGTAGGGGGCGAACCGCCGTGTCGAGAAAGGGCCATACGCGCAGGCGAGTAAATGGCTACTTATTCAAGCTGCAACGCGACTCGCTTGTGAAAGAAGTATGCGAACCGGTTTCTTTAATCCCTTAATTGTCGCCGATGGTGATAAACAGAGCGTCGAAAAGCTCGTCGTCGGTCTCGATCGCCGGTCTTTTTTGGGGTAAATTTTTCGAACGTTTCGTCTCTTTTCAGCGCGACCACGAACACTCCGTTTCAATATTTCGTTTCGACGAAGCATCAATGAATTTTAATTGTTTCCTCTCTCTCTCTCTCTCTCTCTCTCGGAATCCTTAGATCGTTATGCGATTAGATTTGGACGATTAAAATCATTAATCATTTGTCGCTTCGCTTTAAACGTTCGTGAAAACGTGAAGATTACCTCCGTTTTGTTCCGCATACATACACGCGTGTACGACGTACTTTGCTACGACGTGCGATATCGGCGAAAACCGCTACTATTTTGCCGGAAGTCATGTCGTCTCCTGAAATGACTCCAGCGGAGTTACCGATCCAGAGGAGTTGCCGATCGTTGCCGTGCCGTGAGTGCACAGGCAATTACTTTCAGGCGCGGAGAGGCCAGTGTACTCCAGATTTTTGCGCCATCGGGGCACGACGTAAAGCCAGGGTGTAAAGCCTGGAAGACCCGACGTAGAAGAGTAGAAGCTGGTGGGTTTGCCCGTGTCCGCCTCACGGGACGCCGAGTGTACGAAGGATGAGTCTCTCGAAGAAGTGGAAGGGACGGAGAGGAGAAGACGAGGACGGTAAAGCGAGAGAGAGAGTAAAAGAAACAGAGAGAGAGAAGAGCACCGGATCGGATAGAGAGACCATGAGAAATTATGAGAAGTACGGGGCCACACGAGGAGCGTTGCCCGAAGCGCGAGACGATATTTGCTCAAGCAGTGGGCCGCCGCCGGCTGGAAATCGACGGCGATCGGCAGCGCCGCTGTATACCGGGTGTATTTGTACCTGTGGTAAACTAACGACAGTGCTCGGAAGTTCTCGACAGACAATGAATTAGGTCGAACGAATTCGCGGGTCAAAGTGCGGGACAATGGAAATTTGTCGAGACGAACGCGCAAGTTCGCTCATCGCGTCGCTTCACACAAAATCCTGATCAAGTCCAACTCTGGCATTCAAAATTCGAGATAACTCGATTAAATAATATTAGAAATTTAAAATTACCAATCCAATATCATCTACCGCACGAAAATCAAAGTGCGAGAAGATAGAAGTAAATGTGTACACAGGAAAAAAAAACGATTTTGCTGAAGTATCTATAAATTTAGATACAGATACAGACTAGAAAATAATTTTGTTGGATTATCGAAATCATATGCAAGACGAGCATGTTAAGCAATGCTGCAAAAAATTTCGACATTCCAACTAGCTTCCTACATAATTATTTCGATGATATAACGAAAGTTATTTTCAGAAAGAGAGAGAAATTATCTATCTAAATTTTCAAATCAGTTTTAAAGTTACTGAAATCACATGCAAAAATCAAATGCGAGCATTTTTGTATTCATATGTTTAATTAAATACTTGCGGCCTTTGAGCCTCTTTTGTTTTACAAAGTTTTAATAGATACTTTTGCAAAGCCAATCTTTCCATAAACAGAGCTCTTCATTGTAAATTTACAGCAATAAAATAGCGATAGAAGGGAGGAGGTTGAAGGACTTAACAAAGTTATCTTAGATTAAAGGAACTTAATGATGGGTTAAGCAGCGCCTGCAGTATATCACTGCGTCTGATTCTGGATTTAGTACAAAACCGTCAAACTACAACCATCCCGCAAAACCAAGTTTGGAAGGCATCTCTCTACACATAGATCTCGGTTCTGTTCTGCCTCGAAACGACAGGGTGATCAGCGCCGAAAAAACTGATTACACAATGGATCCAGCGTGAATTTCGCTTTGACCTCAACGAAATGCTTGTGGAATGCCAACGGAGGCACGAGTCGATTCACCGTGCTGCGCCGTGTGCGCGCGCAAAGTTAATAGACCGTAAACCTTTTTAGGTGTGATTTCGCGAAGGAAACCATTTCAGAATTTATGCGTTTCGCGTAACACAATGCCAAGAAAGACGCTTCTAGGAACGATGACAGCGCGACGCTGCACCGTGGTCGGACAGGGGAACGATGCGGACGCGAGATTATCGTATCGACGACTTATCGGAATCTTTCTGTCGGGAAGATCGATCGGAACGAGCAGCCTCGCGCACACCTCGATCGGGATCGAGAAATTCGATTTGGAGATAACGCGCATCGTGAAATCGGACCGCAATCCTCCGGACGGCTGCGGTTGACAGATATATACAATTCCGCGATATTTCTCGAGAATGCCCAACGAAGATCGATAGATCGTCGCGTATCTCCGACGCCATCGCCAACAAAAACGAAGGCTCGAAATGAAAAAAAAAAAGTCATCGGAAATTCGGTACGATGATGTACCGATTAATTTTGAATTAAAAAATCGTGCTATCTCATTCCGGATCTCTTCGTGTAAAAATCTCCAACGTTTAATAGACCCTTCGACGATCGATGCTCATAACTTTTTTGAGAAATCTCATTCGCAACGACAGGCTGCGTGTCTTCTCGAAAGAGAGACGCGAGTCGTGAAAAGGAGAGGACGCATGTTAACTGTGCCAGATAAGATAAAGCTCGATCGTGGCAATACCGTGTTTTTTTTTTTCGCGCGTTGCAAGGTGAATCACGACCGAGTATCGCCGGCGAACAACGCGGAAAAGTCCACGGACAAGCTCCGTGGGTCGATAAGGGCGAGACAGTCCTTCGCGCCTGCACCTCGAAAAGCAGCCGCCAATAAAAAACCACCCCACGTTCCTGTTTATACCGCGCGCTTTGTTACTTGACCGCCCACACCTTCATCGATCGCCCGACACGACGCGCTCGCTCATCTTTTGACAGCGTGAAATATAAGGCGAGAGAGAGAAGGAGAGAGAGGACGAAACTCGGAATATTCCGTTATTTTTATATCGAGAAACGAATCGCCATCGGAGATAGTAATTGAGCGGATCACGATAAATCGACGTTATCCGCCACGCGCGCACAATACGGAGGATTAATCGGTGAAAATTGAAACTACCTCTCATTTCTCATGTCAAGATAGCCTGTATTCTTAGAACACAGCGGTTTACGCGTTTCAAATAAGAATGGATGACGCGTGATAACTTGAGATATTGAATATTTGCATACACGAAATTATGGCCAAGGAAAACATAAAAATATTAAAACCGACTTTGCGATAAATTCGTATAATTATTAACTTTAATTCCCACTAATTGCGCCTAAGAAACTTTGCTAAGAAATCTTATTTATTCGCTCGCCAATTTTGATGGCGCTGTAGAATACATTTGAACTTTATTTAGTACGATACACGTGCTGATAAATTGTTTCCTCATATTTGGGTGTGACGACTATTCTATGAAACATTGTTTTCAAATAACTCTCACGAAGTCCAAGCATGAGCCAAGCGAAGTTCAAAGCAAGGCCATGAGAATAAACACACATAAACGATACATATTTGTGAATATTGGAAATGGACGTCGACTGATCTTATGCTTGCCAAGGAATCTGCAATATGTGAGCTCAATTTCTCGCAAAATTAATGTAAATTATACGTCCGTAAATCAATCTTTTTATTCCTTTCAATGCCGAAGTCATCTCTGACAAAATTTCACTAACGGTAAAACATTTCTATATATTTTGCGTCTCAAATATAGCGTCACATAAAGAACTCTGTGAATAGAAACATCTCTATGGCTAAATTCCAAATTTTATCGCAAAGATATAATTCAGCGTATTGAATCAGTAGGCCTGATTTACGAGTGTTTTCTCTCACCTCTTCACGTTACAAGGGTCCGGTGCCGAAACACTTATCTCACTCGCGAAACTGATTTAGACAGAAAGATTTGTTGCAAAAGTGGCGGGCGCCCGGTCGTCAGGCCGTCTTTTAGTCGTAGCCCCCGGCATTCTCTCACCTACGAAAGCTCTAACGATCTCGGCTGTATGGGCCAGCGAGGGTGCCGAAAGCGCGCCCTTAACCCGTCAATTTAGTTCGCAACGGTCTATAAAAACTGTATAACTCATTTCCCACGCGCGCGGGGCAGCTTAGAAAATAAAAACAGTAATCAAATAACACGCCATTTGCATATTTCTGGTAAACGTCTTTCGAACCAAGTGCATGCATTTCAAAGTAATAATGTCTGTAACTAGAGAATTTTGTATATAAATTCTCAAAATAATTATATACATTATATATAATTATATATATTATATATAATTATGTATAAATAAATTATAGATATGTATATACAGCCTACTTTTCAACTAACACTTAAAAAGGCATTTTAGGCCTAGAATATGTACAGAGGATAACAATTTTCAAAAGTTAAAAAATTAATAATAGACAAAATTAATTGTGATATTTAATAGTAGAATAGACCTAGGAATTTCGTTTTTGTGATTAATCATTTTAAAAGTGATTTGGAAAATGTAATTCTTGTTTGTTGTTTGTCATTTATTTTTGATTCGGTCCTTTTAAAAATACAAGCGTTTAATAAGGTCCAATGTCGCAATTAAAAAGTTTATTTATTTACAAATGTCTTATATAAAAGATAATCTTATTTTTGTAAATGATTGAAATAAACTTTTTTTTTCTCATTTAGTTTATTTCAATATTTTTATAAATAATTTATAAAAAAACAAATTAGGTAGACTCAGGTACTTTATAATCTGTTTGTTATTGTCGTTATTAAGAATGTATGATTACGTAAAACATTTTTAAACAAACAAAATAAAATGTAATAGTGTGCATTAAACTGTTTTCTTTTAAAACCCCTATGTTCATAAATTTTTTATAGATTAGTTTCTAATTCTGGTATTAATAAGAAAAAATTATATAAAATAATCAGTTTCTCTTAATTTTGTTTACCTATTAAAAAATTCCAATCTTTCTAACAGTATTAATTAATTTGAAACAAACCTGTACGTATTCGTTTTGATAACTAGAATATTGAATATAGAGAGGCGTTACATTTGCAAACAAAGTCTGTCTCTGGTTTGTCGGAAGCGAACGTTGATGCGATTAATAACGCGCCTCGACGTTGACAGATAGTCAATAAAGATCGGAACAACTGAATCGACCTGAAGGATGAAAACCGAGCATCACCATTAAACGTGAAACCCGCAATGAAATCCGTTTGTTAACGGAAATTGATATTGTTCAATGCTCGAGTATCTAAGCGGGGGACTATCAGGATATGGATATACGTAGCTAGTAGATGTAACACTAGTAAGAATCAAACGGCACGCGAGTGGCTTCCCTCGAAAATAGGACCAGTTAATTATCTCTGTAAACGCACGCGTGCTTAATCTTTGGCGATAGAGACGCTGGTAATGGCTGGTCTCTTGATCGGTCAGCTGAAAAAATAACGAGGAGGCGCCGCGCTTCCTCTAGCCCTTCCCGTAACTACGAACACTCGCTGATGCATGCAGAAAACTGCTTCCATCATTAACGTCTCGCGTGTATTTGAATTCGATTCAATTTAACGTCGCTCAGTTTGCAACACGCGTTAACAAAATTTACGAATTAATTTCATTTTTTTTTTTTTTTTTTAATACTTTTCCAGCCGAGACACTTAAAGGCTTACGTTGTTTGAAGATTTGATTCCCGGTTTTTGTTTCGTTTTCACGAAGAGAAAGAGTTCCTCATCGTTATCGTCGTCGAACAGATACTTCGGATTAACTGTCATTGACACTAATTTATCTATATTTAAGCCGGCAATTAGTATGCTCGCGTGTACACGCGTACAATGCTTCTCTGAGGAATCCACGACGTGACAAACAGGTTTCTCATTAACGTTGCAGTTTGACGGAAACCTTTCGGGACCTGGTAATTGCCAACTAACGTTAATGTCGCGACTACCAAACTCCAGAATGTCGCGGCACCTCGTTTGCGATGAAACGCTCGCGACACACATTCACGGCAATTAAAAGCGTTTGCCTTCGCCGCAGACGCCTCCTGGCGATATTAACACTCATCACCGCACCGATTATTCTCTCGCTATGGTAGTCGCGTCGCCCTCGGGAATCGTTGTAAATCAATCCACGCGACGCGCGATTACCCAGCGAATGATGGATAGTCAAATAATTTCCTCAATAATTAAACATTCCACGACAGAAAATGATTGATTGACGACGTATTTTTTCAATTTCCGATTACGACTTTCGCGAGAAAGCGTATACAGATTTCGTTACACCCGCATAACATTTCGCGTAGTTGAATAACGTAGAAAATGGCGCTGCGTGAAACGTGAACCTAGCCAGCGTCCAGCGGTATACGATCGTTTATATTTATCTGCAAACCAGCGATTGTACGTTACGAACAATTACAGAAACGGAAAATTATCCTCGCGCGTTGCACGTTCGATGAATTCGCGCGATCGACGTCGCGAAAATAGCGCGTGTACCTGTTCGCCCGGATAAATTACGACCGTGCATTCTGAAATTCTTCGCGATGCTGCTCACTCACCGGGAGCAGCGCAGTTTCGCTCCCAGCTGATGCAAATGCGTAGGTGCGAGAGCGGGATGAGATATCCCGCGTGCGCGGGGCGCTAAAAGAAATCAAACATTTCTGGTTATCTTCCAGCGCGGGGGAGGGGGAAGGGGATGAGCTGTTCGACAAGAAAATAACTCCCGCTCCGCTCTTCTGTTCGGAATAAACGCTGCTTTTCGTTCTGTTCTTACTGTTTCACCTCCCGCCCCCTCCCCCACCTCTCTTTTTCCGTTCTTCGATACTGGATATAGATTGGAAGGTACGGCTCCGCGGAACCGGGCGAACCGGCGCTGTTATAAAATAGTACGGGGGCATTAAGCGCGCCGCTAAGCGACTGTATATTATTCTGTTTGTAGCCAGACGTCCGCGGGCTAATGTTGCCATTCTTGAAAAAGTCCGCTGCGCCCGGGCGTTTATTGGCGGCCGTACGGGCGCCTCCGATCGCACGTGATATTTTTTCGCCCGCGGAGCCGTCTAATCGGAATCGAATTTATCGTTTAACGCGAAGCGCCAAATGCGCTGCAGAATGCGCATACATATATATATATATATGTATATATATATATATATATTGACCGGATGATTTAAATACTTCCTTCTTCTAGGCGCGCACGTGGTACTCTCCGAGCAATTGCACAACCGCGGTCGTTGATTTATTAAGGCTTCGGAAGATTGAGACGTCCAATGCTCGGATCTATTTCAACAAACTCGACTTTGATTGGACGAAGATGTTTTTTTTTAGTAAATCGCGTTTAACTTTAGCTTGCGTTTTGTAGATCCAAGTTGTATGCGGTTATTTCATCAACTCCCAATACCGTAAAATCTCAAAAATGATAGAACCCATTCTGCCAATCTTCATGTTTACAGAAGAAACGTTTCAATTGAAAAAATTAAAAAATTTTTATATACTAATTTATATATTTAGATTTTAGATAATTTTTCGCTCCTACGACGATTTATCTGACGTATAAAATAAAAAAGAAATTTTTTGGCCAACGTTTAACTAATTTTTCTGTAAACTTATTTTAAAAATAAGAGAAATCAATAACTTGAGAATTATTTTCAGACACAAAAATCAGTTTTACTTAGCCCCAAATAAATTCCACGTCAGTAGGATTTGACTTAAAAAATCCATAATTACTGGAAATGAACATTTGCAAATTATTTGTAGAAAAATAATGCACGTTTGAGCATAAACCATAAACAAATTAGCTTTATGTTGGTCGAAGAATAGTCTAAGGAGGAAGTGGGAGATACATGTATTTGGGATAACCCGAGTATTTAATTATCTTAGGGATCTCCCGAGTTCAATTCTCGACTTTATGTCGCAATAAGTGCCGGAGGGTCAAAACCGCGTGGAGCGCGGTCATTAAAGTCCGCTCGCGGCCCTACGATCCTTAACGGCGCGGAGGAGCACCACGGTAGAAAGCTCTTTATACGGAAGCGGGCGTCTCACGAAGCGCGCGCTTCTTGTTGCGCATCAATGCGAGCGGGTAACCGAAGACGGGGTAAATCACTCCGAGTTTTGCCGCTGGCTGCCGTCGTTGGTACGGTAGCCCCCGTCGAAATAATACCGGGCGCTCCTCCGACCGCGTCGCGTACGTTAAAGATGCCGTCGTACAATGACGATCATCGAGAAAATATCGAGTTTCCGTAACATTATACTTTCGTGCGGTTTAAATGCCAGCGTCGGTGTCAGGGCGTACGCGCGCGCGCGCGTCTGCTCGGCTTGTTGCGTGTCAACGAGCGTGTAAAATCGACAGTGTCTCGTGCGATCGTGAATGCTTCTTGTTCATCATAGGAGATCCTAAGATCATAGGCAGTTTGCCGAGTGTGCATGATGCAGTCCGTCACGAAAAGCGCTTCGCGTATGATCCCTTTCTTCGTGAGTTCATATCCATTTCTAACGATGAAGATTAACGTCGATCTCTTCTTTAACTTGCTTTTCACCTTTTTCTAATTTTTAAGACTAGAAAAGGATAAAGAGTTAATTAAACCGAGCTCAAACTTAATCCACGTTGGTGAAAAAACGGACATTAAAATGATCTTGGCTACAGCGAACCTTAATCGGAAACAGCGTACACAACACCGTCATGAATCTGAAATAAAATTTGCATAAACGAGATTGCTCCAATAGCCTTGCCTGCTCGCAAATTATTCGTCGAATATTAGCGATTTTAAATCATGATTGTGCATGCGGTTTACCTTCGCGCGCTTACTCGATGGGTTTTATAATGCGTATGTGTACGAATAGGCATATATTCGCTCGTCGCTAATTAGCCGGTTCACGTTAACTAATTAGCTACTCACGCTTTCTCCATTTTCTGTAACTCCATCTTTCTCTCTTATTCCACCACTACGGTCAGTCTATTCCATTACTTTCTCGCTTTCTAATTGCAATGATAATTTCCTTCCATTTTCGCATTAGAGCTTTTATTTCGTTAATTAATTTTACAATGTAAAATTAATGTAAAGATAAATTAATATAAATAATTGTCGAAAAAATGTTCTGACAAAATTATTCAAGTAATCTCGCGTCAATCTTTTTTTCTTTGAATGCAAATAAGATAGTAAATTATAATAAAAAGTGATACAGTAAACAATTTCAGGAATATTAGCAAAAAAATTTTAGTTGTGAAATTTTTAAAAGATTCGAAACATTGTTTTGTTCCTCGAAAACGAGCACCCATCTCTCTTTTAATATTTAATAACACGTTTCAAGATGTAAGAAAAAAATTGAAGCCCAACGGTAAAATGGGAAATTTGGAAGACAATTATTGTCGTCACTGGCATCGCAATCCAAACATGCTGCAATACTATTTAACTTGTTTTTAACTCTTTCCACTAATTTTGTATCGAGTTACTCCAATCTGTCTGATGTGCTACCGACCGTCAATATATTTCGCAAAAGGTGATAGCCACGTGACGCGAGCTCTCCGCGAATGATATGTCAACCGAGTCAGAGATCAAGTCGAATCTTCACGAAGAGCTCATTATCATGGCCCGTCACCCTCGTAACGGGTCGCGCAGGTCCACGACGTTTTTCCCACAGTTCTCTCCCGTCAGAACACGCCGGAGGAACATTGGCGGACGTAGGAGAAGAAGACGAAGGAGGAAGAGGAGGAGGAGGGTCGGTCGGTTGTCTCCGTGGTCCGGTAGAAAAGGTCGAAAAAGGGAGGGGAGATAAATAAATAAAGAAAAAAGAAAGAGAGAAACGCGGAGGGAGGAAAAAAGGAGGAACGAGCAGAGGAGCGGAGAAAACAAAACGGAATTGCGGCCTAGCTGCGGTGGATGATTTAGGGGGCGAGGGTCGCGGGTCGAGACCGGGCTCTGGAATGCTGGGCCTCTTCTTCTTCTCCTCTTCGGGCATCCTCTTTTCTCTCGCGGTCTCCTCGCTTCTTCCTCGCAACGTTTCTCTCCCTCTCTCGTACTCACTCCCACTTTGTATCTCTCTGCCATTTCGTCCACGAGGTGGAATCGTCGTCGAGGAGATGCGGGAGGAGTAGGAGGAAAAGGAGGAGGAGGAGGAAAAGATGATAAGAGACAAGGATAACAGATAGAACATTTACATAGGTCGTTAGTGCGGGCAGATGTAGGGACGCGTTCGCGTATATACCCACGGCGACCGCGTGTCCACCTTGTGCCTCCGGTTCCTGACCGTGAGACTCCAACTTCGCACGGCGAGATCGACTTCCTATTGTTGTTCGAATTTGTCATCGTTTCGTTTAGTTAACGGCCGTCGCGAATAAACGAGCTCGTAATTCATGCGCGTAATGGCGACTCGCCCGATCTCTCGTCCCGCACTAACTCGTTGTAAAGACGAGACGCTCTTACGCTATTTAATTCTTTCGCAGTTAAAAGAGCACTATCACCGTCATTTTCGCTCCCATGCCAATCTATTTCCTGGATTCGCGTCGATTGTGTACGCAGTTGACATCGGACTCGATTCGCCGGCGATTTTTTCTCCTTTCGAGAAATAGATGAAAGCCAAGATTCAGCCAACACACATCTGCTAATGCCGGCGATGCGTGTGTGAACGATTTATTGGCGGATATCCTGTCTCTTTCACGTTTGTCGCTCCGCTTCAAAATTTTTTCCCGAAAAGTACGAGAACCTCACTTCTGTTACATTCCATCTTCGCAGTTAATATCGAAAGATCGCAGTGCTGCAGAATGGCACAGGGTACGTAACGCGAGTTTTATTTAAACATTCGCCGCGCAAAGCTTAAAACTTTTCTTTCTTTTTTGTTTGGCAGATAAGACGATCTTCGCGTTTACTGCTATAAATAGCTGCTATAAGCCTTTTTTTATACGGCCGATGGGTATATGAACACTTCGAATTTCTCTTCTAATCTACCGGCAGGATCGGGCAAACCTCCTGTCCCACGGACTCATGTCGGGGATTGACCTAAAGGGCCACGTCAAAAATCATACGGATACATGTCTCAGACCGTTTTGACGTCGGGGCACACCAGCCCCATTCCTTATTGTAATTTAATTTCGTAACCCGACGCCGTGTACCTCTCCGGCCAGGGAAATTATCACGGGGGCCCCGTGTGGCACGTTATAATTTTCTCATAAGAAGCTCTGACGAATTGAGATTCGAACGTTCAAGAATGTCACAAGCGAACACGTTTCTCTTGAAGAAGAGTCGAGACCTTTTCACACCAAATGCACGCGAATGAAGTTATTCGCTAAAAGCTCTCCCGTCTAAAGAGACATAAATTTCTCTCTTTAATGAAAAAAGGGACAAAGAAAGAAAGATGAAATTAGTATTGCGCGAAAGTTTCTAGCAACATTACACGAATAATAACTGGGCAAATTGCAACGACGCTAAACGTCGCGTATTAAGCGCCGTGTAATAATACAAATTTACATCTCACAATTATACTATCGCGTATACATGTCGTAGGTGCTTTAATCGAACGCGTAATTGCTTTATCACTATAAGTTGCTCAGCAATTATAACATAGTATGCAACCTGCTGTACGAATGATTTCGACGATAGCATTCCATTGAACAATAAATAACAGATAATAGGCAATATTTTACGAAAATCATGAGAGTATACGCGTCGCACACTTCAGAGCTGTCTGACTTTTCGCAGCGCATTTAATTGCTATTTAACAGATGCTTCGTGCGCAAGAATGTTATAGTTATTGCAACCAAATGGCATCAATAAATTTTTAATACAACTGGTTTAATAAAACTGGTTCTAATGCGTGCGTGTAGAATTGCAGTGTTATATGCAAAATTAAGATTTAATTTTTTATTACGAATAAATAAAACGTCCGTTATAATGCCAGTAACTTGGACTGGACTTGGATAACTTACGATATGAAATTTCTTTAAACAATACACTGAGAAGAAAAGTTGTTAACGTGACTAAATTTTTCAACTCGATTATATTTTTTCGGTTCAAGTATTCATGTATTTGACTTAAATACATAAAATATTTGAATTTCAGTTTAAGCATTTATACATTTAATTTAATTATACATATACATTTAACTTAAATAGATACTTGAACTGAAGAAATTTAATCAAGTTAAAAATTTAATCAAGTTAACAACTTTTTTTTTCAATGTCTTTACTAAAAAAAAAAGAGGAAGAAATTTATTTCTACACATTCAAATACTAAAAAAAAGAGAAAAAAAGAATGAATACTAATTCTAAATTGCTGATGGGCAATATTGCGGTCATTACACGACAGCTAATAATAGAACGTGTCGCATGACAAACATTCTGTATTATCTCATGTGTATTCGCTTGAAGATTTAACGCGGTCTATCGATCATCGCTATCGCAAAAAGGTGTTACTGAAGTTTTTACGCAAATCTAACAAAATTATCTTTGCGAGACGCGAGTGTGAAAAGTCCCAATAAATAAAATCGCACCGTGAAACGACGTGCAGGCACGCTAACGGCGTATCAGCGATGAGAAAAAAAAGAGGCCTGCGTCAGCGTGCACGTGTGGAATTGTGTGAATATGAATTATATGTATAAAATATGAAAATTTGCATAAGAGAGACACGCTCTGCGGAGAAATAAATACGCGAGACGGAAAACGTCACGGAACGCGCGTGTACGCAAGAGGGAGACGCGAGAGCAGCGTAATATTCAACGTATAACCCATAAAGATCTAATTGCGTGATTTAAACGAGTGCGTAAAGTTGCGGCTGGAAAACCATGAACTTGGTACGCGCTGATAATGCAATGACGAAGTATAAAATAAAAGACGAAGGGTCAAGTGTACGTTGTGTGTATACTAGATGGGACGCCGTAAAAGTTGTTCTCTCCTCCCGTCTCTTCGCCGTTCTCCGCTCTTTCTCGCTCTCGCGTTGTTTCATCTTATTTATTTATTTTTTTTTTCTTCATTCTCTACTTTTCATTTCTCTCGCTCTGGGTGAATATGTATACGTCCCGACCGTACGTCCGTGTATACGGAGAGAGGTAAGTTTCGCCGGTCCGCGTTATATTTACGAAGAGCCTCTACCTCTAATGGTTTCGATGCGCTCGGACGCAACGCGTACCTGTCCCGCGCGGAGTGCGTGTGCACACACGCGTGCGTGGGGCGATTCCTCATGCGCGCGCGCGCGCGTGTGTGTGTGTGTGTGTGTGTGTGTGTGTGTGTGTGCGCGCGGGGGTACACACGCTTGCTCGTCCCGATCCCGCGACGCGCGATACGGCGCGTAGGGAGGACGAGAGAGGATTCACGCATACACACACACACACACACACGCACGAGCCGCACGGGCGTGAATTATGCCTCGCGCGAGATGTCAAATTGCTCGCCATATCATAAAATATACAACTCCGCGCGCTGTGGGAAACATTATGTTCTCTCCCGGTCCTTCTCCCCACCGCCCCGGCCGTCTTCCACCTTCAACCACCCGGTGTCCCCACCGTCCACCCTCCCACGGGTTCTTCCTCCCTTTCCTCCTCTCCCCGTTCTCGTCCTCGTTTCTCACCCCCGCGCGCCCGTCACGATTCGCAAATAAATTCGCGCGGCGCACCGCAGTCGTATTAACGTCGAGACGGTTTCGGCGCCCGCTTCCGGAAATTCATTTTTCCGTCGGCCACGACATAATGTCGCCTCGGCGTAACGACGAAAGCATTATACATACACGTACGTGTATTACGATAACATAATTTAGTAAAAGAAATAGCAATTTGTGAACTATCGGATGAGATGAAGGACTGCGTTTGCGTGAGAAATATTTCAAGATAATTTCGATTCTAAACACGCAACAGATAAAGACTCTTAGCATTCAAAATCAAATCAATAAAAAAACGGCAAATAAGAGTTGAGGCACAGATGCACAAATTATATTTCATATATTCTTTAAGTTAACGCATCTTGTGAATTTCTAATGCATCCGCGTACACTGAGACAATATTACCAAATTTTTTTTAAATAAATATTTGCTTGAACACTTGTAATGAAATATTTACTAAATATTCATTTAGTATAAGAACCACTAATTTAATTTAACTGTCATTTTTTTCTATTGAGTGATAATCTTCAGAGCCTTTTCTATTTTATTTTTAAATATTTATGTATCACAAGTATAGATTTCATGGCAGGTAACATTCAAACAAATTATTTATTAAAAGGTCATTTTTTATTATAAGTTCTCATATTATAAAAGTTACGGATCTTTAAATATTTATAAAACGCTTAAGATGGCTCAAAATGGAGCCGAAACGTAGGTAAATAAATGCATTAGGAATTCAAGATATATTAACTTATTGAAGAATATATGAAATATATTTTAATTTGCGCACCTGTGCTTGACTCTTGTTTGCCATCTTTTTGTTAATTTAATTTTGATTCTGTTTGGAGGTTTCAAGTTGTTTGGAAAGATTAATACGTTTATTCGATCGCTGTATGTTCTTCACGTAATAGAATACGTAAGACACTTCAGTTTTAAAAATCAGATACGTCGAGAAGAGCTGCAACGTCTCGTCGTGTGTCCGTCCGATAGTCAGAGCGTAATATACCTGCGACTCACTTCGACCTGATCTGATTTAGCGATCTTTCCGCCACGCCTCACGTCTAATCATTAGACGAAACACAGAGAGAGTGAGAGAGAAAGCTCGGTGCCGTTCATTAATAAGCCTAAAACTGGCCCACACACGAGAGTGGGCCTCGAAGAGAGTGCCCCGTCGTGCCCGAGAGAGATCTTTCTCTTGCTCTCTCTCTCTTTCTCTCTTCCTCGGGATATTCCGTCCCGCGAGAGGAGAGCCGGAGATGAAAGATCCATCGATGATACATAGTGTATCGACGCGAGAAACCGTCGAATCATCGACCGTCAATAAATACCGATCGATCCCGCGCCAGCGTCTATTAATGACTAAACGTCGGCTAACCAAATTAACCGTGACTAAAGTGCGTTTAACTCGGCATTCCTCGTACTCGCGTAACATTGTTTAAGCCGCCCCGGTTACCGCCCGATAAATCACGATCGTGTAACGCGTCATTTCCTCAGTGATTTTGCAACCCTATAATGGTATTCTTTAACACAAACTTATTGTGCTGGTAAAAAGATTGGCGCTTAATCTTTGCCGATACACGAGATCTATTCAATACATCATACAACGTAGCTTCGTGTCGAAATACTAAACGCGAGTATTACACCCGGCAAATGAAAATAAATTCAAATGAAATTGCAATTCATTTTAATTTATCCGAGTTCGCATTTTGGAGTCTCCGAGTGCTTTTGGATTCAAATGGACTCAAATGGATTGAAATACGAAATGCGTATTCATCATGTTGAATTCACATTATTTTTGGATTCAAATGGATTCAAGCAATCTAATTCGAAAATATTAAAATGAATTTATTTCTATTCATTTCAATTCATTTTCGTTTGCTGAACACTCAACAGTTAAGTAAAGAGAAAAAAAACTACTATCCTGATATGTTGAAAAATAGTATTCTGAGCGTATGAGAACTTTGGTTCACTTTTGTGTCGAGTTTCCATGTGGTCTCATCAATGTTATTAGCCCATATTTAATGAATTAATCTGATAATCGGAAAAAAAGTTTTGAGGAATGCGATCGAGGAGAGTTTTTTTGGTTGGAGCCTAATGAAATTCCTCCAAGATTATTTGCCGTTACCGCAGCAAGGTTAATGTATCTTCTTACTTGCTCTTTCTCTAGTATTCTCCTTCCCTTTGCTCTGCCATCCCCCTCGTCCTTACATTCTCTCAAGTATCCGTCGCGCGAGGTTTCCCCACTTAATCCTGTCCGTACGTAAATCATGAACTTCCTTCTCGACGCCTGCGAGGGTACTTGGCAGGACTATCCACGAAAAAAAGGGGGGAGAACGAGACGCGAGGATGAGGACGAGACCAAATCGAAACTTTTCTGGGAAGCTGCTTCCTTCGTGCGAAACTGAAGCTTGTTCGTGTTTTTTTTTTTCGTTCTACAAATAAATAGGTAGAAGTTATAAAACGATGTTACCGAAACATTCTCATCGGTAATTTACGCTCGCAAGAAATCGATCCTTAAGGACAACGAGGTGTGTCCGAGAGAGGAAAAAGCGGTATATTAAGTGCGTATAAAGGGGCACGGGATATATTGCAAAGAATGGTCTAAAGGCACGAATAGCCTGAAATACTATCGGACAAGAAAGAGAGGAGGCGAAAATAGAGAAGGCGCGGTACCGAAACTAAAAGTAACAGTGTATATATGTATATACATATATATAGCGCTACTCGAAACACAATCGCTCGGATTCTCAGACCCAAAAATGTTAATCCCCGACGTTTCCTTTTGACCACACATTCTTTCTCTTTCCAACCTTTTTCCTTTCCCCGACACTCCCTCACTTTCTCGTTTCGTCGGCTGTCGTGAAAATATTACAAACGTGGATCTCTCTCGGCGAGACTGTCGCGGAAAGCGCCTTTAGAGTTTGGAAATCGGCGGATTCGACGTGGAAAAGCTCCCACCAGATCGGACAATGGATCTCTAACAAGCCCTCTGTCGCGTCTGCGTGCGTCCATACATGCATTCCTTCCTTTTCCTTCCTGCCTTTTGCGGTGCCGTTTAGCACCGGGGCACAAAGATATAACAATGTCGCTGAGTTCTGCCCCGTGCGTAAGCCCACCGGGGCCCATTTTCGCTTTCCTTTAAAAATCTCGAACCGTGCCAAGGCACACAGGGCCCGGCGTCTGTTTGCATGCTTCTTCTGACGAGTGCCACTACGCAAAAGTTGACGAGACTTTCAGTAGCCCTCGAGGTAAGGGATAAGGGCACGCGTGTACTTTTCGCCTCAATGAGAATCTTTGATCCCTCTTAAGGGTCCTCGAACGACCGCGTTTGTAACTTGCGTTTAGTAAAACACGCAAGTCAGAACTTCAGCGATCCGTTATTTTTCAGTTAAATGGAATTCATACGAGGCACAAAAAAACGTAGTTATTACACAATAATTAAGTTACGTCATTTATGAAGATAAAAATCCTAATTTCTCCACCAACTTTTCCAGACGTCTCGAAAAGAATTGAACACTCGTAACAAAATCAAATAGATTAGGATCAATAGATTAGGATATCATATAAAGTTGAGAGGGTAAATCTCTGATCTTAGTGCCTAATAACGTTTGCGTAAATTTTACAATTTCCAATTCACGTGAATTGAACGCTTCATATTTGTCGATCTTGAAGCACAGTTTTTAACCAAAACCAAAATATTTTATCACAAATTAAATAAGTAATTTAATAATACTGATGTTCACGAATATCTTAAAAACACTGCGAAAAAATTCATTGGAGAAAACTTAACACTTAATATTACATATTGCAGCTTAAGGACAGTGTTTCAATTTCTCGTCTTTACATTTGAGAACTAAATGAAAAATACTTTATTTGGATCAACACAAAAAAGAAAAAAAAGAATTTCTATTTCATTGCCCCCTCGAGAGAGTATACACATACCGCAGTTTTAATTTCGCAATCTAAACCGAAACGGTAGAAAAGTTTTATGAGCTCAAACGATTTTCAGAGACGCGTAAAATGCAGAGATGCAGTTCCTACGCAGCGAAGATATACAATTATGGGTTAGATGAGTGTAAAAGATATTTTGTACCGTGACAACTATATACGTACGAGTTAACCCGAAAAAATGCCACCTTCCGCGAATAAATACGATGTACTTTGTATGCGAAGAATCTCTCTGCGTGTTCAAGACCGTATCGGACTGACCGAGAAAAAAAGGTCTCGCGATTCCATTTGCAAATAATATGCATGGCAGAATACCTATTGTGATTAGTAAATTTAACGGTCAGCACTACACTGTTATTTGGTAAAAATGGTCACGCTATTTCTGAAAAGCATATAAAAACTTCCATAATGCAAATGCCGAGATAATTAGCTGCACACCGGATTATCCTGTATAATCTGGCACCGACTCCCCCACCGGTCGCATCGCCCCGAAACTCAGCCCACAAAAATGCCGCAAAGAATTCTGTGAGAACTGTACCGATTGTGTCCTCATACCGGTTTCCTTGGAAATGATAGGTCGGCCGGATACCGACCCTGGTAACTCTAGACGGACAACCGGGCATACCGAGTCCGTGGCGCCCCTATCTTTTATGCCGGCAGTTTCTGAAAATCTCTGCGCTTGATCTCTCTACCCTGGATTACAAACAAGAGTGAGAGAGAGAGAGAGAAAGAGAAAAAGAGGTGGTCAGATCGTGGAGGTCGTGCGACGAGCGAGACGGTGAGGGAAGCTGGGAGAGAGATTGGTTGTCAGCGACAGCAGCAACCGCAGCAACGGCAGCAACACGTGTGCGCGCGCTGGACATGGCGGCGTTTACATAAACACGTATAAACGTCGTGTAAACCCCGGCGCGACACCAGTCCCCCGCATTCTAGAGGTGCGCGTGTGCGTACGGCTCAACGCGCGTCCGTGAGAGGGTCCGGCGACGGTAGCATCCCTGGGCTCAGATAACCGCCGAGGATATACGACTCTAAACTACACCTACGTGCGCGGGGACGCTCTTGGGCTACCGAATTTTCAAGGAGTCACGACAGAACGTCAAGATAGCGATGGTAAAGGACGCACGGGGAACCGGATCAAGGATGAGAAGTGTCCGCTTGACTGGTGATTCTCAGTAAGAAGCGACAAATATATCGTGCCGGTAGAACCGGAGAGCTTCTGGTTGTTGCAGGCTATTTAGCCACTAGAAATGTTTCCTGCCTACTAACTAGAAATAGTTTTATTAACAGCTGCATAAGTAGATTACGGACGGAAAGTGGAAGATGCAAATTTCTGCAATATTATACTCGCAGGAATCCAATACGCGAGCAAATCTGGAACGGTGCGATAATTTCTGAGGCGGTTTAGATGGGAACGAGATCTCGCTTAGCTTCGTCAGGACATTATTTGGGTCAACCATTATCTTATCCTAACGCGATCTGGAGGTAGTGGCCTAACGTGCTTTCCAATAGACGTCGGGAGGTGGATATATTATGGAGGCCCTTGTGGGGCACGGGTGAGGAAGATAGCGTTGGAGCAAGCGCGCGAACGAGAGAAAAGGAGAGACGACAGAAAAGAAGAGAGGGAACGAGCAAACACTCGAATTACTTCAGCAAAGAAACATCTGCCGATGGCGCTCTCCCTTTCAAAGCCAACATGGCGGAATGATCGGCGCATCAACCGGTAGTTACGTTTACCCACGGATCTGCGGTTCTTTTTTTCTGCATTGCGTTCCCTCAGGCCCAATCCCCTTCTCTCGTTCTTTGCTCTTCCTCGTTTCCGAACGCGCGCGCGACCATCCTCGACAGAAAAAAAGTCCAGTTGCGTTTTCGCAGAAAAGTTCCGAACGTCCGTCTTCTTCGTCCCTCGTTTTCCCTTCTTGCGCTCGCAATCAAGCGCTCGTGCGGAAAGAGGAATCGCTTTTTTCTTCGCTAACACAGATTCGAGATTCCGTCCCGTCGTAATCGTAGTATCGTGAACATATCTGTGGATGCCAAACATAGCAGGTGCACGCAACATGCCGTCGGAACTCCCGGAGTGACCCAAAACGAGAGGCGATTGGAGATAGGTATTAGATCTCAACCGTTCGGTTCCGCAATCTCGGAGGTGCAAATCGGGCAATATTTTTTTTAACCTCGTTCAATCCAAACAAACGTAGCGTTGGTGGACGGTGACTGGTGTGCGCGGCGACTGATTTCATCTCCGAACGCCACCGATGAAATCACCCTCCCGTGGTGCGTTTCGAGATTTTAATTCCTCCCGAACGTATTGCACGTACATCCATCCATCGCTCATTAAATCATAACGTTTATCATTCCTCGTTTTCAATTCCTTTCTCACGTGGAAAAAAATCACCAATCTCCGCGTCCTTCTGACTCTCTCTTTCTCGAATTGCTCGGAGAGAATGAACGGCAGATTGCGCGTCGCAAAAAAGGCAAAAAAAATCCATCGATCGCAGATTATTTGTGCAACATAAAGTGCCTCGAGCTAGATCCAATATCTAAAGATCCTAAACCGTGGTAAGATCAAGTCACACTGATTTTGTCGTGACTTTCGTATCTCCTTGGCCAATCGCGATGACTGCAATCGATATACATTTGACAGGAGAACCTCCAGGATTTCCTAATGCCGAACGTATAACAAGAAAATTATCCACTTGAGGGACCTCCGAAAATGGAAACGGGAATGCGTGGAAAGAAGAAGAGGAGGGCTGAAAGATCGCTATAAAGGTGGGGAGGGTAGTTTTCTACGATCCCGTAAGGTTTACAACAATGTCCGGTGGTCCCAAGACTGGTGTCCTCTACGATACAATGGCCACGAAAAATCATCCATTATCCGCGCGAGATCCACGCATAGAAGGGAGATGACGAGAGAAAGATGGAAAGAAGTTAGTGAGGTTGCAAGTTCGGGCCCCATGGACAATGATGTACGCCCCATATATCACCCGACTGATTTTTCCGAAAAACGGAATCAATGAGTCTCCGTCGAAGGTGCGGTAAAGAAAAGGTGGGATTCCATACCGGTTTTCGAGTCACCTTTTCGAGCTGATAGAACACTTCCGATTCTGACCATTATGGAAGACGAGAATTTGTTATTCTCACTTCAAATTCTTAGCGGAAGTGCAATGACTTGTGGATACTTTATGATACTTTACATCTTTACAAGATTTAACAAGTTCAGAGATTTTGTAAAGAATATTGAGAAACCGGCAATATTTTTAAGAGCCAATAATTCTACTGTTAAGAATAGAAATAATTATAGTATTTTCTATTTAATATCTTCTATAAAAGGAAAAAAGCAGAAAAATTATTTAAAAACGGACGATCAACAATACATATATAACGGAATCTTCGATTATTTAAAATTCAAATTCGCGCAGTTTCCGTACGAAGGACTTATTTTGCATAATTGCTTAAAATTATACACGGCAGATGTGTCAAGGCGATTATTTTACTTTTAGAATTGTGTGCAGATTAAAATCAGCATTTTTATGATTCAGTAAATAAGAGATACGCGCATCTTCTGTTTAAATGCCTTATCCCCCAATAGATGAAGTACGGACTCACGATCTATATCATCGAACCCGCACATTCTTCCATGACGCCGGTGTATTATATATATATGTGTATATATATGTACGTATATATACATATAAACGCGCGTGTATCGCTCTTCGATTCCAGCCATAGCCAAAACGATTATAATAACTATTTTATCCGGCGCGGATCTGGGCCATTGTGCCTCTCCATTCTGAAAGTCATAACACGATGCCTGTACTGCCCTTCGGAAACTGCCTCAACTGTGTTCCCCTTTTGGCTGTGCTATACCACGGTGTAACCTGGTGTATCATGAATTTCAAACACACACACATAGAGAGACGTGCGTGCCCAAGGATACGGACACGGCGACCGACACAATCAGAGTCCGCCCGTGACTATATTTCTCGCGCGTACGTATGCGTGCCTCATATACAATGTGTACTGTAACTGTATATGGGGATGTGCGAATATCTATATGCATATGCGTGACACACGTTACGCATATGTAGACGATTATCTTCTAGGTGTACGTACATAGGTACAGTAAGAACGAAATGCGTACACGGAACATGCATTATCATATGCACAGGTTGTCTCGGAACTACGAAACGTAGTCTTAATGACAAATTCCTTGGCAATCTGATTAGCGATACTGATCTGTTGAAGAATCATTTAGAGAAAATTTCAAGAAATTGAGAGGGAAACACAGTTGAGCATCTTAATGAAAATTATGAAAAATATCCAATTAAAAATTTTCCTATAATTATTCAAATTTTAATAAAACATGCGATTCTGCTTATCTAATCGCACACTGGCAAGAATGTACTTCATGAAAAGTACAATACTTTATTCTTAATTGCTTGCGATGAGGAAATCGATCCCTCAGCATTTTAATAATAATAAGAAAACGGCGACGCTAAAGAGCAATCGATAGATTTGTGATTGCGACTGAAGATCGCATTTTTGAGACACCCTATATTCAAGCACTAGCGATCATGGTCTCGGGCTCTGACACTGGCGCACGCATACACACGTATGAATACGCGCGTCTGCGTGCGTATCGCGGCGGTGGCACACATCGACCACCAGCAATATTTCACGGCATATTGTTGCCATCTGCACACGCAACCCTGCGCGCACGACAGAATGCACGACGTAGGAGAGACGCGCGCTTTTATTTATCTGCTATTTATTTGCCAACGCGCGCGCTACCGAAGCACGGTACCCCGACTCACGACCCTGCCGGGGACAGATTTGAAAAGTTATTAATCGTTCTGTTTTGGATAGGAGTGCCACGGCACTCTCTGGGCCCCCTCCCAATCGCCAGACGAGCTCCTTTTATGCGAGCTGCCGGTTAACCAGATGACGATGGCGCATATTGGCCGTGCGAGCGAACGTGCCCCTTTCAATCAGCGAGAGAGGGTTCCTCGAGAAGGTGTGAATCGATGGGTGGAGACAAGCCACAAAAAGTTGAAATCAAGTCAACTCTTTCGCGGAATGGAGGGAGGACGGATTGAGACGAGAGAGATCCCAGTCGACACCGAGCATCAGCTGTATTATATCTGTGTTCAAATTTTCCACTCAACAATTTAAACATAATATGTTGTGATATTACATTTATATTATTGAGTGCGAATTTTTCACATATACATATGTAATGTAGCTGATAGTCAGTGTCGACTGGGGTGCGCACGGTGTGTCGTTGACTCGCGCAAAAATCATAAGATAGTCGAACGTTCAAATTATTTGACAAGAATATTGCGGGCCCCGGCTTGATAGCTTATCTTTCCTCGCGAATATGTATAAGACGCTTCATAAATATTTACGTCGTTGCGAAATAAATATTTCGCATTCCGTAAATGCAATATCACGATTGCGGGATACGCCTTTGCGATCGAGATAACGAAAGTGTCGTAAAGTCCGGCAATTGAAATCTTTCCGGTGGCGAATAAAGAAAAAAACGTAGTCGCAGCGTCGCGAGATAAGAGGTGACGCCGGTGCGTGGGACCGTTATCTCCACAACTTCATAAATATTTAAGACGCCTGCTTTGCGTATGATGCCATCACAGGCGTTCGGACTGGCAATACCTGAGCAACTTGAATAAAATCTGTATCGTGGCGATGCGCGATCTCTTTACGATGATACATCATGTAAAGTTATCACATTATTTACACGTTAGAATAACGATGTCGTTATGCCCGAAAGTTTAATGAGCGATTCTAAGAAACACAAAGCCGTTTACAAGATCAGCTGCAGTTTTACGCTTCGTAAACAAATCGTTTTTAGCGTAAAGTAAGCGAAACGATGGCTTCTGCCGTCGCTTCGAGAAGGAGAATCTATTCATTCGATAACTGCCAGTGTAGTCAATCTGTTTATTTTGCAGACTTCATCATCGAATAAAAAAATAAAATAAAATAAAAACGAAAAATTTTTAAATATTTCTGTATTACATTTTAATATTTGCCAAATATTTTGCGAGTTTTTATTAATAAAGATTTTTCCATTAAAATTTGCTGGAGAAAGGAAAGAGAAATACATGGACCCTACACCGGTCGCGTCCCCCTCAACACTCATTTTGATTTTTTATGCGTTTCGGTAACACATATTCCCAATTCTCGCCGCGGCTCGTCTCCGCAACTTGTCCAAGGGTGAGAGCCGCCATTTTTCCCATAAAAAATCCGCCAAGTTCGCGCTTCCTGTGTTCGCGCGTCTCTGCTCTCCTCGAGAGCGCAGCGCCAGGAGGAAGCTCCGGAAAAGGGAGTAGAATACGGGGGTGTGGACCGACACGGTAAAATATATTCCAGTCAACTTCCGTTGGAAATAAATAAGAGTCACGCCACGCGATCTCACTGCGCCCCGACAACGGCGGCCATTCGTGTGCAGGGGACCTTATCTTTCGATATCTCTTTCTCTCTCTCTTCCCCTCTCTTCACCCTAAGCTAAGAGAAGCCATCGAGAGGAGTTCCGCCGCCACTCATCAAGATATACAGAGATCAAGATGAGACTCCCTCTCTGTAACGCGCTTGCGTAATCGTTCTTTAATTACTAACACCTACGTAATTGCGAATTCCGTTCTTCCTAATATGTTCGTAACACGATGATTATTCATGATTAACTCCGATTCATTTTATAATCGGATATTATTTATAATACCATTTGTACAAATCTTTGGAAATTAAATTCGATTCAATCATTTCGTTCATTCTCTCTTTCTATATTTTACATTATATTTTAATAATTTTCTTTCGCGGAACGTTATACTATATTGCATGTGTGTGTGTGTACAATTGGAATATTATTGACCTGTGCCGTTACAATTTCTTCTTTCAGGCGAGAAACCTTTTAAATGCGAGTTTAGTAACTGCGACAGGAGGTTCGCGAACAGCAGCGATCGAAAGAAGCACAGCCACGTCCACACTTCGGACAAGCCTTACAATTGTCGAGTGTCAGGATGTGAAAAGTCCTACACCCATCCCAGTTCGCTACGCAAACACATGAAGGTATGTCTTCCGGGTTAATCACGAAAATAGTTCGGCGAGCAGATGAGAATGCACTACTAGGAATTCGAGTCTATCGTTTACACATTTGGGCTGCTTGCGCAAGCCACACGCTCAGTAATTCGACTTTAGTTAAAAACAACTTTAAGAGAAGGAAGAAAGGGAATGTTAGCACGAATGAGCATAACGGAAGTTTAAATCACGCAAACTTATTTTAATAGACAGCTTAATAGATAGAACTGAATATTACGATTATGATACGAAATATCTACATTCAAAAACTGCAAATAGGTTAACGTTGGATTAAAAAGACAGTTGAAAAGGCGCGTGGTCCCCATGATCAACCGCGACGATCACGTTCCGCTTGTACCAAAACTTGGATCGCTACTTCGCGTATACATTCTTTGGAATGCTGAAGATTGTAAAAATAATGAAACAAAACTGTACACCGTTCCTACGACTGCGGTGATTTTTTCGCATGAACGATCGCGGAATCTTAATAAGAAATTATCTCAGCACGGAAAGGCAGAAGGAAAGGTAGGGAACCGTGCAAAACCCAACTTCCGAGATACACGCGTGATAGGTCAGCTTCACCAGGAACGCTTTCGCTACTCCAAGGTTTTCGCAGACGTGATTCGCGGAAGGCAGTCGTCGAGATTTGCTCACTGAATTATGAAAGAAGGACCGGAGAGATGGAAACGGATTCTTGATCCCCGTTGCTTTCGTTCTGGACTTCTTGGGTCAGGCCAAGGTGCTACTCTCTCCGCTGATCCTTGTGATCTCAGTCTCGATATCTCGACGATCGACTCCAAGTCCCCCAGTGTTATAAGTTCTTCGCGAAATGTACCGTATAAATCAAAAATATGTTCTGTATATTATACGAAATACACGAAAGTCATCTCTTCTGGGAAAATGATAGGTAACTTTTAACGATACGTTGCAGTTATGAGAGGGATTTTGCGCATAAATTATTATGAGCAAAATCTATCGATTGATCCGGATTCAGATATGTATAATTAACAGATTTATTATAACTATCTAGATTATCGTTCTTTTCTGACCTTTTAACAAATTGACACTGCGTATACATATGTAGAGCTAGAATTATACTTGATATTTAACAATATTTTTTGAAACAGTTTTATACAAACAAAAATATAGGGGAGAGTAGGGTAAATTGGACCTAGCTACAGTTTTTGCTCTCTATAAGGCGCAAATAAAGTCCGATCGTAAAATTGAAAGTGCTAATAGAAAGATAATTTAATTTCCTTCATTTTTGCTTGAGACCATTTTGACATATCTCTCATCTATGTTAAATTATAACGGAAAATGTAAAAACGCTTTTTTCGATCCAATTTGGAACTACTGGTTCCAAATCGGACACTCCTATGTTTATCAACTTTTAAATAGAATTTCAAAAGATTATAATGTATTTTTTTTAGTATTGAATAAAAACGAGCAATTTGATAGTAAAAATAAACATTTTATCGAGGGGGAATTCACAACCCAAAATTTTGTACACCAATGCCGATTTTTGGCATTGCTGTAAAACACTGCCGACATTTTTGTACACTGCCGACAATGCTTATTGTTAGTCAATGCCTACAATGCCGTCAATCCTATATTAAAATTAAGGCAATGCCATGCAATTATGAACACTACCGCGTGCCCATTATCATACACCAATGCCTGCACAAGAATTCTAAAGCTTTCCCGAAGTATTCAAAAATTTTGGTGCTCAACCCCATGATCGACTCTGAAGTGAGCTCACCACTCCCCAACCACTGACGACAATGCCGTCAATATTATAGGTCACTGCTTACTTTTTTCGGCAGTCCACTGCCGAAATTTTGTACACCAATGCCGGCTGTGAATTTCCCCTCGCATTTTATTAAAAAAAAAAAAAAACAAATTAGTAACAGTTTATATAGTTAGACGTTTTCGGGTCATGTTGTGATATTGTTATTATATAATTAGAGTCAAAATCAATAAAATTCATATTCCGAGTCTGATAATTCATAATATGTTACTAATTTAACATTTCCCTAGAACGGATTTGGTCGGGTTAGGATTTGGTCCTAACCAAATTTGATCGGCTGATTGCCAGTGTTACGATCAGGTTGCAATTCCGACGTAAAAGTCCGATTTGGACACGAGTCTCTTCGAACTTTGGAACAATTTTTACAATAAACCGTAAAAAAGATCACAAAATAATTGATATTTTTTAATTCTACACTCTTTAATTATCTTAAATCAATTATCTTTCAAATTTTTAACACTTTTTAATAATGTTTTACAAGGATTTTTTTTTTAAATTTTGTACAATGACTGAAAATACATATTTGCGTTTATTCTGTGAATGATTTGACAGAAAACTGTCAAACTGCTGTCACATATTCGGTGTTTTATAAGGACTTTACATTATAAATGGCATCCAAATCTGCTTAACCGTATTCATTTAAATTAAAAAGATTTGGAACACGATCCGATTTACCCCAGTCTCCCCTACCCTATAAACGCTACAATATTATTTAATACTACCTAAATAATATTTTTGAAATATTATTTCATAATATTTCATAATATTTGCATAATAATTCACATTAAATTTTGAAGAAAAATAATATTCGTAGAACATTTTTATAATATTCCATGAATATTGCAATAATATATCAGGAATATTATATAAAGCAGATACGTTTGTAACATTAAAATAATACTTCTATAATATTAAAAAATATTATATTCTCGGAATATTATTTTAATATTATTTTAATTTTTTAATAATATTCGTATAATACTCTAAAAATATCGTAGCGCTTATAGAGTAATACCTAACATCTTTTTTTACAATGGTAATGATAAAATTCGTCATTACAGTCGTCTAATGCAATCCTTTTCCGATGCTCTCTTTCAGGTACATGGATTACCCGAGGGTAAAGGAGGAGGATACGAGAGCGAGGGAGAAGAGAGCAGCAGTAGTGGGGGTAGTCTGTCGGTGACTGGTAATACGGAATCATCCCAGCCACCTCCGATCCCGCCAAGGACAACAACCAATCTTCCGTCTACGAATCGAACTCACGATCCCTCGCTTCGTGGAGCTGCGGAGGTGACGGAATGGTACGTTTGTCAGGCACCGACAGTCGGGCCTCAACCAGGGCCCCTACCTGGTCCACCACAGCCGCATCATCTTGGTCATCATTTCAATCAATTGATACACCACCAAGCAGCCGCTTATTAGGAAATATCGAAGGATCGAAGTTGTGACCAAGTGAGAGTCTTTCTAAAAAAATCTCCGTTCCTATCCGTTCACCTCAATTTGATGATGTGATTTCTTGCTGAGGATGAGTTTCGTCAAAGGAACTACAAATGACAATCATCTGTCGATTTATCGAAGATAATCCTTCGAGGAAATATTCGGGGACATGCCTGTGGCGAAATTTCGTACTCATCATATGATGTACTATTCGGGCTCCGTTGGCGCCTTATATAAAGAAGCTCATGGATATTTAGAATGGAGTAACGTATTCGCTGTAAGCATCACTCTAACGTTTTCGACATCATACAAATTTAAAGAATATTTCAACACATTTTTGAGTAATATAAGGTATATCATATAATTCATTCATTTAAAATGTTTCTAAATTAACGATTATTAAACAAAAAAAACATTTTTCAACGTTACTTCTTTGTGAAGAGGACATTTTGTGATATATCTCTATTATTTCAAATAAAATCACATAATCTTTTCATATCAAACGATTCTTCTTGACATTCTGCAAATATAAATACTAATACTATAAATTAATTAAAAAATAAAATACTTTTCTAATATTAAATACATGAAACATTATAATACAAAAATATTATTATAACAATATTATAACAATAATATAAATATGCACTTCATAAAAGTAATATACATTGCTTAATCTTTAGAAAATATTAGAGTAATGTTAAAAAACATTAAAAAATATTAGAAAGTAATAGAAATTATTACAAAATATTTTTTTAAAATTTTTTATCATGACAAATTCATACGCAGAATATCATAAGATTTTTATTTGAAAAGTTCATGTGAAAAAATCATGGGATTAAATTTAAAACACTTTTAAATTTAATTTTGCAAGTGATAGTAATTTGAAAATTTGAATTTCAAATTTGGATTTAGAAGCAATTTCTAGAAAATTAATGTTTGTCCATCCCACGTTCATATCTTTCAAGACTTTTTGTCTATGGTATCTTTTAATTTCAAAGCACGGTTGCGTTTTATTATTTATCTAACGATTTGATTTTACTCTAATTTATCTTTTTTCCTTTATGAACATTGTTCCTTTATATCAGAGCTTAGCAGAAAGTTGCTCATTTCAGCTGACTTTCAACTTAAAACTTTCCCTTTTTTTTACCTTACTACTTCCCGCGCAATCCAATTGCCGATTGACATTTGGACTGCGTGCAGATTGGTTAGATAAAGGGAATAACACTAGCTGAAAATGTGCCGAAATGTGCATTTTTTGTCGAACTCTGCTTTACGTAAACACTGTTGGCTAATCTGATTCGAACTTTTGTCACTTTTTGTTTCTTCTAACTTTGCACATGAATTTAACTTTTAAAGTGCTCCACACATAGGTTCTTTCACGGTGGAGTTTGTTCATTTTTCGCAATTTTATAGTTTATGTGATCAATAGGCTCTGAGAATTGTAGTTTAATCTACAGAGAGCATGAAAATTGAGAACTTTTAAAATTACAAGATGTCCCAGATTTATCATGATACCCGTTAATAAGAAAATAAGAATCATTTATGCTTTATGAGTTTTTGAAGAGTTTGTAACAAGTGGCACTGCCATAAAAAAATATTCATCAGGATTGCGCATCAGCAAATCAAACTGTTAAAAAATAGTTTAAATTAAAAATTTAGACGTGATTATTTTCTTTTTGACCTTCTGACATATAGATGATGACATTGTGCGCGATTTAGTGTAAAATAATTCACAAAATTTAACGGAAGAGACTATTGAGAGATTCAACATTGACAGATCGTATTTCGATATTTAAAAAAGAAGTTACATTCTGAAGTTTGCTATAGAGGGTGTCTAATAATTAAAGATTAAACTCTTGCATAGAGGTACATACAATAGAATAGACTAAATTGAAGTTGAAAAGTCATGTACCATTTTGCAATTGTAAAGTTATAAATTAATAACTCGTTATCTATTGCGAAAATCGCAAAATGGTACAGAACTTTTCGACTCAATGTCAGTTTAATCAACTCTATTTCTATGCAAGAGTTTAATAATTAATTATCAAACACCCTGTATAGATGTTGCATTTGTTGATCGAAGCAAATAAATTAATAAAGTAATAAAAAAGTGTTTTGTACCATCTTGTTTTAATAATAAATCGAACACAAACTTTTATCTTCATCCAATACAAAATTACAAAAAAATGAACAAAATTCATTAGGAGACAGTTTCCCATTTGACTGTGTGCGGGAGCCTTTGTCAATCTAGAAGCGCCAATCTGTCACTGTTTTAAAGCATAAGATTTTTTTAATATTCTTTTAATCTATTGTAACGTTGAAGATAACGCGCGAAAATGAGTCAAATCCATCAATTCAATTACGAATATTACGTTTATTAAAAAATACTATAGCTGTATTATTTACGCATCAATACGCTTTCATTGTCCTTTAGTACATTTCTAGAAAATTTTCTTTATTTCTTTATTTGATTTCTACAAAGTTCTGTTGATCATAAAATGTCCTTGGAAATAAAATAAGGTTTTTCGAATGTTTTTTCTATAATCATTGAAGAGATTTCGGATAAAATTATACTATTCATTCATTTAGCATAACGAAAAATCAGCGTGTCTGATAAATATTTACCCCCAACGATCGTGAGTAGATGCAACGAATTAAACTAAATAGAAAAGTCTCTCATGAAATAATGATTAATAAAAAAAATTCGCGAGTAGATGCTTGCATCTGCACGAAGAGACAGCTCAATTTTATGGTTGATAACAGCATAATGAGATGTTTGGAGATATGTTTTACGAACGGTACAATTATATGTAGTAACGCAGCGCTCCTACATATCCAATGCCGCCTGTAAACAACTCCTCAAGTGCTTAGTAACAGTGAACGCATATAATGCTGGACGACTAAGCAGTTGTATTTGGTTTACATCTGCCTGTGGATCGGGCAAGATATGCTTTCATTTGATAATTTTTAATCATTAATTTTTTGTTATTGCAAAAATCACAAATAACGGAGGACTTTTCTATTCAGTTTAGTTCGCTCTACCCAAGGGTTGTGTCAATAATTATCAAACACCCTTTATAAATTCGCTGGTTCAGACTTTGCACTGTGTAATATCATTGTTTATAGATACATGTAAGGTAAAAATGAAGTTATCTACGTGATATATTAGATGTATGCAAAAGTTTTAGTCCTTTTATTCAGCCCTCTAATCTAATTATTTTAAATTGAAATGTTTTCCCGTCATTTTGTAAGTGTAAGTTGGGTATTAAACTTTCTAAAATGCCTTTCTAAAATATTGTGTTCCTTGATACGTGCAAATATTGATTTTGTCGCTTTGACGGTGATCTTGATGCAAGTGATCATCCGCGATCTGGAACGTTGCGAAAGCTTGAGATCGGCAATTTGAAAGCGTTGTTGAATAAAAACCCGTCCCAAAGAACTTGCAAAACAGCTTGGAGTTGACCAAACAACAGTTTTAAGACTACATAAAACGGGACAAATTCAAAAGCTCGAAAAATGGTTAGAATTATCTGCCAGTTGAGTACATACGTGCGTTTCATTGCTTTTCAAACAGTGCACAAAATTTTTTTGTGGAAAATTATTACTGGAGATGAAGAGTGAATTATATGTAATAGTTTTCTACAGAGTCTTCTACATTAATGGCAAAATCAAATATTCATAGCAAAAAGATTTTTTACAGTTGTATTTGGTAAAATGTAAAAAATGTAATTTTATTTCAAGCTTTTTTAGCCGAAAACGGTTCATGCTGAACGCTATCCTTTCAAACCGATATCTTTCTTTCGCGAAGGAATTCGACAGTTGTCCGAAAGGCATTCAGGAAATTATAGAAAACGAGGGAAAATATTTTTCGGATTTATTTACAGTCACAGTATTTTATGATAAGCAAATAAAAATTTGAAAAAAAAGACGAACTTTTGCACACATCTAATAATAACCCGAGTTATCGGTTAAGTCTATTGGAAACGCGATCGGTTTAATAAAATAATATAGAATTATTGCGATAACGTAATTTTAAGTTAATTTATATTCAATTCTGGATGAGTTGCGTAGAGGTGACGATCAATTTCATTTTGATGCGAAACACAACCGGGTCTCTTGACAAAATTTATACAAGAATTATTCTCGTATAAATCGGAATTTCATTTGCTGTGTACTGCTTGTGCTGGGCCAGGGAGAAAAATTATGCATGACATAGGTTACCAACGATTCGCGCTAACGCCGGATCGACCTCTACATTCAAAAAGTCACTAGACATTGGAAGATGCAATATCTGCGATATAATTTTATATAGCATACCCAAATAGAGAGTGGACAATGCTTTGGACAGCATCGATCAAAATGAATGAGAAACAGATCTACACGTGTCTACTATGCTAACACATTATCTTCTTGTTTGTTTTATTGATGAAAATTCATACTTGATGTTTATCAATTCAAAAAAATACTCAGTTTGGTGATGACTCTCAAACATTTTGGGAGACAAGCGTACGAACTCTCTAAATCAGTGTAATATGCACCGAAAAACAGTGAATAGTCTAATTCCAATGCTATCAGTGTATTATGCACTGAAAAACAGTGAACAATCGGATTCCAGTGCTATACTTATAAATACATCAATCAGTGATATGTACATTATCTTTCAACAACAATATACTGATTCCGATCAGTGAAAGTGCCCCCTTATAGTTGGAATCACACAAGATAGGAAATAGTCACTGACGATCATAGTTATAAATATAGCTACGAATCAATAAGATTTCGCTGATTTTAGATTTAGAGAGAATGAGCGAAATTACATTGGAAACATGAAAGGCGGCAGGAATAATAAATTTCATTTGCGCAAAGATTCAATAATTAAATTATTAGATTGACAAGTAATCCGCGCGCAATTGCATAAACTGGAAATTGTAAGATTCACGCAAAAATATTATTAAGCACCAAGATCCGCTCTGACCGAGTAAGGCTCTCTTTACTTATTTGTGTTTTTCACATACCAGTTGATTTTCATTTATTAGTGTAAATTATTAGACACAATATTAATACATTTCTAAATTTCGCGTTTACTTTACGATTAATTTATCGCGATTATTTATCATCAATTGCCTTTGTGATCTGAATAAGACGTCTAATTGGTTTCTTTTTCATTGATGGTAAATCGTAATGAACCATTTTGAAGCATAAAAGACTGAAGATTAAAACAAAATGTTTTCTCGCTTAATTCTGGTCATCTAATTATAAATTACTTTTAAGATCGCTATACTTGGATAAAGTACATCTCGAAAAAATTTTCCTGCACGCTGTGTACAAAAGAAATTTTGCACATAGCACAATTGTACCTCTTTCTATCTTATTCGCTGTGATTTGATATTGTATCTGACGTATTATTTATATTATACCAATTATACAATTCTTTCATTATCTCTGTATAAATTTTATGGATATAATTATTATGAATTCTTCATTGTATATTTTATATTTTAGAATATCGAAATTTATTTTCTTAATCTCTTCTAAATTTACTCTCTAAATATTGTAAGATAATTTTATTTTACCACACACTTAAATCAAGAAATGACCAATAATGATTAAAGCGGATCTTAGTGCTCAAATAATCACACACAACACAATATTAAATTGCTAATCAAGGTAATATTTATCGCAACAAATTCTTCAGAGAGTTTTTTAGAACAAGGAGCATCTTATAGATGCTTGTAAGCATTAATACTATTAAATTGATTAGCATTTTAATATTGTAACATTACTTTTCTGGTTCAATTTAAAAGCTGCGCTTCAAGATCGACGAATATGCGGCGCCAAGTTCAGGGAACTAGAAAATGTATATAAAATCACTTAGAAAAATTATTATTTGAGCACTAAGATCCGCTTTGACCGTTATTGGCCATGTCTTGATTTGAATGTATTATACACATTTCGTGGTTTTATAGATATATTAACTAATTTTATTTTATTCTATTTTTAATTTCGAAAAACAGTATAGCTAAATTTTACTTAATATTTTACGTTCTCATTCTCTTCATACGTAAAATTAGTAACTACCTGTAAAGAAACTTGTAAATAAATTTCTTTAATTTAGCAAAATATTATTTGTGATATACTTGCGGCTTCAACAATTTCCTCAAAAAATATACAGTTTTCCCGCATTCGAATATATAGAAATGTATTTTTTATCGTTTGCGATCTAGAACTTAATTTTCGGATGAATGTAATCGACCGTGTTAATATGCTAGGCAAGATAACAGAGCAAACACAGATATACAAGAATATACAAGCCACGCTCGTGCCTCAATTTATTAATCGCCAAGTAATTAGTGCGAGTCTTTTGTTCGTTTACAAACAATTTCTCACATGCACTTCTCGTATACTCGAATCTAATGGCAAAGTACGTTCGTAGTATTAGCGAGAAAAGAGAAAGTGAAATCGATCGACTGCGCTTTATTTTGGCAAGTGCGAGATATAAGTATTTTGCGAGACTTGGCGAAACCTTGTACATAAATGTCAAACGCGAACTACAACGGCATAGGTGTTCAATGTAAAATGTATAAAATAATTTACGATTTTTATTATGTGTGATATCTTGTAAATTTTGAAGATAGAGTGTAACATTATTGTGTAATAATTATTTTCGTTGTGTATATGCTTATTATATCGGCAGAGAAGAAAATATCAACACTTGTCGAATATTATTGTACCATATTCTATTTGTTTTGCAGAAGACCTGAAATATATTGATAAGACAGTATATTGGAATACAATCTTACTTATTTATACTGGCCAATCCTCCATACATAATATATATAAAAAGCTTTAAATATCTTTTATTACAATACACCCAAAAAAACTCATTTAATTTTAAGTTATTAGAATATTTTATTTCTGTCTCCGTTTTTTTTTTTTAAATAACTAAAAATGTTTTTAGCTTCAAACTCGTGTTTAGATGTAACACACTAAACCGTTTAGTTGAAATCTTTAATAGCTTTAAACGTTTGAGAGCTTTAAATATAAACATCGTAGTATTTAAAAAGCGGAGCCAAAAATGAGAACATTTTAATATCTTAAAATTAAACACTTCTTTTTTGAGTGTCTCTGTGCATGTCAAAAATACTTGTATTTTTTTTTTTTTTAATTTACTTACACCCATAGAGACAATGTTATCTACGATGTCGATACCGATATCTGAGAAATCGTTCTGTCTGATAAAAATAATTTCATTAAAAACGTATGAAACAATTCGCATACACGGAATCTATACAAATAATAAATTTCTTTAACAAATTTTTATTCTCAATTTAATTCATGTCTCCTTCCTCGCTCTTTTGCGGTACAAATAATGGCAAACGGAGAACTCGAATGTATAGCTGGCGTCTTCTAAGATTCCTAGGCAAGATTATAGAAATCGTTTCTTCAGTGAATTATATAAATATCGTATAACGGGCACAAGATTTTTTCTTATTAAACTGGCCCCGAACTTAAGGAGCATCCCGTGAGGCGTATTGAACGGATAAAAAAAAGTGGATAAGAAAGGAGACATATGTACAGGAAGGGTTCGGTTGGCATGGCGCCACGGCGCGTCTAGTAGGCACCTACGCGGGAAAGAGAGAGGAGAGAAAAAGTGGAGGCGATAGCATCGGCATCGGGACGACCGTGGCGTTTTATTGCTCGATAAGCAGATGAATTCGTCAGATAATTTCCAGGCCCGATGCAGATGATTTTATTAGCTAAACCCGTACGAGACCCCGGAATTCTTCGGGTCGAGGATTGAGATGACACGGGCTCCGGGGAAGATCACCAGAGATAAGATGAGATACCGAGGGAGGTCCGGCCAGGTGTCCTCGCGTGAATTCGTATGATCGATGATTTTCGGATATGCTAATCTTTCGCGCGGTACGCATTATATACGTTCGTCATTCCGTTCTCTCATCCCGATTTGTAACGTACAGCGCGCGACAAGCGATCGACAAGCGAATTCACGAGGCGAATAAACGAAGCCAGGACGCCGAGAGAGTGAAAACGAAGGCGACGGATATGAAAAATATAATTCCCATCCTCCGGTATAACGTGCTTTTGTCTTGCTGCCCCCGTCCACCCTTTTTTTTTCGCCTCCCCTCATAAAAGCGAGATTCGTATTAAAAAGGCACGACATATAATTAATGTCCGACGGTCACGAAAGATGCGGAGCGCGAGCCGACGATGCCCCGGCATCCCATATACACGCGTGCCGATTTATAAAGGACACGCATTCCTCTACTCACGTACGCGTGTACACGTAGGCGCGTATGCTCGTCGCGTGCCGCGACGAACCGCGCGGACTTGCGCACGTGCGTGCCCAAGTGCGCGGCCGCTAAAAGCGCTTACATTAAATTCTTTAAATTAATTGCAGAATAATTAAACGCACGAAACGCGTGACGCGTTTCTGTCGGCATTCTTCACAGCTCCCTCCCTCGCTATAGAAGCTGTTGGCCAGCTGCTTCTTTTTATTAAATCCTTTATATCTTCTGTCTACAAACTGGTCTATAACTGCCGCGAGCAAAAAGCAGCGAGCCTGCCTAAATTATAAGAAACCTGTTAATCCGCACGGAACTCTTGTACTACATGGTGTATAACGATTTTGTGAGATTTTATAACTTAAAAATTTGATTCGTAAAATGGTTTTGTGTTGCGACTGCTCATTGAACCGTTTCTGAGAAATTATATAACGGATAGCGTGCGACGCTTTCAGATTCTCAAAAAACGCACCGGTGACTTCATCATTTACGTTCTCGCAATCGAAGGCGTGAAAATCGATTAGATTAGAAAGAACCCATCGAGTCTCGCAGCTCGTGGACACTATCGCCGACGCACTTCCGCAGAAGCGGTGTAAAACGGTGTAAGAGGATTAAAAGGCTCAGCCGATTGGCTCCCATTACCGGTCCTGTCTGGGTTGTAAATCCTCCATAAATCCATTGATAAATCACGCGCGACTTCGTGCGGACGCACGACTCGCCTTAACGACCGTTTCGCGAGTCTGCGTGCTTATGGAAACTTTAGCAGCGAATCGAGTTTTAACCCGAATCGAAACGAGTCGAAACCCGAACCACGATCGTATAATCGAAGCCTTGTGTCGCTAATTGAGTAATTAATCAAAATTCGTAATGAGACAATTTCAATCAACCTTGCGATACACGTAATATATAACATATATTATAAATTCTAGTTAATTATTTATCAAAGAAGACTATTCATATGCTTATGTATAAATTATCGTTTTCGACGGCGTCACAGAATGTAAAATTAATGCTTTTAGTAAATTATGCAAAAATTATGTAAGTTATAAAAATATGCGAATTATGCAAGTTATAAAAAAAAAACATAAAATTCCAACTACAGTACCGTCTCGTTTTGAAAAACAATTAATTATTTAATAAATAAAATTCTAATCCGTGGTGCAATAAGAAAAAAATTTCTGTCGACTGCATTGTACCTCATGCGCATTAATTAAATATTGAAAAAAATGCTATAAAAATAAAATACAATTATTTAAAGATTTAGAGCTTCTTTATATTATCTTTAAATTTTTTAATTTATCAATGTTTAGCAGAACGTAACAATGTGTGTATGTTGCACACAAACGTTGATAGATCTTGTACCAAGTCTAAAGATTATAAATCTAATAAACATTAATTAATTTTTATCACGTCATTAGGTTTATCTGACGTATAATATAATTTATTAATGCACCGCGTTTATTAATAAGCCTTCCAACGTAACATATAGGCGCATATATAACTTCTGTTATTTATTAATGGAATATTATTCGTATAGATAAAGAAAATGTATTTATATCAAAGGTGAAAAACAGGCTTTTTTAAAATATCTTTCTGGCAGCATTTTATATGCCACGAGAATGATACAACTTACAATTAATGCAATAATAAATCAATAATTAGATATAATGTTTAATTAAAAATATGTATATATTATTGCATTACTCGCGATAATAACGATATCCCATTTAATTCCACGCTTCATTTACCTTACAATCGCTCGCGCTTGCCTTTCACAATGGAAACATTTGCAAAGAAAAATTAAAATAAACGATCTCGATACCTTTATAAACGTGAAAATATTAGTGCTATCACTACTTGCGAGATAGATGCAACGATCATTGCTGTCAAAGGGTTAAAGGTTGCTCTGCCGTGAAGTAATGGAAGTGTGTCGTGCGTTCCGGAGCTGGATCTGCGCCTCTGTTCAATGAATAAATGCTCAATCGCACCAGTACATGCGTCAAGTACACTAGGCGTCATAAATGCTTTTATATTCGCATAATTTCATACAATTATTTTGAGAATTTATCTAAATATTTACACATCATTTATAATATTAAAAAGAAGCGGCAATTGACAGCTAACGTTTAGCGTTTGCCATATTTTAAATAAAAGATTAAAAAATAAATAAATCATGTTACAAGCTACTCTCTATATTAAATAAATTTATAAAATAATATTTCTTTGAATTTTTATATTATCATTAAATTTAAATCTAAGACACGCACGCGTGTGACGTATCTTATCTCGAAACCGAAATCTTTACTCAAAACAGCTGCTGGGATAAAGTTTCCGTAACTTTCGAAGCTGTTTACCTTCTGCCAGCTGACGAATAATCTGATGAGACAGGGATACACGTGTCGTTACGTATTGACGTTTCGTATAATCAAACTCATCTCCTTTGCCTTTTCACGCTCCAAGAATCAAATGCGCGCGGAGATTTTACGTATTGCATCTAGACGCGATGCTGTAGGCTGAAAAATGCCCGTTTGGAAAATGCTGAGGCGTATACAACGCCTAGTGTACACGTGGGACAGCTACGTGGGCGTGTACGTGTGCCGGTATGATCTACGAGGGTTATTACAACGGCAACGAGGCACGACGCGAGTGCTCACCGAGGATACCATCGATTCTTCTCTACTCTTTGGCCCCTGCCACGATATAACATCCCGGCTCCGACCGTCTCGTCGTCGGTACCGGAGGAGTCCTTACCGGAGTAAATACACAAGTCGCGGCCGACTGCTGCATTCCGGCTGTAACGGGGCGTCGCAAGTACGTGTCTCTCTCTTTCTCTCTCTCTTTCTCTTTGCCTTTCTTCCAGTCGACGGCCGCGAAAATACATCTTGGGGATGTTGAAGCGCGTAACGTCGATCAGCGAGATTAACGCCTGAGAATGGAAGTTCTGAACGAGACAAGTTCTCGCGCAAACAAAATGAAACATATGCTCCGAGATAATGACGTGTATAATTTTTTCTTTTTTTTTTCTTCTTACCTGCAATAATAGTTCGCGCGATAATGCCAAGGTTCAACAAAATATTCGGGACGTAAAATTTACGAGCCCACGAGACACGCGACAGCGCGTCGCACGTCGCGCTCGTCATCGCCGATAATTGAAGTTGTCCCGCAGACCCGCTGAGAGTACTTTTCGTTATCCGTGAGCGTGAAGTATTATCACGAAGGAGGATAAATGGAGAGAAGAGTCCGCGAGAGTGGAAGAGGCGCGAAAGAGGAGGGCCAAGCGAGCGTTTACCCGTCCGCTCCGATCCGGTGAATGAGAGGCAGCGGGAGAGCAGAAGGAGAGAGAAAAAGAGAAGAGAGAGAGAGAGAGAGAGAGAGAGAAAGAGAGAGAGAGAGAGAAAGGATGAAACGAGAATCGAATGAGAACGAGAGCCGGAGAGCGCAATTTGTAGTCGCTCTCATTTGTCACCGCGTCTCCCTCACTGTACCCCCTTCGTCCTTAGTCACCTACCATCTTGCCCGGCTCTTCTGTGTATGTGTGTGTGTGTGTGTGTGTGTGTGTAAGAGACAGAGAGATTCCATTTCTCCTTCTTCCACACATTATATCCATCCACTACTTCCACTGTTACCACCACTAGGTAGATAGGTAACTCCCTCGTCCTTCGGTTTTACCTTCTCCACCCTCTCCGTGTCGCTTGCACGCTCCTTCTATCGCTTCTCGTCCTCCGCCCTGTCTTGGATTCTCCTAGGACAATTCTTACCAGATAACAGACAGATGAAGGAAAAATCTATCGTGTGATACGCAAATGCGCCAAGTATTTAATAGCATGTGCGTGGAATTGATAAAAAAAAAAAATAAATAAATTGCAGTAAAGTCGATGGTAAAATAAATCAGTAAAAGGGAAATTTATTTTTAGGATGATCTATACAGAACTGCCTTTATATTCAGACATAAACCTCTTTCCAGAAAATTTTAAAGTCATGAAGAAACCATTATACGTATGAGTATATTGAAACTTTGTACTTTGATATCTTGTGGAGAAAATTTCATCCAAGTTATTGTAAAGCAATCTCTAAATCTGAATCACTGATTATCAGTGAGTAATTGTGATCAACAGTCCCAAGTATGCCACGTATTGTGTATTAATTAATGATTATTTATTTATTTATTAGTATTTATAAGTATTTATTAATACACTGAGAACTTTTCATGATTACCAGTACTTTTTCATTGATTCTTAGTTTAAGATAAGCACTAGATTTATTAATTCCAAGTATGCCACTGGTAATCAGTGATTATTCACTGATTCAGATTTAGAGAGTATTTAATTCCGCATTCTCTCTTATACATAAAAAAAAGAAAAAAGGGCTGCAGATAAAAAGATATAATCCTGACTCGACCCTTCGATAGCGCGAGACAAACACGATGACTGCGCAGTCACGATCACGGTAATAATTTCATAAAACGTCGTCCAGTCTCGCCCAGAAATCATACCTCCTTCGACACCCCAAGGAGCTAGAGTCCGAGGGACCCGAGTGGATTCAGCGAATGGCGCATTTCGGTATATTAACACGTAACACATCAAGCAACCGTCACACGAGCGCACCTGCGCCGCGTTAGAGCCAAGGGACGCGCATACACGCGTGCACTTTATTATTTATACCCTGTAAAAGTCAGATTTTCTCTTCTTTTTTTTTCGATTCTCGACGCGCGAGTCGAAGTGGAAACCGAATTCACGTGGCCCGGTTATAAACGTCCCCGTAAATTCGAGGCTGGTTAGAGATCGTAAAATAGCGTGATACGGCCAAGATACGGGTCCCGGTGGCGTGGCACAGAAAATCATAAAGTCGATCCGTACGTCCCGCGGAAGGCCCTAGCCTCCTAAGCCGATTGCTTGTCGACTCTCGAGTTTATTTGTCTTTTCATTCGCTTCCCGACCACGGTGCGAGCCTCACTTTGTCGCGTCTGGGTGTCTCGCTTATTAATTACGGCATATTCGCAGTCGTGTATTTACATCACGGTACATTCCAGAGAAATTCCTACTGTCGGCGAAAACTGAGCTTTTTCCAACCATTTCCGGATATATATTTAATTAAAATTTTATTCATCTAAATTATACGCAGATTATATTTATCACGCGTTTTTCTTCGCTAATCATAAATTCTACAATTATTTGTAATAAATAATGGAAATAGAATTATTAAAAACCCTTATACACTATGTACTTTGTAAATAGTATATAATAAATATAATTTATGTATAATTCTATAATATTAAAATATACATTTTTCACATAAGAGAATTAAGTATATAAATTTTTATAAATATATTGTATTTTGTTATAAAAATGTGACAATATTTAATACAGCGATATATTTTCCGTAAGGTATAATTTCTTTAAAAAAATTTAGATTAAATATTATTTAAATAGTACTTAATATTTCTGCTGTATTATATATTGCTACTTTATATTAATGTTTCTTATTCCTTCCTAATTTATTTTTATTTTCTTTTATCGATAAAACGTTATATATTAAATCTATAAACATTTATATATTTTAAAGTTATGAGGATAGATACGAGATGATATTTCACTTTCATTCATTTACATTTAGTTTATATCATTTTCCAAATTTACATGAATCATGATCTTTTTTTTTTAAATGATAACATCTACAATTAATCTAGCTTTAGAGATTAAAGTGAGAAGGAAGTAAAACAAATTGATTATTTTTATATTATTTTACTTATTCGTCTACTTTTTAATTTTTTATTTAAATATAATTTTAGAAATAAAAAAAAATTAATTATTTTCTACAATTTGTAGTATAAAGATAAAATTTGAAGTATGGAGGTTTAAAGAAGGTGCTTATTCTCTTTTTTTATTTTTGTTGATGTTATTTTTGATGTCGCGCATTGAAGTGAATCATTTTTATATACAAAGAGTAAAATAATTCTGGCTTATCTTAAACGAGAATTATTTAATCCCTTATATATAAGAACGATTCACCGATGCAAACGAATGAAAGATCCAGCAAAAATCGACTCGTGACCCATCAGTGAGTCGCGATCCGTACTTTGGGAATCCCTCGTTTATAAATGTGTTCTTTCGAAGATTTCAAATGGGGAATCTTTTCGTCAGCGATATATTTTACATATAGAACCGAAAAAACGTGCTGACCTTTATTGATAGTGGAAAGCGAGTGACTTGGATGACTGGATCGACCTGTCCGACACAACTACACACAAAAAACGATACTGACGTTTCAATGTGTGGCTGCCACAACAGGACGTCCGCTCTTATTATTATAAATTATTTATTTGCATTTCCAAATGATCCTTGAAGAATCACGGTATTATGCTAATGCAGAGATTAACATATAGGGAGGCCTGGCGCGATATTTCAACTCGCCTCACCATTTAGACTGTGGGAGTCTAGCCACGGTATTTGATCTCTCCACACGACTCGAAAGAAAGGCGCGGGCCGAGGATATTTTATCATTTCTCCTGTTACAAAAAAGCGTCTACGAAACTCGAAGAAATTCCTACGCGGACGGAGAGAGAACAATGCTCTCACGCTAAAATATTTAGCAGTTAATCGCTCTTTCTTTGTACCGCGAAATAATCGATAGACGTACGTTTTTTGTTTTGTGACACGAATACGACTGATTAATGTGGAAACAAAAAACTTTCCCATTTTTTTTAAAAACTGTATTTTCATAAATAAATGTAAAACTTTTCTTACTCTTCTTACTCTGGAATTTGAAAATCGTCATTTTCAAAAATTATATTCTTTTCAGAATGTGATGAAAATGAATAAAAAAGTTATTCCAACGTATACCGAAGATTTATACCTTTATTAACTGAGTATCTGGATAGAAGTCAGTATTTTACAATGTAAGGACCAAAGGACAAAGTGTCTGATCTGTAAAAAAGATTGATAACGTATTACAAGGATCGAATTAGGGGCCAGCGACTAACGACGTGCAGGAATTATCATACTTATTAGAGGACAATAAAAGCACGGTCCTCCTTTACCTAAAACTCGATAAGCGGCGAACATTCTAACCTTTCGCTAATTTATTGCAACGCAGACCGGCGGGTCGGAGATTTTTCGCGCAGCCCTCTCGCGAGAGGGCTGTCGGCCCGGAGCCCTCATAAATGACTTAACCAAACGTAATTAACGATGGCCTATCATTATGTAGTAGCGGGACCACACCCTCGTCACATTATATGTTTATAAATCAGCCCGGAACGGCGACTAAAAACACGACGAAAATCGAGTGTCCGGAGGCGCCTCCTCACCACCGACCGTCCCGGAGCAGGTAGAGGAATTCTTATGCTAATGATTTTATGATCGTGGAAATGAATGCTCGTCATATTTTTTTAATCGCCTGGGTTTCCACGTACGCGAGTCCGCGGGACGGCAGGCAGAGGCCGAGACTCGGAAATCGTTCCTTGTCTCCCACTGCCTACTTTATGTCCACCCGTTTTTTATCCCCGTTGTTACAGTCTTACGGCCTGTGCCCGTCTTATATGCGCTGTCATAATCGTAAAGTAACTCCGAAAAGGACGACTTTCAGCGTTTCCGAAGATTAAAACAAAAATGTTGGTGCGGACAAGCTTAAATTCAATAATTGAATGCGGAATACGTTAAACGAGGGCATTAAGCGGATGTCGCTTAGCGTGAACACAAACAAGCGATGTGTGCGTGGCAATTGAAGCGTAAAATATGAATGATTAAAGCCGGATAAGCAGGAGCGATAAATACAGTGAATCATCATCGAGAATTTAATTCCGCGTTCCTGTTCGCCTGACTTTATTCAATTGTTAACAATTTTATGAGATTATATCGTTTCGTTTCGATAATGATTTATTGCAAAAGCTTAATGGATTACTTTGTCAGACATTTGATATTGAAATAAAAAATTCGATTCGAAACCTATCCAATAGAAAGTTCGGAAAATTTGCCCGAGAATCGTAACATCAAGATCAAGCGTCCTACGATATTCCGTTTCAAAAAATTTACTGTCGCAATATAATCGATCTTTTAAAAGTTCTATCTTTATCGAAACTACCTGCAGCGTCGATCACTCTCGAAAATTCGGTATAGGACACACTCCAGCCGTGCCGTGCGAAGAAGATGTCAAAATAAGTGCAGCGAAACGTACGGTGGGATAAGTATTATGAGGTAACAATTACATTGTGCTGCGGCGCGAACCGCGTATGCAAATGAAAGATCGCCGTAGACAGTGCCCACAAAGGTGCTCGAGCGGGTAGCGACTCTCACACTCGCGCATTCCGAGCAGGTGTACTAACAGCTGAGTCCAACCACCCACCCACACATGTGCACGCACACATACGTACCTAGGCTAACCTGACACCTTGATGGATACTATCGTGTCCCTTTCTTGCGTTGCATTGCATTGCATTGCGCAAGGTGCGTCTGTTACGATTGCCCTCTCTAGCGAAACTCACGATGCAACACTTGAGAGTGCATTGCATAAAGCGAGTGATGTAACGATATAAAAAGACGGATCGATTAGAATATATCGCACAGCTTGCCCCATACGAAATAATTAAGAAGCATAAATATTAAAATTAACGCTCGAAGATTGCGCACAGGATCCGTTTTAATGACGGCAATAGGGATATTATAGATGGTATCCGTAAAACGCTAATTAACGCTATCTGACATTTAATTGATTTTCTGTCTTCTTCATGAAGCAACATTAGAAAATAATGAAAAATTAACTCAGCGGTAGTTAAATCTAACTTAATATATTCGAAATTTATACAAATGTCATGTGTTTCATATTAAATGCACACTTATATATGATATAGTCAGTAGTAACAGTAAGAGTAGTATAATTTGCAAATAAAATCAACTGATTACTTTGAGGATTAGAGAAGTAGATTGTACCTTTCCTACACTGAGAAAAATGTAAGGAGAACAATGATCGAATTACCATGTCAAAAAGTAACAAACGTAATATTCATGTAGATAGGACAAAAGTTCAGATCGCTGAGAATAAAAATTATTAAAATGTGAAAATAAATAAAACATCTATCAGTCTTCAAACAGATAACGTTTGTTACTTTTTTGAAAAAATAATTTGATCAAATAAATTTCTCAATATTATCTTACACATTTATTAAGAAAAGTACAACTTACTTGTTTAATTTCAAAATAATCAGCTGGTTTAATAATCATTTGTTTGCCAATTATACTATTTTTCTGTTGCTTACTGACTATAAGGAATAACTCAATCTCTTTGAGCAAAGAATGTTACCAATGTAAAAAAAATGATTGCAAGATACAGTGTCGGCATTTACAGGACTCATTTTAGTTCATAGTACAATTGACAATAGCAGAAATAATCCCTTGCTAATTGCATTTATTATTATTACTATAATAATAATAATAATAATTACTATTATTAATATATTATATCATACTATTATTATTATAATATTTTATTATAATATTATTATAGTACTATTATCATAGTAATAATAAATTTTAAAGCATAATTTTCGAGAAAAATGGACGTTTGGAGATATTTTTCATACACATATGTTATTTTATTCAAAAATGAAATTGGTCCATAGTTGTAAATGACATAAAGAAATGGGAGAAAGAAAAAAAAGTCATGTGTTTTTCCAACTTCGCGTACCGTACGAAAGCCAGTGACGAAACCGCGTCGTTATTCAAAGATAGTGGCGGTCGTTAAGTATCTGAAATACAACTTCCTTCCTTCGTTCGAGCGGGAATCGCGCGTCCAACTTGGTTCTTTTCCTTCGCGTATCGCCGAAACATCGAGGATCATCCTTTCGGATTGCGATTCGCGGCTCTCCTGATGCAGGCGCGCATGAAACTGACGTAAAAAGGGCGTCAGCCCGATAAGGAAATAAAATTCCCGGGGCAGGTGGTTGACTCGCGGGGCCAACAGGTTAAGAGTGCGCGCTCCTCGGAATGACTTGTATCGCACATGCCTCTCGCCGGTCATTTTTACGTGCTATATAGGTCAAAATTAGCATTTCCCTGCAGTTAATTGCGTACGAGCGGCTTCCCGGCGATCGGCGCTCTTTCTCTCTCTCTCCCTCCGTCTTCCAGTCTCTCTTTTTCTCTCTTTGCCTCACCTCCCGAGCTGCAGCGGCGCGTGTCAGTTCCGCGACGCGCCTTGCTTAACTCGGGTATGAAAATATAGCGCACGGAAATTACCGGGCGCGTAGGAGTATCCAGTGTAGAAGAGCGACTCGAACAACGCGATCGATATCTTGACGTTGTGTGCGTTGCATGTTGCGAGAGCACGCTGGCCGATTCCGGCCGGGGGAGAGAGAGAGAGAGAGAAAGAGAGACAGAGGGGGGCTCTATATCGATGACGAATCTTGATGGACTTTGACGGTGATTAGGGCTAGATTACCGATCAGACTGAGGGGCAATTTCTGCGACGTTGTTTAACTTTAACCATAGTTCGATTATCCTTCTATGTCTCTGAGAGACGATATCTTCATCGCTGATTAATTTCTATTCTAGTTTAATTGATAACGTGTTCTTCTCTTCTCTCTGAAGATAAAATTAAAAAACACGCGTAAAGCTGATTTACATACAAAGTTAATCAATTTCGAAAGAATGTTTCTACTCTAACAGTCTAAATCTGAATCAGTGGATAATTCTGATCATCAGTCCAAGTATGCCACTGATAATTGGTGATTATCTGAACTAAAAAATCAATGAATTTATTTATTAGTGTGTAATTATTATTGTGAGTGTATTTATTGAGCAATAAAAACTTTTCAATAATTACTAGTAAGTTTTCATTGATTTTTAGGTTAAGATAATCAACGATTTATCGGTACCAAGTATGCCACTGGTCATCAATTCAATGATTACCCACTGATTCAGAGATTTAGAGAGTATAACTGTGATCAATCAGTGATCATTCACTGTCCTTCAGCGGGGTATCCTCACTGATCAGAATCAGTGTATTATCAGGCAGTGCATGTGTCACTGATTGATATAGTTATAAGTATATCACTGAAAGACTGTCTTTCAGTGAATAACACATTGACTCCGATTTAGAGAGTAACGTAGTAAAAGAAATTTTAACGCAATAATTCCTTCTTAATTTTGGCAAATTCACAACTCGACCACCGCGGATGTGGCTGGTCAAACTCCCGTACAGGAGGCAGGGAAAAAGCATGGCGGTGGTTTTCTGCGGCAGTTCGCCGATTGGACGGTGCATCGGGGAGCAAGGAGCGCGTTTCGAGCTACGAGGACGAGGCGAAAGAATGAAGTAGGGACGATCGCGCCCGCGGGGATGAAACAACAATCTAATCGCGGACGCCATTTTGTTTCTGCCTACCGGAGCAGTAGTTGATATATGATCCCATTGGCTACCAAGCTGTTTGGTTCCCAGCTCTGTACCGGACGGCAGGCACGACCTCAACCTTATGGTGCCCGCTATAACCGTACGCCCCGACGCTCTCTTCGGGTTGCCCTGGCAATTAAAATTCTTTTCCTCCCGCCATGGGTACTGCTCTCGCTGGTTCCCCGTCTCCGTGCGCTCGTCTCCTTCTCGATCTCCTCGTTCTCGACCTCCACGTCTGCTCCACCGTCAGCTTCCCCCTTTCTCCCTCCCACCCTCTCGTCTCTTCGTCGTCGTCTCTCTCTCTCGGTACCCGACGCGATACGCGCTGGCAATTAAAAGTGCCCGCTCGCCCCGGACGTTTACACGATCCTTAACTCCTGGTAGCGCAGGGGTTAAAGGAACTGACGTGCTCGCTTAAGTAGCTGGTCAAGGGAAACGGGTAATTATGCGAAATGTCGGCGTTTCCGAGCGCGGAGCGGCGCGGCGCGGCGCGGTGCGGTGCGGTGCGGCGCGAGCCGCATTATCGCGAAGTCGAGAGGTCTCGTCGATTCTACCGGCGCGCAGCGCATGAGCTTCGTTAACGATCAAGGGTGGAGGGGTCGGGGAGGTCGGGATGTGCGATAGCTTGCATTAAGCTAACGTCGCTATTATAACGCATTAAAATCCGCGCGGTATTCAGCACTCGCTTTGCCGCACGCCGACGATTCGCAGAAATCGAACGAGCGTCCAATAATAACGTCCAATAATAATAATTTCCTTAAGCGTTTATGGTTGCGCGGAGCGAGTTGCGATCGCAGTTGCTCTCGGGACTAATCATCATTCCTGATTTTTCAATTACACGGAAAAATTTGAGGAAGGTCGTGAAAAGATGTTAAATCAGAATAAATATGCATATAATATGATTCCGACTTGCGCGCAGCGCTGCATGGTTTCCTCAAAAGTTTTTATTATCAAATCTTTTTAATTAACTCAACTTTATCGCCGAAATTATTGTTCGGTGAAGTTTGATGATGCGAAATTATTTAGAAAAGTTTTTTTTTAAACCGATACTACAGTGACACAATTAAGAAAAATTAAAAAATAATATAATATAATAAACGATATATAAAACAATTAGGTGTTATAATATCTTTAATCTAACAATAAATGATGTACGACGTTTCGACTTCACAGAGTTCTGTGTAGCATATAAATTGATTTAACAATAAAATCTTGGTAAGGTACATAATGATATATGTCAATATTTCAATCATTAAGTTGTATAACAAACGTTTTGTTTGGCGTATAGTTATAAAAAATCATGTTGCAAGTAATGTCAGCGCAAGTGACAAATCCAGATAAGTCACAAGTGTGTAAATCATAATAGTGATTGATTCGTCATTTCCTGTTTGCAAATAAATCGAGTCTGGTAGTTAAAAGACAGATGTCTCATTATCGACGTGAGTATGCATCAATCCAATAATTCAATGTTTAAAAAAGTAATTTTTATGATTAAAAAACTATTAGTCACAAAACTAATTTGACATAAAACATAAATATAAGTGTTGAAACTTACATATGTGTTATATTACATTTCATGTAACAATGATAAGAGAAATTAAATGAAAGAAGCGACGATCGTAAAAGAATTTCACTGAATTAAAATTCTAGGAAGTTCTGAAAAAGTCGTTTATGCGATCTAAATTAAATGCGGATTTTTGCCATCTCTTTTCAACTCGTTATCGTTCGGTAAGCTCGAGTTACCGCGTTGCACCAATGTGCGAACGTCGTAAATTCACGATACACGTTTGCCCTTAGTTCCCGAGTAAACTGCAACGAATCGGCGTTCGCGAGATACATTTAAATTCGACCTATTTCTCGTGCGCGTGACACTCGTCCGACCGTTTTATCAGCCGTGGTTCAATTACCATGGTAAGTAACTCGCACACGGTTACTTTCGAGCAGGTGACTCCCGACCAACTCTCGCTTTACTGGGTCGATTTATTCATTTACATTTGCTTCGCGCGCCTACACCTGTTTCTCGCGCCAACACGTAGCGATCAACGCTTCAACTAAAGAATACGTATTCATTATTCGTAACACTTGTTCAGTATTCGCACTCTTTAAGATTTTTGTACGGAAGCCGAAGAAATATTGCTATTACTGTAAACGTATTACGCTGGCACAGTTACGAACTTGTAAATCGTGTGCACAAGAAAACTTCCACGTTTTTTTTTTTAATTATGGGTATAAGATTTATCAGATAAATGAAAAATTTTAAATAATAACTAGATATACTCTCAAGTTACGATTATTTAAAAAGATTATTTAATTCATGCTACCTGAAAAATGCAACAGCACGGATATTGCACCCAGAGAAAAGTTTCTTTGGGTCAAAAAGACATTTGAATCAAAGAAATTTGTACATTGCAGTATGATTAAAGAAAAATTTCTTTAATTTGAAGACATTTTTTGGTTGCTCCTTTTATTAGAATTAATGAAATGATTTGATTGTGCTGCACAATTTTTTTTTTAAACAAAAGAAATATATTTTTAAAACCAGAACAACTATATTATTCCTTACATTTCTGTCAGTACATTCTTTGAAGTAAAAAATCATTTAAATTAAACAAATAATTTATTTACTTTAAAAAAGATTAATAACGTTATTTCTTGGAATCAAATAAATTTTTATTTCCCACAAGAGTATTTTCACTTCAACTTAAAAAAATCCAAGTTAACTTAAAGAAACGACTTAATATACATAACTTCTCTCTCGATCTATTCCTTTTATACTGAGGATGATGCAATTCCCGGTATATCGAAACATCTTTATCTACATTATATGTAACAGTTTCATGAAGAATACATTTAAAGTACTGACGAACATCTTGTGTTTGGTTCTTTATTGGCATTACACACTGTATTTTTTATTCATTTCAATTGAACCTATTAATTTACAATTTTTAATTAAAAAGATACTTCGTGCACTTCGGTATTTTCGGCTCGGTCAAGTTCAAGGACATACGGCAAGAACAAATGTAAACAGGTGATAGAGATTTGTCACCAACGTTATCGTAAGGATATCGCGCTACGCGCTTTTCGTGGCACACGAGCGGCGCCTAAGGTTGGAACGTTCCGGCCAGAACGCAAGGAACTAATTGCCGTACCTTCATCCTCGCGACCGCCGCATTCCCGGAATGCTCGGTCGTGGCGATACGCGACCGATTACAAACGTATAAAATGCCTTCGCAATCGTTCTCTGCATTCTCCAGTCATAGCTAGAGACAGATGGCTCTTTGCCTGCTTTGACAAATTGTCCCATCCCCTCGTCTTTATTTGTCTCTTTTTTCTACTCCGTCTCTTACATCTACGATGAACTTTCACGTCGTAAGAAACAATGTAAGACGACGTACGGAATTTTTCACAAATCAAAATGAATAAGATTTGTGTGGACTACTAATTTGCGTCTGCTATATAAAAAAAATTCATAAAAAATATTTTTAAAGACAGAAGCAACTTAATTAGGCTAATTATTTGCCTAATTAGTTAAAAAATCCGTTTGCTCATAAATTAATAATTTGTGAAAGATATTTTATTTACAATAAAATAAAGAATATCAATTAATATAAATCAAAATTTTTAATTCATGTAGATGTTTAATAAGCATGTTTACAAAAATTAATATTAAATTAACACGGAAAAAAACAATTTTATTGCGGGATCTAAAAATTTAGCTAGATCAGAAAATAATTTTATGTTGGACCAACAAAATAATTTGCAGAACGTCCAAGCTCGATAACGTTGCTGTAAACAGTTCTGATGACATTCTAGCAACCAAGTTAAACATCCAATACAATGTTTTAAATGATTCAACGTAATTATTTTCAGATCTGTATTTTTCGGCAAAATTGTTCTTTTCGTGTATATTGCCTAGCTAATTAGTCCAGCTATTTAAAGTACTAACACATGCGTATTCTTCTTTCACGAGATGTTCTTATTACATTATCAACAAACGCGATTCTGCTATTAGAACGTGGACGGAATTAATTATCGGAACCGTATCGGATTAACGCAGATTGCCGGGTGCGCGGTGCACGGCGTGCATTACCGCGCGCGCCGCGACAGGACAAAGAGGAGTTACTAATTTCAAACAAGTCTATATTTGGGGTCCCTCGCGTGTGCACCTCGATATCGCCGCCGCCCTCTCCGCCGGGACCCCGGCGCGCTCGTCCTTTTAATATCATCGTCGAACCCCGGACACCATAATATGCGAGGTCCGTATACGCGGGGCCGGGTCCCGGGCCCCGGTGCTTGTCGGCCGTGGTATAGGATATAGGTACCGGGGCCTTAACCGTCGCTCCCCGGTCGCTAAGGCTAAGCGTGTATACATGTTCGGTGCATAAATAAGGAGCGCAGCTCGGGAGGCATTAAATCACGCGCGAGGATCGCGTGTGTGCGGACGGAATGAAGCGGGGCGGGAGGGGGGGGCAGTTGGGGCCACGGATAGAAGAAACGAACAGAGAAAGGAAAGGGGCAGAAAGAACGGGGAAAGGAGAAACGGAGGCGGGATAAGGACGAGGGAGGAGCGCGGATGCGACGTGCGGATAACCCGAACCACCGGATCCGCAGGATGCATCCTCACGGATTCGCGGCGCTACGTACGCGCGCGGGCACGCACCCCCGCCGAGCCAATATGCCCCTTGCCATCAACCGTTGCCCACCTTCTTGAGTAGTCCCGCAATTATGACGAGAGGTACCCGTGTGCACGGTGAACGTGTAGTGACCACGTCCCGGAGTCCAGTTTCGGATGTGCGGAAAATGATGCGCCGCAATTAAATTGTTATTCGTGATCGAATTCGTATTCGCGAATTTCGTTGACTTGCGATAATGAGAACGGCTTTTCTCACACTGTAATAAATTTATACAAACAATATTAGCAAGCTAATATCGTTAATATGAACAACAGATTTTAGAGGAAGTTACTAATGATGTTCTACTAATTTTCCGTATTATTTAAAGAATACGTTTCACAATGGAGTCAATAAAGACAAAAGTTCAGCATATACCAATTTTTTGCATAATTATTTTATAAAACTATTCAAGTTCAGATTTTTTTTCTTCATACGAGATTAAATAAATTGCGTTACGTGAGTTAATAAACTTTTCTATTTATGCTTAATAATTGATCTGCCTTGCCCACATATACGTAAGATCCACACAGCACAGATCTTCTAAGGACGTCTATGGGATGTTCAAAGGATGTCTCAAAGTCGTCTTTACGTCACAGGGACGTCTTTGGGACATCCTTTGGATAAAGTGTGTTGGGAAGAGATATCCTAAAAGTCATGTACTTATGGTTACATTCCGTATCTCTTTCATCATGCTACGTAATGTAACTTGTGCAACATGAATATCATAAAGGTACAGGAATTTTTAAAGAAAGTTTCAACGACGAGGGTTGGAAAATTTCAACGCGGTAGTGGCGAGATTAAGGCAAACTGTTAGGTACATACATTAGGGGCAAGAAAGTTCTTGAGGTAGACGCAGAACTCAATTCGCGAACGCCGTCCGAATCTTGTAACGAGACGGCCGCGCAAAGTGGAGAAGAAGAAACGAGGTAGACCCGAACGGTATCCAAAAACGCCTCGTGCAATCTATCACGCGCAAAGAGCGCAGCAAGAAGCGAAGTTAGGAATGTTAATGTGGGCAGCGGGAGCAGGCAGTCGGTGCGCATGCGCCACCCCCCGCGGAGCCAATCACCGCCCGAGAAATGGTAGCTGCGCCCGAGTCAGCTCCTCGCGAGCACCATAAGCCCGGGAAGATGGAAGAAGAATCGCACGGCTGCTCTTCGCGTTCTCCTCCTCCTCCTCCTCTTCTCTGCCCTTCGGTCGCCTTCTCCTTCCATTTCGACATTGGATAAAACGTGGAGGAGGGAGGCGTGGAAACGAGGCAACGGCGAGAAAGAGCGAGAGTAATGAGAGAGGAGAGAGGAGAGCCCGACTGTGGAAGCCCGGACGCCGATGAGGACCTGTAGAAGGAGGAAGAGGCTGATTGCGTCCGGGGCGCGTAAATCTTGTTGATGGAAATTGTTCGCGGACCTTCAGTTTGTTCGGCGATTACATCCTGCGGAGAACGCGTTCGCCGGTAGCGAGGCCTCCTCTCTCTCTCTCTCTTTCTCTCTCACTCTCTCTCTTTTTTCTACTCCTATCCTCTCTTTCTCTCGTTCCCGTTCCCTACGCCTATCCGTCCTCCGAAGGACCTCTTTCTTCACAGACGCCGAGATTAATGAGCGCACCGCTCGGTACTTTTAATTCCGAAGAGCGAGTGCAAATAAGTACCGTCATCCGTCTTGCCCGCCAATTACCACCGGGCAGAGAGAACTCTGCTCTCTCTCTCTCTCCGTCTCTCTCTCTCTCTCTTTCTTTGTCTTCTATACTCTCATTTTAGTTTTCTTTGCCGCCGTCTCTCTCTTCCTCTTTCTGTTGCTGCTGCCTATCACCTCTTTACGCAACGAGTACGCGTTGCGTTTGGTATTTATGCCAAAGAGATTTCTAGCCGCGTAAGTTCGAGAGGCTCTCGCGAGGTTGATGGATACCGGGTACGTCCGGTAACTGGTAGCGCGTAATGAAGACGCCGTCCTGCGCCGGCGACTTTTTTCCCTCCCCCCTCTCCCCCTTCGTCTTCGTTCCTTTATCCCCTTGCCTTCTGCGGATTTTAATTCGCACATCACGCGCATTAATTTCAACGTATGTTACTCACGGTGCGTATATTCCGATTTGCGTCTCGCCGAGTAACGAATGCGTTGAATTTGCGAACGTGTAGCGCGCGCGTAAATGTTTTTCTTCGGGACGAGAGGAGTACCCCGGACGATAACGGGGAGAAAAAGATTCTCACGCGATGCCCTTACGCGAGCAGTGGAGCACATACAAACTTCGTTAACTCCCAAGTTTATTAACTCTCACGCTACGCCGTAGAAATATAACGTATGGCTTTATTCGTCCAAGTCCGTGATAGCGACAGGAGTATCTTCTAAATATAATAACACGATGCGGTTGTTGCTTGTCGAACGTATACACGGTTCTTTCGATGCAAAACGCTACCTACTCGCCGATAAAAAAAAGAAGAAACTCCCCCCCCCCCTCCTGGCAAACGGCATTTTGATAAATTTTCAGTCGAATATGTAGACTTCGTCAAGACTTATAGGCGGAGGAGGATAATCAACGAGACTGCATTCGCCGCACACGGTATTCAGAGACAATGTTTTATGCATATGTGCGTACTGATTTAATCTCGAAGTTTATTGCAATTCCGAACTTGGTTTCCGAGTAACCGTCACCGAGCAGCCGATGAACAAATGATACGTTACACCCACGTCTCAGGGTCCGAAACTGTCTATAGACGCGGACGCGCGCAGCCTCATACCGAGGCACGAGGATCCCAAATTAGAGGAATGTCTGATTTACATCTCGAGATATCTCGGATGAAGCTATAAATAATTTCGGTGGTGGAATGTTAATGCGACCCTAGGCCAGAAAGGACTGAGCGAATGGTCCGCGGACTGGAGGTCCGCGCTCGAGACGTCCAGTCAAATTGGAAACACTACTACCATCACCACCGGATCCGTTGTGCCCCTTCACAAAAACAGTCAACGTTAGCCTCACGCGGAATGATCGAATACCTATTAATAGTCTGAATTATACGCGATCGGTTGTCGCGTTGGCAAATGCGATTTAATTGAGATTCGCTGCCTCTTTCTGAAGAATGCAAAACATACAAAAAGAAAGAGAGAGAGAGAGAGAGGATAGTTCCAGCAAGTAATTGTATGCACTAACAGCGCTCCTAGATATATCTTTTTGTAACGTAACGTTTAATGGGCAGCGAGTTACTAGAATATCACAAGGAATCGCCCTTCCCGGAAATTCCGTTGTGCGACCTATGTGCGGTGTATCTTATACCGCGACGATAGGTGAAGATAGCGACAGAGATGTACGGGATGCACGGAGGCTGAGACAGGGACAGAAGGAAGCGTGGGGGATATGCTGGAGGGTACGGGGAGGAGACGTGGTGCAGGACGGAGGGAGAGTCGAGCTGTCAGAGGCAGAGACGTTCTGGGATGGCCCCCATCCTAGTCCTCGCTCTCGTCGTCCTCCTCGTCTGTAATCGTGGGGGCGGTAACGTAGTCCTGTGCCCGACAGGATCACATCGCCACGCCGCTACTGTACCTATATACCTACGTACGTACAGCACAACGCGTGGCGTTGCCCTGCCTGGCAGGCAAGTAACGCGGACTGCCAATCTCGGCCGCCTAACGCAAAATCAAGTCGGAGATTGTCCCATTGTATAACCCAACGCTCCTCGCTCGCCCGCCCGCCTTCGAGAAGCTTGCGAGATAACCGTCGATCTAACGCGCGCGATTACACGTTTCCACCGAAAGGCGTGGAGGTGAAATGGATGATGAGGCGTAATAAATTATTGCGATAATCGATACCAAATTGGGTATTGTAATATTGAGAAGAAGAGTGATGTTAAAAACAAATGGAAAGGAAGCAATAAGCGCAAAATGTCCAAAATCTATTTTTTTGTTTTTTAATATAAAATGTGCAACTGATATATACAACTGGCATATCGCGTTGCCTATGTCAGCAGTATTCGTAGAATGTACTGGCGCGTAAAGCGATTAATCCGACAAGTAGTTAATTTTGTTGTACGACCAAGTCATCGCGTCCCCCAAGAACATTCACATGTAACAACTTTCTTCATGGAGTATAACATATACGCTGTGATTACTGGGTGAAACAGAATACGGGACGCAATCGATCACAACATTAGAGATATCGTCGAGAGTAACCTGATCTGTGGGGCGAGATAAATAATAAGCCGACAATGTGAGAGGATTAAGGAATGGCATTTAGTATCTTCTCTCTTATTTATTACGAAACTATTCTTTTCGGAAGCTTTATGTAACTACAAATTTTTATATTATAAATTTAATAACTATAGAAATCGTATATAAAAAGAACAATTTTGCTGAAATACAGATCTGAAAATAATTATGTTGAATTATTTAAAAAATTGTATCAGATGTTTAACTTGGATGTTAACTTACTAACATGTTAAAATTGTTTTTACAATATTATTATGCTTTACAATATTATTATGCTGAAGTTCTACACTGTTAAAAATGTCATAAAATTCAATATATTTTTAAGTTACGCATTAAATTTAATGTATCCATAACGAAAAAGAATACGTATAAAATTTTGTGTAATTTTGACAACATAAAATTTACATTAAACGTACATTAAATGTTTTTAATGTATCTGCTTGAAATTTGCTTCCGTTACATTACATTAAATTCTGCTACCGATTTTTACAGTATATACAATTATTTTAATGGCCTAACATTATTCTTTTCGTATATTTATATTGTAATTCATTTAAAAGCAGGAAATAAAAACTTATTTTTATACCTTAATTTGTGATTTAATTAACCCACTTGATGATCCAGTATAAGCGCAATTAGAATAAATAAGATTGAAATCTATTCTCAACATCAGTTTAACTGTACAACAGATATATATACACATAGATATCGAGAAAAACCATTTATACATATGATTCAAGTGATCGTAAATCAATATCGTCCCCTCAGAATTCATACGGATTCGCATTTAATTCGGCCATATTTTCCAACGTGTGCGGAGTTAAATCACATGGGATTAAACGGCAAGTACGCGGAAGATAACCCATCCGCGTCGAAACATAGCGACTCTTGCGCCGCAATTCCGCACGCATTCGATCGATCGCGCGATGTTCCTCGACGAGGGATTAATGGGCCTTCTCCACACGTGGAATCGGCACTCCGTGAGATCCCTCGGGATCCCAGAATGGATAATACTCCGAATCACACAGGATAAGGAAAAAAGAGGAACAAAGCGCGGACACGAAGAAGAAGGAAGAAGAAGAAGAAGTCGCCGTATCTCCCGAGTCCGTCGAGACGGAGCCCGCTATAATTTCAGCATCGATCATTCGCGAAGCGCCGGTCACCCGCGCAAAAGCATCGAGTCACAGCGAAACCTCCACGCGCGGGGTCGCAAAAAGAGTTACCGCACCGAGAACACGGAATACTTTATTCATTCGGACGGGGGTTGGCATGGAGGAGGACCCGAGGGGTGCGCGCCGTCGCGCAGTAATGTTTCGACGATAGAGAGTATATAGAGAGATGCCAATAAATATGTCCCCGTCGGGCATGCAATATGTATGCCGGTGTCTGCCAATCCGCGAATAAGACCCGCGGACCCAATTCACCGCGACTTGTCTCCGCTTCGTCTTCTTCTTCGTCATCTTCTTCTTCGTCTTCTTCTCGTTCTCAGGGCCCGGCGTCGCCGGCGCCCGCAAAAAGACCCGGGCTTACGCGCGAGCGATTTGATGGACGTATTGAGACGAGATGTACCGCCACGACGATGATAATCGATACCAGGGTTCTTAAGTCGGATATCTTGGTGGTCGGATGTTTACACGGAGGTTCTGCGTTATCCCGTGTGTCGCTTGACGCATGTCCGCGGTACTGTACTGACAGTACAGGGTCTTTTTATCAATTTTTAAAACATTACACGGACACAACGATTTTGGTGGAGCATCTAAATATTTAGCTGGATACGGATCTAAAAATAATTTTATTGGACCATCAAAATAAAGTTCTGACGGACGTTCAAACACGATGAACAATGCTGCAAAAATTTTTGACATTCTAGTAATTCAATTTGAGAGTCCAACATAATTATTTTGATAGTCTAACAAAATTATTTTTAGATCTGCATCCAACTAAATTTTTAAACACTTTAGCAAACCCGTTCTTTCCAAGTAGAGAAGAAAAATCATTTATGTAATAATTATATTGTCAAAATGTATATGCGACTTTGACCTATTCTATATTTTCTGAAAAAAAAAAATAGAACTCTTTTTGGAGAGACAATTCGCGTTGCATACTTGCAATTGGAATTAATCTGATCGCAATCAAACTTCCAAACAGACAGGCAGATAAGAAAATATTTTTTAATCGTATGTCACTCCAAAAGAGACGATATAAATCGACCACGTGTAAATGCGGAACTAAATTAGCGGCTTGTGAGATTGGACACGCCAGGCGGAAGAGTCTGGCTTGCAAGGACAAAGCAACATTTAAATGAGCCGTGCGAGAGAGAATGGTACCTCGACGAAGCAGAGTCCCTTTTTGTCGCGGGTGAAAGGAGGACGATCGACGCATCGGGTGGTCGCCGATCGCGACGGATAGACGTCCGATCTGGCAGCAAAACATTCGCCGATCTGGCGTATTAACGATCTCATCAATAAAGCTTTCCTCCGTGTCCGCGCAGACGGCCCTGAGGAGCACGACGAGAATCGGTGGACCCATCCTCCGGGTACCGCGCAAGAAAAATCGCCAATTTGTTGAATGCACTAACCATAATCCTACGAGAAAAACCATCATTTTGTATGCGTCGGGCTCGAAGGACCGAGTTACGTCGGTACAAACGTCATGTAAGAATCAGACGAGGCCCCCTTTTTCGATCGACATCCGGAATTGGTATACGTCGCGTGTACCAATTCGGAGAATGGATTGAACGAGGCTTTTTGCAAATTATCTGACGACAAAGAGCATCCTGAAAAGTTCCCAATGTAATAATCATCAATATTCGTAACGCCAGAATTTTAGGGAATTTTAGAATTCTGGAGTTATTTAAAACGGTGTGGAATTCGCGAAGACGATTCGATCGAGCGAAGCTCGCCAACGTGCTTCAACGTGCAAGCGGATATTGAGAAAACTATCTACATGTTTAGATCTTCGCATTCACGCGCTCGAACTGGTTAATTGACGCTAGACAGATGCATACTTGCTTTTACCGTCCTGCTAACCGTATCAATTCTACGCGCTCGGCTACGCAAACAAACCACGTATTTTCGGATGTTGACTCAGTGCGGAAATGTACACCGAAGAAATATTTGCCTTGATTCCGTATACTTACTCGGTGTATCTTGAACACCAAATGTCTTCATTACAATCGTTTCTTTTTTTGAAAAATTTAATTAATAATCGGGAAAACAAAATCGCCGCGCGATCATTATCATTTAAATTACTAAACACTAAGATTCCTAAGTGGCCTAAATTGCTTCTTATATATCCTTATCTACTCAATTCGAGCGGTCGGTTGTATCAGTAATTTACGAATATAAAAGCGTGAGCGATTATAATTCTAACGATCGTAACATTCGACTCCGCTTACATTTAATAAAACGTTGAATAGCTCGCTCCACAATACTTAATGTTTATGCATAATCCGCGATACGTCGGCATGCAAGTGCCTCGATTAACGCGCCCTAGATTTATTTGCTGCACAGGGGAGCTATGGTTTTATTTCTATTCTCGGCTCGCGCGCGCGCGCGCGATTTAAGTGCAGATTTCCGGTGAGTCGCGCGAGATAACGTCGTGCGAGGAGAGGTTCCGCTTCGCGATCGCCCAACGAAAAGGAAACATAAAGAGGGGCTTTTCTTCCCGCGCGCGCTCGTATATCATGGTCTCGTAATAATATCTAGTCGCTTCCGATCGCATGCACCCACGTGTAACACCGTCACACACCGCGCACGTAGCGATAACTCCTTTCCAGAATTGTCGCCATTTATTTATTGTTTACCACACATCTCGGATTTCGTTTCATAAATATTTTCCGAATTAAAAATAAGCTTTGATACGGAAAATAAAGATACACTCAAAATTAAATATTTTTGTCTTTGTGATTTTATTTATTATGATCAATTAACGTAATATTTAGAGGTAAAGGCCAAATGGCACTCCTTTACATTTTATTTAATAATTTCGTTAATAATTAATATTTTGTATTGAAATTTGAACGATTATGTTCGTCAAAGTAGATTTTAGGCTCAAAGTTATGAAATATTTATTACTTATGATGTGATTTATAAAAGTATGACAACATTGTATAATAGATGGAAAAGAATGAAGGATGGTAATGTGGCCTCTATAAAAAAATTTAGAAACTGGTTTTGTTTAAAAAATAGTATTTTGTTACAAAATTATATATTTTTATTTTCCATTGTTTTGAATTTTTCCGATTTAGAATTTTTCTACGTTCAGAAACATTTAGAGACATCATTTAATCCTTATTTAATATTAAACGACAAGGATAAAATGATATCTGCAATATTTCTGAACGTAGCTGTCTAAAGTGACAATCAATTTATCAAAAAAATATTTTAATATAAAAATTTTGCTTATATTACTATATTAATAAAATACTATGCTATTCAATAATTTTACATAACTTGAAATATACATATAGTTAAATAACAAAAAAGAAAATTTGATAAACGCTCAAATTTACAAACAATGTAAAAGTATGTATAATGAAATGTTAAGATGTTTCTTGAAAAAATTTCAAAATACTGAAAAGTCAAAATGCCTTATAATAATTGAACAATCATAATGCAGTAGTCATAATATATTATCTTCTCCTCTATTATTATAAATTAACGTAAGTAATACATTCTCAAGAATGTCAATCAAGTATATCAATAAAGACATTAAAATATACATGAAAACATGAATTATTTAAAAAATGAAAAATTATATGTATATATCTGCAAAAATACTATTTTGGGGTTCAATTCTCTGACACAATTATCATGTGGTCACACGAAAGTACGCAGCATTATATATATTCACGCAAAAACGCCGCACGTGCTGAAGTAAAGTATTCATATGCGTTGACGCGCGCATTCAAAGTAATCTAACGCGTGGCGAGTACATTTCGCGTGGGGCATCGAAAATCTATGGACTGTGTTACACTGTGGGTTCCGCGTTTATGCGACAATGGGGGCTCCGTTTTTGTTCATGGGTGGGTATATAGTGAATTCGCTCCCCGATGCAGCCTGGCAAACATTAGGAACGAACGAAGACTCAATTTATTTGCGATAATCTTCATACTGTCTTACGATTTCTGTGAAAATTTTTTTTATAGTAAGATAAACATTTTGAAAAATTGTAATACTACTCATTCATAAATATCCTATTGCTTATTTTTTGTTTGTGCTTTAACTGTTGTTACTTTATTAATAAGGTATTGAGATTTTAAAATAAATTCTTCGCCTTAAAGGGAAATTTCAATCATAATTTATTTTAAAACATTACGAGAAATATTTAAGAGCGACTCTCTCGATTAAGCCGTCATTTTACGATACTGTCACGTTTTGTAGAAGAATTAGGGAACTTTACGCTTGGTGGAAGTATCGATTAAGACTGTATACCGGAATATATTTTGGCAGGATGAAGAGGGACAAGGCAAGTTTACCGACGCTCGTTACCGCTAAACTATTCTTAAACTAAACGGTTTATCACCCAACCCTTGCTGGTAAGAACTGTACAATTACCGAGTCGCTCTACCGGCCAGATTCGTGCGGGAACTAAAATATGGTAAATCGTAAACTCCCGCCGTTTATGTTACGCGCGCTGAAGCAAGAATCTCCTACGCATAAAGACAATCTATTATCAAATTAATTTGTGGTCTGCAAACACATACACATATACACACACACATTCCTCCCCTCCACCATCCAAACCACTATAACTTTTATTGCCTCGAAGCTTCGCGCGATCGTTCCGGAATGGCCTCATTCGAGGTAAAATGTTGCGGAGTAAATACGTACAAAGAGATTCTGAAAATATATTAAAATGCATCGAGCGCGCTCGTCGTATCATTATTCATATTCATAGGGAAAAAAATATTAACTCGGAATATTATGAAAAAATTTTGATAAACGGTAACTCTCGCATCGAGTCCGTCAATATACGGTCGAGAGTGTGAATGAAAATAAACCAAGTGATGTAGTATCGGTTATATTTCTTCACGAACGATAGCGGATGAACTCATGCGCGAAGTTGCGCGGAACGATCGGCCCACCGTATGATCATCGTACATATATATTATATATATATACGGGGCGGAGAAACGAGGGATGAACGTGTCAGAAGCAGTCTCTGGGGTCTAATTATGAGTTTGTACAGAGGGTCGGTTAGTCGACTCCGCCGCGTAAGGAAAGGGCCCTATTGACTCATTGACCGAAATATCTTCATTGAGTATCTCGAATGAATTAATAGCACGTACACGCCAAGTTTAGCGTAATGAACGGATACAACGCTTAGTATCGTCGATCCGGCAGAATTTGAAACTATTGTAGCGACTATATAGGCCGAACTCATTTTCTTACAGCACGTACATATACACGTGATATTGAGAGGCGGTGGAATGAAGAATAAATCAAAAGAGGCGATGGAATAAAGAATAAATCAGAAGAACCATCGGTCTCAGAAAGTAAGTTTAAACGCCATCAAACGACGGACGGCCGCGCTCGACGTCGGAATCAAGATTAAGCGATCGCGTTGCCGGATCGCGCAACCATAAATAATCCTACAGAAATCGTGATGTCATTAAGATCTCGTCGCATGTCGATGCTCGCACGGTGTAAGGTGCGTGTCCCGAAGAAACCGGGAAGAGCAAGAGGGATGAACGCGTTTGGGGCCGGGGTGATGGGCGGAGGTGGGGTCACGAGTCGACGGAAAGTTCGCCCCGGCAATATTTCGCGGCGTGGTCGGACAAAAGGGGACACAATGCCGAGGGCAGGATCGATTCTCCTCGCTCGAGAGAAGAGGATCGCGGACGGGAGGATCAGGCTACGTGGTTACGTTGCACGAGAGACGCCGAGAGTAGACCGGGCCACATTGTTGCCGAAACGATGCTCACCATTGGGCTTGGGGAAACAACGAGCCACCGGACTCCCGAGAGGCGTAATTAATCACTTTTTGTTGCGCAAGGCGAAGAGAGACGGACAGAGAGAGAGAGAGAAAGAAGAGAGAGGGAGGAGGTGGGAGGAAGAGAGAAAGGAGATTCCCGCACGTTGGGAAGCTCTCGAAGATCAGCATCGCAAGTCGATGGCCTGGCACTGAGATTCCCGAGTCGAATCGATCGATTTAAAATCACTTATTAATTGAGGAAAAAATATTGCGAGCGTTAAATCTCACCGTAATGTTTTAGAATAATTTTGAACTGTATTTGAAAAAATTTAATTATAAAATTTGTAAATCTATGTAATTAACATTCTTAACTTATTATCATAATTTATACGTGTATGTATGAATATAATATACTTTACATTAAATTGAATTAATAAAAGAACATAATAATTACCTATTGTACTTAAGCTTAAATAGCGTCCTCCTATTAAAAAGTTTGGGCGTTTAATGAAAATTAATTTAATTACTCAGTTTCTACTAATGTCCGAGTGGTCTTTAACATTTCTATTTGCAATAAAAAATTGTCTTGTATATATTCCTATTAGCAAGTGTATATGCTATAAGTATGTGTAAATATTGTAATTAGCGTTATTATATTTTCTAAAATGGCTACAATGTCGTGAACGTCATCATCAAAAAGATTTCTGACACTCGACCTTTACGAATCGCGAATAATCGTAGCGAAATATTCGCATGCGTTTCTCTCTCGTCGCTTCCCTTCTGTCCCACGTTCCCACGACAGAGATCAGCGACCGACGGTCGCGCGGTTCCCTCGAGAGCCCGAGAAGCTTTTCGGCTATGATCCGGTAATTACCAACGGAGCTAGAGGTCGTTGGGGCTGTTAACGTTCGGCGGCTAATGGTATGCACGCCGGCAATAAAAAGCCTGGAACAACGGACAGAAATCAAGGGAAAAGAAAATAGACGGGTGAGGAGAACGGGCGGCAGCGGCGGCGGCTGCCAGGGGGAGAAGCCGGCGAACGCACGATGAGGAGAGACTCGTCGTATGCTTGCACACATACGGCGGCTAACACTGGCGAAACAGGGCCCCGAAACGACTTTACGGGAATTACACCCGCGAAATCGGGGAGATATGGAGCCGCGAAATGCGATGTGGCCATCCGTCACTCCCGCGGCCTGCGATGTCCGCGCCTGTGCCCGGCCGACCGGCCGACCGACCAACCGGCTGCCTGCCGGTTCGCCCGGGCCCTCTCATCTCTTCACGCACAGGTGTTGAGTTCCCTCGCGAGAGCGGCTGGACTCCGGTAACACCGTCTCGTGGATGCATTGTCACCTGATAATGGACCCGCCAATGCTCGCTCTCGCCTAAAGATTAACTCTTTTGCAACGTGATATATACACGCCTCTCAGTTTTACATTAAAAAAAATAAAAGCTATATAATATCGACGCACTTAAACGCTTCAGATGCACAGCACAGTGAACAGTTTGGCGAGTTTATTAAAGCAATAAAAACTCTGTATCTTTATACTTGTAGCGTAGAAACTTCAAATGTGAAATTAGTATCAAAGAAATTTTAACGAAATACAGAAGCTTCTACTTAATTTTTTCTTTTTATGAATATTAAATTTAAATGAAAATGATAGAATAAGAATTCAAAATCTAGTACAATTCGCTCGAGTGCAATTGAGAAAAATGATGAAGATGAAGTCACGCAGGTGGAAAATATTGCTCGCATTGCTCAGAGTTTGATTTATGACGCGATGACGCTTTAAATGAATGTCCCAAGCGTGGATCGTAACGCGATCTGACCACACACAACGCGTGTTCCCGACCGATATCACTCGCAATAATCTCTCTCTTACGGTGCGTAAAGACCAAAATTAATGTTATTCCTAATGTCACGCGGGATTTATACGCTGAAATTATAACATGTAGAGCCGGTCGCGCCTCTAGTGCGAGAATGTGTAGCGAGACGCGCTTACGTATGACGCCGACGTCCGCGTGTGAAAAAGCGCGCGTCTTCAAGTTGGGAGAGGGGGCAAGATTTACGTCTTTTTATAATGCAGCGTTCCTTTTTAACCCTCACGCGAGAGAATGCTCTCGAAGGTGGACAACGACGAATATATTGTCGGAATTCCATTCTACATCGGCACGCAGAACTCGGTGTTTCAGGCAAAAACTCATTAAGGCGACCCCCACAGAGTCCTCCTCCTAGACAAAACTGACAATCCTGATGATGCTGATCCTGGCAGACAGGTTGGTGCCTTCCTTACAACGAATTCCTGGAAGAGACTCCTCTACCGTCCTCCGCTTACCTGGACAGGTGCGTGGTTTCTGCCCTACGGCAAAAGCTGGATAGCTATACGGGTGTCAGGGACGTATCCCTTGAATTATTACATTTCTCCAGGTTGGTAGTTGCCTAATGATGATTTTTTTTTCTTAAACGACACTTTCTGAATGAGTCATCGTGCGAATCTCTTCCTTCCTATTCTCATTGTTCCTTAGATTTAACTTGCGCAATAATAATATTGTATCTCACACATATTTTTTTTTTATTGTATCTTTTTCTCATTATAATATTGAATGTTATTAAATAACCTTTAAGGAACTTTAATATAAATAAATTTCAACTACAATTTCTACTACATCGAGAGAACCTTGTCCAATGTTTTTTTTTGTTTATTTCTGTCGCCTGATTTCTCCACTTTAAATTATCTCTTAGATAAAGTTATAGAAGTTAACTGCTTGTTACGTACATCGTATGAAAGGTATCTTATTTCTATTTGACTCTTTACGATATAGATTTCAAGCGATCATTACAACTGCACTACATGTTAGTGTTAACGGAAAAAAGTTCATTTTCTGCATTGTGATAAAAAAAAAGCATTAATATCCTTTCAATTCATTCGCAGAATCTATTTTTCAATTATAAAATTGTTAAATTGATACCTAAGCTAACTGATGATTGATATCTAACTGATACTAAGTGTGACGCTTGAAGTTGGAAAAATCAAACTTGTTTCTGTTGACGCTGGCGCATAGTGTGTTATCGACATGTTCGATATGTCATCGATAGTGTGGTCACATAATCGCTTAGTTAGACCATAACGTCAAGCGTCAAATGAAAAAATTTGCTATATACCACGAGAGATAATTGATGGAACTAATACAAGAGATCGACTGTAAGTGTTTATAAATAGTATTCATTTACTTTTAAGATACTAACACATTTTTCTGATAATACATTTTATTGCGCGAATGCTAATTTCTAGAAAGCTACTTTAATAGTTCGATTAATTTGTGTAAATCTTTTATTTGTAATAACGTCTCGCATCAAGAGATCGCATAGAAATAAAGCAAATTCAGCAAGAGAAATTATATTTTTATTGGATATTTTTCATTGGACATTTTGAAAGTGCCACTATTACTAATATTTTTAAAATTAACAGTATTTCCTAAATGCCCAAATAAATATAAAAAAATACTTGTAACCTGTAACGTATTATTAATAACACTAGATATACGTTTATTGAGAAATATGAAGTAAATATCTCCTTCTCAAATTTTTTTCAATTCCGGAGTAAGACGCGGAACGATCAACGAAAGATGTTGGAAATCACCAGCCCTTAAGACGAAACGATGAAAAATGTCGGCCGGTCGAATGATAAACGATCGCGAGCTCATAACCGACCGAATGATACACTCAAGAACTCATTGTCCGAGTGAAGTTTTCAGGTGGTTCCCTTCCATTGTCAGCTGTGCGGCTTCGTATTGTTGCGACGTTGCCGCGTGATGAAGTGACCGAAAAAATCTTTCGCACTCCGTGGAAAGAAGGAAAAGATAGTTGCGAGAGTAGAGCAACGCACACACATACGCGCGCGCGCGCGCGTATCACACACGTTTCGCCATGCGAGTCTGAGAACTACGATCGACTCGCGTGAATAGCACACAAAGTCAGACGATAATAGCTCGAAGCAGGTTCCTTCTATTTTTATCTTCAAATCGATTCGCTCAACTGTGCCCTTTTTTTGACGCTTTTTAAACGCGCAGCAAGATAGACAAAAATGTGAATCTTCGCAGCACGTACGCGCCAATGCGACCGTCTACATCGAAATCCTTTCAAAAGGGCGAAAGCAAAAGCGCGAGAAATCACAAATGGAGTATGATACGCGCGATTACACTACACATAAAAAATAAATTAGAGTAAACGTACATCGTGCAAAGTCGAAAGAAGAAAAGGGAAGTAAAAAGCGCAAGTTTAATAAATTCAAGAGATTGCGTATGTGCGAGCGATTCCGTGTTAAGTCCAGCGAATCGTGGGAATGTACGCCAATAGATATGTAAGCAGATACCGTCGGACATCGCCCGATTTGATTCGTGGACGTTACCAATCATCGCTCGCGCAGAACGACCGGCAACTGAACGCACATTCGGAAGTAGAAGGCGCGATCCTAGGCCAGCGGCGCGTCCCGCTAGCATCCGACACTGCTCGCCCTCCTTCCTGCCGCGGTTGTCGTCATTGTTTCATTGTGTTATAAACGCATTGCGTGCGCTTAGTGCGTGGAGCGAGGGTGTATCGATTGCCCCGCCCCCTGCTGCGTAGCCATGACGACACACCCTATCCTATCTAACCCCTAGCCTAACCCCCGGCTACTATCTTTCTCTCTCCCCTTCTCTCTCTCTCTCTCTCTCTCTCTCTCTCTCTCTCTCTCTTTCTCTACGTTTCAACCCCTCGCGCGGCAACATAGGTTCTCCTCCTTCCTTTTCGTCATTCGGAGCCCGAAAAGCCCTGAGTCGCCTTCTCGAGGAGGAGGATGAGATGACAGTGGACAAGGAAGGCCCTGTCGTCGGCCCGACAAAACAAGTGACCTGTCACGTTCTTCTCGTGAATTGAAAATCCGTCATTCTCTCCACGATTACGCGGACCGTTCTCGCGAGTTTGAGCAGTGATACTTTTTGCGTTACTTATCTCCACGTTTTCTGAAAGTGTCGCGTTTAGCTACTTCCTTCTAATACTTTGCACTGTAGAAAGAACCATGATCCAATGTTGTTCATTCGACATTTGCAGACGTTAGATAGCTCAGATGTTTTAAATCCAATACATACGTGTGAGAAAAATGTTAATAATGTCGATTTGCAAAATATTGTATGAATATGTTTTGTACTTTTTCTGAGTTTTTACTCCTTTTACGATTACTAATAATAATGTTAAAGTTAATTAGCCTTATATTATTTACAATGTATTTATTCTCATAATATTGCACAACATTCAAGAAAAAACTCAAGTATTTTTTATATTCATTTGGGCATTTAGAGAATACTGTTAACTTTAAAAATATTAATAATAGTAGCACTCTTCAAATTTTACGTCTAAAAAATCTCCAATAAAAAATATGTCGTAATTTGTCTTGCAAAATTTGCTTGATTTCTGTGGTCTCTTGGCGCGGAATGTTATTTCAAATAAGAGATTCATACAAATCGATCGAACTATTCAGACAGCTTTCTAGAAATAGAAGTTTCAAACAGTTTAAAATGAAAATCGAAATAATCGGTTCGTTGATTAAAGTCAAACATTCAGAAGGAGGAAATGGCTGGTTTTCAACTCATTGAAAACAGAAAATAAATAACTCATGTGCATTTGGATAAGAAGACAGGTCTAACAGATAGAACGAACGGTTCAAATATATCTTGAAAAATTTATAGCAATAATTCAAAATGTCAAATAAAAGTTTAGACATAAAACATCTGGTAAGCGCGTGTTCCGAATGTACAAAAGTTCTAGTTTTTAAATAACTTGTGCTTAAAATAAATGCATGAACAAAAATAACAATATAAATCAGCTTGGAGCAAAATTGTTTTCACCGACAAAAGAGAGGATTATGAGAATAGCGCGGCTCGCCCGGGAAAACAGCAATTCCCGGAAAGTCATGGAGAAAGAGTGAGAGAGAGAGAGAGAGAGACCGAGTTGAGAAATTTTTAGGGCCTGTAGGGTCCCGGGAGAATTCCCTAAGCCCAGTTTGTGGGTCCCGGCCGAGAGCACAATACGTCTCATTATGTTATCCGCGCATCTCTCGACACAGCCATTTATCATTCCTCCGCCCGTATACCAATATATCGATCCCCTTCTTACGTGCGTAAAACTCGAGCCCGTGGCGGCGGCGGCGACCTATCTCGGGACCGAGACGTTGGTACGTGCAGGTTCTCGCGCGAGAGCCTTTGTCTATGATGGAAGAAAGGCTCTCTCTCGCGCATCGGTGGAACGCGAGAAGAAACAAGACATACGGAGCTCGTAGAAATGGAAAACGATCATCTTCTACCGATCGTGCGAATGATACCGAGCCGATTTACGGATAGCGCTGATCGCCGCAGTTCCATTGCCGTGCGCGGGCCACGCCGCGCCGTCATCCGTAATGGACCGCAACTTTAAACAAACCCCCATGTTCCGGGGAATTGAAGAGCGTTGTAAATTATTCACGAGAGGAGTGCTATCGCGCGTGTGCACTTGCAGGCGGTTACAAATAGTGTTTCAGCGCCTGTGTGATTATGCGTCGTGACATGTATCTCTTTAAGGCGCGAGAGTCGCACGACGGGAGATTGATACGAAACACGTCATTCGGACCATTGCGATGAGGGTTGAGCCCGATGATCATTGATGAAAAATCAAGAAAATTCTCATGCACACGCGTCGTAATTCGAAAACGAATTTTTACGGTCCCACGCGACATCGACGATAATTAAAGATCCGCCTTCAGAATATTCCGATTTACTGGTGCAGAGCGCATGTCAGCGATGAGGTAACGTCACTCGGCGAACGGAACGGGAAACAATTAGAGCTGACGGAGAGAAACGCACAGATATTTCAGTGTAATGTAATCTAGGCGACAGCGACGACGATCGAAACAGTTCGTTCGCGCCACTTATTATTCATGGAATCGCGCTCGCTAATGTGTCTGGTGCTGCGTGTCCCCACACACGTGCACGCACACGCACGCACGCACGCACGCATACGTACGCACGCCCGGTGGTTAAGCTTGCTGCGCGCGGTTACACGCACGTGGGTGGTACACGGGTATGTGCGCAAATGAGCGCCAGTGGAAGATCGCTCGACGTCGACTCACGAATATATGTATGGGAAAGAAAAATCATCCATCACGTTCGAGGCCATCCAGAGTTGGCAGTGGTGGACGGACGATGTTTTGGGCATCGTTTCTCTATGGACGCGCGCGTCATAAAATTGATGAGCGTCTTTGACTAATTTATTACGTTGAAAAAAACGCACTGAAATTCATAATGATCGGGGTGAGACTTAGCATTTTTTTTACAGCCCCGTCGACGCGCACGTTTCTACCTATATCGTTCCCGAACGCGGTTGCAGGTCCGATTATGAATGGTTGTGAAAGCTTATTTTTTAGATTATTTAATGAGGACGATGGTCCAATATAGCGTTTCGTAAAAATATGCAAGTATTAGCTTGTATACATAAATAACTGAAATTTTAAACAAGAATTGAAGGGTCAACAGTCTGTCAGTTACGAAGAGTTGGAAGTTTAAGAATACGCAAACATCAGAAACAAAACCTCTTGATTAATGTGAGACTTGTTTCTTACCAAACTATTATAAACTTTAAAATCTTTTCAATGTAATTAATAATTCAACAGATTATTACAAGAATTAATATTAATTGTTAAAAAAAATATTTAAAAATAAACTTTAATTGTGCTATTAAAGAGATATTGACTCCAAATTGATTACAAAAGTTTTAAACAAAAACTAACATCAAAAATTAGAATATTACTGTTTTTATGTCTACATAGTTTAATTTTGTATATTAATATTGTAAAAATAATTTCCTCCACGGGCTATCTATAAAGTCTATCACTTCCAATATTTCGAAAATGGTTTAAAATTAGGAAGTTTATGGTTTAAAAATAAGAAAAACTGCAAAATACGTGTTTAATCATTTTGAGGAACTACTCTATCCAATTTCATTGAAAGAACAGAGAAACGCAATTTCAGAAACAGAGTTTCTTTGAGTCAAAAAACATTTATTTCAATCAAAGAAATTTGAGCGTTGCTATACAGTTAAAAAAAAGTTACTTTGATTTGAAAAACTTTTTTAGTTGTTTTTTTTAATTAGAATTAAAGAAATAGTTTGATGATGCAAAACAAATTTTTTTTAATGAAAGAGATATATTTTCAAAACCAGAACAACTAAATTATTTTTGTATCAGTACTTTCTTTGAATTAAAAAATTATATTGTTTAATTTAAACAACTTATTTGTTTACTTTAAAAAGGGCTAATAACATCATTTTTTGAAATTAAATAATTTGTTACTTTCCTCAAAAGTATTTTCACTTCAGCTTAAAAAAAATCAAGTTAAAGAAATGAGTTTATCAATTTAAACGTAATTTTTCTCTACTATAAGTGAATAGTCTCTCGAAATGATCGAACACATATTCCATTTTTTCATAAATTTTGTACTGTCTTCAAAATACAAGGGGATAAAAAAATTTTGTTGACACTCTGCATAATGTGTGAGTTAACAAAATATATTATTAAAAGATAAAACACTTCAGAATAAATTTTATCTTTATAAATTGTACCGAGATAAAATGCTTCGCACTTCGCGCAAGGTGCACAGTTATCAGTTTCTAAATTCTTTTTCTCGATCTTGATAATAACATTAATATTAATTGCATACATGTATTCTTCAAAATTCCCAAGTACAACTGAAATGCGGGGTAGTGGGAGAGCGGGCGCGTGTTCGTACCATAAGATTTCAAAGGCTTCATCTCTTTCCAACTACGGCGCTTAATTAATAAACTTGCGATCTTATCGAGCGCAACAAGACACACATCCTCCCTTTTGCATCATGCCTGCTACTCCGTGTCCTCTTCTCTTTCCCGTTACCTCGCCGTTCGCTCGAGCATTTTTCTCTTTTCTTCCCGAGGGGGAGGGCGCGATTTTTGAATCAGGCAAACGCAAGCGCTCGCAAGCGTGAAAAATGATGCAATTTTCGCGGCACGCCTCCTATAGCGCGCCTGAATCTCGCGTATAAAGGTGCCTATTAGGTATATCCACTTGGCCCCGAGGTGTACGAGGCGTCGCGTTGATCGTGCGCGAATCTACTGGATGCTCCCGCAATTCGAAATGCCGCTAAATTCGTTCCGCCGCGCTTGAAATAAAACGCAAAACGAAGAAACTCGCTCGATATTGCTTTTTATCGAGATTTGTTCACGTCATATCGCGAACGTTTCGCTCCTAATGATCCATTTATATCGGCGCGTTACAGAAAAATCTACAAGGGCGAGTGCTTTTTAGCGCGATATTTTTTTTTGCGAACAATAACGCCGGTGCGTAACGTATAAAATGAGAAATATAAATGAAATGATCAACCTCGAGCCTTTTTAGATTCTCCCGCAGAAAAAAGTCGCGAGAGTTTCATAATATCCCATCAAATTTATCAGAAAATTATTGGAACAGGTACGTAATACTACGGTGTGTAATAATTTCATTTGAATTCGATATCAAAGAAACGATTAACATTCTTAGAATTTGTACGTAAAGAGGCACAACATGTATACACATATATATGTATATATAAAAAAAATATATATATATGTATGTGTGTGTGTGTATGTATAAAATACAACAAATCACACATTATGTGATATATGTATATGTATATAATGCAGGTATATGTACACGCACCCACGGCGGGGTCCTCCGTCATATACCAACAGTGGGACTTTATGAAAGAGACAGATGGAGGTGAGGGCGCGTTCGAACATCTGCCGGTGATGTACCCCTTGATATCGATCAATTACATCGTGCATACCGGTCGGTCGAACGATAAGACAATGTCTTCACACGTGGCCTTTATACAACGTCAACCTCATACTTCTTAAATAATGGCATGCGATTTTCGTTTTATTCACACGATTAAAGGTATAATATATTCTCGGGTGTATTGCTCTTATTGCTCGGCAGTTTTCGTAAAAATAATATCGCTCGAAGAATTATATTTGAACAAATATGTTCAAGATTTCTAAAAACTGATATTGTCAGATGGGAGTGATTCCAAAAGTTCCATCTAAAAATGATAATATAAAATTTTATTAAAAAAAAAATATATATTTTATTTCTCAATCATCTTGTGTTGATTAATGAATTTTACTCCTTAGTAAAATACGTAAAGAATTAAAATCAAGTGTCTTTCGGTAAAAGGATTCCAGTCTTTCTTCGACGCTAAAGATAGACGAGGCGAAGGACCGAGAAATCACATGGATTGCGAGAGGCTCCACCTAAGAGAGAATCGTACTCGTCGAGTAGGCTCCTCACCTCTTCTGCTATTGGTCGACACGTAGCCCGCCATTGTTTCATTCACGCCTGTTGCACGTTTCTCATTTATCTCGTTCGGTCTCTTCCAGTTTTTACATTTCTACGAGACGCGCGCCGCAATACGAACCGAAAATATACTGTTGTTCAATTAACGAGGGTAAGATCCAGAGATGCGATGGCCTGCAGCGGCAATTGCATCAACGTGGAATTGAAGCATTTTCTTCGTCTATTTTCATCTTTTACAATCAATCTGCGTTTTCGATTGCTTACGTGTTGTTGATAACGTTATTTTATATTTAAATAAATTGAATTTTGTATAACATAATCGATATAATATTATACTGTTGCACAAAACGCAAATATTATCTTTTGATATCTTTTAGATATTTATATAAAAAAAAGCATATTTGCATGCGCTATGTTATCACATGATATTATAATATAAAAAAGAAAATAACTTTTAACATTCAATCATAAATAATACTTTATATACGATCTGCACTATGTTGTGAGAATATTTTAACAATCTGGGAAGACAAATGCAAAAAGCACGAATCTCAGACGATGTTCGATGATCCTCAGGGAAATATCCAGAACGTCAAAAGACGCTTATAAGAATGTGGTCACGTTTTGGAAGAGATGCAAAGAAGCCTTGTAATCTTGGAAAGTTAAATGGGCACGGATAATGACCCTTATACCTGTTTTAAGACGGTACGCTCTTTGAAAGCGAACAGACCGGAAAAATCAAACGAAACGGCTTGTTACGGCTTGTTGGGCTATTCAGGTAAACCACTTGTGCACAATGCATAAAAGACGAAAAACAATTTAGCGCAACTGACATGTAAAATAGAGAGAAATCCTGCAAAAATACCCAAGTGAATACATCCGAGCATCTCAATGGCCGACTCGAATCGATTTTTCACGAATGCACGAGTAGAACATAGGAGTAGGACAAATTCTCTCAAAGTTTTCTTGTATAAATACATATAAGATCTCACATGACAAACATACAAAAAGAAATTATTACCGTAATTCAAAAATATTTCATACTTTAACAATTTGAAAAGAACGATTCAGCAATGTGGACAACAGTTGACTATGTTACATTCTCATTTCTTAAGAAATTGTTAATTCTTTAATTTTTTAATTTATTGTCTGTTTCAATATGATTTTAGTACACAACAATTTTTCAATGCCAAAAAAGATTGAAGTCTGTTAATCAATTATTTAAAAAGGTCAGAGGAAAATTTTGAATAGAATTTACATAGAAGAATTAATGGCTTATGAATCAAATTTCTTAAAAATTTGCAAAAAAAGACAGACTATTCTTTAAGAAACTTCAAGGGGATGCTAAAGTTATCCCTTTTTACCAATCAAATATTATTGTTTTTAAATATTTTGCTAATTGTATTTACAGATTGAAAAATCAGTATTTTTCTAATTATATTTACAGATTTAAAAATATTTTGGAGAACTCCAGAAATATTTCAGATATCATAACGATGTAAAGCATGACTAAAATATTGAAAGATCATGCGAATCTAAGCTACTTGATGAAACAAGATGAAACAATCAATTTAAATATTTGAAAATATTTATTTAAAATCGAAAAAAAATTTAGTGATTGATAAGCATTAAAAAATAAATAAATGACTGTCTGCATCATTAATCCTTACAATACAATATTTTTCTTGTTAGATTACAAATTAATATAAAATTTAGTGACGTTTATATTTGCAACATGAGAAAGAAAAACACAGACGCGTAAATAAACTTTAATAATTTGTATAGTTTTTGCGAGTTTATTCCATTGGATAAAATCCGGAACGGTAAAGACCGGAATTCGCCATGATTTCTTTCATTCATTGAACTTTTCCAACCAACCTTGTCGGAAATACTTTTTCACGTTAAGAATGGTCACAGGTTTTATTTAAAAATTAATTGCAAATTTTTATCTCGTGTTATATTATAGATCCCGTCAGATGACAACGCGTTTCTTTCCCGGCAGCGAACATGTATGGCAATTATAATAACGAAATAATAATCAAGACATACTCAAGTTGATATTTACATTAACACGAGTTGGTGCACACGTAACACTCGATGCAAGTGAGAGTTAAGTATCATGTTTCACGATGTATAATTACACAACGAAGAAATATTGCAGAAAGATATGCGCAATTAAAATACACGTTTTAATGTAAGAAAATGTATAATAGTTTCATCAGTAATCACATATGAACAATTAAGTGTATTCGTTTAGCGTGTGCAGTAAGTACACATATAGTATATTTGCCGTTAAGAAAGAACGAGGCTAACAGGTTTTTGCATCACGTCTGAAACAGCGGTAAATATATACCATTTTGCGGTCTTCTACATTTATGCTAATTCAATTGAAATTACTATAGTAAATATACTAATAAATTATCTATAATTCTTAAACTTCTCAAAGTTATTTGGCTCAAAGATACCTCGATTATTTCAACGCAAGTTAATGTCCGGCATGACGGGGAGAAGTAAATTCCCCCCCCCCCCTAATTTAAATTCCTTTATACAAACGATTTGGGTGTAAAATCAGGACTTTAAAATAAAAGAGAGACGCGCGCGAGCCACTCGCTCATGATTTTGTCCGAGAGCAAGCTCACCTGTCATCGGGCAAACAATGGAAGGCAACCAAAACGAGAGAACGAGGAGGTGGCGCAAGATGGTCTCGGGGAGAAAAAGAGACAGACAGCGCGTAAATAAGTGTAAAAAGGGGCGGGAGAGGGGAAAACGGGATGATCGGGGGTCCACGAGAGATGGGGTTCCCTGTCCCTCCCCATCCTAGTGGCATCCTTTGCCTCCGTCGCGGGGCTATAATTTGGTCCTTGGAGTTGCCACGCCCACGCATATACATCACCCTACTATCGAGATCTCGTGAGTCAGATAAGGCTTGTCACTTTGTCGGCGTACGTATACATACGCGCACGCATACAGGCGCGGAACGCGCGGAATAGTGGAGATGAGAATCCGGATAACAACTTTGACCGGGAAAGTAGGAGAACCTGCGGACGAGGCTGCAGCCGCAGTTGATCCGAGTCAACTACACCATGTCGGGTTGAAATCGAATTCCATATTGGTACTGGTCTCGCGCGCATACACGCGCGCGCACACACACGCACACTGTCCTTCCTCTATATTGTACGCGTAATTAAGGCGACTCTTCGTCGCGAGGGATAAGATGGGATAAGATAAATGCGGACGAGGAGTTATAAGACACAGTTATGAATATTTATGAATCAATACACAGCCGCGACCAATACAAAACACTCGTATCACTCTGTGCGTGACAAAATATTCTAGGATTCATATAAATTTAATTTATTCATAACGATTAAAACTTTTTTCATGAAAACTCGAGATTTTTATCGAAAGAAACCTTGCGAATTTCGAATGATAGACCTAGAAGATTTGTTGTTAACCATGCCGTCGTAAAAAGAATGGCTGGAAGGAAGTGGCACGAACGCGTAATCGGGCCTTTGATTATGACCATTTCAAACCTTCTTTCGGGATTCCGCGCATCAGTGTCGTGACAAGGAATCCCGACGCTTTTGACACGCGTTACATCCGTATAGCGGAATATCAACCTGTCAGGGATGTTGCAGGGTGTGAAACTCCGAGTGAGTAGGTATATACGCGCATACCCGCACGGATATACGCGTATATACAACGCATAATATACCAGGTGACCCTCCTCAAACCGAACCACGCCTAGTTAGCCACCATTGTGCACTCTGAGAGTTTATGAACTGGAAACGAATAATCGCGCTCTTGACAACTTGATCGTTATGCGACTGTGGTAAATCCTATACCTTCTCCGAGGAAAGTTTATCTCCTTCGGGGGAACTGATCCGTGCATGTTATATATTCTATCTAATAAGCCTTTATACGAATGTGTAAATACTGTAATTGATTGTTTATATATGTTACATAGCAATATACAATAAAAAAAGAGTTTAGTAATAGCCACCAAATGTTGAGTGAAATAATGCCAATTAAATATTTGGTTAATATAAAAATAATTTTTTTTTCTGAATATTTAGCGAGTATCAAAATTAGTAATACTTATAAAATATTAAAAAAAATAAAACTATTTTTAGTTACATTAACCAAATACTTGGTTGGCATTATTTTCACTCAACCATTTAACGATTACCGCCAAACTCTTTTTTCGGTGTAATTGATTGTTTATATATGTTACATAGCAATATACACTAAAAAAAGAGTTTGGTAATAGCTACCAAACGTTGAATAAAATAATGCTAATTAAATATTTGGTTAATATAAAAATAATTTTATTTTTCTGAATATTTAGTGAGTATCAAATGTAGTAGTACTTACAAAATACTTAAAAAAATAAAACTATTTTTGGTTATTTTCACTCAACCATTTGACGATCATCACCAAACTCTTTCTTCGGTGTACATAACATATATACTATTTCTTCTGAGAATATGTTTGTGAGAACTTTTAAAATGAAAGTTTAAAGAGAAGTGAATTTTTTAATAACTATTCTTAATAATAAAGAATTCTGTTACTCAGTGTTATTGCATTGTGTATAACTTTCTCGTTCTAATTCATAAATCAGTAACGATGTAAAAAGTGAGCGATTGGCATGCATGATCGCAATATTGAAGAGCAATCATTACTTCTCCGACTGGTTACTCTTATTTATGACGTTTCGCGATTTAATAATGCCATCGAATCTATTGAATTATGCACGATGTAATCCTACATGTCAGGCGCCGCGATCAAATGAGAAAAGTTGTGCTGACCCACCGCAATTTTAATCCGTCGTCGAGTCACGTGCTGTCAAAGTCCCCCCATCGCCCCACCCCATCTGCGGCGGTTGCACGTGGAAGATCAACGTATTATCTTGCGCCAACAACGCGCGACCGCTTTTTACCGTCGCGCGTTATTCGCCGTGTTCTGCAAACGTGAATTTCTCATATATGCAGTTGGAAAAAAGAGAAAGAGAGAGAGAAACAGAGATTGTCCTAAGTAAATAAAATAGCGCAAGCCCTGTAGCCCTCGTGCAAACGCATCGGGGGCTAAACTGCTCGTTTACGTCGTCATATTTAATTCCTAAAGTCATCCCGGCACACGTGCGCCGTTGATCTCATTGACGTTGTGTCGCGCATTAATGTTGTAAACTCTATCCTCAATGGATCAAGGAAAAGAGAGAAATTCAACTTCACAATGATAACATTCAGCATTAGATGTTTCTTTGAAGTCATCGTTGAATTTGTGCAGCGGAATAATATAGGCAAAGTGCGATACAAATATTTGCAATATCTTTAATTACAAAATAATATTACGGAAAAGTTTCTATTTATACATATTTTTAATTTTCTTACGGATGAAATTATTGGCTTCGCGTTATTGGCGTCGTCATTATGAGATAAAAAAGATTAATCAAGCAATATAATGAACGCAAGTAGTATTTATGAAATCCTTGACATGGAAAGCTTCAGTACGATTTCATTCAAGATTGCCGTTTACGTAACGCTGCGCGAGACTAGTGTGTCTTTTAATCTAACACTATGGAAATTCTAATTTGACAAGATTCTACAGCAACTGTACGCAAATTTCTCTTTCTCTCTCTCTCTCTACGAATATAATTTTAAAAAAATCTTAATTACTTTTAGTATAATATATACAATATGATTGGTGTGAGACGTGCGGTGATACGTATTTTTGTTTCAAGATTAGCGATTTATGGAGAAATCCCAAGAACCACATAAAGAGAATTTTCTCTTATTTATTTTCAAAATAATGATAGTGGCACAACACAAATTTCCGAGAAATTTATTATACTTTTATATATAAAATATTATTTGGTTGAATTTTATTAAAATTTTATTAAATTTCACTAAATTCCTGGTAGAAATTTCATGCATTTTTAAAATAGCTATTAGACGTTACTTCTGTCTGCTAATTGAAAAGCAATACTGAGGATCTCAATCAAGATAACGCTTTGTCTACAGTTATTGCGCACAAAAGATGCACAAAATCTGAATTTACTAAACAACAATAAATAGATTATCCAGTTGGTCAGCAAGCATGAAAACCTGTTTATTAATACTAAACAATGGGTAATTGGACAGGTATCTGCATATTTTTATCAGAGAAACTGCTTCAGTAATAAAATTTTACCAAGTTTTTACGCAATATTGTAAAACTAATTTGAACACAGTAATACTAAACAATAACTAGATAGATTTCTAGGAAAACTGCAGCAAACATTCTATTACGGAAAGTATAGTAAAGTTCTTTGAAATCCGTATTGTCCCGATTACCATGAGATTTCGGATAAATTCTAAGAAAAAATTCTCTCCGTAATCCCAAGATCTATAATCCCCCCAAGTCTATAATCCCATAATGTACCAGCAAAACGGTCGATTGAAGATTTAGCTCGCAAGCGAGAAAGTTTCCCCGGCGTGTGGGAGAATATATAAATTTGCGTTCTGTATCGTGTGTAACTCAACCGTAAGTAAACCGGCGATGGTTTCTCCTAAAATCGTTCATTCGGCGGAGGATCGAACGTCGTAAGTTCCCTTGACCTATGTTCGCGCGCGCGCGCGCAATCTCCTCCTGGCGAAAGGAAAAATAAAGCGAGAAAACGGGACGATAAATAACAACGCTAAGTACCTAGGTGCGTCCGTGTAGTTACCTTCGCGCAATTATTACTCGCTCGCAGCGAGACGCGCGCGAGCGCGCGGCAGTTGTAAAAGCGCGTGCGAAGACGATCTCGTACCTTCTCGCTCACCCGAATCGTCTTTGTTGCTTGAAGAATGCAACGCATTCACGCGGTGTTTTTCCAAGGCGAGGGATGAAGCTTTCGCGTCACGGATAATACGGGACGAAAACGTAGCGGCACGGATGTGTCTGAAAGCTGTCTCCGACCATTATACACGAATTTGCTGAGAAAAGAGGTAACAAACTCGGCAAAAAGATCGCACTCGTTCTTGAGATCGTTTCAAAAAGAGCGGCAATCTGTATAATCCGACAGCACAAATGCCGAATATATACTGCCGAATCACTGCCGAAATTTCTGCAACGTGACTATCGCACGAACATAAGGGAATCCAGATTGCGAATTGAAGATTCTTGGTTGGAACGAAACTGACCGATCGGACGACCATTTTTAACAATCTTACGACAAATCTGTACAAAGTGGCGCCATTCGTGAAACGTCAAATAACCACGACTCTGTCCGTCATGTAATACGTCTCTGACGATGGCAAAGTGAAATCCGACGAAGGGGCACAATTGAACGATGAAGCCACTCGACCCACTTTCTTAAATAAGATCATTCGTTCTTCTTGATGCTCGCAATATTTTAAATTGGACAGTGCTCGAGCAAACCCATCGTACACGGCGATGTAATATCAAATGCTGCTGTTTTTATTCGCAAAATAATCGACTCAAATCATAAGGACGTTTTATGACTAGTGTATTTTTTTAGAACTTTGATGGGCGAATATTATTTATCGCAATTTCTTATACATCATCGTTAAATATTTTGCCAATTTCTTTTAGGAAAAGATCTGGAGTCTCAAATCTGCATTCTGAATATTTATATTATAAAAAATTTATTCAAAATTTGTTAATTTCCTTCAGCAAAAAAATCATTCAAAAAATTTGTTAAAGTGTCTAGATATATATCATTAACAAAACCAATTATACAGTAATAACGAAGTAATCAGGGTTGAGTAAGTTAATAAATTTTTTTAATTAAACTAAATTAAAATTGATAGTTCATGAAAATAATTTAGTTCCGTTAAAATAAAAATAGCAACAAAGTATTACTGAGTGTCAATCTTAGAATTTCGAAAGAAAGTTTACGTTCATATATTAAAATTGACGAATGATATACATTAGACTTTTTACTCCAGAGCATTGCAAAAGAATATTTAATTTGATCATTTATGTTGCATTTTTTATGTGTATTAATATATTTATTTCAATAAGAAAAAAATTCTCAAAATTTTCTAAAAAAATATAACTGAACTATTTTGTTGTATGGGGTTTTAAATTTTACCAAAATTCTTAAGAAAAAAAAAATTTTCTTACGAAAAAATTTATTAAAAAATTTTTAGAATCTTTAAAATTTTTTTCTAAAATTTTTTTTTTTTAAGAATTTTTGTAAAATTTAAAATCATTTTATATAACAAAATAGAATTCAATTATATCTTTTTAGAATTTTTAGAATTTTTTCTACGAAAAAATTCTAAAAATTTTTTTTTAAAATATAACTGATCTATTTTATTGTATAAAATGGTTAAAATTTTTTCTTAATAAAAACTAAAATTCTTAAAAAAATTTTTTTAATCTTTAAAATTTTTTTTTAATTTTTCTTTTCTTAAGAATTTTAGTAAAGTTAAAAACGAGGGGAAATTCACAGCCGGCATTGGTGTACAAAATTTCGGCAGTGGACTGCCGAAAAAAGTAAGCAGTGATCTATAATATTGACGGCATTGTCGTCAGTGGTTGGGGAGTGGTGAGCTCACTTCAGAGTCGGTTTTTCGATCATGGGGTTGAGCACAAAAATTTTTGAATACTTCGGGAAAGCTTTAGAATTCTTGTGCAGGCATTGGCGTATGATAATGGGCACGCGGTAGTGTTCATAATTGCATGGCATTGCCTTAATTTTAATATAGGATTGACGGCATTGTAGGCATTGACTAACAATAAGCATTGTCGGCAGTGTACAAAAATGTCGGCAGTGTTTTACAGCAATGCCAAAAATCGGCATTGGTGTACAAAATTTTGGGTTGTGAATTCCCCCTCGGTTAAAAACCATTTTATGTAATAAAGTAGAATTCAGTTATATTTTTTTAGAATTTTTAGGATCTTTGCGTTAGATAAATTCTAAATATGTTAAGAAAAAAATTCTAAAAATTTTCTAAAAAAATATAACTAAACTATTTTGTTGTAAAAAAAATGATTTCAAATTTTACTAAAATTTTTAAGAAAAGAAAATTTTGTTAAGAAAAAAATTAAGAAAATTTTTAGAATCCTTAGAATTTTTTCTTAACAAATTTTTTTCTAAGAATTTTAGTAAAATTATTTTATGTAATAAAGTAGTTTAATTATATTTCATTAAAACTTAATCAAATTTTACTAAAAATAAAAATAATAAAATTTGCCAAAGTCCACGTTAGCCTACGACTGTCATGATTTTTAAAATAAATTCTAAGAAAAAATTCTACGCTTAATTTTACCTGACCTAATCTTTAATCTATACCAATTTATTTCATTCGTCGTAAATCATCAGAAATTCTTATATTAAAATATAAATACTTTGTATCACGACTTACATTTCGACGAATCACGACTTACATTTCGACGATTACGTCCGGAAATTGGAAAGAAATATTCCTCTCGTTGCTTTCCTCGTCCGCTCCCATTACTGCTCTCCACGTAGACATCTTGTGAAGTCGTTACTCCGTTAAAGGCACGTTCACTAAAAACACTTCACATTTATTTCACAGATACCACACTTTCCACCAAAACGCGGCACTCCACGACGCCCGTTTCGTTTCACCAGGACGCGATCGTCGTCCGCAACGGCGACGCCCGTTTCGTTTCACTAGGTCGCGATCACCGTCCGCGACCACTTCCACGGCATCGGAAGATCCTCAAAAATCGAGCAAAAAAACGTTGCTTTTCTCCCCCCCCGTCCGCCATTACTACTCGTCGCGCGTCACACAGACACCTCGAAATTTTCGCGAAGTCGCTACTCCGTTAGAGGCACTTCCAGGTACTTTTCATCAAACTATCTCTTTCACCTTCCATGCTTTTAATACGCATTTTTCGCCACGCACCTTCGACACGCACCTTCGACATCCTTTCTGTCCTTTACCCGTCAAAACACATCTCCCTCACACACGACTCGACGCGATGCTTGCGACGCAATTACCAAAACGCGGCACTCCGCGACACCCATTCCGTTGTTTTACCAAGACGCGATCGCCGTCGCGGCGCTCGTTTTGTTACGCCAGGACGCGATCGCCGTCCGCGACCACTTCCACGGCATCGGAAGCTCCTCGGAAATCGGACGGAAAAAGACGCTGCTCCCCCCGCCCGCCATTACTAATAGCTGCGCGTGACGTAGGCACCTCGGAATTTTTGCGAAGTCTTTACTCCGTTAGAAGCACTTCCAAATTCACCCGTTTCGTTTCACCAGGACGCGAGCGCCGTCCGTGACCACTTCCATCGGCATCGAAGGATCCTTGGGAAGATTCTTGACACCATTCCTAGGACCGCTCGAGTCTCTTATTAGCGAATTACCTTCTCGATCCGCGATCAATAACAGATATCAAACACGACCGTGCCGGTGCTCCGGAGCGACTGACGATCCGATTCTACCAACTGTTTAGTAACAAAACCCACTAATTGCGCGTTCCGCATTGATAAGTACACAAAGTGGACAAAAATCGCGCAGTTACTAAAAAATCTGATCCGCGAACATCTTGTTGATCGATGGAGTATTATCGCGTTTCTTGATACAATAAATAACCAGGATGCTTCGAACAGGCGTGTTTATGTTGTTTACATTAATTTTTTTGCGACGCGTTCGTACCTTAATGTCCAGCGGACTTCAGGGTGTCCACTAATGCGGAAAAGGGCGCGCGACCAATACAATCAAGAGTCAACAACGCGACGACACTCGGATTGGCGGAAGGAGAGGGGGGAAATGTCAGCGTGGTGCGATTTGTTTTTTGATTCACTTATAATCGCTCGTTTTCTGGCAGTTTCTTGAAATTGGATTCGAATATAAATTCCCATAATGACATACGGCAATCACGGTCGATTGCATGTTATTATGCAGGACTGCCACCCTTTCAATTTTAACGATTCCGAGAAAGAAAAATTCAAGCGTAATGTAAATTATCGTATTCTTTAAGCTTTTTGAAAAAAAAAAATAGTAAATGACACAACGTACGTACAAGCACGTAATAATTATATACTTTAAATTAAGCTTAATAAAAATATTTAATTTAAGTTAAAAAATTAATTAAAGTCTGTATTTTAAAAATAACTAGTTAAAGTTAAAAATTAAATCATTTAAAATTAATCTTTCAACTTTATTAATTAACTTTTAATTTTTTAATTAGTTACTATCTAACTCTGAAAGTAAATAATATATTCAGTATATAACGTAAGAACTTTGAAATATATAAATACATTCATCAGCAATGATAAAGTAATATGTTGGATGCATCGAAAACACATATTGTATAATCAATTATCGACATGTCCGAGCAGGACTAACGTCTTTAAATAATTCATCGGGAGACTTCGAGAATGAATCGAAGAACCGTTCGGGATCAGATGCAAATCAGATTCATTAGCGTTAAGCCGGACCGGGGTGGAGGGTGGAGTCGCCTGTACAACCCCTCAACGTCTCAACGTAAACACTGCCGGCACTGCGTCAACCTTCGCTCCCGAGGGGTTGTTATTGCGCGGTTACACCAACCCCTACTGACATTCGTCTCTTTTGCGAGGTACATTTGCACTTTGTGCAAATGCTTCTTGTGTTTTGGTTTATTCACGAGCGCGGAAAATTTACTTGAAAATTGTTCTCATTTCACAGAAATTAAATTGAAATTAATTTTTGTTGTGTCACACGATACATAATAGTCTGTCTACAATGCGCGCAGTAAATCTTAAGTTGTAAGAAATTGACCAATCATAGCAGTGTATGACAAAAATTATCAACTGTGATTAGTTAATTTCTTACTATTTAAGGCTTACTGCACGCATTGTAGATAGACTATTGGCGATGCAAAGATTTTCTTATGGCGCTCCTAGTGGCAATGGGTAGAACTATTGCTAGTCAGACACTTTGAAGTAAAATGTACTTATAATGGAAAATAATGAAATAAAATCTAAAAAAAAAAACTATATATTGTTGTGTGGTGCAATGTCATAATTATAGAAAAGAGGAAATTAGTTTTTAGCACTTTCTTTCCAAAAAAAATAATAAAAACTAATTCTTTCTTTTTTACATGTATTACGCCACACAACAATATGTAGTGTTTTTTTTATTTTATTTTATTATTTTCCATTATAATAAGTACACTTTACTTCAAAATGTCTAACTAGTCATGCTTCTACTCATCGCCAGAAGCGCCACAGGAAATTTTTGCATCGCCAATAGAACTGCGGAATAGAGAGTACGTCATTGAAACAGTCAATCAGTGCTATTCCTAAAAATTGCGCTAATTGAACGGATCAATGATGCAAACGCACTCTTTATTCCACAGTTCTATTATGCACCGTGTGATTTCACCTTTAGAGTCCCTGGAATCCCTGGAACTTTATAAGCGGTCATTGGCGGCAGTGTGTCACCTTCATGTGGTCACCTTCATGTGATACTTGCAACCTCCTAGTAACTAGCATCGTTCAAGAATTGTCCTTGTAACTAGGGGGTCGCACTGATCGCATAAAAGTGAGCGTTAATAAACAGCGTATTGCACACGGGCTGCGGTGAAATCTCGCTACAAATGATTTGAAGCGTTTGATTAATCAATCACAATAAAGATAAAAATTTTACAAATTGACCAATCAAAAGATGCTTCAAAGCATTTGCAGCAACATCTTGACCGTACCCACGACTAACGAAAGCATCGTACAAGATATACGATCATTACATCGGGTGATTACCGTCGTACTCACAAATGCACCGGCAATTTGTTAAATCGCGAATTTTGTGAAACACCATTCGATCGAACGAAGCTCGTCACTCGTCACGCGAACGACAGCATTAGTGATCAAATCGTCGAATGATCCGTCGATCGTCGGTCGATCCGCATTTTTCAATCCACATTTTTTGATCCGCGAGTGTTTGTTTTCAGTTTCCATTTGTTTATCAGCGTACGTGAGAACGCGGATATAATAATCGTCCGGAGACGTGCGTATATTGTGTGTTAGCAACGATTGTGACCAGCTGTTTGGAAAGGTTATGTTACGCGTCGCGAAGAGTGAAGATGACCGCGCGTACTCCTGCGCTCGTTGTCTACCGCATTAACTTCCTCGGCGATGATGCCGATGTCACGGGTGACGAGTGATGTGAATAACACTTGTTTCGCGTTAACTTCCCGTTGTCGCAATGTAGTGAATTGCGCGTCGTGCACCGTCAACGTCCAGAATGTCGCGCGATTGTCGTATCGAGGTGATTATTGCTAACCATGTTATAAGTAGTAATGTTTTTATAAGTGAAAGAGTGCCAGTGCCATAAAACAGCAACAAGCAGGAACAAAAGAGGATGAGAACCTGGGAGGCATCAGGCAACAGCGGAGCAACCACGAGGTAATTCGTCGAATTCTTTAAAAATCTATTTTTAGGTGATAGAGATTTTTGTAAAAATAATTATTTTGTAAGTATAATTATTTTATTAATAATTTGTATTTGAAAAAAGATGAATAAAAACTCAATATGCATGTAACGTAATCAGTTTTTACAATATTAATTACTACGGATGCCACTATAATGTGAATTATCTAATATATATTTGTTTTTTACAGGTCGACGTTGAAAACTCCGCTGCTGCGCATCGTATGTCAGTAAGCGACAAATTATATTTTAATCTAGTAATGAATCTCTGTTAAATATATTGATAGAGATTCATTGCTCCAGATATTGATAGAGATCCATTTAAAATAGATGCGCCACACCAGATTAATATCAATATTTAATCCTGGAAAATATTTCCATCCAACAATTTATTGCACATAACCATGTGCAAAAGTATTAGGCACCTAATAATTTTCAAGGTATTCTAAATTGTGATAGAAACAGACAAAAATATAACTGCATATACTTTTATAGTCAATAAATATTGACTATCACAATTTATAATAACTTAAAAATTATAAGGTGCCTAATACTTTTGAACATGGCTGTACATTTCAATATGTAAAATGTGAAACTTATATAATATTAATCTGTTAGCGTATTTTGATGACTGTTATGGAAAAACAGAGTTCACAAACCATGTTGACTCGTTTGAAATTTGTAGAATAAACATGCAAGCGCGTATAAAAAAATATTTTTATACACTTTTTGCCAAATGCTTACATCCACGAGATTTTTAGAAAATTGAGAAATATTTTTCATTATAAAATTTATTATATAAAATAATATATAAAATAATACAAAAAATGTATAATATAATCTGCACTTTTCAAGTATAATTTTTGAGTTTAAATTAAATTAAATTAAATTAAATTAAATTTTTGAGTTTATTACTTGTTTACAAAATAGTGACATAAAAAAATATGTCCTTAAGTATTGATGTTTTAAAAATGTTTTTTTTTATAAAATAAAGAACTTTTCATTTTTTAACGTCTTTAAAATGTTTCAAATGTTGGAAAAATATTTTTTTTAATATTGTTTATTACTTGAGATGTTAAAATTATTTCTTGATGATATAAGAAATTCATAATATATTGTACAATCATCTATAAGTTATTTCAATGAAGAAAGGCAACAAAATAGAGAATAGAGATTATTACATTACATATATTAAATAAAGATTACATAAGATTCTCCGTTTATATTTGCCATTTAATCAGGAATAAAGAATGTTAGTGGATGGAAGCTGTTGCATTCAATGACTTTGAACAATAATTTAAATACCCTCACATAAAGTTCATATGAGATACGTAAAGAGCAAAAAGGAGCAATCAGAGTGTAAATAACAGTATGAAAAATAGCGCATTACGTACAATGGATAGTCATGTCTCGTATAAAATATGCGTAAGCAACACAAAGCGATTAATCTCTCTTGGGTAAGAGACTAATCGTAACTCTTTCGAAATATCAGTTCTAGATAAGCTCTTGCCTTCTGATCTTTAAACAATAAAAATAATACACTACACCTACGTCTATATATACATCAAAAGTGAATAATACTTTATGCGAATTATATCTTTCCTTCTCGTGTTTCGAAGGTGTTTCTTATCATTTTAGATTTTCACTATTGCGAAATAAGAGATGTATCTCAAAACTTGTTAAAAGTGGCCAGATAATCGATTGATTCTGGGCACATAACAGATTCTAAAAGCTGAGCATGTCAAAAGCCACGCGCCGGTACTGTCACGATGATCGAAAGCAATGATCGCGCGTAAATACTTCTGGATTGGGATCAAGTTCGGTACTTTTCCCCCGGGGCGGGTCACGGCAGCATACCCGGCACGGAGATATACCCTCGAGATTACAAGGATTACGCGGAGATTGAATCACTTCCCAGCCACCCCGCACGAATGCCTAAATGTGTCTCCGGCAAACTGTCCCTTAATCATCGTGTCTTTACCAGAGGTCGTTATCGCGCTTCCGATCCAAAGTTATACGTGTCCCGAATTGCATATCATCAGAGAGCGCTCGTTATCACGCGCCAGACCGGTCATTATCATTCATACGTTATAAACTTTTCTCGATTCGATGAAACTTACAAGTTTATTTTGCACATTTTCAGCTGTTTCATTAAATGTTAACAACGCACAAAATACGCAGAATAATTTAAATCTCTTTTTCCTAATCTATCGGATTTATTTTGTTGCATTCATCAGACATCAATAATGAGATCTTTACTTGAAACAGCTAAGGGAATGATTTTAAAACATGCTAGTATTTCTCTTCAATTATTTCTGCAACGCCAGAGAACTCGAGAAAAATGCGATGCGACTGTATTAGAAATAAGAGAAGGTAGGGTAGTGAGGTAAAACAGAATATTTCCTATATCGAATACAGGAATTGCAATAGATCATACGCATTAGATGTGGAATTACAATAGATCATACGCATTAGATCTTTGGTTGTTAAAAGTTACCCATGGGCCAGCAAAGTAGGCAACTACGTTAGATTGTAATTTATATTTTTTTATGATTTCCTTGTAATTTAATCTCATTTTTTTACTTGTGATATTAATATTAAATTATAGTAAATTTTTGAAGTGTATCCCATCTTGCCTACGGGAATATTTTATTTTCCCCATTCGTGGGGCAAGATGGGAAGAAATGCATTTTTTAATTCTCTTTTAACAAAAATTATAGTTCTCTGAAGATTTTGTTTAACGATAGTTATATTGAAAAATTACTATCCAAAAAATATTTAAGAAGTCAATATTGTTAATTTGATTTGTTAATTATGAAAACACCTAACTTTTATTCATCATCAAATCTTAACTACACCGTCTTGCCCCATCTTTCCCTATTTTATTTTCACAGAGGAGAAAACTTGGCGACAAATCGCGAGATCCGCAAAGACGGGAGTGATCGCCGCAAATAAAAAAAGAGATCCAGGAAGGCGAGTGGCCAATGTTTTTTTCCCCTCCTTACGCCTTCGTCGGCGCGAACAACGATCGCGTCAATTATGTGAAACGCGCGTAATGAAAGCGCTGTCGTGAAAACCAGTTGAAAACAAACTCTGAAAGGATCTTGGCAACCCCTAATCAAGTCCCGTTTAATAAAACCGGGTCCGTGGATCCCCGAGTCTTGCACCCCCGTTGCCGTGAAGGACGGGGAGAAGAGAGGAGCGGAGAGGGGAGGGACGGGCGGGCTCGGCTAATCTGACTTTGATTAAACTTTTAGCGACACCGAAAAGGGTGCCGGGCCGATAGAAACGCGTGCGCGGGGCGGCCGGCGTGTAAGTCGATTTTTATTACGTTCCGTCGCATACATTACGCGCGTCGCGCGGTTAATGGGTTTATCGACGCCGCGGGATTACGACAATAAAGTTTTCCGATGCGCCGAAAACCGCATCCCCACAGGATCCGTCACGTTCATCACGGCCTTTCGCCGCGCCTGTTTGCGCATTCGTGATTATCTCTCTTCGCGCTATATCGCGCGTTTAATATTCAACAATGTAACAATCGAAACGAACCGTTCGTTTCTTTATAAATATAATTGTTCGTCTGCGAAAGATTATTGCTAATTGCGATAACGTTCATTTTTGTAACGTTTTGCGTTCTTTTGTGAAATCCAATCGAAAAAATTAGCCTTAAATAAACTCTAATGATACTGAAAACAATCTTTATGTTCAAGTAAATATATTTATTTTAACATTATTTCTTTGCTTTAAAAAAATATTTTCTAAGTTTGAAAATAAATTATTTTGTACTAGCTTATTTAAACCAAAGAAATGAAATAAATATAATTACTTGAATATAGAAACCTCTTTTTTTACAAGAGAGATTGTTGTGCGGTTAAGTGCATTTTTAATAATAAATTTTAATATGTTGAAAATTATTATGCGCTTTATTCATTAGCGCGTCTAATATCTATTTTTACCAATTGTAGATTAACATCTTGATTTAATTTATCTTTATTCCTTTCTAGTTCTAAAAATTAGAAAAAGTTAAACTGAAATTAAAGTTAATCTGGACTAAAATCTAACACTTTGCTACTATTAAACCTGTTCTCTCATAGTTAATCCTCTTACATGCTTCACCCTTCCTTCTTTTCTTTTTCTTTTGGAGACTTTGATGAAAACATTTCTCAGAATTTTTCATGTTTGTAAATTCTGAATATTCTACAATTCGTATAAAAAAAATCTGGGAAATTTTCTAAAAAGTTGTAAAATGACACAAAAATTCTAAAAAATTTTGAGAAAAGATGTATATTTTTTCACTATTTCTGAAGTGTTCCAATTCGTAAAAAATCTGAAAAAAATTTTTACCAGGCGAGAAGAGAAAAAATAAAATGTGTACAAAAAGTCTAGTTAAAAAAAGAATAAATCTTACCTTTTAAATACACGGAAAGGGATTCGTTTTTCGAAGTACTTAATTGCGTATTGTTTTTCAGCATGTGTTCTATACATCGAGAATAGTGGCTCAAACCGGCTATAACGTTGTCTTTATTTTTAAATATGCTTGCGCGGTTCGAAATATTATTAAATATGATCAACGAGCGATTTAAATGCGATTTTAACACACATCGTCGTGTGCGAATCGAACAAACGACCGGTGACTCTCCCTGCCGTCGACGAAACTAAGGTGCGCGAAGCGTACCAGAGTGCAACGCGTAGCATTACCGACGATGATATCAAAATTGCAGTTGGTAAGATACTGCTGTCGGCAAAGTCAATAGGTGTAATAATTTGATCGAGCTGTTTGCAGCAACATTATTATGATACTTGAGCATTCATGATTATATTGATGGTGCAACATAAAATTCTCTAATTTGTACCTAGCTAAATTCTTAGATGCTTTGAAGTAAAATTGTTCTTTCCGTGTATCATAATTATTTGACGTTCTATCTACTAACTTAAATATTTTTTTACAATAAAAGTAAAAATAGAAAGATAAAGGTTACAATAACTAGTAAACTAATAATTTAAGGATGTATAGGTCATATCTCAAAATACTATCAAAAATATAAACATTTTATAGAATATTCTAGTGTTGTTTAAATATCTGTGTAAAATTTGAGCATAATTCATTTATTGGTTTAAAAATTATTTAATTTTTTATTCATTTTTAATTCTTATATAAAATCGTGTTTTGTACTTATACTAATATTTATATTACTATTATTTTATATTTATATTTATATTACTATTATTTATATATCAATATATTAATAATATAATTACATATAATTAAACAATAATTATTTATATTTATATTCTAGTATAATAATTTATATATTTATATACTAATGTTATATTATACTTACACACAGAAAAAAAATTAGTATCACATCAGCAATTTATCGTTTCATATATAAGCAAGAATAAAAAATCTTGGAAGAATTTATAATCTTAAACAGATATAATTTGCTTACATAAAGAAAATTTGTTTTCGTACGTCCTAATGTCTCACCGATTAAATTAGAAACGTGTGATTGATATCTATCTCTACAATCTTCCTTTCTTTCTTTCTCTCGCTTCTGAAGAAAAAAGATTCCTAGACATTTTTCATGCAAATTTACTGTTTTCTTCACTTGCGAAAGGAAAAACTGCAAGATGATGTATGAGGGACGATTGAAACGCGGCAGGATCATTGAATCACTTTATTGTCACACGCCATCTCTGGCATTTGGGGGTATCTTTTATCAGATATATGATAGTGGATACAGTCACTAACGCTTTATACTTAATCGTCTCGTGATCTCCTGCCGCGAACTCCGTGAGTGAGGTGATTAGCTCTTTGTAACTTGTCCTCGAAAGAGGAGATACAATATTATTAATTTAAAGAAACGAAAATGTGCAGCATTCGTCGTACGACGGGTGTTATCTTGTAATTCTGGTTTCTTCGACGGTGTCGAAAACGACTAGGGAGAGGAACGAAGTATTCGGAGTGTTCACGGAGTTCTCGGCCGAGGTTCCGCGAAACGTTGTCTAAACGTACTGTTTAAATTCTTTCGTTCTTTCGTAATTTACGTGTTTTTCTTTTTTCTGTTTTTGTTTAACGAAAAATGACACGCTTTCTCTAACGTCCGCTCTCTTTCACTCCCTTGTACGTATTTCTCTTTCTATTTTTCTTTCTCTCTCACAGACACTACCCCACTCTCTCTCTCTCTCCCTCTCTCTCTCTCTTTCATTCTCTCATTTATCATTTTCTCTCTCATTCCTATTCGCTTTTATTTTGTTCTGTTCTACGTATTCTCTTTTTTCGCCCGCTCTCTTACTTTTTAGGGAAATAAATTCAGACGCATTCTCTCACTATTGATAAATTAAAAATGTATGGATTCCACCCGTCACGGACAGGTCTCGAACAACAGGTGACTTCGGAAAAAGCAATATTTCTGTTTTCTTTCATTTTTTGTTTTATATTAAAGTCGTAAATTGTTTGCGTTCTTACGACTTGCTCTAGAAAATATTGGACAAGATGCTCTTTAGAAAAGAAATACGGGAGAGTCTAATTAGAACATTCGACAATTAAGGCGCCCGCACGCTTTGCAATGTGTTCGTCGAGATCGATCGTAATAAATAAAATAATCGATCGACGAAACGGTGATATGCGGTCCAATTACTTCCGGTACGTTCAGATTAAAGATGCAAAATCCAGATTGTAAGATTCAATGTGACAATTACTTATGGTAAAATTACGGTAAGATGGTAATTTATTGGTAATTTTGATCAAATTCATTGTCTTTGATAATTTTATGCGCAAATTGATTCAAATCATGTTATCCTTCCGCACTAATACATAAGAAATAACATTTTTTTCTGTATTCCTATCAATTATATTCTCCAATTGATAAAATCATTTTCCCAAAACCTTTCTATTCCTTATGATGAAAATGCGTGATCATTATTATTATAAATGATAATTTTGTCTCTGATAATGAATCACGTCATAAACAAGAATTAGAGAACAATGCGGATTAAAAATATTAGTATTTGTCACATAATTTTTAATGTTTTTAACATTAACAAATTTAGCTTTTTTTTGTTTTACTATTTAAAATTATTCTATATTTTTTTTATATATTTTTGCAGTTAAGTGCAATTACAAAAAGTTTATTTTTTGTCTTCTATACACAATTATAAATTTAAACGTTTAAGTGTAAATTTTTGTTTTTTGTTTCTTATATGTTTAAATTTTTTAATTATTACCACAGTTCAATTTTTGTTAAAACGTTAATATAAGATAAACAACGATGATGTAAGTTTATAAAGTATAATAGTATGAAAAATATAAATTAAAAGACTATATTACAGTTATCATGCTTCTTCTTTTAAAAATCCCAATAAAAAAATTTTATTTGAAATTACTAACAATAAGTGCTTAGTTTTCTCATCATTATGTACTAGATGTAGCTTATAAATATACAGTATTAAAATATTTTATGGAAAATATAAGTTAAATAAAATGTATTCATGTTAAAAGCTAAATGCTCCTTTTAAATTGTATGTCAAATTTTTTTTATTTCTGAAAACTTTTTTCTAAGTTACAATTTGGTGACCAATTTTTTAAAATTACCGGACAAATTACCGTAATTTACCGACTAAGTTATCGTCAGGTTGGGTCATTTTCATCTCTCGTTCGGATATACGAGTATATATACGAGTGTTAGATCGCGGGACTCTCTATCATCTGATGGAGCATCTCATTACCAGTATTACCACATGTAATGCACATGTACGTGCGCGCTCAGCGCCACTCAGCTCTCGTATTACGAGTCGCTCGTGAGCTTACGACGCAAGATTACAAGATCGCCTAAGCTACGTTAGACATCTTCTTACGAGAGAATAGTCGATAATTCATTTTACAGTTCAATATATCTTGTATGTCTTTCCATTTCTTCTCTCTCTCTCTCTCTCTCTCTCTCTCTCTGTCACTCTTTCTCTTTTTTCCCCCTTTCTCGCCCATATCTTTTCTCATCTCATACATTCGATGCATATACACACGGATGCACACACCCTATCGCCCTAATACACCATGTACACCCTATCGTAATTGTAAACCTAAATTGGCTTTCTAAATTTGACAAAAGTGGTACCCCTTGGCTCTCAGGCATTTTCATTCGCGAAATATTCCTTTTTTTTTGTTATAATAATTCGTTATATCTTTTTTTTTCTCGATTATACGCCCATCTTCGCATTAGCCTCTACTATTCGAATCGATAATAGTTCTCGGGGTTTCACCCCGATCTCTTTCATTGAGTTAATTAATAATATATAGGTACAAAGTTGGATAATAATTTGTGTCTCGTGGTTTCGTAGTTTAATATTATACATATGTATATATGCATAATGCATACACATATATGTATATATGTATGTATGTGATTCATGTGATGCGCCTGTCCGCGATCCTAGAATTGAGCATGCCTATGTACAAATGGGCATGGCAAGAATAGAAATCGACGTGTGCACTCTTCGCGCTGTTTCTCATGACAGATCAACGATTCTAATCGGTATCGTACGAATTGTATTAGTATTATTACTATAAACATCATTTCGCGATGAGCGAATTTACATTACTTTCGTTACTCTCGTAAATTTTATGGCACACAATCCTTCTCGACACGCGGAGAACGACTTTGTCTGCCACTTGGTCACTACTCTAATATTCGCAGTGCGCATAGTCACGTAACAATTGCGAATTAATCAGTTTCCCAAATTGCTCGATCGCTTACGCGAGCGCAGTCTTCGCAAGTTTTTCATGATATACAAATTCTACGATTCTCTCAACTCTAAATGTAACTTAAACGGATTTGTGTTCAATCGTTTTACTTGTCGAAAACGTAAGAAACAGCTCGCGAAGAGACGAGTGTCGAGTGTCAATTTCGCGGAGAATCTTATACAGCCGTCTGTAAACGATGCGTTACAAACTGAAAAGTTTTACCTAGTAGTCTTGTATATTTTATCAGTTAACTATTACGGAATTATACTCGTGTATACGTCCCACGATCTTGATAAGTTCGTGCACTTGCAAAATATGTACTTAGAAATCAGCTTACAGTAATATCTTTTTTTTTGTCACAGTACTTTACATATACATTTCTTTGTCTTCGGATAGAACTCTACATTTCTGTGTCTTTGTTTTCTCACGAGTAAAAAAGCTTCTTTCTTTTTGCTGTTACGCCTCTAATTTAAGCATGTTATAGATATGATAAGATACCACCCATTTATACAATCCCCCTCGTTCTCTCCCTAAAGCTCGATCGATTACGAGAAAGTTACGTTACCTAAGATTTATCGGTGAACAATCGGATAATCGATGACATCTACATAGCTCATCTGTAAATTAACGATACTCGTTCATCAAACTCTAAGCTAAGTCTTACGTCATACTCACTTAACGACGGATTGCATGTATTTCGATGACATTTCGATATAATCTCAGCACGCGTATCAAACTTCGCGCTTACATTATTCTCGATCTTACCTCAAAAAATCGTGTCGCGAATATTGCATAGAAACATTGATACAGTTGAGAGCGAAAACGCGAGTGCGAATGAGACGATTGTTTTAAATTGCAAAGCAAAATATTATACTTGGTCAATCATAGTTAAGAATTGTGATAAGAGATCGTCATTAAGTGTCGATTGTTACAATTTTTATGATTCAAGTAACGCGAATTATAGAAACTTTTCCTACATTCGAACCTATATCTCTAGCAAATTTTTATAGTAAATCGGAAATTTACAAAAATATACGTAATATAGCCATATATATTGAAGCTTGCATTCCACACTTGTCAATTTTATCAATAATATCCAAGGAGTACCTTCCAACTGTACGACGATTCGTAATCCAAAGCATGTTACATAAAAAGCTTACTTCATGACGACTCACAAAGAAAATTCGCGCAGCAAATTTCCTCAATTTTAGCATTCGATCAACGTATCGATTCGCAAAAGTGCATCTAAATTGTGACACAAATATCTTACACAAATCGCAAAAATGCTTGAAAAATATTGAAAACTCGCTTCTCTTCAAACTTTCCCTTTTTTCCCTTTTTTCTTTCAAATCTCGTGCATTATAATTAAATTGAAACATTTGTCTTTCACACAGAGATTATATGCCAAAACTATACAAAAAATAATGTTCTTTCTTTTTCTCTCAATCTTTCTCTCTTTCTCTCTGTCTTTCAATCTTTCTTTTTTTCTCTCCCTCTCACTCACACACTCCCCCCCCCTCTCTCTCTCTCTCGCTTTCAGAGGGCACAAATGTAATTATTTACTAATTCACAGCAGACGTGCATGTGCATGCTCGCTGAATATATCTTCGCGAGTGTTCGAGATACGCACGAAGAAAGATCGAACACATAGCACGATAATTAAGATATAAAATTAATTGCAAGCATTTCTTTTACGCGCTTCTTACAGAGATTTACAAAGCCTCTTAAATATTTAATGGCATTTCACTGTTTTTTGTACAAAAATCAGTACGAAAGAGAATTTTTGCCGCGACGCGTCTCGTTTACGCGAGTTATATGGGCGGTTTGTTTTCTCAATTTGTTTCAAAAACTGGTTCTTATACGTGTGAATAAAATTTCCAAACGAAACTTTCAAACAAAGCTAATTCGTAACTGTTTAGATGTAGCTTCTTCGTTCTGGCTTCGAGAATGCTAATTTAACGAAAAGATCCAAACTAGATGTATAGGAATCGATTTATCAGTCTGCTTCGTACTTGAGAAACATAGTATATATGCCTGCTCCATATTTTCTACGTCATAATAATTACCTCACTTTTTTTGGACACAGATTACTAAACGATATTTAAAAAGCCAAGTAACACGTACTAATACGATAACTAATAAATGTCAGTATTCAGGGAACAAATTGTGTGTAATTAATTATATCATCGTACATTCTAATTATTCCGATGCTAACTTAGAAAACGTTAAATTAGATCGAGTTTATATAATTAACGGAAAATATGCCGAAACTATAACGACGATCATCGTAGAAACCGTAAGTTAACGAGGATATAAAGTAAACGTCATTACCCATTCAAACCTGCGCGCACATATCGCAAATTCTCATATCAGAGTGTTATTATAATATTTACATTAAATAATATATGCTCTGATGGTGACATTTTTTACTAAAAATTTGACAACGATAAATGTCTTTTTAGCCGATCGTTTCGGAGATCGGCATTTAGTACTTGAACTGTCCTAAATTATATACAAAGTTTGGAAATGTCCTCTCATTTTGAATGTCTCAACATTTTTAATCTCTCTGCCGCATGCCGGTTAAATGAAGTCCATGATCGTTCCTCGCTTCATATTTCTCACTGTGTTCATGAATTTCTTACTCACTTAACCACATTTAGATTCACTGAAAACGAGTGTCATTGATCGTTTCACATCTTATTTATCTAGTACACCACATTTGAGTTCACATCTATCCCGAACTTGCTTGATTTAGTTTGTTTTCACTGCAAATAAAACAAAACAAACGTATTATTATTTATAAATACATAACATCACTTATTTTTCATGAAATATTGAATGATAAAGATTCTCATTGCATATACGTAAGATTCACGCGTCATATGCTGTGATCGCATATATCGTATAATTCACGATTGTTCTACCGTGAATTTTTCCCGCATCACCATTCAATATCTCAAATTGATTATATTTTGGAAACATTTCGAGAAAATATACAAGAGGATAGGACTCCGAATACGGTCATAAACTTACCTTCGTTTCACTTTTTGTATACTTTTTATATTAAAAATTCAAGCATATATATATATATATAATATGTATCAAAAACTGTCACGATTTACTACACGTATTTACAAGAAAGTTTAAACGAGTTATGAAAAAGAGAATGTAACATTGTGCGCAAAAGGTCGAAATTAATAATGTGATGCGTATCAAACAATACCAGAAAACTTTAGGAAAATCGTTCTTATATGGAAAAATATCAACAAAGTGCAAATTCAACAGTAAATTTAAGGATTAATGGAAATCGAACTTTTTCCACGTCGGGCCAAGTTTCGTAGGCAAAGGCATATTCCTTCTACAAGTTTGGAAAGGTAAAAATCGATGCACATAGCACAAGGCAACGAAGTTTCGACCGCATATACGATAACGTAATCTCGTGTCGTTTCTGTTATCGACTCTATGTCGCTACTTCGAAGCCGAAATGGAAGTATTTTCATATAGGACAGGCATTTTCACAAAGAAGAAGAGGAGATTTCTACACAGAACGGTGGAAATGAAAAGAAGATATTGGCAACAACAAATGTGTATCAAGATTTCACATGGGTACTTGAGAAAATCAATCGACGTTAAAATGTCCTTTGGAAGTACGAGAGCAATATCGCTATACACTTGATCGTCAAGTATTACGAAATATTGCAATCATCCCGCGATCGATTGCAATCTGTACCGGCGCCTTTTTATTATCGCCTTTTATGTACCCACGTTAAATCGTTGTCCAACTATCTACGAACGATGCCTTGATCTCAGTGCGTACCTAAAACTATCTGGCGCTCCGGGAACATGGCTGCTACGTCTACATCTAGTCTACATACAGACTAGTGGCTCGTCTGATATGCCGTACATGATATGTGATGTACTAGTGGTGTTTCTAGAAAGACATGTCCTTTCGTACGTTCTTTCGCTCTTTCCGAATTCTCGCATCGCCTTTGCGTTGCTTATATCTCTCGTTTTCATTCCGGTCCCGCAGAATTTTCTATTATCCGTACCAATCGTACTTCTCGTACTGTGCACTCCTCATGTAATATGTTTGTTAAACTGACTTTACCGTATTCAGAGCCGAACGTCACTCGTTAAGTAGCTTTAGGCTTCGACATTAATAGCCTACGGAGGGTACGCGTAGGGCGTATAAGATTCATCTCGATTCTGTCAATTGTAGTGAAGAATATGTAATATTACGACACGATAGAGAATTATCTAGATACTTCTCTCTCTCTCTCTCTCTCTCTCTCAACTTTAATATAGTGGATATAGCGGTAATCCGAATTCTCTATCCCCTAATATATTTATTTGATACTACATGTAATATCATCAAGAGATGACTTAATGCGTGTCACTTAAAATTATTAAAGACGTTTATAACAATTTCCATACACTTTCTAATTGTTTAACCAGTTAAAGTAAACGTAATACTATCTTGTACATCGACTCGTGCATTTCGATATTTTGTTAATGATAAAAGCGACTAGGTGCACCGCGATAGGAGCTCGAACTCAATTTGTGTTTGCTCTACTTTGTCTACTGTAAGAAACTTAAAGAACTCCTCAGAAAATACGTATAAAAGGAATATTTTGGTACGTTCTTCGGGCAGTCATTCTTTTAGATTTTAAAAGAATCGAGCGACGTGACCGAAGATCGACGGGATAAAGCAAGGGATGCAGCTCCACTGACCAGGGCTTGGGTGTCAAACAGCTTGTACCATCCGAACACCATCTGACTGAGATCCAGCTCATCCAATACGATCTGTGCAATACCCATGAACACTTTTTTCCCCTCCATCCGACCATAGTCACCCCATACTGTCACCTACAACACGAGTATACAACGATGAGATTAAATACGTGCGCGTGAAATCGCAACAATATTAGAGAAAAGGAACTGAAAGAACGATGATGTCGCACGTACCTGTAATATACAACCCCGGCAGTTTTCTTTAAAAGCCAATAATTGCTGATAAAATGGATCCAATGTTTTTCTGGCCATCGTGGTTTTCGCTTTCTCTATACATCTTTTACCGTTCACCAGATACAGCTTCACGTAAGGAGCTGGAATAAGAGTCGAAGCTAAGCGCGTCCGCGTCACTTATCGCGCCAATCGTGAAGCTTATTCGAGGTTCAACTAACCTGGTATTATTTTGCTGCCTTGTTTCGCTTTAAGGTCTTTGGCACGTATGACCTCTACTTCAAGGTAACCCTTCGTGTGGCTCAACGACAATTGAATCTCGCCAAGGCAACGGGCACCGAGTGCTTGCCTTCCGACCACTTGGCCCGGTCCAAGATCTTCGATGAAGTCTCTCAACTGCCCTTCGCCTGCCATTCGCAGACTGGGAGACCAACTGCAGTTTTTAAAATTATATATTTAGCAAGAAAACGCAACTCGCGCGTTCAGGATACTACGAAAAGTATGATGTATGATTTAAAAGAAAGAGTAAACGAAAACTTCGAGTGAGAAGAGTGAAGTTTGGCTTATAGCGTTTACCGTGCGACCAATGGAAAAAATGGAAACTGTACTTTATTAATTTATTCCTTTTTTTCCTTCCCTTGCTCGCACACTAAACTTATACAAGATTATGTGCAGAACAATGATCTTGACTGTTTCAAATGCGCGGTAACCCACAATAAAAATAAAAGTAAAGCGCGATAACTGCAAGCTGAAAATTATAATATTATTCGAAGAAACTCTCTGATGCAATGAAGAAAATGCGAAGGATAAAAATCATAAACGAAAATATTCCGCAGGAGCGAGGGACAATTCTCGCAAGCCTTCGACGAAAGTTGTAAAAGATAGAGAACACACCTCATTCAGTTTGAGATAAGAAGAACTCACGCTGAAAGTGTAGTGTCAGTGTATAGTGAGTAAATATAATATTATACACATGGAAAAAGAGAGATTATATAAATAAGTTTAAAAACATACCAGACTGCTATAACGCATGCATTTTAATCTGAATGCGCATAGAGAAAGAGATTTTAAATAATCAAGTAACAGTAATCAGTCCATTTCATCTGTGAAATCGAGGAAAAATTGCACAGAGAGTAACAATTATTAATAATATTAATAATACAAAACATTAATTAAAAATATGTAATACACGAGTTATTTTTCTATTCAAAAATTTCAATATACGACTGAGTACTGTTTTCTTCGCTCACATTTATCTACTTAACATGCTTTACTAAAATCTTAGAAATAGAAAAATTAATCAAAAAGAGATTTATATTAACTTATATCGTATTAACTTACTTGTTGTCGCTAGGCGCGCCGTTGGGAAGATTCACGTTACTAAAGCTAAGCGGATCTTTTCAAAAAGTGCTGCTATAAATGTAGATATTCATATCGAGTGTACACAGACATACTCAAAGTTATTGTTAGTCTAATAACTAATTATACTTAGAAATTAGCTTTCGTAATATCTTATAAAATAAACGTACACCTCTTTTGTGGAGCAATTATATCTAATAATGGCATTATTAGTCATTTAAGATATACTGCTACAAGGATTTTAATACTGTGATACCATTGACAAGTGCGATAGAATATATTTAAGTGACATGACGGACAAAATCATACGGACAGAAGTTCACACATCCGATTACATCCAATCATTTTCTCCAAAGTTCCGACCATATTTAGGTGCGAAATACCGTTGCCAAGGAGCAAAATAGCGTATTACCAAGGTTATTATATGTAAACGTTTTGTGCCGAACCGACAGAACATTTGCTTACATCCTGTAAGCTACCTAGACACGCATACCTACATTTAATCTATTTTTAATCGTCGACTTTCCGTTCTTTCGAGCTGACGCGTAGGTACTTTAAGAGATATACACGCTGTACAGTAGCTATTCTACGATATATCAAACACGCTTTATGGAAACGATAAGAAATCCATAAGACGGGGGGGGGATTACTTTCCAAGGAACGTCGATATGTCAATAAATAGTAATAGCTCACTATATATAAAAGACAATGGATCGTACAGAAGTAGGTGGAAACCATTGGGAAGACGTGAGGTTCTGCGAAGACATTCTTAGGTGACATTCGGCATATTCACAGGGTTTTTCTTACCATGTGGGTAGAGAATATGACTCCGCGACAATGAGATATCACATTGACATATAATAGATACAAGGTGCGTGTGTGTGTAGTGTGTGTACGTATGTATATGTGTGTGTCTGTGTGTGTGTGTGTGTGTTATATATATGTGCAACGGTGCTCCGAGGTAATGCGGTACAATCATCTGCCACAATCAAGCAATTAAGCCAAGACGACAACAACACCGATAATGAACGACAATATTTTTATGGGCGCTTTCGTTTCTGGAGCAGGGGTGTCAATAGTAAGACTAAAGGAGATAGAAATAGACAGCAGAATATAAGTTCCACAGCCAGTTCGTCGAAGACTATATCTTATAATACATATTTTTTCCTCGCATTATAAAACTGACACAGTGAAGGTACTCTACCGGTACGAAAAAACATTACATTTCCTAAAATGTAATCCTGATTATACAAATTATTATCATTACATGTTGAAAACTCACTGAAATTAAAAAAAAAAAAGAAGAATAAACGGGTATGAAAACAAGTTACTCATCTTGCAATAAAACATGATAGTATGCATGATGTATAAACATTAAATTTCTTATTTTCATGTAACTTTCATACCATGTAACATTATTCGTTTAATTAATATGATAAATCGAAAAAGGAACCGTGATTGAGAAAAGTCATGGATAATCTGAATTTCAAATTGAGAAAAATCGAAGAGGCATGAGAAAAAGAGTGGTCGTAATCATGTAACTGCACAATTCAAATCATTAACATAATACTGACGTATCTTCAATCACACGTTTAAAGATTAAATAATCGATCTGGGGCGTTTACAATTTTCTGTGTAGACAGATAATTGGCGCATACAAGGAGTAAGACAAATAAACCAGCAAATTATTCTTTGTCTGTAACCAAGATGATTCTATGCTAACATTAGTAAAGATTATTTGGATGATATTTTGTAGAATGCTTAAATAAGACTTGAAATGATTTTTCCAATTAACAGTATTTTCTGTGAACGACAAAGAATAAGTTTCCCACTGGTTAAAGAATGAGGAGGCAATAAGCTGGCATGTACATTGACAAACGATAAGCAATGAGCTGCAAGTTGTAAACACTTCAAGTAATAGATTCACTAAACAATATTCGAAGCAAGTGGTCATTAAGAGCGCATAAATCGGCAATAAGCGTTATATTCACGCTTGATGTCGCTACTCATATAATTTCTAATAGCTTCTCAAAATAAAAATCCACACAATCCAACACGAGTTTATAGATATTAAATCACGTTCGTCTTAACATTTTTATTTTACCTTTCCACTTGAACTTTCTTTCATCCTACTTTCTCGTAAAACAGAAACCCAATGAACACGGAGAGAAACTCTGTTTAAGATATATTTCAATGAATCTAATTTTTTATAGTATATTTCATACACAGTACAAAACCTGTGTATTCTTGTGTTTTAGAGTATTTACAATATTCTCGAAAACAAATCAATCAAATTGATCATCCTTTCACATTCTTTACATTCCCCGCCTTTATTTCGTATAACTTGATTACAACTTACAGCTCATTTCGTTCAATCAAGGTGCACGGCTTATAGAGGGGCAGAATGTAGTAAGTGAAATCGTAGAGAAACAGAAGTCGATAGCAGGATCAGCATTGAATGACGGAACAGAAGAAATAGAAAAAGGAAGAAATAGAAAGAGAAAGAAAGAGAGCGAGAGAGAGAGAGAGAGAGAGAGAGAGAGAGAGAGAGAAAGTGTGAGTGTATGTATCAGGAATCTCGCGCTTCCGCTTGCAGTCGCCACAGGTGGAGTCCACTACTTACGAGCTTCCTTCGGAACTAGAGATCGAGTTGAGACTTCCGGCGGTATCGCTGGCTGCGGATCCTGCCAGTTTGTTGTCAAAGCGCTGGTAGGCCGGCATGACCTCCTCGGATCGTTGTATGCTGCCCGGTGTGCTGTTACGCTTCCGGCTCGTTAAGCCGGCACTGCGTGCCACGGCGCTGGCGCTTCCACCAATGCCGATGATCATCCCGCTGCACTCTGCGTTGTAAACCAAACAAGAAATACTAAACTATTGTCTTTCACTAATATCTGCGTACGCCAGTAATCTGCAGCGGCTCATCGCTCCCTCATCCTCAGGTATATCCAAGAGGGCTGCCGAATTGTCGATCATTAATTTAGCGTATCTCCGCAATGATGGAATCACAGAAACAACAAACACAATTTCAACATGTAAGACATATGTTAACTATCATTTTGTCTTTCCGTTTTTCTCTCTCTCTCTCTCTCTCTTTCTCTCTCACTCTCTCTCTCACTCTCTCTTTCGTGCAAACTTTTTCTGTTATACCCTTTTTCCTTTACTCTCTCGTGCTTTTTCGGTGTCTCCCTGCTCACTTTCCAGGAATAATCTAGTGAACAGTGATAAAGATGCAGAGCTAGAATGAGATCTTGTAACTCGAGAAGCATTTTGAATTGAATTCTACGAAAAGGGAGTGTGAAAACTTATTGTGGTGTAATATTTAGAGTGTAATGTAACGGGATAAACATTGCGCGGACATTTGCATTTGACATCAATACAAGGAATATATTTAATCTTGGTGTCCTATGTAAAAAAAACTTTAAGTTTTGACGTTCGTCGTATCATAAATAATAATGTAATAGCGTTTGCATGATATATCATAACGGAGTATTCTCTCTGGGATTTCTAAATGCAAATAAAGTCGATTTATAGGAATAAGAAATATCATTGATCCAAAAAGAGTTTGAATAGCAATAGATAGAACACGAAAGCTGAAATATAGATGAACCTTCAGCCATCTATCGCGTTGTTTTATTAATCTTCTCTGTAATTAATATTCACGCAGACTGTCGAGACAAAAGTCAACCGTAATCACAAATAGCATATCTTTATTAATTCTGCATAGAAAGAACGGTTTTGCTAAAGTATCTAAAAATGTAGCTATCGATACAGATTTGAAAATAATTTTGTCGAACCATTAAAATAATTATAAAGGCGTCCAAGTCTAATGAGCAGTGCTGCAAAATGTTTTGAGCAATCAGTTTAAGCGTCTACATAATTATGTTTTATGTTTAACAAAGTTCTTTTCAGATCTCTGTATTCAGCTAAATTTTTTTAGATACTTTAGCAAAACCGTTCTATCTGTGTATGTAAACAAAATTTAATGAATCGCAACTAGAAAAATCACTTGATGCATTCTCCATTGTGTGATTGTTTAAAATATTCTTCGGACGCCTTAAGTACACAGATAATTATGTACATAATTATATATAAACACACATATTTTGTACACTTATAATTTGTATAGTAAATTAAAAAAAACAGAATAAAGATTTAAAATTATCATATCGGTACGTAAGGATTGTCCGGTAATAATTTATTTGACAGCACATTCAACGGATGAATTCGTAATCGATGATATATCGCAGAAATATATATATATATATATATATATGTATGTATGTATGTATGTACGATTATGTCGTAACGTAAATATGCTCCATAAAAGCTTTGCAACGATTCAGGACATCGAAAAGTTAAAAGCCGTGTGAGTAGCGCACTCTCACCTTAAGCACGTATCAACAGCGGCTTCTAAGAAATAATAAAAAAATAACGTATCACACAGGTGGCCAACTTACCTCGATGCAATCGAGAAATTGAAATTGACCACGCGACGATCTAGATTCAAAAGCTGTATGGAACGGAACGATTATAACGTGACACACGGTGCCGAAACACTATTCTAGAGTCACGAAAAGGCGCCAGCACAACTATACTTGTGCAACTAGGATATGAGTTTCCTGATCTGCGTGACTCGTGCCATGTCGGAATAAGTTTTAAAAACTGGAGACGCGTGGAGATTCTGCATCTCTGAAGAAATAAAAGGAGACTGGACAATTTGACACGCGTATCATCAATAACAGCTTATAATTAGATCACAGCCCAGGAAACTCGTGCGAACGTTCCTCTAGAAATAACGTATCAATGCTACGTAGAAATAGCATCTACGATCTAGAATAACGAGAAGGAAAGGAATCACCTCGTGACCATTTGTAGAAACGTGCAGATTCGCAAAATACTTTCTCTCTTTGATTGTATTTAAAAAAAAAAGGAGAACAAAGAAAGAGAAATAATACTCGACGGCAACGCGTTTATATGTATAATACGAGGATCCTTTGTGGATCCACCGTATTGAACCGGCGTACAATTTTTAGGCAAGAGAGTATTTTCCGACAACAATCACGAGAGAGACTCGCACGACTCCGACTAAAGCACGGCCTCTAAAGAGTGATGTGTGGTGTGTTTCATTGTTGCTGTGAACAATGGTGTTCATCGGTAGAGTCGGACGGTAGCCCTTGTTCTTCCTATCGCAAGTCCTCCTCCTCCTCCTGCAACGTAGTACTCACATTTCGTCGAAGGCTTGATCCAATTTTACGATTAATGGGATCAGCGTATACCTGAGTAAAAACCTCTATCAATCGCCTCGCTTCTTCCATTCGCGCGACACTCGGACTTGTACGCGTCATTCACGTTCGCTTGCGTGCTTCGCGCAAACAACTCAGAGTTCATCAATCGCGAAAACGTATGGTACGGCGACTCGAGGTGAACGATGGTGAACGCGCGCGCCCGTTCCCGCGTAAGACGTAATAAAGACGCGGATCCCCTTCGATCGCTCCCGCGCAAAGTCGATGCAAAAGTAATGAGGAAAATAAGGCGAAAGAGAGATGAAAAAGAGAGGAGTTTCTACTGAGAGAGAGCAAGTCGGACCTGTCCCCGTCGCCGCTCCCCTCGCCGTCGCTGCTCGCGGAGCTCGGCTGCCGGCCGCTCCTACCACCGACCGCGTCCTCCGGCGGCAGGATTTCCTCGCTCCTGTGAACTGTAAAGGACGACTTCCCCTTCTTCCCGAAACCCAGCCGCCGTTTCCGTCCTTCCTCGCCCACGCATGTACCACCAACAGACGCACGTGGTATGTTATGGATTTTGCGTGATGTGATACAGTTTTATTGTTCATTTCGTTTCGTTTCGTTTCGTTTCGTTCGTTCGTAGTTAATTGCAAGTTGCAGTAGCAAGAGCAACAGTTATTGTAAGCGTGATGTCAGTTTATCGAGTCAATTTTACAGACGTACACATAATTGTTTTCGTAAGTATATTGTAGATGATAGTACCGGTTCGAGTTTTTTTTTATTTTGTTGTATTTTTTTTTGTTTTGGCGATTGATCCAGCAAATCGATGATGGTGATCCGTGCGGAGTGTTCCGTGAACACGAGCGCACGAGCGCGCGATGCGACGATCGGCCGCCGCGATGAGAAATCGTGCAGGTGGGTGCAGATCGATGACGTGAATGGTCCCCCAGCGTCGAGAGGTGGTTGGTTGGTAGAAGTAAAGTGTGAGTGTGTTCATGTCGAAGAAGAGGCAGATAGAGATGAGGAGGGATGGCGGAGAAAACAAGAATACAATTAGAATGTACATACTGCCCCGCTTACTGGGTTTTTTTTTTTTGCTTTTTCTACGATATGCTCTTGTTATCGTTCAATTCGTTACCCACCGAACCGAATTGTAATGCAATCCGCGCGGTCATAATGACCGAGACCCGTGAAATACGAAGAATAAGGTATAACGGATCAGAGGAATAGTTAGCAGAATTATTCGTAGCACAACGCACTCGTTTGTATCATTTGCAACATTTTCAATTTGTTAGTTGCTTGTTGTCTTATAACTATAACTATAAAATACTTACATCTAAGTATTTTATATCCGGTTTGTAATCACACTGCAAAAATTGATGATTAGGATTCATGATTAGAATTAAAGATCGCTAATGGCGTTTCATCAATCGCGTGCACGTTTCGAATGGGATTTATCTCAGTCGACAATTTGCAGCTGCTGTGTAATTTGGAAATAATACTTTATACAACAAACATTTTGTAATAAAAAAGTATGCTTCAATATATAGAACTGAAACTGTAGAAATAATTTATCAATTAATAACAAAAATAATTATAATAAGATGATATAAACATCATCATTACTTTTAAAAAGGGGCAAAATTATAATATAACTGCAACATTGATACAACTTTCACGTTATATAAACTGTGATAATGAAATTTATACAAGGAAAGAACGATTTTGTTGAAATATATCTAAATATTTAGCTATATACAGATCTAAAAATAATTTTATTCGATCATCAAAATAATTATAACGGGTGTTAAAGCATGATGAGCAATGATGGAAAAAATGTTGACGTTCTAGCAATTCAGTTTGAGAATACAATTATTTTGATGGTCTAACAAAATTTTTTTCAGGTCTGTAGCCAATTAAATTTTTAGATACTTTAGCAAAAACCGTTCTTTCCATGTAGCTGTTACATAGTAAACACACAACTGTGTCGACCAGGATACTTGCGTTCCTTCCTTACGCATCGTTATGATGTTGCTTTTCACCCGTAGTTCCTCATTCTTCTTATTCTTCATTCGTGTTTTAATCACAAGACGAAAAACCGAAAATTTCTATCATACACGTGCACGAATTCGTCTTCATTAACGTTTAACAAAGTGCATCCTTATACCAACGGCATATTTTGCGTCATCCTCATTTATATGTACGTAGCGAGAGCACACCGTTGTAATCTACACACTAACGATGCTAGACTACTCTATCCTAATTTACAAAATATCGATGTTCTGAAGAAAACGATATCCTTTTCACTAAAGAGAGAGAAGATATAAACGTCAGGAAAATAGAAAACTGTCTAATGTCGCGCAAGATGGTGTCATACATCGATCAAACGTTCTAATATCGCGCACCGGGAGACGTTAATTTCGCGCGAAACGATCGATCTTTACGTGAAAAATCACGACTACGTATAACACGTAGAGACTAAACGCAAAACTTAACTAGAAATGGTCAGTGTGACAATGTGTTACCTGTCGCGGATAATTGGCTGGTGCTATTGCTCTTCTTGCCCAGACCCGCCTGGTACTGCACCGCACTTCCGCTACTGCTGCCACTTCCGCTTTTACTTCCCGGTGAGCTCTTACGGCCCCTCCTCACTGCATCTTCAACGTTCAATGCAATCGCGGTATCGCTGAAACTACCCATGTCTGCGAAACAAGGACACGTACTTGTACACGTATAGAATTAAATTAGTGCAGCCCGAGAGTGAAGTGTAAAAAAAAGAACTGTTGGGCCACATTACTATGCGTACTGTCTTTTGCGATGCCAGTTTTGGAAAATAAAGGGACAAAGTCACGCGAGCGAGTTAACGCAAAAGAATAGAGCTTTATGTTAACTTTGGTCAGTTAAAGATTTATAGATTTTGTAACACGATATTAAAATATTAAGTATAAAGAGCAATGCGTGTCTAATCTTTGCCTTACTATCGTTGAACGACAGACACAGGAAGACGTTCGTGACTCTATGAACTCGACTTACTTTCAAAATGTTCGCGTAAACGTATGTCTGCAGTTTATTAACTACCGCTAAATTCGAGTGCAACGAGTTCGTGACTGTAAATCTCGACGAAAATTTATGTTACACTTGTGTAGAGAGAGAGAGAGAGAGAGAGAGAGAGAGAGAGAGTTCGATCTTCGCTCCTTCAGCTATATATATCACGTCATCGTGACAGTAAAATCGATGCCTTTTTAAAGAGAATTCATACGCATCAGCGAAAGATTTAAGCTAGATATCAAATAAAATTTTTGTTAAAAAACAGGATGTAAGATATATAGTAGAGAAATTTAATTTGATAGCCGAAAAATTTCATTTTAATGAGCGTAGCTTTCGATGTTATATATATAATATATATATAAATGTTAAAAGCGCGATTACGATGTTTATTCGTAATAATGGAAATAATTGATATAAGATACATCTTGTTATAGAAAAAATGGAATTTGTTGGAACCGCGTAACGTTCCACAACGTTTGCAAAGAATAGCATAATTTCAGTCAGTGAACTTTTTAACTAGTAAAACTTCTTCTTTCTCACCTTTCTCGTCCTGCGGCACATCGGCGTTACTGAGACTCCTGGTGAACTGACTTCTCTTGTCACGCTCGCCGTGCCCGTTGTCGGTGACCTGGCGACTGGACGTTTTCTCGTACGAGCTCGACTGACTGGTGTACTCGCTGCTTTCAGGCATAGATGAGGAACGACGATTCCGAGCGTCGTCGTCGTCGCGACGATCGGCGACGGCGGCGACGACGTCGACGTCATAAGCGGATTTTTTTCGGGATCGCCGTCGGGCGGATGACGAGGACGACGGCGGCAACGGTGGTAGGAACGACGACGCCACATCGGCGACATTGGCGAGCGGCGACGTTTTCGTGTTTGATGGGTGTTGGTGATGATGATCGTTGATCCGTGGGTGGTAGTTTTTAGCAGTGTCGGAGGTAGCGGTTTGGGAATCAAAGAGACTCGAATTAGCGTTACCAGGGCGGGGTGCTCGGTTACGGGGCCTACGCGGATCGCACGGGCCAAATCCGCAGTTCTCGCTGCACTGGCTCTCGCTCTCCATCGAGTACTCATAGTACTCGAGGGTGTCGCTGATCGCCACGTTCCTCTTACTACTTCCCTGCGGTTGCTGATGCTGCGGCGGCTGCGACGGCGGCTGCTGCTGCTGCTGCTGATGATGATACTGCCGTTGCTGTTGCTGCTGCTGCTGCTGCTGCTGCTGTTGTTGCTGATACTGCTCGCTCGGGTACCGCCGTTGCTGCTGATGGAGCTGCATGAGTTGCTGATGACGCGGCCTCTTCTCGAGCATTTCGAGATCCCTAGCCTCCGGACAGCTGCTGTTCCGCCTACGATATCTATGCTTCGTGTCTAACGATGAACGCCGAGGATCGTCACCCTTTCGCAATAGCGATCCCGACCTACCTAATTCCGAGGAGAGTGCTAGCTCACGACACTCCGGGCAACTACTTTTACGCCTATTGCGCGACACGTGTCGCGCCTCGCGACTCGAAGAACGCTGCGACCCTGACCTAACTAGCCCGCGTGCCACCGGATAACTGCGATCCTGATATCGGTCCTCGTGATCGTATCTTGCGTCTAAGTAACTACCACGATCTTGTTCCGCGTCAAAGAAGCCCGATCTAACGTCATCGTTCGCTCTAGCGTCCGCCGAAGCGTAGCCCGAAGTACGACGAAAATAATCGGCGCCGATTACCGTCTCCATCGAGCCGAACTCCTCGTCAGAGTCCAGCACAGTTCTCGACGTTCTCTCACCGTTTCCACGCGGACCGTACATTCGCAGATCTCTGCTCTCTGGACAGCTGCTGTTCCGCCTGCGGCGATACATGCGTCTGGCGCGATCCGCAATCGAGCTCAGGTCCTCGTCCGAGTGTAGGGTCGGCGTGGATTCCGTTCGTTGAAGCGTCATCAATCTCTTCTCCGTTAATCTCGACTGAGCGCCTGACACGTCTCTAACTCGCAGGTTCTCGTAGTCACTACTGCCTCTCCTGCTTCTGCGTCTTCGTCTTCGTGACACGGATCCATCCTCGTACGTTTCCATTTTACCGGTACGCACAGTCCGATAATCGTAGTCATCGGTCGAATGATAACTAGTGTAATCGCTGAGCTTCCTGTCGTCATCGTCGGACTGTGCGTAACATTTTCCCTGAACGGCACAAGAACTTTTCGTTACGTCGTGAAAGTACTCGCCTGCGCGCATTGATCTGCCAATTCTTAAGGCACTAAGGCCCTTGTCACGATAGCTAAATTGCTTTTGTTTGTAGTCTTCGACTTTCTCCCGATCTATAAATCCTTCGTCGTAATCGGTATCCCAGTTTTCGCGATCCTTGTATCCACTTTCCTGATAGGTATCGGTTGCTCCACGAGATCGTAGAATACCCTTTACATCCTTCGACCTCCATTCATCCATGTTAGTGGCATCACGGATCTTCGTGGCGGATCTCGCGAGAATATCACGCTCATAACTTTTACCGGACGGAAAAGCCTCCTCAATACTGGAATAGATATCACTGATCGAATTACGAAGGTTGCTATCTACGTTCTTGGATCTTGCCTCCAAAGAAATGTCTCTAATATATGAGGAGTCGTTGTTCAAGTAACTTTCGTCCATATATTTCTTCTTACTTTTCTCATCCTTGTCTAGAATATTCTTAAGATTAGCGCGGTCGTTGTCACTGAAGAGATCATTATCGGAATTATACGAGGCTTGATCGTCGGCCTCGGTGTTCTGCTTATCGAAACTCGGAACGTAAATCTCCGTCTCGCCGCAACTGAGCTCCGAGTCGTATCCGTAAAATGACTTGTGGTCCTGATCGAGTAGAAAATCGTAATTCGTCTCTTTGTTCGTGAGACTCGTAGGCACTTTGTCGTCACCGTTAGAATCGTAGTAGGACTTGCTCTGATCGTCCAACGCCGGTATCTTGTCACCGTACCCGGCGTCGCTGAGAGAGAGATTCCGCTTGAGCTTTCTCCTGGCCGTCCTGAGACTGTCGTCGCTGAATATGTTGCTCGAAATGCTCTCGTACTCGAAACTCTTGGCCCGGCGCGATAGCAGACCGACGGCCCCTGGCCTAGTACCGAAACGATCACCGTATGTATCGTGCATCACGTCGTAATCGAAGCTCCTAGTCTTAACGGACAAAAATGACCTACGCGGATGCAATCTAACGTCTATGCTCCTAATATCGAGATGGTCAGAGAGATTGATCGGATCTCTCGAGATAATCGGTCGTCTCGTCTTTGTCCTCGTTCTCGTCGTCGTCTTCGTCGTCGTCCTCATCGTCGTCGTCGTCATTGTCATTGTTGTCGTCGTCGTCATCGTCATTCTCATCGCCACGGAATCATCGCATTCACGCGATAACGTATCGAATCCTCCCGCAAGATACGACGCCGAATACTTAGAGCGAAACTTCTTCACAAAACGATCGTTAAAGTCGACCCGGAGGCAATCCTCGACGTATATCGCCGGTATCTTAGCACTACTAGCTACGAGTCTCTCTGGCTTGAGTATGTACCCCTCGGAAACGCTGTACTCGCTGGTCTCGGAGCTGTAATATCTCAGCATGTTCTCGTCGACGGTCTGCGATCTCGTGAATGGCGTACACATCTTTTTGTACAACGAGCGTACCACTGCGGACTTGCTCCGTACGAGGGGATATAGGGTGGGACACTTGCTAGGGTTATTGCTTCTGGGCTTGGTGGGACAATGACATTCGCTGCAGGGTACCCTAAGTTTGTGCCTGCGCCTATTGCGCCTAGGGGGCGGGGGTATGGGGGATATGGCACCGGGTATTAAAACTTTCGGTCTGCAAACAATGTGTTTCATATAGAGTTTAGCGCTCTTATGGAAACACAACCAAAAGGTGAGCCCATTCCGCTTTTCATCTTTTCATTGCTCCTTTTTTTTCTTTTTTTTTTCTACTTAACCGCGCGTTCGCGATCGATCGAACGCATATCGGTCATTAACATCTCAGAACTTGACTCTGTCGATTCGCCGAGAACAACGGGTCGGCATTTCAGAAGAGACACGCGGCGATCGATGTACTTAGCAATGCTTCTTCTTCTTTTATATGACGCGACGAGACACAAACTACCTAACCGTTCGACCAACGCCACGCACTGATCCCTGCTTTCATAGAATGGGACACTAATTAAATGGACATTGACACGGTGCATAGGAAGTGCAATCTAATCGCTCTGTAAAGAAGACGGGGAAGGATATTGGAAGACTTGACACATACACAAGCAGGATGTGAAAAAGTGCAACTACGGGATATCCATTTAGTTAACAATGTCCATTTAATCCAGGGATTTTCCTTGACTCAAGAGGTTGAGCCGATGAGTGTGCTAGTTGAGTTCTTCAAGTTATCGATTTTAACGTATTGTGACACATAAAAGTTCAAAAGTATAACGATATATAATGTTACAGCGATATATGCTATAAGACAGCACACCCGATGCTCAGATCCTCCTTCCTAACGGGATATTCTCTTGAATCTGCGTTGCTTTGCACATTGACTGCCGCAACGCGAGGTGGTCCGTATGGTAGAATAACGGAGAAATTTAATTATAAAACTATACTCACATTAGTCTCGATCCACGTGGTCGTTCCGATTGCGTACTAAAGGCACTGCTCGTTACCGAAGCTATGCTCTCCATGTCAGAATCTCCAAGATCGCCGAGTACATCTTTGTCGGGACTTAAATGCCCTCTCCTCGACCTGTGCATTCTGTGAGCGTGACTATGTAACGTCAATGGATCGTGTCCGATTGAAGGAAGATCCGAGTCCGAAAGGCCGCTGTAATGCTTCTCCCAGCCTGATAATAAATTAATCAATTATTCAAAATACAATAATAAAAAGTTTATAAAAAGTATAAAAAGATTAAAGTTAGTTTATTCATCGAGAGAATAAATGATATATTAGTTATTATGCTAAAATATTTGTTAGTATTCATTCTATCAACAATTTTTCCGATAGAAAACGTCGAAACTCACCTCCCATACCCGTGCTCCTGTATATCGACGGTCTGTTGCGATGTCTCATGAATCTTGCTCGTTCTTCAAAATCTTGCGCGACTCTTTCCTTCAAAGCTGCCGGAATTTGAGGTAGCTGACGCTTCTTCGGCGATCCAGTAGGTGTGGCGGTCGCCGATCTTGAACCGAATCTAAATAAAAGCACAAGTTCACTGATGCAGTTCCTACAAGCGTGACAATCTAGTCAATGTCAAAGAGTTTCGCCATGACATTTTATACCTCGTCGTATGTATATAGTATGGAATGGATCTATGCTCGGGTGGAGACAAGGAACGATGACCGGTGGGACTTTGAGACCTTCCTCGGTATCTGACACTCGGAGAGTCCATAGGTGCCGCGCTGTGAGACCTGTGACCCATCATTCCCCGATGGAACTCGTCCTGCGATACGTATTTAATAATGTACAATACACTTTGATAAACGTTATTTAATAACTGTACATCGATGTCTCATGCAATTATAGAGTATCCATAATTTTTCTTCTTTTTATTCGCATAATCATCGATTAATTTTCGTGAATCATTTTAAAAAAAATTCACATCAGTTAAAAAAATTCAGATCAATGTTTGAATGCACTCTCATCCTTTTGTAATTTCTAAACGCTCGATTTTAAGCACCTCTGCGATCGGTGCGCAGATCAAAATTAAAATCAAACCGTTCTTGAACACTTACCTTACGATATGTCTGGTAACTCGAAATAGAAGCAGGCTGGTCACGAGAAATCATTAGGGCTGCCCTTTTGCGTCCCTGAGGTGACATATCTCTTCGACTCCGATGCTCGCCATCGACGTAGAGTTCCCTCTCCGGCGGCGGGCTAGAATAGTGGCTGCTCCAGCATGCGTTCATTTTTTTTTATCAATCAGTGAATGCTGCGTGCCTTACAAGTTAAATGAGGCGAGTGCTGTGATCTCGCGCTAATCTCAAAATGCATGCGGCCAGGATGGTGGGGAAGCAGACAAGATGTTCAGAACGCTAGGAGCAAAATGAGCTACGCAGCACCGAAGACGGAGCCGAAACGTTGAAGTAAAAATAAAAAGCAAAATCCTCGTCCTTCAAAATTCTCGTTAAAACTATCTTTCCTCTTTTAATTTTTTTTCACACATATTTTGGCGCATAAAATACAAAGCGTGAGCTCGGTTCGACTCCTCAGATCGCAAACTGCGAATGCATATCTCCTAATTTGGCGCGAAGCAGCTCCAAGTTACTCGGCAATGCAGTCGAGCGTTCTCTTTCGTGTTGTCGCGGACTCCTTTCGTTGCCAAAAATGAGAGTACGCGCGACAAAAAAAAGGAGGTGAGACTTGTCATAAATTAAGAATACACCGTGTGTGAGTGCGTCCGATGAGTGCCAAGTATTGCGTACAAGTATTGCACGTCGAAAAAGGACGACCGTGCGAGATATGTAAGTTAGGAAATTCAGAGATATATATAACTTTCACCATTTTTGGCAACAAAAAGCAACGTGTCAATAGATAAGAACAGTCACGGAAATCGGACAAATTGCAGTCAAAGCTTCGAGTGACTCAATCCACCCCGGCCGATGCACTGCAATGCACTAAGCATTCTAGAAGCCATGTCTTGTCGCATCTAATATAATATGCGTATATGCAAGAAGCAATGACAGCATGACGTCTAAAGTGCCTACATGGATGGCGGTCCGCTAAATATTCGCACTTGATATCTTGTCGTTTATTTTCACTATGTTTGCGCGCCTCGACGAAGAACGAAGACAAAGGGGTAGAAATTATATTCCGAAAATTTTGTAACACCGAAACGTTGTGCATTGCAATATTTACCGACTTGCGGTATCGCGCGTGGAAAAGTACAAATGACATTGGAGATTTGCGTTTGAGATGCCGATAGCGGTGTTTCCCGTCATCGATGACGTCCGTAACACAGTCGTTGTTTCTTTCGCCTCCCGGAAAAGATAAAAGAGAGGACACTTTCTCCCCATTTACGCTTGGAAGTAACATTCTCGTGAAATGAAGGTTTCTCGATGCCTTTGTTGTCCGTTCTTAAATTAAATTAGCTATGTGATCACGTCAGTACACGTCCCGTTGTCTCGTCCCTATTACATCTCCGGCTCGTCGGCATGACTAACTGACTGATCTACGCGCAATACATATTGGAACCTAGCGGTGAGGATGCAAGACGTGTGACTGCGTGATTCGTGAAAGAGGAGAAGATAGAAATTGTAATGGCCGTACCGCTTATAATTTGACGGCATATTATGAAACCTAAAAAATAAATCACAAAGCACACGATTAAAATCAAAATCAGTGAGCGGCGGCGCGGTCGCGGCCGACGCGTTATTGTTTAATGTTTCTTATCTCTCTCCACAGGTCATATATTTTAACGATAAAACATTTTATCCGCGTTTATGCGTGTCAATATAAACTGGGAGAAACGTGTTTTCGACCGCAGTCTTCTATAGACGCGTAATATCTTTTGTATTCCGGCGATGCTCAGGGAATCGCGAAGAGAAACAATAGCATAAAACTTGAACGACATTACGGATGTAAATTTCTTTTATAAACTAATGCCCGTACGTGTATTCGCGATGGAACAGAAGAACTATCCGTATCTTCGCCATTAAATAATACGCGTTCGTACTCGCGTAGAATTGTAATAAAAATTTTTTATCGAAACGTACACATTGTTCATCGTGTTAGTGCCGCCAGCTTGGTTTAACGACGATGGATATGTTAATATAACTGGCGAAACCTTTTCGAATAATCTTATTAAACGATATCGAAGGTTAATATTTAAGTGTGTATGCAGGGTGTCCGTCGCTCTCGGAGCAGACTGGAATTGTGTTTCAGTTATTCGGGGGAGGGCACATGGCTAATACGCGCTTTAGGGATAGAACGCGTCCGCACTTTGCACCTCGAAGATGTTTCGTATAAAAGAAGTGCAGAGCGATGCCGGATAGTATCTCGGCTTATTCCCCATTTCTGTCACTCTACCTGCCAAGCCTATCGAAGATAGCCTACGTGTTCACTGAATCCGCTACATTGATTCGATTTGCCTCGTGTACCGCCAATGGAGAAAAAAAAATTTACGGGCAAGCTATCTTTAAAGCGAGAGCAAGATGCGTCGTTGGAACAATTTCGAGAAATTTACTTGCCAAGTATATGGGAGTTATAAATGTCGCGATATCACGCAAATTTTATTATGCTGTAAATTTCGTTGTTGATAACTGAACGTTCGCGCCGATGGTGGTTTCACGGGTTTCACATTTTTTGAATAATTGCAACTGAATAATTTATTGCAACAGCGTGTACATTAACTTTTTATTCTCTGATATTTTTCTGATTAACTGAACAGCTGTTTGATTTTAAAAACAGTTCATTACCACTAAATGATTGACACTGTAGACTGTTGTCTTCTTGTCTCAATTTCTTTTGTTGTGAACTATCACTTCTTTCGTTTGCACATAAATAGATACTTGAAAACTACGACACAAAAATCACTTTGTACTCAGAAATAACGATCGGACATCATCGTCGGAATATTAATGTGGATACGAGTTTAAGGCTGACTTCCGGAGCTAGCAACGGTCGCGGGCCAACTGGCTATGTCAATTGGCTTGTTGCCCAGTTTTATAACTTGGCCTTTACCCTCTCTCTTTCTTACGATTGGCTCCTCCCGTTGAAGTCTTGTCTTTTTTTTTTAAACTTTTGTTCGCAATTATCTATTTCACATGTTCGCACTTGTCTCTATTGCCACCTGCGTTTGGTTCACGCTTCAGTAAGAAAGTTGTGTAAGAAAGAAAGAAAATTTTATTATCGGAGCCGTTTCTAAAATTTCATAGAAACTATTTTTAAATATCAAAAATCAATTTTATAATAACTTTACGACATATGATCGATAAAGATAAATCAAAACGATAAAGAAAATTGATGAAGACTCCTTTATCTTGCATTTTTCTCATCATATAAAATTCTTCCTAATCACAGACTGAATCAGTGTCTGATTCTAAGAAATTCCCGGAAGAAATTCTTGCCGGAAAATACTCTGTATCGAAATAATGTATCCTTGTGTAATAAAGACCGCAATGCAAGGAACAACTATTACGCAACGCAATAGTAGTTATGAGATTTGTAAGTTGATCTTAAGTCGGGGCAGCAACTCTGCCAAATTAGTAACGCGATTTCTACCGATCAAGTGTGCTGATAGTAACGCATTTTGATAACTGCCACATTTAATTCTCAATAGTGTACAAAGTATTAATTTATCTCAACTAACCCGTCGCGATATCTAGTAATTTTCGCATAAACGTTTCGATTTATGTATGACGAATTATGCAGTATTCAACGCATATATCCTAAGCTATAATTGAGTCGGCTGATTTTTCCGGTGGTTTCAATATACTCTTTTTCGTTAGACCGGGAGATTTATATATATGTACTACGGAAATTTTAAGAGAAGGCCTTACCTAGAAGAACTGCCGATACTGCTTATGCTGGCACCGTCAGCTGTTCTTCTTTGTTCTCTCGACACGTCGTAATCCGTAATGTCGCACTCTGAGGTGTCGGAGTCACTTAATCTCGAGGTGGTCGACGGTGGACTGAGATGACAATCTATCATATCTTCAGAATCTTGGTAATGCCTGAGGAGTAAAAAGCAGTTAATTGTCTTAGTCATAGACAGTGTCACGCGACATTATTTCTATCCCGTTTAGAAACAAGAATATCAAAGAATACGGACTTCTGTTTGACTTGAAGCGCATAGGCCCACGAGGTAAGCCACTGTATAATGTTACGTCACACTTTACGCAGAACGAGGTATAACATGAGAACATTGTCAAACATTCCGCAAGAAATTCGTATCGATGCGTGGTATTTATTTGATCGCTTTTAGCATTGGCATTGGAACTACTAGCATCCGCGAGTGGGATTCATACCTGACGTGCCGGTGCTCTCCGTGAGCGGTCAGAGAATGCCATTCTGGTTCCTCGTCCAGGAGACATACTGCCAATTCCAGGACAGTCTCGCCGAGGAAATCGTTCGCCTCGTACCTAGCGTAGTCCCAGACCGTAATCTCCAATGCTCTCTTCTTCAGCTCCGAACGTCTGACTCCATTGTAAACGAAAGTCTGATTCCATCTCGGGTCGTTCGTGTTCGGGTCGTTCGTGTTCGCCACAGTCTTCGTACGTCGTTTCGATTTTTCGCTACGGGGACATTTATAGAATAAATGAAAAAGGATGTATAAAATTTTAAAAGCATTCGAAAGATTAGCCGACAATTAAGTTAAAACAACATGAGCCACATTGTTTAATATTAAAACTAGTGGCACGTAGAATAACATAAACAGTAAGGAATAAAAAATGTTAATTTTCTTACATCTTGCTAATACTTAAATTTTTCTACGCGCTCCTAACTCAAACGTATTGGTTTCACTTTTATATTATTTGAATTACAAATGAACATCTACGTTTACGCAGAGGTTTTACGCGTACTTATTTCCACGAAATTGTTAATCGATCGAAAGTATTATCATCGAGCACTATCAAATACGGTAATTCACTTACCTTTTATCAGGAAGCAGAAAAACTTTGGCGTAAGGATTTCTAGGTTGGCCGTTGCTTTTTGGCGTGAGACCCGAGGCGCATATTATCGTGACGATCAGTTGAAGTCCCACGAGATCGTAGCCCAGCTTCACTTGGATGCTACCGCCCACGTTCGCATTTCCGGTCGGATGTCGGGAGTGTCGGCCGCGTCCTTGGGCGTGCAGGTCCGGCGAGCCAGGCGACGTCACTAAAACCGAGGGTTTCTCACGCCTCGCGTCGTACAATTCTGCAAGTGATCGTGCAGCTTCGACTAGGATATAATTTGTTTCCGTATCTGCGATCTTGCAGCGATTCACGAGGAGAGAGGGTACGCGCGAGATTCGTCATCGTGTGGAAAATAACGAATAGAAGTGAAAGACGACGATAAATGAAGAAGAAGAAGAAGAAGAAGAAGAACAAGAAGAAGAAGAAATTCGGAAATGATCCAATGGATGAACAAATTTTCATGCTTTTATTACGCGTAACACATTCATTGCCATTCGTCAGCCGATGATGCGGCGCTCGTATTGTTGGCAGTGAATATGTTACAATTCGCGTTTATACGATATGCATTGGGTATAAATACTCAAATGAGACAGAGAAAGATTGAAAAAGTTATCTTCGAGACGCCCAAAGTAGTATCTGAAAGATTGGAATGTCTGTTAGACGTCTGTTCGAGAGGTCTCCGCGTCGACCGGGTACTTTGAGTGTGCGAAATTATAGATGCGAAAACCAAGTTCTATCTCACAGCGTCATCGAACCCCCGGGGATGTTGCAAAATCGATAAACTATTTCTGAACGGTTCTGGAAACACCCACGTCTTTCGAAGAAGTGAGGTCCGCATGCACGAGTTCTCACAATCACGGAAATCCGTGACAACGAGCCACGAAAGGAATGAGGGGAGTTATTATGATAATAATGTTAGATCGATATATAGTGGAGGTAACAGACAGCGAATACAGCAAATTTACACTTATCCATGAGGATTACACGAGGTATTCGTGATTTGTTACAAGTAGAGAGGAAGCACGATATGAGGGATTTATATATATAATATATTATCGGCATCTTTATATATCTTGTATATACATATAATATAGTTGTTGCTCCCATAAGACTATAACCTAGACAACGGTGCTCTTTTAGCGGAGGGAGGAGGAGAGGTGCAATAGCACTACGATCTACATCTACGTATTAAACATCGATGGTAATACTCAAGGCAGAATAAATAATAAATTAATTTTCGTTGCTGCGCCATACGTCCTGTCGTAGCATCGAAATTATGACTTCGGTCCCGTTTGTTGAGATTTGAAAGCAAAATCTCGCGAAACGGCCGGGTCGATAAACGGAGATAAAAGGCTAATGATACAGGCAAGAAACACTGAAAGTGATTTTTAAAGAGAGTTGTCTGAGGCCTACCCCATAGTAAAGTTTTCTTAAGACCTGAAATGCGAAAAAATCATGTAATCCGTGGCAATAGCGTTGCTTCCGACGCACGTATACTTATGCGAGTAAAGTAGTGTTAGTAACGAGAAGCGCGATGCGCCATTTTTACGTTTAATGGGATTTAATTGACATCGATAAATATTTCATCAGTCGGAATAATTAATTATCAACTTTTCCGTCTTTCAAAATTGCTGAATTATCATTAGGTATTACGCGTGCTACTTTTCAGCACTACGCGATAACTACGTTAATTATTTTTTTTCTTTGTTCAACAAAAAAGAAAGATACGAGTGCATTTCAAATGAAGTACTTCTGATCCTCTAATAATCGCATTCAGCTTTGAACAACGCATCTTCCTAACACAGTCTTTTCTAACTCTTTGGTGCTACATCCAAACTCCGACATCCTGAGAAGAATGAAAGCCAATCTACCTAAAATAATCTATTTCATCCCTTTAATTCGTACAATCACCATTCGTATGTACATACGAATAAGATTTTTCTCTCAGCGTCCATGATATTTATTAAAATATAACGCTCGGTACTATAAGCCCATGCACGACTACAATATTACCAAATCGATGGTAAATATATTTAGAGTTGTACGAAAAAAAAAGTGATATGTATATATTTCGATTTCGTCTGAACGAAACGAGTCGGTGATAAAATAATCTAGATCACATTTGTGATACACAGAAGCGAAATCAAGTCGAAAGGTCGGAAACGGAGCGTGCTGTGTGTGCATAGTTACCTTTGTGATGCGGCGTCGGAGGCCCGGAGATGGTCTCGTGTTTCTGTCTCCATTGGCTCTGTGCAACGATTCTTCTGGATGCTATGGGCGTCGACGGGCCCGGTCCTGCAAGCGCCATGCCCGTTGTCGTCGACGACAACTTTCTCTCAACTACGAGCTCAATCTGCGGCTCCATCCTCGACTCGGTGATGATGTCGTAAACCTCCCGGAAGCTCTTGCCTTGAAGGGACCTCCCATTCCACGCGATCACCTCGTCACCTGAAACAGCCGCAGGGAATCGTCGAGCGTCGTCCGATTCGTTCTTATAGACGGTTGTGAGAATTGAAACGGCTTGCTCGCGATTGTTACGAGCGCTGTCGACAAGCCGTCCGTTTTCAAGGCATCGAAGCTGAAAGCGCGAATTACCACGACGGAATTTTCGTGACACGGCACAGCTCTTTTATTAATAAACACGATCGGATATGCTGTTATATCGCGGTCAAAAATTGAAGGCATATAACTTATCTTTTCCGATTCTCAACAAATGAGCTAAACTTTATGCAAATTTTCTTGGAATTTTATTATTTGATCAATGTAATGACAATTGACGATATATTCATTCAAAAATTTTTCCATTCACCGATAATTAATTTCTTATTTACAAATAAATTTATAATTTATAATTTACAATCTCAAGCATAGCCGCAAAAATATTTTGCAATGTATCCCGTAATGTTTATCATCATATAAACTTCATATTTTGCACTTCGTTCGTAATAAATGCGCGGTAATGCTCACAACTTGAACGACTTGAAAATTCTCCGAATTGCTTGAGCCAAACTTTGTAATCTTCTTACCGGGTCTAAGTTGACCTTCTACGTCCGCCGTGCTACCCTTTTTCACCTTCTCGATCAGAGCACCCATGGAACCATCTTCCAATAGCTTGCCACCGACAACTTTTAGTCCGAGTATACTACTACAGCTTCCGGCGGAGCCGGCCGATTTTCGCAAAACCATGTGGCCGATGATCTTCTGACCGTCCTCGCTCACTTGCCAGGATAATGGATGCTACGGAGCGCGGACAGTATTTCTTTTACTGATAATGGGTGCCATGCCTTCATTAACCATTAACAATATATGGAGTGTACGTCGAAATTCTGGATCTTAATAAAAAATGTAGTAATAAAGAAAAAAAAGAAATTTTTGCCACATTAAATGAAGAACCAGTACGATATAATTATATAATATACAGTTGTTTCATTGTGAAAGTAATTAGTCACAAATCAATCTAAAAACTCATGTTATTTGTACGATAATGTAACTCGTATATAATTTTGTTCGGTTTCCAGTATCCTGACGTATTTCCATTATTGATCTATATTTATCAATTAAAATACAACTTATAGAAGACAATTACAACATAATTATATCAGTTTACAAATACTACTGAGAAATGCCTTGCCTCTTGCAGCAATACATTTCTCTTGCGCGGGAAGTGCACTACTTGAGCATAAAAGGTATTGTATAGTTTTTAAATTAGCGTAAAACTTGAGAGGATACACTTGGGCAAGTTGCGCATAAATGTCGAAAATATAAAGAGATCAATTCTTAATTGAATATCTGAAACAAACTGCTTCCGGCAAATAAAAGCACGAGTCCTCATCTTTTACGAAAAGCCTGCTGGTATCCTCCCAACGAAGAAGGCGGCTGCCTTCGGCGAGCTAGGCATATCGGAATATTTAAGAGCGACAAGCAACGCGCGCTGTTGTAACATGTAATATAAAAGCGAATAGTAGCTACTGCTTCATGCGATACATGCGTGTCTTGTAACAAATATTGCAATAAGTAGGGCATTCTGTACATACTGCATGCATCCCGCACCTGTCAAATTTTCAATGTTCGAAGGTTCCCGACAAAGTATACATACATGTATTGCAGGCATGCAAACAACACTGCGTGAGTCGTCAATATGCGTAATATTGCGTAAAAATCCTGAGCGTGATGTATATCTGAGAACGACACGATTCACCAGGTGGATCTACTTTAGGGAGAGGGGTCGCCTCTTTTTTTTTCTCGGCTTCTATCCTATCGAACGTTGAGCTTCTCGACATTTAACGCGCGATAATTCACAGAAAGGTCCTCGTAAGACAGAATTTTAATTCAAATTTTTATCCGTAAAAAGTTATTACCGTTCACGTCTTTTCACTGTAGCGGGGTTTAATAACAGCATTAATCCTGCTTGGACATTGCTGGAAAATTAGAATGGTCAGTCTACACGATTGATCACGTATTCTCAAAAGGCCATAAATTTTCGCGGATCAACTGCATGTTTTTGTAATCCATTTCTACTTTTACGCCAGTGAAATATTTTAAGTAATTTTAATCGTTATAATAACGATGCTTTTATAATCGTGTTACAATGCAAGTTGAAAATCCGAATTTCCCGTCAGATGTATTCGAACCGCAGAGCTGGCAGGATTGTATGCCAGACGGCAATTAAGCTACTTCTCGCTCGCGATTAAACAGTAGTACGAACCTCTTTCATTTGTACAACAGCTAACCGCTCGGAAATCGTAATAATTGAGGAGATATTATAAAAAAAAATCCTTTAGAGTCGATCGACGACAACTAACGAGGTCGTCAAGCCTCGCCAGTCGCGATATCCTTTGGCCGCGATCCAATTTGATTAATTATGAAACAGACACGCTCTCCTTACGAAAACTGGCAACTTCGCCAATTCTTTAATTGGATTGTTTTGAACCAGCGATTCGCCTGGCGAAAAAAAACACGCGAAATTTTCTAAGTACCCGGTCGACAGAGGGACAACATCGCGATGCACTTTTATCGAATATGAGCTGCCGGGACGCGACACTATTATCGATCGGGCGCAATCGCGCGAATTAATTCCCCCGCATCGTCAAGTCCCCCGTACTCCCCCCTTCTCCCCTCTTTTGATTCGTCTGGTAGAAACCAATCGCGCTCGACGTTGTTTAGTTTCCACGTTTTTGTCTTTACGCATCGCAATCAGTTTCCACTTTTGCCCCCGAGAAAATAGAAGCAAGCCTCGGGTTACGTGACTTGTTTGGAAAATAGGAGTGAAAAAGATTGATCCCGATCGAGTTGCTTCAAGAGATACGTAAGTTGCCAGATAAATTACCCGATTGCCGACCGTTTACCCTGGGAATTTAATCTTGGTTATTTGCTTCGTATAATTGGACCGCGACCCCCACAGCCTATCTCCTTCGTATATCGAACTATGAGCCGTGCACGCAATATTTCGCCCATTTGAACATAAACTTTGCGAAAATGCTCGAATCGACATCTGCCAGAATTGCAGTCGTAAAGTCCATTTTCCGGATAATTAGTTAGCATAATACTTATATAATTATCTGCATGTTTTTTCGAATAATGTGCTTTCAAAACGGTATAAATCTTCATTTATTTGTTCACAATTGCGAAGAAATCAAGTTTTATAACGCTGTAATGTTTGGAAGATATTGGAAGTATCGATCAACGTTACAAATTTTTGCTAATTCCGACAAAATAAATATCAGATCGAATCATCATTTCCATTGAAGTATTCGTAATCGATTGTATAATTTGGCTTCGTTTTAGATACCGATGGGAATAGCCTATATTTTTTTATAACGGAAGAAAGTTTGCAGTAATCTATAATTAAATCGTGATTAGTATTTATTATCCGCTTTTGTTATTTGCAGAGTCTATTGATTCGTTTATTCAGAACGTTCTTCTATTGTGAACGAATCTCACGCTCACAAAATACCAATTAAACACACACACAGACACATACGCTTACATTAAACTGGCGAGTAAAAATAGCAAAAATGGATTTTATGTAATACTAAACGCCATTTTCTCCCACTTCTAGATATTTACAGAAGAGCTTACGCGCCAAGTATTGAATCAAATTATCTGCAACTTCTTATATGTTTTACATTATGTAACGTATAACTTGCGAAAACTTAATTGGACGGCCGTACTTAAACTTGGAAGTGGCGTAAAAGAGAAATGAATGTGTCAGAAATTATATTCATTATTTAAAAGTACATAAATCTTCTTCGTCGCTATTAAATCTAAGTCATTGCGAAACTCGAGGAAAATTACGGTAAATTGTAGGCAAAAGAGGCACGATGAAATGGAATCGAAAGAAGCCTGACGTAAGAGAAAATACAAAAGACGACTTTCTACTTAAAACTTCTGAATTCACGGAATACCGTGTGGTCAATAAAAAAATCATGTGTTTTTATTAATTCCAATGTTTTTTTTTTGCAAATAACTAACAACGTTAATATTGTTGATAAACTGAGTCAACTGGTCGACTCGAAAGTGAGCGATAGTCCGTGATTTCAGCTTCGGGAGAATCCAAATAAGCTTGAATTTTATATCAACGCTGTAAGTTGTACAAAGAAAGCCGATGTAAATCATACAAACGAATCTCGATATAAAAAAACGAACACAAGCACACAAGCCTTGAAGCACGAAGTTTAGGGTTAATCGAGCAAAAGAGGTTCTCTCTCCTGTCAGCACAGATGGGAAGAAAAAAAAAACTCAAACGTTCAAGCAGTAATTTCGTAATAGTTACGGCGTGTGTAATAAATATATATTATATATCTCTCTCGGTTCGTACAGCGATCGGTATCAGTGGTCGCAATGCGATCAATTGCGCAATTCTCCACTCCCTGAAACTTCGGCTCTCCTGGCACACGGTACACATTGTAATCCGAAAGTAACTAATTACAAGTGCTGCACGCTAATTACATCAATTAGCAAGCCACCTCTCCAATGCACCTCTTCGCTACGCTATCGAAGCTAGGAGCGAGAAAGAAAACAACCGTAATTCCACTTTGGACGACGTATTCCATTTCGGATCCGCCGCGATTGGCGCGGCGATTGGAGTAGATCGCGCGCGGAAGAGAGTGATCATTGCCACGATGAAGCAAAACCGTTTTTATCTATGGTCCCGATCGGTGTCGCGATCGTGCAACAAAAAGCGCTGCTGAAAAAACCCCTTTTACTCGATCCACCGGCGAATACGAAATTTGTTCCTAAACTCTTGTCTATTCTCGCGCGTGTGTGGGACTCCGCCTTCTACATCACCGATCAACAGATCGACTCCGATCTACAACTCGCTACAACTCGAGAAGCGTTCTCTAGCATTTTCTTTTTACTTTTTATATTATTTTATTTTTTATTTTTTATTTTTTTTTGCTTTTACGAGCCGGTTGACGTTACTCGCTCGTAACCAGGCCCCGTACCTTGGGCAGATCGCCCCTGTTGCTGTCTTCACTGCTCGTGAAGGTGCTAGAAGTGTCTATCCCGGAGTCTTTGGTCGCGCTGTCTTGGCTACCCTGCCGATCGGCCTCCCAAGACCATTCCTCCTCCTGAGAGCCGCCGACATTGGTCCCACCGTCAAAACGCACTGTCTTTTTCCCCCTTCTCTCCGTGAACCTGATGGACACGCCACATACACAGAGACACGAGAACGGATGGGTATTTGGTGCCTGTGTGTGTGTGAGTGTCTGTCTTGTCGTATCGCGTCGCCGCGATTCCGATTCGCGATTCGGTCCAACCGAGTAGTCGAGCTCGAAGTGTGATCCGCCACGATCGACAACACGGCCCGCGCATATGCTGTCGGTTTATGCTTCGCCCAAGCGATTCGTTCGTCGTACATTGTTTCTGCGATCGTTGGTCAAGAACTCGCTTTCAACATTTCCGTTTCCGATATGCTTCGATTAAACTTCGCGATATTGTAAACTCGAATGCGAACACGGCCAGAGGAGTTTTGGTCGTTTCACATAGTATTATAAAAACGCAAACGTGCTTTAAATTAGTTTATGTTTAATTTAAAAGTGGAAACTAGTACGATAACGATAAATTAAAATATTCAGTGCCCTTTTCGACAAAATTTTGATTATATACCAGATATTTTATTGAAACGAATCAAGTTTTAATTTATCGTGCTTTAATTACAGTACGCACGCAATAAAAATATTTTTTTACGAGACATACGACAAAATAAATAAATATATTATTATCTTTCCTTAACCAACGACGCAGATTCTTTTACGTTATCATTTCCGTTTCTTGTTCAAGCCGAATATATGTCCCGATTCGAATATCTTTGTCTTTTCGATACGTATTTAGTTAATTTTGTAAAGTGTAACGGTGAGAAGATCCCCAATTGTAAAAGTTTATCATGTGAAAAAGTTATTAAATAAAGCACGCGAGATTGCATTATAATTTCAATAATACAGGTAATTATTTTCAACCTCAACGGAGTTTAAGGAGATGCTGAAGTCATGAATTTTATCGACTAAACAACGATTTACAATGTATACGTAGAGTTTACGAAATAAGAGTATGTTGTTACATACTACTACATCAATATCGCACGCACACATGCGGATAAATTTTAATTCAAATTGTAAGCTTTTCGTATTGAATTAGGCGTCCAGATCTAATTCTAAAAGCCCGACGTTCTTCGCGTAATCTTGGAGACGTGTTTGGAGACTCCAATTTCGTAGAGCTTTTACATCGAACAAATATTGTCACGATTCGACAACTCTGGATATATCTCAAGAAATGACAAAGAAAGATCTGAATTAAAAAAACATTCTTGCATAAAGTCCATACTACAGACATTTATTAAAGCATATATTTTAATTCTAGAATTTCCAAATCTGTAAAAAAAAAACAGAACAGACTTCGGGATCTCCTTAAATAGAATTTTTTAATATAAAAAACCAACGACGAACAATGGTCGCGTCTTTCGCGCATCCTTCAGAAATAATGGCACATTCTCCCCGAGTTGCGGCAAACTGGAAACAAGTCGTCTCGCAACGTTAAACTTGTACGATAGGGGGATCCCCTCGACGATATTTTGTCGAACGAGCATTTCGCGCTATACCGGTGAAACGCGACGCGCTTTTACGGCGAAAAAGTGAGAGAGGAAAAAGCGGCGCACACAATCGTCAGCCTCCTTGAAACGCACCTCCTACTATCGGCGCGCCACTCGTCGCCGCACCTTCGGAAGCTCCGTCTGACGAGAGTGCTCTCTTCTTTTCGCGGCTCTCGCGGTGGATGGTGGCCGTTATGCTCCGCGGCCGTCATGCCCGCGCCCGACCCGTGGTGCCCATTGTGGGATCCGTTGTGCCTACGCCCACCACTGGACATTGATTTCGGACCTCCCGCGTGCTGGTAGTACCCCTTCCCTACAGTAGATCCAAAACGTTTCGTGTTTTTCTTTCTCCTTCCTTTTCTTTATCACTCCTCTACGAGCGTGCGCGGATTTTCTTTTCTTTTTTTTATTTTTTATTTATTTATTTTTTTTTTTACTGTATTGCAAACTCTTAATTCTAACTACGACGATTCTCTCTCCCGCGCCTCTCTAGAGAGGAAAGAGCGTATCCTCTCGCGGTCTTCCTTCGAGATCTTCTCTCTGCGCACGCGTCCCTTATGGAACTCGCATGGAGTTTCGTTTTTCGGCGATCGCGTTGATCTACGCATCGAAAACGAAATTGTTACAATGTCTGGGGAGAGGGGATTAATCCTGTCGTTATCTCGAGTCGAATGCACCTTCCTGCGACGTCTCGCATTCCTGCCCTTCATGGTGTTTTTTTTTTTTCCCCCTCTTTCATTCGCGTGTCAGCTTCGTGTGCGTGTCAGCTGCTGCGTTTTGTGTGTGGCGGTATACCTAACGGAAACGAGATAAGGCAGCGGTGCAAGCTTGCCCGCGATAAATGTGCGATAGACGACGTCTGAGAAGCGTTAAGTAGAACCGGTACGTCTGAATCCGCCTACGACTGGCATACGATTGGCGAGAGACGCTAAAAGGTTACGACTATATGCGTAAATTTGTGCAGGGATCGTGTGGTTGTGTGTGTACGTGTGCGCGTACGTGCATTATGGTAGTTACAGCTCGTTTTTTTTTCTTGGTGAAATGTCTAAAGTTCCGCATTGAGAGACGCTTTTTATTTTTTTGGGGTGACAGCGGGATTCTAATGGTAGACACAGCAGACTTTTGATTCGTTTATACAAAAAACAAACCGGACGGAAATAGAAACACATGAAAAGTTATCGCACAGAAAAAAAAATAGATACAAACTTGGCCTCCGTAGGGTCAAATTCATATAAATTAAATTATACCTGTAATATCTGTAAGAAAATACGCTACATCGGTATTTTCAAAACAAAACATCGTTATCACTATTTTCTCTTGAAATTTAAGAAAAGTCTCGAAAACGCTCACCTCGAAAACGCTCACCGTACGAACGCCAAAGACGAGCACTATTCAAAAACTTAATGCAAAAAGGAAAATGAGACACGCGAAACACAGTCCCAACTCCAGTCTCAAAAACGTAAAATTTCGTCGCTGCAACGTCATCATCCCCCCGAGGTTGGTGAAAAGTACCTACGGATCTATACGTGGATATCTAAGTAATGTGTGTATGCGAGCGAACGGAAGATCTCGAGAATGCGGAGATATTTGTGGGAGTTGTACGGGTATGTGTGTACGCGTATATATTTTTGAGTGAAGTGTAGATAAAAATATACCTGTGCACGATTCATAGCCGTCCAAAGTAGAACAAATAAAGTCTATTACAATTCTCTGCCGATCGGTCGCATCGCGTGACGTGCGAGTCACGGACGAGGATTTTTCTCGTAGAAAAACTCGCTATTTTCTTTTTTCTGTTTCCTTTTCTTTTCTTTTCTTTCTTTTTTTTTTACTGTATATACACATCCTCGCATTGTTCTCGCGGTAATGTTAACATAAACGTGCCTCCGAGGGAGCGGAAAGATAATTCTCTTCGCAAAGTGCAAGGACAATACACAAAAGAGAAACCTAAACACAATTAAGTATGGACGGTATGTTCCCAATGAAGTTTAATCCTGAAGTTGGATTAGCGGGACAAACACCGCGGAATTTTAAAAAAGTTATCAAGCTCCACGCGAAGAGCGCAACGCAAAGGGAGAATGCGGAAGAAAGGGGGAGGGACGGGGAAAAAAAATAACATATAACGTACGCGTAATCGAGCCACGAGTCAGATAAACCAGAACAGAGAAACAGCTTATCGATCCCTACTCGATACGCACGACCGTTCGGCAGATACGTACACACACATGCACACGCATACGCACAGATATACATATTATATATATGTATATGTAAGTATACATACAATTAGATATATGTGTAGCGATCAATATATAGCGAAAGATGATTTGCTTTGTATTTTTACGTAATAAAATTATTTAAGTACCGCGGGGAATTGCCGATTCAATCTGTCTGTCGCCTTCTCCCGCGTACCCCTGGAAGTCATCCCTAGTGGCGGCGGCTTTTGCCCTAAAAGCCGATCTCCCTTTAACTACACATTGCAACATACTGTTTGACTTATTGCTAATCATCGAAATAATATGCTTGGCGGTTGTGGCTCATCGGAAATAAATTGCTTTCATATATATATATGTATGCATATGTATATGAAATATATACATATAGCATATAAATTACATATATAGGTTGCATACATTCAGGGTACCGATGCGATACCGGAAATACGGGGATATCTGTGCAAGATTTCGTGCTCGGTGTTTCTAAACACAAGACGCGCAAGTAAGAAGACTGAATGACAGTCACGAAGGTACAAGCTGTTGAACATCGGGGGCTCAACTGTGTATCGTGTAAGAGCGAGAATTACAAAAGTAAAATAGATTCACTAGACTTTGACCAATGAAATTACAAACGTTCCAGTAAATTTACGCACTTTTGTAATATTCACCGAGTTGTATAATACACATGGTCGATCCTCTCCGTGAATAAAAATATATCGCACAAAATAAAAATACGGAAGCGTGTTCGCTGAATTCAACGATTCTGAATTTACCGCGAGCGGTATGTATATTTTACAACCATACTACGAGAACGCCACGAGATGCGAATGATTCTCTGACGTCAGACAGGTGCTGCGCAAGTCGCTGCGTTATTCGCAGACAATTTCTCTCGCTGAAAGAAACGCACCATTAATTTTGTCATGATTAAATATTAAAAAATCGCACGCAAAAGAAGGATATGTTTTCAGATCGAGGAGCGTATAAAAGGGACGCTGGGGAGAAGAAGTCTCGCTGTACGCGTATATATTGTCGGCGCGTAGGCGACGAGCGCGACATAAAAAAAAAAAAAAAAGAAAAAAGAGAGAGAAGAGATTCGCAGTTCGTAAAACTAACAAATTGGTAATACGATCGCCACGAGAGAGCATCCTTATATCATTCAACGACACCTACATATTCGCGTTCCGCGCGGCGATGTGCATTTGATATCCGTGTGTCAATGCGATCTCGACATTACGACATAACGAGAGACGATAAAAGGCGAGAGAGGGACGTCGCTGTGACGACGCTGGAGAGGACCCCGCGCTTCTCCATTGACAATCGCGCGAAAACGCGTAACAATGGAATCAGTCTGGACTACGAAAATTTCATGCTCGAGGTGTTCGAGAAAAGCGAACTTGTAATTTCCACGTTTCCGCGCTGTCGTAAATCGTATAACCGCGAGACCGCGAGGTAAGAGTATCAATGAGCTCGAGTAAGAGGAGGGGACACTTTTACGTCGCGTATTCGCGTATTTCCTCCGTCGCGAAAGTAACGACCCGCATAAAAGACGTCGTCCGCGTCGTTCTCGATACGCGAACGCAAAGCGAGGGGATGGCAGCGTCCCTCCCCCGTCCGACGGCTGAGAACGACCGTGTCGATGGGCGTTCAGAGTAGGCGGTTGGTAGTCACGCATCCGCGGGTACCTGGCGACGCGAGCGTGGCATTTTCTACCCGGCACCGAGAGAGAGATGGGTGCTCGCGTGGGTAATAAATAGAAGAAGAAGTGTGCGCGCGGCAGGACGCGAGCGGTGTGGTAGCAGATGTCGTTGCGGCGAAACTGAAGGAGGGAGTCACGCGTCGGGGAAAAGTGCAGAGAATCTTAATTTAAAAGTTAGATGACACCGACTCACCGCGTATAAATCACTCCAAGATTTTACCACCCCGTTCCCGGCGCCGCCTTACCGCCCACTTCCACGTCGTCGTCGTCGTCGTCGTCGTCGTGGTGGCGGCGGCGGCGGCGGTATCTCGTTTACGCTCCTATTTCTCGTGAAAAAATTTCGCTGAGCTGCGAAAGTTCGGGCGCGCGAAAGGCATGGATAAAAACCGCGCCGACGAAGACTCATTACCGAGATAACGAAATTGGGTAAACTCAAAACGCCGAGTACCTACCTACCTACCTCCGTTCGCGCTATCTCGCCGGTGAGGTGTGATCGATAAACGGCGCGAGAGCGAGACTTTTAGATTATTACAGCCGCGTTTAAGCGTGTCACTGTCGGCATCGAGTCGCGCTATCAGCGCGGTGTCGGAGGCGGATTATTCGCTCCGGGATTGCGGTTTCGCGCGCGCAGGTGCTCGACTGCTGGAAATCTTTATTAGCGTTGATTCCCGACGGCGCGACGCTGAGGAAAACGTAGAACGCGAGAATACGGACGGTGGAGAAGAGATTACTTAGAGACCAGACGAGAAGTGGATTACCGCCGGCCGCCGCATCGATCGTGCGGCAAACGTTTCTCTTGACAATTAATTTGCCCTGCAAATATCTCTCCTTCTTTTCCCATCCCCTGCTGTCCGTGCGAAAAGACACGTGTCTCACTCTCTTCTCTCTCTCTCTCTCTCTCTCTCTTTGGGTTTGAATTCTCCGTTGGGTCCCTGTTGAAACGGGCGATCGCCCGTGTAACATATGAGCACACGTAACTTACCTCGCTTCTACAAACTAATTCTCTATTCACTAATTGTATTGTGCATCTACGAATGGGAGCAACAACACCACCGTCGGGCTAACCCGTCGCTTCTCTCGCGCGTCGTACGCGTTTAAAGCGATTCTCACATATGATCACTCGTTGTTACTCGGCCTCAACTTACGATTGCTGCACGCAATCGTTTCCGTTCATCAGACTTTTCAGAATGAAGAATGTTCGGCTAGATATACCTCATCTCGTCTCGAACGTTTGTTACGGCCAGATGCTTCGTGGCCAGTTTTACCACCTTGGTCAACTCTAGCTTTACTCTGACTCCTTAGGAATCAAAAACCGCAAAAAGGCAGATAATCGGTTAAATTAAGATCGAAATTAATGGTGGATGTGCGAAACCGGCTGTTAATCTCGCCACTGGGCGTGTAATCGATCATCCAATGCACTTTGTGTTCTTTCTCTTTTATCTTGTAGTTTGTTGTTCAAAAGTTTGTTTTATATTCATAATGAAGACAATTAATATACAAAAGAAATAAGAAGTGCTATATATTTTCGATCGAAACGCGGAAGAGCGGGGAATCTTGATCCTTCGATTACACACGTTTTTTCAATGCTTTCTCTAGCACACATGCAGGTGTTCCCTGTCACATCAAACGCTATTTTTCCTAGTAGGGTTTCTTTTCTTCACATAATGCGATGACTGCTATTTTTTCTAGTATTTCTTAAAGTATTCGAAAAAATCTGAAAAAATTTATGAAACATTTGTTAACATTGTACTTGAAGATTTTATTCTGATAAACACTGATTATTGATAAACATTATTTTATTTTTAATACACTTTGAATTGAATAACGAATTTTGTCCGGTTTTGTTGGCAGTAGCTAAATAGGAAAACGACGATTTCAAAATTGTCAAAATATTAAAAAATGTTTTAAAAACATTTTTCATAAATAACAAAATTTACTTATAGAAAAAAAGCCACATGTAGATCTGACAAGTATTTATGCGAGATATTTAGCTTACTTAGTTTTTCGTAATAGGGCTTTGAATCTCTTCTACCATCTAGAGAAAAGTTGCTGAATATGTACCGATCTCCTAAAGCGTATCTATTCAATACTTTATATTTTTACTTTGTATAGACAGCATTTAGTAACAAAAATATAAAATAAACAAAAAATAATGTAGATAAATGTTTAAAAAAATTTTATTTTGTTTTGTACATTTTAGAAAAATCAGGTACATTTGATGTAAATTTTTCATCAACTTACAGCTGATAGTAACGTAATTATGCAATTTTATTTTGAATTGTTATATTTTTATAAAAGAGAGAGAAGGCTTTTGTTGTAGAATATTTTACATTCATGGTATACACATATTTACAATTATAAAAATTAAATCATATTTTTATAAATTCTATCAAGTTTCCTAATTTGTATCTCCACTTTTACTATAAAAAAAATGATTCTAATGTATAATAAGATTAATACTAGTAATTGCTATGGATATGTCAGTTGCAAAATAAATTCAAGTCAGTTTTATTTTGTTGTTTTACCTTTTCATTATTGTTATTTATTAATTATTGAATATTTTATCGTTTTTTTGATAAATTATTAATAAATATTAATTAATGAGTTCTGATAAATTTAATTACTTTAATTATAAATTCGATATTTTCGAAAACGCTTTAGATAACCGGTTATCTAAATCACTCCTTTCGCAGCATGTAGAAAAGCTTATAACAAACTGATTTGTTATTACTAAAAAGTTTTTTGTTGTGCACGTAATAATAAATGTCTGAAGCTACAATTTTAAACGTTGCATCCAAAACAGTACCAAATGTGAATATAATAAAAAATAGCTTAAGTGGTACGTATTTGGCAACTCTCCCAGATTTCTTTTTAGAGATGAAAAAGCCACAGATAAACAGATTTAATTGTTTTTCGTTTACGAGTAGATGTTACTCTGCCTCGGACGCGTCAAACTCACATGTGTAATCGAAGAGTTGATGACATTTTTTTCCATTAATATATCAATTAAATACATTTTTCAGTTATATAAATTGCCAATACGGATTAATATAGACTCGGTAATTAAAATAGACTTAATCAAGACTCCTCGCACGCGTTTCCGCAGAGTTTACCGTGTGTCATTTCGTCGAGAAAAAAATATTAAAAAAAAAAAAAAACACCGAGACTGTCGGTCCGCATTACAGCTATTATTGGCATTTTTATTGAAAGCAGACCGTGCGTCACTACGGAGTGGCGCGATGCGTGTCTTTGATACGCGTAAGTCTACAGTCGCCAGTTTCTGCGGAGTAGCGACCGCTTGATTCCGGCCCCCGTGTTTATTCCCGAGCTATCGCGCAACGATCAAGAGGAAATATCACCTAGCGACGTATACACAGACAGTCGGCCTACTGTGTCTCCTTCGACAGAAATAAACGTGGATATCTCGGGGGATGGGCGAGGGCAGAGGGAGAAAGGGATGAGGACGGGAAGCTCTCAAAGCCAATACGCTCTGCAAAATCTAGCGGAGGCTGCTTTAACTATTTGCATCGCCGGATACACGGTAGGCGCGTATATGCGTATGCACTCCGCGCCCACATGTTTGCGCATTTACATGAATTTATAACTACCTATATAATAAATCGTTGCGCCACCGCTGACGTCTCATTTTAGTTTGCGCGAGGAGGCAATCTCATTTATTTTCCATAGGGAGGTAGTATTATACGGGCTCACGATCTCCTTCCTTGATTCCGTCCTTCAGACGTATTGTGCATTAACCGAACGCTTTTTCCATAAACTAATTGAATTAAAAGAGCCGCGCGCTTAAAACGTGTATTCGACGTATTTTAAATGGCATGCAACATACGCAATATCGTTAGAGCATGAAAGCGCGCAGTTACGATCGATTTAATCTCACGCAATTATCGTACCGGCTATAACTATTTTTTCACGATAGAGATGATGCAGCAGAGTTTCTTGATTCCTACGTAGAAGCTAATCACGATGTGCGCGCTGCGCCAGATTTACGAGCGAGCGAGGGCTCCGTGTATAAACAAAACCCTAGGTATAAACAAAAGAAAAATAAGTAAGACGAGTACGGCGCGGCGCCGAAGCCTTGTTCGTCCGACCGTCAAATTGCAATGCCTTCGGATTAAATTTATACGAGACCGTCCAGCCTCCTCCTCTCTCTCTTCCCTCCTCGAGAGGGAAGGTTCGAGGCTGTTGTGCCGCGTGGATATGTGGCACAAGAAAAAAAAAAAAAACTGCCGCGGCGCATAGAACGCTGCTGCCAACGCTAATATAATTACGGTTATCGCGAGTACAGTACTCTCTCGTTTGTCACGCGGGCGATCAATCATGGAAAATGGTCGTTGCGCGGACAAATTAACCCGTGAACTCCCATTGGAACCGCGCTATGAAACGCGAAGGAAGGAAGGAAGTAAAAAAAATGGTGTAACGAGCGACGCGATGTTCCCGTCGGTCGATTCGAAAAGCGCGACACGCAGTTTTCTCGTCGCCCCGAGGTAGGGAAAATGTCAAAGTTTCTCCAGCCTCCGTTCATAAGTAACGAGCCGCGTGGAGAGGGGGTAGTAGTGGACGAGTGTAGGTTCACGTGATCTTCATTGTGCTCTCGATGACATTTTGTAACCCCGTTTTGCCGACGATTTATTTTCTTTCCATTTTTTTTGAAAAAAAAAAGAATTTAAATTTACGTTGTTGCGCAGAGCCCGAAGTTATAGTCGAGTTCACTTCAAAAGCAAAGCCGCGAAACTGTTTGATTTTATTGTGCATCGGTATTGTGTGCGCCTTCAAACGTAGGGAATTGTCTTTCGAAATCAGAGGAGGCAAGTGATAAATCGGTTCGCGCTAACGAGGCGAAGGGTCAGAAGTGCACTCGTAAATTCAGGTGCTGGGAGGAGGAATGATCTCCAAGATAATCATTCGATGGGACGAGGAGAGCACTGAGTCTTTGAGCCTTGACGGGCCTTTTTTTTCTGACCAAAGTCCTGGCCGGTTAGAGGTCGAAGACTATTCAGAAACGAAGAAGGGGGCAGATGTTTGAATTCGCCCACGTGCTGGCCGCGTGACGTCACGGCCAGCGTGTGGGCGTAGCGAGGTACCAAGAAGAAGAGGGACGGGGAAATAGGAAGACCGCGGCGAAGGGCGAAAGGGTGGGAGGGTGGGAAAGAGAGAGGAGCAAACAGGGGCGCGAGAGAGGGTTGGAAGGATGGATGGGCGAGGGGCGAGAGGATGCCAAGGATCAATGCAACGGCGAGACCGGGAGGGCAGAACCTGAGAATTCCCGCGGGACACATCGACGCGACGGACGCGGGACGCGATACACGATCGCGGTGTACCAATCGTGGATTTAAAAAGAGTGGATGCCCCCTTATCTCTAAAATCTCTCTCCCTCCCCCTTCTGCCCTTCTTTCCCTTCCTAATCGAGGAAGACACACGTCTGGATCAAGTCCAGTCGATGTTGCGCGGACGGATCGCTGGGAGGACCGGAAGGGCATCGAGCGCCGCTGACCATTATAAAATCGATACGTGTGCGCATCAAGTTATATAACGTAGCGTTTCACGTGTGCGTTCACCGTGCACTCGCGTAGAAATTATTAAATCGTATTATTCGTCGCGATTCTATCTCGATTGCCGTCGCGTTATCCCGCGCCGCGAAATTCGCACGAGAGTAACACGCATATTGTTTGTATAACCTAAATCGACTGATTCAGAAGGGAGAGAGAAATTTTACGACACGTTTCGCGCAAGATTTGATTTACGCTCACAATCAGTCATCGATCTACGTTAGCGCGGTTACACATGTGATGGTCCGGGCGTCACGTCGACATGAATTTCGCACGAGGAAATCTCTCTCTCTCTCTCTCTGTCTCTCTCTGTTGCGCGATCTACGCAGAAACTCGGCACATCCGACCTTCATCATATGGAAAAAGTGATGCACGGCAGAGGTAGGCAGAATGCAGTTTATTTCTGTACTCCGCGCGAGAGAAAGAGAGAGAAAGAGAAAGAGCTTCACCCTACAGGTGCGCACCTGGATGAGTCGGTTCACAGTTCGCCGATCTCTCGCGTTTAATCAACTGTGAATCGCATACATACATCGCACACACGGTTCCCTCACCTTCCTCCGATTTTTGGGAACGAAACGTTCTCCCACGAAAACACAATAGCCAAATATTGCTGAGAATACGAGCGTGAAATGTACGATTTACTACTTTAATATCAATTAAGGAACAGCTCATCTATTCCTTCATTGAAGTATCTCACAATTCCAGCGCAATAGAAACCTTGCGCTTTTATTACATTCTGAACAAACGTAAAAAAAATTTATAAAATTGACTCACAGAATATATGTACATTCCCCTAATTTTTTTAGCTAATAACTAAAATCGTCAAATAATTTTATTAATAAAATTTAAACAAAAAATATCGGAGTGAAGAATTTCACATACAATTGAATCTTTCTTGTATTTGTATCTACATGAGCATTAAATTGATTTAGTAATATTAAATCATATTCAATAACAAATATTTTATACATTTTATGAATTACGCATGTCTTGTAATGAAACACGAGCATTGGATTGATCGATTACACTTTCCATAATCGCCTTATGTATAAGTGAATACGTGTTCTTCGTAAACCAAATATCTATTGACACGGAAAGACTAGGCTTTCCTCGTCCATTGACTTTTAAGAGCAAGGCCAATCCTTTCGATCACCTGACGTTTCTGTATTTTAGAATGAATTCCGCGACAATTTGGCCAGTTTTACTAATAGTAAAATTATATTGTTTTGCATATCTTGCAAAATATATGTAACATAAATGTAATATATACTATAATTATCACAATATTTGTAAAGTTTTCCTTTATCGACTAATTAAAAAATTAATATGAATAAAAAGACTCAACTAACATACGTATATCTTTATGTAAACGCGTGGTATTATCATATAAACCGTTTCGTACATATCACAAAATTTGGATTAATCCAGATTGTATTTTACGATACGTAAATTAGCTTTAACTTTATAAGAGCTTATTTTTAGAAGCTTTTGTTCTGGAATGAAAGAACTCTTCTTTAAAGAATTCGAATAAAATTTATATTGCGCGAATAATGGTATCGATCAAATAAAGTATCTCGTTAATTTATGTCGAATGGTGAGTTGCATAATCAGAAATAAATGTCGAGATTGAAAAATTCGCTTACCCTTCTCCGACTCGTCCGGCTCGTCACTGGCGCACTCCGGTGTGCTTCGCTCTTCCTCACTGCTACTGAAACTCCTTTGTTGCGGGACGCCTACTGTTGACGTAGGTTGAACAGGACGTCCGCTCTGTGTCTGATGCAACGAATGCTGTTGAGAGGGATGCACCGTCGTACGAACGGAGCCAGTGTCCATCTGACCGTAAGCCATCCCGAGGTCTGTACCCTGGTCCTACATTACATTAAAAATAATAAAACTCAGCGGATTGTTTCCATGATAATACCCATGATAATATAGAATTGCGACTTTCGATTATAATTATCGTTAATTGATCCGTAAAACGTAAAAAAAAATATATATATATATATAATTTTAAGGAGCAAAAAATATGCGGTGGTGTAAAAATTAAAAACTATTCAGCACTAAGAACCTCTATGACTGACATAGGCCTACTAATTTTATGTTTGACAAAAAGGTTTGTTAAAATTCTCGATAAAAAATCAAGTTAATTTTACTGCAATATTTTTATCTAGTAACAAAATTAAAATTTGATCAGATAAATGTATATAAAAAGAATACTGTTTTATTTTATTATTACTTCGTTAAATACTAAATTTGGAGTTTCAGTCGGAACATGGTAAAATTAGCTCGATGAATTTAACATGGTTCCACGTATACGAATTAATTTCTATAATTTTGACGAGAATCAATTCGAAATGATCAGTTCTCTTACTTGATAGGTTGATCGTTGCCTCTGATAGTTTGGCAGATGCTGTCTCATCAGACCGTCGAGTTCGCTTCGGTATAAACTGGGATCATCGTCAGGATAGGCTACAGGATGCCTCGGAGTTTGTTGTACCGGGTAAGGACCAACCACGTGGGGCGTCGGTAAAGTTCTCGCGTGAGGCGAAACGGACATTTCCACCCCACTGTCGCTCGTGGACATCCGGCGACCCGAGATCTGTAACCACAGGAACGAGAGACTCACTGTGAGTGCTCCGTGTAATACGTCGCGAGGGCGCGGGCTGATAGTGTTCTTCGGTGTTATGACGGCAACGCCTTACCCTCATTCCTTTCATTTCGTAAATAAATAAATCGCGGGGCTGTATCAAACGTGCGAATTATTGCGAACTTATCACGGTGTGACATCACATATTTATGAGTGTAAAAGCATCTGAGCATTTACGTGCGCAAAGGTATATCTGCGTTGTAAATAAAAGAGTGCGTCCCGACAAGAATATCGGGCGAGCGAGGAGAACGTTATTACCTGCTCTTGCTGGGAGTACTGTCTCCTGAGAGGACAGTTTCCGCTTCTCTGTAATAACGGCAAATTCTCTTTCTCAGCCGCGCTGTGCGCCCTCTCGAGTTTCGGTCTTTTATCCCGAGTTTGGTCCGCGAGTCCCTGACGACCACCCACCTGCAAGTCCTCCTGCATTTGCCGCAGCAACGCGTTGTCCACGGCACCGAGGTTCGTCTTCGACATCCATTGACCGGTCTTCGAAAGAAGTTCCTGCTTCTTCCGGCAAAGTATGCACACCCATATCACCTGCAATCGGAAAAGTAGCCTTCTTGTGTTGACCGCGATAAAAATAGCGCGAGCATCATCTATTTGTAACTCGATACTGCGAGAACATATTTTGGGACGAGTGCGCTTAAAGGGCGCTTGGACGATGTGCTTTATTTAAGGCTCGCCGTTATTACGAAACGAATGTCTGCGCGAAAATTTTATTTTTCCAAAGCGCGAAAAGTATCTTGAAACTTATCGATCCAGGTCACCGCGTGCGCGGCCAGTGACGAGGATATTAATAGGAAATTACCTATAGGAAGTTAGCCGGTTACCAAGCTAATTGGAATATATAAAGCGGCGTGAGATTGATTACAGAAGCGAAAGATACGCGACTAGAGTGGCCTAGGCGACATCTTATTTTACGAGCCACTGTCCCCCGAACGCTTTATTTTTGCGACGAACGATCTATAAAATAGACGAATGCGTTCTAGACCAAATAAGTATGACGAATATTTAGAACAATTGTATCCGTTCTGCTCCGTGAAATTTGAAATTTTGCTGGTTTTACAGAGAGAAATTGTAAATTCCTCTCCAAGTTGCCGGACCGGGCCATTGCCTTGAGCTATATTCTTATGCAAATCCATACGGATTTGAGTAATGTTAAATTAAATTGAACAGATGCGAACGTAACGATGAGAAGCGTAACAAAAGAAATCTGCTCGTAGAACGCATACAGACGATGAAAGGGATGTTGCGCTTCTTCCATAACCCTTTTTACATGTTATTTTCGTCGTTAAAAAAGAAAATTCTTCATTACAAATGCTTATTTGTCCTAAATATTGATTCACATTTCGACAATGAAATAAAATGGAATAAAATGAAATAAAATAAAATAAAATAAACTTGAAATTAAAGCGTTTTTAAATTTACAATTTTGTTTCATGCGAAGATGTACGTGCATTCAATTTATAATGTTAAAATAATGTACTGCGCAGCATTCTGTTCTCATATTCTATTTTTGCATTCTCAACTTTATGTATCGGATGTATATCGAGTATATATTAGGGGAAAATTGCTAAATGCGTCCTAAATCGTATCTCGTCAATATTTTATTATTACTCAATATAAGCAACATTAGTGACCAAAATATGAAATAAATGAAAAATAAGTAATATAGATAAAAATTTAACAAGTTACATCTCGTTTTATGCGTGTTTCAACAGTTTAAAAAAATCATATGTGATGTTCATTTTTTATTAATTTATTTCTCATAAAAAAGATTTAGTCCACATATTAATTATATATATATTTTTATAAAATTTATCAAGTTTCCTATTTTCTTATTTTTTCGTTATTGTTATTTATTATTTATTAAATATTTTTCCTTTTTTATAAATTATTAATAAAATAAATATTAATTGATAATTTTTCAAAGTTTTAATTATTTTAATAAATTTGATACTTTCGAAGACGATACAATTTAGAAAACTCACAGATACAATATAGACGATCTGTCGTCTAAATTATTCCTTTTGTAGCAAAAAAAAACTTATAATAAATTAATTTGTTGGTGAAAATAACAGATATTTAAAATATCAATTTACAATTTCCAAGATTCATTTATATACTAAATGGGAAATAAAAAAATAGCAGTAGTGGAGTGGTAACTCAAGTATATATTTAGCAACTTCTCGCCTTATATAGTTAAGTAAATAATTTATTTTTAAAATACGAGACAAGTTATTAAATAATGATACAAATCTGTAAAATGGAAAAATGTTTCATGGTATATTCTAACGTGATCACAAAGAAAGATAGGCATGGCTCAAGTTAGAGCGGCATATTTAACACAAGATTAATCGTTTCAATAAATTATCTATATAAAGTGTGCATTCTTATACGCAACTGTTGTATATCGGATATAATGAGGGTTCACAATTAGGGAACTACCGCTCGAGTCAAGTAGTTTGCACTGTGAATAGGAACTAGTAGAATATTTCATCAAGATAAAGAGTGATGGATGGAGCGTTTAGTAGCAAACTACAAAACAATGCCTATGCAAACTCTCATCGATAACACTTTGCTGCCCACTACCGCGTTACATTGAGAAAATCATGATAGGGATCAATGACGCTACCAAATAATAAATTGGAAATATAGAATTGGACGTTTCGTCATTCCCTGAGAACACAGCGGTGCACGCGAAAGGGAAAAACTTTAATTACAGTTATAAGAATTCAGATTTCAAACGTAAATTGACGTCAAAGTACAACGAACTTTATTTTAGTTTAATGACGAATTCGTTGAGAGCCGAGAAAGTAAGTGCCCGTCAACCTACTTCGTTTGAACGCTGCGTGCCGAACGTGATTCAGTATCATGAATTCGCTGTACATACGTCAAACTCTGCCTTAAACGAACATGTAATTTTTGTTGTAGCGGCATGAGAATAATATCGTGCGATATATAATTTTGATAAGTACGAGTGACTTTTCGATTCGTGGTGGCATGCCAATTTTTACAATATATCCACGTCCTTCTATGTTTAATCCTAATTAAAACAATATCGTGTATGTATTACAAAATTATTTCATCGGCTACGTACAAAAGTATGCACAACTTTCTGCAGTAACCATTAATTCTCAGCGTTATTGAATAAAATTAGCCATTTTAATAAAATTGCTAAACAGAATATGTCCATAATATATATATATATATAGAGGAAGGACGACGGTCGTGGAATTTATATCTGGGGTGGTGTAATATTATGAGGTCTCGTATAATTCGCACTGAATTCTAAAAATAACCATTAATGTTACTCATTACTAGTTCTATTTAAATATTGTAGGATGTAAATTTTTACAGGCATCTACTCTCTACGTATGTTACATATTAATTTTTTAACTTGAATATGAATTTCAAATAATATTGAATTTAATATGTATATGAACTCGGCGACTAAAGTCATGTTCAATGTGGGCTGTGGTTGTAGAATGTGGTCGTCCGCCATGTGCATCTCTCTTGTAATTTTACAATCTCATTGTAAACGTTGTATAATGTTTAATAGAAGCAAAGAAATTATTTTAAAGTTTTAAATTTATTTTAAAAATATTTTAAGCCGAAAGAGTTATTAAAAAGTTTTTCTTTAATAAAACATTTTATGAAATGTTCGTAAAACCTTGTTTTATGGAACTTATTTGTTTGTAAAATCTATAAAAAAATTATTAATAAAATTAATATTTTTTATAAATAAAAGCCTTTGATGGCATTAATTGTTAATATTCCACGATTCTCCAGCTATATATTTCACGCATTTTTTTTCTCACTTCAATAAATTGTAAATTACATTTGTTCTACATATTCGATGAACTTTTACCTATAGAATGATTGGTAGAACTCTATAGCTAATAAATTGGCATTGATTAGAATTGTATCGCGTTAATATTTATTGAATTATTGTTAAAAAACAAAATAGTATTCCTCCCCCCCTCTTTTCTTTATATAATTTTTACGAATTATATGCTGATATCTCTCCCCCGCAATTAAATATATTTCACACACCCACACACACACACCCACACACACGCGCGTGCGCGCGCGCGCGCGCGCGAATCCAGCTATGATCATCAAGAATTTATACTATGATGCTGCACTTATCGTTTTTTTACGGGAGAGTACGAAGACGTTTAGACACTTAAACACGTTTCTCCTGATTTGCACGTTTCGTTCAATATTTCTATAAGAATTATCAGAAAGCTTCCGACATCATTTCGCGACGAGACTGTAAGCTTAGTGTTCTAGAATCGGAAAGAAGAATTCCAAGAACGGAACTAAAAGCTATAGGTACGCACAGACAGAACAATGAAAGAAAAGGAATTGTGTACGTGCGCACACGATTACCTTAAACCGCGACCGCGAGACGAATTTTCCGACGAATTCAAATACGATCGAATATCACGTGCGATCGCATATGCTCAAACGAGTACGCCGACGAGATACTCGCGAGCCCGGCAGTATCAAGATGGACTGGCAGCAAGGAAGAGTCTGCGAGGAATGAAGAAGAGGACAACAAGCACGGGGAAAGGATGCCAGGAGCAAGGGAGGAAGCAGCCAGAAAAGACAGATGTGGACGGGAAGAACTTGAAGAGCACTTGGAGAGGTTGAGTTGCCTAGACAATATGTCAAGAGTTCAACCCCTTTCCGCAGTCTTCTTTTGTTCGTCAGTGACCTTCGTCCGCCGAAAATATTTCGTATGTGTGACACATGTGAACTACCTGTCAGTCTTTAAAAAAAAGGGGGAGAAATAAAAGAAGTAAAGGGAAGAAGTCCACCAACTATCTCGCTACCCCCTTCCCCCCCCCCCTCCTGCATAATAATTCAAGAGAATCTGGTGCCTCGTAAACGATCATTAATTCGATGGATTGACCCGCGTCGGTGATTTGCATTAATTAATTAGGGACAAATTAATTCAGATTACTTTATCACAACGCAGTCCCACCGGCAGGGATACCGCCGCCAACCGGGGCCGACAATGGCAACTGGCGGCGATGACACACTGGCATCGTCATCAACGTCCACGTCCCAATACTTGGAGCACGAGGAACGATCGATACCACACAAGCTCGTACAAGTCAATCCGATAAGTCACTACGACGTCAACGATATACGGCACGTAATATTCGCCAGCGAGTCTACGTGATTTCGTCTTGACTTTGGGAAAATGTGATCGATGCGAGCTTTGAATATATAAATCCTATCATACACGTATGTCAAATTATCTCTTACCAATAATATTGGTCGAAGGAAAGAAAGAAAGAGAAAGAAAGGAGGGGGGAAAAGAATATTATTTAATAAATTCCAATAATTTGATGTTGTGAATCACGTGTAATTTACGTGTGTCTTAAAGAAAAACAAACATTTTTTTAAAGAAAATATGCGTACTTATTATATTATTAAACTATAATTTAAGATAAGCCAATGTGTTGTCGATGCGCTCGTAGTATCGCAACATTATTCTTCGAGACCTTCCTCTTTGATCACACGGGATAAACCTGAAACTAAATCAACCGAACCCGCAGTCTCGTCTGAAAAAGTTTTCGCTTTCTTGAATAAAGCATTGTTTTTCGAAGAAAATAGTTCTATGAGACCGTCGGTCCGCGGAACAAAAGAATCGACTTCTTTATTGTCAGCAACCACCTGATGGATGAGAGAAACGTAGGAAAAGATAAACGGAAAGATAAGCTGCAAAAGGTTCTCGGTCGTCGCGCAACGATTGTCTACGTGTATAGAACAACATCTGTACTTAAGGTCGCCCTTCAGATCCAAGAGCTCGCTCCGTATGCACCCTCTAGCGAGGCATCGTATCGGAGCACTTTCGGAAGACCGACCTGGAATCATGCTCGAACATATAATACGAGCCAAGTACAAGTACGTGGGGAACGTGCACAAGTCGGGCTTTCGTAGCAAATGATGACCAGAGGCCTTTGAGGGAAGCTGACGCAATTACGAAGTGCTCTCGTTTTAGGAATCAGTTTGCACACACGGGATCGGCGGAGTTTCAAATGATACTGCCACCGGGGGCGGATTATTGTGTGTACCAAGGGATGTTATTGTGTACGCCACTATCAATCGTCAGTGAATCACGTTGGTGTAATTAGCAGAATGCGAAATTAATGGCGGAATGAAACGACATCAATGAGTACGTTTGTACGTACGCGCGCGCGTCTGCTTGTCGTGCAGTTTTTACGATATTACTGCGTACGTAAACGCGATGCGAAAGCATTTTAATGGGCAGTAAGATTTGTTTTAGCGAGAATTTACATCGTGTAGCTTTATTCACGGAAATTCTCATAGAATTTGAGGGTCTTCCGCGCCATGGAGATTGCGAGAATTTCGAAAGTTTGCGAAACGCAATTTTATCTACTCTTTCTCTTTTAATGACTTTGACTTTTGCACTTTTGCATCTTTCTGATAGGAAGCATAGATCCATATTAGCGTCAAGGGCTTATACTTTGTCCGGCGAACTTTTCAGGTGTCCTACATATAGAATGAGCGGACGAGGGAGTCGTATTCCCAAGTCGCTGCTCCACGGAGGGCGTCAGTTGAGAAACGACAGATGCTGCCCGTAAGTCAAAGTACCGGGTTCTTAGCGAAACTTTCGATCGTTAATACCCCATTGGCAATGTGTGTGTGTGTGTGTGTGTGTGTGTGTGTGTCTATTTGAGGCGCAACGAGAGTCGTGTATATTTATTATCGCCTCACACGTAACTCCTATAATTCGTTTATGATCGCCGACGTGCGAGACGCGAGGCGGTACAGTCACTTTGAATTACTAAACAGCGACGAAGAAATATTTTAATAAAAAGGCACCGTCGTCGCGCGTGCCGTACGTAAACTTTTGCAGATTAATGCGTTGTTAATATTAAAGCAGTTTGTAACCTTTTTTAAAATTTATCGTAGAGAGTTTGGAGGATATCCGCGAGCAACCTGTAAGAAGTATTTCACCGATGCGTCGGGTTCCTTCGTAAAAAAAAAGAAAAGAAAATAGAATCTTAGCAACGCGCGCCGAGAGACTATAAAAGTAAACGAAAACAGAGTATTTATTGATGATTGCAATATATACGACATCTCTGTACCTTCGAGCGAAAGAAAACGGCGACCGCAGAGAACCGTGAACGATATCACGTCGCAACTGCAGAACGATGCACAAATATAGATTTTTAACATCGACGCTTTTAAATAACGTAGTGAAATTGGGCGAGAAGGTATGTACGTGCCGACCAAAGCTGAAAATAAGGTGTAGAGAACGTGGCACTTGCCTCGTGTAAAAAATTTCAGCATAAAAAATGGTAACGTAAATTTAAAGGACAAGAATGACCCAAATGCAAATGAAATTTCTTCTGTAATTTTGAAATAGTATCAATTTCAAATAGTAACCAAAATCAATAGTTTCTGATATAAATTCAGCTTCTATTTTAGACGTCTTAAAATTCAATCTAATTTAAAATTATTCTTTAATCGAATCACACTCTTTTATCCGAATTTGGAGATAGCACCAAAAATATTTTTAACTACTCCAGAAACAGTGATTTCATGTAAAAGAATTGTATTAAATTAAAGTTAATAAATTGTTGAAGATCAACATTAACAATGCATAAGTCATGCACTGAGAAGAAAAATATGTTAAGAAATTAAAATATTTATTCCGATACGTTCAACTAAATATTGGATTGATTCAACAATTATTTAGTCGTATAAAGAAAGATAATTTATTCATGTCAATCATTAACATTTTTTAGTCAAGGAGTAATTAAACCAATTCAATATTTAGTTGAACGTATTTGACTAAATATTTTAGTTATCCGACACATTTTTTTTTCTCGGTGTGAAAAGTTATCAAATGGAAATTCTTTAAATTAAAAATAAAATAAGGATATAAATTTTGATAAAATAATTGACAATGTTGCGACTATCGAAGCATTGTAATGAAAAGCATCATGCGAGTAAAAAAATATTTTCTGCGAATTTTTACAAGAATTAATATTATTTATATAAATGTAAAATGTATACTACACACACACACACACACACACACTCTCTCTCTCTCTCTCTCTCTCTCTCTCTTTCTAATTTTATTGTAATAGTATTATATTTTGTTTGTTTTCCTAATAAATTAATATTAATATATTAAATATCACACTACTAATAAATATTATTTCTTAATATATTTATACGTTATAAAAGAAGTATTCTTCTGCTAATAAGGGCCACATTTTTTTACCAACAAAAATTAACAGTTAAAATTCGCGTTAATCTTTAATTGTTTCAAATTACTCTTCTTTCAATTTGTTAATGCTAAAGTTCTAACAATTATTTAAAAATTATTTAATGTTCTTGATAGACGTTAATTTCTTATTATTCTGCAAATGTATTTTGCATATAAAAAAACATGAGAAGTATTATGTATCAAGCTCGGCAGTCATTTTTTCCTTCGTTCATTGAATTCTTGATACAATCTCAAAATAAGAAAATGCATAATCATCTAATCAAGAAGAGGAAGAAGCAATTCGCCAAGTCATCAATGTTATCAATGTTGGCACGGTATAACAGAAAGGCAAGGAATGAAAAAACTCACATAAAAGCGCACACGACTTTGCACGATGCTGCGCTACGAAAAACAGAGACAATCGGAATTACAGTGGCCCGCAATCAATAATACAGATTGCGAAAAACGATGAAACGGAGAAGTCGACAGGTATTTTAACGTTACATGTACTCGTGTTGCCTCGTTCTCGTACATCTCGAGTCTTTTTACTAAACAATGCAAAGTCCTCCAAAAACCCCGCTGTGTTACACCGTCTGTTCTTGCGCGGTAATAAAGTATTCGATAGAAATGATTTCGTAACGCGTGAGCGCGTGTAAGTCGCGTTTCAGTCGCGAGGGGTATAGTCATCGGACGTATAGTCGATTTCCAGCGGAGGAACTGCAATCCGAAGGGTAGATAAACAAAATGGTCGCGGAATGGGTCATAAACGTCGCGTACTCTAGCCATCGACATTTTTATTGTGACGTCGTTTTCCACATATACCAGTTCGTCATTTAGGTATCGCGAATACCGCGCTTCATTCAGAAATGCTCTTTTATACATCCGCGAGACTACTTACTGAGGAGTCTCCATAATTTACGAGAGTAGTTCAAAGTTGACGGAAAAAATGCAATTAATCATTTTCGGGGAAAATTAATTTAATTGCGAAAATGAGGCTAACCAGGGAAGAGAGATAATAAAAGTGTACGACGATGCACGTTCGCGATAAATTTGTTGTAATAGCGCGTTTCATGAACAAGGTTTAATACTCTATAAATAAATCCCGTAAGCAATAACAAGGCTTCTCGGCTCCGTTTCGAGAAATTTATTTCGAGGAGTAATCCAGTGCTCGACACGTCTCTCCAAGAGACATTGTTTCCGTCTGGCAATTCGATGCCAATCTTCGGGTCGCGATTGCCATTGTAAATCGCGTAACGGTTGCTCATAATGTCCCGGATCTCGTTATACCGTCATCCCTCTTCGTTTTCTTTTCTCTCCTCCCGACTCCCTTTGCAACTATATGCCATCTTCGCCGTCTATCGGTAGCCGCGGCGGCGGCGACGGCGACGGCGGCGGCGGTGGCATCGAGCGACGGACGTCAAACGAAGACTATCCATCCTGTCGTCTTCCCGCCGCCGCCGCCGCTGCCGCCGCCGCAACTCGGAGAGAACAGCATACAATACCCGAGTAAAACTGTATGCACCGAGAAATCCCAGAAGAACGTAGATTTGACGGATAACGTATATTTTATTCCGCCCTTCCCTCTTCGCTCCCCTTACATACCGACCCTCCTCCCCCGTGCTCCGCTACCACGCACCCTCCCTACCAAACTTAGATCAATATGTTGCGTCATGTACCCTCCCGTCCCTCCGTTCCTCGCACACCGCCCCAACGTCTCACCGTCCACCCAGCCACCCACTCCTCCGACCCCCGCGCTCTTCAACCACCCTCCCCCGGCGCCCACACTCCCTCCACGTGAACCAGCGCGGCGAGTGACGTCACGCAGGGACGCGCCCCATTCATAGGCTCCCACGCAGCCAGTCCAGGCCGCGAGAACGGAAAAAAAGAACGAGATAGAAAGAAGGAAGGAAAGAAAGAAAGCTCTGGCAACGGCGACGATGATGACAACGACGACGACGACGACGACGACGATCACGTCTCCGTGCGTCGTTGTCGTCGTCGTCGGGTCGCGCGATCGCGACGAGTTGCGTATAATACCGTCGAGTAGGCTGGTATCGATTCCCTACGAGCGAGAGAGACATTTAGATAGCTCTGTAATTTCGTTGTTTTCGCAACGGGACGCAATTAAACGGTCGACCGCAACCGTGCGACGCGACGAGACGCAGCGAGACGAGACGAGACGAGACGAGACGAGACGAGACGAGACGAGACGAGACGAGACGAGATGCGACGCGACGCAACGAGGACGCGGAGGTAGGAAGAGAGCTCCCGCTCATTTGGAACGAAGAAAGAACCCCCTTTCTCGCTTCTTACCCCGCCCCGCCCCTGCCCGCTGCCGTCCCCCTCCCCCCCATTGTTCCGCGGGCGCGCGGATCAATGATGTAACGACGCTCGCTCACGATGACGTTTGTCATTGTACTTGCGTGCGGCCATGACGGAGGCGTGCGTGCGTAGCGTGCGCGCACGTGTGCAACTCGCGGCGGTGGAGGCGGCGAGGGGTGAGGGGGCGAGGGGGAGGGAGGCGAAGGTTTACTACAAAACACCCCACCTACCCCCCGTGTCCGCCTACGTTTGTGCGCGCCCAACATTTCCGTGCTCGAGCGCCGTTAAATTTTACGCGGGCGCGCTCGCGAGCGTCATTGATCAGCGCCCGGATTACTTTTAATAATCCGGAAAATGGAGCTCTCTGTCTCCGCGCTGAAAGAGATGAAAGATGCAGCGACGCTCGGCGAAAGATAAAAGCTATTACGTGTTCGCTGTAAAGAGGTGTCCTGCGCGAAATATCGCACGGCACACATACGCGGCCGCGCGCGCGCGCGCGCCCCTCTACCGAGAAATACATATATGTATATATTTTCCAGATTTCCTTCCTTTCGGTAATTATTTCGGTATTAAATCTGTAATTTATCTATCACAAAACTGGGTCATTAAATAAAGCCAGAAGACACGGTGATCGATAAAATCGGTGTTCCAAGCTAAAAATAATAAGGGACAATTTCTATTTATTTAAATCTTCATATATTCATGCACGCGTATAAATTGCATATACGTCGCGGGCTCGCCGTTTATGCACGCCTATAAGTACCCATGAAACCCCCAACGACGTGCTCAGATGACTACGTCGCATTCTTGATGCGACGATAAATATTATACGGTTGCACGCGCGCGAAAACCAACAAAATCTTTCTCACATGCCCCTGCCATGTATTATTAGTACGAAGATTACGCCGGAAAGGCCACGATTCGAACCTGAAATGAATCGATATTGTAATACCGCGCGCGCGAGGACGGAACGTAGTAACCAACCCTGATGCGGAGATAAGAATAATATTTGCGCAAGTGGATAATCGCGTTAGAACGATATAACTGCGCGAATTTGACGAGCGTTAGTTTCTGTTTGCGAAAATCCGCGCGGATCCCCGGAATGCGGTTGGCGCGGATAACAGCGAAGTTTTAAAAGCCGCCGGGCGTCCGTCCGCGGCGCGCATTTGCCGAACTGCACACGTTGCACATTATCGTCCCGCCCGCCGCACCGGACGCTGTAATCCGCCATCCCCGCGGATAAAATATCGGAAGATCGAAATCGCGCGCGAGTACAAGCGAGTAGAAAACGGTACGCGATGTCAAACGACATAAATGGAGAGACGGGGTGTATCCGCGTGGCGCCTAGTTAGTGACGGTATTGCGCCCACGAATGCCGTATATTCGTAAGTGATAAAGGGTTAATTGACGTACCGGCACCGGGAGATGATGTGACGCGCCGCTGTAGGCTCGATTATTTTGACTTGTTCCAGTAAACTTCCTCGCGGACGATTATTACGCACTGATTATTATCTTTTACTCTGCGTCTGCTCTTGATTGCCCCCAAAAAGCAAATATTTACCGGTCTCCGACGATATTACCGTCCGCACGACCTTTCCCTCTCGTTAACGCTGTCCGTGCTAAAAGAGGGTGTATGAAAATGGCCCCAAAATTGGCCCCGAGCAGACAATCCAAAAACCTAAACTAATACCACAGTTTTTTGATGTGTATGAAAGAGAAAAATAATGTTTATAATGCTGGGAAGTGCGGAAAAAATTGCTGATAAGAAAATTTTATACGGAAATTGTGATATTATGTTTCAATTCTCTTCATTTCTACATTACCAGATTTGTATATATTTTAACTCTTTCTCTATTTCGTGGGGTCACTCGTGTCCGAGAAAAATTTTCCGCGTCATGTACATACACCGGTACAATACGTACTGAAATTATATACTTTCATCAATTGTTATTGCCATTTCATTTTTTGATCTATACTATCGTATATTAAAAAGTTGAAACTAAGTAAAATTACGATTGAAAACCATCTCATTATAGTGTACTCTTAGAAGCGTAAAACGCGAATGACTCTACGCTGTAAAGTAAAAAATAAAAAATTACGATGTAGAATAAGGGTTTACATATATATTTACACTCATTTTTACATGCATTTTGCATACAAATTTATCTACAGCAGCCATTTTTAATAAAGAAATATTAAATTTGTTAAGTCTTCATCTAATCCAAGATCAACGATAAAGACGTGGCGATTACTAGTTCCATTTTTTGTATTTTGTTTTTTATTAAAAATTTTTTTTTTTATTATGCATTTGTGTCGATTTTTGTTTATTTTTTTAGTATCATACTTTTAATACTTTTTACTTTATATACTTTTTATTTTATTTATTATAGTATATAATATTATAAATACATTATATAGTATATTATATATATTTTTGTTTCATACATTAAAATATATGAAAATTAATATTCATCAGAAGAAAATTCCTCAGAAACATCAAAATATTTAAACAATTTGATTTTCATGTAGTATAATAATATAATATATATACATATAAAATACCAATAATAAATAAAATAAAAAATAAAAAAAAACAAAAAATGATACCAGTAATAAATTAATCACCACGTCCTCGTCGTTGGTTCTGGATTAAACAAAAAGTGATTTTAAAAAATTCAATATTTCTTTATTAAAAATTGCTATTGTGTACAAATCTGTATACCAAATGCATTTGAAAATGAGCGTGAATACATAATTAAAATATATAAATGCAAGTTTGATCATATAGGAATAAATAACATTAATATACAATGTCATGTATGCATTACGTATTTCGCATGACATTTTACTGTTATCAGCAATTTTTCTCGCACTTCCAGGAATTGTAAATATTATTTTCCTCTTCATATACATCAAGAAATACTATGGAATTACTTGTTTCTACTCGGGGGCAATTTTTGTCATTTTCATATACCCTCCTTTACGCTTGCCCTCCCTCCAACCTCTGTCAAATCACGCGTTATCTCTATGCATTATCTCCGCCGTCGGAGAGTACATGCGCACGTAATGAGGCAATTGCGAAATTTGTCTAACCCTGGAGAAGGAGGGAAGGTACTAGCAGCTTGTCTTCCACGCTGTCGAGATCCGATGAGAGAAATGCGGAAGAGAAAAATTCTATGAAAAATCTTTCAACGACGAAGCTAATTTACGAAGCAGAACGGAATTTTGCGTATGTCAAGTCTGTCGTGGTGCAAGTGGTAAATATATCCGTACGATCTATCGCGTTTAATCGTCTGTGATTTTGATCAAAATGTTCTTCATCGAAGCACCAATAAATTATTTGTACGATGAGATCTATGCGAATTCAAAAATCTTGATTTTGTTGCTTATCCACCTGCTTATTTGCTAAGAAAAGAAAAACCAATAAAAAGTACTGCGCCCAAGATAAAATCAAGAGACGTGACAATACCTTTCTTAGCACTCTATTTATATATTCACGAAAAGTTCTCTCTAAAAACAGTGCGGGCCTGATGAGCTTATTTTCCACACTTTAGACGTTGCCCCGAATAACTATCGCTCGCATCGGAAAACAACCGTTTATCGGTCCTGCGCATTTCTTCTTTCTTATTTTGTTAAAATAATTTATATCCCCATTGTGCCCCGTATATCGAGAAGTGTACGCTCGAGGGTACATTATTTACATCGGACGCGTTAATATCAACTTGATCGCCGTGCATCACGCGCCGATGGATATTTTCTCTATTTTTATTTTCCGTGTAATCTTTTTACGCCGAGGCCTTCGAGAGGTTTCTCCACGGTGTGCCGAGTAATATGCGGAAAGAAAAGTGACACTGTTAGGATCGCAGACACTCGCAACGCACTCGATCAATCTGGCCCGGCGATTCTTCCGACCGTTTATTCGCGCGCTCCATTCCCGTGGCCCCTTACCTTGCTTGACCGTAAAGTGACCTTTCCGCCGCAGCGTGCGCAGCATCGGATGTCGCAGTAGTTGCAGATGTGGCCGACGCCGTCGGCAAACTTGGTTTTCAGGCATATGTGACACGTGGCGTTCAGCTCAACCCCGGCCTTTTTGTGTTTCTCCGAACGCATCCGTATCGTTTCTTCGAGGACCTGAACCTCATCTTGCTTTCGTCTGCAAACAAATAACCAACTATTAAGAAGAAACAGTAAAAAAAAGCTCAGAAAAGAGCTCAGCACTGACAGTATCGCTTTAATAATCTATTGCGCTTTATTCGCCCATTTTATTTTTTTTTCAGCGACAAATCAATTGTTAAGAATTTGAAATCGATAATCTTTATGACCTAGTACGATTAAATATAGAGGAGTACGATGTCTCAAAGGAAAAGACGCAAAATAAAAGGAATGTTTTATTTTTGTCACTTTTTGTATGTCCTTAAACAGATCTAATGTTTAATTAATAGTCCAACGCAGCCTGACAGTCCAAGGCTTACGATTCCTTAGTTTCCGGTAAAATTACTTCTGACGACCTCGTATGAGAAGAGCGATGGTTATAATCAGTGTCTACGGGATAAACGATGGAAAATTAACAATACTACCATTCGTGCTCGGTGTCCAACTGAATTCGTACCAGCGAAGCTAAGAAAATTACCGGCTATTTCTGATATAGAAGCCACATCCCGCGAGACGGCAGCCGAATTTGTCAATCCTAATTCTACCATTTGCGGACTCCGGCGTTCTACTAAACCTCAAGATAACGGATCGCTCCTAGATTTATTTCCACTCCGTAAATCGCGCCCTAGAAGCGTCTCCGACCGAGCGGTCGCAATCTTTCCCTGAAAAATGCGACGTGACGACACCGATGTCACTCCTGCCGTATTCGTCGCTGTTGATTCTATTCCCGTTCCTACTCGCATCCATTAAACCAATTTAGGACCGTGTATCCTGCACGTTCGAAATTAAATCGACGGCTCTGTCAAAGCAAGTCGTTATTGTGCGATTTGTTATCGATATCAACAGTTTAATGCTGAAAGAATTCAACTGAAAGTATTCAAATCAAATATTGTTGCGTCAGTGTTATTTAATTAATTTTGAATTAAAACAAAAATAAATTCTTTTCTCTATCTATCGTACAATTTGATCAAGCAAAGAAAAGCAAATTGCTTTAAATTTAAGATAATTTTTGTGACACTTTTTAGTGATGTAAGACCATGATGCTAATTTCCGCCCATCTTCTTCTTTCTGTATACGTAAATATATAAAATGATAAACTAGATTATTCTAATGATAATAATTAGAACAATGAAGTAGAGAAAGAGACAGCCAGTCATTAAAACCAAAACTTTTCGGATCGAACACTCATTAAATTTAAACTATTGTTGCAACCTTATAATAACTTCATATGAGCGTAATAAAAATTTATTTATCAACTTTCCATTCGAACGCGGCGCGCTACACGTTGTCGGGGAGAAAAAACGAAATTTACAAGCTCTAGTTGACAGTTATTGCGGTGCAATCGTCCGTTAAAAAACGCGAAGCTACATTTAAGGTCACGTTTATTTCGTACCTGTCCTACCGTAATCGCATCTTTTGTTCTTTATGTCCCACCGTCGACTAATTACGCGAAGAGCTCTCGTAAAATGCAAGTGAAATTAATGAACCCTGAAGAGATGAAATAAACATCGCCTGTACAGTGGAGATACGACATCAGTGTGTTTTAAATATATCGCGAGCTGCAGTCAGATAAACAAAACCGCTCTATTCATTAGAGAATCAGTCAGATTTTTTTCCCCCGTTTATACATTTAATTTTGCTTTGAGAGAGAGAGAGAGAAAGAGAGAGAGAGTTTCTCTAATTATCGACTTTTGTTTATGACATAAAATGGGGCCGTTAAAATCATCACATCTTTATTCACGTAATGTTTGATGATCTAACTCGCACGCACGCGAATATAGTAGATATGTTTTTTTTTCTGTTAGACACTCGCGAGAATTGAAAATAGAAATTATGTTAAGGATGTATAGGACATTTCTCAAAAACATTAAAAAATTATGAAAAAATTACAGATTGTTTTATATTGCATTCGAAAGTAGTAGAAAAAATTTGACGGTGATTTTCTATCGGGATAAACAATTATTTAAATAAGAAGTAAACCTGTGCTCGAATGAAAATATAATTAATAATGAAATAATGAAAGAAAAAGTAATGAAAAAATCTGAATCTTTTTTTTATTTAAGTACTTTAAATATGCACGATGATTTGTGTAAAGTTTCATTAAAATTCAGTAAAATAAACAAAATTCATTTTTTTCTAAATAACTAAACAGACAATCACAATAAAACTTTGTATAAATCATCTTGAATACTTAAAGTATTTATACAAAAGAATTGAGATTTTTCTTAACGTTGTAAAAAATAATCTAATTTTTAATAACAAATAAAGTAAATGAGCTACAAAAATATGTTATTAAATAAAAATATAATTTTATTCGCACAACTTTCATATATTTCATATCGTTTATTAAACACATTTTTCAATTTTATTTTACTTTACAGGAACTGTATGTCCAATACGTCCTTAAAAAAAAAAAAGAAAAAATCCTGCATGTCGATCAGCGAGGTCAGACCAGCAAGAACTGCTCGCTTAGTGCACCAAACCTTCAGACATGTAGATACATGCACACTCTCGCATACATTTGTTAGGTAGGAGATTTATGTGAGAGACGTTGGTCCGGCAAATAAGCCGCAGTCACCGTCATAGCTGCAAGTGGAAATAGGTGAGCTGCACGTTGCAGCAATTTTTAGCATTTGTATCTTGGATCACGTAAGCAGCGACAAATCAGACTGTTGAGCTTCAACCAGGGGTTGTTGGCACTGCGACGTGTCAGCTCCACCCCGGTAAATGAAACATACCGCGGACACGCAAAAAATCGACTGAACGCCATTCGCGTTGCAGAATGCGCATTTGGAGCAGGTAACCTGCGTCAATCTTTGTAGTCGGGAAGAGACGTATATAAACTGGATCTTCTTACCCTTGACCGATTGTCAAATAAAGGGAGGGGGAGGAGGGGGACTGCCGCGCCACGCATCCTGACATCGTAACCCAAATCCCGAGTTTGTCGATAGAACAAAAGCCGGCGCGTTGTGTTACAACGAAGCGGGGAAAGGGAGGAGTTGCGCCGCATCTATATACCTATATTTCTCTAATTACTTTACCGATAATCGAGTGACTCGCGCACGCAACGGTGATCACACTCGACAAAGAGTCGCACAAGACTTTCCCACTTCTGCGTTACGAGCGATCGTGGAAAGGTCGCGACACGCAAGAAACTGATCTCCCATCGACATGAAAGAGCTAGAAAGAAGCTTATACAAATGAAGTATCACAGACATATCCCCGGTAGCTTTCTATAACTTTCTCGTGCTTCTAGCGTGTCTTGAAATTGGGTTTCAACTTATTGATATTCCACATCGAGACAGATTCCGAGTATTGTCATCGATAAAACAAAAAGTATATATAAAATAATAATTCATTTATTAAACTTTTTCTTTGGATTGCGAAAAATTGAACCTCCTTATTAATTTAATTCCTGAACAAAGAGAGATTTTTACTTTTAACTCTTTAGGCCCAATTGTAGGTACTTTGTGTCTCACCAATTTTCATCCATGGAAGTTTTTCGAAATTTGAAAAAAAAATATTATAATACATTTAAAGAAAAATACAAACATTTAGTCTACAAACTTGAAAATATGTTCATGAATTTTTAAAAATTTTTCGAACCATTTCAAATAGATGAAAAAATGACCAAACTCGAAATAAGTAAGGATTAAGGATGTATGGGTCATATCTAAAAAAAAAAGTTATCAAAAATATAAAAATTTCATAGAATTCTAATATTATGTTCGAGTATCTGTGCAAAATTTCAAGACACTTTATTTATTGATTTAAAAGTTATTTAATTTTAATACTTTGTTTACTATTGATTCTCATGTAAAATCGCGTTTTGCAGTATTTGCAAATTTGATGGGGAAGTAACATTACTAATTAAATCCAAATTTTTATTAATAAAACTCTAACAAATATTCCTGCAAAAATTTATTTAGATTCATTTACTCGTTTAAAAATTATTTATTTAAAAGTGGAGCAAAATATAGTAATTTCCACTGCAAAAACCATTATATAAAATAAATTTTTCATTATTTTCTTTTTTGCAACTAGTTTCAGAGCCAAAATTTGAGCATTTACGACTAAAATTTTTTGTTTGATTAGAAAAAAGAAGAATAAACCTAGAGAAGCTTTCTACCTTCAATTTTTAAATTTTGATAACTTTAGCCCGTATCATATAGCCAAAACATTCTTAATTTAAATTGCAGGATAATTGGCTTCATAAAATGTAACCCATTTTTCCTTGCGAACTTTTCATGTATTTTATATTTCATCCTAAAGCAGTATATAGCATCCGCGACGATGCCACTTTAGTAACCCATAAAACGACTTGCCAGTGTAGAGGCATTCATACGAAGGAAAACATCATAAGGAAAGAAATGTCTTGGAATCGTACAAATATCGCGTATAATGCGCGAACGTCTACAAACAAGACAAAGACCAACGAAACGTTAATGCGCTATAATGCCGATGACTGTATATATATATATATATATATATATATATATATATATATGTATAACCGATATAACGCGGAACAAAGAGGGCGAGAGTTCTGATCCCCCGAGATGCACATTCGTCTTTTTCCCCACGGGGACCACGCATTTCCAGGGATAATTTATCTTTCTCTGAGAAAAATCATTTTATTTACAATCCATATAGTCTTTTCTAAACTCGGAGACGATGGCACTCGTAACGGCAACTCGTAACGCAACGACATAATTGCCGGCTTAACTTTCTCGCGTTGAGTCTGGATCGTTATTCAACGGTATTTGCACCCTTTCGCCCTTCTCCCCAACTGCCTCCGACTCTCTCTACTCTTCACCGCCGACGTGCTACCTATCTACAGGACGCGTATATATTTCACCCTCCAAGAATTTACCGTGCCAATCCAGACGCTTTCACACCCCGTCCACGAGCATGGTCGCATACACCTATGCATACCCTATGCAGCTGCAGCAGCTCGTTACTACGCCACGTCAAGGCTCGTCGCCTTGCATTTTACATGCGTCCCTACACGTACTTGTCGTCTACATTACATGATCTCGCGCGCATCGGTATGGCACAGCACGCTTTCCTCATTACTCTTTCCCTTCGTTCTCACGTTCCCGTTTTTCGCTCGGTCGCAACGCGACCTATCAATAAAACCTGTTCACTGCGCAACGCCCGGTTTCTCCTCTCTTTCTTTCTCTCTCTCTCTCTTTCTCTTTCCTCCTCCTCTTCCTCTTCGTTTACAGTTATTGTTAGCCACCACGGCAATTAAACCGCCGGTCTTCGTTCGCACAATTACGCACACCGCGCCGCGCCGCGCCGCGCCGCGCCGCGCCGCGCCGTCACCGATCCAGTCGTCGCCTGCCGTGATAAGCGGAGCACGGACCGGCGCCCGCCGATATTTTTATCATCGACACCGGCGAGGCCGATCGTAATCGATCGTACCTACGTTCATGTTACATCCGACGTGTTCGTCGAGTCGATCGCACGTCGGTGGCACAAGGCGCACATGAGACGCAGAACCTTGTTACGAAGGCGGCACAAGGGCGAGAATATTTGCGGACGTCGAAGACACAATTATAAGCGATTTTTATTTCTGACCGCTTGATACAAAAGAGATGAGAGCCGACGCGGTAATCGGGAGCATGTGCGGGGCCGTGGATACATAAATGGAAGATGTAGGTGTAAAGCGGTCAAGGACTAATGAGCAGGTGAGCCGGGAAAATAGGTGAAACGAGCCGGAGCAGACCCATTGGTCAAGAAATACCTTTATCCAATCGATCGATTGTCGTTTCGTCCATCTGCCAATTGCGATAAAAACCAAACTGAACGACGTCTCACTTTCGCGCCGGTCTGATCATTAATATCTTTTTTATCCCTAATTCCGATAATTTCTAAAGTTAGCCGAGGCTTGACCTTGAGTTACCACTGATCCAATAGCGTTAAAATAGGTACTATTGTTACAACTAAAGTTATTAGCCTTTTTTTATAACGCACACTCAGAGAAAATGTCGTACCGGCAATTAGACTTTTCAGAACAAACGCTTCTACGTATTGTATAGTTGTAATAAGAGCGTTGAATAAGTTACACAATCAAACAAAAAAAAATATAGAAGAATTGAATTATTTCCAATCTTCTTCTCGAGTGGCATGAGGCGTACTTACAATTTGAAAACTGGAAGTAATCACCTGATGCGACTTTTGAAAATTTAGATTTAAATTTCATAATCACAATGTTATAACGTTGAAGATGGCGGGAAGTCAGCCGAACATATGGATTAAAAGGTATGAAGAAGTATGGATGTACTAAATCATCAAAGGTATCAGTATACAAAATTATCGCGGATTTGACTTAATTGCCTAATCACACGATTGATTTTTGAAATTCTCAGGAGTCTAAAAAGAAATCTTAATTTTAAAAAATATAATATAACCATTCGTTAAATAACTACAGAAAAATAGTAAAATCAATGTAGGCGATGAAAAAGTTGAGCCTGAGATTCGTACTGGGATCTTCTTCGTTCTTCTATCCTTGCATTTATGCTATACTGTCACTATTGTCTTAATTATTTTAATCTTATGTAAATACTTATAATTGAAATTATCATTCTATATACCTTTGTTTCATTAAAAAAAGTCTTAACCAAAAAAAATTGTAATTGTCATAATTTATGTGTATGAAGTCTATATAACTGTAGGGTAATATAGTTGAATCACTATTTCACGATCAATTGATAGTATACATAAATAGTGTCGCAGTAACTGTATTTTTTAAATTTACTATTATTTTGGTACTTATTACTTCGTAAAACTAGTGACTTAAAATGTCAAATTTAAAGTTACCAAAATCATTTTGTTTTCTCTCAGTGCTTTTGAATGTATTAATATATTCAAATAAATTATGAAAAAAAACTTATTAATAAAGGTATGAAGTTAATTAATTTTAATCTCCGTTTAAATAGTTGTCCAAGTCATAGAAGCTACGTTTAAAAAAATAATTTCTTGCGTAAATCCAAAAATCGCAAAAATATTTACGTATATCCGCTTAAGTGTGTTCCCGCCAACGCTGATCGATACATGAAACTTTTATCCCAGTGAAATGTCGACACTCTCAATAGTTTTTATCCGATGCTATGCAGTTTCACGGTTTTATTTGCGGCGGTGGAAATAAAAATAGTCACAATTACCGAACGCGCGACGGACAATACTGGCCGCATGCATCACGGTACGTGAATGTTATTACAGGCATTTGACCAGCCTGGCAATATCCGGTGCAATAGAGAGTCCTAAATACCCGTGTGAAAGCTCGCGCGTCCTTACGCTTGTGAAACAATACTTCATCGATAGTTTCGAATCCATCGTGTGAAAAAAAAAATATTCCAACGTACATTCGTGCTCTAAGATTTGACATCATACACGATCGTTACGGGAGAGAGCAAACAAATATTAATGCCGCGTTTATAACGATACTTCAAGTTCGTTATTTGAACGTTTTACTAAATGGCATAAATGAGGAAAAGCTTAATTACTGTTCACGTACGTTTAGATAAATAATTGATAATTATTGATTATTTCATTAACTTTTTCTAGAATTTTCTCTCAAAATTAAATTTTTCAATATCGAACAAACAAAATCTTTGCCTCTTACGTATTGTGAAATTATACTTTGTCAATTATAGTAACATATATGTTGACAAGTCTTTTTGTTATTTCTTTTCTTTTTTGCATAAATATATTTTGTACATTGTGCATATTTTAGAAAGCGAGTATCTATATCACAATGACTAAAATTTCAGTTTTGATTTTTGATGCTGATTTTTAAAACAAATATGCATACGTAAGATTATATAATTTATTAAACAATAATTTAAAATATATGTATAATAATACATAATATTAAATTAATAATTAATTTAATATTGTGATAATATTTATATATTTTTTAAATTATTGTTTAATAAATTATATGATTAAATTATATGATTGACAATGCCGAAAACTGTAAAGAATTTTTGATTAATTTTATAGATATTTGTAAATATCAGTATTATTAAATTGAATTAATATCAGTATTATACTGAGAAAAAGAATATTTTAAAACAAAACATTTTATTTAATATAAAAAGTTATTTACTCGATAGGCCTTAATAGCTTATTTATTTGAAGTCAAGTTAAAAATTTCTAAATTGAAATTATGTAATTATTAGGTGTGCGAGTACCCGAGATTTCGGGTTCGAGTTGAGTCGGAAATTTTTTTCTGGATCGGATCGGGACCCGGAAGTTCGTAATGTTCGAATACCCGAAGTTGAAATCGGGTTGGGTCGGATCGGGATTCCAAAATTTTATAAATTTTGGATGTTTGAATCTGAAGTCGAGTCAAGCAGCGGTCATAGATTTAGATACTTTATACACTAAGCAAAAAATTACTAGAGTTTAATAATATATTTAAAAAAAAAATTACAAATTTTTAGAATCCTAATCCAGCCCGACCCTATTTCAACTCTGCATACTTGATACTTACGAGTACCCAAAAATTACAAACTTTTGAGTCCCGACCCGATTCCGAGAAAAAATTCCCGACTTGACCCGAAACTTGGGTATCCGTAATTTCGAGTACCCGCACCCCCCTAGTAATTATGTAAATAAAATGAAGAGATAATTTTTAATCAAGTATATATTTTTCTTGCAATTTTAGAAAATATTTACTGTTATATTATTTTTGTATTCATGATAATTAGATTTTTTATCAAAGAAAACAATTCAATTATATTTAATAATATTATTAACTTATTTGTAAAATCATTATTTCAATGTAAAAATCCAAAATTACATACATGAAATAATATATCTATATTTACTTGAAAATAAATATCTTTACTTAAACAGAACAAACAAATGTTTGCATCAAAATATATGGTTTTAAGAAAATGTATTCTTTTTTCAATTTTTTCTCAGTATATCAATTTATTATTTTGATATTACTATTCTGGTACAACTTAAGAATTGTTTTTCAAAAAAATAACGAGAAACAGTTCGAAAGGCTAAAAAAAAGGATATAAATAAAATGTATATAAAATCACATATAAAAGATTATTTGAGTACCAAGACCCTTGAAGAATATCTGACCATTGTTGATTTTTTCTCGATTTTATATAATTAATCGTTCCTACTTAAATCTCTTGGATAAAGAGGGTCGCGAGAATTTCCACGTGTTCAGGCAAAATTGATGAAAAGTACATGTACGATGGTCGGTCGCGTACCTCATAATCTCATGATCCTGCTCCTCCTCCTCCTTTTGGCGCATTAAAACACCCTCTATGATGCGCCTCTCCTCGGGGGTGAGGTGCGACATGTCGGGCTGAGGTAGCTCCGCCATCACGGTGGTGGTGGTAGTGGTGGTGGTGGTGGTGGTGGTGGTGGTGGTGGTGGTGGTGGCGATGTACGCGCGTGCACGGGGTATGCGACGTGGGTATGACGCGGGTGGTAGGCAAGCCGTCGGCAGCGCACCACCGACGACGCCGACGTCGACGGGACGTCGTTACCGTAGCTGCTCCGTAGCAGGGGCTGCACCCTAGACGCGCCTCTTCCACGACGACGGCACTCGTTGCGGGATATAACGACCGGGGCAATATACAATAACCTTCTACGACTACGAAACACGTCTGTCGTCCTGAGGAAGTCATCCGACACCCGTTGAACGCACCACCGCACCGCACCGACGCGGGAACGTGAGCGCACCGCCGGGGTTACGTAGTCGTCGTGGTCGTCGTGATCGTCGTCGCCGTGACGGTCGTTGCAGCAGTACCGTCGTCGTCGTCGTCGACTCGGCACTCGCGGTACGTTGCACTCTTCGCGGGTGGACCTCCTCCGTGGTCGTGGTCGATGACTTCGGAGTGGCCTCCTTCACCACGACGCGGGATAACGATAAGGAAAGACGGCAGATTTCGTCCTTAATAGATTTCGCATCAGTCGATGTTTGCCGCGTTACGGTCTCTTTTTCTTGTAACCGCTGTTGCTGCTGCTGCTGCTGCTGCTGCTGCTGCTGCTGTTGCCACTGACGTGTGAAAGGGCAATCGGGCAGTAGTAGTCGAGCTGGTCTCATGCGAGCGCAGAGCGTGGCATGACCGCGAAGTCGGGTGTTGTTCTCCTCCTCGTTGTTGTTGTTACCGTCGTCGTCGTCGTCTTCCTCCTCTTCTTCGTCGTCGTCGTCCTTCTCGTCGTCGTCGTCTTCCTCGTCGTCGTCGTCGTCGTCGTCGTCGTCGTCGGCGTTGTCGTCGTCGTCGTCGTCGTCGTCGTCGTCGTCGTCGTCGTCGGTGTCTCTCGTCGTACGATTACCGCCCGTCGCATGTGTATGACAAATCATGTTCACAGGCTGTGACGAGGCTCTCGCATTCTCTCTTGCAGCCCGGCCTCACGCGCTGCGCTGCCCGAATGCACCATCGGACGATACGCGATCTCTCTCTCACTCTCTCAACCAGCAGGGGAGCGACGTCCTCACTCGGATATCTTGCCTTTGTCTCCCGTCGCAGGGAGCAGCGGGGAGCAGACGACGACCGTACGGATGGTTTTTCCTGATCAACGCGGGATACTGCCGCTCGACGACGACTCCGATGCGCCGCTCGGTTGGACTCCGCTGCTAGATAATGGCTGCGCCCTTCTGTCCCTCCGGTCCTTCGAAACTCTTTGGAACCGCATCGATTGAAAACGAAAACGGGTCACTGGGTTGCCGCCGTGCCTGCTGATAAATAGGACTCCACTTTCGCGGCTCGATCTTGGCGCGGTCGTGCACCGCCGCCCGCTGCTGCTGCTATTGCTACCGTCTGTCTATCTATTTTCGCTCCTGCTCCGCTACGTTATCCTCCGGACACCGCAGCGATGCGTGTCATCCCAACCACCAACCACCAACCACCCGTGCTGGGTTGTTATATTTCGTTAACTGGATCCCGCCGTGCCTGCGGCGAGAGACATGCTCAGCGACGAGCAGCGGAGCAGCAGGTCCATTCGCGATCACGGGACACCGCGATCCTCCGCGGAGCACACACAAGTCCGCTCTCGCGCGATTCACGTGGCAGCCGACACGACAATGGCGCTTCTCGGCGCGCCTCTAACAGCCGCCGCGACGCCCACGCAGTCGATCGTCCCCGAGCGGACGGTTACACACCCACGACAAGCGTTCCCCCAGCTGACGACCGTCGCCGTCGTCGTCGCCGTCGCTGCTGCCGCCACCGCCGAGAAGGGTTGTCTTTCGCGTCGGGAAATTCGAAATGCTCCTCTATCGTCGCCGGGACCGCGGTGGAATGGTCGTTACCGACGTCGCGTTCATCCTCGTTGTCGTTGTCCTCGTGTCGTGGTCGCCAACGCGCGCGGAGAACGCCCCTGCAGACGCGGCCGCTGTCGTTTGGCTGTCGTCGTCAAGCTAAACAACACCCGTCGACACGAATCCTCCGTGTTTCGAGATTCCACGCGTGTCCCCCTTCTCCTCCGGCAGCACAGCACTTCCTCCTTCGTGCGCTCCGCGTCGTCGAGCCGCGAGGAACCTTGCGAGCGGAACGCGAGTCGAACACTTGTCACGCACGGCGAACGAGGGTGAGCCAGCGCCAGGTGCCTGCCACTCGCGGCCGCCTCGCGTCACGTCGTCGCGTCGCCGCCGTTGCGATGCGTGGCGTTGCGTTGCGTTACGTTGCGTTGCGCGCTTACGCTGCGCTGCGTCGCGTCGCGTCGCGTCGCGTCGCGTCGCGTCGCCGGCAGAGACAAACGTTTTCACTTCCGCGCGCGCGACGCGTACCTCGCTCTTCACCCCTCTTCCTCCCTCGATGCGACGCCGGAATGCGACCCGCGAATGCGTTTATTCCTCTTCTCTCCTCTCCCCTCCGGACGCCCTCCCGCGACGACGGTGTCTCGCGGTCACGTCGACTCGCGGGGTAGTATCCGCGCTCGGTACCACTGATGGTGAACTCTCTGTCGCTCTGTCTCTCTTCCACCCCAGCTATCCCGCCACTCCCCTTTTCGCGCCTTTACGTCCCTCTCTTTTTCCTTCTTCCCGCCCTCCACCACCTGATCGCTCTTCACTCGTTCTCTCTCTCTCTCTCTCTTTCTCGTTATCTCCCGCTCCCTTCTTCTTCCTTCTCTGCTCTTCACCTGTGCTCCGCACGCTACTCGTTCTCACCACTTGTGTCTCGCAACCCTTCCCTCGCGACGGCCGCGGAACGGGACGGGTGGAACGCGAACGGGACTAATTTCCGGTCGCGAATCGACTTCCTGTCGGGATCGTCACGTCGACATCGAGGCGCGAGCCCGCGTTCCTCGCGAGCGGTTCTTCGCTAGTTGCGCGCTGAGAGACCTCTATCCAAGGGAGGCTCGCCTTATCACACTTGTGTGCGACCGCAGTTGCGCGAACCGTGCCTCGCCACCCTCTTCCCTCCATTCCCTCGGTCGTAGCGATGTACAGGGTGACTCAGAGATCGCGCGCGTTTTCTTCGAATCGTTTGTTAGAAGCCACATCGAGAGGTATGACGATTATCTCGCTATCAAGATCTATCGGTTATTTCACCCTTGAAAATCCAAAAACTTTTACGCAATAAATTCTTAGAAGGCAAATTGCATACGTAACAACGCAGAAAAACGTAAAAGAATCTAATTTTTTATTTAATTTTTTATTATTACTTTTAGCAAACATTACAGTTATATAACTGTTAGTTATAATTTCCTATTGTTACACTTGTTACGTAACATTGTTAGATTACATTGTTGAGTAGAAAATTATAACCAACAGTTATATAACTGTAACTTGATATTTGCCAGACTGTATTTCATCAAAATTTCTCCTTAAAGACTTTTAAATCGAGTCATTTGATTTCGGAATAAAGAACTGCTGAAGTGACCGACTTTCTACGCTATTCTCGTTGAGCAAAGTTCAACTTCGGATTTTCTGAAGAATACGTAATAGGGGAAGAGTACAACGGGGATATACTTTGGGGCGCCCTATATATGTTCGGCGCGTACAAACTCCGGTATCACGTATGTGACGAGCGATGCCAAAGAGAGAGGGCGGCGGAAGAGAAGGGGAGAAAAGTGGAAAAGACTCTTCGAAGCGCGGCGATCGTTCGAGCGGCGATTCGCTCCGGTTTCATGCAATCGTAATCAATCTCCGCTGCGTCGATCACAATCGCCGTCCCACGATCGCTCAGTGACAGATGGTGCCCGGCGAATATCGCACCTTCGCGCGAACTTAATAAATAATGGGATTGCGGCGTACGTTCTGACCAATGGGCAGACAGGATGCGACTTACGTCGCGGAAAGTGCCGTATTGATCGCCGAGCGGACCAATCTGGCACGAACTTTGATCGCGACCACGTGGCGCTGTATTTAAAACGAATCCCGCTAAAAGCCAGAGAAGTTATTTGGAAAAATAATAAGGAGAAAGCTGTTCCAACAACTTTCAACCTTTTACAGGGATTAGTTTAAGGGACTAGCGTTCAGATTCCACCACGCTTTACCTTGCGCACGTTTCGCGGAGTTTTATTTCGGCGATCATAGAAAAGGCCAAATTTCTAAAGCCGCCCTGGCGGAAAAAATTGTACAAAATTCTATAAAATTTAAGAAATGCTACAAAAATCTACAAAAAAAATGCTAGAATTGGGACACTTTGTTAATTTTATTAATTAAGTATATATTTCTGAAAAAAGAAAACACTTTTACGAAAAAAATAAATATTTCTACAAAAATACTTGATAATTTCTATAAATTTCTATTATTAATAGAATTTTGTATTCATTTATAGAAATTTTTTTCGTCAAAGTAAGCTACTTAGAAATGTGTAGAATGTTGTAGTTTGTTATAGTTTGATATAGTTTCACCGAAAAATTCATAGAAATCACAGATGCGCTACAAAAATACAAAAATTTAGAAAAATTCAAAAAAGTGTTCCAACTCTAACATTTTCATGTAGATTTTTGTAGCATTTCTTAAATTTGTATAAAATTTGGGTTTTTTTGCCAGGCCGGAAAAGTTGATTTTTGATACTCCCTTAAGAAATTACATCTTCTCAATTTTCAAAAAATATTTTGTTTATCTTAAATTATTCTTTACAGTATCCAAAAAATTGTCTAAAAACACAATAACTATTCATATGAATTTTCTTTGTTAAACTTTAAACTTGTTTTCTCGAAACTATGTGTCCAAAAGTTTTAGCGCGATAATTTTAAGAATTTTTAATCTTTTTATTATAAAACAAGTTTTCACTTGTATTAAATGTAATTCTCTATGACCTCTTCGACTACTTTTTTAATATAACAATTTTTATAAGCATTTAAAATTCGAAACTTTATCGATAAAACCGAAACTTTTTCATGAATTCTAGGAATGCTTTGTCAAAAGGTCATAATAATAATCAATTCAAGTAAGTCAAAACAGTTAAAAAAAATTATTTTCTTACATTAATAATAAATAAAACATTTTTTTTATAGATATCCAATCGATTTATTATCCTTTCTAAAAAATTCCCCAAAATCTATAATTTTTTAGCATTGAGAAGATATACGTAACCCTTTAACTTTGCATCGCGTCGTTGCGCAATTTCATTGTGGCGCAAAGATCTAAAGAGAATCAGCGAAGAGAAACGCGCTTAACACTATGTAACAAATCATAATTTTCATACCTTTCCATTCGTGTCGGAAAATGGAGCGTGTGGCACACAAACGACAAACTGTAGCATACACGATGGATACTATAGTTATCGCGGCCGTTCATATAATCCCATGCGGGATCCTCGGTAAATCACCTTCCAGGAACCGTGTTCTGGAATACGACTTCTGATGGAAGAAACTTCTGATGGCCCGAGCGCGCCATCGGACGACCGGCCGGCCTCGACCGCACCATTCCTTCAACATTGCCAAAGTTTCATACATCCACCACGTGGCTGCATATGGGATCGCATTGAGAACTTTTTTTCCTCTTTGATGAAATTCGCTAATGCGAACGAATTTCGGGCGAGCAGTCAAGATACCACGAAGAAACTTCTAGTCGTTACGCCGGCCTCCATAAAATTAGAGCTCGATACAATCGTCGAAATTAATAGATTCCAAAGTCTCATTTTTCAACTAGAACAATCTTAATAAGTAACGTACACATCTATTTACATTTTGGCAAATAATGCCGAGTTAGTGGGAGAGAATAACCTCTCTTGGGTATCATTGTAACAGATTGTGCGCCTGCTTTATCTGCAATGCGTAATTAATGCGCGATTCGTTATAATTACGAATTTATTGCATGTACATGAATTATAATTATGTAACATAATGTTGATCGGTATAAGGATGTAACATAATGTGGTCATTCGATGCAAGCCCCGATGATACGCCTACACTTGGCTGTGCGCAGCGCGATACTACTACTAATGCGCGTCAGACTATACATACGTAACAACTACTGTCAGCATTTACTACTATGCGTCAGACTATGTCTGATGTATAAGGCACTTACTACTTGCGCGATAAGACAATGAAGATTAGAGATGTCCTTTCCAATAAAAGATATGAAAAAAAATGAAAATTATTTGTAAAATAGTTATTTACATGTAAAATATATTTTTCTAAATAAAATTGAACGTCCAATGTCAAAAACATTATTAAAATAAAGCGAAGAAAGTAGAATGTATTTTGATTTTTTATTTTCACCAGATTTTTGTGTCGTCGCTTTTCTCTTTGATTTATTATTTATATATTCAGTCATTAATTTATCTGTCGAATAAGTAACATGTTCTTGTTGCGCTTCATCTGTAAAACGCTTAATTAGATCTTTGTATTATATAAGCAGGTAATAGTTTAATAGAAATACAATCAATATAGATTTTCACGCCATAATGTACAAAATAATAACACAGAGCATATACAGAACCATTTTTTTTTACAATGCTAATTTGCTATAGAGAAGTCATTTTATCGCTTACTAATTACATGTACTGAATGTTCTATTCGTTGACAATGATTTACAATAATTAATAAATTTCTTAAGAATATTAGATACAGCAGATAAAGCTAGAAAATTATGCTTTTAGCAACATCTAAAAATCTTATTCAATTATACACACACACACACACACACACACACACACACACAAAATTATTAAAAATTTGGCACATATTAAATTACATATAGAAATGCATGTAGTAGTATAGTAGTAGTAGTAGTAGTAGTAGTAGTAGTAGTAATAATAATAATAATAATAATAATAATGATGATGATGATGATGAATATAATTAATAATTATTACACAAAAATAGAAAATATTACATATTAAAGATATAAATAAAGTACATAGAAATCTAAAAAATTCGAGATTTGATTTTTCTTCTAATTGATTTTCTTCATGATGTAAAATGAAACGAACAGTTGTCGCGTCAATTTGGACTTCCGCTCTTTTGAAAGTTAAAAACAGGAAATTTTTAATCTCAAATACATTGATCGCTTATTATCTATATATTCTGTGCAATTAATTCTTAATGAACTTCGTTACTGTAATATCATAATTACAGGCTAAACTTTATTCTATGCAGTCTATAAAACACATACTGTGTTCTTTTTAATTATTACGTATGTATTGACAAAATGTATTTAAAATCAATTAAATTATACACGTAGCTTCAGATTGGTCTGACAAAGTATTTATAAAAATAATAATTTAAAATTAATTGTTTCTTACAGATGATCGTTTCTCAATATAATAAATTATAGTATATAAAAAATCATTAAATTTATTTTTTTTATGCTGGACATAAATTTCAATAGATTTATATTTTTATATGTTAATATTTTGAAAATAGAAAAGAAAAAAATAGTTCAAAAATATAAATAACTAATATATAAATAAAAATAAAAAATAGTTATGTATAATTTATATATCATCTATTATTACGTTATACAAATAAATATCTGTAATGTGATGCTTCTATCAATTGTAAAGTAGTTGATTATTGAGCTTTTGCAAAGAAATATAGAGATTCGTTATAATATTTAGCAAGTGGTTTTTGTGTGATTTGAATTATCAATTGAACTACTCGAATGTACATACGTATATATAAATCAAATTTTTCTTAATTATCTTTAATGTTTTTTTTTAAATTAGCATTAACTAACAAGAAAAACAATGCAATATTTTTAAAACAAATTATGTTTTATGTTAATATGTTTGTTTTTCTTTTCCCTCTTTATGAAATTATAAAATTTAATTACATAATAATTATTTAAATATAATAGTAAATAATCATTGCACTGTAAATGTAAATAAAAAAACATTAAACATAATTCTGTTCATTTGTTTAAAAATTATATCATTCTTTAAATTTTATCTTAAATATACACATTATTGTAATAGGCAGTAATTCATTAATATACTATATTACTCTAGTATATGTAGTATACTATCTTACAATAGTATATTAAATATTTTAGTGTACTTATAGAATATATTAACATATAGTACACATACATGTACACTACTATATTAATATATTTACAAAATAGACATGCTCATCCTTCTAGAATTGAATATTTAACAAAACATTTAATGTTTTGTTGTTAAATATTAATTTCAGTTAAAAAAACTTTAAGAGAGAATTATTTATAATTACACATTCACTCTAATATTTTCCGTGGAAATATCATGATCATTTATAATCATCGTTTCTTGTTAAATGTCTTATAAAAATTAAAATAAAGATTAGCATCATGCAATATTTGTGTGTACTTGATAATCATTGATATAGTAGTTTGAGAATTTAATGACACTTTAACTTGCTATAAATTGTAAATTTTTTACTATATCTTGTGTTTTCCTGTATATGTTCAGTGCAAAATATTGGACATAATTGGGCAGTTCTTAAATTGTGAGCTACATAAAATCGTATCAAAGTCATACAAATCCTATCCTACAATATCTACACAAAAGTTCTAATGTTTTCACTTTTCATATAAACTTGAAACATTTTTGTTTATCATGTGGTATTCGTGTCTTAAATAATATGGAATCAGCTCTATATTGTGTATTCAATAGAGGCATATAGCCGAAAACCTGAAACGATTAATTGTACTAAGTAAAAGTGACAAATTTACTTAAATATTAATGACAACATTAAAATAATTTAAATGAATGTAATAAAGTAAAACGTAGAAGAAAATTAACAATTCGAACTTTTTACCTGTGAAAAAAAGTTGATACATTTATGTCTCTCCTGAAAATGGGTATCGTCTTCTGAGAGTGAAATTGGACAACCCGGACATCTGAATGTCCAACGTGATGTTACCTAATATATAAATATAATAAAAATGTATTTTAGTATCACTGAATCATATATTGATACATTCACATAAATTTTCGAAATTTCATGTGATTGGAATATAAATAAAAATGCAATGTAGTTGCTAAGTTTTTATAAAGTCTAAATCAAGAGACTAAAGATTTTTTACTGAAGATATTACAATAGAAAAATATTAAATGATTATTTTTCTTAATCAAAAGTATGTATTGTATAATGTCTTACTTTAACTGGAGGTTTTCTCGTAAGATGCGATATTAAAAAATTCATTGCAATATCCTCACAGTTCATGTATTCGTCAACTTTATCCCTTATTGCCTGTGGTAACCAGTGCGTATACAGATATGTATAATGTTTGTGAATGAAAGCAGCCCCAGTTAGAACCATGGACAGCTCACAAGAATAATTAGAATTATAATTCCAAGCGTTATGATAATTCTGGTCCCATGCATGAAAACGACCAGGGAATCCAACTACACGATCTCGATGTTCCCTCCATACTCTAAAAACATAAATATAAAAAATAAGACACAAAAGTTATAAGGGATAAAAAGATTGTGAAAAGGCGATTTACCTAAAACCGAACATGATTTCATCATGCCTCAAGTGAGCATCATCGTCAATAGAAAGGACGGCTTCTGTCTCAATTGCATCAAATGGAAGGAATCTATTATTCAAACTATTTCTTGGAGCTTTTATAACCTGTTCAGATATATTTGAAAAATACGTTTTAATGTAATCTTTAAAAAAAGAAGATTCTGTAGAATAAATTTTAAAACTTACGTGTATAGGAACACCGATATCAGGCCATTTGAGATCTTCTACAGGCGGTTTCGGACTATTCCACACTACAAGTACCTTGTTCAGATAAGGCAAACCATAAAGACGTGCCAGTGAATTTATAAGAACCTGTTCTCTTTCATAGGTTAACATAACAATTGTAAATTGTTCTCTTGGATAGTTTCCTCCTAATGATTCACTAAACTCTTTTCCAGCACCTCCAGCACCTTTACCGATAGGTCGAAAGCCAACCTCTGAACCTATGAAAAAAATAAAATAACAAATAAAACAATATGATTAAATATAACGTAATAAATATCATGTAATAGTAATCTCTGAAATAATTGATTTTACCAAGAAATTTGGCATCGCTTGGAAGAATAGTATCAAAAGGTAATTGCGGATACAAATTAAACGGATCCATCCAATCATTCCAAATTTCATGACCGTGGACTAATAGTGTCGTATAATTTCTTTTAAAAGCAGGAGATGGATATGGTGGTTCTAAAGGACCCAAACTTTCTTCAGCTTCAGGTTCAGCAATGATGGTATCAGATTTTAAAGGCTTTTAAAGTAAAAGAAGAAAAATTATAAAATTAAATTTTTTGCATATTTTAAAATATACACCATGTGTACTTTAACATGAAAAACATGTCACATTAAAATACGCACCACAAAACTTTCGTTAAAAACACTAGGGCTAGGTGTTTGAGACGCTGGTAATGGAGGTATACCAAGTCTATCTCTTACTACTGCTATGGTCGTATCCACTACACCTTGAGCAGTACTCATATAACGTTCCCATATCAATCTACCTTGCCGCCGCATAGTCAAAAGATCATTGTCAGGAACGGCGCGCAATAAAAAGTGCATTTCAGTCACTCTAGCCTAAAATTATTTTTTGTTAGCTTTAGTTCAATTTTCAAATTTGGTAACACGTTACCATAAATATTACCTTAGGTAGGAAAATAACTGCTCTTCTCCAAGCAATAACTTCGTTATAACTAAGCAAAATCTGATCACCGCCGAGAATAACTGGTATTGACCCAGCTCGTAATGCTTCATATAATCTTGCTTGCATAAATGAAGTAGTCAATAATGTAGCATTACTGGGCGCTAAGATCAATGCAAATGTTGAGTCTTTTAATATGGCTCTTCTTGACGAATCAGTTCCGCAAAGAGACCAATCAAGAGTTTGTGCAGGTCTACTTTCCACAGAAGCTGGTATACATTCAAACTGAATGAAAAATTTATCCAAAGTTACTCCATTGCTCATATCTTTCAAATATTGGATAATAAATGCATCTATATTATCATCGATTATCAATTTTTCCAGATCTATGTCTGCGTCATCAATTTGATATGTTATCGGCGTGCCTATCAAAGTTCTCATTTCTCCTTGGAACGATAGCAAATATTTTCTTCTCGCGGGTAACATTTGTGCGCATTCTTGCCAAACGTCTCCGCCGGGTGGTCCCAGAATTGGCGGAACAGTTAAATCGAAACCATCGCGGAATTGATTTCTATAAAATGTAGACTGCACTATTATTGCTCTGCCAATATCTAGATTACTGAAAATATTTCCAGAATCTGCGGATAAATCTCTACGTGCAAGATTCAACAATATGTGATTTCTACCGTCACCACCCCAATATGGAAGTGCATGTAATTTCTTTATATCCAAAGGTTTACTATAATGTTGATCACTCTTTTGATGGAGGCTTAATGCTTCACCAATTAGGACTATATAAATACATGCCTCTGCTGGATTCCTAGTAAGATGTGGATTGTATCCTGCAATCAATATTTTGTATCAAGTTATCACACATAAATATTATACAGCAAAATATGTGTCCTTAAGGAGGGATGTGCATATATACATATATGTATATCTTCTTTTAACAAAGAAGCTTATTATTGTCATCTTCAAAATAATAAATAATGGATAAGAATAATAAATAATGTACAAAATTTAAGTAATAAAAACAATAATTTGTTACTTAAAAATATTTTATTTATAATATTAATAAATCTATATTGATATTAATACAGAAAAAATTAAAGTAGAATTGTATAATGATTTAAATGTAGTAGTAAGCACTGTAGTAATAATGATTTAAATGTAGTAGTAAGCACTGTTGACACATTTTTATTAATATATCAAATTTTACAAATTATATAATTTATGAACATTTTATACTATTACACAAAAATGATACTAAAAATTTTATTTTTTTTAATTAAAAAAAGTTCTTTAAATATTATTCTTTCTTGTAAATTCAATTTTTCAAAATGTTTATATTTTGTTTTGTGTGATTAAATTATTTAAAACTTTCTTTCCCATAAGAATCAATGCTATTTTAGAAAATTATGATTTAAATTTAAAAAAAACTATAAAATCAAAAAATTAGAAAATTCATGAGAAAGTCTATATATCTATCATAAGCTTAGTTTCAAAATTTAATCAAGTTCTCATATTATGTGCAAAGATTGAAGAATCTCTTTAATTGCAATTCTACTCTGATAATATATTCTCTGATTATTAATATATCTTAAATACATACCTAGGGTTTGTTTAATAGTTGTTTTTAAGAAACCATCTACATCCCAGCCTAGATTAACTACTGAGAATTGATCTGGATCATACAAGTACACAGGAAAACCACTTGTCAGTGCACATCGACTGTGATCAAAACAATTATACATTCTACATGATCTTGGATCCGTGCTAGGTAGTGTAACAGGCAGAGTGTTAATCAATATTCTCTTAGGTGGTGCCAATTCAGGTGTATTTCTTTCCACCGCCTCCTTCTGTGCCACCTGCGCTTGCTCCACGCTTATCTTTAATCTATCGAGATCTGTTTGCTGATGCAGTAACTCCTGCTTCAATTCATCTATCTTTTGCGTCAAGCTGTTGACTTCGCCCTGAAGTCTTTGCCTCTTGGCGCTCAGATCTCTCAATTCGTTGCTCACTGAAATTTTTATGCGAAACATCTCCTCTATTCTCATCTTCAGTTGAGACGCCTTCATGGATGTAAAGTCTTCAAAAGCCTCTAGCGTTGAAAACGTTCTGTACATATCCCTATCTGGCAAGTCAGATTCTACCTGAAAGTAAAAACACAAGGTTAATGCAAGGCAAGTTCTGGAGCAATAAAAATTTAATTTTCCTCTCTTTAATTGTACCTTAGATAAATAGTAATGTGTAAATAATGGCACAATAAACAAGACTATAGACGTCAAAATTATTATCCTTGACAACTTGACGTGCGCCAAGCACTGGCACTTCTCCCTCCCAACTCCATTGTGGTAGGACGGAAGTATCTCATATGCGTTTCCCATCATGTTTACACGGAATTGCTACGTATTTTCATCTGTCTAACAAATACTGGATACTTCCATGTAGCATGTTTTTCTTCTCTTTTGGATTTTTGCAAGTAACGTTACACGAACATTAGAGTAATCTCACGAGATGATTTTCACTCGTCACTTCACTTTGCACACGAAAACAGCTCTTTTCTCGTTCATGGTTTTCTTGCGACAGCATTTAAGGAACGAAGAATACTGTAAACGCGTTTTTATCAACAACAATATCTGGCCGCGCCAGAAACCGACATTCGAAATAAATCCAAGTATGATTTTATCGGAGCGTGTTCATCGTGTTGTCGATAATCTACGCGACCTCGAGATCTGCTCCGATTCTTCGCTATTGAAAACATCACGAAGCAAAGCGATCCGACAAAGATCTCTGACGGAGTCACATTCTGTGCGTCGCGTTGAGGTTAGTCCCGGAGTCCCGGGATGCGTCTCACATCTCACTCGCGCGCACGTCATCCGTCCACATCCGTCTGCGGTCCGATAGATCTCCGCACTGCTCTGCAGTCCGCACTCCTCGTGGGTTCCACCAGCGCAGCGCACCACCATTGATCGTCACCAAGCGCTTGCCGAAATTTCCGCGCGTCGTGACGTCGTAACTCACGAAACGACGGAGATCGAGAACGGCCGTCAGGAAATGCACATCCGTCCGACGACGCGGAACAGATGTGGTAATCTCTGCGGCCGAGATAACACTCTTCCCGGACGCGATATCAAAATCTGCGCGTCGTGTTTGACCTCGCGACCGTCGCGTCGATTACGCGGTTCGAACGGCCCGCTCGCCGCCGCCTCGCGTCCTGCTTTGCTCCAGCGACGTTTGGCGGCACGTGCGTCGTCGCGCCTCTCGCGCGGCGCGCGGCAGGTCGCGAATACATTCGCGCACATTCGCGTGATGTATTCCCGTCGCCCGCGGCCTTCGCCGAACATGCGCATGTTCATGTCAAGCGTAGTGCGAGGGGAATAATATTTTGGCTTTCGGGGCCTAAAATTAGCCGGAAAATGGTAAGCATTCGGGAAAAATGCAATTTGTATACCGATGAGATCACACTCGTGCCGCGTTGTCGGTCAATCGGGTCCGGCTCCGCGTCCGAGGGTTTCATATCCTTCGTTTTAAAGTAGTTGGAATAACCTATCTCCGCGCTTCTACGGTGTTTTTCACGTTCGAACGGCAACCTCGTCGTCCGGGACGACGGAATGACGCGGAGCCTCGCTATGACGCTCACCTCGCTGTCCCCCAGCTTTAAAAATATGCCTGCGTTGAAATACCGTCCGATGCAGCGCGGAACCGTACTCGACACATCGAAGCGTATTTTGAATATTGCGAGCTGTAATTTTTGCACGCATAATGGCTCTTGGAGAATTGAAATTATCTCTTATTCCTAATTATCTCTTAAATTATGAATGTAGAACTCGCTGCTAAGATACTTGATTATAAGTGTGATCCAGATTTGTATTGGTGTCACTTTCACTCTTGCCTGTTACTTTTATAATCAAATGATACTGATTTGTAAGGTATACATCATCTTATTTGTGTTGCAGCATAAGTTAAAATTTTCACAAAGGGACAAAGTAAAAAAATTTATAACATTTACACAAACTGGAGAGCAAACTGCGATATATTGTTTAGCCCAAAATGATTGGAAGTTGGATCTCGCAAGTGACAATTACTTCCAAAATCCAGAAGCATATTACAAAGAACCGAAAAATTCTGTTGACAAAAAGAAACTCGAAATATTGTATAGCAAATACCAAGGTAAAGTTATCATGACACTATATCAATTGCCATAGGTTTTAGCACACATAAAAAACATGAAGAATAAATTATAATCATTATTTTCCAGACCCAAGTGAACCCAATAAAATTACGGCGGATGGCATTATGAAATTTCTTGATGATTTAAATTTAAGTCCTGAGAGTAAATTAGTTTTAATCATTGCGTGGAAATTTCGTGCTGAAACGCAATGTGAGTTTACTAAAGAAGAATTTATGAATGGAATGATGGACTTGGGGTAAATATTAATTATTTTTGATATACATTTATCTAAAACAGGCTTGTCTGATATCTGGCTTGCGAGTTAAAACGTTTCCCTTTTCTTGTCCTATTAAGATAGAGAAAAAAAATAAATAAAAGCTACAGCTCTAGCCAATTTATTATCGTACATTAATCAAAACACATCCTATGCACAGCTAAGTGAAGTTGTAATATTTAATTGTTTCTGTTTTTCTCTGCCTTATTAGACAAAATAATGAAAGAGGGAGAAGCATTTTAATTTGTAAGTAAAGTATTGGATAAATCTGATCTGCGATTATTGTATCAAACAAGTCTCAAACTTCTCATTACAAGGTGCGTGTAAATATGACTATTTTTATAATTATTTTCAGCGTGGATAGTATAGATAAGCTAAAAGCAAGACTAGGTAGTTTAGAAAACGATTTAAGGGATCCTCTCAAATTCAAGGATTTTTATCATTTTACATTTAATTATGCGAAAAATGCAGGGCAGAAAGGCTTAGATTTGGATATGGCAATCGCGTATTGGAATATTGTATTAGATGATAAATTTAAATTTCTCCAATTATGGTGCCAGTTTTTACAGGTAAGCAAACTTTTGATATTGTAAATTTATTTCTGCTTAGTTACTTTAAAATAATAAACTATATAATATATTCTAGGAACATCACAAACGATCAATTCCAAAAGATACATGGAATCTACTATTAGATTTTGCACTTATGATAAATTCGGATATGAGTAATTATGATGAAGAAGGTGCCTGGCCTGTACTAATTGACGATTTTGTAGAATGGGCACAACCGCGAGTTCGTCAATCTCTCTAACGATTTTCTTTTTTTCGCAACATTCTCACACGTGATGATTATTTATTCGTTTATAAAAAAATATATTTTTCAAGTTACTTTGTGAAATAACAATTTTTTTTCAATGACAATTTCCGTTTTTGCTTTTGAAAATAATGGACAAATTAATGCACATAATATAACGCGACTCATAGTATATACTATATATCATCTTGTAATATGCAATCTCAACAATTTACAATATTTCGCTTCAGTAGGTGATTTTATTTGCTAAAATATGCAAAGAGAGAAATCGTTTAAATGTTTGCTTAAGAAAAAAAATAACAGTTATTTACTTATTTATTAAGTTCAATTTGTGTGAAATCTACTAACAACATAGGGTATACGAGATTATCAATTGTAAAATAATTTAATTGCAACTTTTGATTTATTTTTAAAGAGAAAATAAGCATTGCCTTGAAATTTATCATATTGTACAAAGTAATATGATGTGTAAGATGTTCATTTACATGTGGGAATAGCAGAAAATTGCTCAACTGTACTACTTAAGTAGTATTTGCAAGCAATTGAAAAAAAAAAGAATACTTCTCAACGTTCTTTTAAAGTAATGTCGGAAGCAAAATTGGAAGAAGGATTAGTCTATACGTTCCTGTAGATAGTAACTTCTAGAAATTGCGTTGTTGAAAATTGTTATTAAATAAATTCTACGATACTCTATTACACAATACTTAGAATGTATATAAAAACATAAAGAGAAAGAAATCTGTATTTTAGACATTATACTATTTTGGCATCTTTCTATTTATTTTTTTATATTTAATCGAGATATACAGTAAAAAAAGAGAGAAATTCATTTTTTTGTATTAGATCACTTATACATGTATAATATACTTATGAAACATTATATGAACATTGTTCTATATGAACAAATTATAAAACTTTTTTATAAACTGAATTAAATTTAATTAAACAATTTTTATTTTCAATTGTATGTAACTTTATCTGTTGAATTGTCACAAAAAAAGTCATTTGTGATAATATTCTTTACAGATTTAATTCTCTTAACAAGTTTGTCATAGGCATTTTGTATATTAGACATGATCCCTTGTAACTACATTCTATAAAAATTTAGCAGCAATATATTTAGATTTGTATTTACACGAAATATGTGAAGATTATAAAGACATAATGTAAAAAATTATGTACTATCATAAACTGAAAAGATTGTTAGGAAATCAAAATATTATAGCTATATATACATAATGCGCGAAACACTTTTGAATAAAATTGTCTCGTCCACGCGTTTTTGATTATATTTTATAAGCATAATGTGAAGTAGACAAAGGATAAAAATCTCAACAGATATAAAGCAGTATAAACTTATTATAATATGTAGTTACACATATCGCCAGGGATGTCCGTTTGCGCAATGCTAAACTCATTGGAAAAGAAATATACCATTATTCGAAATTCATTATTTTCGAATATATAAAATTATTTCCTTAACAGTTTCAGCATTGTGCAGACAATAAATTGTTTTACCAGCCTTAGGAAAAACAGAGAGAAAGTAAATTGTACATAATGTAAATAAATATATCAATCTTAATCTATTCAACCCGTCTGTTTAAACAAACTGCTGAATAAATATACACCACATTTCGTGTATATTATCTCTATGTGTTTAAATAAAAAGTTCTGCTAAAAGTATACAATTATATTTCGTGTGTGTGTGTGTGTGTGTGTGTATTACTTACGTATAAATTAGGAAAATGATTATTTTATTTTATAAGTTTACAGTCGGCAAAAAATATAATTAATAAAATGCGTTAGTTACAACAATGATTACATTTTACAAGATTTTTTACAGTCGTTATTTTATTTTGTAAGTTTACAGTCGGCAAAAAATATTAATAAAATACGTTAGTTATAAAAATGATTACATTTTACAAGATTTTTTACAGTCGCATAAAATTCCATTATGGTTACTGCATTGTGCATCATACGAATATAAGAAAGCTAATTCGTATTTATTAGCTTGCGTATTGTAACAATTCTTTAGTACCTCCTGAATATACCAGTTGCATAATGATTCCAGTCTATCGATAGTTGTCTGCATCATATATATATATTTTTTTTTCAATTATTAGATAAAACATAGTTTTCATGTTTATATTTTATCATTTAATATTCATTAAAGCATAGATCTAAAATTTACTTACCTGAGCTATGACTAATCCACGATTTAAATTATTAACTGTAGTATGACTGTGCGAATCGAATAAAGTGACCTATAGATAAAACTTAAATTTTATTTTTATTTATGGCGACATTGATTATTAATTCTATATCAATATTTTAAAAAGTAAATCTAGTTCAAAATATACTATATGATTATTTATGTAGATTAACATCTAAAATAAGGACACAATAATCAATCTGCATGATTGATTTCAATTTTCTAGCTGCATTGCTTACCTTATTGGTACTTTCTTGAAATATAAATAGTATAGTACGTCCGCATGTGATAAGCAGCATAAACAAAGCATTAGATTTCGGAGCTTTGTACCATTCATATAAAAATATGTTTATATTTTTGTATAGGCTTGTTTCTATCTCTTCGTGAAAGATATTGAACTTCTGTGATAAAGGTATGTACGTATTATCTAATTGTACCATTTATACATTTACAAAAATTAATTTACTTGTTCAGATAAAAGTACAGTTAGATGAGAAATCAATAAAAATTTTTCTAACTGTAAGTATAAAAAAATACACAAAATTTTATATATAAAAGAATATAACGCATTTTAATTCCTACTGTACCCATTCTTTTAATGTTCTTAAACTTTTGCCGCCATGCTTTAAAGCATCTTCGGTATTCAAATATGGATGTGATATAAGTCTTTTCTTAATGAGCCATGCATGAGTCGCATTACCCTCTATCATCGCTTCTGCTACAATAATATTCAATCTCGAACAATTTTCAATATCATAAATCGATACATTTCCTCTTGATATTCGTACAGCCACAAGTAAACATATAAGAGTACATGCTTCACTTACTGAAAATTATTCAATATATCAAAAAAGCGATATTGATATCTGATGTATATATGTGAGTATTCTCAATAGCATAAAGAACAAAGTAGAATTACTTTTTTGCCCTGGTGGATAACGGCTTTGCGTAAATTCCGGATGATACCACAATATATCTACTTCATTATTAAAACAATCTTTCACATAAGATGGAAAGTGGCAGCTAAACAGTGGTAAAGTCATAATTACAAAAGTATTTCTTATTCCGTATGTTACTCATTACTTATTAATTTTGTTACCAAATATAAACTTTTTGTGATTCATATTTATGTTCTTTCTAAAAAGGTTTGATATATATGTCAAGACATTTTGGATGCCAAAATTGTGTATGATAGTTGGGTTATAATCATATTGTATGTGGGATATTATGAAAAAACAATTATAGAGATGAAAAATAGCTGTATTCAGTAGATACAAGTTAAACGTTTATCAAATAATTGAATCAATTGATTTTTAGAAAAGTATAATTTACATTGTTCTTAAAACAATAATTAACATCTGGAGGTCAATTATGAAACTTTTTTCCTAAGGCGGAAACGCGAAAAGTGAACAATTTCGTCATTAATTTCAATGGTAAAGATTTTCACTTTTCACGTTTCCACCCTAGAAAAAGTTTCATGATCGAAACCTCCTGAAAGTAACTTGTTTAATGGTTTTGTTGTTTAAATAATTGCACAATTGCACAAAAAAAAGCAATATAGGTTTCACATAATATTTTAAAATTCTGTTTTCATCTAGAAAATATTTTTACCTTACTTAATAAATTATAAGAAAATGAATGAGAGAGTTATTATTCAATATTTCATATTTTTTATTTTATATAAATACATATATATGTATACATACACATATACCTATATGTATATAAAATCAACTGTTCCAAAATAATGATTTTTTAAAGTAATAAAAATATTACCATTTTATTATTTATAGAAAAACATTGTTATATGAATGACTTTAGTGATTGTATAAAATTCAGTTTCCAATACGTATGCGCGTATGTATTCTTTTTGATACTTTCTTAGATAAAATATAAAAGAATATCTGTATACTCTTATATATGAATAATATATCACTTTACAATTTTGAAATTAATGGTTCTCTCTCTTTCACTCTCTCTCTCTTTCAAGATTAATTGTATTATATAAGTTGCATATGTTCGAGATAACACAAAACAGTACACTCCATGAATATAAAAACAAAAGACATATTTATAGCGTATTATATTTACATATAATTTACTGTAAAAATAGAAATACGGTAAAAGTTAAATGATACATTGTGTTATATAATAGAAATTAATATTTCGTAACACAATGTTAATTAAAAATTCAATTTTCTAAATTCACATTGATAGTGTTCTTTGTAAAACATAATATTAAAAACTAGAGTTATAATTTAAGTACTCATTTAAATTAAACCCTTCTTTTGTGTTTTTCTTCTATAATATTAACAATATACTGATTTTTGCGAATAAAACGTTTTATTATTCTTGGTGCTTATACCTTTTGACGTTTCGATCAATATTTTAATATTTTTTATATAAAATTTTTTCAGTTTCCATTAAGCAAATCATATGCATACACATGCGAATATAATTTATTTTAAGTCAGTTCAGCACTGTAGTTAGTTTTCTAAATCATTAGTTTATTATGAATAAATTTATATTTTTCTAAATGTATATTACACCTGACTTTTATTTGTCATTGTTATTACAAAGATGTGTTGGAAATCGTTTTCATAAATCTTCTATATCATACTTTCGCACATTGCCCTCACAAAATCTGAAAGGAATATATATTTTGTATTATATAGTAATTAAAGGGTATATTAAATGTTCTTTAAACTTTAATCAAACAATCAATGTAGATGCATCTTAGAAAATATTAGTGATAGAAAGGTTATTTGTAATTTATCATATTTATTGTTACATATTTTTAAAAATTTAAGATTAAAATAAACAACACCCACCAGTGATCAGAATGATCTGTATGTAGTTGGATAACGTGTTGGTATACTTGTAGTAAGAAGACGTGACCAATGTTCCCATCCCAGAAGTTTTGCAATTTCAATGCACTTTTCATCAATTTCCCTCAATGGTTTTTCTTCATAATAGCGTACCAATAATTTCAAGTAACGTCCATAATGATTATTGATGTGTGCATGCCATAAAGATAAAATAATAACCTAAAAAATATATAAATCTTATTTATCATTTTATAACATACTTATTAATTATATAGGAAACATTTATTCAAGTTGGCATATGTGGATATATGTATGTTAATATATTATTTTCGTTTAATTAAAAAAAATGGCTTTATATATCATTTTTACCTTATTATCAGTAGGTTCAGCGAATTTCTGTACTTCTTGCCAATGATGTGTAACGCTCTCAAGCAAATGTTCAAAGGATCCATCTGCCTCCCCAGTTTTCGTTCCATGTACGTACAACCGCGCCAATGCACAGCCTTTTTTCACCAGTCCCTCAATTAAACTATTCTTTTGCTTCTCCATAGTTACTTTGATTTTAGCCGCATCAGGACGTTGATCGTTTTTCAATCCATAATATGCTAATAACTTATCTTGATCAATATTTGTGATCACGGAGTCGGCAACTGTTATTATTTGATTGGCAAACGCAATAGCGTTTTCTGAAAGATCGTTCTGTGGTATATGTCGCCGTGCCTCAGAAGAATCCAAAGATGTCAACATGGCAGTGTGGACAGGTAAATGATCTGAGAAGAGGCCTTTCAATTCTCCGTACAATGTATTTGTGTGTTCACCAGGCTCTGTATAAAAAAGAACAAAATTTATTAATATTAATTTGAAAAAATAAATGTTCAATTAATGTATGTCATGTGAAGAAAATATCATATAAATGTATATTAAAGGTCACGTTTGCATACATGTGGATATTCATATTAGATTTGTTATATTATATGATAACAAATATTAGAATTCTTAAACAAATGTATGTACGATGTTAATGTAAATAGTCTATCAAGTACAATAAAATAGGATAAAAACTGTAATCGTGGGTACAATATTTGATGTACAAATACCTACAGAAAGTTAGATTAATGCAACAATTGCAATTACATGCTCAAAGGAACACATGTATCTTATCATCATACAAAAAAAAAAAACATAAATACATAAATCACATCTTAAATTCATTCCAACTTACTTATAGATGGTGCTATTGGTAGAATATAAACCGGAAAAAAATGATAAAAATATATATATGTGATAATACTACTAAACTCTAAGTATCTATTATATCTATTGTATATCTAAACATTTACATATCTAAATGTTAGATTACCAAATTTGGCAAGGTAATTGCATTTTAGATCTCTTATGGCTTCCTGGTATTCATCCCACTTTGTAGTTTTCTCTTTTTCAGATTTAGAAGTAGGGCTGGCATTTTTCTTGGCGGGCTCAGATATGATGTATTTAAAGGTGTGACTATCCACTTTCTTTCCAATATCATCTTTACAGAAAGTCAATGTACCTTGAAGATAACTACCAGGGGTAGCGTATTTGGATACTCTTTGCAAAAAGAAAAGAAAAACATTTAATATATATTAACAGATTAAATTATATATTTTAATCATAAACATAGCAGCTTATTTTTTTTCATTACATATATTACATGCTGAAGCTAGATAGAACAGAAAAATAAATTGAATACTGAGAGAAGAAAAGCGTAATTGTAGTCATAATATACAACAAAACATGATATTCTCGCAGAGAAATAATACACTCCATTCTTATATAAAATATGCAATGTTACATTAGCATACAAGTGAAAAGCGTTATGTATAAATGTAACATGTGTGTGTGTGTGTGTGTGTGTGTGTGTGTGTGTGTGTGTGTGTTTGTGTGCGCGCATAAAAAATTAAATAATTTCCACAATAATGATGAAAAAAAATATTCGCAAGTAGTTGGACAATGAAATCTCCAAAACAGGTGTACAAATATGAAACAGCTATATAAATATGAAATCTATGATAAAATTTTTTTAATTTGAAACATTTTTTGAAAAACATAAAATATATACCAAATTAATTGAAAAAAGGAGAAAAAGCAGTACTTTATTTTTGAGTACGTAGGCAAATTTTTTTTGTATTAAATAGGTTTGATCTATGTGTATTGTTTCAATACATGTACAAGACTTATGTGTATGTGTGATGTATCTGTTAAATATCTAAGAGGGAAAGAATAAAAATTTGCCTATGTTTTCAAATGTACCTTTTCTTGCAATAAGCAATATCTTAATATTGTATCTTGTATACAATATCTTGATTAAGGATAGACACATCAGCATGCATTTAAAATGTGTTGTCATAATTGAGTAGCAAATATCCTTGACGCTATTTGAAGCTTTCAAATGCAAAGTATATATAAAAATTGTATTATAAACTCACTTGTTTTCAGTGCTGCAATGTAAGATAAAAAAAAGTTATCTTAGTAGCACTTTAGCACTAAATATTATTTTATCATTTTATAATATTATATTTATATATAAATATTATATCTCTAAATAAATGTCACAGAATTTACATATATTAAAAAAAAAATTGTTACTTTTTTTAGTAAAAGCACGTGCGCATGTATATGTGTATGTGTATGTGTCTAGAATCTTTTTTATTTGTATGATTTATAGGTAGTTGGAAAAAAGAACTTTTCATAGAAAATACCCATAAGTTTCAAAAAAGAAAATTAATAATAAAACTCTATTGTTTATTTAAGAAAATTTTACTTCAATAAAATTTTAAGATAAGATTTACAATTACTGATTCGATATTAATTGTAAGACATTTAACACTAAAAACTTAAAAAATTATATAAAGGATTTCCAATACATATTTTACTAGGAAAAAATCGATTTCAAATTGGTCAAAGAAAATATGTGTAAACTTTATGACATCAATTTAGAAACATCTTACATATATATAAACTATTAAGAATATAATATTCATAAACGTTTTTATGCATATATGTATATGTACATATTACATGTATGCATAGAAAAGTGATGAATATTTTTTCATAAAAACCGTTTATATTATTATTCAAATATATTTAGCTCAACAATCAAAAAAGAAAAAATTATTAACTAAAAGTCAAATAGTATTTTACATTCAATCAAGCATACTACAACAATACGAAATTAATTTTCAATTCGTAAAATTATTAAGAGTTTATACAATGTATATACAAAATACAAAATTTTGCATAGAATAAATGTACAGTTTATCAGTGTAAAATAAGTGTGCGATAAAGATCATTTGATAGTATAGGTCAATAAATGATATATTTTTAATATATATCATATATTTTAATGTAAATTATATGCAATAGTGAACATGATACAAAATGTATTGTACAATGTAAGAAATGTGTGTGGAAAAGATAACATTGTTAATAAAATATTTAAATTAGAAACTTCTATATATATATATATATATATATATATATATATATATATATATATAACAGTTTTAGTAATCTATATTATAGTATTTTTTGATAAAATATTGATTGATTAAAAATCTTAAATATATTGGAAGTTTAAATTATAAAATTTTCTTTATACGCTTTTAAAGTTACAAATTAGTCTTATATTAATATTTACTAAATATTATATAAAAACTAAATAATTATTAAATAACTACATTTATTATTATAATCGGCAACAAATTTAAAAATATCAAACTATATTATATCTATATAACACAATAGCAAAGATAACTAAGAAAAAGAATTACATGTACAAATATAAAAACATAAACACTTACTTGCTCTCGTTGGATAGTGGAGCGATATATAAAGGAAGAATATGACCAGGTGGAATAGATGCAGCAACCATTTTTTTTCCACCAATAATAGCTTGCGATTGATTGGCATAAATGTCCAAATTAATTGGTGTGCTAAGCTTTTGACTCAGAAGTAATGGCATGTCTGTCAATCTTTCCAACAAATCCTTTTTTTCATGACGTACATGCATTTTCAAAGTATAGTCACCTTTTTCCAATTTGTGAATTGTATACTTTAACAGATTAATATTATTACACATTAATATTATATTCATAAATTAAATTAGACCACGTTCCATATTTATACGAATTCGTATAATTCAAATTATTATATTATTATATTGCAAAAAAATATTATAAATATTCTTTTCTTGATTAAAGAAATATTATATACTATTTTATATACTTATTTTATATACTAATTAGATATAAAAAAGTTAATGCAATTTTGTAACGATATCTAATATAACGTTTTAATTAAATATTTGTAATTCAAATTCTGAAAAACTTACTTTAGATGGATATGCATCTCCACAACTTATCAATTGTTTGTTACTGTCGTAAATCATCCACATTTGGCTTTCATACTCGCTTTCATACAACAAATCACTAAGCAATGCAGCATTTGGTGTGACCTCAGTTGATTTTGCCGAATGGAATGTATATGTTAGTTGTAACTCATATATTTGTCGTGATGGTGGAATAATATCACGTGCTCGTAAAGGAGCAATTTTCGATTCATTAGGCCTATAATGTTGCGTGACAAATTGAATCTTATAATCATTAAAGTTTAAAAATAATTACAGACATGATGCAAATCTTAAATACAACATACTTTAAGACTTGAACAGATGTTTTTAGAGAAATGTTGGGTACGACTTCTTCATTTCTAAGAGAACTGCGTAATTCAAGGCGATTTATTCCATCTCCAGACAGCATCGTAAGATTGCCATTTATCATGCGAATTCCATGAAATTCTATACAATAATCGACAAACATATCGCCCAAATTTGCCCAATATTTCGCAATAACTACTTCTAAAATTAATCCACCCTAAAAAAAAATAAAGATAATTAATATTATTATGATTATGATTATAGATATAAACTCTAAAAAATGCAACTAAAATTTTCTAGAAATTATATATATCTTTAATGTCAATTTTTTATACCTGAACTGCAAATGGTTGAACAGTTTCCGATTGACTTGTAACGCTGATTACTCTGTTTACTTCAAGAGTTTTACAGGCTAAACGAGGTTTTAATTGAACCGTATGCATCACAAATCTACCAGTCTTGTCCTTTTCTGTGCTTTTTAATCTGAGAACTAATTTAAAAAAATAACGTGATATAATATACATATGTATAATATTTTCTAAATTATATTACAATAAGATAATCATTTTTTCATATGTGATATGTTACCTGCCCAAGTAGCATCTTCTGGAACAAGAATAAAATGACGGTGAATTGTATTGGGTTTAAATAAAACATTTGTGTATGTTAAGTCTGGAAGAAGTGCAGTCTTCGGTATTGTCATTGGTTGGATAACAGTTACCGGAATTTTAAATACTGGTCCTTTCGCGATATTAGTTACATCATATGCTCGTATACTGAAAGTTATAAGTACAAACTCTTACAATCATCTCAAAATATTTAATGCAATAATAGAATGTAATATTTATTTCTTTTACCTAGTGGCATGAACACCTTCTGGTAAATTAGTAGCTTCAATTCTAATAGAAAAAGCACGAGGCATATGCATCAAGTCTAAATGTGTTGGAAATTGGACCCAGGAAGCATCGCATACAAGCGTTAGCTTCAGATTAAAGTCAATTTTGCGTGCTGGATCTACAAAACGACATAAATTTATTTGTACAAAGATATCATTTTATATATTATTTATTTTAAAAAGGTTTGGCATGGCAATAATAAAGCAAAATAAACAAAGCATAATTACAAAACATCGTTATGTACAATATTACCTATATTTTCACTATTTATGAATACTGGTTCGACTGTAATTGCGTAATCTTTTGGACGATCAATGACACCTGTTCTCATATGAATGCCTTTAGAATTATTAACGCCACAATTGATAGCAAAGCGTATGTCTCTTTCAGGAGCATTACAATACGAGACAAGATTATCAAATGCACCTTCGACTTGCAATAGGCCAGAGCCTTGTGCAAATGGATCTAAGTTGGGTACGAAAAGAGCGGTATTTTCAAGAGCCCTTTTTATACTATACGGAGAGTATAAACAATTCTTAGCGAGAAGACCCGATATAAGAACCGCTGAAAAAATAAAAGAAAATGTAAGAATTTGTGATGTGAGAATAATTTTATAATATCTTTAAATGTATTATAAATAAAAATACACACCGACTGCTCCAGTGACATGTGGACTTGCCATACTTGTCCCATTCATAAGTTGACTTTTTCTAAGAGTAAAGTTTGGGACGCTGGTAATGGCACCTCCAGGTGCACATACTGTTACTCCAGAACCTCCATCTATCATTGGACCACGGGAGGACCAAGTATATGGCATGCCTGGCATCTTTTCTCTTAAAGAATATTCAGCTACCATCATATCAGGTGATACGTAGGCACCAACGCTAATAATACTATTTGAACTGATGTCTGGAGGAGTGCCTATAAAAGTATTTAGATAAAACGTTAAAACATAGTGCATTCAAAAATTAAGTTTCTGACTACACTTTATAATTAGAATACTAACATAAATTACATAATTAGACAATAAAATTAATTTTGAAATTAACACAACAGAATGTATGTAGACAAAAGAGAAAATTAATAATATAGTTTTATACTTACCAATGGTACACAAAGCTGGCCCAAGATTACCAGCAGATGCAACCCAAGTTACACCATATTCATCAATAACTTCATTCATTAATTCTCCTATTCTACCTGTATTTGACCAATGAGCATGTTCTCCGTAACTCATGTTTATGACGTGAATTTTCTCTTTACGTTGCATTATATGGATCATCGCTCGTACTACAGAGGTTCCAGTCTCCATGGTACCAATACGTCCATCGCCGACAGTTAGCGAAATAATTTGAGCTCCTGGTGCCACTCCATTCAAATCTGGATTATCAGGAAAATATGCAGCTGCGATTGATGCCACATGTGTTCCATGACTGGCTGTAAGATAATTTAATGTAAAAAAAATCTAATATAAAAATCAACATTTAATTTTACAAATTTTTAATAAGATTTTTTGTCATACTTACAACATAAGCTGACAATTTCTAATGTATTGCCTTCATCATGAATATTAATACTAATATTTAATTGGTCTTCTTGAGTAAGAGGGGCAAAATCTCTCGTGGCAGAATATTCACCAAGAAAAACGCCACTTTCCAAATTACCTACTTCAGAAGTATCAATACATGCTCTGTAATAAAAAAAAGAGGCATCAAATTAAACAAGCAAATATAACGCTCATAATTTGAATTTTAAACAAATAGGTATGTGCATATTTAGGCTTATCACACATACTCGGAATATGATTACCTCCAAATATTACCATCATGGAAAACAACGCAATCGTAAGTAGGTCCTACATCACAATATTTTTTTTCCATATTATTCAATATTTCAATTCGAGCTTCAAATTCTTCTTTTTGCAGTCTTTCTTCCAAAGTTGATAATTGTGAATTTTTGTTCTCAAATTCCTATACAGTATATTTAAGAACACTATATTAGTAATTTCCATTAATAATTAAATAATTAATGATAATATACTTTTATATCTTCAATTTCTTATACTTTTAAATATCTTTTACATGCTTTCTTGCGTCTATATAAATTAATATTTAATTTATATATCATAAAACTAATATCACACAAAATTAATAAAAATGCTACACATATATGACACCCATATAATAGGCTTTGGTTAAGTAGATATTATATAATAGAGAATCAATGCCTTTACAATAGATGAATCTGCCAAATACAAATATAGCATTAGATACAGATCACTGTGACGTGTTGTGAAATAGTGGCCTCATTTAATTGCATGGTTTGACATGCTCGCGACACTCCTATCTTTGGATCACATGGACTAAAATTCTAATTATAATGCTATTCAGAGATATTCCTACAGATTTCCAGTAATTATTGCAATTAAAAATATAATGATATATGCAGAATACATGTAAAGTAAGGGAAAAAATAGCAACTTGACGTAACAAAGCATTGAAAATTTTTAATGGATATGTTCTTGAAACCTCGAAGAATGAGAGGCATAATTAACATAACTATATCATGAAATTAACATATTTTATTCAATCTCGATTCCACTCCATATATGTCTCAGTTAACGAGAGACTAATTGAAGAGTTTTGAAGATTGTAAGTTAAGAAATGAGACAAATTGTAACTCACTTAAAAAAGAAAAAATATTAATGTATTATAATTAAAAATTAAAAATATTATACTTGTAATTGTCTGGAAGCTTCTGCAAGTGCTGCTTTATGTCCATCATCCCAAAGACGCTTCTTGCGATCTGCCACTACTCTTTCCTTCAGTTTAGTTGGATATAATGAATACAAGTTTTTTAAACCAATATGATATTCTCCACTAGGGTTATTCCAATTGGATGGAATCTAAACATTGAATATTGCACAGTTCATATATAATATGCTTATATTAAATAACATCTATATTTTATTGTATCTATAATTATATGACAATATGTATCTTGCTTGTATAGCTGATACAATTATTAAATATTATTAAATTTTAGTTTAATAAATTTTACTTTTGTGTTTACTCATAGTAGTAATTAACAATTTTAAATTCTAAAAGTAGTATTAGATAAAAAAAAAAATATATATATAACATTATTTTATATACAATGCAATTTCTAAGCAACTGAACAGTTTGTAAACATACCTTTAATTTACGGCCAGTCAAACCAGTTATATATCCATCTGGGGCTTGAACAATTTTGCTAGTATCTACATCTCCTGCTCCGCTGCAGTCAAATCTCTCAATAATTTTTGGCTTTCCATCTGAAGTCACCTAAGTCCCATATTTATTGTATTTATAAGTAATAATATGTATTTTCTGTATTGAAGCTTATTATTAAAGTTACGTTAAAAGTTTTCACATTGTTATAAAGTTACATATTTAATTAAATCTGTTGAGAGTGCAAATGGTAATACAACTTGAGAATTTACCATTAAACAAACAAATTATATTGATAAAAATCATGACATAATGCGAATGATTATAAATTTGAAATTACTGTGACAAAACTCAGTCGCAGTTAATAGATTCCAGGATGTCATTAGTCTGGCAAAGCTCATGCAATGACTTTCATTCAATGGGACTTTTTTACAACATAACAAGATGAGCAGGATCGTCGGGCAAGAGTAAATGAACAGCATGACTTTTATTTTTTAATAGAGACAATTGACGAGATGCGGGGGATACATCTCGAACAAGTAAGGAGTGAACGCAAGAAACGATACTTGTCATCGAGATACACGATTTACCACTCCAAAGGTTTCGCGTTTCGAAGGGAAGGGCGGTCCTTAGGCGGAGGGAATTAGCGCCCTGCGGGAGGCGTGCCGACCGAGTGACCAATGCTCGCGGATTCACCCTCGCCGCTCACCTGCATACCCGGAGCCCCGGGGTCCACCCCCGAGTCGAGGATCGCAATGACGACACCCCGGCCATCGTATTCTGGATACTTAGTAAGAAACTGAGTGACACCCGTCTCTTTCTTAGGCAGTAGGCCCCAAACAGGAAAGTTACAATCGATGATGTCTGCCATGTTTCGAGTGCCACTGCCACCGTGACTGCAGGAAAACTACCCGAGATGTTTCCTTTGTACTGCCGTAGCCTTATATATCAATCGAAGAACAAGCTCTGCGCCTGCGTGCGAGCCAGTTGGATGCTTCAGTCGTTTGAGGTTAGGTTAACGACGGACGGTACATGCGCCCACACCGCCGTCGTGGACAACTATTAGCTTATGCAGCATTAATTTGTCGTTAATTTTAGTTGATTACGTACCAATTTTTATGAGTAAGCATACAACTTGATGATATCACAAATATCGCCGTGTAAGTTGAAATTTTTTTTAATAATCTCTACTCGCATGGATAACCGCGACGAGGATGCAATTTTCTAACTCCGATATTATTTACGAAACGATTCATTCGATATAAATACATGACATAAATTGGCTACATTATTATATTAATAAATAAAATAAATTGTAAAATTATAATTAATTTAATTACCTAGCGAAAATAAATTCCATTGAATTAAAAATTGCAATTTTAATTTATCCGATTCACGCTGTTCCGGAGTATTTTTGAATTTAAATGGATTCAAATGGCCCGAAGTGTTTTTGAATTTAAATAGATAACTTAAATGGATTGAAATAAGCATCATTTTAAATTCAGATAGATACATATGTCTCCATTATATTGTTTTTGGAATCAAATAAATTGAAATACAAAAATGAACTATATTCATTATATTAAATTCGGATGTATTTTTCATATCCACATTATAATATTATTTTTAGATTCAAATGGATTCGCAAAATCTAAAACGCGAATTCGACAATGTCGAAATGAATTTACCTCTATCCATTTTAATTCATTTTTCGAATTATCGAATATAATCACATTATATTACTATCGAACGTTACATATGACGGGATGCAAATTGTCACACGAATTTCCAAACGTCACCGCCTAGATGGCAACACCCGTATCTCGGATGGCTTCGCGTCAATAACCAAATAATAACCCTTCCACCATGATAATAACCACGAGCGCGTCGCGTGCACTGGTGCATATGCAACGCGAAGCGTGGAGCGCGATCGAGCGGTCGTTCGGTCGGTGTCCGTGCACCGCGGAGGTTATGTTCCCTGGCCCCGTGTGGGTGTTTTGAAATCGTTAGCCAAACTGGCTCGATTCCGCGAACGCGCGTTTCCCGTGTCGCGCGGGAGGACGCGACGCCCGTTGTCGATCGAGCCACCGCAACGGGAGTGACGTAAGCGCGATTTTGAAGCGAGTCATGTGCGAATTTAAAGCATGGTTGTCACGCAGCGGAAGATGAAGCAGTTCGCGATCTTCGCGGTGTGCGTGCTGCTGGGTGAGTCCTCCCGGATAAGGTTATGGGAATTTGGGAACGTGGGAGCTTTCACCGTCGGGGCAACGCTGATTGGAGATTCGCACGAGTCCGGGATCCGTCTCCTGATTCCTTTGCGCTGCGTGGATTTTTTTTTTTTTATTCGCGACTGATACGTGGACCTACAGTGAATTCAGCCACTGCGATCTCGTACGATGTCGTTGTTTACTCAGTCTACGCTCACTTGCGAATTCAGTATCAGACGGTTCTTCCAATCCTTTGGTTCTCTCCCTTCCATTTTACCGTTCACATTTTTACAATTTATTTAGCAATATTATTCTACGTAATTAGTAACTTTTTTTATTTACGTTCATATGTTATGTTTACGTAACGATGTAACAGTTTTATTAGTGCTCTATTATGTAAAATAGCACTGAAATAAACAACGCACATTATCCTGGTGAAAAAAATTCTACAAAAATTTAAGAAATGCTACAAAGCCTACATAAAAATGTTGAAAATGAAACATTTTTCTAAATTTTTGTAATTTTTGTATTTTTGTAGTGCGTCGTTTTTGCGATTTTTATGAATTTCTCGGCGACACCACGTTAATTGTACAATTACAGCATCAAGCAGCGCATTTTGAAGGAAAATTTTTATGAATAAGCACAAGGTTTAATTAAAAATACAAATTTGTAGAAATTACTTTTTTTCATAGAAATATTTAGTTTTTCGCAAAATATTTTTTGGAAAAAATATGTATTTAATTATTAAAATTAAAGTTATAGCATTTTTTGTAGATTTTATAGCATTTCTATGAACAAATGCTAGAACTGAAACATTTTTATTAATTTTAATAATTAGACATGTTTTTATAAAAAAAAGTAATATTTCTGAGAAAGAAAATAATTTCTACAAATTTTTATTTTTGGTAAAACTTAAAGAAAATATTTCCGTCAGAGTAAGCTATTTAAGATATTATAATTCGCTGTACTTTTTCCGCCAGGGTATATTAGCAAAATTTGTTTTTTTTTTTTATAATATAAATATATTTTTTTACGCCTCTCGTACGTTTATCTCTCGTGTATGTGTGCGTAAAACTCGATAAAAGTCGACTTTAACTGCGAAAAACGAAACATACGAGCGAATGTTTTCCGAAGGTTGCAAGTCGTTACAAGGACGATTTTCCATTAAATAAAATGAAGGACGAATATTTTCAAATTATTATTTTTTGCTCCTATGTAAGGCGCCTTTTACAGTTCGAATCACTGCTATAATTAGATAATTGTGATTACATGTCGCGGTCGCCGCATTATCAAGAGATATGATCTGCGTAACTTTTATCGATAACCGAATTTTTTATTTCAATAAACTACATTACGAAGAAAACGGAGGGCCTTGTGAATTTTTTTTTCATATCAATGCTGATAAATACTGTCCCGATTATTTTGATGTCTAAATGTAAACAAAGGTAACTGAGCGCGAATAATAATTGCCACTCTATTGATCTTGAGTGTTTTTCGTAAAACGAGAATTATTAATATTTAAATTTAGAGTGGCGATATCGGAAAGTTTTCTCTCTTCGAGCGCGAATGTATGCGGTGTATAATTTATGTAATTATGTATTTGGTTCGTGCTGAGCACCGCTGAATGCCTAGAGAGAGATGGGGAGTAAAGGATCTTAGCAGAACGGTTGATATAATTTTAATATTTTATGTGTCTTTGTCTATAATAACTATTTTGTGTTTGAAATCTTAAATTATGGACAAGTTTTTTAATTAATCGATTGATTAATTGCATCATGTGCAAATGCAAATTTTCTTTGTAAAAGCTGCATTTGCATACACTGGGAAACAAGTCGAAATATTAGTAAGCAAATGTTACTTGTGACTTTTCTTCAACATTTATTGATTATAACAAAATTGAACGACGTAGTATACATTTCTGTGAAATATATTTCATTTCAGTAAAATATAATTCATTTTTTTTATTAGTTTACTTGCTAGAAATAACATTTTATTTCACCATATTTAAACAAAATTATTTCAATGAAATAAATTTATATCTCTTAAATAAATTTTCAAATATCTTTTTCTTCTCAGTGTATAATACGATTGTTCAATCGATGAATTAAAAAGCTCGCCTTATATGCACATAAAGAGCCATTGTAATTGATAACAAACCGTTTGCATAACAAAAGTATTATTAACTTTATTTTTATACATGTTAAAATTCATATCATGTAATAATAATAAAGTCTTGAAATTACAAAGCAGTCGTTCTGCTAAGGTCTTAAGACAATTGTACACAAGTACAAAAAATAGTTTTTGTTAAAATTTTTATAATAAATTTTTAACATACTCAAGTTAATATAATGTTTATAATTTAATATGTAATTATATTATTTAAATATTTTATATTAAATTGCAATGAAAAGTTTTTTCTTTGATTTAAATAAATATTAACTAGTATAAAATATTTATTTTTAAACTTAGGAAATATTTCTTTTAAATTAAGAAAATGATGTTAAAATAAATATATTTACTTGAATAAAAAAAATTTTTTTAGTGTGATATTCAACATTTTTTAATGTCAAAATAGCATAGATTAATATGGATAATATCCAAATTTATGAATAAATGAACAATTAATATAAAAATAATGTTAATAGTTTCGAAACGTTAATTTTCCAAGATAAATGAAAAATTGCATGTGTCGACATATTATTTTATATATCTGAATTTTATTGAAGATGTTTTTATTAATTTTATTAAAGAAATATGCTTCTAAATTTGTTTCGAAATTGGTGTCAAAGTGTTACAATTTTTTACGTAATATTTGTGTTACTAACATATTTATTTTGTATTAAATTAACATAAAAATTTGAGGACTTTTTGGAGCATACAACATATTTTTACTTTAACACAAATGTTTACAATTGTGTAGTAGAGTCGACAAATAATTCAGACCTAAGTTACTACAGTTATCTATAGTTCATTTTAATTTTAAATAGACTGTTGTTATTAGTAACGATATATTAGGTGAAAAAAATTAAACATAATGAAAAGAGAAAAAATCGTGTATCATTCTGTCAATCTGGATATTTTGCTGAACTACGATGACATCTATTAGAATTTAATTTTAAAATTATGAAAATATAAATATAAAATTATATTAAATATAATTTTAAAATTAAAATGGATAATATATTTTATTAATAATAATTAATTATACGTGTACGCGTGTCTTCTATATTTCCTCTAACAATAAATCAATTTGTAAAGTAGATATATTTTATATCTGACTTTGTCAGTAAAGAAAAAAATACCTCTTGCATACATTTACAAGTAGTTTGCTTATAATGATGATTACGAATATATTTATTATGAAAATTTAAGAACTGATCTGTATAATCATTTTTCTATGCTCTTTCTCTCTCTTATAATAGTCCTGGGCTTTTACAAAACTTTGGTGACTACGGAAGAGGAACGGTCATTTAACCGTAGTCGACATCGCGCTGTGCTTGGGCATAAAGCTAGTTTAGACGACAAGAACGAACTGAACGAGGTTGCGACGCAGAAGGTTCGCGATGTCGAGGATGAGCCATCCGATGGGGACATTAAGGATATCGAAGAGGCGAAAGTTCGAATCCGCGAGTTGGAGGGTAAGCTTCAGCATCTGGAGGCGGCGATTAAGAACGGAGTAGCAAAGGACTTCCCGACAGTGAAGTTCTTGAATTATAAGAACCGGAAGCGAATACTCGTAACGGGCGGCGCGGGCTTCGTTGGTTCTCATCTAGTGGATCGTCTGATGCTCGCTGGACACGAGGTAATAGTCGTCGACAATTTCTTCACTGGCAGAAAGCGGAACGTGGAGCACTGGGTCGGTCACGAGAACTTCGAGCTAGTGCATCATGACATCGTGAGGCCGTTATATCTGGAGGTTGACGAAATCTATCATCTCGCTAGTCCGGCCAGTCCGCCGCATTACATGTTGAATCCTGTAAAAACGATCAAGACGAATACTTTGGGCACTATAAATATGCTTGGTGAGTTAGCAGCATGCAGCTGAATTTGAAGATATTTGAAGTAACACATTGTGTAATCTGTTGACGGGATTTCAGGACTCGCAAAACGAGTCGGCGCACGAGTATTAATCGCAAGCACGTCAGAAGTATACGGGGATCCTAACGAACATCCGCAGGCAGAAACTTATTGGGGTCACGTCAATCCCATCGGTAAGTTTCTGTGCGGCGCAAATACAGAATTTTCTTTTTCTTTAAGTTATACATCAATGTACACCATATACTGTTGAAATATAGGTCCGCGGGCGTGCTATGACGAGGGAAAACGGGTTGCCGAGACATTGAGCTACGCTTATATGAGACAGGAAGGCGTTTCAGTCCGAGTTGCACGAATTTTTAACACCTTTGGTCCGCGAATGCATATGAATGACGGTCGCGTCGTTTCGAATTTTATCCTCCAGGCTTTACAAAATAATTCGATTACGATTTACGGCAGTGGGAAACAGACACGATCGTTTCAATACGTTTCCGATCTGGTGGACGGGTTGGTAGCATTAATGGCATCTAATTACACCTTACCTGTGAATATTGGAAATCCTGTGGAGCATACGATCGAGAGTAAGAGTGTTGCTTGTTATTCTAATCATATTATTTTTCCTAACATTTGTTTGTGATATTTATTGAAGTTTTTTTCTCAGAATTTGCACGTATAATAAAGAACTTGGTGGGTGCTACCAGTGAGATAGTTGAACTCGCAGCGGTTGAGGATGATCCGCAGAGAAGAAGACCAGACATTACCAGAGCAAAAAAATATTTGAACTGGGAACCCAAGGTTCCTTTGGCTGAAGGCCTGAAGAAAACCATAGTGTATTTCGCAAAGGAATTACAAAGGACTAAGCATTCTCAAAAAAGCAGCTTTAAACAGTCTTCTTACAAAAACGATCACGATATTGTAGAACAACTTTAGAGACTCAAGTGTAATGATACGATTAATGTATCCACTTTCAGAAGTGGCGTGAAAGTGCCATTAAGCTATGGACCAGTATGTGCCAAAAAAATCCCCGTCCAATTTGAATTTTATGTAATTTACATAGCAATCAACATATGTATACAAACACGCAATATGCGATCATTTAAATAATCATTCTTGAATTTCTCTCGAATTTCTTCCAATCAGGTACATGTTAAATTCTTTGTAGGAGCAATAATTAAAAATATACTTTTATCCCTTTTCCATGACTCACTCTCTACAGCTCTCTTTCTTTTTATTATTTTTGGTTCCAAATATTTAAAAATGTATACATATTGTTAATACAGTTTATGCATTAATATATTTTATATTTTATGTATATTTATTTTTCATTCTTTTGTTACTGCAAAGAAGCAATGTATCTGTTCGTTATATCTGTGCATCGGTTTTAGATAGGAAAATCTTTTCTTTTATTTCATATTTACATACGACATATAATTTTACATCGAAGCAGAACTGAGAAATGGTGCTGAAGATATAAAAAAATATTGTTTTCCTCTTTTTATATACATTATTGGTCGCATATTAGCTTGAATATGAAAAGTAATTTCGCTTAGATATATATTTATACATAGTAATATTTATACATAGCTAGGAAATGTGTTGTTTGCTTTTATTCATTTATTAGTCATAATAGTGATATTACCGAAGTACCATGTACTTGCAATAAAATCTTAAAGAATGTTTATGTTATTAAGTTATTCAATTATAGCAGTAATAAAAATTTATGGATTCTTGTACAATGCGATTGAAACAGATGGTATCCAATACCGACAAAATAGTATTTGTAACTTATATTGTAATTATATGATATATAATCATGTGAAATATAGATATAGTGTGATCATAAATGAGACTGTAATAACAAACAACGTGTAAGTGAGAAAGTAATTTTATATTTTATATATAAGAGTGTAGCAAAAATCATGCGATAATGTACTCTTTACCGCGTAATTTGTATAATGTGATTAATTCTTATATTGTCGTTATCGAAAATTATGAAATACGTATGTTTATCTCGACAAATTCTTTTCCTACAAACGTGAAAATAAAATTGCTATATGAAGTATGGTGTAAATAAGCAAATATATATGAAAATGTCTTTGTATCAAAGTAAAAATTTAAAAAAATATAATATGTATGCTGAATATGTATATACTTCAATATTCATAATTAAAACGTAGATATATATTCAACATTATTTTTTTAATTTTAGCAAAGTATGAATTTATTTATTTCAGTCATATTCTCTCGTTTTTATTTTATTTTTTCTTCCCAAAACCTAATTATCGTGATTGTTTCAATTTATATATAAGAAGAGATATAACAAGCTGGATCTGAAAACGTAGCAATTAATGGGTCAAAATACGAAATTCATCTAAAATTAATTTTATTTAAATTAACTTATTTGAAATATAAACGCAGAGAAAAAATGTTAACGAATCAGCATCAGTCTAAATGGAAATATTTTGTTAATTCAATAATAATATTAATGAAACAAAAAGATTAAAAGTAAAGACAATAACAAATATAGTTGAATGAATAAAATTTAATTGAATCAACTATATATATATTAGTACAGCCCGTGATTCGACGTTTAATTGAATTAAACTCTGTTTTAATTCACATTACAGCATTTTTTTTCTCAGTGTACAATCATCCACTTTCCGAAATTGCAAATTCGTAATTTTATAAAACAAATTTTAATTAAGTCGCTCTCTCACTTCTTATGAATTTTTCTAATTTTTCTTATTATTAATTGATTAGACAATATGATCTTGTTATATAGACATGTATGACAGATATTTACGACGCATTCCAGAACAAATAGAATTCCAGATGGGAGAATTGCCTGTGTCGCTTAGAGTGATTATTTAAAGAGCCGATTGCTCGCAATAAATGCCGCGTGGGCCATGACAGGGCGCGCGTGGTTGGTCATCTCTTCGGAAAAGACAAACGGAAGGTAAAAGGAGGGATAAACGGAAAAGAAAAAGACAGAAAGAGAGAGAGATAGAAGTCTTCTTAATGATAATGATCGCATCCGGGATATACGACTACTCAGTTGGCGCAAACGAAAGTGCCGCCGCGAGGGTGATGATGACGACAATGATGATCTAATCGTCGCAAAGGCGTTCGTACGAGGTCCATGAAATGCGAGAAGTACATACATAAACTTGCTTAAAAAAAAAAGAAAAAAAACTTAACAAGTGCCAATCATAAATCCATTTGTCTCGGCAGTCTTAGGCCAGCATTCATAATCTATTCGTATTTCAAGATCATCTGAAATAATATCTTAAGATGCTGATATGGCTCTCTGATTGGTTGATGGCATCTTAAGATGGTACTTAAGATGATCTTAAATATAAAAATACGAACTATGTATAGCGGCCTTAGTCGACAATCTGCGTTTTTTACAGCCGGAATTAAATTGCGCGAAATGGATTTTAAATAATAATGATCGCTAGCAATCTCTCTTCTCTCATACATCATTAAAGAAACACGTGTTAGTGGAACTGGCACGTGTCGCTATTGTGTGTATGTACATACGTACGTTCACGTGTAAATAGCAAAGTTCACGTGCGTAAACACATTTAAATTAAGAACGTGGCTTTGTCGATTGAAAGCGGATCTTAGTGCTCAATAATTTCTTAGGTGAATTTATATATTATTTACAAACTCATCCAAATTGCGCGTCGCACGTTTGCCGGACTTTTAAAACGTAGCTATTAAGTAGAATTAGAAATGTGATATCACAAAATTAAATTGCTAATCAATTTAGTAATTTTGATGCCATTAATATCTCTATGACTCACCGCTCCGCCCGTTCCCATCCTGAAAACTGTAAAGAGTTTGTTGCGAAAAATATTACTTTGGCCAGAATTTGAACTCCCTATACTTCATGCGAGTTGTCTGCTCAACCACGTCCAATGACACTGCCCTGGCGGAAAAAATTCTACAAAATTCTATCCCAAAATGCAAGAATTGGAACACTTTGGTTAATTTTAGTAATTAAAGAGAAAATAAATATTTCTACGAAAAAAACTTTATAATTTTTACAAATTCTTATTTTTAGTAGAACTTTGAAATTATTCTTAAACATTTTTTTCGCCAGAGTAAATTACTTATAAATATATACAATGTTGTAGTTAATTGTAATTTGTAAAGTTTTTCCGAAATTTTTGTAGAAATCACATAACAAAAATACCAAAATTTAGAAAAATTTAGAAAAGTGTTTCAATTTTAACATTTTTATGTAAATTTTTGTAGCATTTTTCTTAAATTTGTATTCTTCAACTTTTGTAAAATTTGTTTCCGCCAGGGCGGTTTATCAAATTCGAATTTCTTTTCGGTGGCGCTCCATTCCAGTCACTTCTTTTCTCTCTGTATCAATCAATAATATCGTCATGCTAGGAATGAAGTATGCGCGTCTATTCTTTTATTTAGCATACGCAGAATTCGAATTCCGTGTATGTTCATACTTAAATTAGAAATAGAATCGGTTAGGAAACACACGAGTATTAGCGAAAGTCTGGGTGTCATTGTAATATCATTGCAAAGAATTCACAACAGAATAGATCAACAATAGAAGCTCATCGCCACTGATTGCACCGAATCAAGAGAAGAAACAGACCAAGATGATGGTCAACAGAACAAAATACGGTACAGTGCAACGAATTATCGCAGCAAATGAAAATAGTCAGTCAAGAAAACGCTATAAAAAAATTGATGCTATTAATAGAATTCAAAATAAAGAAACTCGATTGTGGAATGATCTATTAGTGTACTTAAGCACGCTGCATCGGATTGGTATGAGAAATTACCCTTTCAATAGGAGAATATAAGAGACTAGGAAAGTATTGAATGATGCTTTTCTCACGGCGTCTGACTTAAACAATAGACAAGATGATGGTAGTCTATAACCGACTTCCTCGCAAATGTGGGATATACATCTAAGAAGGCGTTACAAAAAAATTTGACGCCATTAGAAGAATTTGTAACAAAAGAAGTAATACCGGATGTGACACAATCTTCCAGTGTTGTTCAGAACATCGCTAAAAAGACCATTAAACAATTAAAGTTCAAGAGCTTTGAATTATGAGCACATTCTCGCGACGTCGGAAAATATGTAGTATACATATAGCAATATTCGAGCAACATCCTTGCAAACAAGCATACACCGATCAAGAATTATCTCGACCTCCTGATAAAGAAGTCGATCAATTATTATCATCATTGCCCGAGCCAAGTGTCGTGAAAATAGCATCATTTAATACTATTCTCATCTTTTGCATATACTGCCCCATTGATTAATCAAAATTTTCCTTGCAGATATCAACGAGATAAAGTTTTTTTATTTACTTCCATCGATTGTGTGTTTCAGTCGATGGCGTCTCCTTCATTAATTCTATTGTGTAAGCGAAAAAATTATTAAATTAATTATTAAATTATTTAATTTCAATAATTGCGTGATATTACATATTCTTGGTTCTATTTAATAATTACGTTTAAAGTCTGGTAACATGCGGCCAGCGCGCATTCTGAAGGATTTTGTAAATGTATATAAATTCATCTAAACAATTATTATTCCCTAAAAGCTTTAGAATGAGATTCCATTCCAATAAATTTAGACAATATTGAGTACTAAGATCTAGTATAACCATGTTTTTAATTTAAATGTATTGATACACTTCGTGGTCATAGTAGGATGTTATTATCACGCATCATTGTTATTATGACAGGCACGCATCCCAGGATCATTGTTACATATACATGTATTGGCGTTGAGTCACATGTATCCGTATATGAACTATGGTACTACAATTATACGCCTCGGGGGAGGGGGGAGTGCAATCGAACGGACGACGGAGCAAGCGGTGGCATGTGTGTTCTTGACACACATCATTGATTTCAGCTCGATAAAATAAATACTGCGCCGATAAAAATGCCGTCGGGGATGCATCTGTAAAGGTTAATTAATCCGCAACGCGTTACGTAAGACGGATGAACGATTTCCCAGATATCTGGTGAACGCTTAGCGAGCAAGATTCGCGCTGTTATTATCATTAATTGGAAATGATTGATTTCGTTAAATGCGGTGTTGATATTTTTTCAGGCTAAGTCCATACTTTTGATCCATTTTTGACCTTTTGAGATCTTTTTCGGAAGACGAATTAGAAAAGCACACTCTTATTTAAGATGCATAGGGGGTTCACAGACAACACGGTATCCAAAATCAAACAAGAATCGTTTTAAGCAAAAAGAGAATTGAAAACACTGAATGAACACAACAGGAAAAAAATTTAGAGCCTTCAGCAAAAACTGTTTAGTTGAGGAATTTTTTAACAGCAATCTATCTTTTAATTTATAAAACAAAAAAGTTTAGTTACATGCAAATACATGCAAATAAAAAAATATTTGTTTGTGTAAACTAAATATTTGTTTATAAAATAGATATAGGACGCTCAAACTGGAATGTAAAAATTTTGTGTAGCATTGCTTGTGCTGGAACGCTCTTTATCATTATTTTGATGACCCATACAGCATCGATTGTTGCAGAGAACTTTCAGAGAGGTTTCATATTTCATATGCAACATTTTGAAAGGATTCTGCAAAATGTTATATAAAATATTGCAATAGAAATAAGTGTCTTTAAATTTAAAGTACTTCAGAAATAATGTTTAAATTTATTACATTTGGAGGACTACGATCAGAAAGATTTCAGTAACTTTTTGGTATGTGTGTGTTTTAGAAATGTTTCAGAAAAATTTCAAATTTGTTCTGACCTTTCAGTAATATTTCTGCAAGGTTTCAATTATGCAAGAACATATGCGGACATTTTGCTATCGCAGAGATATTTTTAAAACATTTTAGACATATTTTGAAACCTTTCTGAAGTAATAAGTAACTTATCAGTACTGAGCTCGGAAAATTAAATTAAATGTATAAATTTCTTTATGAAATATTTCACGTTTTTCAATTGAAGTATTTCTGAAACAATTTCTGAAAAATTTCGATGCCGTATGGGGAGCCAGGAAATTTATTTTCAGATCTGTATCCAGCTAAATTCTTAAATACTTCAGCAAAATCTTGCAGTTCTTTCCGTGCAAATATAAAGCACGAGCCCAAAGTATAATATGCACCGATAAGCGAAACACGTGTAAGGGTATTTTTTTCATGATTCCGTGCGCACGTTAGAATATCAGCACGGTATTATCGCGGTTTTACGGAACCTCGGCAACCGTTCCAAGGCATTCCTCGAGCACGCCTTCGGCGTAACACGAGGGCCGATATTCGCACACAGGGCGTTCCCTCGGAACTTCGGCTTATCGTCGAGCCCGAAACGATCGGGTCCGCATGAACCAGGTCAAACCAGGTTCAAAGGGGTCTACGGACGTGAGGTTTCTCGCCACACTAACAGAAATATTTGATGAGATGGACCGAACGTTTTGTTGAATAATAATCAAATGAATCTTATAGTTATAATTACTAAATATGTTGTTTTGATCAAACAATTTCTCAATGTTAAGACAATATTACATATGTTGCTGCAACATTATGTATCGGTATATTTTTGAAGTGGACCTTCTACCATATCTGCAACGTTGCTGAAACATTGCAGCAATATCTTGCAATGTTTTTTCAATATTGTGCTGTATGGGTCTGTAGTCTTAACCAAACAATCGTTTCCATACAACTTATAACCAAATGTTTCGTTAAACTAAGTTTTTGATATCAGTAACTATAAAATTCATTTCACTATTTAACTAACAATAAACGTTCGAGTAATATTACTCTCACGAGTATAAGTTCGCAGCCGGAGTTCCGCCAGTCCCGTGAACGTACGCGCGATAAAGGTTCCGTTTAAAGAGGTAAGGAGTTAAAGCGAGGGTAAAGGGTTAAAGCGCGTCCATGACCCAGCGATATCTCGGGGCGCGAAAGTGGCGCGTCATGGCGCAGGTGGGTTACGACGTGCCGGGCGTTGCGGGCGTAAGTAATAGCCTAAGACAGACACGTAGGTACCGCCGTCAGTTAATAAAAGCCCGGCAATAAAAAGCTTTCTCCTCGCCCCCGGCCGGAAACTATCGAAACACCCGGCGCGTTGGAATATATACACGGGGGAAGGAATATATATTATATTTTACCGTCGGAGAGCCGCGTGCGTGCCGTTTTCAATACTAATTCTCGCTAAAGGCGCTTTACGGCCGCTCTCGTGACTTTGATACCGTCACCATTATTATTTTGCGTAAAGCGGAAATTTACGGGGATATTCCGCGCCGTCGGCGCGCTTTACGATTATTAGCGCGTTCCCGGGAACGATCCCGTTCTCGATGTCGACGGAGGTAATTCCCCTTCCACCCTTAACTCGATCCTTGTTGCGGACTCAGTTGAGTTTTCGCGTTCTAAGAATATCCGGATGTAGCCGCGTCGCCGCGATTCTTTCGCCGTATCGAAGCGAGTGACATCGTTTAACATCGCGTGCGTGATTCCAGAGATTCTAGCGCACAATTGTAGAATCAGTACGGAATAATAAACTGAGAATCATCAATTCTGATGCATTTCTATTGCTGTAATAACGGGAACGAGTTCTAAGAATAGAGAGAATCTAGCTAAAGAATCTGAATTGATTGAATTATTGAACGCGTAAATTGTTGGTAGATAGGCCCAGAAAACGAAAATGAATTAAAATGTATAGAAATAAATTTATTTCCACCTTTTCGAATTAGCGCTTCCAATTTTTCAAATCCATTTGACTCTAAAAATAATATAATATAAATATAATAAATACATCCGAATTCAACATGATAAATAGCTCACTTTGTATTTCAATTCATTTGAATCCAAAAATATTAAAAATAATATAACGAAGATATGAATCCGTCCGAATTCAAACTGATGAATAGCGCATTTCGTATTTCAATCCATTTGAGTTCATTTGAGTTCATTTGAATCTAAAAAATGCTCCGGGGCTCTAAAGCGCGAACTCGGAAATTAAAATGAATTGCAATTTTCAATTCATTTGAATTTATTTTCATTTGCTGGGAATATAGCATAGTGAACGCAATAAAAAAATTGTCGCAATCTTGCATCTCAATGATTTCTATTTTATTTGCAAATAATTCTTGTTTTATTATTTAAATTAATCGAATACCAGAACTTCACTTTATTTCGTATACATGCTGTTTGTACACACCTGTTTGAAGTTATCTATACTTGCCCATCTGATTTATTGATGCGCGTTTGGCATGAAAACAGTCGAGGCACTTGTTTTTTTAATGATTCCTCGAACACGTCTGATACGTAATAAGAGAAATTGGTTCTCTAGAAATTCCCAGAGGAAACGCATTCTCCTATCGAATATCGAATGCGTTCCGAGAGTCACGAAAATGAATCGTCGCGACTATCTTCACGCCGATCACACGTTTACTCTCAAACGAAAGCAGCACACGAGAGAACAGGATTAACATCACGGTTGCTACTATCCTATCAGATTCCGCCAGGTTTTCGAAAAGAAGAAAACATTTGCTACACTGTCTTGTTATATTTATAGCAATTATCAAAATTGTCACTTTCCTTTTACCTTTTATTGCTTTCTTTAAAAAAAAGTCAAAATTAAACCCTTCGATAAAAGAGAGAAATTCGATAAAAGAGAGAAATATACTTTTTCAAAACTCCAGTTGGTTTTTATGTAATTTAATTATGCGTACCGCCAACAAGATTCGACGCACAAAATTTCATTAAAAGTCTGTACTACTATTTATCCTTGTAAAAAAAAGATTATCAAAAATAGAGATGTGCAAATTATTTGAATACGCAATCAAATTAAATCAGGTAAGATTATATCATATATATAATCAATATTATTTTTTTATCTAAAAAAGATAATATTTTTAACTTAAATTAATTAATTTTAAATGATTTAATTTTTAACTTTAACTAGTTACTTTTGAAACACAAACTTTTTATTAATAAATTAAACTAAGATAAATTAACTTTTAATTTATCTTAGTTTATTTTATTTTAGTTTAGTTTTAAAATAATTTTTAAGTAGTTTTTTTTCACGTAATTTGTGACGTAATTAAATTAACTTTTACATGCTATTAACTTTATCTTAATTTAGTTAAAAAAATATTACTCAACCTTGTTATCTATATATTAAAATTTAATCTAATAATAATTGTGTTATTAATTAAAAGTTAAGGTCTACACGTAGTTGTGATTGTAAAATATTGCAAGGCGCAATTGTTTGTCCATTTCTATCGACGTAAATTAACTTTAATCTCGGTTTTACTTATTTGTAGAACTAAAAAAAGATAACAAGGAAATTAAACTGAGATTAAAGTAAATTAGCATTGGTAAACGGACATACAATTGCGCCTTACAATCACTTACAACTACGCTGCTATAAAACAGCCTTTAAGTTTCATCGAAATCGATCCAATTTAATACGCTTCGATTCGATTTAGAATCCAGTAAAGAAATAAAATTCGATTTGAATCGGCGTCAAGAACTTCAGTTTGCACATCTCTAATTAAAATTCAAAGTACTCAGAGAAAGATTTTTAAAAATCAAAGTTTCCGGAGAAATGGCAACCGTGATCAACATTTGAAAGTCGAAAGTTCTTAATCTGAATATTCCGAAACCGGGAAGAACCTTTACTTAAGATAAAAAAAATGTGTGTGTGTGTGTGTGTGTGTGTGTGTGTGTGTAGACACACATACATACATAAATACTCTACAAAATTTTATACAATTTAAGAAATCCTACAAAAATGTATAAAAAATGCTACAATTAGAACATTTTTATTAATCAAAGTAACTGAATACACATTTCTAAGAAAAAATGAATATTTTTACAAAAAACAGAGATATCTTTACGAAAAAAAAAACTAATAATTATTACAAACTATTGTTAATACAACTTTATACATGCACATAAAAAGTTTTTTTCGCCAGAGTAAGCTACTTAGAAATAAGTACAATGTTATAGTTCACTGTAGTTTTACTGACAAAATAGAAATCACACAACAAAAATACAAAAATTTTTAAAAAGTATTTAAATTGTAGCATTTTCATGTAGATTTTTATGGGTGTGTGAAGATGGCATCCCTATGGTACGAAATCGTAGTTCTGTTAAGAATTCTAGATTGTTCATAAAAAGAAAGAGTTGTTGACAGTTTTTACAAATGATTTTGCCTATTATAACAATGAAAATAAATTTTAAAAAATGGAGATGCTAACTTTATACCCAACACTAACACCGAATAGTTCTGAATAGTTAATGCAATGTCTTTTAACAAGTACTAGAGTTCTAAAAAAAAAAGAAAAGAGAGAGAGAGAGAGAGAGAAAGAGAGAGAGAAATGAAATGTACGTCAAATCGGAATAGTTTTGAATAGCATATATGATTTCTTTCGACGAGTTTTAGAGTTCTCGATATATTTTAGAAATAAATCTGCCCGAAAAAATAAAAAAAAAATCGGAATTGAATTCTCAAAAGTAATTTTCCAGAACTTTTAAAAAATTTTTCACGATGTTGACCTTATAATTTTAAAGTGTGAAAACATTTTTTTGAGTTCTAAAAATCCTGTTGACTGTTTTGAATAGATGTATGTGAAGTTAGCATATCAATTGTCAGCATATCAAAAAAAAAGTGGAGTTCTCTTTGCATACAACTGAGTTCTATAGTTCCTGATAAGTTATAACAATAGTTCTGGTCATTTAGCATAAATAAACGGAAGTTAAGTAATGATATGCTAACTTCGCGCGAAGTCAGCATATCATATAATATTTTCAAAATTTAAACCAATGAATTTTATAGTTTTTGACGAGTTCTATAGTTCTAAAACATAGTTCTGACCATTAACTATCTCTAAATAATTAATAACAATTATTATCAGCATATCGCCCGTGCTAGAGTGATATGCTACGCTCCTGCGACAAGTTCTCGGCTCGTTCAAGATTTTAAACAATAGTTCTACATCCCCTGACGATAGTTCCGTACAGTTCTGACAATTAACAATCTCCAAATAATTATTAATAATTATTATCAGCATATCGCCCGTGCTAGAGTGATATGCTATGCAGAAGCGACAAGTTCTCGGCTCGTTCGAGATTTTAAATAATAGTTCTACATCCCCTTACGATAGTTCCGTACAGTTCTGACAATTAACAATCTTCAAATAATTATTAATAATTATTATCAGCATATCGCCCGTGCTAGAGTGATATGCTACGCTCCTGCGACAAGTTCTCGGCTCGTTCGAGATTTTAAACAATAGTTCTACATCCCCTGACGATAGTTCCGTACAGTTCTGACAATTAACAATCTCCAAATAATTATTAATAATTATTATCAGCATATCGCCCGTGCTAGAGTGATATGCTATGCAGAAGCGACAAGTTCTCGGCTCGTTCGAGATTTTAAACAATAGTTCTACATCCCCTGACGATAGTTCCGTACAGTTCTGACAATTAACAATCTCCAAATAATTATTAATAATTATTATCAGCATATCGCTCGTGCTACAGTGATATGCTATGCAGAAGCGACAAGTTCTCGGCTCGTTCGAGATTTTAAACAATAGTTCTAAATCCCCTGACGATAGTTCCGTACAGTTCTGACAATTAACAATCTCCAAATAATTATTAATAATTATTATCAGCATATCGCTCGTGCAAAAGTGATATGCTATGCAGAAGCGACAAGTTCTCGGCTCGTTCGAGATTTTAAACAATAGTTCTACATCCCCTGACGATAGTTCCGTACAGTTCTGACAATTAACAATCTCCAAATAATTATTAATAATTATTATCAGCATATCGCCCGTGCTAGAGTGATATGCTACGCTCCTGCGACAAGTTCTCGGCTCGTTCGAGATTTTAAACAATAGTTCTAAATCCCCTGACGATAGTTCCGTACAGTTCTGACAATTAACAATCTCCAAATAATTATTAATAATTATTATCAGCATATCGCTCGTGCTAGAGTGATATGCTATGCAGAAGCGACAAGTTCTCGGCTCGTTCGAGATTTTAAACAATAGTTCTACAATCCCTGACGATAGTTCCGTACAGTTCTGACAATTAACAATCTTCAAATAATTATTAATAATTATTATCAGCATATCGCCCGTGCTAGAGTGATATGCTATGCTACTGCGACAAGTTCTCGGCTCGTTCGAGATTTTAAACAATAGTTCTAAATCCCCTGACGATAGTTCCGTACAGTTCTGACAATTAACAATCTCCAAATAATTATTAATAATTATTATCAGCATATCGCCCGTGCTAGAGTGATATGCTATGCTCCTGCGACAGGTTCTCGGCTCGTTCGAGATTTTAAACAATAGTTCTAAATCCCCTGACGATAGTTCCGTACAGTTCTGACAATTAACAATCTCCAAATAATTATTAATAATTATTATCAGCATATCGCTCGTGCAAAAGTGATATGCTATGCAGAAGCGACAAGTTCTCGGCTCGTTCGAGATTTTAAACAATAGTTCTAAATCCCCTGACGATAGTTTCGTACAGTTCTGACAATTAACAATCTCCAAATAATTATTAATAATTATTATCAGCATATCGCTCGAAATTTTAAATTTATTATTAATAATTATTTGGAGATTGTTAATTGTCAGAACTGTACGGAACTATCGTCAGGGGATTTAGAACTATTGTTTAAAATCTCGAACGAGTCGAGAACTTGTCGCAGGAGCGTAGCATATCACTCTAGCACGGGCGATATGCTGATAATAATTATTAATAATTATTTGGAGATTGTTAATTGTCAGAACTGTACGGAACTATCGTCAGGGGATGTAGAACTATTGTTTAAAATCTCGAACGAGCCGAGAACTTGTCGCAGGAGCGTAGCATATCACTCTAGCACGGGCGATATGCTGATAATAATTATTAATAATTATTTGGAGATTGTTAATTGTCAGAACTGTACGGAACTATCGTCAGGGGATTTAGAACTATTGTTTAAAATCTCGAACGAGCCGAGAACTTGTCGCTTCTGCATAGCATATCACTTTTGCACGAGCGATATGCTGATAATAATTATTAATAATTATTTGGAGATTGTTAATTGTCAGAACTGTACGGAACTATCGTCAGGGGATGTAGAACTATTGTTTAAAATCTCGAACAAGCCGAGAACTTGTCGCAGGAGCGTAGCATATCACTCTAGCACGGGCGATATGCTGATAATAATTATTAATAATTATTTGGAGATTGTTAATTGTCAGAACTGTACGGAACTATCGTCAGGGGATGTAGAACTATTGTTTAAAATCTCGAACGAGCCGAGAACTTGTCGCTTCTGTATAGCATATCACTTTTGCACGAGCGATATGCTGATAATAATTATTAATAATTATTTGGAGATTGTTAATTGTCAGAACTGTACGGAACTATCGTCAGGGGATGTAGAACTATTGTTTAAAATCTCGAACGAGCCGAGAACTTGTCGCTTCTGCATAGCATATCACTCTAGCACGGGCGATATGCTGATAATAATTATTAATAATTATTTGGAGATTGTTAATTGTCAGAACTGTACGGAACTATCGTCAGGGGATGTAGAACTATTGTTTAAAATCTCGAACGAGCCGAGAACTTGTCGCTTCTGCATAGCATATCACTCTAGCACGGGCGATATGCTGATAATAATTATTAATAATTATTTGGAGATTGTTAATTGTCAGAACTGTACGGAACTATCGTCAGGGGATGTAGAACTATTGTTTAAAATCTCGAACGAGCCGAGAACTTGTCGCTTCTGCATAGCATATCACTTTTGCACGAGCGATATGCTGATAATAATTATTAATAATTATTTGGAGATTGTTAATTGTCAGAACTGTACGGAACTATCGTCAGGGGATTTAGAACTATTGTTTAAAATCTCTAACGAGCCGAGAACTTGTCGCTTCTGCATAGCATATCACTCTAGCACGGGCGATATGCTGATAATAATTATTAATAATTATTTGGAGATTGTTAATTGTCAGAACTGTACGGAACTATCGTCAGGGGATGTAGAACTATTGTTTAAAATCTCGAACGAGCCGAGAACTTGTCGCTTCTGCATAGCATATCACTTTTGCACGAGCGATATGCTGATAATAATTATTAATAATTATTTGGAGATTGTTAATTGTCAGAACTGTACGGAACTATCGTCAGGGGATTTAGAACTATTGTTTAAAATCTCGAACGAGCCGAGAACTTGTCGCAGGAGCGTAGCATATCACTCTAGCACGGGCGATATGCTGATAATAATTATTAATAATTATTTGGAGATTGTTAATTGTCAGAACTGTACGGAACTATCGTCAGGGGATGTAGAACTATTGTTTAAAATCTCGAACGAGCCGAGAACTTGTCGCTTCTGCATAGCATATCACTTTTGCACGAGCGATATGCTGATAATAATTATTAATAATTATTTGGAGATTGTTAATTGTCAGAACTGTACGGAACTATCGTCAGGGGATTTAGAACTATTGTTTAAAATCTCGAACGAGCCGAGAACTTGTCGCTTCTGCATAGCATATCACTGTAGCACGAGCGATATGCTGATAATAATTATTAATAATTATTTGGAGATTGTTAATTGTCAGAACTGTACGGAACTATCGTCAGGGGATTTAGAACTATTGTTTAAAATCTCGAACGAGCCGAGAACTTGTCGCAGGAGCGTAGCATATCACTCTAGCACGGGCGATATGCTGATAATAATTATTAATAATTATTTGAAGATTGTTAATTGTCAGAACTGTACGGAACTATCGTAAGGGGATGTAGAACTATTGTTTAAAATCTCGAACGAGCCGAGAACTTGTCGCTTCTGCATAGCATATCACTCTAGCACGGGCGATATGCTGATAATAATTATTAATAATTATTTGGAGATTGTTAATTGTCAGAACTGTACGGAACTATCGTCAGGGGATGTAGAACTATTGTTTAAAATCTTGAACGAGCCGAGAACTTGTCGCAGGAGCGTAGCATATCACTCTAGCACGGGCGATATGCTGATAATAATTGTTATTAATTATTTAGAGATAGTTAATGGTCAGAACTATGTTTTAGAACTATAGAACTCGTCAAAAACTATAAAATTCATTGGTTTAAATTTTGAAAATATTATATGATATGCTGACTTCGCGCGAAGTTAGCATATCATTACTTAACTTCCGTTTATTTATGCTAAATGACCAGAACTATTGTTATAACTTATCAGGAACTATAGAACTCAGTTGTATGCAAAGAGAACTCCACTTTTTTTTTGATATGCTGACAATTGATATGCTAACTTCACATACATTTTGAATAGCCACTGCAGAATTTTATTAAAAATTTTCATAAGAAAATTACGCAAAACTGATATTTTTGAAGTTTCGACTATTTTTTATATCACTTTTGAGAATTCAATCACGATTATTTTTACATTTTCGGAAGAACCATTTCTAAAATGTAACGTGAGCTCTAAAACTCGTCGAAAAAATTGAATAGGCTTTTCAAAACTATTCCGATTTAACATACATTTTTATATTTTGAAATTATTTTCTCTTAATCAAAAAAAATTTTTTTATATCAAGAACTCTAATACTCGTTAAACGACATCAAATTAGGTAATCAAAAAAACTATGTTTTCCCGTAACGTTCATCAAAATACGCGCTAACCGATTAATATAACAAGTTTTATTTTACTTATTGAAGTATATTTGCGTACCAATAAATTGTTAGATAAAAATACTTTTTAGGATTAAATATTGACATTATAATCTAGTGTAGCGCATCCATTTTAAATAAATCTATATCAATGGATCTCTATTAATATCTGGAGCAATGAACCTCTGTCAATATATTCAACAGAGATTCATTACTAGATTAAAATATCATTTGTCACTTACCAACACACAATACGCAGCAGTGGAGTTTTCAACGGCGACCTGTAAAACACAAATAAATATAATACACAGTATAGTCCACGGTAATTAATATTGCTGCTTCAATTGAAGCAATGCCCAATGGCAAGCTACAAGCATTACAATTACAATAATCTCTTCATTTTATCACTAATTAACATTTTCAGATTCATATACTGACAGACAACATGTAATATTAAAGCTAGAATGTAATTATTTCAGGTCAGATGTGTGAAAGCTAATTGCATTGTTCTAACTATAAAAAGTGAGATATTGAACGGACAGGGTCAGGAAAGTGAAGGCACAAATTGGAAACTATTAACTAGTGATAAAATAAAGAACTTATTGTAATGCCTGTAGCTTACTCAATTCATAATCATGAGTCTTGAGGGTTCTAGCAAAATTCACTTTTCCTAAAACTTTAAGAAAATGGCATGTAATATTAATTAGGATAATTGTAGTCTTACAATAATGTTTATTAGAATAAATATTTTATATAGGAATTTATATGCAAAGCATTATACAGTTTTATAATGTAAGATTTTATAAGATTTTAATATTTGTTTTTATATACAGGACTTGTTATATAATAACAACTGCGATATGTATTCTAGGAAGCATCATGCAACTTAATTTTACTCTAATAAATAATATTGTAAGCATACAATCATCCTAATTAATATTACATGTCATTTTATTAAGATTTCAGGAAAAGCAAATTTCGCTAAGACCCTCAATGTCCACAATTATGAATTGAGCAAGCTGTAGGCATTACAATTGCAACAAGTTCTTCATTTCATCACTAGTTAACAGTTTCAGATTTGTGCCCTCACCTTCCTGCCCTTGTCTGTTCAATATCTCTTAATACTAAGAATAGTGTTCTCTTTCGCACAGCTGACTTGAAAAAATTAAATTCTGGGCTCTATCTTTAGTATTATGTATTTTCTGTCAGTATATTAATCTGGAACTGTTAACGAGTGATAAAATAAAAACGTATAAGTCATTCATGTCTCTCCGTTCTTTAGATAATTTGTTTAAGTGACCACTGTGCCTACAATAAAGCTTGGTTCAAACAATATGATATTATTCTTATTGAATTTATCTTCATTACGTGTACAAGATAAGAGGGAATGGTCACTTAAACAAAATACATATATCAATTGATAAAATAATGTACATACTTACCGAATTGCTCCACGGAGGCTGTCCTTCGCTGGATGTCTCCTTTTGGCTCTCGAATCGCACTATAACGATGACCGCACGATACATTGTTCAGCACTTACGATACCACACCCGCGACGCCGTGTTACTGTAGGAAGTTACCGTCCCGGCAAACGACGAATCTCGAACGCCAGGGATCGCGCGCGGCGCAACATAACCTCTCGACCGGTTGGTTGCAATCGTTGCTGACACACAACACGCAACATGCGCATCACCGGACGATTATTATGTTTGTGTTCGCACACACTGAGAAACATACGAATTGAAACCGAAAACAAACAGGTGCGGGTTGAAAAATGCGATCGACCGACGGATGGACACCATCGCTAACGCAACGAGCTTCGGTCAAACGGCCCAATATTTTATTCGGTATTTACGATATTGCGTGCGTAACATATCACCAGAGATCGCGGCCGTTCAGAAGCAACGAAAATTGCGAGGCACGCGGAGAATCGAGTAACGTTACACGAGCACGAGACAGTGACGTGACGCGAGCGACAAGCACGTAAGTCTCGTAACGCTTCACGAATGAGATACGATATATATATATATATACGATCCTGGCACTCACGCTGCTATTACACTTGATACATCCGACGTTGTATCCGCACAGAACTTCAACACGAGGAATACGAAAAAAGCACCAGGAAGTACGGAGCGTCCGTCGAGTTATTGGTACAGGCGAGTAGAGGACAAAACAACATGGCGCTGGCAGCGACACGACGACCGTCGTCGGTCGTCGGTGCTGCGCAGTCACTACGCCATCTACGAACGTTGCCGAGCGGCGGCGGACGTGATCGAATGCATGGGTGGCCGCCTGAGGCGCTCGGCACGTCCGCCGCCGCTCGGCAACGTTCGTAGATGGCGTACGTGACAGTCGCCGCGCAAGCTACCTACGAATGTTGCCGAGCGGCGGCGGACGTACCCGAGCGCCTCAGGCGGCCGCCCACCCGCATTCGATCACGTCCGGCGCCGCTCGGCAACGTTCGTAGATGGCGTAGTGACTGCGCAGCACCGACGACAGTCGTCGTGTCGCTGCCACCGCCATTTTGTTTTATTCTCTACCCGCCTATACATACATACTAGCGGATGCTCCGTGCTTCCTGGTGCTTCTTTCGTGTTCCTTGAGTTGGTTTTGTGCGGATACAACGTCGGATGTGTCGAATATAGTAGCAGCGTGAGTGCCAGGATCGTATACAGATCGTATCTCATTCGTGAAACGTTACGACGAGCTTGTCGCTAGCGTCTCGTTGCTGTCAATGCTGTCTCATATTCGTGTAACGTTACTCGATTCTCCGTTTGCCTTGCAATCTTCGTTGCTTCTGATCGGCCGCGATCGTATCATATTTTGTTGGAGCTCGTGTATGATATGTTACGCGCGCATTATCGTGAATGCCGAATAAAATATCGGGCCGTTCGACCGAAGCTTGGTGCGTTAGCGACGGCGTCAACCCGTTGGTCGATCGCATTTTTCAATCAGCACCTGTTTATTTTCGGTTTCAATTCGTATGTTTATTAATGTGTGAGAACGCGACATAATCGTCCGGCAATGGTTGCGACCAACCGGTCAAGAGGTTATGTTGCGCCGCGCGCGATTCCTTGCCTTCCTTGGCGCTTGAGATTCGTCGTTTGCCGGGACGGTAACTTTCTCCACGAAGTCGCGGGTATGGTATCGTAAGTGCTGAACAATATATCGTGCGGTCATCGTTATAGTGCGATTCGAGAGCGACAAAAGGAGACATCGTCAGCGAAGGACAACCTCCGTGGAGCAATTCGGTATGTACATTTTATTAATTAATATATGTATTAATATATGTATTTTGTATAAGTGACCACTTCCTTTTATCTCGTAAACGTAATGGAGATAAATTTAATAAGAATAATATCATATCGTTTGAACTAAGCTTTATTGTAGGCACAGTGGTCACTTAAACAAATTATCTAAAGAACGGAGAGATACGAATGACTTTTACGTTTTTATTTTATCACTAGTTAACAGTTCCAGATTGGTATACTGACAGTAAAAAAGTAATACTAAAGGTAGAGCCCAGAATTTAATTATTTCCTGTCAGTTGTGCAAAAGAGAACATTATTCTTAGTATTAAAAGAGATATTGAATAGACAAGGGCAGGAAGATAAGGGCACAAATCTGAAACTGTTAATTAGTGATGAAATGAAGAACTTGTTGCAATTGTAATGCCTACAGCTTGCTCAATTTATATTTGTGGACATTGAGGGTAGCGAAATTTGCTTTTCCTGAAATCTTAATAAAATGACATGTAATATTAATTAGAATAATTGTACACTTACAATATCATTTACTAGAGTAAAATTAAGTGCATGATGCTTTCTACAATAGTTATCATAATTGTTATCATATAACAAGTCTTGTATAAAAACAAATATTAATATCTTATAAAATCTTATATTATAAAACCATATAATGCTGTACATGTAAATTTCTATATACAGTATTTACTCTAATAAACAACATTGTAAGGGTACAATTATTCTAATTAATATTACATGTCATTTTCTTAAAGTTTTAAGAAAAATGAATTTTGTTAAGACCCTCAAGGTCCATGATTATGAAATGAGTAAGTTACAAGCATTACAATTGCAATAAGTTCTTTATTTTATCACTAGTTAATAGTTTTAGATTTGCACCCTCACCTTCTTGCCCTCGCTCATTTGATATTATTTTTTATAGTTAGAATAATGTTTGCTTTTGTATGTTTCATCTGAAATAATTACTGAAATAATTTTGAAATCTGGTTGTAATATTATATATTGTCTGTCAATATATGAACCTGAAATGGTTAACTAGTGATAAAATAAAGAGCTTACTGCAATTGTAATGCTTGTAGCTTGTTGAATTCAAGCAGCAATATTAATTACCGCGGACACTACTATAATGTGAATTATATTTATTTGTCTTTTGCAGGTTGACGTTGAAAACTCAGCTGCTGCGCATCATGCGTCGGTGAGTGACAAATGATATTTTAATCTAGTAATGAATCTCTATTGAATATATTGATAGAGATCCATTGCTCCAGATATTGATAGAGAACCATTGATAGAGATTCATTTAAAATAGATACGCTACATTAGGTTAATATCAATATTTAATTCTGAAAAGTATTACTATCTAGCAATTTATTGGTATGTAAATATATTTCAGTATGTAAAATAAAACTTGTTATGTTATTCCGTTAGCGCCTATTTTGATGAATGTTACAGGAAAACAGAGTTTTTTTGAATAGCTAATTTGATGTCTTTTAATAAGTACTAAACTTTTTGATGTAAAAAAACTTTGAGAGAAAAAAATAAAAAGAATAAAAAAATGCATGTCAAATCGAAATAGTTCTAAATAGTATATATGATTTCTTTTAACGAGTTCTGGTATTCTCGATAAATCTTAGAAATAGTTTTGTCCGTAAAAAAAATCGTGATCGAATTCTAAAAAGTGATATAAAAAAATAGTTGGAACTTCAAAAATATCAGTTTTACATAATTTTGTTATTAAAATTTTTGATAGAATTCTGCAGTTGCTATTTAGAACACTTAACAGGACTTTTTAAAACTCATAAAAAATGTTTTTACACTTCAAAACTACAATTTGTGAAAAATTCTTTAAGAGTTCTAAAAGTTCTGTTGAGTGTTCTGAATAGCCGCCGCGAAATTGTATCAAAAATCTTAATGAGAAAATTACATAAAACTGATATTTTTGAAGTTTCGATTATTTTTTTGATATCACTTTTCAGAGAGTATATTTTTAAATAAAAATTAGGTTTTTTGATTTTGAATGGTTTGTGTAAGTTAGAAGAAGGACGCGTAGGGTCTTTTGGACCCCGGAGTAACCATTATGGGTTAAAATACATCAAATTAGCTATTCAATACTATTCGGGGTTAGATGTTGAGTGTGAAGTTAGCACCTTCATTTTTCAAAACTCATTTTCTTTGTTATAATAGACAGAATTATTTGTAAAAAACTCTTCTCTTTTTATGAACAATCTAGAACTCTTAACAGAACTACGATTTCGTATCATAGGGGTACCAACTTCACACACTTGGTTTTTATAGCATTTCTTTTTATCTAGAAGTTTATAGGATTTCTGTTGTATTTTGTAGGATTTTTTCTGCCAAGGACCGGTCTCCGCGCTGATAAATCAACGTCGAAACGATCTCGTGGCTGATCGGTTTCGTGAGAGGAGTCACGTTGTGGAAAGATGCATTTTACGCGTCGCCGTAGGACCCCAGCGAGGCCGAGATCGGCGTACAGTTTTCCGGCACGGCGGCAAGAGAGGTGGAGAAGCAGCTGTTTCCAGGCTGAACGGAGCAGCGACGACGGCGGCGGCGGACCGGTGGCGAACTTCGGTTCAGTCTGGTTGCGACCGTCGCGCGGTTGGGTTGCATCTTGCATCGCGGAGTCAGTCTATTCTCACAACGGAGTACCGCGTCGCCACGTGCATCCGCGCTCGTCGCCCGCTCTCTTTCTCTCTCCGGCGGAGCGATCCGCGCGTCCGAATTTCACCGGATCGAGTTTCGCGAGAGGACGAGTGGACGAGAAGACGCCGTCATCGCTCGAGTTCGGCTCGAGTTTACCTTCGCAGAGCAACGTTGCCGATGAAAGTCCGGGATCGCTGGCTGGATCTTCTCTGCGTATAAGTAAGTCCTTTTTGTTTTCTTTTTTCTTCGCAGACAACCGTACCCACTGGTCGCCGACGCGCGTGCATGCGACTGTTACTCCAAACGTATATTTTTTTTTATATATATATTTATTGTTAACGAGGATACTTAATCTAGTAAAATGTGCCGGTTTAGGCATCGATGTGTGTACGCGCGGATGCACGTTAGGTTAGACACGACGCTTAAATCCGCGACAATTTTAGAAGTATTTTTACTTCCTTCAGTCTAAATCATTCGCCGGTCGTTAGAAATTTCTTTAGTTCTTTACTTTCGCAACCATTAACTGTTTTTAATATATAATTTATGACTATACATTGCTGTGGTTATCCTACGTGGAAAGAGAAAGGTAACATTTTTTTACGTTTTTGCGCTCGTCCTTGCCCGGAGGCAACAATCTTCAGATCCATCCAGATATCAAACTAACAATATTCGAACAACAACAATACAATAATAATATTTTGATTTCTCCAAAAACCGTAATAGAAAAATTATTAAAAAATTAGATAATAATCTGTGAAATAACCTAATAAATCATTTCTATACTATTAGGAACAATAGTAGACAGTGATAGAGAAAAAAAATGTTTTAAACAGAATTAGTTTGGGGTTGAAAGAGTTAGCGGGTTACTCGCAGCGCGACTCTTTGTTGGTTTTTTTTTTTAAATCTCGTAATTAGAACGAACGTTTCCTTTTGTTTCGCTGATTTTACTACCGTTCAAATTAGAAACTGTCAGAATTCACACATACTATCGTCTGTACGACACGACTGTTTTTTCCGCTCGTCTTGACGCGAATCATTGACGAATTAATGTAATACGAGTGTAAATATCGGTGAGCCGGTCACAAAAAAGTCGATACGCGTCAATAAACGCAAATAGACGCCGTGGGCAAGAAGCGTCTGTACGAGGAACGTTGCTACCACGTTTCCTGAAAACTTTCGTGATTATGCTAAAAACCGGAAGGGAACTTGAGCCACATGCAGCACATCTGCAAGGTTGTAACGAAAATCACGGAAATAATCCTGTCAAAACTAATCTTCTTACACGTTAAACGGAACTATGAATTGCAAGAGCAGGGAAGAAATACTTATACCGCGATTTGTTACTAGAACGTACACTGATAAAAAAATGGTTGGAAAACTAAAATATTTAATACAATACGTTCAACTAAACATTGGATTGATTTAACAATTATTTAATTGCAAAAAAGTATAATTCATTCATGTTTTATTTATGGTTTGTTCATATTTATTAATCAAGAATTAACTAAACCAACTCAATATTTAGTTGAGAGCGTATTAGGCTAAATATTTTTCTCCAATAAATTTTTTTATTAGTGTATGTAATTGCGGTATGTATTGGAAGATTTAGATTTGAAGGATTTAAAGGATTAAAAAAAATCAAACATCTATTTTTATCAAAATCTGGATTATGACGTTAAATCATTTTTTGTCGTTAGCGTCACAGTGTGAATAATTTTGTTCCAGTTAAGAATCAAACAGAAAACAGAAAATATAAATGCAATTAATTAATATAACATTTCTTACAAGAATCAAATAAATCTAAAAAGTGCAAGAACGTTTTTACTCTTTTTAAATGATTCCTGAAAATATTAATTCTAAAGTCAAAATCTTTTTTTGTTTTGTTTTTATTTGTCCGGAGAAAAATTGCCATATTTATACAAAGCTAAATAAAATGTTTTTATTAAGAGCAACTTGTAAAATGTGAAAAAATGATTGCTTTGTATAAATAATATTTCTTTCTTCACTTTTTATCACTATTAATATTATAAAAAAAATTAATGTAAAATATTTTTGAATAAATAACTAATAAATACTAAAATTCTGCAAGAATCAAACAAATCTAAGATGTTTATTTATTTATGTTTTTTTTTTTAAATAAAACTTCAAAGTATTAATTAAATCTTCCTACTTTGTTCTTATCTCTATTCTTCTATCTTGCCCGGAGGAAAATTATCATATTTATGCATCGAACGGTTTAAAGATGTAAGAAGTTTTTTATTTCTGGAAAATTTAACTTTTTAAATTTATTTGGTTTTTGTAGAAAAGAAACTTTTTATTTGCACTTATACATAATTTGCTGATGCTGAATGACTCGGGGCTGTACTTTACATGATACGCATTCAATCGAGGCTTTATTTATACATCAAAAATTGTATAAATTACATTACGTATATTATAGATTTTTAGGGTGATAGTGAATTTTGAAACCAGTCTGAATATATCGATTTATTTAATTTGCTATTTCGTATCGAAATCATAACATTAAATTAATAAATTTAAAGCTACGTTGAACTTGTCCCTAAACAATTCTATTTTTTCAGCGGGAAATTAAGAGAAGACTTTGCGCACTTTGCGCACAGCGTGTGCTATATAGCGTGAAGTGCATTCAAAGAGATCAAATGCACAATGGTGTAATTGTAGCAATAGGGCTTTTGTGTACAATAGCGTAATTGTATATACATGATTCGATGTAGTTAAAGAGTCGACGACTGTTCCCTAATGAAACGTGTAGATAAATGAGTTAAGAAAGCAAACGTTCTCGTATCAATAAAAACTGCAATGTAAAGGCCTCGTCTTTAAATAATCGCGCGATGATAATTACGCGAAGTTAATCGTTTATCAATGATCGCTCCTTCATCATGGCCGTGTAATTATTGTGTAATGGATTGAGACAAAATATATTCCGTGACCCAAAGTAGCATATCGCTTTTTAAAGATTAAATAACTCTTGAAGTCTGAAGGGTACATCTCTAAATTTATATTGCCCTTTAGATGTCGTGACAATTTTCGCGGAAAGCTTCGAAATTAATAATCGATATTGATGTATGAAGGCTTGCAGGAAGAATGCTATTAAGTAAAATATAATTCGCATGAAGAATTAATAAATTATTCGACCGAGATACGGAGAAATATACCAATGATCTATATATCGCTGACACTCGTGTTTCACGCCTAGACTCGATGGCATGATTAACGACTCATTGTGCATTCATACAACAAGGTTGTTTATCACAAACGTTTCTCTTATTTTTCTTTTGTTTTCTTTTCCGGACACCTGCACAAACCAACACATGGAATCGACTGTTCACATTTGTGTCGGGTTCTCACAGTTGAACAGTACTATTAGCACAATAACTATTATTTCATATGCAAGTTAACGGTACTTAGACACTTTATGGAATGTGAATCGCGGATCTAGCGTGACTAATACATTCTCAATGTAATGCTTTCTCTTGGCACACTCATAAATAGCTCTCGCAATTATATATGTAGCTCAAAATATTTTCCTCATTTTAGAAGATTTTAGTTTATTAGCTAAAAGAAATAATCTTGATTCTTTTGACAAATGAATACAAATCAAAATGTTACATCTCTCTGAATATAAATTCGTTGTTAAGCAAAATTTGATAAGATCCGTTTTCTATGTGTCAAATTCAAACGAGCCTCTTTTCGTAATAAATGGTAATTTGGTTGCGCTCTAATTCAGATTAATAAAATAAAAATGTTAATAAACATTTAAAATAAAAGTTGAGTTGTTGGCTAAAAAGACAAAGATGATATTTTAGGTTTTTGAAGAAAAATAATAAATATAAAATTATAATAGATAAGAATGCAATTACTTTGCCTAATTTATTTGGAATAGATCGCAGGATTGCATATGCAAATAAAAAGTGTCATTCAAATTGAATATGAATGGAGGTAATTATTGGATTTGCTGGGACACAATTATCAGGGTCACTAAATATGTAAAAGAAGTACTGAAGAATGATTAGAGTAGAAAGGAATAAAAAATAAAAAAAAAAATAAAACCGAAAAGATATTTAAATGAGACAAATAAAAATAGAAAGAAATTTTATCGAAATTTCTGTTTGTTTCTAAAGGGTTTCAGGATTCTGAAAAAAATATGAAAAAAAATATAAATGTATAATAACTATTATAAAGGCATTACTATAAACAATGAGAACAAGTTTGTGAATTTCGCGATTTGGTTCGCTCGCATTTGCGTGTTCGGGAAATATCACCTTTATTCTTCTATTTCTAGCTTCGTCGCGGAAAGCCGCGGCGGCAATCCGGCCGGATGGAAAATTATTTCGCGTATCATTTAAAAGGGCCAAAATAGATCCGTGACGAAGGGCACGCGAGTGAATACAAAGGAATGAATAAATCACCGCGAATGCTTTTCCACTCGCGCTATGCGGGACCTGTCTCGAGGACCTCCACGAATTCGTCCCGCCGAATGAATTGGGCGAATAAACGCAGCCGCGGTTTTTTTCTGGCGAACTATTTTGAAATTTTAATGACCCAAGCCGTAGTTACGGTTGCAAGTTGCAACACGTTCAAATTCATGCTAATGAGCGCGCATACGAAAAAAAGACGGAAAAAAGAGTTACGCTGTGTTTGCTGGTAATTTATCGATTTGGGGTTTAGATTGCTACGCAGAAAAAAATTTAGTATCAAATTAACAATTTATTGTTTTATACATAAGCAAGAATATAAAATCTTAGAAGAATTTATAAACTTAAACAGACATAATTTGCTTACATGAAGAGAAAAATTTTCCAAGATTTTGTATTCTTGCTTATGTATGAAGCAATAAATTGTTGATTTAATATTAAATTTTTTCTGTGTATACGAAGCTTTAGCTTTGTAATTATCGTAGCACAAATATCTGTTTAGGAAGAATAAAAGCTTTTGGTAAAAATTTTTGGCTTGAAAACTCTTGTTTACACGAGAAAACGATTTCCTTGGACTTCATAAATTTTATTGTATCCAAACAAATTTATTTGGAATGGTCCAAACAAACCAATGTTTCAATCAATAAGTCTGACTAATAATAGTGCTATTTTCATCAAATAATAGATGTCGTTTGAATGAGACAATAACACTTTTATTTAAACAAATAATGTTTTGTATACGCATATACATTCAATGGAATTACTTTCAATCAAATAAATAGAAATATTAATTCCAATGAAGTCTTTTTCTCTGTGTATTTTGCGTGGATCTGTTTTCATTAAACAAAGCTATTTCTTTCAATCCGTTTATGTAATAAATAGTAACTTGAGTTAACGACATTCTATGCGCAAAAGTTAATTAGTGAAGTTTTACTCTCAAAATTTTCAAATAAAGTATTTATAGGGCTGATGAGAGTGTGGCGCGGTAATCAGTGCGAAAGTTATTTTTGTTCAAAAAGACTTTATTTTTTATTTTAGCAGAATTATTTTGCAAATACTTTTTATCAAAATGTTTCTATTATGGGAGGAAATGTAGAAGGAAATTATTTCAAAGATATCATCGCGCATTAGTCTTAATTAAACAAAATTGTCATTTTCTCTCTTTCTCTCTTTCTCTTCGTATATTACGACGCAAATGAGATAATAAAAACTGTTTTAGACCACTTTATCCTTCTTAATAGAGGGAAGAGTAAAGTAGAGTAAGAATAAAAATGTTTCTTCGTATTACATACATTTTCTTATTTCGTATTTGATATTCATTAATTCATTCTTCAAAATATTATCAGAATTGCTAATATGCTATTGTTTGCCGCATATCTCAGACGAATTATCTCAGAAATGAATTCTTGTATGTATCCATCTTCCAAATTTGATGGTAACGTATGGAAAAGCATGCAATACATTTGTCTCGATTTAGGCGAAAATGGAGGTTTGCGGTTGAACGTGGATCTCACTGTTTGCGAAATTGGTGATATGAAAACCTACAGATTTATCATATGCTACAGCGGCAGTAAATTTACATTCCATTTGCTATTGAATATCTCTGATATTAATCTTCAATGGACTGGAACTCATTGGCGTTACATCGATTCAATATTAATCGGGAGAGGTGATCCAAATATGGAATAAATTTGCAAAATCGGGGTCACATGCGCGACATTCTGTAATTTAAGGTATCACGCTTGATTCAACATTAATATTTGGCACAACTTCAATGCCGCGGGTCTCGATCGTGTACAAATATAGGACGAGTCGTTTAGTTGTGGGCATCTTACGCGTGTCCTTGAACTTTTTCCACTAAATACTATTTTAGTTTTCATTTATAATTTAACTTGTGTGTTCATTGATTGATCACATATACCGTCAATTTCAATAACAATAATAGTTATACGAGTACAAAAATTCATTTTGTTCTTTTGCAGTTTAGGAAACAGTTGCCGAATGTGTATCACTTAAATTATTTTTTATTAAAACAATGATTGGAATTATTTTTTAATCAGTTTTACTCGTGAAATTTTCAAATAAAGTAGTTACAGGACTGATGAGAGTATGGCGCGGTAATCAGTGCGAATGTTATTTTTGTTCGAAAAGCAGACTTTATTTTTTATTTTAGCAGAATTAGTTTTTATTATATTATATTTCCAATTAGGTATTGATTTGTACGCAAATAAACGTTACTATAGCTGAATGTTTCAGATACCTATTATATAATGTTTGACTATTAATAACAAATTAATTTATTATATCCTCTTAGCAATATGGAAGAAGATATGATTTAAGCAACTGATTAGTAATCTTATTTGTGAGGCCTAAATCGTATCGCCTTTACAAATTTTGAATTTAAATAATTAAAGATATACATGAGGAATTAATTGATATTATTTTATTAATAATTTATCGCAGAAAGAATTTATTATAATTTCATAATAGTATAGCATTGATTTATATGTATCTATGTTATAAATCATAAAACGCAAAATAATAATAAAGAAAAGAGCGTGTCCCCCTCGGATTTTGATGAATCTTTAAATATGTCGTAGCTCAGATTAAAATAAAGGACACGTATTTTTTTATACATGCCCATTTTCGTTTTTAGTGAGTGAAACAACTTTTGAAGAACATCGGGTTTTTTTTCTTTCGAAACGTATATCGTCGAAATTAGAAAAGTCACAAAAAAGTGTTCTAAATGAAAGTTTGATGGCTTGCAAAGTACTTTATAACAATGATAAAAAATGTTTTTAATTAAAAAAAAATTAACGCTGCTATTCTGCACAACCATGCACAACCATGTTACATAGGACTTATGTAACAACACTTTTCCGCTTGTCTATATGTTTACAATTCGATCAGTCAAACCAAACATTTGTTTTCTCTACAGTGCCGTTGTAAGATTTCCCACAAATATTGCAAGTATCGTAGCACAATGTACAACAAAATCAGCAATTAACTGACAGCTTTGTACATATTAAGAGTAATTACAGTCTGTACATGCGGTTCACCTGTATGCGATGTATGAAGCATTGTCGATATCTGCGGTGTCCTAAAATTTTTACTGCAATGAATGAACATATTATATAAATATAACAAGTACACCTAGAACTTTCTTCTAACAGATTTATTTTGTGTTAAATTAATACAAAAATTTGAGTGGACCGTTCAGTGCATGTGATATGTGTATGTCAAATTTAACACAAATTTTCCAACTATTTGATGAATAATATAGTCACGGGTTATAATTCTATAATAGGTACAATATTTTTCTCTCTATAAAGAAAATCTGAATTCAAGTTATGTGTAATTCCGTATTTTCATATTATTACTACCTTATTATATAAAATTATACAAAATTATACCTTATTATACAAAATTATATTAATACAAGGCTAAATAGAAGCTTTTTGAGCACAATACGTACAATGATGGCATGTTTATAACGCATGTGTTAATGTGCAAGATATGTATTATACATCACGTGAAAGTATGCGTAAGGTGCTTGTAAGTACAAAAGACAAGCTTATATCGACATATCAAGTAGAAGTGTATCCATTGGGGATTCCATAGTCATATATTTCTTCTTGAAGCATCAGACGGTACATTAAGTATAGAAACGTTAGATATATCATGCTTGTCTCAAAGTATTCGCGACATTCAAGTCTCTACAGTATTCTAAAGTTGAGAACGCCTCATGCAGTCCTGTTACCATGTAACTCTCTACCTACATATATTTCACGACATTTCTCCGCACACGACATTTCTCCGCACTAATGAATTAAAAGCGATGAACTCGCTGCAATTATAACTCGCCCAAAATTATATTTTTACGCTTTGCCCTGAACTGACGTTCCACCCGCGATATTTAAAAAAAAAAAAAAAACGCCATAATCGTTTTTAGATCGATGCATAAATCGATCGCGTTAGATGAGATGCAAATAAAATTCCACGTGCAAGAAGCCAAGTGTGAATACGATGATATCATGCGTTGTTTTTGGATTCATCAACTTCATCATCAATTCGCAAAGTGCGCAATTTTAGCAACAATTCTCTCTCCCATTCCACTCTTTTTCTCTTTGACCGGATTTGAATTACGTTCGTTAATTTCCATAGAGATTACGTTGTTAATATATGGTTAAATGGTTAATATGATGAAAACTTCCTCGATATTTTGATGTGCGTTCCGCTACAGTGTATGATATATGCGTACAGTTAACGCACATAATGGCACGTTATTATACGCAGCGTGCCTTGTTAATACAGATTTATTGCTGAAAGTCCGGGAGAAGGAAAGGATATCGCTACTTGTCGTGCTCGGCACGCGCGACCTAAAGTAGCTTTTCTGCATACCTAATTGTTGTATGCACAAACGTTACGACTTGCTCGTACGTAAGCTACCACCTACAATCGTATATCACCCTAGATATAAAACTCCAGAATATACTTGCGAGTAAAGGAAAAAGAAAGCTAAGGACACAATTCGGAAGAAGGATTAGAATACTTTCGAAGAGAAGAAAGGAAATATATAAAATAATCTGAACCTCGGATGTATAAGAATCATTCGCGAGTCACGTTGATCGAATTATTTGTCATTAGACATGTATACTGGCACTTCAAGTAATTGGTACTGAACTAGTTAGTATTGAGTCTGCTGTTTATCAAAACACTCACGATGTACATTCAACTCGAGTTCGCTTCCATACTCGTGGTGGAAACATGTCTCCAGTAATTATCTATGCAATCAACGTGCAAGCTATTTATTAACACGTCAGCTCAGCGACGAGGTGGTGTTGCTGCTGATGAGACACGATGCACACACGCACACATGCATACATACGCAAATATATACACCTTCTTCTTTTCCTCTTTCTCTTTCTTTGTTATGCGTGCTTATGCACATTTGTACACGTGGACAGTCAGATTGCTTCCTGCTATTACGATAAGCTTCCGCAAATTCATTATTTCGTCTAGGTATCGTGTGGATCTATCTATCTGAAGGTTGCATCTAAACGCGATCGTTTTAAACGTGTCGCCGTGATTTATATGGGATTCGATGAACATTAAGTGAAACGAAACCATTCAAAACGGGAACGGGTAATACCCCTTTTATTACAAGGTAATACTTGCTAAATCGCGCCGCGAGCACGCTTGTGAACTGATCGGATCAAGATGTAGTTACCTGCACACCTACGTATAAATCCTACGCTGCGAATCTCGATCGCGTTTATCGCATTTTTCACGCGAAAGTATATTTACTCAAGAAACATGCTCATTGAAATAAAATTCTGCGAAGTAACTGGCTTCTATATATCAGATGCAAAAATCCGTGTATGTAATATATTTATCTAATTAGGGGAAAAAATTCATATATTGTATGTTTAATTTGCGGAATTGAAGAAACTTATATTAGAAGAGAATTATATTATTAGCGATATAGTTGATGAGTGATACCAATTATCGCTTCGTGAAATATGAACATATTTTGAATGTAATAGATATTTTTTAAAAGCTATATTTTATATTAAGGAAATGCCAGACATTTAACTTGACATAATAAATGTTGACAATATCGTTCGGAACACTGGGTAATTGTTCAATGCATTGATTATAGTAACCATGTACAGCTTAAAAAGTGTTCTAATAGATCTAATAATTAAAAGATCTAATAATCGCCGCCTGTTGAAACAGATTCAATTTTGTTTTAGAGGCGTGATCATTATCTTTAGCGCCAAAGTTACTACAACGCGAGTGATAAAGCTTACGTTGAAATATCACGCACATTTATCGAGTTTTATATTTATCGTTTTTGTTTGGCATATCAATATTTATAAAGAAAAGATGATTGGTTATATCGTTTTAATTCTTATAAATAATTAAAAGGTTTTTTACAAAAACTAAACAAGTCTAAATGGTTAAATTTAAAAAAAAAAACTTCTTATCCTCAAATTATTTATTACGTGAACGTAGTAATTTTTCTCTAGATTTAAATAATATAAAATAACAATAATATAAATTAAACAGATAAAATAAAAGTAAAGAAAACGTCTAGACTTTTGTTTAGTTTTTGAGGAAATTTTATATTTATTACTTATTTGTATTTCTATTTCCCGTTTTGATTCTTGCCCGACCAAAAGTGTTCACAAAATGACGCCACTAGAGACACCGATAGAGAATGATTTGGCCATATCTCTGTTTCTTTTCTAAATGGACTTGTTTGATTCTTGTTGGAAACAATTTAATTCGATTTTCACAAGATACAAATCATAACTGTATTAATTCAGCACAAATTTTAATAAAATTTAAATAAATTATCTCATTAGAGTTGCAAACTCTTATGTATTTTCTCAATTAGTATCAGTGACTAGAATGTTCTATTTATGCAGTTTGACAGGATATATAATATTATTTATAAGAGACAGTCCGCAAAAAAACGAAGTAGGTCTGGACAGTAACAAACTTTTCGTTTTGTTGCTAAAAATTGTCACTAATCAATTCTGACCGTCGTGACTTAATAAATGTACATATTAATGACGGACGATTTAATGACGTACAATTTAATGACGGACGAAGGAAATACCATAATCGTTGCTAGAACGACCGGCGTTTTGCCGTTGCCATTCCGGTATTTTCTAATGCATATATCATACATACGTATGTATCTAACAGGCACGCGCGCGTATCTATGTACGAAGTACAAACATTCAATTATCGGTAAATGCAATTTTTTGTCGGCATGCACTTTGTGCTGCGTCTCGCTCCAGAAACTGCAGGGTCAGGATATCCTTGCCATAAAATACCGCCTTTTTACGAGCGCACTCACGCTATTAGCTTAGTACCGAAAATAGCCTTTCAGGCATTATAACGGCACGGAACGGTTTCGTACTAAGGATTTATAAATAACTCGGCTTAAGTTCTGGATCTGGAAATACCCTACGATATCGTGCTTAAGCTCGCTTGTAAATTTATTTAGGGAATCACGGAAGTTTCGCGTTTGCGGGACAAATTTACAAACGATTACCGATGACAACGCAGCATTTTATTCGATATATTTCTAGCATATCGCATGTTGAAAGTTGAATTTTTGTGCTGTATATCGTATATTGTTGAGATTATTCTATAATTTACCATAGAAGTTCATGTACAATGTTTGTATCTAATGTTAATATTAGATATGATAAATTAAGCAATGATCCCGAAAGATTGCGATCGACATTCTAGTGCACCATTGCAACCGAGAATGTCCTCTGATGTATATTCAGATAACAATTATGCATTCAAGTAATCTTGAACATACATCTGTTGGAAGTTGACCTATGGCCGTCAAAGATAGAAACTGGAGAATTTTTATTTTGCTATAAATGTACAGAATGTCCCAGTTTTACTGTACACACAAACTTTAGTGGTACATATGTACTATGTGTAGAAATAAGAGAAAAATATTTTATATAATCGTAACAAGATTTCTTGACAAATTTAATATTACGTCGATGTCAAGCTTATATTGACAAAGGATGGATGGCACTTTAAAATGCAAGCTTAGGTAAAATTGGTTTTTTTATACATTTTACATTTTTGCTATAATTTTTTAAATAAAGCATTTTGTGACCTACGATTATATAATTTTTTTCTTATTTTTGCTCATTAAACATATTACCTAAAGTTCATACGAATAAACTTGAGACACCTCATATATTCCCATGTTAGAGAGTTTTTGATGTAACGATGTCGCGTTATATCTTTGTGTAAATTCTTGCAAACGAATATGAAAAAAATTGTCTTATAATTATAAGCTATTTATAACTTCAAATTTTGCTAATTAAACAATTTGAACTCGTCACTTTAGGCAGAAATTTCACTTCCTATAGGAAGAAGGGTGAATGTTTAATCTTTTTTAGGATGAAATTTTAAGTTGAAACTATATCGATTTATTTCGATTTATAAGAACGTTCACAAATAATTTTATTTCTGCTATAAAAAATTTTATTTGTTTTTTTTAAATAATGTGAAAAAATTAAATTTTTGCGCATGTTGATGAAATGCATTTTAATTTGCGTGATTAAAAAATTCGTAAATGATTTACAATTGTGTCATTCGTTTTTTATTCTTGCATGATGGGGGAGATGTTAATTACACAGGATTTTATATTAAATTCTAAATAAAACTTTTAATATTAAATTAATATAAATATGGATTATTTTTTAGTATCTTTAACAATAATAATAAAAAATTAACATAAAGAGAAAGAAATGATACTTTTGCTTGTACGAAATTAAATTATGGAATATAACGTAACGAACGATTGAGCATCTCTACCTTTTGCACGTATCTTCCTTCGGCACCCTTCCTGCTGCATTCACCATTGTGTGAGAGCAATGTTCATTGAACCAGTCGTCGCGCATCCTGGTATCGAGGGAAATCACGGAGGGGTTAATGTCCAGCCTGTGCAGTAAGAACGAGAGAATATTGTCCGGCCATATGTTACCAAAACGTTGGTCAGCTGTTTGTGACGGTCGTGGACAGCGGAGACTACGATATACGCCACTATTGACCATTTGTCAATCGTATTCTCGCCGCTTCATCGAGTGCCGAACGGTGCACAACGGACCTCGATGCACGATTGATTTTGGGACGGGAAACGAAGGGCCAGATAAAGGGATACTGTATTACCATTCTCTGGAAATAATTCGTGTGCCGATGTAATCGCGAGTTTTGCAAGGAGAAATTGTAAATGAACGATTTTATTCGCGTTGTATCATGCTGACGGTTATGGGAACGTCTCTTGATTGAGTAGCGAATTCTTCTTGGAAGATTATATTATTGTTTTATATATTAAACATGCATACACACACACACACACACACAATATATATATACATATATCTTAAAGATGTTTTACTATACAATACGAGTTAAAAGTTATTGAAATTTAAAAACTGAAGGCTTCTCTAGGTTTATTTTTTTCTTTTCTAATCAACAACAAAAAATTTTGGTCGCGAATGTCCTAATATTAGTCCTGAAGTCTCCAAAGAAGAAAACAATGAAAACTTAGATTTATAATAGTTTTTGCAACGAAAATTAGTATATTTTGTTACAATTCTAAATATATAAGTAACTTTTATATGAGTGAATGGATTTTTACATAAATATTTATTAAAGTTTTATTAGTATACGTAAAAAATTTTGATTTAATTGGTAATGATTTTATTGTACATAAGAATCGAGAGTAAAATTTAAATAATTTTTAAACCAATAAGTGAATTGTGCTCAAATATACAGATTTACTCAAACGTAATACTAGAATATTTTATGAGATCTTCATAGTTTTGGTAACGTTTTAAGATATGAGCCATACATAAAAAAAAAAAATTGAGTTATTTCCCTAAATTATAAATCCTACTGAAAGTCGACGTTTCTCGAAATAAACCGTAGGAAACATAGGGTTTTAACTGCAATATCTATAGTATTCGAGTATACGACTTCTGATATAAAATACAAAAAGAAAAGGGAATAGTTACTGTTAATCCCTTCCCTTCCATCTCCATGATATATCGCTGGAACAAAGCCGAAAAAAAAGAAACACAAAAGAAATCAGAGCGCTCGCCTCATGAAGTGCAAGGATCGTGCCGGATGTGACGCATTCTACTAGCGACATGATTTATGGTAGACCCATCTATATGCGTTTTGAATGGTTCATTTGAAAATTACACGCCATTCTCGCGTCACGTTGATGCCGACTACTTGGACGTCTTAGAGGCCCTCGCGTGACCCGGCGTGCCCTTACCGCACCGACATGGCATGCACCTTCGCCGCCGTTTACATCAGTCTATACATCAGATTACATGACGCGCCGTACGCATTGTAAAGCTTGCAAGCCGCCGCGTGCGAATTCGTCACTCGACAGCAGACTTTTCGGCTAAATCGTGATTCAGCCTTTTAGCCGCGCACGGCTAAACTTTCCTCCTGCTTTCTCGGAAGGCATACGTGATTACGAAGATTAAAAATGATTGAAATTAATTTCTGCTGTACGATAATTATTGTGCGAATTTGTACGTATAACAAATTTTTATAAAACATCTTTCTTTGAGAAAAATATATCGGTCTTTTTAACTTTTTCATTATGGCGCATTGATATATGTTAATATCAGTGTTAATATCATCAAATATAATAAGTTAATTTAGACATTTATGGGGAAATGTTTTCAGTATTGTATTTTTTTATTATTAATTTGGAATAAATAATTGCAAAATTTGAAGATTATATAATACATTGAATGTAACGAAACTATAAGCATATAAGTGAAGCTAAAAGTGTCTAGTAGATGTTACGAAGTTACATGATTAAGAAAAAAATCTGAAATATGTGGGAAACTTGAGTTTATCGATTTATTTATTTTTGGGATAACAATTTATGTTTTATTTTCTTGTTGAAACGCATCATACACTTCTACCCTATCCTTTAATTTGAGGTATAGAAAGTCCACGAATATATTTGTTTCCTTTAGCTACATGAGTTTGTATATTTTTGAATACTAAAAAGTATTTATATCTCTATCTGGAATATGTAATTATATGATGATATGTATCACAGATTATTTTTCTTTCATCTCTTGCATTAAGAAGGGATTAGGTTTATATAAACGTTGATGTATTGAGATCGTGTGACGATAATGAGATAAGTTATTTCAAAAAACAAAATGGTACTTTACCTCTTCATTTCTCTAGTTATTCTTGATTTATTGATCAGCGACTTATCAGTTCTATGTTACTGTCAGCAGAAGTTGACACAAAGGCGTGAATATCTTGTTTTAACTTTTATACATCAAGAAGATAGACCGATCGTCATAAATCTGTTAACGGGAAACCTTATCAAGTTCACAAGTACATCGTATACGATCGATGAAACTCGATTGTGCTTAGAGTTATTTTCCGATTCAGAAGTCTATTTGATTGAATCTTGAATAGAGCTTTTTAGAATTATAAATATAATACATGCCTCTCGTCGAAATTTCGTCGATATGTCTGCAACAATTTTGAGGCTGCGACACTCTATCTTGCATGAATATATGAAATTCGTAGGATGGTTCATTATGCAATCTCCCGTCGGTGATTCACACATTGAAATTTTATCTCGGGTCCCGAGCTTTTAAAGACCGTTATGAATGCTTGAACCTCGCGCTATAAACATCGTGCAATATCTACTCCGGAGATATTTACATACTTATACGCGGGCTTGAGTACGCGTAAAACTCCGTCACAACTCTTCGCACGGATCTATGCAAATTATATAGTTTTGATTTATGTTTTATACAATATTTATGTTTGTGGAGATATTAATAATCCCGTTGATCTTCGTAGATGTACGGTTATCTAATGTCACTTATGCAGATCAGCTGGAGAATTATCCGGTTCATCATCATGAATTTCACAACCTGCGCATTGCGTTAACGTATCATTAAAATTACGCTAGTCTGTCAATTATATCATATCGAATTTTCTCATAACGGTTAGATGTAATTTCTAGCGCCAGCGAACCGTGCGATCTATCAATATTCGCGCAGAATAATTTACGGAGAACGCCAGCGGTAACATATATGGCGTTCCACAAATATGAAATTCAGAAAATAATTGAGAAAAATAATTAATTATCATTGTTAGGTGCGCAGCGACTTGATGACATTCTGCAACATCGTCGAGCATGACGAAGTTGTTTTCAGACTCGGCAATCGATCTTCTTTGCCACGAAATGGGTATAGAACATATCGCTGCGCCGCACGTAATGTACACACATAGTTAATCGCCGCTGATCATTTTATTAGCTGTTATTTGAATTTTACTTTGACTATAACGCTCTACTATCCAATAAATCTTTGGTTCATATTATCTTGTATTTAATGCGTGGGCCAAGCTGTAAATTTTGAAGAAAAATTTTAATAAAATATAATTGTATTGTGAAAGATATCAAGTTTATACACTACAAAGTTTTTATTCTTACAGTTATATCCAAGTATATATTTAAATATTGGAAAATTATTGAAAATTTATATGATATTTTCTTAAAATATGTACTAAAGTTTTATAAATTTTCAAGTATTTTTAAATAGAAGAATAATGTAATACTTATAGTATAGGGGAAGCGTTGAATGCACTGATCGTTTAAATCGTACTTTATTAATATTTTATATTTTTACTTAATATAAGCAACACTTAGTGGTAAAAATATGAAATAAACGAGATTTGAGTAATGTAGATAAAAATTGCATGAGTACCTTTTATTTTATGAACGCTACTAATACTTAAAAAAAGTAGATAACTGATGTTAATATTTTGATTAATTTATGTAGCTGATGATAAAGTAATAAATCATTTTTTTTTTACTAAATTTTATATTTTTATGAAAGATTTATTGTAGAATATTTTTTGCACATTTACATATTTTCCATTTTTATAAAGGTTACACAAATAAATATTTTTATAAAATTTATTAACAATTTTAATTATTTTTTTGAACTATTAGCATGTTGTCAAGTTTTCTAAATTGCACCATCACAAATTTTAGTAAAATAAATGATATTAACGTAAGACTGATAATTTACAATAGTAAAACTAAAGTAATTGATGTAAATAAAACATTTATCAATTGCAAAAATAAATTCAATTTTATTTCGATGTCCTTATCTTCTCATTATTGTTATTTCTTAATTATTAAATCGGATAATTTGTTTTTTTTTTGTAAAATACTTCTAGAACAAATGGATTCCATTGTATTTTCACCTGCATTTTGTATCTGCATTCCAGCCATTCAAAAATGTGATTGAAATTTTACTTGCGCGAATCTGTTCACAAGAGAAAGTTATTTCAGCGAATGTATAGTATCGGGTAAATGTTTCAGAAAATTCTTCAGGTTGTTCACATTTTCTTTAAAATTATGTGGCAAATTTGCTTAATAAAGTGGAGTAAAACACGTAGTGAAGCATTTATACATGTCCAAAAGATGTTTTTTTTATATGTTTTAATTGCATAAAGATCACCTAATAAATCGTACCTCATCATTTTATATTTTTACTTAAATAAGGAAATGAAAATGTAGACAGAAATTGAACAGATTTTTTCTTATTTTGCTCATGCAACAACACTCAATTTATGTTCAGCTTTTTTTTTAATTATTTCAAGATTGAACTTTTTTTACCCACCATAAATCATTGGTGAGTTTTTGAAACATGTGTTTTTAGACAAAAAGAAATATTGTCATGTTTTTTCTTCTAATTATATTCTTCCATCGTTGATTTATTTTCTTTTTTTTTATTTATAATTTTTAACTACGTTATACGCAATGTTTCGTTGAACGTCTCGTTCTTATGGTAGAGCGCATAACGTTTGTAAATTCTTCTTCAAATGCATCAGACACGTGAACCAACAAATGAAATTACAAACGAGTATTGTAAATTCTTGCATACTTTTTTTATGTTTCATATACAATATATCTGTAAATCGATATTCTATTGTCATGGAGTTATAATTTATGTGCCCTTTAGAACAGCCGATTGAGTGCTGCAAGCACATTTATGTGTTGTAATCGAGAAACAGATATTCAATGTAGGACAAGTCCTTATGACGAAGAACTCTTAGGCAACAGACGTGACTTTATATTTCATTATTGTTAAGGGGCGTGTTGACGTTTACGTAAATATTCTTTGAAGAGTTGTCAATAACTTCAATATAGCATAATACATATTGGTGAGAATAGAAAGAAGTGTGAAAAGAGTGTGAATGAAGAGAAGATGCAAAAAAGGGAAACTTTGAACGGATTTGTCATCTGGAAAATAAGAATTTTCGTAGCAGCTGGAAATTTTCTCAGAATATTCTTCTCAATTTGAAGTCTCATCCGATGCTAGATATCGATAGAACTTCGGATATATAAGTGTTAGACAAGACGGTTTGCACATTTGGTTTTATTAGAAATGAAGAATGGCGCGCTTTCTCTCTTTCTCTCTGGCCGCTGCTTTATATAATTTTTAAATACATCATCCTCAAAAAAAGCATTCAATTTGAAGCCACTCTCACATTCAATTGAAATATTGAAGACGTAAGAATATCACTGCGCGTCGATCGAAATAATGGAAATCCACATTCACACGTATTGGTAAAAATAACATATAAATCACGTATTTTAATTTGTGTCGCAATACAAAACGCTTTCACGGTTGTTATTCTGACATTTCGTACCCTCATATCGTTTCGCTCATCATGAACATGCAGCATAGAAGCCTTTAAATCTTTCTGATGAAATTACTCTTTGAAATTACTCTGCGGTAGCTCGTCATTATCTACCTTCGCTCCTACATATAACTACGTGCGCACATTCATGGTACGAACACCCGCCAAAGTAATTACGTACACTGAAAAAAGGATTTGATATTAGCTACCAAATGTTGAGTGAAATAGTGCCAATTAAATATTCGATTAATGTGATGTAATAAAAAATTATTTTCTAAATATTTTTGTAAATAGCATTATTACACCGTTAACCAAATATTTAATTAGCATTATTTTACTCGTCATTTGTTAACTGTTACCAAACTCTTTTTTTAGTGTAAATATATTTAGTTAAAAATACGTATTTGGATATATCTGTAAGAATAAAAACTATCTGATAATTAATATCTTATAGTTATACAATATATTTAATTAAATTTTGTGAAATTTGTTTATTTAATTGATTTACGTTTAACAATTAATATTTATCATAATGCACTTTACAAGATTCGAAATTATCTTTTGTCTTTTAAAGAAATACAAGTAAACAATATCCTGTTTTTATTTGATGAAATATCATTATCGATATATTTTGTCATTAATAACGCAACTTTACATAGTTTTATTTAAACGTTTATTTAAAAAATTAGAAACGTTGCATTTTTCTGATCCATTGTAAGAAAAGTATAGTAATGCTCAAAAATTTCACGTACGTTTATATGACGCTTTAAATAGTTTTTAACGATTGAGAATTTAAAAAATGAAGGGTTTCTTCGAAAATAATGAAAAGCTTTGAAATATTTCTGGCCAAGAATACCTGTACATTTTATGATAATTGAACTGTATGAAATAAGAGATTGTGATATAATTTGCCTTATTTTTTCAGACAAGAGGTCATTGTTAGCAATTTGCACGGACGTTTCGTCCGAACGTTTCGCCCGAAGTTTTAAATGTTTCCAGTCCTTCGACTTTTGCCACGCTATTCTCTCTTCGTGCACGAGAATTAAACGCGGTCGAGTCCGGCAACAACCGTGACCCGAATATTGTTAGCCCTCTTATTTACGTTTAAACGTCTTTTAACTCGCCAATAACACGAACAATACTTCGAGCTTTCAATGGGGCAAATTGAACGTTTACGGTCGGGTGTAGCGACAGAATCAAAATGAACTAAAGTGGAACGAATACGATTTATTTTTTTAGAAAACGAGATTTTCTATGAAGAATAAGGTATTTATTACATCAACGATTATCATTTCTCTTGATTATATCTAACTGAAAAATAATAAGTAGTATAAATATTGATCTAAGAATCGAATATAATAGTTTAATGTAATTGGCAGGATGTTTTTCGATACATTTGTTATTAATAGCAAATATCAGATATTTAATTATACAGCAAAATGTATCAACAAATTTCGTGACAAAATATTGATTGATTGAATAATGATGAGATAAAAAATTATACACACATGACACTTATGACAAATGTACGAGTACATATATTTTTAAGATATTGTTATAAAAATCTGAGAAACAATTCTCCCTTTCTCTCTGTCTCTGTCTCTGTCTGTCTTTCTTTTTTTTTACTGAAGTGATTGTGAGTTGAATTTAACGCACAATTTGATTGTTAAATGACGTTCTAGCGACATCGCTAGCTTTCTTTTCAAAGTACTTTTTATTGTGGATGATGCTAGACGATACAGTTACCGATATACCAATCGCCTTTAAGACCCTTTTAAACCGACGGTAATCTACTTACTCTACGGTGCAGAGCTTCTCTAAACCGGTCAGCCATGAACGCGCTCGGCTCGAAACGTTTTCACGATCCCACATTCCGCGGATTTATCTAAGAGTACCTGCCGCGTGTCCCCGGTCGATGCATTCGTGCGGATATCAAATGTAAATGCTCATCCGCCGATGCACTTAAAGCGGAAGTCGCATCGTTTATACACAAGATCATAAAAAAATATCAGGAATATTAGAATATTAAAAAAGTTTTCAAATTACAGAAAATCGTATATTTAGATTATTTAGATTATTACAAATTAAGAATGTAAATTAAGATGAAGCTTTATTCGTGCGCGCAAAGTCAGCAAAGTTCAAACAAATTTCATATATAAATTTTTATTTTATAATAGAATTATGTATATAATTGCTTGTAAGAGATATTTATCGTGCGTAACAATATTGATGTAAAAAATCATTTTAATAAAATAGGGTTTCCAATTTAATTAGAAAATTTATTGACTAAAGAAAATAAAGTAAGCACATTAGATATAGATTTACATTTAAATTTGTTTCTATTTATTGGTGGGGTAAATGCAAGTCTAGCGTTTTTAAAAATTAATATGAAAAATCAAATACTAAATAATCTGAAATAAAAAATGTCCTTTCAAACAATCGTAAATAAATACTTTTTCGTATTTCTTTTGAGAAATGATTTATGTCTGACTCTACAACTAGAGTGTGAAAATTGACATACAGAATATATGTATGTTCAATACTCGCGTGTTTTCCGTTACATTAACTTTGTGTATTCTTCCAATATTTGGAAGATAATTGCATAGAATGATCAGATTTTCCGGATTTAATGTTTTTTCTGTTTTAAAATAATGCAATATTTTACAAAGTTTTTTATAAAAATCAAAATTTACTTTGAATGGCCTATAATCCGTGTCAGAATTTTCAGAACAGAATTTTATTTATAATCAAACAACTATACCGTGTAACACGAAAAAATAGTTGAAAAGTTAGCATTCAAATATATATTAAAAAATGTACACATATTAAAATATTTTATATATGAAATATAGAATGCTGTTCTCCAAAATCTGTGGCGAATTATAGATTATCTAAAGTAGATGATGTACTTAAATGATGTAGTATATTATGCGTGTATCTTTACGTTTGGCATAATTTTCTAGTTTTCCGAGCTAATAAATGAGCATTTAGCATGCATATTCTTGTTTATATTGTAAATATTTATCAAGAAAGAGCTTAAGATAAGGCGCTATTTCCACACTTTTTTACTATAACTTTTTTTCTATGACATAGATAAAGAAGAGAATTAAATGGATGATCGTTTATTTAATACTTTTATTCTATTTCCGTGACCATTATGAAACGCTTAAAAATCGTGAAACAAATATGTTCTTTTTTTAACGAATTATAACTTACTAGAATAATTACTTAACACAAAACGCACATAAAGCACAATTTCTGAATATTTGACCTGTAACTTACAAGATATATTAATAGCTTATCTAGATAATATATCTCTTGTAGTTTATATATACACATATTATCTATGAACTACATTTCTGAAATGTTTCGAATATTTTACAGCAGAAAAGTTCCAATGTGATTGACACTTTTAAAATAACGCTTATTTAAAAATAATCTAGGTATTTTTACCGTGTCAAAAGCATGGTCGACTGGATTATATCGCAACTGTGTACAAAATGTATGACTAAGGGGTTAAAATCCGCTTACCGCTCACACTGTCCGCGATTTAAAAAATCGATTGCATCATGGGCAACGGCGGGGTTATTACTATCCTATCTTCATGCCTGCTGATTTCGCGTGTCAATTAAGACCCAGCGTTCGTATAGTTCGGTCGATTGCAGCCGTCGCGACCAAGACAGTTCCGCGCGAAATTGGACACGTCGGGATCAATTATACCGGCCGGCTCTCAAAATAATTCATTTCCGAAGGCTCACTGCATTATATCGCCCGAACTGTCGGCGTGCAGTATTCATTTGTCTCGCCGTGTGGTCGGCTAGAGTCGCAAACCCGTCCCGCTATTGAGGGCAACGTCTCTCGCTGGCATACCTCTGTGTCAACCCTTGTTCGAGAGTGACTTTTCTGCTTGGGAAATCTCTCGCGAATATCGATAAGCTAAAACTAACTAAAAGAAACAAACTGCACTTCGCGCCGGCGCCGAATAAATACATCGAACTTGATCTGCGACTGACAATGAGATAACAGATCTAAATTAATGAACCGAATGTACGATATAAAGCATGTTATCTTTAGGTATACCGTTAAAACTCACTCTAGATGATTTATAGTTTGTGTCAAATTTCAGGCTAAGATTTTAACTATTTTTCATTATTCTGATGATGCGTATTAATATGTATTTTACACATGTGTTGTATTTTTTTTAAGTGCTTTTTATATTTTCCTGAATTATGAAAATATGTACATGAATTTAAAATCGCGTAAAATGGATTTTAGTACAAAACATTACATAATATTGATAGTACAGAATATTGTATGATATTTTAATATTTAAAAAAAAATTAGACTTGAAAGTTCTGATATGAAAACCAATATCAACACTTTTAATAGAGAAACAAATTTTTATATAAGTAATTCTAATTTCTATAACAATTGAAACTGAAAAATAAATATTGATTTGTTATTTATTATTATTATTTAGTCTTACAGATTTAACATATAAATACATTTAAATTGTAATAACTAATACTTGATTACTAATTCTGAATTGTTATACGTAAATTATATAATATTCTTTAATGAAAATTTTTACAATTGATTAATTATTTTAAAAATTTAAATTTAATGAAAGTATTAAGTATAATTTTTAAAAATATATTTTTTCTATTTCTTCTTTCTTTTTTTTGAAATCAAAAAATGAAAATTATTAATTAATTTTTTTTTTTTTTTGGAATTTTTACCTCCTGGAAAGAATAAAATTGTGTAATTTTAATTAATAAAGAAAAAAGTTGCCTTATTTTTTATACTTTAATTTAATTTTTTTAATTATATTTAACTTCTTTTGTTAGGTTATAATTTTATTTTTCTCATACATATAACAAATTTAAGAATATAGCAATAAGTTAATTAATAATAATATATAATTTACTTAATGTGTGTATACACAAATCTATATATTACAGTTTATTTTTGTTTATTTCACTTATGATATGTCGCATTTATCCCCAAATCAGCGCGTGGCAAATTTTGCTCTTAAAAATGTTTTATGCTAATATGTTAACATCAGATGTTTTATTTTGAATGTTGGTCGTATTTCTGTTTCTCCAATTATAATTGTTTTTCGTACTTTTAAATATGAAAACTTATTCAGAGTTTAATCTAACTAAATTTCATCCAGAGAATCAGAATTGACACTACAGATGCATATATGCGACAAATGCGCGCCAACACATACACACGTACACACACGTACACTATTATTCTTCCATATATATTATTTTTCCATTAAAAAGCACTTGACATATATACGTAGAACGTTAGTACTTAAAAAAATAACGATAAATACTTATAAAAGTACATATCAATTTCTAATAAATGCAATATTTAAATATATACTTGGATACATCTGTGAAAATAAAATTATAATTTATAAAATTAATATTGCGGCTGGCACGTGACGAAGCTCAGATGTTTTTGTTTTTTCTTCATAGCATATGCACTTGCTGTGTATGCCTTCACCTTGTCATTCACGTGGTGAGACTCGAGTAAGCAGATAGCGATGTGAGTTACTTCATGTATCGTCTCATTATTATCCTTTGAAATATGCGCTTGTGACAACTGCCATGAAGTAATGCAATCGTTCCTCACAAACAATTAGCGCCTTTTATCTTGCACAATCAATTAATTCATACGGCTTGCAAGCGTATGAATTAATTGTTGCGGCGGCTCTTTACTAGATATCTTTGAAACGCAAATCAAAGTGATAGAGATTTATTGTTTGAATCACAATTTTTACGACAGTTATTTCTTTCGCGAATTTTGTGCTTAGAATCTGAGCTTAAATCGTTGACGAATTTTTCGATCATTAACGAAACGGACGGATTTCAATTCGGTGTCACAATGTGTTTGATTGGTAAATACAAATTAATTCCATATTTATACATTTGTCGGTCACACAAAGTCTTGATAATTTATTA